>NC_067406.1:3993552-5270219 GCF_009764475.1 Pristis pectinata
GGAAGTAGAGGTACATTTGTGGGAGGAAAGGAATTGTCGATGTGTCATGTTGAATAGCGCAGGGTTTCGACGATTCCTTTCCCTCCACAGATGCTGCTCGACCTGCTGAGTTCCTCCAGCAGATTATCTGTTGCTCTAGATTCCAGTATCTGCCGTCTCTTGTGTCTTCATCAATAAAAGATGTTTGGTTGGTCGCATGGATAGGAAAGGTGTAGAGGGAAACACAGGAGACGGCCGATGCTGGAACCTGGAGCAACACACAAGAAGCTGGAGGAACTCAGCGGGTTGAGCAGCATCTGTGGGGGGGGGAGATGTTTCAGGTGGAGAAGATAGAGAGGAGATGGCCGGTATAAAGGGATGAGAGAGCTGGCAGGTGATCGGTGGATCCAGGTGAGGGGAGAGTGAGCAGCGACAGAGGTGATAGGTGGGGGTGACAGAGGGCTGCAGATGGTGGGATCTGATAGGAGAGGAAGGTGGAGCATGGGACCAAATAAGGGAGATGGGGAGGGCAGAGGGGAACAGAGGGAGGGGGGTGAGGTGTGCTGGTGATGGGCAAATGGAGTGGACAGAGGAGGGAAAAGAAACAGAGTGGTGGGGGGATGAGGTGAGTGCTGCAGAGAGAGTGGGCTCTGCCCAATGCATCACAGACACATCCCTCCCCACCATCGGGAGTATCTACAGGAGGCGCTGCCTCAAGAAGGCAACATCCATCATCGAAGATCCCCACATTCCGGGCCATGCCGTCTTCTCACAGCTCCCATCGGGCAGGAGGTACAGAAGCCTGAAGTCCCACCCCACCAGGTTCAGGGACAGCTACTTCCCTTCAACCATTCACTTCTTAAACCGACCAGCACAACCGTAATCACCACCTCAGTACGGCAACACTGGGACCACTTTGCACTATAATGGACATTTGTTCTAATTGTGTTCTTTCTTGCATAATTTTTGTATAACATGTTTAATTCATGGTCTTCTTGTGAATGCTGCTTATCTGATGCTCTGTGCCTGTGATGCTGCTGCAAGTAAGTTTTTCATTGCACCTGTGCAGAAATGTACTAGTGCACATGGCAATAAACTTGACTTTCGAACTTGGGCTTTTGACTTTCAAATGCTGGGTTAAGAGAGATATGGGGCAAATGCGGACAAAAGGGACTTGCTTAGGTCAACATCTTGGTCAGCATGGACGAGTTGGGCCAAAGGGCCTGTTTGCGTGCTGTATAAACCTATGACTCTAAGCCCTTCATCCCAGGAATTGATCCACTGAACCTTCTTTGCACAACCTCTAATCCCAGCATGTCTTCCCTTAAATGTCCAAAATTGCTTGTAATACTGAACCTGTTGTCTAACCACTCCCCCACTTTTATATTCCATCTCCTTACAGACTAACACTAGACAGCCAGAGTCTTTATCCCAGGATGGAACTGCCAAATGCAAGAGGGCACAGCTTTAAGGTGAGAGGGGAAAAGTTTAAATGAGATGTGTTGGGCAAGTTTTTTCTTACACAGAGAGTGGTGGGTGTCTGGAATGGGCTGCCATGGAAGTGATGGAAGCAGATACGATAGAGGTGTTTAAGAGGCAGTTAGACATTCATTAATCGAGGTAGTGAGTATAGGAGTCAGGAAGTTATGATGCACCTCTATAGAACTCTGGTTAGGCCGCATCTAGAGTACTGCATGTATTCTGGTCACCTCACTATGGGAAGGATGTCGAGGCTTTAGAGAGGGTGCAGAGGAGGTTTACCAGGATGCTGCCTGGATTAGAGGGCATGTGCTATCAGAAGAGGCTGGACAAACTTGGGCTCTTTTCTCTGGAGCGGCAGAGGCTGAGGGGTGATCTGTTGGAAGTGTATAAAATGATGAGGGGCATAGATAGGGTGGACAAGCAATATCTTTCTCCCATTATTGAGCGATCCAATACCAGAGGGGATGCATTTAAGGTGAGAGGGGGTAGTTCAGAACAGATGTGAGGGGTAAGTTTTTCTTCTCCCCTTCCTATCAGACAGAAGATACGAAAGCCTGAAAGCACGTAACACCAGGCTCAAGGACAGCTTCTATCCTGCTGTTATAAGACTATTAAATGTTCCCCTAGTACAATAAGATGGATTCTTGACCTCACAATCTACCTCATCATGGCTCTTGCACCTTATTGTCTGCCTGCACTGCACTTTCTTTGTAACTTTAACAGTTTATTCTGCATTCTGTTATTGTTTCCCCTTGTACTACCTCAATACACTGTCATAATGAAATGATCTGTATAGATGGAGTGCAAAACAAAGTTTTTTCTGTACCTTAGTACACGTGACAATAATAAACCAATTCACCACTCAGCCCTTCGAACCTGCTCTGCCATTCAATATGATTGTGGCTGATATTCTCTCCAGACTCAACACCAGCTTCTTCCCCGCTGCAATCAGGCTTCTGAACCAATCACTTCTTTCACATCTCCTTCCTGATGGTGCTGTCATATTCTTGAATCCTAAACTCTCCCTCTCTCAGATACTCCTTCATTGTCATGTCAGTATGTCTTCATGCACTACTTTAGACTGCACTGCGGTCTTTGCCCCATTTTGCTGTTTTGCGCTTGTCGCTGTACTGATTGTTGGATTTATTATTACCATGTACACTGTTTACTCCGTGAGCTTCACACAGCAAGGGATTGCATTGCACCCTGGTGTATATAACACAAAATGAGCTAATCTAACCTAACCTCATCTAATCTAATCTAATCTAATCTCAATACCACACTCCTGCTCTCTCCTGATACTGTGATGACTTTTGATATTCTGCTTTGAAGTTATCACGTTCAATGACATAGAACATAGAACAGTACAGCACAGTACAGGCCCTTCAGCTGACAATGTTGTGCTGACCGATATAGACCTCCTCCATGATCAATCTAACCCTTCCCTCCTACACAGCCCATAGCCCTCCATTTTTCTTATATCCATGTGCCTATCTAAAAGTCTCTGAAATGTCCCTGTTGTATCAGCCTCCACCACCAACCCCGGCAGTACGTTCCAGGCACCCGCCACTCTCTGTGTAAAGAACCTACCTCTGACATCTCCCCTGAACATTCCTCCTCTGACCTTAAACTGATGTCCTCTGGTATTGGCCATTGCCGCCCTGGGAAAAAGGTGCTGGCTGTCCACTCTATCTGTGCCCATCATAATCTTATACACCTCTATCAAGTCGCCTCTCATCCTGCATCACTCCAAAGAGAAAAGCCCTAGCTCGCTCAACCTTTCCACATAAGACATGTTCTCTAATCCAGGCAGCATCCTGGTAAACCTCCTCTTCACCTTCTCTAAAGCTTCTACATCCTTCCTATAATGAGGCGACCAGAACTGAACACAATACTCCAAGTGTGGTCTGACCAGAGTTCTACAGAGCTGCAACATTACCTCGTGGTTCTTGAACTCCACCTTCAAGTTCGTTGTTTCAAAGTGAATCATTTCACACTTTACCGGATTGAACACCATCTGCCACTTCTCCGCCCAGCTCTGCATCCTGTCTATATCCCGTTGTAACCTACGACAACCTTCTACACTATCCACGACACATCCAACCTTTGTGTCATCTGCAAACTTACTAACTGACCCTTCCACACCCTCATCCAAGTCATTTGTAAAAATCACAAGGATTTGACTGCCACACCATTGAAACTTCCCAAGGCAGAGACAGCATGTTTTAGATCCAGACTATAATGATGGGGCACATTGCCTCAACCTTGGCCATGTCAGCCAAGATGCGGCCCAGTTGTCAGGTGCGGGCAGAGATCTGATGGTCCCCATGTGGTCTCGGAGTGGGAGATGCATGTGTGCTTCTCCTCCCTGTAACGTCCCTTCTAGTCCAGCCGGCCTGGGCTTGTTCTACAGTTGGACAATGAAATGCTTCCACTTCCTCTCCCATCGTTCACAAGCTGCCCATTCAGACTCAGATCTAAGCTAAATAGTATCAATGGTAATAATACACACAGCGGAATAGTGCAAAGATTGTAGTGCAAACGGAAGTAGAACAAAAAGAAATGCTAAAGTGACAATAACGGAATAACCGAGAGAGGGAGAGTTAAGAGTCTGAGAGCCCGGCAGCATCACCGGGAAGGGGATGTGAGAGAGGGGATTGGTTCCGGAGTCTGAGAGCAGTGGGGTAGAAGCTGTTTTCGGTCTGGGCGTCCGTGCTTTCGAGCTCCTGTATCTTTTCCCAGAAGGTAGAAGTGACAAAAGGGAACAGCCAGGGTGACGATACTGTTGGCCTTCCTGAAGTAAGGCACCGTGAAGATGGACTGGATAATGCAAAAGAGGCAGGTAAACAGGGATGCCAAAAACCCCAAATCAACAGCGGATACAGAGCAGGAGAAGAACATCACCTGCAAGATGCCAACGAAACTCAGAGCAGCTTTGTTTCTCCACACAGACCGCACTGCCATCTGGAGTGCTGGAAGCTGTTTGGAAGCTAGAGCCAGGGCTGCCAAGGAGTCGAGAAGAGATCCTGGTGACTGAGGGAACACTAGCCATCTCTGACAGCCTGTGGGCCCCACATCAATGGGTCCGCCACTTGGTAAGGTGCAGGGGTCACACTCACACCACAGCTCAGCATTAATTGAACAACGTTTGGCAATGCCACGCTGAGGCTGGCATCAATGATGGATGAGTTGTTACTGAGATCTCACTTCAGGATCGGATCCACAGAGCATTGTTCATACCTTATTATTTCCTATTTTGAACTGACTGGGTTAGATCCAGAGGAAAGCTCCTGATGGACTGTCCCATTGCACATCCTCAGAGTAGGGACAGCTGAGGTTAATTCCAGACTGAAACTCCCTCTGCACCATCCCATCACACACTCCTGGGTTCAGACACGGAGTGAAGCTCCCTCCACACTGTCCCATCACACACTCCTGGGGTCAGACACAGAGTGAAGATCCCTCTACACTGTCCCATCACACAGTCCCAGGGTTAAGGACTCCCTCCAGTGGAGGCTCAGACGAGGGGCAGGTAATTCCACCATGGAGGGGGAGGACATGTTGACCTCCCATTAGATGGTTCAGTTGGAACAGCCCCCTCACTGCCCTGACTGGCGCTGACACCCTAAGAATTATGTGTTGTCATGTGGTAAGAGGTGAGGTTCGGCAAATCAGAACTTGTAGCAAAGAGTAACAGGACCAGACCGCAGGGAAACAGGCCCTTCGGCCCATCTCGTCCATGCTAACCAAGATGCCATCTCAGCTGGTCCCATTTGCCCACATTTGGCCCATATCCTTCCAAACCCTTCCTATCCATGTACTTGTCCAAATGTCTTTCAAGCATTCTAATTTTACCTGCCTCAACCACTTCCTCTGGCAGCTTGTTGCATATACCCACCACCCTCTGTGTGAAAAAGTCGATGAGGTCATGTAAAGGGGGCTCAACCTGAAATGTTGACTGACCCACCCAAGTTCCTCCAGCTTCTTGTTTTTTGCCCCAGAACTGTGCCCGTTGGAGAAGGCAGATGCAGTGGCGAGGTTATTCAAAAGCCTGAAAGCACGTTTTCCCAGGACAACAATGGCTAACACGAGGGGGCATAATTTTAAGGTGATTGGAGGAAGGTATAAGGGGGATGTCAGGGGTAAGTATTTTTTACACAGAGAGTGGTGGGTGCGTGGAACGCACTGCCGGCAGAGGTTGTGGGGGCAGATACATTAGGGACATGTAAGAGACTCTTAGATAGCTACATAAATGATAGAAAAATGGAGGGCTATTTGGGAGGGAAGGGTTAGATAGATCTCAGAGCAGGATAAAATGTTGGCACAACATTGTGGGCCGAAGGGCCTGTACTGTGCTGTAGTGTTCTATGTTCTATGTTCTATGTTCTATGTTCTATGTTCATGTATCACCAGGTTCAAGGACAGCTTCTATTCTGCTGTTATAAGACTATTGAACGGTCCCCTAGCACAATAAGGTGGACTCTTAACCCACCATCTACCTCTTCATGGCCTTGCACCTTATAGTCTGCCTGCACTTCACTTTCTCTGTGACACTTTATTCTGCATTCTGTTATTGTTTTCCCTTGTACTATCTGAATGTACTGATGTGATGAAATGATCTGTATGGATGGCATGCAAAACAAAGTTTTTCACTGCACCTCGGTACATGTGACAATAATAAACCAATTTACCAATTTAGGATTTACCAATCCTCAGCGTCCCTTGTTCTTGCAACCTCTTCTAAAATTGCTGACCCCACCTCTTCCGCACTGAGCAAGAAGAACAAAAGAGCTCTTCGAAAGAGATAGCACAAGCAGAATGGGCCAAATGGCCTCACACTGTCAAGTTCTCTGGAAAAATGTTAGTTAAAATTATGGGCAGAATGTACAACTTAAATGTACAGTAGTGATTGCATGATTCACTCCACCCCCCCAACCCCTTTCCCTACACCCCCCTCCCCACCCCTGGCCCCACACTGCCTCACCAATACTCCTTGGATAACACTTCTTGCAATGTTCTTGCGGTTTGGAGCATTTCATGTTAAATAAGCCTTTCTGGCTTAAGGGAATTAACCGGTGGTGTATTGAACAGAGCAGAGCTAAAGATTCAGTCAGCATTTGTTCGAAAGAAAACACCTTTATTACTTCCTCAATGAACTCTGGGCGACACACAAATCCACACCAGTTGTTTTGGGAATCGACCCAGTGAACGGACGGCCCAATTGGATTCACTCTGTTTTCTTTAGTAGGAAACAAAACACTACCCGCTTCCTATTTTAGACTGCTTGCTGTATCTTGGCCAGTCTGTCTCACTGTTGCTCTTCCAAAGTCCCGTCCGTAATTATAAACTAAAAAGTAAAGGACAAAAATAAAAAGAATACTTTCAATTTTGATGCACTCATTTGGAGCTAACCAGGCCATGAGATATCAGTGGAACCACACGCAATCTAAATTGTGAGGATTGTCTACTTTGGTAGATAAAACAGAATATTAGAACATAGGACAGTACAGCACAGTACAGGCCCTTCAGCCCACAATGTTGTGCCGACCTTTATAAACACCTACTCCACGATCAATCTTAGATTACAGTCTTAGAATTAGAGGGTACCTGTTTAGAACAGAAATGAGGAGAGATTTCTTTAGCCAGAGGGTCGTGGATTTATTGAATTCTTTGCCACATACAGCTACGGAGGCCCGATCATTGGGGGTGTTTAAGGAGGAGATTGATAGGTATCTAATTAGTCAGGGTATCAAGGGATATGGGGAAAAGGCCAGGAATTGGGGCTAGATAGGAATAGTTTAGTTTAGCTCATGGAGCAGACTCAATGGGCCAAATGGCCTATTTCTGCTCCTTTGTCTTGCGATCTTGTGATCTGACCCTTGCCTCCTGCACAGCCCATAACCCTCCATTTTTCTTACATCCATGCGCCTACCTAAGAGTCTTTTAAATGTCCCTATTGTATCAGCCTCGACCACCACCCCCAGCAGTGCGTTCCAGGCACCCACCACTCTCTGCGTAAAGAACCTACCGCTGACACCTCCCCTAAACTTTCCTCCACTCACCTCTGGTATAGGCCATTGCTGCCCTGGGGAAAAGGTGTTGGCTGTCCACTCTGTCTATGCCCCTCATAATCTTATATACGTCTATCAAGTCTAAATCAGAATCCGATTCAGGTTTATTATCACTAATATATGCTGTGAAATTTGTTGTTTTACGAATTACGAGAAGTTACAAAAGTAAATAAATAGTGCAAAAGCACCTCTCATCCTGCATCACTCCAAAGAGAAAAGCACTAGCTTGCTCAACCTTTCCTCATAGGACATGTTCTCCAATCCAGGCAGCATCCTGGTAAGTCTACTGAGCACAATACTCCAAGTGTGGTCTAACCAGAGTATTATAGAGCTGCAACATTACCTCGTGGCTTCGAACTCAATCCCCGTGACTAATGAAGGCCAGCACGCCATACGCCTTCTTAACCACCCTATCAACTTGCGTGGTAACTGAGGGATCTATGGACTTGGACCCCAAGATCCGTCTGTTCCTGCACACTGTTAAGAATCTTGCCATTAACCTTGTACTCTGCCTTCAAGTTCGATTTTTCAAAGTGTATCACTTCACACTTTACCGGATTGAACGCCATCTGCCACTTCTCCGCCCAACTCTGCATCCCGTCTATATCCCGTTGTAACCTACGGCAACCTTTTACACTATCCATAACCCCTCCAACCTTCATGTCATCTGCAATATTGTTTAAGTGGAGAGAAATTCTGGAAAAAAAGACACATTGCTGGTGGACTTCAGCGGGTCGAGCAGCATCTGAAGGGGGAGGGGAGGGGGGGGGGAGAAGGTGGGGGGAGTTCTTGCTCCAGATTCCAGCATCTGCAATGTCTTGTCTCTCCAGGAGAGCAGTGTAGAGAGGGTTCTGGGGTCCTTGCACATGAAACACTAGGAATTTACCTGCAGGTACAGCAAATAACCAGGAAGACAAATGGAATAGAACATGGAACAGTACAGCATAGGAACAGGCCCTTCGGCCCACGATGTCTGTGCTGACCATGATGCCAAATTAAACTAATCCCATCTGCCTGCACAAAGGCTTTATCTTTACTTATTTTTAGGATATTGGGTGTCGCTGGCAGGACCAGAATTTCTTGTCCATCCTTAATAGTCCCTTGAGCTGAGGGACTTGCAGGGACATTTCACAGGGCAATTAAGAATTGACACTGGTTGGGACTGGATTCACGTATCAAGTCAAGTCGAGTTCATTGTCATGTGCATAAGTGCGGTGAGGTACAGGTACAATGAAAAACTTGCTTGCAGCAGCATCACAGGTACGTAGGTACAGACAACACACAGAACATAAATTATATATAAATTAGACAAGACAATGAAGAAAAACACTGTGCAGAACAAGACACTAGTGCAAAAAAAACACCACAATCAGAGACAAGTCCACGACAGTGCAAGAGGTGGCCCGTAGTGTCCCGTTGCTGATGTAGGGTTAGGGTTGTGCAGGTTGGTTCAAGAACCTGATGGTTGTAGGAAAGTAGCTGTTTCTGAACCTGGTGGTGTGGGACTTCAGGCTTCTGTACCTCCTGCCCGACGGTAGCAGCAAGAAGAGGGCATGGCCCGGATGGTGGGAGTCCTTACTGAAAGATGCCTCCTTCTTGAGGCAGCGCTTCCTGTAGATGCTGTCAGTGGTGGGGAGGGCTGTGCCCGTGATGGACCGGGCTGTGTCCACTACTCTCTATAGCCTCTATCATCCTTCCCCAGTGTAACCCCTCGTTCTCAGGTGTTATTCTCTTCTTTTTTCATAAAGGGGTTTACAATATTTACTTTATTCTCAATTCATTTACTACAAACATACGTATAATTGAAACATATTTTTAACTGAATTTAAGTTCCACAACGTACGCAGTTAGATTTGTACTCAGGTCTCTGGATTGTTAGCCCAGGTCTTGGGTAACTTAACCATTTAATGTAACCAGGGTACTTCCATGCCCACCAGAAGGGACAGGTCAGAAGGCACAGGTCAGAGCCTCAAAATCAGAATCAGATTTATTATCACTGACATTTTTCATTAAATGTGTTGTCTTGCAGCAGCAGTACAGTGCAAGACATAAAAATTACAGTCACAAAATTAAATAAATAATGCAAAAGAGGAATAACGAGATAGTGTTCATGGGTTCATGGACCCTTCAGAAATCTGATGGCGGAGGGGAAGAAGCTGTTCCTGAATCATTGAGTGTGGGTCTTCAGGCTCCTGTACCTCCTCCCCGATGGTAGTAACGACAAGAGGGTATGTCCCAGATGGTGAGGATCCTTGGTGATGGATGCCACCTTCTTGAGGCACCGCCTCTTGAAGATGTCCTCAATGGTGGGGAGGGCTGTGCCCGTGATGGAGCTGGCTGAGTCTACAACCCTCTGCAGCCTCTTGCAATCCTGTGCATTGGAGCCTCCATACCAGGTGGTGATGCAACCTGTCAGAATGCTCTGCACTGTACATCTGTAGAAATTTGTAAGAATCTTTGGTGACGTACCAAATCTCCTCAAACTCCTAATGAAGTAGAGCAGCTGGCGTGCCTTCTTTGTGATTGCATCATTGTGCTGGGCCCAAGATAGAATCTATGAGATGTTGATGCCCAGGAACTTGAAGCTGCTCACCCTTTCCACCACTGACCCCTCAATGAGGACTGGTGTGTGTTCTCCCGACTTCCCCTTCCTGAATTCCACAATCAACTCCTCAATCCTTTGCCTTAACAGTTTATCCAACAGCGTGGCTCACCCTCAGTACCACAGTGGGTGTCAGTCAGGTTTAATACTGAAGCTTACAGAGTACATTCATAACTTTCAGGGACAGGTTAACTATCTACTGACAACTAAACCACAGGTAGAAAGTTGAATTGTCTCCCATGTCCCCTTTGACTGCCACCAATTTTTATTGATGCACCACAGAAAGCATCCTATCCGGATGCATCGTGGCTTGGTACGGCAACTGCTATGCCCGAGACCCCAATAAACTGCAGAGAGTTGTGGACACAGCTCAGCACATCACGGAAACCAGCCTCCTCTCCATGGACTCTGTCTACACTTCTCGCTGCCTTGATAAGGCAGCCAACATAATCAGAGACCCCTCCTACCCAGACATTCTCTCTTCCCCCCCCCCCCCCCCCCCCATCAGGCAGAAGATACAAAAGCTTGAGAACGCGCACCACCAGGCTCAAGGACAGCTTCTATCCTGCTGTTATCAGACTCTTGAAGGGACCTCTTATACAATGAAGGTGAACTCTTGATCTCTCAATCTACCTCATCATGGCCCTTGCACCTTATTGTCTGCCTGCACTGCACTTTCTCTGTAACGGTAACACTTTATTCTGCATTGTCTTTTTTTTCCTGTTTTTACTCCTTTGATGTACTTATGTACGGAATGATCTGTCTCGAAGGCACAAACACAAAAGCTTTTCACTATCTCGGTACATGAGACAATAATAAACCAATTACCAATTACAATTACAGTTCAGATCCACAGAGGCTGTAGTACGTGGTAGTGTAAGTGGACAGTAAACCCTAGTATCCTCAGGCTATGTTTTGTAGATAAATTAAAAGGAAATTCACCCGCTCATCTTAATCTGAATCGTTAGAATTTAAGGTTATAATGAAGAGGAATGATTTGTGATTTAAAAAGTAACCAACTCAGACTGCTGCTTTACAGAATAGTACACCCTGTAATTCAACATGCACTGGCATTATAAAAGCCATTTATTACATTTGCAATGGGTCTGCTTTTCTTATCGTTATGTTCCAGAGATATTCAGTGTGGTTGTAAAATAAATGAAAGGTTTGATGAACTCGGCTCATGAAGTCTCCTGCGAACTTCAAACATTCTAAATGCAGGAAAATTGGATCAGGAATGTTTTAACACCCTGCTTTATCTGGCTGCAGTTCGTCCTGAGTAAGCAGTCTCGATTAACGATGATTAAGAAATCCTTCCAGCAGTCAGTGGACATCAGCGAACATTGGCTGCAATATCATTTAACTCTTTGAGCTCAGTTCGGGGGAGGTGTGACCAGCAGGGTTTCCTCCCTTCTACTCGTCATAGAGTCATTCAGCACAGATACAGGCCCTTCGGCCCAACTGGTCCATGTCGACCAAGGTGCCCCAACCGAGCTAGTCCCATTTGCCAGCATTTGGCCCCTAACCTTCTCAACCTTTCCAATCCATGTACCTGTCCAACTGTCTTTTAAAAGTTGTTATTGTACTTGCCTCAACCCTCTGGCAGTTCATTCCACATACATACCACCCTTTGTGTAAACAAAGTTCCCCCTCAAGCTCCTATTAAATCTCTCCCCTCTCTCCTTAAACCTATGCCCTCTAGTTCTTGATTCCCCAACCCTGGGAAAAAGACTGTGCATTCACCCTATCTATGCCCCTCATGATTTTATACACCTCTATAAGATCGCCTCTCAATCTCCTACGCTCCAAGGAATAAAGTCCTAAACTGTCCAACCTCTCCCTGTAACTCGGTCCCTCGAGTTCTGGCAGCATCCTTGTAAATCTTTTCTGCACCCTTTCCAGTTTAGTAACATCTTTCCTCTAGCAGGGTGACCAAAACTGAACGCAATACTCACAATACTGTGGCCTCACCAGCATACAAGTTAGAAGGGGTCAGAGGGGTCCCTCTTCAATGAGTCAGAGGGGGTCTGTGGCAGAATCCGTGGGTTTGAGCCTTGTGTTAGGCTAACCCTCCAGAGCACCTGTACAGTCAGAAGTACCATCTCCCCAGTGTCTCTACCATTCTCTCAGCAGAGGCAGATCAACCATGTTCATATTGAATGGTGGGGCAGGACTGATAGGTAATGGCCTACAAACAATCTGCTAGAGGAACTCAACTCACCAGTCCTGATGCAGGGTTTCAAGCTGAAACGTCAACAATTCCCTTCCCCCCACAGATGCTGCTCAACCCGCTGAGTTCCTCCAGCAGATTGCTTGTTGCTCCAGATTCTAGTATCTGCAGTCTCCTGTGTCTCCAGGCTATGGCCTATTTCTGCTCCTATTTTGTTCCCGCTGGATATTTTTCCTCTGCAGTTCTCCATGGTCCCTGGGGCCAATATTTACCCCTTGACCAACACCGTTGAAGGAACAAGTTATCTGGTGACTATCATGTGCTGTTTGTGGGATCTTACAATGTGTAAAGTTGCTGCTTAAATCTGCAACTGGGGCCTAGATATCAAGACAATTGTAAGGTGTTAAAAATAACAGCCCTCATCTTTTTGGGAGCTCCTGTCGGTGAGCTGATAATTGCAGCACACCATGCAGTGAAATCAGCTAAACAACTGCAGAGAGTTGTGGACACAGCTCAGCACATCACAGAAACCAGCCTCCCCTCCATGGACTCTGTCTACACTTCTCACTGCCGCGGTAAAAACAGCCAGCATAATCAAAGACCCCACCCGCCCCCAACATTTTCTCTTCTACCCCCTCCAGAAGATACAAAAGCCTGAAAGCGTGAACCACCAGGTTCAAGGACAGCTTCTATCCCGCTGTTATCAGGCTCTCGAATGGACCGTTCATATGCTAAAGATGAATTCTTGATCTCCCAATCTACCTCGTCGTGGCCCTTGCACCTTATTGTCTGTCTGCACTGCACTTTCTCTGTAACTGTAACACTACATTCTGCATTCTGTTTTCCTTTTTACTACCTCGATGTACTTATGTTTGGAATGATCTGGATGGCAAGCAAACAAAGTTTTTCACCATGTGACAATAATAAACCAATTCCAATAAACAAGTTTGACTTTCCAGACAAATTCCACTCGCTGTCGCTCTGGATTCTTGCATCCAAGCTCACAGACCTCTATCCCAATGCCCCCGTGTGGTTCTGTGAATGGATGTTAGACCTTTGTCCCAACACACTCCCACCAGCTTTCATTGCACCTGAAACCCTCCTGCCCACAAAGCGTACAGCAGTGTCGTGGTTAATTTACTCAGCTGGTGTCCCAAGGACAAGGCATTAGTTCATCTTCCACCATGGAAGCTGGGTGAATTAAATCCAAGTAAATAAACACATCTGGGATTAAATAAAAATGAACATTTGTCATGAAATGTAGAACATAGAATGTGGCAGGCACGGTAGTGTAGCAGTTAGCATAACGCTATTACAGCGCCAGCGACCCAGGCTCAATTCCCGCCGCTGTCTGTAAGGAGTTTGTATGTTCTCCCCGTGTCTGCATGGGTTTCCTCCGGGTGCTCCGGTTTCCTCCCACATTCCAGAGGGTTAGGAAGTTGTGAGCATGCTATGTTGGCGCTGGAAGCATGGTGACACTTACGGGCTGCCCCCCCCCCCCCCCGAACACTCTACACAAAAGGTGTATTTCACTGTGTGTTTCGATGTACATGTGACTAATAAAGAAATCTTATCTTATAATCTTATTACATAGGATATAGAACAGTACAGCACAGGAACAGGCCCTTCGGCCCACAATGTTTGTGCCGAGCTAATTAAACTAGCATTTAAAGCCTACTAAACTAATCCTTTCTACCTACAGAAGCCCATATCCCTGCACATCTGTGTGCCTATCTAAGAGCCTGTTAAATTCCTCTGTCATATCTGCCTCCACCCCCACCCCTGGCAGCGCATTCCAGGCGCCCACCACTTGTGTTAAGAATCCTATCTCGGCATAGAGGTGTACAATACAGAAACAGACCATTTGGCCCATCACATCATTGCTGACTTCTTTGCCCGTCTACACTCATCCCCATTTAAGGTAAGATATCTCAATATGGCTGCATTAGGACCATATCCTTCGATACCATGTCTATGTAAGTGTCTGTCTAAATGCCCCTCAAACGCAGTGACTGTATCGGATTCCACCCCCTCCTCTGGCAGCGAGTTCCGGATATCACCCACTCTCTGTGTAAAAAACTTACCCCTCAGATCCCTTTAAAACTCCTCCCTCTCACCTTAAGCCTACCCCACCCCCCCTTGTTTTTGACACTGCTACCATGGGAAAAAAAGTTTCTCCTTATCTACCTAATTAACGCAGCTCATAATGTTATATACCGTTATCGGGTCATTCCTCAGCCTCTCTTGCTCCTGGGAAGACAAGCCCAGCCAAGGTGTTTCACTCTTCCCTCCCTCATCCGCCTATCACCCCACACCCCCCTCGACCCCCCACCTGGATCTACCTATTGCCCGCCAGTATTTGCTCCACCCCTTCCCAGACCTCGAGACTGGTTCTCTCCCCTCTACCTTTCAGTCCAGTTGAAGGGTCTCGAACCCGAAACGTCGCCTGTCCATTTCCCTCCACAGATGCTGCCCGACCCGTTAAGTTCCTTCAGTCTCGGTTGTTAAAAAGTAAGGCTGTTCATGAAGACCTGATTAGCGTAGAGCATAGAACATGTTAACCCAACTCTTTAGAACCATAGAACCATAGAACACTACAGCACAGAAATCAGGACATTCGGCCCTTCTAGTCTGTGCCAAAACTTTATTCCGCTAGACCCACTGACCTGCACCCAGTCCATAACCCTCCAGACCTCTCCTGTCTATGTATCTATCCAATTTATTCTTAAAACTTAAGAGTGAGCCCGCATTTACCACATCAGATGGCAGCCCGTTCCACACTCCCACCACTCTCTGAGTGAAGAAGCTCCCCCTAATGTTCCACCTAAACCTTTCCCCTTTCACCCTAAAGCCATGTCCTCTCGTACTTATCTCTCCTAATCTAGATGGAAAGAGCCTACTCGCATTAACTCTGTCTATGCCCCTCATAATTTTGTAAACCTCTATCAAATCTCCCCCCATTCTTCTACACTCCAAGGAATAAAGTCCTAACCTGTTCAACCTTTCCCTGTAACTCAACTCCTGAAGACCCGGCAACGTTCTAGTAAATCTCCTCTGCACTCTTTCAATCTTACTGATATCCTTCCTGTAGTTAGGTGAACAGAACTGCACACAATACTCCAAATTTGGCCTCACCAATGTCTTATACAACCTCACCATAACATTCCATCTCCTATACTCAATACTTTGATTTCTGAATGCCAGGATGCCAAAAGCCTTCTTTACAACCCTGTCTACCTGTGACGCCACTTTCAAGGAATTATGCATCTGAACTCCCAGATCCCTTTGTTCCTCTGCACTCCTCAGTGCCCTACCATTTATGTTCAGCCTAACTTTTCACCTTGTTCAGATTGGATTCCTGTTATCGTCCAAACCACAATCTGGTCCTTTCGGACAGAAAACTTGACCAGTGAGCCATGGCCAGCTGTGGCTCAGTGTGTAGTACTGTTGTCTCAAAGGAAAACGCATTTGGGTTCAAATCCTGCTTCAGTGACTATTTTACTTGTTGCTTTTTGGATGGGACGTTGAACCCAAGGTCCCAATAGACCTCACAGGCCTAAAGGTTCGCAGGGCCACCTTGCTTTAAGAAGAGAAGGGGAGTTCTTCCTTGCTCCCAGGACAGGTGTTGACCCCTGAATCAAAAATGGACACCATATAGACTGATCATCATCAAGTAACAAACATTCTGCTGGAGGAACTCAGCAGGCCGAGCAGCATCTGTGTGGGGAGAGGAATTGTTGACGTTTCGGGTCGAGACCCTGCATCAGGACTGAGAGCGGAGAGAGGAGATGGCCGGTATAAAGAGGTGGGGGGAAGGGGTGGAGCAAGAGCTGGCAGGTGATAGGTGAATCCAAGTGAGGAGGGGCGTCATGGAGACGCAGAGTCATACAGTACGGAAACAGGTCCCACAGCCCAATTTGTCCATGCCGACCAAGAATTCCCTGCACCAGGCCCGAGAGTGGAGAGGGAGGATGGCCAGTATAAAGAGGAGAGGGGGATTGGTGAGACAGGGGCCAGAGGTGATTGGTGGATTGAGGAGGGGTGAAGGAAGCATGGGAGGGGAGGGGAGGGGAGGGGAGAGGAGATGAAGTTGGGAGGCAGTGACAAATGGATGATAGATGGAGGCAGATAGAGCGAGGTGTGGGGAGGGGAGGTGTTGGTACTGGTGTTGGTTTATTATTGTCACTTGTACCGAGGTACAGTGATGAACTTGTCTTGCATACCGATCGTACAGGTCAATTCATTACACAGTGCAGTTACATTGAGTTAGTACAGGGAGCATTGAGGTAGTACAGGTAAAAACTATAACAGTACAGAACTCTGAGAAGTGAAGGTGGGGGAGAATGGGAAGCGTTAGGGGAGAGGGGTATGGAAGATGGAGCCAGAAGCAGACGGGGAGACGATGGGGGTGGGGTGGGGGATCCTGTGGGTGGACTGTGTGCACAGTGGGCATGGAACCAAGAAGGGGATCTGATCATTCTGAAGGCTGCTTGTGAGAGCAGACTTCATGTCATAGAGTCATGCAGCGGAGAAATACCCTTCGGCCCATCGAGTCCATTCTGACCATCAACCACCCATCTACACCAATGCACACTAATTCCGTTTTATTCTCCCCACATTTGGACAGGGACATGGATAGGAAATGTTTAGAGAGATACGTGCCAAATGCATGCAAATGGGCCTAGTTCAGTTGGGCAAGTTCATGGCGTGAACCATTTTGGGCCAATGGGCCTGTTTCCATGCTGTATAGCTCCACACTCTATGGCTGTATTCCCGTCAACTCCCCCCAGACTCCACCCCTCTCTCACACACTGGGGGCAATTTACAACGGCCAATAGACCTATCGACCCGCACACCTTTGGGATGTGGGAGGAAACCAGAGCACCCAGAGGTAACACACCTGGCCATGGAGAACATGCAAACTCCACACAGACAGCACTGGAGGTCAGAATCGAACCTGGGTCTCTGGAGCTGTGAGGCAGCATTACCTGCATGACATTTCCAAGGGCATTTCGCAGGCTGTGAGGCATTCTGGCATAGCTAAAAGGCGCTATCGAAATGCAAGTTTTTTTTCCTATGTGACTCCAGTCCCACACTGGTGTGGAGGGCTCTTACCTCAGGTATTTGCCCCCTGAGTTGAGAGGCTTGCTGGGACATTTCACAGGGCAATTAAGAATTGACAATGGTCGGGTTTGGGGGTCACATATCAAGTCAAGTCAAGTTGAGTTTATTGTCATGTGCACAAGTGCGGTGAGGTACAGGTACAATGAAAAACTTGCTTGCAGCAACATCACAGGCACGTAGGTACAGACAACACACAGAATATAAATTGTACTTAAATCTTACAAGACAGTGAAGAAAAAAACCGTGCAAAACAAGATGTTAGTGCAAAAAACACAGAGACAAGTCCATGGCAATGCAAGAGGTGTTCCGTTGCTGAGGTCGGTTCAAGAACCGAACAGTTGAAAGGAATTGGAATTGGAATTGGTTTATTATTGTCACTTGTACCAAGGTACAGTGAAAAACTTGTCTTGCATACAGATTGTACACATCAATTCATTACACAGTGCATTGAGGTAGTACAGGGTAAAAACAATAACAGAATAATGGCTACAGGGAAAATGCAATTCAGGCAGACAATAAGGTGCAAGGTCAAAACAAGGTAGATTGTGAGGTCAAGAGTCCATCTTATCATATTAGGGAACCGTTCAATAGTCTTATAACTGCAGGACAGAGGCTGTCCTTGAGCCTGGTGATACGTGCTTTCAGGCTCTTATACCTTCTGCCCGATGGGAGAGGGGAGAAGAGAGAATGTCCCGGGTGGGTGGGATCTTTGATTATGTTGGCTGCTTTACCGAGGCAACGAGGAATATACACAGATTCCATGGAGGGGAGGCTGGTTTCCATGATGTGCTGAGCTGTGTCCACAACTCTCTGCAGTTTCTTGTGGTCAAGGACAGAGTAGTTGCCGTACCAAGCCGTGATGCATCCAAATAAGATAAGATAAGATTTCTTTATTAGTCACATGTACATTGAAACACACAGTGAAATGCATCTTTTGTGTAGAGTGTTCTGGGGGCAGCCCGCAAGTGTCACCACACTTCCAGTGCCGACATAGCCTGGCCACAACTTCCTAACCTGTACGTCTTTGGAATGTGGGAGGATAGGATGCTTTCTATGGTGCACTGATAAAAATTGATGAGGGTCAAAGGGGACATGCCAAATTTCTTTAGCCTCCTGAGGAAGTAGAGGCTCTGGTGAGCTTTCTTGGCCGTGGTGTCTACCTGGTTGGACTAGAATAGGCTATTGGTGATGTTCACTCCTAGGAAATTGAAACTCTCAACACTCTCGACCTCAGCACCGTTGATGTTGACAGGAGTATATGCACCACCCCCCTTCCTGAAGTCAATGACCAGCTCTTTTGTTTTGCTGACATTGAGGGAAAGGTTGTTGTCATGACACCATGTCACTAAGCTCTCTATCTCCTTCCTGTACTCTGACTCATCACTGTTTGAGATACGGCCTACAGCGGTGGTATCATCTGCAAACTTGTAGATGGAGTTAGAGCAGAATCTGGCAATGCAGTCATGAGTGTATAGGGAGTAGAGTAGAGGGCTGAGGACGCAGCCTTGTGGGGCACTAGTGTTGAGAATAATCGTGCCGGAGGTATTGCTGCCTATCCTCACATTGTGGTCTGTTGACCAGAAAGTCAAGGATCCAGTTACAAAAGGAGGAGTTGAGTCCCAGGTCTCGCAGTTTGGTGATGAGTTTGCTTGGAATTATAGTATTGAAGGTGGAGCTACAGTCAATAAACAATAGACTAACTTAGGTGTCTTTACTGTCCAGCTGCTCCAGAGCTGAGTGTAGGGCCAGGGAGATGGTGTCCACTGTAGACCTTTCTCGGCGGTAGGCGAATTGCAGTGGGTCGAGATTGTCTGGGAGGCTGGAGTTGATGTGTGCCAGGACCAGCCTCTTGAAACACTTCATGATGGTGTATGTCAGAGCCACTAGTCGGTAGTCATTAAGGCACATTACCTTGTTTTCTCTTAGGTACCAAGATGATAGTGGTCTTCTTAAAACAGGTGGGAACCTCAGAATGAAGCAGGGAGAGATTAAAAATGTCTACCCCTGCCAGCTGATCTGCGCAGGATCTAAGGACACAGCCAGGGACACCATCCGGGCCAGATGCTTTCTCCGGAAGACCGATCTTACGTCTTCAAAGGTGACCATGGGCCCAGGTGCATTGGAGGCTGTTGGGGTGTGTGGTGACTTTCCAGTCCCCTTCTGTTCAAAACGTGCATAGAATGCGTTAATCTCATCGGGAAGGGATGCGCTGTTGTCGGCGATGCTGTCTGACTTCGTTTTGTAGCCCGTTATAGAATGTAAGCCCTGTCATAACTGACAGCTGGTCAGGGACTTGATTTTGGACAGGTATTGTCTCAGTAGCTGTTCCTGAACCTGGTGGTGTGGGACTTCAGGCTTCTGTACCTCCTGCCCGACAGTAGCTGCGAGAAGATGGCATGGCGCGGATGGTGAGGGATCCTTGATGATGGATGTTGCCTTCTTGAGGCAGCTCCTCCTGTAGATACTGTAAATGGTGGGGAGAGCTGTGCCTGTGATGAACTATCTCAGGACAACAAGGGTGAACAGTAGATTCCCACATCCCTAGAAAGGTTAATATAGAAAAATATGATCTGATTGGTTGCTCAGGAAAACAAATTAGAACACATTGTTTGTTCTTTATAAGGAGATAAAGGAGGAATGGGTGAACATTGTGGTTGCAGTCCCAGTGTCAGCTTGAAGGGAGCGCCGTGATACAATAACAGTATTGACGGCAGTAACTATACTGTGGGCAGTGTGAAGTCAGTCCTGTGGGATACAGGGCGATTGAATGACGGAAGAGAAAGCAAGAGGGACCATTTAGATAGCATCTTTTCCCAAGGTCATGACATTCCCATGCAGTAGAGAGCTAATAATGCAGCCAATTTGAGCACAGAAAGCTCCCACAAGCAACAATGTGATACTCACCAGATGGTCTGCTTCTTCGGGGGCACAGAGCAATACAGCACAGATACAGGCCCTTTGGCTTAACCAGTCCATGCCGACCACGGTGCCCACCCAGCTAGTCCCAATTTCCTGCCTTTGGCCCATATCCCTCCAAGCCCCACCCCTCCATGTACCTATCCAAGTGCTTCCTAAATGATACGGTTGTACCTGCTTCACCCACTTCCTCTGGCAGCTCGTTCCATACACTCACCACCCTCTGCGTGAAAAAGTTGCCCCTCAGGTGCTTTTTAAATCTTTCCCCTCTCACCCTAAATCTATGTCCCCTAGTTTTGGACTCCCCTACCCTGGGGAAAAGACTGTTACCGTCCACCTTATCTATGCCTCTCATAATTTTAAACACTTTTATAAGGTCAACCCTCATTCTCTTACTTTCCAAAGAATAAAGACCCAGCCTGGCCAACCTCTCCCTATAACTCAGGCCGTCTAGTCTTGGCAACATCCTAGTAAGTATTTCTGCATTGTTTCCAGTTTAACCACATCTTTACTGGAACAGGGTGACCAAAGCTGTACACAGCACTCCAAGTGTGGCCTCTCTAATGTTTTGTACAACTGCAACATAATGTCCCAGCTCCTATACTCAGTGTCCTGACTGATGCAGGCCAGCATGCCAAACACCTTCTTTACCACCCTGTCCACCTGTGAATAATTATTTGTGCCCCCTTGTACCTTATTGTCTGCCTGCACTGCACTTTTCTCTGTAACTGTAACACTTTATTCTGCATTCTGTTATTGTTTTCCCTTGTACTAACTTGATGTACTGGTGTGATGAAATGATCTGTATGGATGGCATGCAAAACAAAGTTTTCATTGTACCTCGGTACATGTGACAATAAGATAAGATCAGATAAGATTTCTTTATTAGTCACATGTACATCAAAACATACAGTGAAATACATCTTTTGCGTAGTGTTCTGGGGGCAGCCCGCAAGTGTCGCCATGCTTCTGGTGCCAGCATAGCATGCCCACAACTTCCTAACCTGTACGTCTTTGGAATGTGGGAGGAAACTGGAGCACCCGGAGGAAACCCGCGCAGACACGGGGAGAACATACAAACTCCTTACAGACAGCAGCCAGAATTGAACCCGGGTCACTGGCGCTGTAAAGTGTTATGCTAATCGACCAATTTACCAATATACCATCCACAACCATGAACACTTCTCCACACAGTGGCTGTAGTGTGCACCATCCACAAAAGGCACCATAGTTATTCACCCAGGCTACTCCCACAGCACCTCCCAAACCCACCACCTCTCCCACCAAGAAGGACAAGGGCAGCAGTTTCAGGGAAATAGCAGGAAACACCAGCCTGACTTGGAACTATCTCGCCGTTCCTTCACCGTCAACAGGTCCAAACCCTGCAACTCCCTCCCCAACTGCACCGTGGGAGCACCTTCACCAGAACAACTGCAGTGGTTCAAGAAGGCAGCTCACCCTCACCTTCACAGCAGCAATTAGGGATGGGCAATACCATAGAACCATAGAACAATATAGCACAACACAGGCCCTTCGGCCCACCATGTTGTTGCCGACCTTCAAACCACTCCTAAGACTATCTAACCCCTTCCTCCCACATATCCCTCTATCTTAAATTCCTCCATATGCTTATCTAACAATCTCTTGAACTTGACCAACATATCAGCCTCCACCACCACCCCAGGCAGCGCATTCCATGCCCCAACCACTCTCTGGGTGAAAAACCTCCCTCTGACATCTCCCTTGAACTTCCCACCCATTACTTTAAAGCCATGCCCTCTTGTATTGAGCATTGGTGCCCTGGGAAAGAGGTGCTGGCTGTCCACTCTATATCTATTCCTCTTAATATTTTGTACACCTCTATCATGTCTCCCCTCATCCTCCTTCTCTCCAATGAGTAAAGCCCTAGCTCCTTTAGTCTCTCCTCATAATGCATACTCTCCAATCCAGGCAGCATCCTGGTAAATCTCCTCTGCACCCTCTCCAACGCCTCCACATCCTTCCTATAATGAGGCAACTAGAACTGGACACAGTACTCTAAGTGTGGTCTAACCAGAGTTTTGTAAAGCTGCATCATTACTTCGCAGCTCTTAAACTCGATCCCACGACTTATGAAAGCTAACACCCCATAAGCTTTCTTAACTACCCTATCCACCTGTGAGGCAACTTTCAGTGATCTGTGGATATGAACCCCCAGATCCCTCTGCTCCTCTATACTGCCCAGAATCCTACCATTAACCTTGTACTCCGCCTTGGAGTTTGTCCTTCCAAAGTGTACACTTCTCTGGCTTGAACTCCATCTGCCACTTCTCAGCCCAGTAATGAATCCTATCAATATTCCTCTGTAAGCTTCGACAGTCCTCCGCACTATCCACAACACCACCGACCGTTGTGTCGTCTGCAAACTTGCTAACCCACCCTTCTACCCCGTCATCCAAGTCATTAATAAATATCACAAACAGTAGAGGTCTGTGTCTATCTGTCTATCTATCTATCTATCTATCTATCTATCTATCTATCTATCTATCTATCTATCTATCTATCTATCTATCTATACATGCTGGTCTTGCCTCAATCCACGAGGGAATAAGATGACGGTGTGATTCGGACCTTGAGGCTGGGAATGAGTGCACAGCAGCATGGAACGGTTTAGTGGCTGCCTGGATATACAGGGTCAAGAATCATACACACTGGAGTGTATGTGCAGGAGCAGGCAGTGTCTAGTCTTCACAGAAGGCTGTTTATATTAAATTATTCTGGCAAAAAATCACTACGTATGTCAGAAAGTTCTGAAAATAAACCTTCTCCCTGAGCTTCAGATTGTCAGGGTTTCAACTACATAAAAACTAATAATGTAAAAATAACCTTTTCCCCACCACAATCGGCTTGTTTTGTCAAGTAATATAAAGCTGTTCTCAGTGACCTGGGAGCTCTGCTCTGCTAATTCCTAAGCAAACCCAAGTGCTGTGTGCTGCCTGTGTGTCTTTTTGGCTGGTTACTCACAGATCCTAAAACAGCAAATTAAACTTGCCTTGAATGTTTTCAAATAATTTGCTCCAGTAAAAGTAAGATTTGAAACCCATGCTGCAATGTCAGCTCATCTCCGAGATCCAACCTCTCTTTCTCTTTTTCTCTGTATCTATCTATCTATCTATCTATCTATCTATCTATCTATCTATCTATCTATCTATCTATCTATCTATCTATCTATCTATCTATCTGTGTCTATCTGTCTATCTATCTATCTGTCTATCTATCTATCTGTGTCTATCTGTCTATCTATCTATCTATCTATCTATCTATCTATCTATCTATCTATCTATCTATCTATCTATCTATCTGTCTATCTATCTATCTGTCTACCTATCTATCTATCTATCTATCTATGTATCTATCTATCTATCTATCTATCTATCTATCTATCTATCTATCTATCTATCTATCTATCTATCTATGTATCTATCTATCTATCTGTCTACCTATCTATCTAACTATCTATCTGTCTATCTATCTATCTATCTCTCCCAATCTCTTGCTCTTTCTGCTACTCTCTCTCTCTCTCTCCTTTCATATCTTGGACCCTCTTTCCCTTTCAGTCACTCTCATAGGCACAGAGTTATACAGCACGGAAACAGGCCCTTCGGCCCAACTTGTCCATTGTCGACCAAGTTGCCTCGCTGAGTTAGTCCCGTTTTGCTCACGTTTGGCCCATATCCCTCCAAACCTTTCCTATCCATGGACCTGTCAACATTCAGAATCAGAACAGGTTTATTATCACTGACAGATGTCATGGAATTTGTTGTTTTGTGACAGCAGTACATAAAGACATAAAAATTACTATAAGTTACAAAAGTAAATACATAGTGCAAAAGAGGAATAACCAGGTAGTGTTCATGGGTTCATGGACCGTTCAGAAATCTGATGGCGGAGGGGAAAAACCTGTTCCTGAATCGTTGAATATGGGTCTTCAGGCTCCTGTACCTCCTCCCCGATGGTAGTAACGAGAAGAGGGCATGTCCTGGGTGGTGAGGGTCCTTAGTGATGGATGCTGCCATCTTGAGTCACCGCCTCTTGAAGATGAAGGGTTCTAATAAAAATGCCTCCACCACTTCCCTAGGCAGCTCGTTCCATATCCCCATCACCCTCTGAAAAAAATTATCCTTTGGGTCCCCTTTAAATCTTTCCCCTCACCATAAACCTGTGCCCTCTAGCTTTAGACTCCCCTACCCTGGAGAAAAGACTGTGATCATCCACCTCATGCCCCTCATGATTATATAAACCTCTATAAGGTCACCCTTCAGTGTCCTGCACCCCAGGGAAAACAGTCCTAGACTATCCAGCCTCTCCTTATAACTCAAGCCCTCCAGTCCCAGTAGCATCCTCGTGAATCCTTCCTGCACCCTCTCTAGCTTAACGACATCCTCCCTGGAGCTGAGCAGGCAGAACTGTGCATAATACCAACACTTGGTACAACTGTCATTTGATGTCCCAACTCCTACATTCAACGTCCCCTTTCACTGGGTCTGTCAGGAAGAACTGTGGCTATCAGGTCAATGTCAGTGTTTAGTGGCTCTGGGACAGTCATTTTAAATCATTGGAAAATGGAATCCCAGAGTTGGAATATACTTGGAGTTTTGTGTGAAATTCTGGTTGTCCCATTACAGGAAAGATGTGGAAGCTTTGGAAAGGATACAGAAGAGGGTTACCAGGATGCGGCCTGGATTAAGATAAAATAAGATAAGATTAGAGGGTATGAGTGAATAGGAGAGGCTTGCCAAGCTTTGGTTGACCTTATAGAACTGATAGAATTTTATAAAATTATGAGAGGTGTAGAAAGAGCAGTCAGAATCTTTCTCCCAGTGTGGAAATGTCAAGTACTAGAGGGCATGCATTTAAGGTGAGAGGGGGACAGTTCAAAGGAGATGTGCGGGGCAAGTTTTTTACACAGGGAGCGGTGGGTGCCTGGAACAGCCTGCCAGGGGTGGGGGTGGAAGCAGATACGATAGTGGTGTTTAAGAGGCTGTAGACAGGCACATGAATATGCAGGGGATGGCAGGACATGGATCACGTGCAGGCAGATGGAATTAGTTTGGTTCAGCATCATGTTCGGCACAGACATTGTGGGCCGAAGGGCCTGTTCCCGTGCTGTAGTGTTCTAGGTTCTATGTTCTGCATTCTATGTCTGTATCAGGCAAGTGGCCTCCAGTTGTTTCATCTTTCGGGATGTAGCTATTAATCAGGTGCCTTATGACCGGTTCATGTCTTTTGGTGAGTTTTCTTTGCCGTGCTCGGCTTAGGTTTGACACTGTGTTTTTGCGGAATCCGTGTGACGTCTCCAGCGTCTGTTTGACAGACATTTGAATGTCAAGAATGACTGGCGAGCCTCGTTATGGAAAACCAGTTTCCACCGAGCCAGGGGAGGCGCTCCCTCAGCGACTTGGGTTCAACTCGCCGCCGGTTCTCTCCAGAATTCTCCGCCCCAGTGCTAAGTGCATCCAAAACAGATCAGTGGATTTTTGGACACATAGGGACTCAAAGCTGCTCCGTTGGGAATTGGATGCAAATTAGGATCAAGGATCAACCGTGGAGTGGCGCAGTTAGTACGGCTGCAGCCTCACAGACCCAGGTTCGATCCTGACCTCGGGCGCTGTCTGCGTGGAGTCTGCACGTTCTCTCCCTGTGACCACGTGGGTTTCCCCCAGATGCTCCGGTTTCCTCCCAGATCCCGAAGATATGGTGGACCGAAGGGCCTGGTTGTGTGCTCTATGACTTCATCACACTATGGTCTTGTTGAATAGCCAAGCAGATATAAAGGGGAAAGCAAAGGACTGCAGATGCTGGAATCTGGATGAAAACCACGATGATGCTGGAGGACCTCAGCAGGCCAGGCAGCATCCGTGGAGAAAAGCAGGCAGTCAACGTTTCGGGTCAGGACCCTTCTTCAGGACCGGAGATAGGAAAAGGGGAAGCCCAATATATAGGAGGGAAAAGCAGAGCAGTGATAGGTGGACAAAAGAGGGGAGGCGGGGTGGGCACAGGGTGGTGATAGGTAGATGCAGGTAAGAGATGGTGATGGGCAGGTGCAGGGGAGGAGGGGAGAGCAGATCCACCGGGGAGTGGGTCAAAGGGAAGGAGAGAGAGGGGAAAAGAAAGGGGGGGTAGAAAAAAGAGAGAGTGGCTAAGGAAGGGAAGAAGAGAAGAAGCATGTTGGGGGGGTGGGTTGTGGGGAAGGGGGGTGGGGATTACCTAAAGTGGGAGAATTCAGTGTTCATGCCGTTAGGCTGCAAGGTTCCAAAACGGAAAATGAGGTGCTGTTCCTCCAGTTTGCACTTGGAATTCTCCTGGCAGCGGAGGAGGCTGAGGACTAAGATATCAGTGATGGAGTGGGAGGGGGAGTAAAAGTGACTGGCAACAGGGAGATGTAGATCGTGATATAACGGGAATTGAAGGCTATGAGGACCTGGCAGCAAAGAGACAAGATATTTCTTTATTAGTCACATGTACATCGAAACACACAGTGAAATGCGTCTTTTGAGTAGAGTGTTCTGGGGGGCAGCCCGCAAGTGTCGTCACGCTTCCGGCGCCAACATAGCATGCCCACAACCTCCTAACCTGTACGTCTTTGGAATGTGGGGGGAAACCGGAGCACCCGGAGGAAACCCATGCAGACATGGGGAGAACATACAAACTCCTTACAGACAGCGGCGGGAATCGAACCCCGATCGCTGGCGCTGTAAAGTGTTACACTAACTGCTACACTACTGCACCTGCCCCAGGACAGATCGGCCATGCTTATATTGAATGGTGCGATAGGCTTGAGAAGCTGGGTGGCCTACTCCTGCTCCTATTTTCTTGTGTCCTAATGATGGATTGTACAGGTCGCTACTGCTCCTGTTATGTTGTGTTGCACAGAATTAGCTCACAAACAGACCATTCGGCCCAACCAGTCTGTACTAGCTCCACTCGAGCCTCCCGTGGTTCTTCCTCACCTCTGTCTATCAGTGTGACCCTCAGTTCCTATCTCCCTCACATCCTGCCCCACCTCCCCTTCCATGCCTCAGTTCCCCAGACTCACTCCCTGTGGGAGCAGGTCCCACACTCTTAATGCTTTCTAATTGAAGAATTTTCTCCAGAAGCCCCTGCCTCGTTTCCTGCTGTAGGTTTATTCTGATCTATTCCAGTTATGCATCCCAAAAACGGGTAACATTTTCTCTCTCTTCCTCTGTTGAGACCTTCTGTCATTTCAACGTGGCTACCAAGACACTTTGGATCCACTCTACAAGTGAGACATTGTACTCTTGAGATCTGCCTGAACTTTATTCATAGATATTAAAAGGTTAAAACATTCTGAAAAAAAAATGCAGGTGCAATAAAATCTTTTAAAAGACATCTGGACAGGTGTATGGATCGGAAAAGTTAAGAGGGATTTGGGCCAAATGCTCGTTTTGACCTTGGACCTTATTGTCTGCCAGCACTGCACTTTCTTTGTAACTGTAACACTTTATTCTGCATTCTGTTATTGTTTTACCCTGTACTACCTCAATGTGCTGCGTGATGAATTGATCTGTATGAACTGTATGCAAGACAAGTTTTTCACTGTACCTCGGCACGGTTGTGTAGCAGTTAGCGTAACGCTATTACAGCGCCAGCGACCCGGGTTCAATTCCTGCCGCTGTCTGTAAGGAGTTTGAACATTCTCCCCGTGTCTGCATGGGTTTCCTCCAGTTTCCTCCCAAATTCCAAAGACATACGGGTTGGGAAGTTGTGGGCGTGCTATGTTGGCGCCGGAAGTGTGGCGACATTTGCAGGCTGCCCCCAGAACACTCTAGGCAAAAGGTGCATTTCACTGCGTGTTTCGATGTACATGTGACTAATAAAGAAATCTTATCTTAGAATAAACCAATCCCAATTCCAATTCCAGAACGTGGGTAAAAGGGACGAGCTCAGGAAGACACCTTGGTCAGCATGGATGAGTTGGGCTGAAGGGCCTGTTTCCACGTATAACATTTCAAAAGCCCAGCCACCACTACAATTGATCAGTTTGCAGCAAATAATATCAGACCTTTTGTGGTAAACCCTTCCCTTTCTGACCTTCTTCTTTGTACTGTTTGTGAATCTCTCGGTCTGCCTCCCTCCACCTCTCTCCCTGTGTATGGGTCTTCTTCTCACCCTCTTTATGGCTCATTTCTCCCTCTCTCTGCCTACTTCTATCTGTCTCCCATATATTATCTCATCACTCTGGTAGTATCTTATTCTCTCTCTTGCAGAACCTCCACCTCACTTTATCTCTCTCTGTCTCACGTGGTTCCCGTCTCTCTGTCGCCTCCTCCTCTCTCACGGTGACCTTCCCAAATGTTGTCTCCTTCTCTCGCTCTCTTCATCTTCCCGACCCTGTTACTCCTCCCTCCGCTTCTCTCTTGTAGTCTTTCCCTCCCTCCGATTCCCTCAACCTCTCACTTCCTGTCTTCCACTCTCTCAATGTCTCCCTCGCCCTCTCTTTCCAACAACCTCTCTCTTTCTCAGTCTCACTTTCTATGCTTCCCTCTCTCTGAGGCACTTACTCCCTCTTCTCTCTCTCTGTCTCTCTCTAATTCTCTCACATTCCCCCTGTTTTTGATTCCTTCCCGACCTCTCTCTCCCCCTCAGCCTCTTCAAGCAATCTGAATCCTTGTCCCCTCTCCCTCCCTCCACCACTCTTATCTCCTCTGTCCGTCTCGGTCTCTCCATCTCTCCTCCACCCTGACATTCTATTGCACTTTGATCACTGCCTCCCTTTGTCAAGTTCTCTCTTTCTCTCTCTAGCTCTATCTCACTCTCCATCTCTCCATCTCACTCTATCTCTCTCACTGTCTCGAGCAGATGGAACCAGCTCGCTGGGCAACACACTCAGCATGGACCAGTTGGGCCAAAGGGCCTGTTTCCCTGCTGTATGGCTCTATGACTATCTCACCCTCCGTTTCTCTCTCTTTTCCCTCTCTTTCTCTCTCACTACCCACCCTCTCTGTCTTGTTCTCTCTCTCTCCTTCCTCTTTCTACAAACACCTCCTCCCTCTCTCCCCTTTCTCTCTCACTCTCTCCCATTCACTCTCTCTCTCCTCCTCTCTCTCTCACTTTCTGTGTCTCTCATTCACTCTTTCTCTGTCTCCGTCTCTCTCTGTCTGTCTCTCACACTCTCTCTGTCTCTCTCTCTCTCTCTCTGTCTCTTTCTCTCACACTCTCCTCCCTCTCTCTCTCACTCACACTCTCTCTGTTTCTGTCTGTCTGTCTGTCTGTCTCTCACTCTTTCAGTGTCTCTCACTCTTTCTCTCTCCCTCTCTCCCTCTCTCTCTGTCTCTCTCTCTGTCACTCTCTCACTCTCTCTTTCTCTCTCTCTTTCTTTCTCTCCCATCTCTCTCTCCCCATCTCTCTCTCTCTCTCTCTCTCTGCTCTCTCTGTCTGTCTCTCTCTCACACACTCTCTGTCTCTATGTCTGTCTGACTGTCTCTCTCACTCTCTGGCACTGTCTCTCACTCTCTCTTTCTCTCTCTCCCTCCCCACCTCTCTCTCCCTCCCCATCTCTCTCTCTCTCTCTCTCTCCCTGCCACTGGCCCAGATTTCAACTCTTGATCTGAGCCAAAGCCCTCAAGCCAAGTTGAATGGAATGAAAGCCTGAAGCTGCAAAGGCCGATGTTGTTCTCTCAGTAGCTCCTTGCTCCCTGCTCTGGCCCAGTTCCACGGAATATTTCCTCTGTCTCACATTTTTTCTGCTTAAAAATCTCCCTCTTTTGTTTTCTTTGAATATTCTGAATGAAAGACATTTGCAAAACATGGTTTTCTTAACGAAATAAAGCCTTAAACCTGCTTAATCCCAGTCATTATGTAAGAAATATCTCCCTGCAGCCAATGCTGATTCTCTGAAAGGTCACCCGTACCAACAGAGTTCATCGGAAGGCCAGGTCAGTCCGATTGTCACCCGGGTTCTGGGATGTGACGGGGCAGGGAGACGGGCGTTGGCTTGTTCATGCCTCCCGAGGGCAGGGGGAAAGAGGGGGGGGGCGCGTGAATGGGCCGAAGAACCTTGGCTGAGTTTGGTCCCAGGGCCCTGAGGGGAGTTGGGGTGGGCAGAAGCGGCAGAGGGAGAAGCTGGTGTCCCCTGTAGTGGTGGAGGTGATAGGGGCCAGACCCTTGGAGGGTTTCAGAGGGAGGTGGGGGAGCGAGGAAGGAGGAAGGCCAGATTTGGGTTTTGGAGAGGACTGTTGTCACGGAACCAGCAAAACAAAACTTACCTTGGATTTCCTTGGACAGAGATTTCCCAACCAGGGCCTGAGAAGTTTTGCCTCATTGACTGTCCCAGCTGATTATGACCCCATGGTTGTGATGTAATGACCCCAGGCCCTGTGACCCTTGGCCCCATGAACCTGGTCCCTGTGACCCATACCCTGTGACTTGGGCCCTGTGACCCATCTCCTGTGACCCTGTGACCAAGTGACCCATCCCCTGTGATCCATGCCCTGTGACCTGGCTCACACTAGTTCCCAATGAACAACTCGGGGTTGTTACAACACTGTGGGATTTGATTCCACTATGTGGAGTTTGCACGTTCTCCCTGTGACCGTGTGGGTTTCCCCCCCGGGTGCTCCAGCTTCCTCCCACATCCCAAAGACGCATAGGTCAGTGGGGTAATTGGCCGCTGTGTATCACCCCCAGTGTGTGAGTGAGGGGTGGAATCTGGGAGGAATTAATGGGAAGGTGGGGAAATTAAAAAGTGGGATTGGTGTAAATTGATGGTCAGCAGGAACTGGGCGGGCTGAAGGACCAGGATGACCCTGTGACTGAGAACATTCGTGAGCCTGCAGAGCTGGAAAATAACTGGAAAATGAGGGTCAAGACAGAAAAATGTGAAGCACGGACATTGACAAGGGGAATAGGGAGGTCACTGTCCCAATGACTTGGAAGGTGAGTGTCTGGGTCGGGATCCAGGGACAGTGGGCTCTGGGAACACAGCACACTGACCACTGAAAGCTGTGCCTCGGGTTAGCAAGGGTACAAAGTGGGCGCACCGAGCTTTGGGCTTTCATTCCAGAGGGCAGGGAGTTGGGAAGTTCTGCTAAACCCGGTTCGAGTCGGTGTGGAGCACATTGGGACTATGGCACTACAGCCCGAGTCGCCATCTTGTGGACTGGATGGAGAGACAGTGCAGAAGATGCAGAGACATTTTGTGAGGATCAGACGTTCCCAGGTCCAGGCAGCGGGCCGGCGGGGGTGCCACCCCACCTGACTGCCCACCCCTCTCCTGAACGTAACCCTGTACCTAGGTGTCCCGGGACAGGGAGCTCATGGTGTCCGCTCGCTCCTTGGAACCTTTCTGGGACCAGTGGGCACCGCAGGGGAAGGAGTACAACATGGACATGGATGATCATATTTTAACATCGACTGTCCATTCCTCCCCCACAGACGCTGCCCGACCCGAGTTCCTCCAGCAGCTTGTGTTTTTGCTTCAGATTTCCCGCATCTGCAGTCTCTGGTGTCTCCATGATCACATCTTAATCTGATGCTTTAATTCTACATAGATTTGTAAAAAATGAATTGAGAATGATGTAAATGTTGTAACTATGTAAATCATCCTTGTTTTGGAAAATCAGTACATCAGTATTTGGGAAGGCTGATAGAAGCTGCAGAGAGTAGTGGACACAGCCCGGTCTATCACGGGCACAGCCCTCCCCACCACTGACAGTAGCTACAGGAAGCGCTGCCTCAAGAAGGCGGCAGCTATCATCAAAGATCCCCACCATCCAGGCCATGCCCTCTTCTCGCTGCTACCATCGGGCAGGAGGTACCGAAGCCTGAAGTCCCACACCACCAGGTTCAGGAACAGCTACTTCCCTTCAACCATTTGGTCCTTGAACCGACCTGCACAAGCCTAACCCTACCTCAGCAACAGAACACTATGGACCACCTCTTGGACTACCATGGACTTATCTCTGAGTGTGTTTCTGCATTAATGTCTTGTTTTGTACAGTCTTTTTCCTTGTCTAATTTATATATAGTTTATGTTCTGTGTGTTGTGCCTGTGGTGCTGCTGCAAGCAGGTTCTTTTTTAAATTTTATTTACAGCGTGGTAACAGGCCCTTCCGGCCCAACGAGTCCGCGCCGCCCATTTTAAACCCAAATTAACCTACCCGTACGTCTTTGGAATGTGGGAGGAAACTGGAGCACCCGGAGGAAACCCACGCAGACACGGGAGAACATACAAACTCCTTACAGACAGCGACGGGAATCGAACCCCTATCGCTGGCGCTGTAATAGCGTTGCGCTAACCACTACACTACCGTGCCGCCCATAATACAATTCATTGTACCTGCATCTCACTGTACTTGTGCACGAGACAATAAACTCGACTTAAACTTGATCATGAAGGGGATGTTGGTCCTCTGATAATTGCAACGACTGCAACAGCTTTACTGGACCCAGTGGGGTGAGAGAAGTGGGAGTGAGGTATTTGTCTTGTGGTTCCACTTCAGAAGTACGCATGACAATAAACTTGCCAAGACTGCGTCAAGGTAAAAACAACAAGGACTCGTCAATGTCTTGTCTTCAGACCAGAACTGTTGACTCTGCTTCCCTTCTCACAGATGCTGCCCGACCAGCTGAGAGTTACCAGAATTCGCCGTTTTATCTCAGATTTCCAATGTCCACGGTGTTTTGAATAGCCTGGGTTGTCTCTTGAGAACATTCGGCTGAGAGGTGACGTGCTGGAAGGCTTTAAAATGGTGAAGGGTCTTGATAGATGCAGAGAGAACGTTTCACTTGTGGGGAAGTGTGTCACCAGAAACTGTCGCTGGAACAGAGTCACCAGGAAATAGGAGATTCAGGAGAGGTGAGAGTGGAGCTCACTCCTGCATGGTGGGACTGGACTACTAGAGGTGTAATTAGAGGGAGGATTGAGGCATAAGAGGAAGAGGGGAGCAGAGGGTCATGCTGGTAAATTGGTTTATTATTGTCACATGTACCGAGGTACAGTGAAAAACTTTGTTTTGCATGCCACCCATACAGATCATTTCGTCACATCAGTGCACTGAGATAGTACAAGGTAAAACAATACAGAATGCAGAATAAAGTGTAACCACTACAGAGAAAGTGCAGTGCAGGCAGACAATAAGGTGCAAGGTCATAACAAGATAGATTGTGAGGTCAAGAGTCCATTTTATCGTACTAGGGGACCGTTCAATAGTCTTATAACAGCGGGATAGAAGCTGTCCTTGAGCCTGGTGGTACGTGCTTTCAGGCTTTTGTATCTTATGCCTGATGGGAGGGGGGAGAAGAGAGAATGTCTGGGGTGGGAGGGGTCCTTGATTATGTTGGCTGTTTTACTGAGGTAGACAGAGTCCATGGAGGGGAGGCTGGTTCTCATGATGTACAGAGCTGTGCCCACAACTTTCTGCAGTCTCCTGCGGTCTTGGACAGAGCAGTTGCCATACCAAGCAGTGATGCATCCGGATGGGATGTTTTCTGTGGTGCATCGATAAAAACCGGTGAGGGTAATGGATGGGGAGAGATACCAGCAGCTTCAAGTGTTGGGCAGAAGGGCCTCTTTCTGCACTATGTGTTCCATTACCAATTGCGGGATCTTGCTGTGCACAGGTTATCTCCCAGAAACAACTGCACGTAGGAAGCTCCCATCCTGCCCCACCCACCTCCCCAACACACCTCTCCCCTGGCTTACACTCCCCTCCACCCCACCCCAACCCCTTCCACCTCCAGAGCCCCTCGAGATGTGCTGTTAGGAGGGTGATTTTTGACATAAGAGGCAAAAACCAGTTGGAGTTTGCTTCATGCCCACAGTGCTGGGTACAGCCACCAGAGGGTGCTGCCGTCCCAATCCAGAGGGCTCCCACAGCCCAGTCTCTCCACCTGGGAACTCCAGGGTCCTCGAAACCCTCCTGAGTTCGGCACTACAATGCCTTCTCAAGGAAGAAGTCTTGTCCACAGGCTGCAAGTGCCTGCTTTAACCTTCTTGTACCCGAGAGCTGTTGTCGACCAGAGAACACAGACTTGCAGAAGAAGTTCAACAGGAGCTTTCGACTGGGAATCAGATAAATCAATCATTGGTTAAGTCGATTGATTAACTTTTATACATTCAGGGCATCAGAGATTATGGAGCAAGGGAGATGGAACTCGTCAGCCGTAATCTCATTGGATGGTGCAGCAGGAATGGAGGGGCTGACTGGCTGTGGAGGTGGAGCAGTGGCAAAGTTGCCAGACTAGTAACCCCGGGATACTGAGTTCGAATCCCAGCTATGGAATTTAAATTCAGTTGATAATCTGGAACTTTGAAACACATTAGTACATAAAACTCTGATAATCTGCTATCAGTCATGCAGAAACCCAATAGTTCAGCATCTGTCTCATAGAGTATTTGAGTTATGCAGCATGGAAACAGGCCCTTCGGCCCAACTAGCCCATACCGACCAAGGTACCAAACTGAGCCAGTCCCGTTTGCCTGCATTTAGCTCATATCCCTCTCAACCTATCTACTTATTCTGCTTTCTGTATTGTTTTTACCCTGTACGACCTCAATGCACTGTGTAATGAATTGACCTGTATGATCGGTATGCAAGACAAGTTTTTCACTGTACCTCGGTACGTGACAATAATAAACCAATACCAATTCCACAGAACCTGTTCACATGTCTTTTAAATATCATAATTATACCCACCTTTCTCTGGCAGCTGATTCCATTCACAGATCACCCTCTGGGTGAAAAGATAACCCTCGGGTTTCCTATTAAATCTCTCCCCCCCTCACTCTAAACCTATAGAATATAGAACATAGAACAGTACAGCACAATACAGGACCTTCGGCCCACCATGTTGTGCCGACATTTAAACCTCACCTAAGACTATCTAACCCCTTCCTCCCATATATCCCTCTATTTTAAATTCCTCCATATGCTTATAGAACATAGAACATAGAACATAGAACAATTACAGCACAATTCAGGCCCTTCGGCCCACAAAGCTGTGCCGAACATGTCCCTACCCTAGAAATTACTAGGCTTACCCATAGTGCTCTATTTTACTCAGCTCCATGTACCAATCTAACAGTCTCTTGAAAGACCCTGTCGTATCAGCCTCCACCACCGTTGCCGGCAGCCCATTCCACACACTCACCACTCTCTGAGTAAAAAACTTACCCCTGACATCTCCTCTATATCTACTCCCCAGCACCTTAAACCTATGTCCTCTTGTGGCCACCAATTCAGCCCTGGAGAAAAGCCTCTGACTATCTACCCGATCAATACCTCTCATCATCTTATACACATCTATCAGGTCCCCCCTCATCCTCCGTCTCTCCAAGGAGAAAAGGCCGAGTTCCCTCAACCTGCTTTCATAAGGCATGCTCCGCATCCCAGGCAGCATCCTTGTAAATCTCCTCTGCACCCTCTCTGTGGCTTCCATATCTTTCCTGTAGTGAGACGACCAGAACTGAGCACAATACTCCAAGTGGGGTCTGACCAGGGACCTATATAGCTGCAACAATCCCTCACCCCTCCTAAATTCAATTCCCCCGATTGATGAAGGACAATACACCATATGCCTTCTTAACCACAGAGTCAACCTGCACAGCCGCTTTGAGCGTCCTATGGACTCGGACCCCAAGATCCCTCTGATCCTCCACACTGCCAAGAGTCCTACCATTAATACTATATTCCGCCAACATGTTTGACCTACCAAAATGAACCACTTCACACTTATCTGGGTTGAACTGCATCTGCCATCTAGTAATCTCTTGAATTTGACCAATGTACTTGCCTCCACCACCGCCCCAGGCAGCACATTCCATGCCTCAACCACTCTCTGGGTGAAAAACCTTCCTCTGATATCTCCCTTGAACTTCCCACCCATTACTTTAAAGCCATGCCCTCTTGTATTGAGCATTGGTGCCCTGGAAAGCGGCGCTGGCTGTCTACTCTATCTATTCCTCTTAATATTTTGTACACATTCCTCTCAATATTTTGTACACTATGCCTTCTAGTTCGTGATTCCCCAACCCTTGGAAAAAGACTGTGCGCATTCACCCTATCTATGATTTTATACCCCTCCACGAGATCACCCCTCATTCTCCTATGCTCGAATGAATAAAGTACCAGCTCCTCTGTATGAAAAAGTCGCTCCTTAGGTCCCCTTTAAATCCTTCCACTCCCACCTTAAAAATACACCCTCTAGTTTTTAGACCCTGCCCCAGGGAAAAGAATGGAGCCCACCCATCTCATCTCTGCCCCTCACGATTTTAATCACTGTTGAGACTCACCGGGAGATGTTTGCCACTCTACGCATCCACTCACAGGGGCGCCAGCTCCCACACTCCATTTAAACTTACCAGGTTCACTGGAACATTTATTATTCCACTGCGTAACATCTGAAAGATGTGAATTAAAAGTGTGTTAGGGTATTAACGGAATAACCTCTGGTGGTCCTGAAAACCTGGTCTGGCCCTGCCAAAGTCCGGAGAGTACCGGATTAACGGGGTTTTTACTGTTATGGTAAAACCCGTCTAGTTCACCAATATTACAGAGTTTTTTGAGGAGGTTACCAAGAATATCGGTGAGGAAAGGGCAGTGGATGTTGTCTACATGGACTTTAGCAAGGCCTTAGACAAAGTCCCGCACGGGAGGCTGCTCCAGAAGGTTAAGTCACTTGGCATTCAGGATGAAGTAGTCAATGGGATTCAACATTGGTTTAGCGGGAGAAGCCAGAGAGTGGTAGTAGATGGTTGTCTCTCTGACTGGAGACCTGTGACTAGTGGCGTGCCTCAGGGATCTGTGCTGGGCCCGATGTTGTTTATCATCTATATTAATGATTTAAATGATAATGTGGTAAACTGGACCAGCAAATTTGCAGATGACACCAAGATTGGGGGTGTAGTGAACAGCGAGGAAGGCTATCAACACTTGCAAAGTGATCTGGACCAGCTGGGAAAATGGGCTGAAAATGGCAGATGGAATTTAATGTAGACAAGTGTGAGGTGATGCACTTTGGGAGGACAAACCAGGGTAGGACTTTCTTGGTATCGTTATTGGTATTGGTTTATTATTGTCACTTGTACCGAGGGCTCTGAGGTGTGCGGTAGAACAGAGGAACCTGGGAATACAGATCCATTGTTCCTTGAAAGTGGTGTCACAGGTAGATCGGGTCATAATAAGAGGTTTTGGCACATTGGCCTTCATAAATCAGGACAATGAGCACAGGAGTTGGGATGTTATGTTGAAGTTGTACAAGATGTTGGGGAGGCCGAATTTAGAGTATTGTGTGCAGTTCTGGTCACCTACCTACAGGAAAGATATCAGTAAGCTTGAAAAAGTGCAGAGAAAATTTACAAGGATGTTGCCGGGACTTGAGGACCTGAGTTTTAGGGAAAAGTTGAATAGGTTAGGACTTTATTCCCTGGACCGCAGGAGAATGAAGGGAGATCTTGTAGAGGTATACAAAATTATGAGGGGTATAGATAAGGTGAATGCATGCAGGCTTTTTCCCCTCAGGTTGGGTGAGACAAGAACTGGATGATGTAGGTTTAGGGTGAAAGGTGAAATATTTAAGGTGAATCTGAGGGGGAACTTCTTCACTCAGAGGGTGGTGCGAGTGTGGAACGAGCTGCCAGTGGATGTGCGTTCAATTGTAACATTTAGGAGAGGTTTGGATAGGTGCGTGGGTGGGAGGGGTTTGGAGGGATATGGTCCGGGTGCAGGTAGATGGGGCAAGGCAGAAAACCAGGCCAGCATGGACTAGGTGGGCCGAAGGGCCTGTTTCTGTGCTGTAGTGCTCTATGAATCTATGACTCTATGACTCCAAGTTCAAGGTGTTGCATTTTGGAAGTCAAAGCAGGGTAGGACTTTCACAGTGGGGGTCCTGGGGAGCGTTGTAGAACAGAGGGACCCAGGCGTACAAGTACATGGTTCCCTGAAAGTGGCGTCGCAGGTAGGCAGGGTGGTGAAGAAGTCAGGGCACTGAACCTTGACGTTGGGACGTTATGTTGCACTTGTACAAGACATTGGTGAGGCCACATTTGAGTATTGTGTGCAGTTCTAGTCACTAAGAAAGATATCATTAAGATGGAAAGAGTTCAGAAAATATTTAACATAGAACATAGAACATTACAGCACAGTCCTGGCCCTTCAGCCCACAATATTGTGCTGACATTTTATCCTGCTCTAAGATCTATCTTACCCTTCCGTCCCACATAGCCCCCCATTTCTCTATCATTCATCTGTCTAAGAGTGTCTTAAATATCCCTAATGTATCTGCCCCCACAACCTCTGCAGGCAGTGCGTTCCACGCACCCACCACTCTCTGTGTAAAAAACTTACCCCTGACATCCCCCTTATACCTTTCTCCAATCACCTTAAAATTATGACACCTCACGTTAGCCATTGTCACCCTGGGAAAAAGTGACTGTCCACTCGATCTATGCCTCTTATCATCTTGTACACCTCTATCAAGTCACCTCTCACCCTCCTTCTCTCCAAAGAGAAAAGCCCGAGCTCACTCAACCTATCCTCATAAGACATGCTCTCCAATCCAGGCAGCATCCTGGTAAATCTCCTCTGCACCCTCTCTAAAGCTTCCACATCCTTCCTATAATGAGGTGACCAGAACTGAACACAATACTCCCTCCAAGTGTGGTCTAACCAGAGCTGCAACATCACCTCGTGGCTCTTGAACCCAATACCCCGACTAATGAAGGTCAACACTCCATACGCCTTCTTAACAACCCTATTGATCTCCGTGACAACCTTGAGGGATCTATGGACGTGGACCCCAAATTCCCTCTGTTCCTCCAAGAGTCCTGCAATTAACCTTGTCTTCTGCCTTCAAATTCGATCTCCCGATAGGGTGGTGGAGGCAAATTCATTGGGGGCTTTTAAGAGGGGCTTGGATGGGCACATGAATGAGAGGAAAATGGAGGGATGTGGGCATTCTGTAGGTAGGAGGGATTAGCTATGTCGGCACAACATTGTGGGCCGAAGGGCCTGTTCTGTGCTGTACTACTCACAGACAGCTCCGGAGGTTGGGATCGAACCTGGGTCACTGCATCACCCAGTCAGTGTTAAAGGCAGCAGCTTCGGAGTGGGATTTTTGTTTTATTCATTCAAAGGATGTGGCTTCACAGGCTGAGCCAGCATTTAATTGCCCGTTCCTAGTTGCCGTAGGAGTGTTCACTGGTGGGGTAATGCATTGCAAGATCCCACACACATGCACGGGCACACGCGTGAGCAGACACACACACAAACATACAGACATATACACAGACACACACACACAGACACACACACACACACCTAAACGCGTGCGCACACACACAAACACACACACACACACACATGCATGACCACACGTACACACACACGGGACTTGGAGGCACAGTGACCTGACAAGGGTGAGTGAGAAAGAGAGATGGTGAGAGAGATAAAGAGAGAGGTATTGGTTTATTATTGTCACTTGTACCGAGGTACAGTGAAAAATTTGTCTTGCAAACCGATCGTACAGGTCAATTCATTACACAGTGCAGTTACATTGAGTTAGTACAGAGTGCATTGATGTAGTACAGGTAAAAACAATAACAGTACAGAGTAAAGTGTCACAGCTACAGAGAAAGTGCAGTGCAATAAGGTGCAAGGTCACAACAAGGTAGATCGTGAGGTCAGAGTCCATCTCATTGTATAAGGGAACCGTTCGATAGTCTTATCACAGTGGGGTAGAAGCTGTCCTTGAGCCTGGTGGTACGTGCCCTAGAGAAAGAGTGTGAGGGAGAAAGGTAGAAAGAAAGGGAGGGTTAGGGAGAGACAGGGCAGGAGAGAGAAAGAATAGAGAGAATTAGAGAGAGAAGGAGATAGGAAAAAGAGAGAGGGGAAAATAGAGAAAGATCAAGAGATTAACAGAGAGAGAGAGAGAGAGAAATAAAAGGAGTGAGAGAGAAAGAGAGAAAAATGAGAGAGTGACGGAGAAAGATGAAGAGAGAGAAATATAGAGACCGACACGGAGAGGGGGGAAGGAGTGAGAGAGTGCGAGAATTGGGGGGAGTGACCCGCTGAGGCCGGGCTGGGTGATGAAACGTTCGGAGATGGGAGCTGGTAAATCCAACAGCCTCGGTAGCTGATGGAGCCTCGGGGTGGTGGATGGAGGTGGTGGATGGAGGTGAGGAGGGGGTGGGGTTCTCCTTTCGGTTTACCACACACCCCCGTGCTCAGTAGAGAGGCCGGAATTAATGGAAAAACTGTGCAGGCCTGGGTGAGTCCACGTAAAGGGAAGCAGTAAAAGATTATCCAGCGTGAGTGTTCAGCTCCCTGCTCCCCATTGGATGCTCCAACAGATTTAAAGATCCCACACTGCTGCTCCAGAAGCCAGGAGATCTTCCTGATGTCCCAGCGGAGTCAACCACTCTGTCAACACCAGGAAACACCGGATCTGGTCTCCATCACGGTGCTGCATGTGGGAGCTTGCTGGGCACTCTGCCTCGTGCCCACTGGCGGAACCATATCTACAGTTTTATGGTAGCACAGCGGTTAGCATAACACTATTACAGCGCCAGCAACCTTGGTTCAATTCCAGCCACTCTCTGTAAGGAGTTTGTACGTTCTCCCCGTGTCTGTGTGGTTTTCCTCCGGGTGCTCCGGTTTCCTCCCACATTCCAAAGATGTACAGGTTAGGAAGTTGTGGACATGCTATGTTGGTGCCGGAAGCGTGGTGACACTTGCGGGCTGCCCCCAGAACACTCTACGCAAAAGATGCATTTCACTGTGTGTTTCGATGTACATGTGACTAATAAAGAGATCTTATCTTATCGAACCTTTGTACTAGTTGGTAAATTGGTTCATTATTGTCACATGCACCGAGGTACAGTGAAGACCTTGTCTTGCATACCGTCCATACAGATCAATTCATTACATAGTGCATTGAGGTAGTACAAGGTAAAACAATAACAGAATGCAAAGTAAAGTGTTACAGTTACAGAGGAAGTACAGTGCAGGCAGACAATAAGGTGTAAGGTCCATGACAAGGTAGATTGTGAGGTCAAGAGTCCATCTTATCGTACCAGGAAAACGTTCAATAGTCTTACAACAGCGGGATAGAAGTTGTCCTTGAGCCTGGTGGTACGTGCTTTCAGGCTTTTGTATCTTCTCCCCAATGGGAGGGGGGAGAAGAGAGAATATCATTCCTCGATGTACTTATGGTTTGAAATGATCTGTATGGACGGCATGCAAAACAAAGTTTATTACTGTACCCCCAGTACATGAAACAATAATAAGCAATTACTTCATTGGTTATTGAAGAAACTACCCAACTGGTGGCATCGATCTGCAACCACTTCCTCCTGAATTCGGGGTTCAGGGCAATGTTTTTGGACCGTTGTTTAACTCTCTTCCTCTGGCAGCGAAGAAGCTTCATCCTCTCTGTGACAAGAGGCCGATTCCCCCCTCGCATCCCATCTCCTTCCCCACCCACAGGGGTTGGCTTTCCCTCCGTGCCTCCAGTTAAGTCCGGACACGAGAGCGTCCGCAGTCACAGAGGGATTTCACATCATCCATCGTCCTCTTCTCCACATCCAGCCTCCCTCACACCCACCCACCCCATCCCCCATTTCCCAACCCCACCAGCACACCCCCATCCCCCACTCCCCATCCCCACCAACACAACCCCATCCCCACTCCCTCCCCATCCCCAATGTCCCACCCACCCCATCCCCCACCCGCCATCTCCCATCCCAACCAACACACCCCCATTCCCATACTGCCCCATTCCCCCACTCACTCCCCATCCCCCATTCCCATCTCCCATCCCACTCCCTCCCCACCCCAAACTCCACACCCCCATTGCCTCCCCCAATCCCCCACTCCCCCCTCCCCCACTCCCTTCCCCATTCCCCACCCACACCCACCTCCCAAACCCTCCCCATCCCCTCCCTCCCCCATCCCCCACTCCCTCCCGTATTCACCAATCACCAACAGCCTGTCTTGGTCCAACCTCATAGACGCCACGGCCAAGAAAGTTCACCAGCACCTCTACTTCCTCAGGAGGCTAAAGAAATTTGTCATGTCCCCTTTGACACTCACTTATTTTTATTGATGCACCATAGAACGCATCCTATCTGGATGTATCATGGCTTGGTACGGCAACTGCTCTGCCCAGGGCCACAATAAACTGCAGAGAGTTGTGGACACAGCCCAGTGCGTCACGGACACCAGCCTCCCCTCCTTGGACTCTGTCTACACTTCTTGCTGCCTTGGTGAAGCAGCCAACATAATCAAAGACCCCACCCACCTGGATCATTCTCTCTTCTCCCCTCTCCCATCACGCAGAAGATACAGGAGCCTGAGGGCACGTACCACCAGGCTCAAGGACAGCTTCTACCCCACTGTGATAAGACTATTGAACGGCTCCCTTATACGATAAGATGGACTCTTGACTTCACAATCTACCTCGTTATGACCTTGCACCTTATTGTCTACCTGCAATGCACTTCCCTGTAGCTGTGACACTTTACTCTGTATTCTGTATTGTTTTTACTCTGTACTACCTCAATGCACTGTGTAATGAATTGACCTGTACGATCGGTATGCAAGACAAGTTTTTCACTGTACTTCGATACAAGTGACAATAATAAACCAACACCTATTCACCAGTCCCACCCCTCACCACTTGTGTCCCTCACTCCCACTTGACAAAGGGCGGACTCAGGTGAGGCTCAGCCTGTTAACGTCACACTCCGCTGCCGTCTCCATCCCAAGGGGCGTGGCACGTATTACACAGGATAACATTGGGCTCACAACACAGAAGGCGGCCATTCAGCCCAGTCAGCCTGTGCTGGCTCCACTCCACATGGTAGAGGCGTTTGAAACTAGATTGTTATCAGTATTGGTATTGGTTTATTATTGTCACTTGTATCGAAGTACAGTGAAAAATTTGTCTTGCATACCGATCATACAGGTCAATTCATTACACAGTGCAGTTACATTGAGTTAGTACAGAGTGCATTGAGGTAAAAACAATAACAGTACAAAGTGTCACAGCTACAGGGAAAGTGTAGTGCAATAAGGTGCAAGGTCACAACAGGGTAGATCATGAGGTCAGAGTCCATCTCATCGTATAAGGGAACCATTCAATAGTCATCACAGTGGGGTAGAAGCTGTCCTTGAGTCTGGTGGTACGTGCCCTCAGGCTCCTATATTTTCTACCTGATGGGAGAGGAGAGAAGAGAGAATGACCCGGGTGGGTGGGGTCTTTGATTATGCTGGCTGCTTCACCAAAGCAGCGAGGCTCAGAGGTTTGGAAAGGAGCTGAGGGGGAATATTTTCACCGAGGGTGGTTGCAATCTGTGGCATACTGTCTGAGGAAGTGAATCTCACAATGTTAAAGTATCTAGACGAGCTCTTGTATCTCCAAGGCATAGAAGGAAACAAACCAAATGTTGGTGAATGGGATTAGTAGAGATGGGTGCTTGGTTGGCACAGACATGAAGGGATGAAGGGCCTGTTTCTGTGCTGTGTGACCATATGATACTCTAACAAGTGCCTGCATTGGTATAGCACTTTTGATATGCTTTTACTCAGAAACAAATTCATCCAGAAGGTTAAGGTGCATGGGATCCAGGGTGAATGGGCCATTTGGATTCAGAATGGGCTTGCCCGTAGAAGACAGAGGGTCGTGGTCGATGGGACTTATTCTGGCTGGAGGTCCGTGACTAGTGGTGTTCTGCCGGGATCTGTATTGGGACCTCTGCTCTTTGTGATGTATATAAATGACCTGGATGACCATGTGGATAGGTGGGTTAGTAAGTTCGCAGATAACACAAAGATTGGTGGCGTTATGGATAGTGTAGAAGGCTGCCAAAGGACACAGTGGGACATCGATCAGTTGTAGATATGGGCAGAGAAATGGCAGGAGTTTAACACAGACAAATGTGAAGTGTTGCACCTTAGAAGATCAAATGTAAAGGGACAGTTAGTGACAAGACCCCTAACAGTGTCGATGTCCAGAGGGATCTTCAGGTCCAAGTCCATAGTTTCCTGAAAGTGGCTGCACAAGTTGATAGGGTAGTAATGAAGGTGTGTAAGATAAGATAAGATTTACTTATTCATCACATGTACATCGAAGCACACAGTGAAATACATCTTTTGCATACTGTTCTGGGGGCAGCCCGCAAGTGTCGCCATGCTTCCGGCACCAACATAGCACGCCCACAACTTCCTAACCCGCACGTCTTTGGAATGTGGGAGGAAACCGGAGCACCCAGAGGAAACCCACGCAGACACGGGGAGAACGTACAAACTCCTTACAGACAGTGGCCGGAATTGAACCCGAGTCGCATTTGCTTTATTAGTTCGACACATCATCATGGGCTGATGGGCCTGTTCCTGTGCTGTACTGTTCTACGTTCTGTGTTCCAACACGATGGCACAGTTAGTGGCACTACTGCTTCACACTTCCAGCAACCCACATAAATCAGATCAAACCTTTTAAACTCGTTTTACACACATTACTCGGCAGACATTTTGAGAGTCCTGCATCCCAGCATGATTTGATTAATGTGGTGGACACATGTCAACTAAAGAATTTGTTATTCACCAGATCTGGGCATGGGATAACGAATGCTTCACTTGTGATATATAGCCTCTGGAACCCAACTCAATGGATCTGTCATGTTCCCAGTTCCTCTGATGCGGACAGAGAAGGAATTGAAGGATTATTCTTGGAACCGGAATCTCTATCCTTCACCCTACATCGAAAGTGAGGTAATACCTTGCTTTGGGAATAATCTGGGATTTATCTTCTCCCTACTACCTTGGGAAAAATAAAGCAGGATTGATGTATTCATTGATGTCAACCTGGGGCCTTGACTTACATTATTAATGTTTATAAATTGTGTGCTCTGTGCATTGGCTTTGCACAGTCAATTAGATTGTCTCTCTGGAATACAATCTCCTGGCTAGACAACGCAACATGATGCTGAAATGACTGTGGCAATTCCCAGCAAATTACTTCATGGAGATTTCCTCCTGATCCCAAGGTCCCGAAACAGAGTTCAAAACATGCATGGGAATCTCTCGAGTCATGTGATTGAGGTTCTGACAAATCAGCCTCAAAGGAAAAACCGATACTAGCTGGCAATCGTCCAATGGTAGCCCTACCAGAATACTGCCTGGATTAGAGGGTATGAACTATAAGGAGATGGTGGATAAACTTGGGTTGTTTTCTCTGGAGCGTCGTAGGCTGAGGGGAGAACTGATAGAAGTTTATAAAATTATGAGAAGCATTGATAGGGTAGACAGTCAGAATCTTTTCCCCAGGGTAGAGATGTCAAGTACTAGAGGACATGAATTGAAGGTGAAAGGGGGAAAGTTCAAAGGAGATGGGGGAGGGGGGGGCAGGAAAGTTTTTTTTTATATACGCAGAGTGGTGGGTGCCTGGAATAGGCTGCCAGGGGTGGTGGTGGAGGCAGATATGATAGAGGGGTTTAAGAGATGTTGGATGGACACATGAATACACAGGGAATGGAGGGATGTGGATCACGTGCAGACAGAAGAGATTTAGTTTAATTCAGCATTATGTTCGGCACAGACATCATGGGCTGAAGGGTCTGTTCCTGTGCTGTACTGTTCTATGTAAGTAAGACATCGTCTCAGAGATCTTCCTGTTCACCCTCCTGCCCTCCCAGAATCTTCTCAACACTGGTGCCCCACAAGGCTGTGTCCTCAGCCCTCTACTCTACTCCCTATACACTCATGGACTGTGTGGCCAGATTCTGCTCTAACTCCATCTACAAGTATGCAGATGATACCACCGTTGTAGGCCGTATCTCAAACAGTGATGAGTCGGAGTACAGGAAGGAAATAGAGAGTTTAGTAATATGATGTCATGACAACAACCTTTCCCTCAATGTCAACAAAACAAAAGAGCTGGTCATTGACTTCAGGAAAGGGGGCGGTGTACATGCACCTGTCTACATCAATGGTGCTGAGGTCGAGAGGGTTGAGTTTCAAGTTCCTGGGAGTGAACATCACCAAGAGCCTGTCCTGGTCCAAACACGTAAACGCCATGGCCAAGAAAGCTCACCAGCGCCTCTACTTCCTCAGGAGGCTAAAGAAATTTGGCATGTCCCCTTTGACCCTCACCAACACTGCATCACAGAAAGCATCCTATCTGAATGCATCACGGCTTGGTACGGCAACTGCTCTGCCTGAGACCTCAAGAAACTGCAGAGAGTTGTGGACACAGCTCAGCACATCACGGGAACTAGCCTCCCCTCCATGGACTCTGTCTACACTTCTTGTTGCCTTGGTGAAGCAGACAGCATAACCAAAGACCCTTCCCACCCCAGACATTCTCTCTTCTCCCCCCTCCCATCGAGCAGAAGATACAAAAGCTTGAAAGTACGTACCACCAGGCTCAAGGACAGCTTCTATCCCACTTATGACTTTTGAACAGTGTCCTAGTACAATAAGATGGACTCTTGATCTCACAATTTACCTCATTGTGACCTTGCACCTTATTGTCTGCCTGCACTGCACTCTCTGTAGCTGTGACACTATTCTGCATTCTGTTATTGTTTTACCTGGTACTACCTCAATGCACTGTGTAATGAATTGACCTGCATGAACAGTATGCGAGATAAGTTTTTCACTGTACCTCAGTACAAGTGACAATAATAAACCAATTCCAATAAACCAATACAGAGGGATCTTGGTGTCCAAGTCCATAGCTCCCTGAAAGTGGCTGCACAAATTGATAGGGCGGTAAAGAAAGTGTACAGCATGCTTGCCTTTATTAATCAAGGTATTGAGTTCAAGAGTCAAGAAGTTAGATTGCAGCTTTATAAAACTCTGGTTAGGCCACATGTGGAGTATTACATTCAGTTCTGGTCGCCCCATGAAAGGAATGATGTGGAGGGTTTGAGAGGGTATAGAAGAGGTTCACCAGGATGCTGCCTGGATCAGAGGGCATGTGTATAAGAAGAGGTCGGACAAACTTGGGTTGTTTTCTCTGGAGTGGCAGAGGCTGAGGGGAGACCTAACAGAAGTTTAGAAAAGTATTAGAGGTATAGATAGAGTAGACAGCTGGTTTCTCTTCCCTCGTGTCCACCCTGTCCTCCAAGCTCAGAATCTTGGCCCAAAATGTCAACTGTCCATTTCCCTCATAGATGCTGCCTGACCCGCTGAGTAGATTCCAGATTCTGCAGTCTCTTGCGTCTCCCTCAGAATCTTACCCATTTCAATAAGATAATTTACCTTTCTTCCAAACCCCAGTGAATATTGACCCAATTGTCTCAATCTTTCCTTATTAGACAACCCATCATCCCAGGAATCAAACTTGAACCTTCTCTGAAGTCTCCAATGTCAGTCCCCCATTAAGGAGACCAAAATTGGATGCTATACTCCAGTTGTTGCAAGACTTCCCTGCTTTTATATACTCGACCCTCTTTGCAATAAAGCTGGAAAGGGTGCAAAAAAGATTCTCAATGATGTTGCCGGGACTGAGGGCTTGGGTTCTAAGGAGAGATAAGATTTCTTTATTCGTCACATGTACATCGAAACACACAAATGGACTCTGACCTCACGATCTACCTTGTTGTGACCTTGCACCTTATTGCACTGCACTTTCTCTGTAGCTGTGACACTTTACTCTGTACTGTTATTACCTATACGACATCAATGCACTTTGTACTAACTCAATGTAACTGCACCGTAATGAATTGACCTGTACGATTGGTTTGTAAGACAAGTTTTTCACTGGACCTCAGTACAAGTGACAATAATAAACCAATACAGTGAAATACATCTTTTGCATAGAGTGTTCTGGGGGCAGCCCGCAAGTGTCGCCATGCTTCTGGCGCCAGCATAGCATGCCCACAACCTCCTAACCTGTACGTCTTTGGAATGTGAGGAAACCAGGGCACCCGGAGGAAACCTACACAGACACAGGGAGAATGTACAAACTCCTTACAGACAGCAGCTGGAATTGAATCCAGGTTGGTGCTGTAATAGCATTATGCTAACCACTGCGCTACCAGACTGGATATGCTTGGACTTTTTTTCCTTGGAGTGGAGGAGCAGAGAAGGCTGGGTTCTGAAGAAGGGTCCTGACCCAAAACGTTGACCGCCTGCTTTTCCCCACAGATGCTGCCTGGCCTGCTGAGTTCCTCCAGCATCATCGTGTTCATCAGGCTGACCTTAGAGGTTTTTAAATCATGAGGGACAGAGAACATTGGTCACAGACTTTTCCCCAGAGCGCAGGGGTGTCTAAACCTAGAGGGCTTAAATTTAAGATGAGAGAAAAATTTAAAGGGTGCAACTTTTTCCACCCAGAGGGTAGTGGGTATATGGAACGAGCTGCCAGAGGAAGTGGGAGAGGCAGATACAATTACAATGTTTGAAAGACATTTTGACGGACACATGGATAGGAAAGGTTTGGAAGGATGTGGGCCAAACATAGGCAAATGGGATGAGTTCAAGTAGACAACTTAGCTGGTATGAAGGAGTTGGGCCGAAGGGCCTGTTTCCGTGCTGTGTAACTCTGTAGTCCATCTTCCATACTTTAACCATTAACCAATCGGCATGGTAGTGTAGCAGTTAGCATAATGCATTACAGCACCAGCAACCTGGGTTCAATTCCGGCCGCTGTCTAAGGAGTTTGTATGTTCTCCCCGTGTCTGCGTGGGTTTCCTCCGGGTGCTCCGGTTCCCTCCCACATTCCAAAGACATATGGGTTAGGAAGTTGTGGGCATGCTACGTTGGCACCGGAAGCGTGGCGACACTTGTGGGCTGCCCCCAGAACACTATCCAAAGATGCATTTCACTGTGTGTTTCGATATACATGACTAATAAAGATGTCTGATTTCATCTCATCTTATCTCAATCCCTGCACAGACTGTCCTTCTCACAGATACATTTCCCCACTGGTCTTTGTCAGCAGACTTGGCTTCGATCTACTTGGTGACCTCAGAGGCCACTAATATCGGTTGTAAATAGTTGAGTCCCCCAGCACTGATCCATGTGGCAACCAACCAGCTATTGATTACCCATCTGAATATGACCCATTCATCCTGAGCCATTGACCTGTGTTCGGGGTCCATGCCGATATATTGTCCCCAACACTCATGTTCTTACTTTGTGCAATGACATTTTACAAGGCATCTTATTATAAATCCAACTCCAGTATATCTATTGTTTCCCCTTTATCTACCTGTGATTATTACATGCTCAAAAGAACTCTAATGTATTTGTCAAACCTGTTCTCCTTTCCCTCAAACCACGATGATTCTTTGATTCCACTATAGGACATCGAACAGTACAGCACAGGAACAGGCCCTACGCCCCATGATCTTGTGCTGAAATAATTAAACCAATGACTGCTAATTCCCTTTTCCTGCACATTCACCGCATCTCCCTTCTCTGCATATTCATATGCCTAAGAATCTCTTAAACGTTCCCATGCGATCTGCCTCCACCACCCCTGGCAGTGAATCCCAGGCACCCACCACTCAAAAATAAAACTTGCCTCATCTGCTTTGTACTTTCCCCTCTCACCTTAAACACATGCCCGCTAGTACTAGATATTTTAATCCTGGGAAAAAGATACTGGCTGCCTACTCTCTGCCTCGCATAATTTTATAAACTTCTATCAAGTCTCCTCTCAGCCTTCACCGCTACAGAGAAAACAACCTCAGCTTGTCCAACCTCTCCTCATAGCACATCCTCCAAATCAGGCAGCATCCTGGTAAATCTCATTTGCACCCTCCCCAACTCCTCCACCTCCTTTCCCATAATGAGGTGACAGAATTGGGCTTCTCCTTTTCCTATCTTCAGTCCTGAACAAGGGTCGTGACCCGAAACGCTGACCACCTGCTTTTCTCCACGGATGCTGCCTGGCCTGCTGAGTTCCTCCAATAACAGTGTTTTTCCATCTAGATTCCAGCATCTGCAGTCCTTTGTTTCTCTTGGATTGAACAGAATGTGGCCGAACTAGAGTTTTATGAAGCTGTAACTTAACTTCTTGGCTCTTGAACTCAATGCTTCGACTAATGAAGGCAAACATGCCATTCGCCTTCTTTACCACCCTATTGACCTGGACAGCCACTTCTAGCGAGTTATGTACCTGGACCCCAAGATCTCTCTGTTCATCAATGCTGTAACAATCCTGTGCTTTCTCCCTTTTATGTTGCATCTCTCAAAGTGCAACACCTTGCACTTGCTCGGATTAAACTCCATCTGCCATTTCTCTGCCCATATGTGCAACTGATCTATATCTTGTTGTATCCTTTGGCAATCTTCTATGCAATCCACAACACCAATCATTGTGTCATCTGCAAACTAACTCACCAACCCTACCACATTTTCATCCAGGTCATTTATATATAATTGCAGAAAACAGAAGTCCCAGGGCAGATCCCTGCAAAACACCACTGGTCACAGACCTTCATCCAGAATAAGACCACTACCTACTGTCTATGGGCAAGCCAATTTTGGATCCAGTCAGCCAAGTCACCATGGATCCCAAGCATTCTAATTTTCTGGATGAGCCTAACATGCAGGACCTTGTTGAATCCTTATGAACATCCATGTACAAAACATCTGGTCATTCACTTCAGGAAGGGGAGCAGTGCATATGCTCATTTACATCAATGGTGCTGAGGTTGAGAGGGTTGAAAGCTTCAGGTTCCTAGGAGTGAATATCACTAATAGCCTGCCCTGGTCCAATCACATTAATGCCACAGCCAAGAAAGCTCACAAGTGCCTCAACTTCCTCAGGGGGCTAAAGAAATTTGACGTATTCCCTTTGACGCTCGTCAACTTTTATCGATGTACCATAGAAGGCATCCTATCTGGATGCATCACGGCTTGGTATGACAACTGCTCTGCCTGGGACCACAAGAAACTGCAGAGAGTTGTGGACACAGCTCAGCACATCACAGAAACCAGCCTCCCTTCCACGGACTCTGTCTACACTACTCGCTGCCTCAGTAAAGCAGCCAGCATAATCAAAGACCCCATCCACCCAGGACGTTCTCCCTTCTCCCTTCCCCCATCAGGCAGATGATACAAAAGCCTGAAAGCATGTACCACCAGGCTCAAGGACAGCTTCTATCCTGTTGTTATAAGACTATTGAACTGTCCCTTAGTACGATAAGATGGAATCTTGACCTCACAATCTACCTTATTATGACCTTGCACCTTATTGTCTGCCTGCACTGCACTTTGTAGCTGTGACACTTTATTCTGCATTCTGTTATTGTTTTACCTGGTACTACCTCAATGCACAGTTGGAATGAAATGATTTGTATGGATGACATGCAAAACAGTTTTCCACTGTGGCTTGGTACATGTGACAATAATAAACCAATTTACCAACCCACTACTCTAGCTTCATCAATCACCATGTCAACTCCTCAAAAAACTCATTGAGATTAGTCAGACATGACCTGCTCTGCACAAAGCCATGCTGACTATCCATAATTAGACCAGGCTTCACCAAAGGCTCATAAATCCTATCCCTAAGAATCCTCTTCAATAGCTTCTCTACCACTGATGGAGACTCTCCAGTCTATAGTTTCCAAGATTATCCCTATTTCCCTTCTTGAATAATGGAACAACATAAAGATAAGCTATCTTTATTGTTCATGTGTACATCAAAACACAGTGAAATGCATCTTTTGCGTAGTGTCGTCACGCTTCTGGAACCAACATAACACAACTTCCTAACCCGTATGTCTTTGAAATGTGGAAGGAAACCGGAGCTCCTGGAGGGAACCCACACAGACACCAGGAGAATGTACAAACTCCTTACAGTGGACTGAATTGAAGCCGGGTCACTGGCACTGTAATAGGGTCACAGTAACCACTACACTACCATGCCTGCCCAGTAGCTGCCCACCAGTCCTCTGCCACTACACCTGTGGCTAGCAAAGATACAAAGATCTTGGTCAAGGCCCCAACAACCTCATCTCCAATCTCTCCCAATAACCTGGGGTATACCCCATCCGGACCTGGCTACAACCACCTTAGTGCTTCACAAGAGACCCAAGACTATTTCTTTCCTAATGTCAGAATGTCCTAGCATCTTAGAATGCTCCACAACTTAAAGGGACATCCCTTTATTCTGAGGCTGTTCCCTCAGATCCTGGACTCTCCTACTAACAGAAGTATCCTCTCCACATCCACTCTATCCAGATCTTTCAATATCCAATAGCTTTCAATGAGACTCCCCCCTCATCCTTCTGAACTGCCCAGAGACACCAAATGCATTTGATGGGGAAAATGCTCAGATTTCAGCATTTCCCCAGTCACCAGACTAACTTATCTACAGTCTCCTGCTTTAGATCTTGCTCATTTCTGGAATAAAGTACCATATTCAGTCTTCCAATCTGCTGGAACCTGTCCAGAATCCAGTGAATTTTGGAAGATCACGATCAATGCATCCACCTTCTCTACAGATCACTTCTTAGAACAAGAAATAGGAGGAGGCATCAGCCATCTGGCCCATTGAGCCAGCTCCACCATTCAATAAGGTCATGACTGATCTGACCGTGGACTCAGATCCTCAGCAGATCCTTTTCCCCATAACCCTTAATTCCCCTACTATTGGTATATTATTGTCACATGTAACAGAGGTACAGTGAAAAACTTGTCGTGCTTACCATTCACACAGATCAATTCATTACAACAGTGCATTGAGGTAGTACAGGGTAAAACAATAACAGAATACAGGGTAAAGTGTCACAGCTACAGGGAAGTGCATTGCAGGTAGACAATAAGGTGCAAGGACATAATGTCAATTGTGAGTTCAAGAGTCCATCTCATTGTATAAGGGAACCATTATAGTCTTATTGCAGTGGGATAGAAGCTGTCCTTGAGCCTGGTGGTATGTGTCCTCAGGCTCCTGTATCTTCTGCCTGATGGAAGAGGGGAGAAGAGAGAAAGACCCAGGTGGGTGGGGTCTTTGATTATACTGGCTGTTTCACTAAGGCAGCGATAGGTATAGACAGTCCATGGAGGGGAGGCTGGTTTCTGTGATGTGCTGGGCTGTGTCCACAACTCTCTGCAGTTCCTTGCAGTCCTAGGCAGAGCAGTTGCCATACCAAGCTGTGATGCATCTAGATAGGATGTTTTTTATGGTGCATTGATAAAAGTTGGAGTGTCAAATGGGACATGCCAACTTTCCTTAGCCTCCTGAGGATGTAGAGGTACTGGTAGGCTTTCTTGGCTGTGGCTTCTATGCAAAAATCTAACTGTGTCTTAAAAATATTTAATGACATAGTCTCTACTGCTTACCTGGGCAGAGAATTCCACAGATTCACTACTCTTAATCTTTCCTATCCATGTACCTGTCCAAGTGTCTTTTAAATGTTGCAACATAGTGTTGCTGCTGCAAAAAGCTAATTTTCATGGGATTTATACCCTGGGTATATGTGCCCATGACAATAAACTTGAACTTGTCCAAGCATCAACCATTTCCTCTTGCAGCTCACTCCATATATACAGACCACCTTCTGGGTGAAAAAGTTGCCCCTCAGGCTCCTATTAAATCTCTCCCCACTCACCTTAAACCTATGCCCTCCAGTTCTTGATTCCCCAACCCTTTGAAATAGACTGTGTGCATTCACCCTATCTCTGCCCCTCATGATTTTATACAGCTCTACAAGATCACCTCAGTCTCCCACGTTGCAAGGAATAAAGTTCTAGCCTATCCAATCTCTCCCTATAACTCAGTCCCTCAAGTCCTGGCAACATCCTTTAAATCTTTCCTGCACTTTCCAGTTTAATGGCATCTTTCCTACAGTAGGGCAACCAAAACTCTACACAATATTCCAAATGCAACCTCACCAACATCTTGTACAATCACCAATGCCTGTAGGCACCAGAGAATGCAGATACTGGAATCTGGAGCAACAATCTGCTGGAGGCAGCATCTGTGGAGGGAGATGGACAGTCAATGTTTGGGGTCGAGACCCTTCATCTGAACTGACTCTCACCAACATCTGTAGTTAGTAATCCAGAGATTATCATCTTTGCAGTGCTTTTAATTTGGGTTCTAGATGTTTATATTCTCTCAGCAGAGAGAATTCTCTCATCCTGTCTTTGAACCAGGACCACTGGACCCTCCCCCTCAAGACCAGTAAAGGACGTCTGTAGCACAGGCTCTGATGACAGTGATTGTGATAGGTCCAGCAGCTATGGACCACCTACCCAATGACAGCGAGTGCAAAATCCCAACATTGAAGCTGGAGAATTTACATTAACAAAGGAAACTAAAAGTAGCAAGCACAACATACACAAAGTGCTGGAGGAACTCAGGTCAGGCAGCATCACTGGAGGGAAATAAACAGTCGACATTTTGGGCTGAGGCCCTTCATCGGGGCTGAATGAAGGGTCCTGATGAAGTAGACCTGAAACATTCACTGCTCATTTCCCTCCAATAGATGCTGCCTGACCCATTGAGTTCCTCCAGCATTTTGTGCATGCTCCAGATTTCCAACATCTGCAGATGCTTTTGTCTCTAAAAAAGCTTGTTCCAGTAACAGTAAACTCTATACTACCAGATTATTCTTAATGCCCATTGGGTTTAAGAATGGGTTTGAGGAAAAGAGGTCTGTTGTCCTTAAGCTGAGGTGGGTACAGTAGAGTCACAAGGATGTTGTCTAGACCCAGAGGGCTTGGGTTCCAAGGAGAGACTGGGACCATTTCCCTGGAGCAAAGGAGGCTGAGGGGGTAACCTTGTTTATAAATCACTAGGGGCACAGATAAGGTGAATGTGCACACAGTCTTTTTACCAGGGCAGGGAAGTCTAGAACAAGAGGACACAGGTTTAAGGTGAGAGGGGAGAGAGATTTAAAAGGACCTGAGGGGCAACTTTTTCCACAGAGGTTGGTGGGTATATGGAATGAGCTGCCAGAGGAAGTGGTAGAGGCAGGCAGAATTACCGTGTTTAAAAGACATTTGGACAGGTAGATGGATAGGAAAAGTTTAGAGGGATATGTGCCAAACACAGGGACTAGCTCAGGTAGGCAACTTGGTCAGTCTGGACAAATTGGGCCAAAGGGCCTGTTTCCATGCTGTATAACTCTGACACTAAGAATGGCCAAACTGAAACATATCAGATTCTGATGGGGCAGGCACAGTAGTGTAGCAGTTAGCATAACACTACTACAATACCAGCAACCCAGGTTCAATTCCAGCCACTGTCTGTAAGGAGTTTGGCTGTTCTCCCCATGTCTGCATGGGTTTCCTCCCACATGCCCATACAGGTTAGGAAGTTGTGGGCATGCTATGTTGACACCAGAAGCACGGCAACATTTACAGGCTGCCCTCAGGACATTCTACACAAAAGATGCATTTCACTGTGTTTTGATGTACATGTGACCAAAAAAATCTTATCTTACCATATAGATGCTGAGAGGATACTTACCCCAGAGGGGCTGCTTCTGGAAGCAGAAGGTGTGGTGTTAGAATAATGGGTGACCCACTTGAGATGGAGATGAGTCAGAGTCATACAGCATAGAAGCAGGCCCTTCAGCCCAACTGGTCTATGCCAACCAAAATACCCAAATAAGCTAGTCCATTTGCCCACATCCCTCTAAACCTTTCCTATCCATGTACCTGTCCCAGCATCTTTGAAATGTTCTTAACACACCTGCCTCAACCTACCACAGTGTCAAAAAAAAGAGCAAGATCAGAGAACCCAAATGCAGAACACCAGGACAAGATTGGAGTCAGGATGCTTCCTCAGAACCGATCACAGGCAGCAACCAGGACGAACCTTGCCTTGGGGCTCTGATGTAGAGTCCCAACACAGAAACAGGATATCCTAGTAAAAGCAGAAAAACCAGAAAAACCAGAACTGCTCTGGAGTTGACCGCTCTAAGCAGCCAAGAAACAAAGTATACCCAAAGATTGACCAACAGTCCAGCAACCAGTGCTAGTGAAACCAGGGTTCTTATACTAGTCTCCTGATGGGACTCAGGTGTGTATCATTATGCAATTAGTATTGCATGAAATCCATGTGCTGCACAACAAGGCACCATCAATGGGGCCGAATCGAAGACCAGCACTTGGAACCATGACACAACCACTTCCTCTGGCAGCTCGTTCCATATACTGGCCACCCTCTGGTTGAAGAAGTTGCCCCTCAGGTTCCTATTAAATCTTTCCCCTCTCACCTTAAACCTATGCCCTGGTTCTTGATTCCCCAACCCTGGAATAAAGCCCAATGTGAATTCACCCTATCTATGCCTGCATTATTGTCTACATCTCTATAAGATCACTTCTCAGTCTCTCTATCATCACCAGGAGGAGTTTCTTCTCACAGACAGACGTGAATTTCCAGAATTCTCTACCCAAGAGAGCCATGGATGCCTCGTCATTAAATACCTTCATGGCGGAGACCGACAAACATTGTTGGTCCACGGGGTAATCATGTTATGGAGATTGGACAGGAACATGAGGTGGAGGCCAAGGTCAGGGCAGTCAGGGTGCTCCTGAATGGCGGGGCTGGCTCAAAGGGCCGAGCGGCCTCCTCCTGCTTCTATTCCCCACGTCCTGCGTCCGAGCTTCACCCTCTAGCTGATGCAGTGCCCCTCCTCCTCCTGGCAATCGCTGACATACATTTCTTTTTCAGGAAAAGCCCTGGGTCAGTCAGTGAGAGAGGCAAAGGTGAAATGGCCAAGGGGAATATTTTTCTAAAAGTTGCTTAATAACCTTTAAAAAACAATGCCGAGTGCGTGCTTGGCTGGCTACTCAAGGCAGGAGCAGCCACATCACACAACTTGGGAAAGACACAGATCCCGGGAATGCTTTCTTTGGATTCCTCCTTGCTCTGGATAGCTTCATTCCTCCTTTTCGTTGTAATGAGGCTTAGCAGACAGAAATAACTATCTGGCAATCCCTCAAAACTCCCTTTAATTAATCACTCAAGGGCTCGACTTTCTCAGTAACCGTGGAGGAAGTAACTCCATCAGCACACAGTCTGGCCTCTGTGTGGGGGAGGTCTCTCTTCTTTACTGGGGCCACCCATGAGTGTTTGATTGCATCGTTTCTAACCCTATCATCCTATCCTCAAAGAATCAACAAAAGAAGGACCGTTCCCCTGTCTCCTTCCCACACTGCCCCAAAGTGAGGTTGGTGGATGGTCCAAGCTTAGGAAGCATTTGAGAGACAACCTACATAACTAGGAGCCAGCAAAGTCAGGCAGTAATTAAAGTAACAAAGTTGGGAGCTCGTCAGGAAGCAGGGGGAATAGGGCGCTCACTCCCACAAAGAGAGGTTAAGGGGAACTGGCAAGAAAGCATCACAGAAAGCTTCCTATCCAGATGCACCAAGGCTTGATTTGGCAACTGCTCTGCCTGAGACAGTCAGTAACCCAGGGGCTGGGAGAGAGAGGGTTCTGAGGGCCAGAGTAAGGGAGTAGCATTAAAGAACAGCATGTCCCCTTTGACCCTCACCAATTTTTATCGATGCACCATAGAAAGCATCCTATCTGGATGCATCACAGGTTGGTATGACAACTGCTCTGCCCGTGACTGCAAGAAACTGCACAGTTGTGGACACAGCTCAGCATATCACAGAAACCAGCCTCACCTCCATGGACTCTGTCTATACTTCTCGCTGCCTCGGTAAAGCAGCCAGCATAATCAAAGAGCCCACCCGCCCCAGACATTCTCTCTTCTCCCTCCTCCCATCGGGCAGAAGATACAAAAGCCTGAAAGCACATACCACCAGGCTCAAGGACAGCTTCTATCCCACTATTATAAGGCCACTGAATGGTTCCCTAGTACAATAAGATGGACTTTTGACCTCACAATCTACCTCGTTATGACCTTGTACCTTATTGTCTGCCTGCACTGCACTTTCTCTGTAACACTTTATTCTTCATTTTGTTATTGATTTACCCAGTACTACCTCAATGCACTGTGTAATGAATTGATCCGTATGAACTGTATGCAAGACAAATTTTTACTGTACCTCAGTACCTGTGACAATAATAAACCAATTTACCATTTTATTTACCAGCCTTCGATACTGGAACAGCTCACACAGCTAAGGTCATGAAGGGAATGAAACACAGGAATCAAACTGTAAAAAATCCATCAGCCAATATAGGTCAACTTCTCCTGAATTTAATTAGCTTCTTCTGAAATATTTCAACATTCTGATGACTCGGACAAGTGATTTTTGGATGGATGAATCCTTGACAATTGCATTGCATGTGAAGTAAGGTTAGTATGAAAACTAACTCCTCTCAACCACGGAATAATTCAAACTGATGCTTCAAATCCCAACCCCAGCAATAACATTCACTTAGTTTTCAACATTTCCACTGCCAGCTGATTTGATTCCATCAATGTTGCAAAGTAAAGATTCCATCGTCTTGTCCTTCAGTTTCCCGACTCTTCCAGCCCGACTGAAGTCTTGGAGATCCTTCACCTACAGAAGAGAGAACCAGACGGATTACAGGAAGTTCAAAAGGGAAGTATAAAAGGAGATGAGGAAGGGAAAGAGAGAATGTGACAGATGTCCAGCAGCAAACATAACAAAGAATCCAAAAACTATTCAAAAGGTACGTGAACAGGAAAAGGGTTGTAGAGGAGAGGGAGAGGGGGCCGATCACAGGAAATCTGCTCATGGAGGCAGAGGGCAGGGCTGAGGTCCGAAGTGGAAACCTTACCTTGGTCTTGGAATCGGAATTGGAATTGGAATTGGTTTATTATTGTCACATGTACCAAGGTACATGGACAGATTGCAGAATAAAGTGTTACAGTTACAGTGAAAGTGCAGTGCAGGCAGACAGTAAGGTGCAAGGTCATAATGGGGTAGATTGTGAGGTCAAGAGTCCATCTTGTCGTAGTAGGGAACTGTTCAATAGACTTATAACAGCAGGATAGAAGCTGTCCTTGAGCCTGATGGTACGTACTTTCAGGCTTTTGTATCTTCTGCCCAATGAGAGGGGGGAGAAGAGATAATATCCAGGGTGGGTGGGGTCTTTGATTAAGGAGATACTGAAGATGTAATTGGGAATCTGGATGGGCTGAACATTGATAATGAAGTACGAGGGAGGCAGCATTTAAAGTGAATATATAACCTGGTTCAGATGGGATGTTGTATCTCAGGTTGTGGAGGGAAGGGAGGAAGTTGCAGAGACCTTGGCCATAATCTTCCAAACACACTAGTAAATCTCTTCTACACCATCTCCAAAAGCTTCACATCTTCCCTAAAGTGTGGCAGCTAGAAGTGGACACAATCCTGGCCAAAACAGGGTTCTGTAAAGGTTCATCATGTTCAGGAGTGGTGCCTGGGGAATGAAACATTGCAAATGTCATATCCTTGTTCAAAGGAAGACACAAGGAAAGAGCCAAAACCTCAGGCGGGCAAAGGTTCGAGAAATAATAATACAGGTGAGAATTGGTTGTGAAAAACCAGCGTGGGTTTGTTAAAGGCAAATCGGCCAATTAATTAATCAATTAAGTTTTTTGATGAAAAGACAGGAAGTTTATTTGAGGCAAGTGCAGCGGATGTGGTACAGGTGGACGTATATGGCAATAGCTTGTGGTCAGTACTGAAGGCCACAGCATAAAAGAGGATGCAGCAACATGGTTAGAAAATTAACTAATAGGAAACAGAGACTCGCGGTGAGAGGTTGTTTCTTGGACTGAAGAGAGTGGTGAAGTTCCACAGGAGTCAGTATTAGAACATAGAACATTGCAGCACAGTGCAAGCCCTTCGGCCCACAATGTTGTGCCGACATTTTTTTTTAACTTTTATTTACAGCGTGGTAACAGGCCCTTCCGGCCCAACAAGTCCGCGCCGCCCATTTTAAACCCAAATTAACCTACCCGTACGTCTCCTGCTCTGAGATCCATCTAACCCTTCCCTCCCACATAGCCCTCCATTTCTCTATCACTTATGTGGCTATCTAAGAGTCTCTTAAATGTCCCTAATGTATCTGCCCCCACAACCTCTGCCGGCAGTGCGTTCCACGCACCCACCACTCTCTGTGTAAAAAATACTTACCCCTGACATCCCCCTTATACCTTCCTCCAATCACCTTAAAATTATCCCCCCTCGTGTTAGCCATTGTCACCCTGGGAAAAAGTCTCTGACTGTCCACTTGATCTACGCCTCTTATCATCTTGTACACCTCTATCAATTCACCTCTCATCCTCCTTCTCTCCAAAGAGAAAAGCCCGAACTCGCTCAGCCTATCCTCATAAGACATGCTCTCCAATCCAGGCAACATCCTGGTAAATCTCCTCTGCACCCTCTCTAAAGCTTCCACATCCTTCCTATAATGAGGCGACCAGAACTAAACACAATATCCCAAGTGTGGTCTAACCAGAGTTCTGTAGAGCTGCAACATTACCTTGCGGCTCTTGAACTCAATACCCCGACTAATGAAGGTCAAGACACCACACTCCATTAGGAGCACTGCTTTTCAGAAGGTATTTTTATGTTTTGAACTTTGAATAAGAATGTACAAGGCATGGTTAGGTAGTTTGCAGATGACACTAAGATAGGTGGTATCGTCGTCGTGGCTATCCCTCAAGGTCGAGGATGATGGTCTTCATTCCCTTGATCTATTTATGGGCTCTCAAGTGGCTTATGAGTCCAATCTTGGCTCTGAAGGTTCTTCCACATTCAGGACAGGTAGTTCCAGATGGCAGATCGAAATCTGGTTCTTGCTGCCTCTCTTTCCATTTTCCTCTCTTTTCCTCTAACTTTGCACATCTGTCAGCTTCAAAAGTTGCTGTTCCTTCTCGGATGATGGTTTGTCAGAGTCTCCTGTCCTTGGTATTGGTTTCCCAATTGTTGATGTCGATGTTACGTTTCTTCATGTTGGCTTTTAAGACGTCTTTGAATCTCTTCTGTTGTCCGCCTCTTTTACGTTTGCCTGCTTTAAGCTGGGAGTAGAAGATTTGTTTCGGCAGACGTTCGTCTTTCATCCGAACAACATGACCGCTCCATCTTAGTTGGTTCTTGATAACGTAGGCCTCAATGCTTGTTGTTTTTGTTTCATTTAGCATGCTGACATTGGTTCTTCTATCTTCCCAGCTGATATTTAAGGACAATAAAGAAGATTATCAAAAATTACAGGGGGATCCTGATCAGCTGAGTAAGTGGGCCAAGGAATGGCAAATGAAGTTTAATTCGGGTAAGTGTAAGGTGTTGCATTTTGGAAAGTCAAATCAAGGTAGGACTTTCACAGTGAGCAGCAGGGCACTGGGGAGTGTTATAGAACAGAGGAACCTTGGAGTTCAAGGACATGGTTCCCTGAAAGTGGAATCACAGGTAGACAAGGTGGTAAAGAAGGCTTTTGGCACACTGAACTTCATCAGTTAGGGCACTGAGTTTCTGAAGTTGGGAGGTCATGTAACAGTTGCACAGGACGCTGGTGAGGCCGCACTTGGAGTATTGTGTTCAGTTTTTTTCACTCTGCTGTAGGAAAGATGTTATTAAACTGGAAAGAGTGCAGAAAAGATTTACAAGGATGCTGCCAAGACTTGAGGGACTGAGTTATAAGGAGTGGTTGGACAGGCTAGGACTCTATTCCTTGGAGCGTAGGAGACTTAAGAGGTGATCTTTTAGAGGTGTATAAAATCATGAGGGGCATAGATAGGGTGAATGCGCACAGTCTTTTTCCCAGGGTTGGGGAATCAAGAACTAGAGGACACAGGTTTAAGGTGAGAGGGGAAAGATTTATTAAGAACTTGAGAGGCAACTTTTTCACACAAAGGGTAGTATCCATGTAGAATGAGCTGCCAGAGGAAACGGTAAAAGCAGGTAAAATAACTTTTAAAAGACAGTTGGACAGGTACATTTGATAGGAAAGGTTTAGAAGGTTATGGGTCAAACGCCGGCAAATGGGACTAGCTTGGATGGGGTATCTTGGTCGACATGGACCAGTTGGGCCAAAGGGCCTGTTTCCATGCTGTGTGAGTCTATGAAATTGGTTTCATGGGATACAATTTCCAAATTTGCAAATGGCACGGAATTTGTTGGGTACTGAACTGTGAGGAGGACGGAAGTAGGATTTAAGGAGCTGGTGGAATGGATGGATGGATGAGAGGCAAGGAAAACTTACAGCTGAGGAATGTGAAGTGTGATATTTGGGTGGAAGTGTGAGAAGAGTTGTTATAACCTAGAAGGTACAATTCTAAATGGGGTACAAGGGAGATCTGGCAGGGTTGAGGGAATATGCGTATGGTTTGTTAGAAGTGGCAGGGAGAGGGTGGGAAAGTATTCAAAGAAACATACAGGACCCTTTGCTTTGTAAATTGAGGCACAGAGTTCAAGAACCGGGAAGTCACGTTGAATCTTCATAAAACAGTGTTCCGGCCAGAACTGGAGGATTGTGTCCAGTTCTGGGGGTGTCACACTTTGGGGAAGATTTTGGAGAGGATGTAGAAAGTGACCCCAGGGATGAGGGGTCATACAGCACGGAAACAGGCCCTTCTGCCCAACTCGTCCATGCCGACCATGTTGCCCAGCGAGCTAGTCCCATCTGTCCGCGTTTGTCCCATAACCTCTCCTATCCATGTACTCATCTAGATGGCTACTAATGTGCCCGCCTCAACCACTATTTCTGGCAGCTCATTCCAAATACGCACCACCCTTTGTGTGAAGAAGCTGCCCCTGATGTCCCTTTTAAATCTCACGCCCCTGATCTTAAACCTCTGCCCTCTTGTTTTTAGCACCCCCTCACTCCCATAGTGAAAGACGATGTGCTTTCACCCTGTCTATACCCCTCATGATCTTGTACACCTCTATCAGGTCATCCCACAATCTCCTACGTTCCAGGGAATAAAGTCTTAGTCTACACAACCTCTCCTTGTAACTCAGGCCCCCAAGTCCAGGCAACATCCTGGTAAATCTTTTCTGCACTCTTTCCTCACAGAGGAGGTTATGAGGGGATCTGCTGGAGGAGTTTAAAATCCTGAAGGGGAAAGAGGATCTGTTCCCAGTGTCAGCGGGGTTTTGAACTAGGGGAAAGAGGGAAGGTGGAGATACAAGAGATTGCAGATGCCGGAATCTGGAGCAACAAGATTAAGATCTTTATTAGTCACACATACATCGAAACACACAGTGAAATGCATCTTTTGCGTAGAGTGTTCTGGGGGCAGCCCACAAGTGTCGCCACGATTCCGGCGCCAACATAGCATGCCCACAACTTCCTAACCCGTACGTCTTTGCAATGTGGGAGGAAACCGGAGCACCCGGAGGAAACCCACGCAGACACAGGGAGAACAGACAGTGGCCGGAATTGAACCCAGGTCGCTGGCACTGTAAAAGCGTTATGCTAACCGCTACACTACCGTGCCTGCCCAAACAAGATGCTGGAGGAATTCAGCGGGTCAGGCAGCATCTGAGGAGGGAAATGGACAGTCAGCATTTTGGTTGAGACCCTATCACTTGCGAACTCTTGCTCTATCCCTACCCTTCACCTTTTTATACTGGCTATCTCTCCTCTACTCTTTCCATCCAGATGAAGGCTCTCGACCTCAAACGTCGACCGTCCATTTCGTTCCACAGATGCTGCCTGAGCCGCTGAGTTCCTCCAACAGTTTGTTTGATGCTGGAGGAACTCAGTGGGTCAGGCGGCATCTGCGGAGAGAAATGGGCAGCAAACCAGATGAAGGGTTTCAACCGGAAATGTCCACTGACATTCTCTCTTCTCCCCCCTCCCATCGGGCAGAAGATACAAAAGCCTGAAAGCACGTACCACCAGGCTCAAGGACAGCTTCTATCCCGCTGTTATAAGACTATTGAACGGTCCCCTAGTACAATAAGATGGACTCTTGACCTCACAATCTACCTCGTTATGACCTTGCACCTTATTGTCTGTCTGCACTGCACTTTCTCTGTAACTGTAACACTCTATTCTGCATTCTGTTATTGTTTTCCCTTGTGCTACCTCAATGCACTGTGCAATGAATTGATCTGTGTGAACGGTATGCAAGACAAGTTTTTCACTGTACCTCAGTACATGTGACAATGATAAACCAGTTTACCAATTTACCGATTTACGTTGATAATGGTTGGAGACACAAGAGACTGAAGATGCTAGAATCTGGAGCAAACAAAGAGCTGCTGGAGGAACTTAAAGGGTCAGGTAGCATCTGTGGAAGGAAATGGACAGTTGTTCATTTTATTCTGCATTCTGTTATTGTTTTCACTTGTACTACCTCGATGCACTGTTGTAATGAAATGATCTGTATGGATGGCATGCAAAACAAAGTTTTTTACTGTACTTTGGTAATGTGACAATGATAAACCAATTTACCAATTTACAGATGCTGCCTGACCTACAAGTTCCTCCAGCAGCTCGCTTTTTGCAACAGAAGGAAAGTGATTAGGGAAACACCAAAGGTGAAATGAGAGATTGTTTTCTACAGTGAATGGTGTGGAGTGCAATGTTGGTGGGGTTGGTGAAATCAATTGTAGGAGTCAAAGGGAGCTGTGTAAGTATCTAATAGGGAAGAATTTTCAGGGAAGGTGGGGGAGTGGAACTGGCTGGATTGCTCCACCATAGAGCTAGTAAGGCACTGACTGGATGAGTTGCCTCCCTGTGTGATGTGACCACTCTATGGCCCTCTGTCATTCCTGGTGAATTAGAAAGCCCACAGTCAGCTATTTAAGGCTCTGCACTAACATTTTCCGAATGTGTTCGAAGGAAGAAGGAATTGCATGAAAAATATTTTTCGAAGGATGCAAAGAAATTTCAGCAAATGTTTGAAGGTTCTGTTTGCATTAGGTGAGGGTGGGGCGATTTGATCGAAGTTCCTAAAATAATGGAGCAAGTAGCTTTTCTGAAGATAAATCATTTCCTTCCAATAATATGAGGAAGTTATAATTCTTCAGCACCTTTTAACCACTCAGGGTAGAACATAGAACACAGAACATAGAACATAGAACAGCACAGCACAGGAACAGGCACTTTGGGCTACAGTGTCTGTGCCAAACACCATTCCAAATTAAATTAAATCTCTTCTGCCTGCACGTGATCCATATCCCTCCATTCCCTGCACATTTGTGTGTCTATCAGCCTCTTAAAGGCCACTATCGTATCTGCCTCCACCACCACCCCCGGCAGCCCGTTCCAGGCACCCACCACTCGCTGTGTAAAAAACTTGCCCCACACATCTCCTTTAAACTTTCCCCCTCTCATCTTAAATGCCTGTACTCCAAAATTTGACCTTTCTACCGAGGAAAATGATACTAACTGTCTACACTATCGATGCCCCTCATAATTTTATAAACTTCTATCAGGTCTCCCCTCAGCCTCCCAATGCTCCAGAGAAAACAACCCAAGTTTGTCCAATCTCTCCTTATAGCTCATGCCCTCTAATCCAGGCAGCATCCTGGTGAATCTCTTCTGCACCCTCTCCAAAGCCTCCACATCCTTCCTGTAATGGGGCGACTAGAACTCCAACTGCAGCCTAACCAAAGTTTTATATCATGTCCCATACAGCGAGGACACAGGAAAATGCTGCTAAGGCCGGGGAAGAGCTTGCCTGTTCCTTCAAATAATTTCATGGGATATTGAATGAGCAAACAGGGCTTCAGTTTAATGCAGCTTTAACATACAGGACAGAAACAGGCCATGGGCTCCTTATTTAAGAAAGGATGTGCTGAAGTTGGAGAGGGTTCAGAGAAGATTCACTAGAATGATTCCAGGAATGAGAGGGTTAACACATAAGGAACGTTTGACGGCTCTTGGGCTGTACTCCTTGGAGTTCAGAGGAATGAGGGGGGACCTCATAGAAACATCTTGAACGTTAAAAGGCCTGGACAGAGTAGATGTGGCAAAGTTGTTCCCCATGGTAGGGGAGTCTAGTACAAGAGGGCACGACTTCAGGATTGAAGGGCGCCCATTCAGAACAGAGATGCGGAGAAATTTCTTTAGCCAGAGGGCGGTGAATCTGTGGAATTTGTTGCCATGGGCAGCTGTGGAGGCAAAGTCATTGGGTGTATTTAAGGCAGAGATTGATAGGTAGCTGAGTAGCCGGGGCATCAAAGGTTATGGTGAGAAGGCGGGAGAGTGGGGCTCAATGGGAGAATGGATCAGCTCATGATAGAATGGCGGAGCAGACTCGATGGGCTGAATGGCCGACTTCTGCTCCTTTGTCTTATGGTCATTCAGCCCAACAGGTCCATTCTAGTGTTTACATTCCACATGATTCTCCAAGGTTAATTTTCAGCTGGTCCCAGCTGATTCCATTGGTCCTGCTGGACTGGGCAAAGAGCACAACAGGAGCAAGAAGAGTAGAAGTTGGCCATTCAGCCCATCGTGCCTGATCCTGTGCCTCATGTCCACCTTTACAGTTTATCACGAAACGATTCCCAAAAAGCCATCAATTGTAGCAGGGACCGCTCTCTTTATGACTCCCTGGTCCTCCCCTACCTACCTCTCCTTGTTCCCTGGCACTTTCCCCTGCAACCATAGGTGTATCACCTGTCCCTTCACCACCTCCCTCACCTCTACCCACGAACCTAAGCAGCCGTTCCAGGTGAGGCAGAGATTCACCTGCACCTCTTCCAACCTGGTCTACTCTATTTGATGCTCAGGATGTAGCCCCTTCTACACTGGAGAAACCAAGCATAGGCTGGGTGACCGTTTTGCTTTGGCCATCTCGAACTTTCAGTTGCGTGTCATTTTAACTTGCCTTCCCACCTCCCACAGTCTTCTCCTTTGCTCCAGAGAGATCGAACGCAAATTGGAAGAGCAACATTTCATATTGCACTTGAGTGGCTTACAACCCTATGGTATGAGCCCAGGTAAACCTCACCTCCGGTAGCGTAGCGGTTAGCATAACGCTATTACAACGCCAGCGACCCGGGTTCAATTCCGGCCGCTGTCTGTGAGGAGTTTGTACGTTCTTCCCGTGTGTGCGCGGGTTTCCTCCGGGTGCTCCGGTTTCCTCCCACATTCCAAAGACGTACGGGTGAGGAAGTTGTGGGCGTGCTGTGTTGGCGCCGGAAGCACGGCGACACTTGCGGGCTGCCCCCTAGAACACTCTACGCAAAAGATGCATTTCACTGTGTGTTTCGATGTACATGTGACTAATAAAGAAATCTGATCTTATCTCCAGAGTCCTCCCACACACACTCACGTATCCTCCTAGTTTTCCTCTCCCTTTGTTCGCCATTTCCACCCACACTGTCCCTCTCCCCAACCTGCTTCCATCCTGCCCATCGTCCCCTCCCCATCTAGTACCACCTATCGCCCACCAGCCCCGATGTCCTGCGACATGACAGCAGTCTTTCCTCTTCCCTGATGGAGGGTCTCAACCCGAAACTGGCAACATTTCAGGTTCAGCAAGACAAGTGTTTCACTGCACCTCAGTACCTGCGACAATAATAAACCAATTTACCAATTTACACACTCCACAGATGCTGTGTGACCTGTGGAGATCTCACAGCGTTTTTTCTCTCCAGCTCTCTCTCCCACAGCTTGCCCCAGTTTCCAGCAACAAACTATTCTTTAACAGGACAATTTTTTTTTAAATTTTTTTAAAAATTTTGTTTACAGCCTGGTAATAGGCCCTTCCGGCCCAACAAGTCCGCGCCGCCCATTTTAAACCCAAATTAACCTACCCGTACGTCTTTGCAATGTGGGAGGAAACCGGAGCAACCAGAGGAAACTCACGCAGACACGGGAGAACGTAGAAACTCCTCAAAGACAGCAATGGGAATCGAACCCTGATCGCTGGTGCTGTAATAGCATCGCGCTAACCGCTAATTCACTTCAAGGAAACACTAAAGTCATTGATGTCGTTGTAAATGTGAAAATCATTAAAACCAGAATTCTGGAGATACTCGGCAGGCCAGGGACTGAAACAGGCTCAGTGTTAACTTTCATAAGTCGAGGGATCGAGTTTAAGAGCCGCGAGGTAATGATGCAGCTCTACAAAACTCTGGATAGACCACACTTGGAGTACTGTGTCCAGTTCTGGTCGCCTCATTATAGGAAGGATGTGGAAGCATTGGAAAGGGTGTAGAGGAGATTTACCAGGATGCTGCCTGGTTTAGAGATTATGCATTATGAGGAGAGACTAAGGGAGCTCGGGCTTTACTCTTTGGAGAGAAGGGAGGATGAGAGGAGACATGATAGAGGTGTACAAAATAGTAAGAGGAATAGATAGAGTGGACAGCCAGCGCCTCTTTCCCAGGGCACCAATGCTCAATACAAGAGGGCATGGCTTTAAGGTAATGGGTGGGAAGTTCAAGGGAGATATCAGAGGAAGGTTTTTTACCCAGAGAGTGGTTGGGGCGTGGAATGCGCTGCCTGGGGTGGTGGTGGAGGCAGGTACATTGGTCAAATTCAAGCGATTACTAGATAAGCATATGGATGAATTTAAAATAGGGGGATATGTGGGAGGAAGGGGTTAGATAGTATTAGGTGAGGTTTAAAGTTCGGCACAACATTGTGGGCCGAAGGGCCTGTATTGCGCTGGACTGTTCTATGTTCTATGTTTCAGGTCAAAGCCCTTTTATTGTTACAATGAAAACTCAAGGAATCCAAACTCCCTCCTAATAAGACTCTTTTAAAGGGCCTCTTGTACGATAAAGGTGAACTCTTGATCTCTCAACCTACCTCGTCGTGGCCCTTGCACCTTATTGTCTGCCTGCACTGCACATTCTCTGTAACTGTAACACTACATTCTCCATTCTGTTATTGTTTTCCTTTTGTACTGCCTCAGTGTATGTATGTATGGAATGATCTGTCTGGATGGCACACACACAAAAGCTTTTCACTGGAATCGGTATACGTGACAATAATAAACCAATTACCACTTATCAATTCCTTCCTCTCCCCTGGCATCCTTAGATAGTTCCAGGTCCATGATTAATCTTCAACTGACTGTTCAATGAGAATAACAAGAGTAACCAGACTTCAAAAAGAATAATCTTAGTTGTATGAGATCAAGTAGTGTCCATTTATTCATGCAGAGAAGTGGCAGCTGGGGCCAGTACTTTTACAGGTTTAAAGATTGAGCTTATAATGACATTCTGAGAAGTTTCTTTCACTCAGTTCAGACCATAGACAGGATCATATATCCAAGATTAAGGGTCAGCCGTTTGGAATGGGAAGGGGAGAAACTTCTTCACTTGGAGGGCTGTAGATTTCTCGAATTCCCAGCCGTGGATACACAGTCAGGGTATAGTTAAGGGTGTGATGGATGGTTTACACGGGATGGGGGTGGGAAATTGGAGTTGATGTCAGAAATTAATCACGATTCTAATGAATGGGAAAGCGGTTTCAAAGGGCAAAATACTCCAATTTCTTGCAATAAATGGATCCTTAATGAGTTAAGGGTCTAGGAATTTCCACAATGTCACAGCGGAAAGAATGATTAATAATTGTCCACATGCAGTGAAATATTAATACTTTCCCATCCTGGCATACACATTTTTGAAGTGAATATGAACCCACTGACTTTAGCTGGGAGGGGCGTTTCCTGCACAGTGGTGAGGGCAGCAAATAGTATTTTACTTGTTCATTCACAAGATACGTATTTATTGCAAAGTTATTCTCCCATAATCAGGATCAGAATCAGAACCAGGTTTACTATCACTGACGTGGATGACATGAAATGTGTTGTTTTGCGGCAGCAGTACAGTGCAAAGACATAAAATTACTATAAATTACAAAATAAATAAATATTGCAAAAACAGGAATAATGAGGTAGCGTTCATGGGTTCATGGACTGTTCAGAAATCTGATGGCGGGGGGGAAGAAGCTGTTCCTGAATCATTGAGTGTGGGTCTTCAGGCTCCTGTACCTCCTCCCCGATGGTAGGAATGAGAAGAGGGCATGTCCTGGGTGGTGAGTGTTCTTAGTGATGGATGCCGCCTTCTTGAGGCACCGCCTCTTGAAGATGTCCTCGATGGTGGGGAGGGCTGTGCCCGTGATGGAGCTGGCTGAGTCTACAACCCTCTGCAGCCTCTTGCGATCCTGTGCATTGGAGCCTCCACACCAAACGGTGATGTAACCAGTCAGAATGCTCTCCACCGTACATCGATAGAAATGTGTAAGAGTCTTTGGTGATATACTGAATCCTCTCAAACTCCTAATGAAGTAGAGCCACTGGCGTGCCTTCTTTGTGATTGCATCAATGTGTTGGGCCCAGGATAGATCCTCTGAGATGTTGACACCCAGGAACTTGGAAGCTGCTCACCCTTTCCACCGCTGACCCCTCAATGAGGACTGGTGTGTGTTCTCCCGACTTCCCCTTCCTGAAGTCCACAATCAATTCCTTGGTTTTGCGGATACAGCTCTGTGCTGGAACCATGTGGATTCAGAGGGCATTTGAGAGTTAACCCCATCATTATGGGTGTGGAGACCAGGCAGAGACAGCAGACTTCCTTCATTAGTGAACACGACGGTCATCAACCCACTTCCATCATTGACACTGATTAATGAAAACCATGCCAGGACTCCAGGGGCTGAGTCACGGAGAGGATGGGCAGGCTCGGACTCTTATTCCTTGGAATCCAGGAGGCTGAGGACTGACCTTATAGACAGGATGAATGCGTCCAGTTTATTTCCCAGGCAAAGGGAACTAAAATCAGAGAGGGCACAGGTTTAAGGTGAGGGGGAGAGAGTGAAAAGGGGTAACTCCTTCCCACAGAGGGTGGTCGGTATATGGAACGAGCTGCCAGAGGAAGTGGTTGGGGCGTATACATTAACAACATTTAAAAGGTACTTGGACAGGTACATGGATAGGAGAGGTTTGGAGGGATATGGGCCAAATATGGGCAAATGGGACTGGCTTAGATGGGCATCTTGGTTGCATAGATCGGTTGGGCCAAAGGGGCTGTTTCTGTGCTGTATTATTCTATGAATCTATGACACATGGAGAGTGGTTGTAATATAGATCTATAAATAATCATAATATAATCAAGCACTGCTTGAGAGGCAGAGACTCTCACAATATTTAAGAAGCTTCTTAAAGGGCGAGCACTTGAATCACCAAGGCAGAGGTTAGCTACAGACCTAATGTGGGTGAATGGGATCAGTGTACATGGCTACAATGAGTGGTGAAGGCCTGTTTCTGTGACAATATCTCCATGACCCTATGACTCTAAGCGCAGATCACTTTGCATTAAAATAGACTATTTTTTGTTCTAATTGTGTTCTTTCTTGTAAAAATTGTATTTAATTTATGTTTTCCTTGTGAATGCTGCTTATCTGATGCTCTGTGCCTGTGATGCTGCTGCAAGTAAGCTTTTCATTGCACCTGTGCAGACATGTACGTGTGCAGATGACAATGAACTTGAATTTGACTTAATGCTCCAATCCAGGCGGTGTCCTGCGGAATCTCCTCTGCACCCTCTCCAATGTAATCTAGTGTGACGGCCAGAACTGCACACACACAGTACTTCAAGTGTGGCCTAACCAATGTTTTATAAAGCTGCTAGTTCTTACCATCCATCTCGACTTATCTTAGTTTTGATGAAGGGTCTGAGACCAGAAAAATTCTTTCTCTTCCACAGATGCTGCCTGACCTGCAGAGTTATTCCAGGATTTTCTGTTTTTATTTCAGATTTCCAACGTCTGTGGTCTTTAATTCCAGAGTTTGTTTAACTGAATTTAAAGTCTATCAAGGTGAGATTTGAATCCAGATCTCTGGACATTAGTCTAGTGCTCTGGATTACAAGCCCAGGTTCAGAATCGCAATACTCCACAGCCCCATGTTCTGGGCTACTAACCTTACCTGTAATTTTAGTTTTGCCGTGCATTTCAGTGCCTGAGACTGCTGGGATATCTCACCATTGCCTTGATGGAGATTCATACAGCAGAGAAACAGGCCCTTCAGCCCATCGTGTTCCAAACATTGAGTACCCAGCGCCAGAGACCCAGGTTCAATTCCGGCCGCTGTCTGTAAGGAGTTTGTACGTTCTCCCCGTGTCTGCGTGGGTTTCCTCCGGGTGCTCTGGTTTCCTCCCACATTCCAAAGACGTACGGGGTAGGAAGTTGTGGACATGCTATGTTAGCACTGGAAGCGTGGCGACACTTGCGGGCTGCCCCCAGCACACTCCATGCAAAAGATGCATTTCACTGTGTGTTTCGGTGTACATGTGACTAATGAAGATATCTTATCTTATCTTATCTTATCTTATCTTATCTTATCTTATCTTATAGCCAATTAACCTACCAAGCCGCACATCTTTGGGATGTGGGAGCAACAGGGGGGAGCCCACGCGGTCACAAGCAGAACGTGCAAACTCCACACAGACAGTACCGGAGGTCAGGATTGAACCGGGGTTGCTGGAGCTGTGAGGCTCGATGGGATTCTTTGGACAGGGAGCCACAGGGTAGATTTTGATGAAACTGACCAGGTGAAACTGATGCTCGTCAATAACAAGGAAAAGCCAATCCCAATTCTCCCTCATTAGACCAGAAAATTGAAAACACTTTGGCTATGTTTGAGATTGACTGGCATCTTACGAATTGTGTGCCATTTGAGTGAACTCCGTGTTAGAGTTTGTTCCAAGCTCAGGGGTGAACCATCGAGTCAAAGAACTATCAAGAATCTTTCTCGTTTGGAAATTAACAGCAGACAGGCAAGCTTTGAAACAATCTCTTCTTTTACAGCTGGTCAGACTAACCTGGCAACTGCTGACAGCTGAAGTGTTTTGACTTTAACTTTTTCCACATTTGGATCTCTGACTGCTCGGTGATGGGAGGGACAGGTATGCAGGGAGCCGAGGTCAAGTTTATCCTGCCTGTGTGTGTGCCTTTAGAAAGGTGTGGACTATGACCTCACGATCTACCTTGTTGTGACCTTGCGCCTTATTGCACTGCACTTTCTCTGTAGCTGTGACACTTTACTCTGTACTGTTATTGTTTTTACCCGTATGACATCAATGCACTCTGTACTAACCCAATGTAACTGCACTGTGTAATGAATTGACCTGTACAAAAACAAGACAAGTTTTTCACTGTACCTCTGTACAAGTGACAATAATAAACCAATACCAATACCAGGCACTGGATTCTGCTGGAGTACTCTGCTCAATTCTGTCTGAAGTGATCCAGCAATCGCCCTCACAGTTCCTGGGTAATTAGGGATGGGACGAGAAAGGACATTCTTGTCAGCAATACCCAATTCTTGTGAATTAGTGAGAAGGAAACCTCTGCTGCTCAGAGTGACAAGTGGTGTGCAGCAGTAAAGACTCAAGGGGGTTGATGCAGTGACGTAGCTTCCTCATGCCAGAGGGTCCAGCACTGATGGTCTCAGCTTGAAGACAGGTTGGACAAATGAGGGTTGTTTTATCTGGAGTGGCAGAGGCTGAGGGGAGACCTGATAGAAGTTTATAAGATTAGGAAAGACATTGATGGAGTAGACAGCCAGTATCTTTTTCCCAGCATTGAAATGTCTAAAACTAGACGGTATGCATTTAAGGTGAGAGGGGGTAAGTTCAAAGGAGATGTGCGAGGCAAGTGTTTTACGCAGAGAGAGGTGGGTGCCTGGAATGTGCTGCCAGGGGTGGTGGTGGAGGCAGATACGATAGAGGCGTTTAAGAGGCTCTTAGATAGGCACATGAATGTGCAGAGAACGGGGGGTACGGACATTGTGTAGGCAGAAGGGATTAGTTTAGTTAGGCGTTTAATTAGTTTGGCACAACATTGTGGGCCGAAGGGTTTGGTATTGGTTTATTATTGTCACTTGTACTGAGGTACAGTGAAAAACTTGTCTTGCAAACCGATCGTACAGATCAATTCATTACACAGTGCAGTTACATTGGGTTAGTACAGAGTCCATTGATGTAGTACAGGTAAAAACAATAACAGTACAGAATAAAGTGTCACAGCTACAGAGAAAGTGCAGTGCAATAAGGTGCGAGGTCACAGCAAGGTAGATCGTGAGGTCAGAGTCCATCTCATTGTATAAGGGAACCATTCACTAGTCTTATCACAGTGGGGTAGAAGCTGTCCTTAAGTCTGGTGGTACGTGCCCTCAGGCTCCTGTATCTTCTACCCAATGGAAGAGGAGAGAAGAGAGAATGTCCCTGGTGGGTGGGGGCTTTGATTATGCCGGCTGCTTCACAAAGACAACAAGAGGTAAAGACAGAGTACAAGGAGGGGAGGCTGGTGTTCGTGATATGCTGGGCTGTGTCCATGGCTCTCTGCAGTTTCTTGCGGTCCCAGGCAGAGCAGTTGCTGTACCAAGCCGTGATGCACCCAGATAGGATGCTTTCTATGGTGCATCGATAAAAGTTGGTGAGTGTCAAAGGGGACAAACCAAATTTCTTTAGCCTCCTGAGGAAGTAGAGGCGCTGGTGAGCTTTCTTGGCCGTAGCATCTACATGATTTGACCAGGATCGGCTGTTGGTGATGTTCGCTTCCAGGAACTTGAAGCTCTCAACCCTCTCGACCTCAGCACCATTGATGTAGACAGGTGCATGTACACCACCCCCTTTCCTGAAGTCAATGACCAGCTCTTTTGTTTCGTTGACATTGAGGGAAAGGTTGTTGTCATGACACCATTCCACTAAGCTCTCTATTTCCTTCCTGTACTCCAACTCATCGCTGTTTGAGATACGGCCTACAAAGGTGGTATCATCTGCACACTTGTAGATGGAGTTAGAGCAGAATCTGGCCACACAGTCATGAATGTATAGGGAGTAGAGTAGAGGGCTGAGGATGCAACCTTGTGGGGCACCAGTGTTGACAATAATCGTGCCAGAAGTATTGCTGCCTATCCTCACTGATTGCGGTCTGTTGCTTAGGAAGACAAGAATCCAGTTACAGAGGGAGGTGTTGAGTCCCAGGTCTCGGAGTTTGGTGACAAGTTTGCTTGGGATTATTGTACCGAAGGCAGAGCTGTAGTCAATAAATGATAGTCTGACGAAGGTGTCTTTACTGTCTGGATGCTCTGGAGCTGAGCGTAGGGCCAGGGAGATAGCGTCCACTGTAGACCTGTTTTGGCGATAGGCAAATTGCAGTGGGTCGAGATAGTTTGGGAGGCTGGAGTTGATGCGTGCCATGACCAGCCTCTCAAAGCACTTCATGATGGTGGATGTTAGATCCACTGGTCGGTAGACATTGAGGCATGTTACCTTGTTTTTCTTCGGTACCGGGATGATAGTGGTCTTCTTAAAACAGGTGGGAACCTCAGATTGAAGCAGGGAGAGGTTAAGTATGTCCGCAAATACTTCTGCCAGCTGATCAGCACAAGATCTGAGCACACGGCCAGGGACACCATCTGGGCCAAATGTTTTCCTCGTGTTCACTCTCCAGAAGATTGATCTTACGTCCTCAACGGTGACCACGGGTTCAGTTGCATTGGAGGCTGTCAGGGTGGGTGGTGACAGGGATGCACTGTTGTTAACAATGTAGCCCATCTTCGTCTTGTAGCCTGTTACGGCATGTAAGCCCTGCCATAACTGGCGGCTGGTCTGGGTTGGTATTGCCTCTTGGCATCCCTGATAGCTTTCCGAAGGTCATACCTCGATTTCTTGTACAGATCAGGATTGCCAGATTTATGTGCAGCAGTCCTTGACTTCAGTAGGGAAGAGTCCATCTTATCATACTAGGGAACCGCTCAATACTCTCATATCAGCAGGATAGAAGCTGTCCTTGAACCTGGTGGTACGTGCTTTCAGGCTTTTTCCAGATGGGAGAGGGGAGAGGAGAGAATGTCTGGGGTGGGTGGGGCCTTTGATTATGTTGGCTGCTTTACCGAGGCAGCGGGAAGTGCAGACAGTTATTGTACGAGGAACAAGCTTGAAGTGTGAATACTCCAGCTCCTGTTTCTCATGTTGTTACCTCCGCTGGTGCCATGAAGTAAATGTTGCAGCATCAAGGTGATGAGTGGCTCTATCTTCAGACACTGATCTTTACAAATGGACTAGGACAAACTTACAAGGTGCCAGGAAACATTCCATTCTGCTGTGTTTCCATGGTTTCTGTGTCAGGGTCAATCAATGAGGAAGCTTCACACCTGCTTTTCATTCACTGGGGAAGAAATGTCAACGATTTGTTTGGCATCGGTTCCCCTCAGCCACTGCCTTTCACTTCGCGCCAGCCTCTGTGCTGTGAGACGAGCAGTTGTATGGAGTTTGGTAACTGACTGCAGTATTCGGACTTCCTTTTGTTTGCTCAATCACAGCCTCTGAGACCTGGAATGGCAGCATGGTTTGAAGCCCCGTTTCCAGAACCCCAATTAGTTTAATTAGATCTGTCTAAAGATGCCAGGGAGAGGGGGGCAGTTGGTAATTGGTTTATTATTGTCACATGTACCTGGATACAGTGAAAAGCTTTGCTTTGCATGCCATCTGTACAGATCATTCCAAATTAAGTACATCGAGGTAGTGCAAGGGAAAATAATAACAGAATGCAGAATATAGTTACAGAGAAAGTGCAGTGCAGACAGACAAATAAAGTGGAAGGGCCATGATGAGGTAGATTGAGAGATCAAGAGTCTATCTTATTGTACAAGAGGTCCATTCAGGAGACTTATAACAGCGGTATAGTAGCTGTCCTTGAGCCTGGTGGTAGGTATATTCTTGTATCTTCTGCCCAATGAGAGTGAGAAGAGAGAATGTCTGGGGTGGGAGGGGTCTTTGATTATGTTGGCTGCTTTCCCGAGGCAGTGAGAAGTGCAGACAGAGTCCATGGAGGGGAGGCTGGTTTCCGTGATGTGCTGGGCTGTGTCCACAACTCTCGGAAACTCAGGCAGAACAGTTGCCATACCAAGCTGTGATGCATCTGGATAGGATGCTTTCCAATGGTGCCTCTGCGAAAATTGGTGAGTGTCAATGGGGACATGCTAAATTTCCTTTGCCTCCTGAGGAAGCAGAGGCACTGGTGAGCTTTCTTGGCCGTGGCATCTACGTGGTTGGACTAGGACAAGCTATTGGGAAGAGCAAGAAGAGGCAATTAGAGGGATGATTCTATCAGAAGTATTGGTATTGGTATCGGTTTATTATTGTCACTTGTACCGAGGTACAGTGAAAAACTTGTCTTGCATACCGATCGTACAGGTCAATTCATTACACAGTGCAGTTACATTAAGTTACATCAAGTACAAGAGAGATCCAGGGGGATGTGTACATTGTTTGTTGAAAATGGCAGAGCAGGTTGAGAAAGTGATTACAAAAGCAGATGGGATTTTGGACTTTATAAATAAAGGCTCAGAGTACAAGAACAAGGGAGTCATAGAACATGGAACACTGCAGCACAGTACAGACCCTTCGGCCCACAATGTTGTGCTGACATTTTATCCTGCTCTAAGATCTATCTAACCCTTCCCTCCCACATAGCCCCCTATTTTTCAATCATTCATGTGGCTATCTAAGAGTGTCTTAAATGTCCCTAATTTATCTGCCCCCACAACCTCTGCCGGCAGTGCGTTCCACGCACCCACCACACTCTGTGTAAAAAAGACTTATCCCTGACATCCCCCTTATACCTTCCTCCAATCACCTTAAAATTATGACCCCTCGTATTAGCCATTGTCGCCCTGGGAAAAAGTCTCTGACTGTCCACTCGATCTATGCCTCTTATCATCTTGTACACCTCTATCAAATCACCTCTCATCCTCCTTCTCTCCAAAGAGAAACGCCTGAGTTCGCTCGACCTATCCTCATAAGAGTCATAATGAACCTTTATACCTGATCAGTTTGGTCACAGCTGGAGTACTGTCTCTAGTTCTAGGTGCCACACTTTAGGGAAGGTAGACAGAGCTACAGCATGGAAACAGGCCCTTTGGCCCACCAAGTCCGTGCTGACCATCAAACACCCATTTACACTCACCCTGCATTAATCCCCACATTCCCATCAACTTCCCCCAGATTCCACCACTTACTTGGGGCAATTTACATTGGTCAGCTAACCTACCAACCCGCATGTCTTCGGGATGTGGGAGGGAATTGGAGCACCTGGGGGAAACCCACTTGGCCACAAGGGAGAACGTGCAAACTCCACGCAGACAGTACCGGAAGTCAGGATTGAACCAGGGCCTCTGGGACTGTGAGGCCGTGGATCTACTAGCTGTGCCACTGTGCTACCCTGGAAGACTTTGGAGATGGAAGAGAAGAGATTTACCTAAAAAGTTCCAGGGAAGAGGGACTAGTTCTGTGAATGGACTGGAGAAACTGAGATTGTTCTCCTTGGGACAGAGGAGGTTGTGAAGGGATCTGATGGAGGTGTTTAAAATCCTGAAGGGTACAGACAGGGTAGAGAGGGAGAAACTGCTCCCATTGGTGGAGGGATCAGGACCAGGGCACAGGGAATTAACATGACCAGCAGAAGACCCAAACTAACACGAGAGACGATCTCTTCGCCTGATGAGTGCTGAGGGTTTGGAATGCACGGTCAGGGGAACGGAGATAGTATTCAACTGTGACATTCAAAAGAGACCTGGTTATCTGAAAGGAAAGAATTAGTGTGGGTTAGGGGTGCGTGGGCACAGGGGGGAGAATATCAACAGAGCTTTTATATCGAGCCAGCATTGTCACAATGGGCAGAGTCATAGAGTCACACAGCACGGAAACAGGCCCTTTGGCCCAATCCGTCCAATGCTACTCCCATTTGCCCACATTTGGCCCATATCCCTCTAAACCCCTCCCATCCATGGACATCCAAATGTCTTTTAAATTTCATTATTGTACATGCCTCAACCACTTTCTCTGGCAGCTCATTCCATATACGTAGAACATACGTAGAACATACGTAGAACAGCGCGATGTTGTGCTGACCTATATAAACCTCCTCCATGATCAATCTAACCCTTCCCTCCTACACAGCCCATAACCCTCCATTTTTCTTACATCCATGTGCTTATCTAAGAGCCTTTTAAATGTCCCTGTTGTATCAGCCTCTGCCACCACCCCCAGCAGTGCCTTCCAGGCACCCACCACTCTCTGTGTAAAGAACCTATCTCTGGCATCTCCCCTAAACTTTCCTCCTCTGACCTTAAACGGATGTCCTCTGGTATTGGCCATTTCTGCCCTGAGGAAAAGGTGCTGGCTGTCCACTCTATCTATGCCCCTCGTATTCTTATACACCTCTATCAAGTCACCTCTCATCCTCCATTGCTCCAAAGAGAAAAGCCCTAGCTCACTCAACCTTTCCTCATAATGCAACAGACACACCGCCCTCTGTGTGAAGAAGTTCCCCTCAGGACCCTTTTAAATCATTTGACTCTCATCTTAAACCTATGCCCTCTAGTTTTTGGTGCCCTTTCCCTGGGAAAAAGACTTGTGCGCATTCACCCTATCTACGCTCCTCATGATTTTATACACCTCTATAAGGTCATCCCTCAGTCTCCTACACTCCAATGTATAAAATCCTTGCCTGCCCAACCTCTTCCTTTACCTCAGGCCCTCAAATCCTGGCAACATTTTCGTAAATCTTCCTTGCGCTCTTCCCAGCATAATGACACCCTTCCTGTAACAGGGTGACCAAAACCGTACACAGTGCTCCAAAATGCGGCCTCACCAATATCTTGAACAATTGCAATATAACCTCCCCACTCTTATACTCAGTGCCCTGACGGAGGTCAGTGTGCCAAAAGTGTTCCTCGCCACCCTGTCTACCTGTGATGGCACTTTCAGTGAAGTATGTACCTGTGCTCCTAGGTTCCTCTTTCCACACCACTCCCCAGGACACTACCATTCACTGTACTACCCTGGTTTGACTTCTCAAAATGCAACACCTTGTACCTATCTGGATTGAGCCACTTGCCAGTCCTCGGCCCAGTTACCCAACCAATCAAGATTCCCCTGTAATTTTTGATAGCTTTCTTCACTGTCTATGATACCACCTACTTTAGTATCACCCACAGACTTACTAACCATGCCTTGTACGTTCTCATCCAAATTGTATATTATGAAAAACGGACAACAGGGTCTCAGCACCAATTACTATGGCACACCACTAGTGACAGGCCTCCAGTCTGAGAAACAACCTTCCAGAATCACCCTCTGCTTCCCAGTATACAAGGAGAAGAGTCTCATTCTGTGTATTCTATAATTCTTGGTTTCAGGAAGTTGAATATCACAGGAAAGATATCAGACTTACATTTAACCCACCAATCCATATGTTATATTCATGTATTACATTAATTATATCCATGGCAGCATCTTTACTTTCTTAGAAGGTTAAAGAGGTTCGGCTTGTCACCAAACACACTATCAAACTTCTACAAGTGTACTGTTGAAAGTATCCTGACTAGTTGCATCACGGTCTGATACGGCAATTTGAATGCGCAGGAACGTAAGAATCTGGAGAGAGTAGTGGACTCCGCCCAATACATCACGGGCACATCCCTCCCCACTATCAGGAAGGCAACATCTATCATCAAAGATCCCCACCATCCGGGCCGTGCCATCTTCTCGCAGCCACCATCGGGCAGGAGGTACAGAAGCCTAAAGTCCCACACCACCAGGTTCAGGAATAGCTACTTCCCTTCAACCATTCGGTTCTTGAACCAACCTGCACAATGCTAATCATTACCCAGTATAGTAACACTATGACAATTTTGATACTTGATACTACAATGTTTGTTTATTTTGGTTCTAATTGTATTCTTTCTTGTAAAATTTGTGTATAATTTGTGTTTAATTTATGTTTTTCTTGTGAATACTGCTTATCCGATGCTCTGTGCCTGTGATGCTGCTGCAAGTAAGTTTTTCATTGCACCTGTGTATACATGTACTTGAGCATATGACAATAAACTCGACTTTGACTTTGACTTTGACCCTATCTCACCTCGTTCTTCTAATCTTTTGAACAAAAAAAATTAGAAATAAAAGTAGAATGTGCTGGAAATACTCAGCAGGTCAGGCAGCATCTGTTGGAGAGAGAAACAGAGTTCATGTATCAGGTCAAAGATCGTTGGACAGAACAGGGAAAGTATGAAGCCAGTTAGTTTTAAGTTGCAGAGACGTTGGGGAAGGAATGGACAGGACAAAGGGAATATCTCTTTAATAGTGAGGCCGGGGTTGTTATGGGGATAAGTAGTAGAAGTCCTCCGCTTAGATGGATTAATGGGGCAAATAGACAGTAGTGTAGTGGTTAGCGTAACACTATTACAGCGCCGGCGACCCGAGTTCAATTCCGGCCACTGTCTGTAAGGAGTTTGTACGTTCTCCCTGTGTCTGCGTGGGTTTCCTCCGGGTGCTCCGGTTTCCTCCCACATTCCAAAGACGTACGGGTTAGAAAGTAGTGGACATGCTACGTTGGCACCGGAAGAGTGGCAACACTTGCGGGCTGTCCCCAGCACAGTCTCAGTAAAGCAAAAAGACACATTTCACTGTGTGTTTTGATGTACATCTGACTAATAAAGAAATATCTTATAAATAAATACAAAGAAGTGTTGCATATAGCGGGGCTGTCTGACGTGCCCCACAGAGCAGGCTGTACTGACAGAGAGAGAAAAATAGTCAGTCATAGAGTTATACACACAAACAGGCCCTTCGGCCCAGCTAGTCCGTGCCGACCAAAATGTCCACCCGAGCCCCACAAATTCACAGTAAATTGGAAGCCTGCATCCCACGAAGAACTGGAGCTTCTATAAAACCAGGCCACTTGTTTTTCTGCCTATCACTCCCAACGTTACATAACCAGTTGGATTTGCTGATCGGTGGCAGATCTGTTGACATTTACAGCCTTTTCTTTGAAACAATGTGTTCTGACCTGTGAGGGACTGGAACAGAGCCCAACAACACATGCGTGAACCCGGTGCATCCTCACAGTCACACATTCCTCGGCTCTCCCTCTGAGAACAGCCCTCTCAGCCCATTTCTGTTTTTCCTTGGCCAGGTACATTGTTGGGTTGTCTTTCACATACAGATATTACATAATACAGTACACAACAGGAACAGGTCCTTCAGCCCACCATGTCTGTGCCAACCAGAAAGCCAAATTAAGCTAATCCCATCTGCCTGCACGTGGTCCATATCTCACCGTTCTTGCACATTCATGTGTCTGTCTAACAGCCTCTTAAGTACCACCATCATATATGTTTCCACCACTATCTCTGGCAGCCCGTTCCAGGCACCCACCACTCTCCGTGTAAAGAACTTGCCCCACACATCTCCTTTAAATATCCCCCCTCTCACCTTAGCGTAGCGGTTAGCGTAACGCTATTACAGCACCAGTGACCCGGGTTCGATTCCGGCCGCTGTCTGTAAGGAGTTTGTACGTTCTCCCCGTGTCTGCGCGGGTTTCCTCCGGGTGCTCCGGTTTCCTCCCACGTTCCAAAGACGTACGGGTTAGGAAGTTGTGGGCATGCTATCTTGGCGCTGGAAGTGTGGCGTCGTGGGTTTCACTTCGGAAGACATCGGGACTTCGGAGCAGATAAGTTTTTTCTTTTATTTTTAATAGGGTTTTTATTATAAAGGTTAGATTTTATAAGGTTCTTTTTTAAGTTGTTTTATAAGTCTTTAATTGGGAAGAGTGGGGGCTGGACTGCGCAGGCGCGGGCAGTTTAAAAAGCAAACCGCCATATCCAGCGGGCAACGTCGGAGGGGGCAGCTGAGTGAGAGGGAGCAGAGTGGTTGGGCTTTGGCTCAAGGGGCTTAGGCGCAAAGGGGCAAGGCAAGTGAGTAGCTGGTAGGTAGGTAAAGGTAAGGTTTACCTGTTATCTGTTATAACTTTTTAAGCAGAAAAACTAGGGGGAAAAAAGAATTAGTTCTGCTGGAGGACATGGTGGTGTGCTGCAGCTGCGTGATTGAGGCTGGAGGAACTTCGGCTCACAATTGATGAGCTGGAGTTACAGCTTCAAACACTGCGCAGCATCAGGGAGGGGGGGAGTTTTGTAGATACTGTACATAAGGAGACGGTCACCCCCCCTTAGAGCAGGTTCTACTGGGGTCCAGGAGGTGGATAGAAGGGTGACTGTCAGGGGAGGGAAGAGGGAAAAGAAAACGAACAGGCAGCTAGAGCAGAGGACCCCGGAGGCTGTTCCCCTCAGTAACAGGTTTTCCACTTTGGAAGCTGTTGAGGGAGATGACCTGCCAGGGCCTAGCAGCAGTAGCCAGGTCTGTGGCACTGGGACCGGTCCTGCTGCTCAGAAGGGAAGGGAGGAGAAGAGGAGGGCAGTAGTGATAGGGGACTCGATAGTCAGGGAAACAGATAGGAGGTTCTGTGGCAGTGAGCATGAATCCCGGATGGTATGTTGCCTCCCAGGTGCCAGGATGCTGGCTGTCACTGATCTGGTCCACAAGATTCTAGAGCGGGAGGGAGAACAAACAGAAGTCGTGGTTCATGTTGGTACCAACGACATAGGTGGGAAGAGGGATGAGGTCCTGAAAAGTGAGTTTAGGGAGCTAGGCAGAAGGCTGAAGAACAGGACCTCGAGGGTAGCGATCTCAGGATTGCTGCCAGTGCCACGTGACAGTGAAGGGAGGAATAGGAGGAGATGGCAGATAAATGCGTGGCTGAGAAGTTGGTGCAGGAGGGAGGGTTTTAAATTTTTGGATCATTGGGATCTCTTCTGGGGAATGTGGGACCTGCACAGAGAGGACGGCTTACACCTGAACCTGAGGGGGGCCAATATTTTTGAGGCCAGGTTTGCTAGGGTGGTTCGGGAGGGTTTAAACTAGTTTGCAAGGGGGAAGGGAACCAGAGGAGTAGGTCAGAGGAAGAAGGGGATGGGGAAAAGTCAGATCTGACAGGTAGAGAGGCTTTGAGGAAGGAGAAGCAGAGTACAGGCTACAAAAGTAGTAAGGTGGATGGGCTAAAGTGCATTTACTTAAATGCGAGAAGCATCAGGAATAAGGGAGATGAACTGAGAGCTTGGATAAGTACATGGGACTATGATATTGTGGCTATTACAGAGATGTGGCTGACATCAGGACAGGAATGGATATTGAATATTCCTGGATTTCAGTGTTTTAAAAGGGATAGGGAGGGGGGGGAGAAGAGGAGGAGGGGTGGCGATACTGGTCAGGGACACAGTTACAGCTGCAGAAAGGGTAGACAATGTAGAAGGATCCTCTCTAGGGTCAATATGGGTGGAAGTTAGGAACAAGAAAGGGGCAGTTACCCTCCTGGGAGTATTCTATAGGCCGCCCGGTAGCAGTAGGGACACTGAGGAGCAGATTGGGAGGCAGTTTTTGGAAAGATGCAAAAATAACAGGGTTATTATAATGGGAGACTTCAACTTCCCAAATATTGATTGGCACCTACTTAGTGCCAAAGGTTTAGACGGGGAGCAGTTTGTTAGGTGTGTCCAGGACAGATTCCTGACACAGTATGTTGACAGACCGACTAGAGGAAATGCCATATTAGATCTAGTTTTAGGTAATGAACTGGGACAGGCGACAGATCTATTGGTGGGTGAGCATTTGGAGGACAGTGACCATTGCTCCATAACCTTTAGAATTGTCATGGACAGAGATAGGAGCAAAGAGGATAGGAAGATATTTAACTGGGGAAAGGTGAATTATGAGGCTATAAGGTGAGAACTTGAGAGTGTAAATTGGGGTGACGTTTTTGAAGGGAAATGTACTATGGAGATGTGGTCGATGTTCAGGGATCTTTTGCAGGATGTTAGGGATAAATTTGTCCCGGTGAGGCAGAGGAGGAATGGCAGGGTGAAGGAACCATGGGTGACGAGAGAGGTGGAACATCTAGTTAGGAAGAAGAAGGCAGCATACATAGGGTGTAAGCAGCAAGGATCAGACAGGGCTCGTTAGGAACAGTAGCAAGGAAGGAACTTAAGAAAGGGCTGAGGAAAGCGAGAAGGGGACATGGGAAGGCTTTGGCGAGTAGGGTTAAGGAGAATCCCAAGGCTTTTTTCTCGTATGTGAAGAGCAGAAGGATGGCTAGGGTAAAGGTAGGTCCGATTAAAGACAAAGGTGGGAGGATGTGCCTGGAAGCTGTGGAAGTGGGTGAGGTTCTCAATGAATACTTCTCTTCAGTATTCACCAAGGAGAGGGGTCTTGATGATGCTGAGGACAGTGTTGGTGAGGGTAATGTTCTAGAGTATGTAGATATCAAGAGAGATGATGTTTTGGAGTTGTTAGAAAATACTAGGACAGATAAGTCCCTGGGACCTGAGGGAATATTCCCCAGGCTGCTTCGTGAGGCGAGGGAAGAGATTGCTGAACCGTTGGTTAGGATCTTTGAGTCGTTGTCCACGGGGATGGTACAGGAAGATTGGAGGGTGGCAAATATTGTCCCCAAAGTCAAGAAAGGTAGTAGGGATAGTCCAGGGAATTACAGACCAGTGAGCCTTACGTTTGTGGTGGGTATCATTTCCATCAACTTTCCCTCGGGGAGGTTATGCTGCAACTGTACAGGGTACTGGCGAGGCCACACCTAGAGTACTGCGTGTTCTGGTCTCCTTACTTGAGGAAAGATATACTGGCTTTGGAGGCGGTGCAGAGGAGGTTCACCAGGTTGATTCCGGAGATGATGGGGTTAGCCTGTGAGGAGAGATTGAGTTGCCTGGGACTGTACTCACTGGAATTCAGAAGAATGAGAGGGGATCTTATAGAAACATATAAAATTATGAAAGGGATAGATAAGATAGAGGCAGGAAGGTTGTTTCCACTGGTAGGTGAGACTAGAACTAGAGGACATAGCCTCAAGATTCAGGGGAATAGATTTACGATGGAGATGAGGAGAAACTGCTTTTCCCAGAGAGTAGTGAACCTGTGGAATTCTCTGCTCAGGGAAGCAGTAGAAGCTGCCTCATTAAATATATTTAAGACACAGTTCAATAGATGTTTGCATAGTCAGGGAATTAAGGGTTATGGGGAAAAGGCAGGTCGGTGGATCTGAGTCCACGGCCAGATTAGCCGTGATCTTACTGAATGGCGGAGCAGGTTCGACAGGCCAGGTGGCCTCCTCCTGCTCCTATTTCTCATGTTCTTATTCTACCACTCACTCACACACGAGAGGGGCAATCTACAGAAGCCAACTAACCCACCAACCCGCATGGCTTCGGGATGTGGGAGAAAACCAGAGCACCCGGGGGAAACCCACACAGTTGCGTGCAAACTCCACACACAGAGAGCACCCGGGGTCAGGATCGAACCCAGGACACTGAAGCTCTGAGGCAGCTGCTGCACTGCGCTGCCATTCAGGAAATATGAAAATAATAGGGAAATGTCTGCCTGTTTATTTTTCCTGTGTGAACTGGAGCAGGGACATAAATCCACACCTTATTATAAATGCAAGTTGTTATATTTTCTGCTAACCTTCTGACTCAGAGGCGAGACTTCTACCGCAGAGTGCCACTGCTGACACTTTGTACCTGATGGCAGGGATGACACCTTTCCCACCAAGCTGCTTGCCTGAGGCAGGAAGCACAGGTGTGACTGTCATTTGCAACTTGCCCTCTTCACCAGGGAGCTCATTCTACTGAGAGAACTTTTCCCTGAAGCGCAGCCCAACTTTCTCAGCCGTAGTTTTGCAGGTTATGGAGAGCTATGGCTGAGAATTTTAATTTTGGTGGAATTACAGAGCATTTGAGGCAGCACTTTCGGCTGACTCTAAACCTCCATGGGATTTTTGTTATAATCTGCATCGTTCCCTCCATTCCCCCAAAATTGGACAGGCTGGCATGCATGAGACTGAGGGGTGACCTTAGAGAGGTGTATAAAATCATGAGGGGCACAGATAGGGTGGATGTCTCTTTCCTGGTGAAGATAAGATACAATTAGATAAGATAAGATTTCTTTATTAGTCACATGTACATCAAAACACACAGTGAAATGCATCTTTTGCGTAGAGTGTTCGGGGGGGGGGGGGGGGGCAGCCCGCAAGTGTCGCCACGCTTCCAGCGCCAACATAGCATGCCCACAACTTCCTAACCCGTACATCTTTGGAATGTGGGAGGAAACCGGAGCACCCAGAGGAAACCCACGCAGATACGGGGAGAACATACAAACTCCTTGCAGGCAGCAGTCGGAATTGAACCCTTCCAGAGGGCATGGGTTTAACATCATAGAGTCACAGAGCAATACAGCACGGATACAGGCCCTTCGGCCCAACCAGTCCATGCCGACCACGATGCCCACCCAGCTGGTCCCAATTTCCAGCGTTTGGCCCCACCCCTCCAAGTGCTTCTTAAATGATGCTGTTGTACCTGCCTCACCCACTTCCACTGGCAGCTCGTTCCATACACTCACCACCCTCTGCGTGGAAAAAGTTGCCCTCAGGTCCCTTTTAAATCTTTCCCCTCTCACCCTAAACCTATGCCCCCTAGTTTTGGATTCCCCTACCCTGGCAAAAAGATTGTTACCGTCCACCTTATCGATGCCTCTCATAATTTTAAACACTTCTATAAGGTCATCCCTCATTCTCCTATGCTCCAAGGAATAAAGACCCAGCCTGGCCAACCTCTCCCTATAACTCAGGCCCTCTGGACCTTCCAACATCCTCGTAGGTCTTTTCTGCACTGTTTTCTTGTGAAAAGATAAGGTGAGAGGGGAAAGAGTTAAAGGGGCCTGGTTTATAAGCGATGGCTAATTCAGGTTTCTCTGGAGCAAAGGAGGCTGAGGGGTGACCTTATAGAAGTATATAAAATCATGAGGGGCAGAGATAAGGTGAATAAGCTAAAGTCTTTTCCCCAGGGTTGAGAAGTCTAAAACTCGATGGCATAGGTCTAAGGTGAAAGGGGAAATAATTAAAAGGGAACTGAGGGGCAACTTCTTCACCCAAAGGGTGGTGGGGGTATGGAACGAGCTGCCAGAGGAAGTGGTTGAGGCAGGTATATTAACAACAATTAAAAGGAACTTGGACAGGTACATGGATAGGAAAGGTTTAGAGGGATATGGGCCAAATGTGGACACATGGGACTGGCTTAGATAGGCATCTTGGTCAGCATGGGCCAGTTGGGCCAAAGGGCCTGTTGCTATGGTGCATTACTCTATGACTCTATTAAATATTCCAAGTCTTCCCTTTCATTCAGTTTTGGATGTAGATTGGTGTTGCCACGCTCTGAGATTTCTGTGTTCTTTGAGTGCCAACTTTGAATGGGTAGTGGATATTGTGGTTAAATATCTGAAAGTTAACCAGAAACTCATATTGTTGAGCTGGGGATGTGAGTTTAAATCCTCATCTTAGATATTGGGGAATTAAATATAAATTCAACTAATTAAATAAATCTGGATTTGAGAAACCTGTGTCAGTAGACCACACATGGGGTATTGTGTTCAGTTCTGGTTGCCTCATTATAGGAAGGATGTGGAAGCTTTAGAGAGGGTGCAGAGGAGATTTACCAGGATGCTGCCTGGATTGGAGAGCATGTCTTCTGAGGATAGGTTGAGTGAGCTGGGGCTTTTCTCTTTGGAGAGAAGGAGGATGAGAGGTGACTTGATAGAGGTGCACAAGATGATAAGAGGCATAGATCGAGTGGACAGTCAGAGGCTTTTTCCCGGGGTGACAATGGCTAACACAAGGGGACACAATTTTAAGGTGACTGGAGGAAGGTATAAGGGGGATGTCAGGGGTACGTTTTTTACACAGAGAGTGGTGGGTGCATGGAACGCACTGCCAGCAGAGGTTGTGGGGGCAGATACATTAGGGACATTTAAGAGACCCTTAGATAGCCACATGAATGATAGAGAAATGGAGGGCTATGTGGGAGGGAAGGGTTAGATAGATCTTAGAGCAGGATAAAATATCGGCACAACATAGTGGGCCGAAGGGCCTGTACTGTGCTGTAATGTTCTATGTTCTAGTAACAGTGACCACGACTGTATACAAGAAGAGAGGAGTAGGAGTACAGGACATTATCAAACTGGACAGCATGCAAAAAAAGTTCACAAGAATGTTACCTGGACTCAGAGGGTGGTGGGTATATAGAACGAGCTGCCAGAGGAAGTGGCAGAGGCAGGTACAGTTACAGCATATAAAAGACATTTGGACATACACATGGATAGGAATGGTTTGGAGGGATATGGGCCAAACGCAGGCAAATGGGACCAGCTTAGTTCGATGACTTGGTCAGCAAGGACAAGTTGGGCCGAAGGGCCTGTTCCTGTGCTGTATAGCTCTATGACTCTTATGAGTCTGTGAGTGGACCACTCGGCCCTTCAAGCCTGCCCCACTGTTCAATATGATCATGACTGATCTATGCTGGTCTCAACACCTCTTCTGTGCCAGAACTCCATTGCCCTCAAACCCATCCTCTTCTACAGGGGAAGAAATCTGCCTTCCTTTCCCAGTCTAGCCTGTGTGTCACTCCAGACCCTCCCACGTGGTTGACTTTTAAGCATCTTGAAAGACTCACCCCCAGGATGAAACTGGGAATGGACAATGTGACCTCCCAAACAAGCACCAGGACCTCACTTGGCTTTTAGTAAGAGTGTCCTCCCCATCAGATCCTTCCTGCACAGCCAGAGTCTAAGCCTGTGGTATGGATAAGATGATCATCCTCCTTATAGTCTGCATGCTTGCCAAGGAGGATAGGGAAGGGATGCACTGACCTCAACTGAGAATCATCCCAAGAGGTGGGCAATGCAGAACTCTGCTCTCAAAATGAAACAATCATTAATTGCTGGATGCATCACAGCTTGGTATGACAACTACTCTGCCCAAGACCACAAGAAATTGCAGAAAGTTGTGAATACAGCCCAGTCCATCACGTAAACCTCCCCTCCATTTACTCTGTCTGTACCTCTCACTGCCTCGGGAAAGCAGCCAACATAATCAAGGATCCCTCCCACCCCAGTCATTCTCTCTTCTCCCCTCTCCCATTGGGCAGACAATACAAAAGCCTGAGAACATACACCAACAGGCTCAAGGACAGCTTCTATCCCACTGTTATCAGACTCTTGAACAGACCTCTCATACGCTAAAGATGAATTCTTGATCTCTCAATCTACCTTGTCGTGGCCCTTGCACTTTATTTGTCTGCCTGCACTGCACTTTCTCTGCAACTGCAACACTATATTTTGCATTCTGTTTTCTTTTCACTACCTTGATGTAATTATGTGTGGAATGATCTGTCTTGTTGTCAAGTCAAGTTTATTGTCACGTGCACAAGTCCATGTGTGCACAGGTGCAATGAAAAACTTACTTGCAGCAGCATCACAGGCACATAGCATCAGATAAGCATTCACAAGAAAAACATAAATTAAACATAAATTGTGCACAACTATACAAGAAAGAACACAATTAGAACAAAAACAAAGTCCATTTTAGGGCAAAGTGTTCAAAGTGGTCACAGTGTTGCGAAACTGAGGAAGTGATTAGGGTTGTGCCGGTTGGTTCAAGAACCGAATGGTTGAAGGGAAGTAGCTGTTCCTGAACCTGGTGGTGTGGGACTTCAGGCTTCTGTACCTCCTGCCTGAGAAGATGGCATAGCCCGGATGGTGAACGATCTTTGATGTTGCCTTCTTGAGGCAGCGCCTCCTGTATTTGTATTGGAATTAGTTTATTATTGCCACTTGTACCAAGGTACAGTGAAAAACTTGTCTTGCATACCGATCGTACAGATCAATTCATTACACAGTGCAGTTACATTGAGTTAGTACAGAGTGCATTGATGTAGTACAGGTAAAAACAGTAACAGTACAGAGTAAAGTGTCACAGCTACAGAGAAAGTACAGTGCAATAAGGTGCAAGGTCACAACAAGGTAGATCGTGAGGTCAGAGTCCATCTCATCATATAAGGGAACCGTTCAATAGTCTTATCACAGTGGGGTAGAAGCTGTCCTTAAGTCTGGTGGTACGTGCCCTCAGGCTCCTGTATCTTCTCAATGTAGATACTCTCAATAGTGGGGAGGGATGTACTTGTGCCTCCAGTGAAAGACACACCTCGTTCTGCCCAATCCTTGATGGTCCTCCAGCCTAAGGAGACATCTGCGAGTGAATGGTGTGTACGGGCACCCCCAGTGTGCCTGAGTACATGCTGAGGAATGAACTGAAACTCGGTGCTGTGGTGAACACTGAGTGTCCAGGTGCTCGGTAACAGCCTCTTAAACTTATTGCTGACAGAACATTTGCAAATGAAACATTTTAACGACATGTCGACATGAAGTAAACACTTTGAGCAGATGTAATGATATGCTTGATTCGGTGATTGACAGGAGGTGAATGCCAGACATTGTGCAACTGCAAATTTTATTAATAAAGTATATTTTTGGAAAAAATAAATAAATGTCAGTCTTGCCAGCAATCTCCAGCCTGTGAATGAATTAAAAATATCGTCCTTGAGAAGGTGATGGTGAGCTGCCTTCTTGAACTGCTGCAGTCATTCTGGTGAAGGTGATTTTGGGGAGGGATTCCAGGATTTAGACCCAGTGACAATGAAGGAACGGTGAGATATTTCCACGTCAGGATCGTGAGTGGAGCCACTCAAGACAGCAGCTCACCACCACCTTCTCAAGGACCATTCGGAACAGGCGATAAATCTTGGTCTTTTTGGTAACAGATTCTGAAAATGACCAGTTTGTCCAACTGTTTCTGAGGGAAACTTTTTTCATTCAAATTCTAGATTTGTTTAATTAAGTTTAAATCTTCCTGTAGCCATGCAGGAACTTGGACTCACGTCTCTGGTCTGGGGTCCAAGACTCCTGCTATTAGTTCAGTGTCCTGATGAAGAGTCTCCAGCCAGAACATTGACCATCTTTCTGCCTCCACAGATGCTGCCTGACCCGCTGAGTCCCTCCAGAAATTTGTGTTTAGCTTGAAAACTGCATTACTGTATTATAAATTCGTCAAATCAGAGATTCACACAGCACAGAAACAGGCCCTTCAGCCCATTAGTCAAGAATCACTACCTCAATATAGCAACACTATTGTTATTGGTATTGGTTTATTATTGTCATTTGTACCGAGGTACAGTGAAAAACTTGTCTTGCATGCCGTTCATATAGATCAATTCATTACACAGTGCATTGAGGTAGTACAGGGTAAAAACAATAACAGAATACAGAGTAAAGTGTCACAGCTATAGAGAAAGTGCAGTGCAGGTAGACAATAAGGTGTGAGGTGACAACAAGGTAAATTGTGAGGTCAAGAGTCCACCTTATCATATAAGGGAACCGTTCAATAGTCTTATCACTGGGATAGAAGCTGTCCTTGAGCCTGGTGGTACGTGCCCTCAGGATCCTGTATCTTCTGCCTGATAGGAGAGGGGAGAAGAGAGGATGACCCGGGTGGGTGGGGTCTTTGATTATGCTGGCTGCTTCACCAAGGCAACGAGAGACATGGACAGAGTCCATGGAGGGGAGGCAGGTTTCCGTGATGCGCTGGGCTGTGTCCACAACTCTCTGCAGTTTCTTGCGGTCCTGGGCAGAGCAGTTGCCGTACCAAGCCGTGATACATCCGGATAGGATGCTTTCTGTGGTGCATCGATAAAAGTTGGTGAATGTCAAAGGGGACTTTTGACCATTTTGCACTACAGTGGACTTTGTTTTTTTTTGTTCACATTGTGTTCTTTCCTGTATAAATCCATGCTGACCATTGCACCATCTATACTAATCCCATTAACCTGAATTTGATCCATAGCCCTCTGTGCCTTGGTGATTCAAGTGCTCATCTAGATACCATCACTTCCTCCACCAGACACTGAGGTAGAACATTCCAGATTCTAATCACTTTCTGAATGAAAAACTTCTTACGCAGTTCCCTTCTAAACCTCTTCCTAAGCTGTATCCTCTGATCTTTGACACTTCCGCTATGGGAAGAAGTTTCTTACTATTTACTCAGTATCTGCTCCTCATAACTGTCTATACCCTGTGTTACTGTTCCGCCTCAAGACCACGGCATCCATCATGAAGGACCCTCACCACGCGGGACGTGCCCTCTTCTCGTATCTACCATCGGGGAGGAGGTACAGGAGCCTGAAGACCCACACTCAATGATTCAGGAACAGCTTCTTCTCCCCCGCCATCAGATTTCTGAACGGTCCACGAACCCATGAACACTACCTCGTTATACCTTTCTTTGCACAATTTATTCATTTTTGTAATCTATATATTTTATGTCTTTGCGCTGTACTGCAGCTGCAAAACAACAAATTTCATGTCATATATCAGTGATAATAAACCTGATTCTGATCCTAACACAGTAACCCCAGAGTTACTGCCCCCCTTAACACACTGTTCCCTTGAACACACTGACCCCTAGTGTTATTGTCCAGGCTAACACACAATGAGCAACACACAATCTGCTGGAGGAACTCAGCAGGCCGAGCAGTATCTGTGGGAGAAAATTAATTATCAATATTTCAGGTCGAGACCCAGCATCAGGATGGTGTCTCCAACACAGAGTGACCCCTCCTGTTCCCTTGTAACACACTGATCTAATGTTACCGGCCCCTTCCACACACTGACCAGGGGGGTTAGTGCCCTTCAACACACTGAAACCTGGTTTCACTTCCCCTTTAACACAATGATCCCTAAGTTACTGTCCTGTTAACACAATGACCCCTAGTTCTGGGATCCCTTTAATATAGTGACCCTGAGAGTTACTGTCACTTTAACACATTGACCCCTACAATCACTGTCCCTTTAACACACTGACCCAAAGAGTTAATATCCTTTTAATACACACGACCCCTGGAGTTACTGCTAACAAACAGACTCTGGGATTGACGCTGAGAATTACTGTCCCATTAACACATTGACCCTTCAACACAGCAAACCCCAGATTTACTGTCTCTTGACCTCTTAAATTACTGACACTGACCCCTAAGTTTGCCATTCATTCTGGCCTCGCTGCCCACTCTGTGCTCTGGCCCTCCCACTCTCCCTGTTTCATTCCCTGGTGGTGTTGTTACATCCCACACTCTCAAACTGAAGACTGGAGACGTGCTGGGCTATGAACAACAGGGTTCGTGAGAGCTGGGTCTGAGGGACTGTGTGCTGGCATGGGCTACTGTGGCCCCTCTGCAAGTGGGTGGGGGTTCCCCAGCAGAGGGGCCACAGTAGTGGGAAGGGTCGGGGGTGGGGGGGGGGGGGTGCAACAGTCTCAGTAGCGGAGATATACCTGGGCCAGTGACAAACCTAGGCGTCTTGTGATGGCTGAGGCCCCACCTAGTCCGGTTCAACTTGAGACAGAGGACAACACCAGGAGGGTTCAGGGACTGGGAGCTTGCAATGTGTGTCCTGCAGTGGAGATTACAACCTCATGATCCAGTCTGGCCTCTGGATTCAGATCAAACTAAACTAAGCCCCCACCTGTCTCCGGAGTAGAAACTGCCAAGAATTCACATTCAGAAATTCTTCCTCGTGTCCAGGTTATTCTGAATTCCTTCATTCCAGACTCCTCCAACGGAGGAAGTAACCTCGGGATCTACCCTGCCAAACCCCTCAGGATTGTACGATGTTTTTTAAATTTTTTTAAAATTTTATTTATAACACGGTAACAGGCCCTTTCGGCCCAATGAGTCTGCGCCGCCCATTTTAAACCCCAAATTAACCTACCCGTACATCTTTAGAATGTGGGAGGAAACCGGAGCACCCGGAGGAAACTCACGCAGACACGGGAGAATGTACAAACTCCTTACAGACAGCGGCGGGAATCGAACCCCAATCGCTGGCGCCGTAATAGCGTCACACTAACCGCTTTGCTACCGTGCCACCCTTTTGGTGAGATCCCTTCTCATTCTGCTGAACTCTAAAGTGTACAGGGCTGTTAGAAACCTTAGAGGACACATGGATAGGAAAGGTTTAGAGGGATATGGGCCAAATGTGGGCAAATGGGTTGAGCTTAGATTTAAAATTTAATATTTAAGATTTCTTTATTAGTCACATGTACATCGAAACACACAGTGAAATACATCTTTTGCATAGAGTGTTCTGGGGGCAGCCCGCAAGTGTCACCACGCTTCTGGCGCCAACATTGCCTGCCCACAACTTCCTAACCTGTACGTCTTTGGAATGTGGGAGGAAACCGGAGCACCCGGAGGAAACCCATGCAGACACGGTGAGAATGTACAAACTCCTTACAGACAACGGCCGGAATTGAACCAGGGTCGCTGGCGCTGTAGAGCGTTATGCTAACTGCTGCACTACCGTGCAAATCTTGGTCAGCATGGACCAGTTGGGCTGAAGGGCCTGTTTCCATGCTGTATGACTCTATGACTCTTTATGACTCTAGAACATAGAACATAGAACAGTACAACACAGAAACAGGCCCCTTGGCCCATGATGTTGTGCCAAATTATGCAAATGACACCTAATACCTTCTGCCTGGACATGGTCTATATCCCTCCATTCTCTGCATAGTCATGTGCCTGTCTAAGAGCCTCTTAAGTGCCTTTACTTGTTAACCCAGAAATCACAAGCCTGCAAGATTGGGATGTGATGTTGCAGTTGTACAGGACGGTGGTGAGGCCGCACTTGGAGTATTGTGTTCAGTTTTGGTCGCCCTGTGAAAGGAAAAACATCATTAAGCTGGAAAGAGCCCAAAGAAGATTTATAAGGATGTTGCCGGGACTCAAGGGCCTGAGTTATAGGGAGAGGTTGGGCAGGCTTGGACTTTATTCCTTGGAGCGTAGGAGACAGAGGGGTGACCTTATAGAGGTGTATAAAGTCATGAGGGGCATAGATAGGGTGAATGCACACGGTCCTTTTCTCAGGGTTGGGGAATCAAGAACTAGAGGGCATAGGTTTCAGGTGGGAGGGGAAAGATTTAAAAGGGAACTGAGGGGCAACTTCTTCATGTAGAGGGTGGTCAGTGTATGGAATGAGCTGCCAGAGGAAGTGGTTGAGGCAGGTACAAGCACAGTAGTGTTAGCGTAACGTTATTACAGTGCCAGTGACCCGGGTTCAATTCTGGCTGCTGTCTGTAAGGAGTTTGTACGTTCTCCCTGTGTCTGTGTGGGTTTCCTCTGGGTGCTCTGGTTTCTTCCCACATTCCAAAGATGTACAGGTTAGGAAGTTGTGGGCATGCTATGTTGGTGCAGGAAGCGTGGCGATACTTGTGGGCTGCCCCCAGAACACCCTACACAAAAGATGCATTTCACTGTGTGTTTTGACGTACATGTGACTAATAAAGATCTTATCTTATCTTATATTAACAACACTTAAAAGGAACTTGGACAGTTACATGGACAGGAAAGGTGTTGAGGGCTATGGGCCAAACGCAGGCAAATGGGACTAGTTTAGATGGGAATCTTGGTCGGCAGGGATGAGTTGGGCGGAAGTGCCTGCTTCCACGATGTGACTCAATGACTTTAATTTCAAAAAACCTTTCTCCCACTTTGAATTCTTTTGTAGCTGGATTCCGCAATCCCTCTGTCTCCTGCTCCCGTTAAACACGTGCCTTCAATCTTCCCTCTACAATGCACTCTTTTGGAGAGAGTTGTACAGCACAGAAACAGGCTGCACCGCCCAACGTGTCCATGCCGACCTCATTACCCATCTACATGAATCACATTTGCCTCTATTGGGACCATATCCTTCAAAACCTTGCCTACTTGAGTGTCTGTCGAAATGCCTCTTAAACGTAGCGATTGTATCTGATTCCACCGCCTCCTCTGGCAGCGAGTTCCGGATATCACCCACTCTCTGTGTAAAATAACTTACCCCTCAGATCCCCTTTAAAACTCCTCCCTCTCACCTTCACACTGCCACCGTGGGAAAAAGATTTTGATCATCTCCCCTCTCTATGCTTTTGATATTGGTATTGGTTTATTATTGTCGCTTGTATCGAGGTACAGTGAAAAACTTGTCTTGCATACTGTTCATACAGGTCAATTCATTCCACAGTGCATTCAGGTAGTACAGGGTAAAAACAATAACAGAATACAGAGTAAAGTGTCACAGATACAGGGAAGTGCAGTACAGTTAGACAATAAGGTGCAAGGTCACAACAAGGTAGATTGTGAGGTCAAGAGTCCACCTCTTTCATAATATGATATACTTTCATTGGGTGTTAAAGGGAGCTCAGAGTAATGGCATGTTAATGCAGGGTTCCAAGCCCTGTGTCCTGGAGGACAGATAGAGATACGGATCCCAACCAGTGATCCAGCTGCTGTTGTGGAACAGAGCCCTCACTGAGAGCACGAGGAGGACTGACAGCCTGCATGCTGAGAGGCTGCTCCCTCTCACACTGCACTTTCTCTGTAACCGTAACACTTTATTCTGCATTCTGTTATTGTTTTCCCTTGTGCTACCTCAATGTACTGGTGTGACGAAATGATCTGTATGGATGGCATGCAGAACAAAGTTTTTCACTGTACCTCAGTACATGTGACAATAATAAACCAATTACCAATACAAATTAGGAGCAGGAGTAGGCCACTCGGCCCCTCAAGCTTGCTTCGCTATTTGATATGACTTAGGGTTACCCAGTGGCACCGCTGCCTCACAGCCCCAGAGACCCGGGTTCGATCCTGACCTCCGGCGCTGTCTGTGTGGAGTTTGCACGTTCTCCCTGTGACCATGTGGGATTCCCTGCCCCGCCCCCCCCCCCCCGGGTGCTCCGGTTTCCTCCCACATCCCAACCACGGACGGGTCGGTGGGTTCACAGGCCGCTGTAATTTTTCCCCGAGTATGTGAGTGGGTGTTAGGATCCTGCACACTTGGTCACTGCTTCGAAAAAGTCAATCAAATTAGCCAGGGCCAATCAGACAGGGCTAACAAATCCATGCGGATCAATCCCTGCCTTTCTAAGTGTAGGTTAATCCTGTTCCCCATCACCCAGTCACTCTGTCCCTGTATCCCCTTTAGACCCATGAGTTCCTGCTGTCTTTTCTCATTATCCCTACCAAAGTGTGTATTTCCCAATGGTATATCACCCTATTACGATCACCTGCCATCTCACTGGACTCTTTCCTCCTCCTCCCCTTCACTGTGACCTCTGCAAACTGACTTACTTGCATATTATAATGCAGAAAGAGGCCATTCAGCCCACTGTCTATGCCAGCTCCCAGCAGAACGATTCCGTTCCCCTTCCTCTTATATCCCTTCACTCCCCACATCCCCATCAGCTCTCCCAGATTCTACCACTTGTCCAATTAGCCCACCGACCACCCCCCCCCCACCCCCACCCCCATCTTTGGGATGTGAGAGGAAACCGGAGCACCCGGGGTGGAAACCCACACAGTCATAAGGAGACCGTGCAAACTCCACGCAGACAGCACCCGAGGTCAGGATCGAACCTGGGTCTCTGGAGCTGTGAGACAGCGGCACTACCAGCTGCCCCAGATAAACTGCAAGATCGTGGTGCTGTAGTTAACTGGCCAGCTCTACCCGGGGCAGTGTTAACATGACAGAATGAACAGCTGCATCAGTTTTGGTTTCTCTCCTGTCTTGCTTGTATCAAAACCATATGGAGAGCTGACTCAATCCCTCGACCCTCTGGAGAGCTCATCACATGCCTCCTCTTCCAAAGTATTTAGCATCAAGAATTTACAATGATCCACACATGGTTTCTGTTGCTACAGAATAAGAAGTAGAATATTTTAAAAGTTAAAAATATCTTTTAGATTCCCAGGAACTCTCATTTTATTCAGTCAAGGGATGTGAGCTATGAATAAAAATTGCTTGGCCGGGTCGTTATTTATCACACATCCTTGCCTGAGAATGTGCTAGCAAACCACCTCCTTGGTAATTGGTGCTGCCAGAGCAATTGAGGGAGTTCCAGGATTTTGAACCAACAACAATGAAGGTCCACAAGGTTCAAGAAGGCAAAGAGATGCACACTAAATGGAAGGACTCTGATAGAAGTTTAGGCATAGATAGCGTAGACAGGCAGAATCTTTCTCAAATGTCAAGTACTAGAGGACATGCATTTAAAGGTGATGGGGGAAAGTTCAAAGGAGATGTGCGGGGCAATTTTTTTACACAGAGAGCGGTGGGTGCCTGGAACAGGCTGCCAGGGCTGGTGGAGGAAGCAGATACAATAGTGGCACTTAAGAGGCTTTTAGATAGGCGCATGAATGTGCAGGGAATGGAGAGATATGGATCATGCGCAGGCAGAAGGGACTAGTTTAATTTGGCCTCATGTTCGGCACAGACATTGTGGGTGGAAGGGCCTGTTCCTGTGCTGTACTGTTCTATGTTCTGGAGGCCATAGCTTTAATGTAAGAGGGGGAAAGTTCAAGTTTTTTACACAGAGGGTGGTGGGTGCCTGGAATGCTGTGCTGTATGGTTCTATATTCCATATGTGGAGACCCTGAGAGGTCACCAAACAGGTTAATAAGAGAAGCTTTCCTTTATTAACCAATGCAGAGAACGTGAGAGCTGCTGCAAGTGTAAGTAACACCAGTTAGACCACAGCTTCAGTACCACATACAGCCCAGGTCACCACATTACACCAGGGGTGAGATTGGACTGGTACAGAGGAGATTTACGAGTATGTTTCCAAGACTGGAAAATTGTAACAATGAGGAAAGGCTGGATAATCTGGGGCTGTTTTCTTTGGAACAGAGGACTTGAGTGGAGACTTAATTGAGGTTTATAAAATGATCAGGGGCCAGAATAAAGAGGAAAGGATCTATTTCCCACAGCAGAAGGATTAGAGGGGAGACGAGGAAAATGTTTTCACCCAGATGGTGTTTGGTGTCTGGAACTCAGTGCCAGAAAGGGTGGTGGAGGATGAACCTTCACTGTGCATAAACAGTACTTGGGTGTGCACTTTCAGAGCCATGAGTTACAGACCCAGTCTGGGGAGGTGGGATTAGACTGGTGAGCTCCTTTCAATCCTCACAGACATGCATGCTCTGATTTCTAGCTTGAGACGGTTGTGACTTGGAGGGGAACCTGCAGGTGGTGGTGTTCCCCTGCATCTGCCACCCTTGTCCTTAATGCTAGAAGTCACAGGTTCGAGACGTGTTGTTGGATTCATCTGGGTGAGTAACTGCAGCACACCCTTTGGTCTGGGATGGCAATTTGAATGCGCAGGAACGTAAGAAGCTGCAGAGAGTAGTGGACTCTGCCCAATACATCACGGGGACATCCCTCCCCACCATCGGGAGTATCTACAGGAGGAGCTGCCTCAAGGAGGCAGCATGTATCATCAAAGATCCGCACCATCCGGGCCATGCCATCTTCTCGCAGCTACCATCAGGTAGGAGGTACAGAAGCCTGAAGTCCCACACCACCAGGTTCAGAAACAGTTACTTCCCTTCAACTATTTGGTTCTTGAACCAACCGGCACAACCCTAATCATTGCCTCAGTACAGCAACACTGGGACCACCTCAATCACTTTGCACTAAAATGGACATTTTTTTTGTTTTAATTGTGTTCTTTCTTGTAAAGGTTGTGTGTAATTTATGTTTAATTTATGTTTTTCTTGTGAATGCTGCTTATCTGATGCTCTGTGCCTGTGATGCTGCTGCAGGTAAGTTTTTCATTGCACCTGTGCACACATGTACGTGTACATATGACAATAAACTCAACTTTGATGACTATCCCACATGCCCGTGTTGTAGGAGAAAACCAGAGCACCTGGGGGGAGCCCACATGGTTACAGGGAAAGCATGCAAACGCCACACAGACAGCAGCACAGGGATGAAACCGGGTCACTGGAGCTATGCCACTCTGTGTTACAACTATCCTGCTTTCCCCCGACTCAGCATCTAATTTTAACTAAATGATTCCCTTGAACCAACCTGCACAATCCTAATCACTACCTCAGTTTAACAACACTAGGAACACTTTGCACTACAATGGTGCATTTTTGGTCCTAATTGTGTTCTTTCTTGTAAAAATTGTCCATAATTCATGTTTAGTTTAGGTTTACTTGTGAATGCTGCTTATATGATGCTATGTATTGGTATTGGTATTGGTTTATTATTGTCACTTGTACCGAGGTACAGTGAAAAGCTTGTCTTGCATACTGATTGTACAGGTCAATTCATTACACAGTGCAGTTACATTGAGTTAGTACAGAGTGCATTGATGTAGTATAGGTAAAAACAGTAACAGTACAGAGTAAAGTGTCACAGCTACAGAGAAAGTGCAGTGCAATAAGGTGCAACGTCACAACCAGGTAGATCGTGCCTCACAGGTGGATAGGGTAGTTCAGAAAGCTTATGGGATGTTGGCTTTCATAAGTCGTGGGATCGAGTTTAAGAGCCGCAAGGTAATGATGCAGCTTTACAAAACTCTGGTTAGACCACACTTGGAGTACTGTGTCCAGTTCTGGTCGCCTCATTATAGGAAGGATGTGGCAGCTTTAGAGAGGGTGCAGAGGAGATTTACCAGGATGCTGTCTGGATTGAAGAGTATGGATTATGAGGAGATCCTAGGGGAGCTAGGGCTTTACTCTTTGGAGAGAAGGAGGATGAGAGGAGACATGATAGAGGTGTACAAAATATTAAGAGGAATAGATAGAGTAGACAGCCAGCGCCTCTTTCCCAGGGCACCAATGCTCAATACAAGAGGACATGGCTTTAAATTAATGGGTGGGAAGTTCAAGGGAGATATCAGAGGGAGGTTTTTTACCCAGAGAGCGGTGGGTGCATGGAATGCGCTGCCTGGCGTGGTGGTGGAGGCGGATACGTTGGTCAAGTTCAAGAGATTGTTAGATAAGCATATGGAGGAATTTAAAATAGGGGGATATGTGGGAGGAAGGGGTTTGATAGTCTTAGACGTGGTTTAAAGGTCAGCACAACATGGTGGGCCAAAGGGCCTGTATTGTGCTGTATTGTTCTATGGTTCTATGGTCCTGTTCTATGGTAATAGTCCATCCCATCGTATAAGGGAACCGTTCAATAGTTGTATCACAGAGGGGTAGAAGCTGTCCTTAAGTCTGGTGGTACGTGCCCTCAGGCTCCTGTATCTTCTATCCGATGGAAGAGGAGAGAAGAGAGAATGACCCAGGCGGGTGGGGTCTTTGATTATGCTGGCAGTGAGAGGTAAAGACAGAGTCCAAGGAGGGGAGGCTGGTGTCCGTGATGTGCTGGGCTGTGTGCACAGCTCTCTGCAGTTTGGGACAAACAGAATTTCTTTAGCCTCCTGAGGAAGTAGAGACGCTGGTGAGCTTTCTTGGCCGTGGCATCTACGTGATTTGAACAGGACTGGCTGTTGGTGATGTTCACTCCCATGTACCTGAACCTCTCAACCCTCTCGACCTCAGCACCGTTGATGTAGACATGTGCATGTACACCGCCCCCTTTCCTGAAGTCAATGACCAGCTCTTTTGATTTACTGACATTGAAGGAAAGTTTGTTGTCATAACACCTGTGATGCTACTGCAAGTAAGTTTTTCATTGCACCTGTGCACACATGTTCATGTGACAATAAACTCAACTCAACTGGACGCTACACATTGTACATCGGTGGTGAAGAGAGTGAGTGTTCAGGGTGGTTCATGGGCCAACGGCTGCTTTGTCCTGGCTGGTGTTCAGTATTGAGTCTTCAAGTCATGCAACACAGAAACAGGCCCTTCGGCCCAACTGGTCCACGCTGACCAAGATGTCCAAGTAAACAGGTCCCATTTGCCTGCATTGACCCTTATCCCTCTAAACCTTTCCTATCCATGTACCTGTCCAACTGTCTTTTAAATGTTGTCATTGTCACTGCTCTTAGCAGTGTGGAGGAACAGAGGGATCTTGGGGTCCACGTCCATTGATCACTCAAAGTTGCTGCGCAGGTCGATAGGGTTGTTAAGAAGGCGTATGGTGTGTTGGCCTTCATTAGTCGGGATGCTGAGTTCAAGAGCCACGAGGTGATTTTGCAGCTCTATAGAACTCTGGTCAGACCACACTTGGAGTATTGTGTTCAGTTCTGGTCGCCTCATTATAGGAAGGATGTGGAAGCTTTAGAGAGGGTGCAGAGGAGATTTACCAGGATGCTGCCTGGGTTGGAGAACATGTCTTATGAGGATAGGTAGAGCGAGTTAGGACTTTTCTCTTTGGAGAGAAGGAGGATGAGAGGTGGCTTGATAGAGGTATACAAGATGATAAGAGGCATAGATCGAGTGGACAGTCAGAGACTTTTTCCCAGGACAACAATGGCTAACACGAGGGGACATAATTTTGAGGTAACTGGAGGAAGGTACAAGGGGGATGTCAGGGGTAAGTTTTTTACGCAGAGAGTGGTGGGTGTGTGGAACGCACTGCCGGCAGAGGTTGTGGGGGCAGATACATTAGGGACATTTAAGATACTCTTAGATAGCCACATGAATGACAGAGAAATGGGGGGTTATGTGGGAGGGAAGGGTTAGATAGATCTTAGAGCAGGATAAAATGTCGGCACAACATTGTGGGCCGAAGGGCCTCTACTGTGCTGTAATGTTCTATGTTCTACCTGCTTCAACCACTTCCTCTGGCAGCTCGTTCCACATACTGACCACCCTCTGTGTAAAAAAGTTACACCTCTGGTTCCTCTTAAATCTTTCCCCCCTCACCTTAAGCCTATGCCCTCTAGTTCTTGATTCCCCAACCCTGGGGGGGAAAAAAGACTGCGTGCGTTCGCCCTATCTGTGCCCCTCGTGATTTTATACACCTGTAGACCTCGAGAGTTGCTGCACTCATCCAGGCAAGTGGGTTGTGCTCCTGAATTGTGCCTTGTTGATGGTCGAAAGGCTTAGAGGAATCAGGAGTGGAGTCACTCACCGCAGGATATCCAGCCTCTGACCTGCTCTGGTGGAAGATAACTGGTTCCGTTCGGCTTCTGGTCAATGGTGACCCTCAGGATATTGATGGGGGGGGCGAGCTCGGTGACTATTGAACATGGGGAGAGGGTCACCTGGTTGGATCACGCAGGCTCGTTCTCTTCGGAGGTGGAGACTGCAGGTTTGGCTGCAGGACTAGCCTTGGCCTGCATGTTGTACTTACCTCTCTGCTGTTCCCAGTGAACTCACCATATTTTTAAAGTAACTCTAACAATAATTAGCAAGTTCTCTGGAAGCTAAAAACGTCTGGGAATTTACTTGCATTGAAATAAATTGAAAACAAAGTCTTTCGAGGGAACGGTGCCATTTGAACTCGGTCAAGGTTAGGAGGTTAATTTTTTTGAAGCTCTGCACTGCCATGGGTCCTCAGTAAAGATATTTGTTTTTTGAACTTTTGAATTATTGCTGTTGAGTTTAGGCAGCTTAACAGTGAGTTGGGAAACAATCACATCGGTCCCCAGAGAGCCAGGTCTAATGGACATCCAACATGACTTCAAGTACTTGAAAGAGAAACTGAGAGGAATTGTTTCTGCTGAGATCCTGCACAAATCCCCTGGAGCAGGGTTAAATCCACAAAGCAGGGAACTGGCGAACGGGATTCCAACCTTCTGGCTGCTCTGTCCCGCTGCCAGCTGGAGGGGAGAGCTTTATACTGAAGTGGCCCAGGACAGCATGGGTCACTTAGAAACACAGGAACAGAGGCCATTCACCCCTTCCACACTGTACTATCGTTGCACCGGGCCAAAGCTGACCCACAGCTTGATTTCGTCCACTTCCTGAGGGTACCTGTTCCTTTCTGGTCCTACCCAACAACAGCCCCTCAACCTCCATTGGGAAATTAGTTGACCACACAGCTGTGACGTGTTCTGGGGCAGTTCCGAGCTTCCCCTTCCTACTTCTGGGCACTGAGCTCGAATCTTGTGTTTCCAGTTCCCTGTTCAGGCCTCTCACACTCGAGGACTTGTTTCCCCTCCCCCTATCCTGTTGATACCTCTCCGCATCCTTAACACTTCCAATCCACTCACACTAGCTCACACACTCACACACACACACACACATACACACACACACACACACACAGTCACACACTCACACACACAAACACACACACATTCTCACATACACAAACACATACACACACAGGCACACTCACACACAAACATACACATACTCTCACACACAAATATACACACACTCTCACACATAAACATACACTCTCACACACACAAACACACACATGCTCTTACACACACACACAAACATACACTCACATGCTCACACACAAACACACACACACAAACACACACACACAAACACACACATACTCTTACACACTCACACACAAACACACACACTCACACACTCTCACACACTCATTCACACTATCTAATGCACTCACTTATGCTCTCACACTCACACATTCTCACACACAGTCACACAGTTACATTCTCTCTGACACACACTCTCACTATCACTCACACTCACTCACACTTCCACACACAGTCACACTTTCTCACGTTTCACCCACTCACTCCACACCCACTCTCTCCCTCTCACCAACACTTTCACACTCCCTTACACTCGCCCTTCCCCACACTTACACACACACCCACACACACACACCCACACACACACACCCACACACACACACACACACACACACACACACACACTCAACCGGTCTCTCTCACACACTCACCTCTTTCTCCAGCACACATTCACAATCTCACTCACACTCTCAAAATAACATACATTAAGCACACCCACGCGCACCCACACCCACACGCTCGCCCACACGCACCCACACGCACACACACATGCCCACACACACACCCACACGCACCCACACCCACACACACGCCCACATGCACCCACCCACACGCACACACACACACACACGCCCACACGCACCCACATACACGCCCACACGTACCCACGCACCCACATGCACACACACACGCACATGCGGCATGCTTGAGGGATACAAGACCACAAGAACCTTAGACAGTCAAAAACTTTTTCCAAAGGACATGGGGTTAGGGAAGGTATAAGAAGTTTAGAGGAGATCTGACGAAGAATTTTTTCACCCAGAGGAGGGTTGGAATCTGGAACACACTGCCTGGGTTAGTGGTGGAGGCAGAGACTCTCACAATACTCAAAAAGTATCTGCAGGTATCTAGACGATTATTTAAATCATCAAGGCAAAGAATGTTACAGACCAAGTGGAAATAAATGGTATTAGAGTATATAGGTTCAATGGTCAGCATGGAAATGACAGGCCGAATGGCCTGTTCTGAGCAGTGGAACTCTATCTATCACACACCAACACACACATGTGACAATAATAATAAACCAATACACACCCACACGCAAACTTAACCCACAAACTAACACACAAACCGCCCACTCCAGCTGACACATGAAAATGTGAGCAAAACATGCTGAAAATACTCAGCAGGTCAGGTACATCTGTGAGGATAAAAGCCCTGTTAATATTTCGGGTCAGTGGGAAAATCTTGGAATGTAAAATTCCGGTTGGTCCGCATCTGGAGTATTGTGTGCAGTTCTGGTCGCCCCATTACAGGAAGGGTGTGGAGGCTTTGGAGAGGGTGCAGAAGAGGTTCACCAGGATGCTGCCCGGATTAGAGGGCATGTGTTATCAGGAGAGGTTGGACAAACTTGGGTTGTTTTCTCTGGAGTGTCGGAGGCTGAGGGGAGACCTGATAGAAGTTTATAAAATTATGAGAGGCATCGATAGAGTAGACAGCTGGTATCTTTCTCCCAGAGTTGAAATATCTAATACCAGAGGGCATATATTTAAGGTGAGAGGGGGTAAGTTCCAAAGAGATGTGTGGGGTAAGTTCTTTACACAGAGAGTGGTGGGTGCCTGAAATGTGCTGCCAGGGGTGGTGGTGGAGGCAGATACGATAGTGGTGTTTAAGAGGCTCTTAGACAGACACATGGACAGGGAGTGGAGGGATACGGACCACGTGCAGGCAGATGAAAAGCTTTAATGGCATCATGGTCGGCACAGACATTGTGGGCTGAAGGGTCTGTCCCTGTGCTGTACTTTTCTGTGTTCTATGTTGTTACATGAAAAGAAACACATGTGAGGGCCACATGCACTCTAACTCATAGATGTTCACAAAGGCAACTGCACACACATGCACCCTCCCTACACACACACACACACACACACACACACACACACACACACACACACACACACACAAATATACAGACACACAGGCACACACATACACATACACATACACACACCATTACGTACACACATATATGCACACATTTATACACAAACGCATACACACACACACTCATACACACACACATGCACACACACACTCATACACACTCGTGCACACACACACTCATGTACACACACTCATGCACACACACGCATACACACCCATGCACACACACACTCATACGTACTCGTGCACACACACATGCACACACACACATGCACACACACACTCATACACACTCATGCACACACACACATACACACACAAACTCATACACACTCGTGCACACACTCATGCACACACACATTCATGCACACACACATACACACACACTCATACGCACTCATGCACACACACACACACACACACACACATTCTCCAACTTCACTCCTGAAACCCAACCTCTAATTTTTACACCAAGCCCGGACTCCCCGATCTGTCGGACAAATTTCTCTTTCACTCTCACTGGTTATTCTGTTTCATATCGATAAACATCAACCATACCATGCTGCATTCTCAGTTCTGGGGACATAACTCCTCCTTGTAGGCTACCCTCACCCTACCTCAGCAACAGAACACCACTGCCACCTCTTGCACTGCCATGGACCTGTCTTCGATTGTGTCATGGTATTTTTGTTTTTTTTTGCATTGTCTTTCTTTTGCACTGTCTGTTTTCACTGTATGGTATAATTTTATGCATAACTCATGTATAATTTATGTTCTGTGTGTGGTCTGTACCTACGCATCTGTGATGCTGCTGAAAGCAAGTTTTTCAGTACCTGCACCTCACCATACGTGTGCACATGACAATAAACTCAACTCGACTTGACTTGACAACTTGACTCGACTTGACAACTTGACTCGACTTGACTTGATGACACTCTAATTCAGAAGCCACTTGGGTAGATCTCTGCTACACCCTCCAAGGTCAATATATTCTTCCTGCAGCCCTGAACTGTCCAGGGTCGTTCAGATCTATTCTGGAACTGAGTGGGTGAAGACCTTTCCCAGTCCAGCACCAAGAGCTGATGACCATGCCTGAAGTAGATGAAACCATCCCATGGAGGATGGGGTAGAATTAAAACCTGGGCAGAATGGTAGAAGGTTTACTGATACTGGGGAGAATGGAGGAGAAAACGAAGGGGTAAGAGTCAGTGGGATCAGCTTCCCATTGGTCTGTCAGACACCCCAGCATCATTGGCTGGTTAACTTCCTGCTGTACTTTCCAACTGGTAGTGGGGTGGGGTAGTTCCAATGTTTTTTTGTAAAGTCATAGAGTCATACAGCACAGAAGCAGACCCTTCAGCCCATCCTGTCCATTCCAACTTTCAACCACCCATCTACACCAATTCCATTAGCCATCACTTGGCCCATATCCTATGCCCTGGCTAATGAAGGATATGCATTCCTTAATCCTATGTACTTGTGCTGCGACCTTTGGGGATCTCAGGACTTGTACACCAAGCTCCCTCTGTTCCTCAATGCTCCCTGGAGCCCGACCCTTCATTGTGTGTGTCCCACCCTTATTTGACCTCCCAAACGCATCTTTTCACACTTATAGGCCAGTCGCCGTGGGATGGCGGTGACATCCAGGAATGGTGGAGAGCTTATCAGGGACAGTGAGGCAGTCGCAGCCGCAGCCACAGGAAGGAGCAAGTCAAAAGATCTTCTCAACCAGGACTGTGTCTTCGACGGGCATTGGAACAAGAGTAGAGCGTTTGACCTCTCGAGTTCCTTCTGCCATTGAAGTTCAATTTCAGGTTCAAGTTTATGGCTCTCATGAGCATACATACCCAGGGTACAAACACCGTGAAAGTTACCTTTTTGTAGGAGCAGGATAATATTACAAAGATGATAGACCTTAGTTAATAAGCTTAAATTAACATGAATTATACAACAAAATAACATACAACAAAATAAACATAACGGCACAGTAGTGTAGCGGTCAGCGTAACGCTATTACAGCGCCAGGGACCAGGGTTCAATTCCTGCCACTGTCTGTAAGCAGTTTGTACGTTCTCCCCATGTCTGCGTGGGTTTCCTCGGGGTGCTCCGGTTTTCTCCCAAATTCCGAAGACATACAGGTTAGGAAGTTGTGGGCATGCTATGTTGGTGCCGGAAGCGTGGTGACATTTGCGGGCTGCCCCCAGAACACTCTACGCAAAAGATGCATTTCACTGTGTGTTTCGATGTACGTGTGACTAGTAAAGAGACCTTATCTTAGTGCAAGTTGAGAGAGAGAAAAAATATTTAGTTTCAGGTAGAATTAAGGTTTTTTATGTGGGTTCAAGAACCTGACGGCAGTGGGGAAGGAGCTGTTGTTGAACCTTGAGGTGTGGGTCTTCAGGATCCTGTACCTCCTGCCTGATGGCAGCATCAAGAAGAAGGTATGGCCCGGATGGTGGGGGTCCCTGATGGTGGATGTCACCTTCCTGAGACATCGCCTCTTACAGGTGTCCTTGATGGTGGGGAGAGCTGTACCTTGGCTGAGTTCACTACTTGCTGCCACTCAACAAGACCAAAGGTGGTCCACTATCTCACCCAGTCTCATGTTCCTAGAAAATTTCCAGTGATCCACCAGACTCAAGTGTGGGTATACAGAGCAACTGATCATCGGTGTGCGCAGAGGTAGAGAATGCCAGCTTGCCTCGACTATGTGTAAGATGAATGAAACACAGAGCAGCAAAACGAACCAAAACTTAAGTGGGGTTGAAGGTTTGGTGTCACTAACTGTCCATTTAGGTGAGCTAAGAGTGATAATGCCAAGGAACAAAACTTGGTCAAGGAACAAAAGACCGTACTTGGAGTACTGTGTAAGGTCCTGTTATAGGAAAGATGTGGTTAAACTAGAAAGAGTGCAGAGAAGATTTACAAAGATGTTGCCAGGACTAGAGGGCCTGAGTTATAGGGAGACGTTGGCCAGGCTGGGTCTTTATTCCTTGGAACGTGGGAGAATGAGGGGCAACCTGACAGAAATGTTTAAAATTATGAGAGGCAGAGATAAAGTGGATGGTAACAGTCTTTTCCCCAGGGTAGGGGAGTCCAAAACTAGGGGGCATAGATTTAGGGTGAGAGGGGGAAGATTTAAAAGGGACCTGAGGGAGAACTTTTTCACACAGAGGGTGATGAGTATATGGAACGAGCTGCCAGGGGAAGTGGGTGAGGCAGGTACAATAGTGTCATTTAAGAAGCACTTGGATAAGTACATGGAGGGGCGGGGCTTGGAGGGATATGGGCTGAACACAGGAAATTGGGACTGACTGGGTGGGCACTGTGGTCAGCATGGACTGGTTGGGCAGAAGGGCCTGTATCCAAGCTGTATCGCTCTATGACTCTAAACTACCAAGTGCTATAACTTGATAATTTCTTTGACCTTCATTCACTCTGGGTGAAAATGAAACCTTCAATAAAACAAGAAATAAACTTGTAGTGTCTGAAAGATTAACTGAACAGTTTTGAAGGGGAAATCAAAAGAGATGTAATCTGGGAGATTTGATTTCATTTAGATTACTGGGATAGTCCCTTTGCTAATACACTTGTGTCTGACCTTCAGCTGATACATTACAAGGAATAAGAGAACAGTTTACAGCTGTCTATGATTGGTCACATTGCTTGTCCCAACGAGAATGGGCATAATTGGGTAATTCCACCATCAATCAAGCCTTCAAGAGTTCTTTCAGCAGTTTGTTTTCTGCTCCAGATTCCAAGATCTGCAGTCTCTTGTATCTCTACTGAATTTTCAACCTATTACACATTCTTGCAGAACATTGCATTCATGTGAAAAAAAATCAGCCTTCTTTTATTGGGGGATTTTGCTCTGGTTACAGTCATGTCCTGTTACCTGTAACTTGTAGAGATTCCATTCAGATAGAATCTGGTGATTATTTGATGCATCTATTTGAACAGACCCAGCAGAAGTTTGATGCCCCATACTATTTAAGTAGACCCTGTGGACTGTTAGGTGTTACCCTCTGTTTAACTAGATACTGTAGACTGTTTGCTGCCATTTTTGTCTAAAGTAACTCAATGAATAACCAGCAATTTTGTAGAATATTTCTCCATTCTGAGTCCTTTCAAAGGCCTCAACTTATCCTACACCGTCCCACCACAACATTGAGACAGCAAACATCTGGACTGAGATAAAGGGGCTTGACCCAATACATTGACTATCATTACTCCCCACCCCCACCCCACAGATACTGCCTGACCTGCTGAGTTCCTCTAGCAGTTTGTTTTGCACTCCAAATTCTAGAACTTCAGTGTCCTGTGTCCCCTGGTTAATAGTTGGCACGGACTCAGTGGGCTGAAGGGACTGGTTCTCTCTATATGACTCAATAACTCCATGACCTAGCCACTCATACTTGAAGAACAGGAACAGGTCTCAGAGTTCCACCATTCATTAAGAGCTCAGTGGTGTCACAGGTAGACAGGGTGTTGAAGAAGGTGTTTGGCACGCTGGCCTTCATCAGTCAGATCATTGAGTATAGAAGTTGGGATGTTATGTTGCAGTTGTACAGGACGCTGGTGAGGCCGCACTTGGAGTATTGCATTCAGTTTTGGTTGCCCTGCTATGGGAAAGATGCCATTAAGTTGGAAAGAGTGCAGAGGTAATTTACGAGGATGTTGCTGGGACTTGAGGGACTGAGTTATGGAGAGAGATTGGGACTTTTTTCATTGGACTGTAGGAGAATGAGGGTTGAACTTATAGAGGTGTATAAAATTATAAGGGGCATACATATGATGAATGCGCACAGTCTTTTAGTCTTTTTCTTAGGGTTGGGGAATCAAGAACTAGAAGGCATAGGTTTAAGGTGAGAGGGGAGAAACTTAATAGGAACTCGAGGGGCAACTTTTTCACCCAGAGGGTGGTCAGTATATGGAACAAGCTGCCAGAGGAAGTGGTTGAGGCAGGTACATACATTAACATTTAAAAGGCACTTGGACAGGTACATGGATAGGAAAGGTTCAGAGGGATATGGGCCAAATGCAGGCAAATGGGACTAGCTCAGATGGGAATCTTGGTCAGCATGGACCAGTTGGGCCGAAGGGCCTGTTTCCATGGTGTATGAGGCTATGAGCTCACCTCTGACACTGCACTGCCTGATCCTCAGACAAATCAGGCACGTTAGTGTAGTGGTTAACATAATGCTTTACAGTGCCAGGGACCCAGGTTCAATTCTGGCCACTGTCTATGTCTTCTAGTTTTGGATTTCCCTACCCTGGGGAAAGATTTTGGCCTCTCCTTATATCCCAATCCCTCCAGCCCCAGTAAAGATTACAGCTCGGCATTCAACACCAGCATCCCCTTGGTATTAATCAACAAACTTTGAACCCTGGGCCCTGTACCTCCCTCTGCAACTGGATCCTCAACTTCATATCAGGAGACCACAGTCAGTGCAGATCAGTGGTAACATCTCCTCCTCACTGACAATCAACACAGGCACACGTCAAGGTTCCGTGCTTAGCCCCCTGCTCTACTGTCTCTACACTGATGACTGTGTGGCTAAGCACAGCTCAAACGCCATCTATAACTTTGCCAATGACACCACTGTTGTTGGCAGAATCTCAGATGGCGACGAGGAGGTGTACAGGAGGGAGGTAGATCGGCTGGTTGAGTGGTGTCGCAACAACAACCTCGCACTCAACGTCAGCAAGACCAAGGAACTGATTGTAGACTTCAGGAAGGGGAAGTCGGGAGAACACATACCAGTCCTCATTGAGGGGTCAGCGGTGGAAAGGGTGAGCAGCTACAAGTTCCTGGGCATCAGCATCTCAGAGGATTTATCCTGGGTTCAACACATTGAGGCAATCATGAAGAAGGCACGCCAGTGGCTCTACTTTGTTTGGTGTTTGAGGAGATTTGGTATGCCACCAAAGACTCTTACAAATTTCTACGGTGGAGAGCATTCTGACTGGTTGCATCACCGCCTGGTATGGAGGCTCCAATGCGCAGGATCGCAAGAGGCTGCAGAGGGTTGTAGACTCAGCCAGCTCCATCACGGGCACAACCCTCCCCACCATCGAGGACATCTTCAAGAGGCGGTGCCTCAAGAAGGCGGCATCCATCATTAAGGACCCTCATCATCCAGGACATGCCCTCTGAGGGGGTTGCTCTACCAAGAACCAGCACAGCTTCATTGGGCTAAATAGTCTCCTGAGCCAAAATGATTCTGTTCTGTGGATACATTCCTTTTCATTCCAGCTTCTAAAAAACCTTGTTTCAAAAGAAATCCCAGTACGTTTTCTTTCTGCTTACTCCAGGCTTATATTTATTATGGGAAGAATCCCACTATTTATGATCCTTCCAAACATTCTGGTTGGTCTCCCCCCTCTCTCATTGGAATTATCGCTGTCCATATGAATATTAAGGAATGGAAGCTCTTGCATAAATTAACAATTATTTCCACAATATGTAACAGAACAATTAATTGTTTTCCACTAGGTGTAAACACAGAGGGACTTTCACACAAAGACTTAAGTTAACACAAAGTATTCACTTGTTCTTTTCAATCCACTGAACATCTTGCCTGGGGTTGATCTCCCCCTCAATGCTTTGATAACCAGTGCCCTGCAGAGAGCCTTGGGAGTCTCATCTGCTTTAGTTGCATGTTCCACCTCCTTCCCTCCCCGGACCTCACTTTTGATGCTTTGTGTATCTGTGCAGCTGCCTCCGATCTCGCTGTGGTTGGGATGGCGTCCAGAGGCTTGTGGTTTACTGACAAATGCTTAAGCATTCCAAGTAAACTCCACTGGTCAGAGGAAATGTCATATGAGTTCCCATACTGTCCCACTTGTCTCTATAGGGCATCAAGAGTTCATGGCTGTTATAAACAGAAGTGTGGTGTAGCTTTAAGAACACTGACGATCATGGGACATAAGGAAAGCACACCAGCGTCTTTACTTTCTTAGGAGGTTAAGGAGGTTCGGCTTGTCACCGAACACTCTGACAAACTTCTACAGATGTACTGCTGAAAGTATCCTGACTGGTTGCATCACGGTCTGGTATGGTAATTTGAATGTGCAGGAATGTAAGAAGCTGCAGAGAGTAGTGGACTGTGCCCAATACATCATGGGCACCTCCCTCCCCACCATCAGTAGTATCTGCAGGAGGAGCTGCCTCAAGAAGGCAACATCCATCATCAAAGATCCCCACCATCCGGACCGTGCCATCTTCTCGCAGCTCCCATCGGGCAGGAGGTACAGAAGCTGAAGTCCCACACCACCAGGTTCTGGAACAGCTACTTCCCTTCAACTATTCGGTTCTTGAACCAACCAGCACAACCCTAATCACTACTTCAATATAGCAATATTATGACCACTTTGATCACCTTGCATTACAATGGACTTTTCTTTGTTCTAATTCTGTTCTTTCTTGTATAATTTTGTATAACTTATGTTTAATTTATGATTTTCTTGTGAATGCTGCTTATCTGATGCTCTGTGCCTGTGATGCTGCTGCAGGTAAGCTTTCCATTGCACCTGTGCCCACATGGACTTGTGTACACGACAATAAACTCGACTTTGACTTTGACCTTACTCTTGATACGTTGTACCAACCACTGCTGTAAGTTGAGGGTTGACCACCAACTTTTGTTGGTAGCTCCATCTTTATGGAATTATAAGAGTCGTAGAGTTGTACAACACAGAACAGGCCCTTCAGCACATTACGTTCATGCCAACCTTTTTTCCCAACGATGCTAATTCCCATATCCTTGTATACCTTGCCTATTTCAGCATCTGTCTAATTCAACGTAGTGATTGCATCTGATTCCACCCCCTCCTCTAACAGTGTGTTCCAGATACCAACCACTCTCTGTGTAAAAACTTACCCCTCAGATCCCTTTAAAACTCCTCCCTCTCACCATAAACCTACACCCTCTTGTTCTTGATACCCCAGCCATGGGAAAAGATTTTGACCATCTACCCTATCCATTCCCCTCATACATCTCTATCAGGTCACCCCTCAGCCTCCTTCGCTCCAGGGGACACAAGCCCAGCCCATCCAGTCTCTCCCTGTGACCCTTGTTCCTGGTCTTAGTGAGCAGCTACGTGAAGGAATTGCAGAGCCTGCCCTGGCAACGAGGTTGGGACAGGAAAATGAAAGAGAACAGGAAGCTCGAGGTAAAGCAGTGGTGATGGTGGACACTGGATGTAGAGTCCTAGACTCATACAGCATGGAAACAGGCCCTTCGACCCAACTCATCGGTGCTGAGCAAGTGCCTATCTGAGCTCATCCCACGTTTGGCCCTTATCCCTCTAAACCTTTCCTGTAAATGTACCGTTCCAAATGTCTTTTAAACATTGTAATTGTCCCTTTTAAATCTTTCCCCTCTCACCTTAAACCTATGCCCTCGAGTTGTTGATTCCTCAACGCTGGGAAAAAGACAGAGTATGTTCACCCTATCTGTGCCCCTTATGATTTTACACACCTCTATAAGATCACCCTATGCTCCAAGGATTAAAATCCTACTCCCAACCTCTCCCTCCAGTCCTGGCAACATTCTCGTAAATCTTCTTTGCACTCTTGGGCTGAAGGGCCTGTTTCCATGCTGTGTTACTCTTTTAATCTATGACTCGATGACTTTATGACTGTCTGGCTGTGTGTATGGACAGAGTCACCACTCGTCAGTTCCACAACTTTGTCCCCTGGTGTCCAAGACAGAGGAGGTGCAGGCATGAAGGCAATTTCCCAAGGGAGCTAATGACGTTACTTTACTACATAACTTATCAATTGAGAACACCTCGATCAGTATGGTATCTCCACGTTCTACCATGGAGAGAGCCACTTTTCACCCTAGTACATTGCAAAATGAGAAGTCATTATTGTGAGAGGAAGACCACACAATTCTATGAAATTCAAGTGTAGACTCAGCCAGACCCATAGCAAGAACAACCCTTGGGCTCTTATCTCTGGAGCGGCAGGGGCTGAGGGGGGATCTGTTGGAAGTGTATAAAATTATGACGGGCATAGATAGGGCGGACAATCAATATCTTTTTCCCATTATTGAGCGATCCAATACCAGAGGGCATGCATTTAAGGTGAGAGGGGGTAGGTTCAGAACAGATGTGAGGGGTATTTTTTTTACTGAGAGAGTGGTGGATGCCTGGAATGCGTTGCCTGATAAGGTGGTGGAGGCAAATTCAGTGGGGGCTTTTAAGAGGGGTCTGGATGGGCACATGAACGAGAGGAAAATGGAGGGATGTGGGCATTCTGTAGGTAAGAGGGAATAGCTATGTCAGCACAACATTGTGGGCCGAAGGGCCTGTTCTGTGCTGTACTGTTCTATGTTCTATGCATGTTCTATGTTCTAACCCTCCTCACCATCAAGGACATCTTCAAGAGGCGGTGCCTCGAGAAGGTGGCATCCATCACCAAGGACCCTCACCATCTGGGACATGCCCTCTTGTCGTTACTATCATCGGGGAGGAGGTACAGGAGCCTGAAGACCCACACTCAATGATTCAGGAACAGCTTCTTCCCCTCCACCATCAGATTCCTGAACGGTCCATGAACCCGTGAACACTACCTCGTTATTCCTTTTTTAAACTAGTTATTTATTTATGTAACTTACAGTAATTTGCACCGTACTGCTGCCACAAAACAACACGTTTCACGACATATGTCAGTGATAATAAACCTGATTCTGATTCTAATTCTGCAATCTCTCTGTTAGACGGGTGGCTGGAGATTCTGGTCTGACATCGCCTGTGACTCGTTGACACAGCTCCTTCCCACCTGATCTGCGGCCTACTCCATCCAAAGCAAGTCCTGCCGTACAGGGGCAGTGAGATCCTCGGGAGGAGGTGCCTGTGGTACAAGTGTCTGCAGAGGTCACCGCAAGGTGGAGAGGTGAAGCTTTGGAGCGCAGAGTCAAGAAAGTCAGGAATTCACATCAGGGTGAGATATGACAAAGCGATGAATCATCCAATTTGAGCAGCCTAAGTAGAGTGTAATTTAGACGTTTAATGTCTGAGCAGTGGGAACATTGGCAGTCCTTATTTGTGAGCAGTTCAGAAGTGTCTGCAATGTTTTTATTGACACTAGACAGCTGGTTCACTGAAGTATCAGTGGATGACTGCATCCTCTGATAAGGAGGGGGTGTGGGGTGTTGATGCAGCTCCAGAAGATAAAACCATGTCAGTCTCAAGAAAAAACACAACGTCAACCAGACATCAGTTGTCCGTGGAGTTTCTGAGTCAATTAGTAAATTGGTAAATTGGTTTATTATTGTCACATGTACCGAGGTACAGAGAAAAACTTGTCTTGCATACCGTTCACACAGATTCATTACAACAGTGCATTGAGGTAGTACAAGGGAAAACAATAACAGAATGCAGAATAAAGTGTTACAGTTACAGAGAAAGTGCAGTGCAGGCAGACAATAAGGTGCAAGGTCATAATGAGGTAGATTGTGAGGTCAAGAGTCCATTTTATTGTGCTAGGGAACCATTCAATAGTCTCATAACAGCGGGATAGAAGCTGTCCTTGAGCCTGGTGGTACGTACTTTCAGGCTTTTGTATCTTCTGCCCGATGGGAGGGGGGAGAGAGAGAGTGGGTGGGGTCTTTGATTATGTTGGCTGCTTTCCCGAGGCAGCGAGAAGTGTAGACAGAGTCCATGGAGGGGAGGCTGGTTTCCGTGAGGTGCTGAGCTGTGCCCACAACTCTCTGCACTATGAGTAGAATTTCATATTAAGGGTTTCAAACTTCCTTACAACACAGAAGGAATCTATTCAGCCCATTTAGTCCATGATAGCTCATAAAGCCACTAATTTTCCCAAACTATTCTCCCCACCAACTTTCCCCAGAATCTACCAATTACCCACACACAAGGGGCAAACTAAAGTGGGCAATTAACCCGCCAACCTGGGGTGTGGGAGGAAACCAGAACACCCGGAGGAAGCCCACACGGCCACAGGGAGAACATGCAAACTCCACACAGACAACGCCCAAGGTCAGGATCGAACCCGGGATGTTGGAGCTGTGAGGCAGCGGCTCTACCAGCTGCGCCACTGTGGGCTAATGAAGCTCAGGCCAAGCTGGATCCCTTGAGGAAGGGTCATATAGAGCTGTGGACACGGCCCAGCGCATCACGGACCCCAGCCTCCCCTCCTTGGACTCTGTCTTTACCTTTCGCTGTCTTGATGAAGCAGCCAACATAATCATAGACCCCGCCCACCCGGGACATTCTCTCTTCTCTCCTCTTCCATCAAGTAGGAGATACAGGAGCCTGAGGGCACGTACCACCAGACTTAAGGACAGCTTCTACCCCACTGTGATAAGACACTGAGATGGACTCTGACCTCACGATCTACCTTGTTGTGACCTTGCACCTTATCGCACTGCACCTTCTCTGTAGCTGTGACACTTTACTCTGTACTGTTATTGTTTTTACCTGTACTACATCAATGCACTCTGTACTAACTCAATGTAACTGCACTGTGTAATGAATTGACCTGTAGAATCGGTATGCAAGACAAGTTTTTCACTGTACCTCGGTACAAGTGACAATAATAAACCAATACCAATACCAATATCAATCTACCTCATTATGACCTTGCACCTTATTGTCTGCCTGCACTGCACTTTCTCTGTAACTGTAACACTTTATTCTTCATTCTGTTATTGTTTACCCTCGATGCACTGTGTAATGAATTGATCTGTATGAACAGTATGCAAGGCAAGTCTTTCACTGGACCTCGGTATAAGTGATAATAATAAACCAATACCAATACTGATGTGGTGATGATTCAAAAGTCCCGAAGGTTGCATGACTGATGTTACCTCTAGGTCTGGACTTACTGGCGTTGGTTAACTGTGATAAAGTGCAGCAGGGCAGACTGAGAACGGCTGGGGCCAAAGAGTTAGCATTGGAAAGCACTGTGACAGAAAGGGGAAGGTAAGGACATCCTATATAAGGAGAGGTTTGACAAACATGGTTTGTTTCCTCTGGAGTATCAGGCTGAGGGGAGACCTATTGAAGTTTATATAGATACGGTAGGCAGAGTCTTCCTCCCAGGGTGGAAATTTCAAGTACTAGAGGACATGCATTTAAGATAAGATCTTTATTAGTCACATGTACATTGAAACACACAGTGAAATGCATCTTCTGCGTTGAGTGTTCTGGGGGCAGCCCGCAAGTGCCGCCACCCTTCTGGCGCCAACACGTCACAGTAGTGTAGTGGTTAGCGTGACGCTATTACAGCGCCAGCGACCCGGGTTCAATTCCCGCCACTGTCTGTAAGGAGTTTGTACGTTCTCCCCTTGTCTGCATGGGTTTCCTCCGGATGCTCCGGTTTCCTCCCACATTCCAAAAAAGACGTATGGGTTAGGAAGTTGTGGGCATGCTATGTTGGCGCCGGAAGCGTGGCGACACTTGTGGGCTGCCCCCAGCACATTCTCAGAAAAGCAAAAAGGTGCATTTCACTGTGTGTTTCAATGTACATGTGACTAATAAAGAAATCTTATCTTATCTTATCTTATCTTATCTTATCCTACCTTATCTTATCTTATCTTATCTATAGCATGCCCACAACTTCCTAACCCGTATGTCCTTGGAATGTGGGGGGAAACTGGAGCACCCGGACGAAACCCACACAGACACAGGGAGAATGTACAAACTCCTTACAGGCAGCGACCGGAATTGAACCCGGGTCGCTGGCACTGTGAAGTGTTATGCTAACCGCTACACAGAGGTGTGTTGGGTAAGTTTTTACACAGAGAGCGGTGGGTGCCTGGAAAGGGTCAGTGGGATAGTGGTAGAAGCAGATATGATAGAGGCTGTTAGACAGACACATGAATATGCAGGCAATGGAGGGATGTGGATCATGTGCAGGCAGAAGAGTTTTAGTCTAAATTGGAATCATGGTCGGCACAGATATCATGGGCTGAAGGGCCTGTTCCTGTGCTGTACTGTTCTATGTTCTATCTCTAATAGGGGCAGAGGAAAGGTTCAGTGTCCGAGGGAAGTGAAGATGAAGGCAGAATGAGCAGAGATACATAAACGAGGGGATTACCAGAACAAAGAGTCCTTCCTGGAATTATATAGGGCCCTGGTGAGAGTGCTGCTTAAATATTGTGTGTGGGTCCGATCTTCCTGCCACAGGACTCATCATGGTGGGAGTACAGCAAAAGTTCATCAAGTTCATTCCTGGGATTCGGGGTTGTCCAACGAGAAGAAATTAAGCAATGCACAGTCTTTCGAGGTTTCAGTGTGTGGTGACCTCACCCAAATGCACTAAATTTTTTTGGGCTTGACAGGGTAGGTGTGTGGATGATGTTTTCCCTGGCTGGGATGCCTTGAACCAAAAGTCAGAGTCTCAAAATAAAGAATGGGCCATTCAGAACTGAACTGAAATTAAACTACTTCACCCAGAGGGTGGTGAATCTTTGGAACTCACTACCCAAAGTTGGCTGTGGAAGCTCATTCGCTGACTACATCCAAGGTGGAGATTGATAAAATGTTCGGTGTGAAAGAAATCAAGGGATTAGTGCAGGAAAGTTTTGTGGGAAAAGTTCAAACATGATCTTATTCCCTTTGTACTTAAGGGGTGGAATGGCCTACTCCTGCTGCAATTTCTTGTTTGCATTCCTTGGAGTTTATTCAAACTTATAAGATCCTAAGGAGGTTTAAGAGGGCAGATGTTGGGGTGTTTTCACTCGTTTTCACTCACGAACAAGGGGACACAGTTACAAAATAGGGGGCCGGTCATTGAAAACTGAGGTACAGAGAAACTTGTTCTCTCAGAGAGCGGTGAATCTCTGGAATCCACTGTCCCCTGAGGGCGGTGGAGACCAGATTGTTAGATGGAATTAAGGTGAAAATAGGTCAATAATTTGAAAGATTGAGGAATTGAGGGTTATGGGGAACTGGCACAGAAGAGGAGTTGAGGTCAAAGACCCCACCCACCCCCGACATTGTCTCTTCTCCCCCCTCCCATTGGGCAGAAGGTACAAAAGCCTGAAAGCACGTACCACCAGGCTCAAGGACAGCTTCTATCCCGCTGTATAAGACTATTGAATGATAAGATGGACTCTTCACCTCACAATCTACCTCAATATAACCTCACACCTTATTGTGTGCCTGCACTGCACTTTCCCTGTAACTGTAACACTTTATTCTGCATTCTGTTATTGTTTTCCCTTGTACTACCTCGATGCACTGTGTAATGAATTGATCTGTGTGAACGGTATGCAAGACAGGTTTTTCACTGTACCTCGGTACATGTGACAATAATAAACCAATTTACCAATTTACTATACCCCACATGATTTTATAAACCTCCAGAAGGTCACCCCTCAAGCCTCCTACACACTGGGGACAAAAGGTCCCAGCCTATCCAACCTCTCCTTATAACCCAAGCCCTCCAGTCTCGGTCACATCCTGATAAATCTTCAAACTCGCCGATGACTCTACTGTTGTTGGACGAATCACAGGTGGTGATGAGTCAGCTTACCGGAGCGAGAGGTGCTGCAATAACAACCCCTCACTCAACGTCCGTAAAACTAAGGAGCTGATCATTGACTTCAGGAAGGGGAAGGAGGGTGAACATGCGCCAGTCTACATTGTGAGATCAACGGTGGAGAGAGTCAGCAGCTTTAAATTCCTAGACGTTAACGTATTGGATGACGTGTCCTGGGCCCAGCACATAGATACAATCATAAGGAAAGTGAGCCAGCTTCTTTACTTTCTTAGGAGGTTAAGGAGGTACAGCTTGTTATCAAACATTCTAACAAACTTCTACAAATGTACTGTTGAAAATATCTTGACTGGTTGCATCACGGTCTGATATGGCAATTTGAATGCACAGGAACCTGAGAAGCTGCAGAGACTAGTGGACTTTACCCAATACATCACGGGCACATCCCTCCTCACCATCGGGAGTATCTACAGGAGGCAACATCTATCATCAAAGATCCGCACCATCCGGGCCGTGCCATCTTCTCACAGCTCCCATCGGGCAGGAGGTACAGAAGCCTGAAGTCCCACACCACCAGGTTCAAGAACAGCTACTTCCCTTCAACCATTCAGTTCTTGATGCCATGGTTCCAAGTACCGGCCTCGATTCCGCTCCATTGATGATGCCTTGTTGGGCAGCACATGGATTCGCTGCCCGACTAATTGCATAACAACACACACCTAAGCCCCATCAGGGGCCTAGCATAAGTACCCAGGTTTCTCTAGCACTTGTTGCCAGAGTGTTGGTCAACCTTTGGGTATACTTTGTCTCCTGGCTGCTTAGAGTTGGCAGCTCTAGAGCAGTCCTGGTTTCACTGTTCCTCTGAGGATATCCAGTTTTTGTGTTGGGACTCCACCTCAGATCCCCGAGGCAAGATTCCTTCTTGTTGCTGCCTGTGTTTGGTTCTGAGGAAGCATCCTGACTCCAGTCTCGTACCAGCATGCCGCATTTTGGTTCTCTGCGAGCTCGCTCTTCGCTCAACATTGTGACACTTGAAGCAACCAGCAAAACCCTAATCACTACAGTTTAACAACACTATGGCCACTTGGATCACTTTGCACTAAAACGGACTTTTTTATTGTTCTAATTGTGTTCTTTCTTGTATAATTTACATTTAATTTGTTTTTCTTGTGAGTGCTGCTTATCTGATGCTGTGTGCCTGTGATGCTGCTGCAAGTAGGTTTTTCATTGCACCCATGTGTACATTTACTCATGCATATGACAATAAACACTTTGACTTTGCACCCTCTCCAGTTGAATAACATCCTTCCCATACCAGGGCAACCAGAACCGTGCACGGTACTCCAAATGTGGCCTTACCAATGTCTTGTACATCTGTAACATGACGTCCCAACTCCTGTACTCAATAATCTGTCAAAGTTTGCCAAATGCCTTGTTCGCCGCACTGTCTACCTGTGTCATCACTTTCAAGGAGCAATGTACCTGCACCCCTCGGTCTCTCTGTTCCAAGACCCTCCCACTTACTGTGCAAGTGCTGCTCTGATTTGCCCTTTGGAGGGGGAAGCTGAAGGAAAGAGAAAGGAACATGGAAAGTGTGGGTTAGCTGAATCTGGAGGATTCAGTGTTCAAGCTGTTGAGTTGTAGACTACCCGGGCGAGGTGCTCTTCTTCAAGGTTGTGTTTGGCTTCACCCTGGCAGTGGAGGAGGCTGAGGACTGACAGGTCGGTGTTGGAATGGGAAGGGGAGTTGAAATAGCATGCAATTGGGATCTCAGCATAGCCGTTGCAGAGGTGCACTGCAAAATGGTCACCTAGTCTATGCTTGGTCTCACTGATATCGAGGAGGCCACATGGACAGCACGGAATGCAGGAGACGAGGTTAGAGGAGGTGCAGGTGAGTCTCTGCCTCACCTGGAAGGGCTGTTTAGGTCCCTGAGTGGGGTGAGGGAGGAAGTGTAGGGAAGTAGTAGTGGAGGCAAATACAACAGAGGGTTGTAGACTCAGCCAGCTCCATCACGGGCACAACCCTCCCCGCCACTGAGGACATCTTCAAGAGGTGATGCCTCAAGAAGGCGGCATCCATCACTAAGGACCCTCAGCAGCTGAGACACACCCTCTTCTCATTACTACCATCGCGGAGGAGGTACAGGAGCCTGAAGACCCACACTCAACGATTCAGGAACAGCTTCTTCCCCTCCGCCATCAGATTTCTGAACGATCCATGAATCCATGAACACTCCCTCGTTATTTCTCTTTTGCAATGTTTATTTATTTTTGTAACTTAGAGTAATTTTATGTCTTTGCACTGTACTGCTGCTGCAAAACAACACATTTCATGACATATGTCAGTGACAATAAATCTGATTCTGATAATCCCTTCTGCCTACACAATGACCTTATCCATTCTCTGCACATTCATGTGCCTCTTGAAGATGTCCTCAGTGACGTGGAGGGTTGTGCCTGTGATAGAGCTGGCTGAGTCTACAACCCTCTGTTGTATTTGCCTCCACTACTACTCCTGGAGGTAAGTGGGCTGAGGAATGGCAAATGATGCTCGATCCAGTTCAGTGCGAGGTGTTGCACTTTGGGAAGTCAAATCAGGTTAGGAATTTCACAGTGAACAGCAGGGCCCTGGGGAGTGTGGTAGAACAGAGGGACCCAGGAGTATAAGTATTTGGTTCCCTGAAAGTGGCATCACAGGTAGACAGGGTGGTGAAGAGGGCTTTTGGCATGCTGGCCATCGTCGGTCAGGTCATTGAGGTTAGAAGTTAGGATGTTATGTTGCAGTTGTACAAGATGCTAGTGAGGCCGTACTTGGTGTATTGTGTTCAGTTTTGGTCTCGCTGCTATAGGAAAGATGCCATTAAGCTGGAAAGAGTAAAGGAAATATTTAGGAGGATATAGCCAGGACTCGAGGGGCTGAGTTATAGAGAGTGGTTGAGCAGGATAGGACTTTATTCATTGGAGTGGATTGGTATTGATTTATTATTGGTATTGGTTTATTATTGTCACTTGTACCAAGGTACAGTGAAAAACTTGTCTTTCATACCATTCGTACAGAACAATTCATTACACAGTGCATTGAGGTAGTACAGGGTAAAACAATAACGGAATACAGAGTAAAGTGTCACAGCTACAGAGGAAGTGCAGTGCAGGCAGACAGTAAGGTGCAAGGTCAAACAAGGTAGATCGTGAGGTCAAGAGTCCATCTCATCGTATAAGGGAACTGTTCAATAGTCTTATTCACTGTGGGATAGAAGCTGTCCTTGAGCCTGATGGTACGTGCCCTCAGGCTTCTATATCTTCTACCTGATGGGAGAGGAGAGAAGAGAGAATGACCTGGGTGGGTGGGGTCTTTGATTATGCCGGCTGCTTCACCAAAGCAGCGAGAGGTATAGAGAGGGAGAATGAGGTGTGATTTTATATAGATGTATAAAATCATGAGGGGCATAGATAGGGTGAATGCACAGTCTTTTTCCCGGGGTTGAGAAACCAAGAACTAGAGGGCACATGTTTAAGGTGAGAGGGGAGAGATTTAATAGGAACCTCAGGGGCAACTTTTTCACACAGTGGGTGGTCAGTATATGGAACGAGCTGCCAGAGGAAGTGGTTGAGGCAGGTACATTAACATTTAAAAGGCATTTGGACAGGCACATGGATAGAAAAGGTTTAGAGGGATATGGGTCAAATGTGGGCAAACGGGACATGGGCCAAATGAGGATACATGGGACTAGCTTGGATGGGGCATCTTGGTCAGCATAGACGAGTTGGGCCAAAGGGCATGTTTCCTTACTGTTTGACTCTGTGAATCTATAACTCCATAACTCCATCCCTGCCTCACCTCTTACTTCCGTCTGGGGTCAGACAGAAGTCGCCACTCAAGGTGTTTGATAGGAAGAGACTGAAATGCAGACTCTGAATACTCCACCAGAAAGAGGTAATGGAAAGGAAAATGAGCTCTTGAAATGTTTTCATCAGAAGTGATTAATCAGGAACACTCCACAGATCCCTCAGCTATTTCCTGTACTGTCGAGATGAGAATATCTGTCGTCCAGAGAAAGACAGTGGTAGCTTGCCAAGGCTTCCATGTCCTTTCTGCAATACATCTCACGAAACTTGCTTCAGTTATTGATGTCGCTGCAAACCAAAGACTTTGATTTTCTTTTGCAACCCATATACCAAAACCCATGTGTCACTGCCAAATCTGTCTCTGAGGTCACTGAGCCATGTCTCTGTCTCTCAGTTCCCCCACTCCCACTATGAGTGTGGGAGGACCTGTATGAACTGCATGTACCATGTGGTGTGACTTGTCACTACTGTTTGCTAAATTGCTTTATTAGAACATAGAACATTGAACTGTACAGCACAGTACAGGCCATTCAGCCCATGATGTTGTGCCAACATTTTATCCTGCTCTAATATCTATCTAGTAGTGACTTCTCTGTAGCTGTGAAACTTTACTCTGTACTGTTACTGTTTTTACCTGTACTACCTCAATGCACTCTGTGTTGACCCAATGTAACTGCACTGTGTAATTACTTGATCTGCACGAATGGTATGCAAGACAAGTTTTTCACTGTACCTTGGTACAAGTGACAATAATAAACCAATACCAATACCAATCTAACCCTTCCCTCCCACATAGCCCTCCATTTCTCTATCGTTTATGTGTCTATCTAAGAAGCTCTTAAATGTCCCTAATGTATCTGCCCCCACAACCTCTGCCGGCAGTGCGTTCCACACACCCACCACTCTGTGTGAAAAAACTTACCCCTGACATCCCCCTTATACCTTCCTCCAGTCGTCTTAAAATTATGTCCCCTCATGTTAGCCATTTTCGCCCTGGGAAAAAGTCTCTCACTGTCCACCTGATCTATGCTTCTTATCATCTTGTACACCTCTATCAAGTAGCCTCTCATCCTCCTCCTCTCCAAAGAGAAAAGGCCTAGCTCGCTCATAAGACATGCTCTCCAATCCAGGAAGCTTCCTGGTAAATCTCCTCTGCACCCTCTCTAAAGTTTCCACATCCTTCCTATAATGACGTGACCAGAACTGAACACAATTACTGTCACATGTATCGAGGTACAGTGAAAAACTTTGTTTTGCCTGCTAGCCACACAGATGATTTCGTCACATGAGTACATTGAGGTAATAGAAGGGAAAAGCAATAACAGAAGGCAGAACATCGTGTTACAGTTACAGAGAATGCATGCTGATGCTCAGGTGCAGTACCGAGGGAGTGCCACACTATCAGAGCTGCTGTAAATCAGTCCTGTCGTTTCTTTATCTGTGACAAGTGAGCAGCTTATTCATTCTCAGGGTGAGGGAGCACTGCAAACTCAAACTGCCCCCTGTCAAGGTGGCAACGTGCCTTTGAGCTGTGGCCGCTTAGTCATAGACTCATACAGCACGGACGCAGGCCCTTCGGCCCAACTCATCCATACCGACCAAGGTGCCTACCCTAAATTAGTCCCATTTGCCTGCATTTGGCCCCAATCCCTCTCAATCTCTCCTATCCATGTAGTTATCCAAATGTCCTTTAAACATTCTCATTGTACCTGCCTCAACCACTTCCTCTGGCATCTCATTCCGTATGGGCTCATTCCAGACAAGGTCAATGCACACAGTCCTTCTCCCAGAGTTGGGGTATCAAGAAGTAGAGGGCACAGGTTTAGAGTGAGAGGGGAGAGATTTAAAGTGAACCTGAGGGGGAATGTTTGCACCTAGAGGGTGGTCAGTAGACGGAACGAGCTGCTGGAGGAAGTCGTTGAGTCAGGTACATTAACAACATTTAAAAGGAACTTGGACAGGTACATGGATTGGAAAGGTTTAAGGGAACATAGTGTAGTGGCTAGCTACACATTACGAAATGAAGACACAGAGTCACTGGTTTTGAAATCAGAGGTCGAATGCCGACCGGGGTGCGGTGTGCCTTTAATATCCGAAAGCTTCCCGTGCCACAGTTCCCGTGCAGACGTCACGCGCAGGTCACCTGACCTTCCCGCACGCGGGCTTTCCCAGCCCAACGCTGGGGAAGAAGGAGGGCCCCGCGCCATCTTGGATTGGGGCCTCCGACGACGTCGTGATGTCGGGAGCCGGTTCGATGCCGGTGCGGTGAGTCGCTACAATAGGTCAAATGTGTGCAATGGGACCAGCTTAAGTGGATATCTTGATCAGCATGGACCAGTTGGACCCAAGGGCCTGTTTCCGTGCTGTGTGACTCTTTGACTCTATGGGGATGATCTCAGTTGTGGACCAAGTGCTGACAAATGTGATTAAAATAACTGGTAATTGGTAATTGGCAGGCATGGTAGTGTAGCGGTTAGTGTAACGCTATTACAGCACCGGCAACCCGGGTTCAATTCCCGCCACTGTCTGTAAGGAGTTTGTATGTTCTCCCTGTATCTGCATGGGTTTCCTCTGGGTGCTCCGGTTTCCTCCCACATTCCAAAGACGTACGGGTTAGGAAGTTGTGGGCATGCTATCTTGGCGCCGGAAGTGTGGCGACACTTGCGGGCTGCCCCCAGAACACTCTACGCAAAAGCTGCATTTCACTGTGTGTTTCGATGTACATGTGACTAATAAAGATATCTTATCTTATCTTATCTCTTATTATTGTCACACATACCAAGATAGAGTGAAAATATTTCATTGTGTGTCATCCAGACAAATCATTCCATACAAAAGTACATCAGGTAGTACAAAAAGGAATAACAGTCTCCCCTTACCTTCCAACCTCGCAAACCCCTCACCAGTACAGTATGTGTCAGTTTCTTTGTGTTAGGGCAAGTTTACGCGAATAAAAAGAAGCAGAATTATAAGCAGAATATCCTTTATCGAAGCAACACACTAAGGCACTGGAGGAACTCAGCAGGTCAGGTAGCATCTGTGGAGGGAAATGGACAGTCCAGGTTTCGGGTTGAGACCCTTCATTGGGACTGGAAAGAAAGAGGGGAGATGGCCGGTATAAAGAGGTGGGAGGAAGGGGCAGAGCAAGAGGCGGTGGGTGATGGGGGGATCCAGGTGACGGGAGTGATAGGAAGGTGAGGGAGGGAAGGAGGGAGAGTGCGAATGGTGTCAGAAGCTGGGAGGTGATAGTGGGGGATGATGGAGATGATGGCATCTGATAGGAGAGAAAGGTGGGGCAGGGAATAGAGGGAGGGAGGTGGGGAGGGGAACCGGTGGGAGGAGTGTGTGGGTGAGGGGCGGACGGAGAGAGAAGGCGTTGGAGGGAAAAGAGATAGGGTGATGGGGCCAGTGGGATAAAGGAAAACAAAGAGGGAGGGGCAGAGGGGGATAGTTACCAGAAGCTGGAGAAATCAAATGTTGACGCCATCAGGTTGGAGATTACCGAGGCAGAGTATGAGGTGCTGTTCCTCTAATCTACATCTTGCCTCAACCTGGCAGCGGAGGAGGCCGTGGACAGGCATGTCGGTGTGGGAATGGGAAGTGGAATTAAAATGGCTGGCCACCGGGAGACCCTGTCTCGACTGTCCATTCTCCCCCACAGTTCCTCCAGCATACAGTGTGTTGCTCCAGATTTCCAGCTCTGGCAATCCCTCTTGTGTATCCTTTACTGAAGACAGTTACTCTCAACCAGACAATCGCGTCTGGTTCAACAATGTATCACTCAGTTCTTAAGGGTACACTCGCACCTATGTACACTGCATCCAGTTCTGTACTGAAGGATCTTCCATTGAGATGTCCCACTGACATTTGCCCCTCGGGTTAATGCAAGAGATGCCATGGATTAATTCAGTAAATTTAGAATTAAAAGAAGCCACTCTCAGTGATGGCAACCATGACACTACTAGATAGTGATAAAACCTTATCTGGTTCACTATTTCATATATGTATGTGGGCTTCGCAGGCTGAGCCAACATTTAATTGCTTGTCCCTAGTTCCCCATGAGAAGGTGGCGGTGAGCTGCCTTCTTAAACCACTGCAGTCCTTGAGGTGTGGGTGTCCCCACAGTGCTGTTAGGGAGGGAGTTCCAGGGTTTTGACCCAGCGACGGTGAAGGAATGGCGATATATTTCCCGGTCAGGACGGTGTGTGGCTCGGAGGGCAACTCCTAGGGGGTGGTGTTCCCTGTGCATTTGCTGCCCTGTCCTTCTAGCTGGTAGAGGTGGCGGGTTTGGAAGGTGCTGTCTGAGGAGCCTTGGTGAGCTGCTGCAGTGCATCCTGTAGATGGTACAACCTGCCGGTGTCAGCTCTGGAGTGAGTGAATGGGGTGCCTATCAAGCGGGCTGCTGTGTCCTGGATGGTGTTGAGTTTCTTGATTGTTGAAGCTGCACTCACCCAGGCAAGTGGAGAGTGTTTTCCGTCACACTCCTGACTTGGAGATGGTGGACAGGCTCTGGGCAATTAGGAGGTGAGTTCCTTGCCACAGGACTCCTCATCTCTGACCTGCTCCTGCAGCCATGTTGTGGATATGGCTACTCCAGATCAGTTTCGGATCAGTGGCAATCCCCAGGATAGTGGGGGATTCAGTGGTGGTGATGCCATTGAATGCTCTTCAAGGAAGGAAATCCGCCATCCTGACCCAGCCTGGCATATCTGTGACTCCAGATCCACCAATGTAATGGCCTCCTCAGTTCAAGGGGCAGTTATGGATGGTCCACAAATCTGGCCTTACCTGTGACAACCACATCCCATGAGTGTATCTCAGGTATCTTATCAAGATGATGAGGTAATGAGGTATCTTACAGCAGTGTATGAAATCGTGAGGGGCATAAACAAGGTGAAAGCACACAGTCTTTTTCTCCGGGAAAGGGGACCAAAATCTGCAGGGCAAAGGTTTAAGGTGAGAGGGGAAAGATTTAAAGAGGACCTGAAGGGCAACTTCTTCACCCAGAGGGAGGTGGGTATGTGGAATGAGCTGCCAGAAGACAGGGTAAAGACAGGTGCAATAACAACATTTAGAAAACACTTGGACAGGTCCATGGATTGGAAAGGTTTAGAGGGGTAGGGGCCAAACGTGGGCAAATGGGACCAGCTTAGGTGGGCACCTTGGTCGGCATGGATGAGTTGGGCCAAAGGGCCTGTTTCCATGCTGTTTAATTCTGTGAATCTACTCTATGATTTTATCCAGTCAGCATCTGGTTGCTGTTTGAGGTTATTCACTCCCATGTTCCCTACATCGCTGCAGTTCATAGAGCAGTGTGGTACACCCTGAAGAGGTGCTGCAGAAATGCAAATATTCCTCTCTCTCTCTTTCTCCCTTTTTCTCTTCCTCTCTCCCCCCCCCCATTGTCTCTTTCTCTCTCTTTCTCTCTCTTACTCTCCCTCTCCCCCTCTCTCTCTTACTTTCTCTCTCTTTCTCTCTCTCTCTTACTCTCTCTCCCCTCCATTCCTGAATGGTTGAATCATTTTGTCGTTCATGGTGTCTGTAGACCCACCAGCATCTCACGTTGTTAGCCCCATCACCAGGAGCATTACTTTGCTATCCCCCTTCTTGCTGCCTTTTTCTATATCTGCCCCATATCTGCCTTAAGGAACATTTCCACTGTTCACCGATCACAGTCGCGGAACTGCCGGGTCAACACACATCTCTGACGTGTTCAGGCTGAGGTGGCCCCCAGTAAGCAACGAGGAAGGATAGCTGTGGTCTCACACTCAGCTTATATGCCTTCAGCTTTGGAACCTTTGGTGTCTCGGATGAACTGCAGTGCACTGTGAATGAACTCAGAGCTGAGTGGGTCACAGTGTTGATTCATGGCCGCTGGAGTGTGTGGAAGATTGGCTCTTTGCCAGGGAGTTTCCTGGTTTGCATTTCTTGCTCAGCACAGAGAAACATATCTCAAGAAACCCATTCCACCCTGGAACCGATGCTGTGACCCTTTGCCAGGTACAAGAAGACAATCGAATGTTTTTAAAGCATCTCTCACCACCTCCCAACCCTAATGAGCTTTGCAGTACGAGAGCAAGAAAGAGCCTTTTGTCGTCCTGTCAGAGTATTGCGTCACAATTATAGCACAGAAACAGCAACCATCAGTCTGAGGGTGTCAGCCTTGGCTCAATGGATAACACTCTCACCTTGGGTTATAAGGATGTGTGTTCAAGCCCCATTCTGCAGAGTGAAGCTTCAAAGCCCTGTGGTAATCACTGGGCAATTCCCAAACCCACAGCCGCTTCCACCACGAAGGAGGAGGACTAGTGGTAGTGGGAAACACCACCACCTGTAGGTTCCTCTCTGTCACGGAGTCACAGAGTAACTCAGCAGAGAAACAGGCCCTTCAGCCCAATTCGTCCATGCTGACCAAGGTGGTAATTGGTTTATTATTGTCACGTGTACCGAGATACAATGAAAAGCTTTTGTTTTATGTGCCATCCAAACAGATCATTCCAAACATCGGTACCTCGAGGTGGTACAAAAGGAAAAACAATGACGGAATGCAGAATAAAGTGTCATGGTTACAGAGAAAGTGCAGTGCAGGCAGACAATAAGGTGCAAGGCCATAACACACTGTGTTACAATGTACATGTGACTGATAGATATCTTATCTCATCTTATCTTATCTTGTGAGATCAAGAGTTCACATACGGGTTAGGAAGTTGTGGGCATGCTATGTTGGTGCTGGAAGCGTGGCGACACTTGCGGGCTGCCCCCAGAACACTCTACGCAAAAAGATGCATTTCACTGTGTGTTTCGATGTACGTGTGACGAATAAAGAAATCTTATCTTATCTTAGATGTCCATTCAATAGTCGTATAACAGTGGGACAGAAATTGTCCTTGAGCCTGGTGCTATGAGTTTTCAAGCTTTTGTAGTCTGTATACAGTGCCCACCTAACATCCTATTTACCTGTATTTGGCCCTCCAAACCTTTCCTATCCATGTACCTGTCCAAATATCTTTTAAATGTTCTCAATATACCTGCCTCAACAACTTCCTCTGGCAGCTCGTTCCATATACTCACAACCTTCTGCATGAAAAGGTTGCCCCTCAGGTCCCTTTTAAATCTTTCACCTCTAACCTAAAGTCTTGTACCAGCTGCATTTGGAACCATGTCGCCGTTCCTTCACTGTCGCTGGGTCTAAGCCCTAGAACTCCCTCCCCAACAGTGCCATAGGAGCACCTTCACCAGAAGGACTGCTGCAGGTCAAGAAGGCAGTTCACCATCACCTATTTCTGGATAGGCCATAAATTATTGGCCTTGTCAGGGGTGCGATTGAATGAATGCCAACTCTTCGGGTGATCTTCGTTTGGTAAATTGGTTTATTGTTGTCATATGTACCGTGATACAATGAAAAACTTTGTTTGGCATGCCATCCATTTCACCACATCAGTGCATTGAGGTAGTACAAGGTAAAACAATAACAGAATGCAGAGTAAAGTGTCACAGTTATAGAGAAAGTGCAGTGCAGGCAGACAATAAGGTGCAAGGTCTAACGAGGTAGATTGTGAGGTCAACGGTGGGATAGAAGTTGTCCTTGAGCCTGGTGGTACATGCTTCCAGGCTTTTGGATTTTGAGCCCGATGAGAGCAGGGAGAAGAGAGAATGTTTGCATTAGCAGTGAGTGTCAGCTAGCTCTTTGACTCCAGAGGCCATCATCAATAATCCCAGCCTTGTCCTTACCAACAAAGCCCCAGTCGGTGCATTTTATCCGGTTCTGGGAGCCACATTTCAGGAAAGATGTTGATTCCTTGTCAAGCATGCTGACGAGATCCACAGGAATGGTGGCAGCAATGAGACACCATGGTTTTCCAGGGTAGATGCAGGGACTCTTCTCCCAGCCAACTCCATGCCCTTTCACTCGGACATGGAAGACTCTACTCTCCCACCATTGAGGACATCTTCAAGAGGCGGTGCCTCAAGAAGGCGGCATCCATCACTAAGGACCCTCACCATCTGCGACGTGCCCTCTTCTCATTACTACTGTCGGCGAGGAAGTACAGGAGCCTGAAGACCCACACTCAATGATTCAGGAACAGCTTCTTCCCCTCCGCCATCAGGTTTCTGAACGGTCCATGAACCCATGAACACTACCTCATTATTGCCTTTTTTGCAGTATTTATTTATTTTGTGATCTATAGTAACTTTATGTCTTTGCACTGTACTGCTGCCGCAAAACAACAGATTTCACGTCACATAAGTCAGTGATAATAAACCTGATTCTGATTCTGATCCCTGAATATCCATTCAAACTTCCAGCAACATCACCAAAGCACACTATTAGGGGATTTAGCAGTTTGCGATTTGTGGAATGTTGCCATGTCCGAATTGGTTCCCTTGTTTCCCACTACAGTAAAACTCCGATAATCCGCTGTCCGACTGTTCATCACTCCCGATACATCAGAATCTGGCTCACCAGGTGATGTCTCCCATGCTTCCCTTCAAGTTCACAGAGCCACAGATCTTGGGCTTCCTTCCAACTCACTGGGCTCCTCGTTCCCGCATTCCTTCTGACTCTTCAGGGTCCCAGTTCCCACATTCCCTTCCGACTTACTTTAGCCCCAGTTCCCGTGCTCCCTTCTGACTCACTCGGGCCGCAATTCCCCTACTCCCTTCTAACTCTGGAGAAGGGAGCAGGGGAACCAGGGCCCCCTTGTTCCCTGGGCCCTGGGTCTCTTTCGACTCACCAAGTCTCGAGTTACCACGGCAGGCACGGTAGTGTAGCGGTCAGCATAACGCTATTACAGCACAAGTGACCTGGGTTCAATTCCGGCCGCTGTCTGTAAGGAGTTTGTACATTCTCCCCGTGTCTGCGTGGGTTTCCTCCGGGTGCTCCGGTTTCCTCCCAATTCCAAAGGCGTACGGGTTAGGAAGTTGTGGGCATGCTGTGTTGGCGCCGGAAGTGTGGCGACACTTGCGGGCTGCCCCCCAGAACACTCTATGCAAAGATGCATTTCACTGTGTGTTTCGATGTCCATGTGACTAATAAAGAAATCTTATTTTATCTTATTTTACCTTATCTCTAAACTCACCAGGAGCCCGTTTCCCACACTCCCTTCAAACTTACCACATTCCCTGGAAGACTGATTAGAACTTACAGTGTGTTCAGGTATTAATCTGAATGACCTCCAATGGTCTGGAAAATCTAGACACAGACAACTGCAGATGCTGGAACCTGGTGCAAAAATCAATCTGCTGGAGGAACGCAGCAGGTCAGGCAGATTCTGTGGAGTGAAATGGGCAGTTGGTATTTCGGGTCGAGACCCTTCATCCAGACTGATGAAGTCCAGTGCGTTGTCTAACAATCAAAATGAAGGCTCTCGACCAGAGTGATGCCTCGATTATAAATATATATTTGAAATGTTACATATGGAAACAGGCCCTTAAGCCCAGCTCATCCATGTTGACCAAGGTGACTTCTTGAGCTCATCCCTTTTACCTGCGTTTTGGAATTGGGATTGGTTTATTCTTATTCGTCACATGTACATCGAAACACATAGTGAAATGCGTCTTTTGCGTAGAGTGTTCTGGGGGCAGCCCACTTCCGGTGCCAACATAGCGTGCCCACAACTTCCTAACCTGTACATCTTTGGAATGTGGGAGGAAACCGGAGCACCCGAAGGACACCCATGCAGGCACAGGGAGAAAGTACAAACAGACAGTGACCGGAATTGAACCCGGGTCGCTGGCGCTGTAATAACGTTACGCTAACTGCAGCACTACTGGGATCCCTGCGCTTTGTGATTTTTATAAATGACTTAGATGAGGATGTGGAAGGGTGGGTTAGTAAGTTTGCTGATGATACAGAGATTGGTGATGTTGTCAATAGTGTAGAAGGTTGCTGTAGATTACAACAGGATATTGATAGAATGCAGAGCTGGGCTGAGAAGTGGCAGATGGAGTTCAACCCGGATAAGTGTGAAGTGATGCACTTCAGGAGATCGAATTTGAAGGCAGAATACAAGGTTAATGGTAGGACTCTTAGCAGTGTGGAGGTACAGAGGGATCTTTGGGTCCAGGTCTATTGATCCCTCAAGGTTGCTGCACAGGTCGATAGGGTTGTTAAGAAGGTGTATGTTGTGTCGGCCTTCATTAGTCGGGGTATTGAGTTCAAGAGCCGCAAGGTGATGTTGCAGCTCTATAGAACTCTGGTTAGACCACATTTGGAGTATTGTGTTCAGTTCTGGTCGCCTCATTATAGGAAGGATGTGGAAGCTTTAGAGAAGGTGCAGAGGAGATTTACCAGGATGTTGCCTGGATTGGACAGCATGTCTTATGAGGATAGGTTGAGCGAGTTCGGGCTTTTCTCTTTGGAGAGAAGGAGGATAAGAGGTAACTTGATAGAGGTGTACAAGATGATAAGAGGCATTGATCGAGTGGACAGTCAGAAACTTTTCCCCAGGGCGACAATGGCCAACATGAGGGGACATAATTTTAAGGTGATTGGAGGAAGGTATAAGGGGGATGTCAGGGGTAAGTTTTTTACACAGAGAGTGGTGGGTGCGTGGAACGCACTGCCGGCAGAGGTTGTGGGGGCAGATACATCAGGGACATTTAAGAGACTCTTAGACACATGAATGATAGAGAAATGGAGGGCTATGTGGGAGGGAAGGGTTAGATAGATCTGAGAGCAGGATAAAATGTCGGCACAACATGGTGGGCCAAAGGGTCTGTACTGTGCTGTAGTGATCTATGTTCTCTGTTCTATGTTCACACCCAGGAACGTAGCATGAAAATATTTTGTCTCCTCACTAGTTCTGATGAAGGGTTTACAACCTGAAACATTAACTCTGTTTCTCTTCCCACAGATGCCGAGGGTTTCCAGCTGTTCTAGCACAAAAAATATGGTTTGATTTCTGGGCTCCTGCCTTCAGATTATAAAAAGGACATTGAAACACAGGAGAAGATGCAAAACGGTTTTACAAGGTCATACCAAGATCGAGAGGTTGTAGGTGGCAGGAAAGACTGAAGCATCTAGAGAACTTTCCTCGTATCAACTTCCTTGAACTCTGCAATGATGGTATGGTTTAATGGGATGGATGAATGCACAGCATTGCAGCTATTAGAGCAGATGTCTTACTGCTCCAGAGACCCAGGTTCAATCCTGACCTCTGGTGCATGGAATTTACACATTCTCCCTCTGGGTTTCTCCCGGGTGCTCCAGATTCCTCCTACGTCCCAAAGATGTGCGGGTTAATTGGCCGTTGTAAATTGCCCCTGGTGTGTGGGTGAGTGGTGGGGAGGAGCTGATGAGGCTGTGGGGAGAAAAGCAAAAGGGGATCAATGTAGGATTAGTGTAAATGGGTGGCTGGTGGTCAGCACAGACTTGGTGGGCCAAAGGGCCTGTTTCTGTGTTGTATCTCCATATGGAAATTGGTAATTGGTTTATTACTGTCTCATGTAGTGTAGCGGTTAGCGTAACGCTATTACAGCGCCAGCGACCCGGGTTCAATTCCGGCCACTGTGTGTAAGGAGTTTGTACGTTCTCCCCGTGTCTGCGTGGGTTTCCTCCGGGTGCTCCAGTTTCCTCCCACATTCCAAAGGTGTACGGGTTAGGAAGTTGTGGGCGTGCGATGTTGGTGCCAGAAGCGTGGCGACACTTGTGGGCTGTTAAGGAGGCAGGAGAATGGGGTTGAGAGGGAAAAATAAATCAACCAGGATTGAATGGTGGAGCAGACTCAACGGGCTGAATGGCCTAATTCTCCTCCTATGTTTTATGGTCTTATGACAAGGTAGACTGAGAGATCAAGAGTTCATCTTTAGTGTATAAGAGGTCTGTACAAGAGTCTGATAACAGCGGGATAGAAGCTGTCCTCGAGCCTGGTGATATGTACTTTCAAGCTTTTGTATCTTCTGCTCGATGGGAGGGGGGAGAAGAGAGAATGTCTGGGGTGGGTGGGGTCGTTGATTATGTTGGCTGCTTTACTGAGGCAGCGAGAAGTGTCGACAGAGTCCATGGAGGGGAGGCTGGCTTCTGTGATGTGCTGAGCTGTGTCCACAACACTGTAATTTCTTGCGGTCCAGGGCAGAGCAGTTGCCATACCAAGTCATGACACATCCGGATTGGATGCCTTCTGTGGTGTATCTGTAAAAATTGTTGAGAGTCATCGGGACCATGCTGAATTTAGGGTTAGGGTTACGGATGAGATGAGGATGTATCCCATGCTGGGGCAATCTAGGACAGAGACTCAGTGCAAGATATCAGCCATTTAGCATGGAGAGGAGGAGGAATTTCTAGACAAGACAAGACAAGATTTCTTTATTAGTCACACGTACATTGAAACACACAGTGAAATGCATCTTTTGCGCAGAGTGTTTTGGGGACAGCCCGCAAGTGTCGCCACGCTTCAGGCGCCAACATAACATGCCCACAACTTCCTAACCCGTACGTCTTTGGAATGTGGGAGGAAACCGGAGCACCCGGAGGAAACCCACACAGACACGGGCAGAACGTACAAACTCCTTACAGATAGCAACCGGAATTGAATCTGGGTCGCTGGAGCTGTAATAGCATTACGCTAACCGCGACACTACCGTGCCTGCCCTTAGTAAAGGTAAAAAATAACTGGTGCCAGTTGTCTGTAGGCCACCAAATAATATTACAGCAACACAGGCAATAAACCAAGAAATAGATGTAGCAGAGGATGCAGAGAGTCGACAGAGAGATATAGATAGGTTAAGTGAGTGGGCAAGGGTCTGGCAGATGGAGTACGATGTTGGTAATGGTGAGGTCATCCACTTTTCTTCCAGTTAGTTTAGTTTATTAGTTAGTTAGTTTAGTTTATTGTCATATGCCAGGATGCAATGAAATTCCTTGCTTGCGTGAAGCTCTCAGAGTAAACAGTGTATATGATAGTGATAAACACAACAGTAAATACAATGACAAGTGCAAAGCAACAGAATGGAGCGAAGAGTGTCATGCAGTCTGAGGTAGTGCAAAAAGAAATGGTGAAGTGACACTAACGGAATAACCGAGAGAGGGAGAGTCAGGAGTCCAGAACGTGGCTGCACCACCGGGAAGAAGGTGTGACATCAGTAGTGGGTAAATTATTGGAAGGTGTTCTGAGAGATCAGATATACAAGTATTTGGACAGCCAAGGGCTGATTAAGGATAGTCAGCATGGCTTTGTGCGTGGTAGATCATGTTTAGCGAATCTTGTAGTTTTTCGAGGGGGTTACCAAGAAAGTCGATGAAGGAAAGGCTGTGGATGTTGTCTACATGGACTTCAGTAAGGCCTTTGACAGGGTCCCACATGGGAGGTTAGTTCAGAAGGTTCAGACACTAGGTATCCATGGAAAGGTTGTAAACTGGGTACAAAGTTGGCTGTGTGGGAGAAGACAGTGGTAGTGGATGATTGTTTTTCAGACTGGAGGCCTGTGTTGTGCCTCAGGGATCTTGTGCTGGGGCCATTGTTATTTGTTGTTTAGGATGAAAGGGGAAAGATTTAGGGGGAATATCAGGGGGAACTTCTTCACTCAGAGGGTGGTGGGAGTGTGGAACGAGCTGCCATCTGACATGGTAAATGCAGGCTCACTCTTTTAATAATAATTTGGATAGATACATGGATGGGAGAGGTCTGGAGGGTTATGGACTGGGTGCAGGTAAATGGGACTATCGGACTGAAGTTTTGGCACAGACTAGAAGGGACGAATGGACTGTCTTCTGTGCTGTAGTGTTCTATGGTTCTATGGTTCTATGGTGAGAAAGCTGATTGGTTCAGGAGTCTGACAACATCATTGTCTCACATTTCTTTGGAAGTCTCAGCCACAGAGAGTTGTTGTGTCTGAGTCAATGAATAATGTCAAGGCTGAGGAAACCAACTGGTCAATTGGGAGCCAAGAGTTACGGAGAACAGGAAGGAAAATGGAGGTGAGGACAAGGTCAGACCAGCCATGATCTCACTGAAGGGCAGGGCAGGCTCGAGGAGATGAATGGCCTACCCCAGTTCCTTTTTTATGTTCTTATGTGGAAAACATGGATCATCAGCCTGAATGAGTCCAATGAAGAATTCAGCAGGAAAGTCCACAGACGGGAGGTGATTAAACTGTGCAAATCACCCCCAAAGGAATATTGATGGGAAATGGTACTGACTCATTGAAGTGAACTTGGACAAGCGCTTGAAAAAGGTGGACAAATCTAGCCACAAGTCTTTGCCCTCATTCAGATGAAGACCAGAATACGGCTCATATTCTGCATGGAGGTCAGTGACCAGTGGTGTCCCTCAGGGATCTGTTCTGGGACCCTTACTCTTCAATGATTTTTATAAACGACCTAGATGAGGAAGTGGAGGGGTGGGTTAGTAAGTCTGCTGATGACACAAAGGTTGGGGGTGTTGTGGATAGTGTGGAGGGCTGTCAGAGGTTACAACGGGACATAGATAGGATGCAAAACTGGGCTGAGAAGTGGCGGATGCAGTTCAACCCAGATAAATGTGAAATGGTTCATTTTGGTAGGTCAAATATGATGGCAGAATATAGTATTAATGGTCGGACTCTTGGCAGTGTGGAGGATCAGAGGGATCTTGGGGTCCGAGTCCATAGGACGCTCAAAGCGGCTGCACAGGTTGACTCTGTGGTTAAGAAGGCATATGGTGTATTGTCCTTCATCAATCATGGAATTGAATTTAGGAGCCGAGAGGTAATGTTGCAGCTATATTGGACCCTGGTCAGACCCTACTTGGAGTTCTGTGCTCAGTTCTGGACACCTCACTACAGGAAGGATGTGGAAGTCATAGAAAGGGTGCAGAAGAGATTTACAAGGATGTTGCCTGGATTGGGGAGCATGCCTTATGAAAGCAGGTTGAGGGAACTCGGCCTTTTCTCCTTGGAGAGACGGAGGATGAGAGGTGACCTGATAGAGGTGTATAAGATGATGAGAGGTATTGATCGTATGGATAGTCAGAGGCTCTTCCCCAGGGCTGAAATGGTTGCCACAAGAGGACACAGGTTTAAGGTGCTGGGGAGTAGGTACAGAGGAGATGTCAGGGGTAAGTTTTTTACTCAGAGAGTGGCGAGTGTGTGGAATGGGCTGCCAGCAACGGTGGTGGAGGCGGATACGATAGGGTCGTTTAAGAGACTTTAGTATAGGTACATGGAGCTTAGAAAAACAGAGGGCTATGGGTAAGCCTAGTGACTTCTAAGGTAGGGACATGTTCGGCACAACTTTGTGGGCCGAAGAGCCTGAATTGTGCCGTAGGTTTTCTATGTTTCTAATAGATACTGGGGGCAGTGATGACAGAGAAATGGAGAGTTGCAGCTGTTGCATCCCAATTACACAGCAGGGAGAAGGAAGAAGGTGAAGGGTCAGTGGTGGGAAAATCAGTGGAGATGTTGGCCCTGGAATAAAAAAACACCAGCTGATGGGAGGAACTCAGCAGGTCAGGCAGCATCTGTGGAGGCAAAAAGGGTCGTTGGTGTTTCGGGTCGAGACCCTGCATCAGGACTGAGAGTGTAACAGGGAGATAGGCAGTATAAAGAGGTAAGAGGGAGGGGTGAGGCAGGGGTTAGAAGGTATTGTCAAAGTGTGTCAAACTGTTTCTATCAAATGAATTAATTTATAACAAGATTGGCTGCAACTTCTTGTACTCACACAGAAAGAAATCACCACCTTCGCTGGTCCCTGAGGATCGAGGATGACTTGCTACCATTTCAAGTTGAGGTAACTCGTGAGTCCAATGTGATGCCGTCTTCTCCTGAGGTCTGTTCAGTTTTTTAGTCATCGTGCGGCCTTTTCAGCTACTTGTCCATCAGGAGGAGAGGCAGAGAGGCAGAGACCATGGAAACAGGCCCCACAGCCCAATTTGTTCATCTGAGCTTTTCTGATTTTCACACATTGGGCCCACTTCTCCCTGAAACCTGACACTAAGCCGTAAATTGCCTCCAGTAGTAGGGGCAAGACTGGCAGTGGGATGGAGTCAAGCACCCATCCCCACCCTCCCACAAGGTGATAGGTGGAGAAGGTGTTGATTGGCAGATCAGGATCTTAAAGTCACAGAGTCATACAGCGTGGAAACAGACCTTTGGGCCCACTACATCTGTGCCGACCACAATGCCAAATTAAATGAATCCCATCTGCCTGCGCATGATTCATACCCCTCCATATCAATGTATCTGTCTAAATGCCTCTTAAACACCACTATCACGTCTGCTTCCACCATCTCCCCCGGCAACCCCGTCCAGGCACCCACCGCCCTCTGTGTAGAAAACTTATCCCGCACATCTCCTTTAAACTTTTTCCCTCTCACTTTAAACCTATATCCTCTAATATTTGACATTTCTACCTTGGGAAAAAGATTCTGACTACCACCAATCTGTGCCTCTCATAATCTAAAAACTTCTATCAGGTCTCCCCTCAGCCTCCGACGGTCCAGAGAAAACAACCCAAGTTTGTCCGACCTCTTCTTATAGCTCATGCCCTCTAATCCAGGCAGCATCCTGGTGAACCTCTTCTGCACCCTCTCCAAAACCTCCACATCCTTCCTGTCAAGGGACAACCAGAACTTCACACAGTATGTAGATAGTGCATATATGATATACATTGTGTATTCGAATCAATATAAATATGCCTATACATTACTATAAACCTTGGTCTATACTTCTCACTGCCTCGGAAAAGCAGCCAACAGAATCAAAGACCCCACCCACCCCGGATATTGTCTCTTCTCCCCCCTCCCATCGGGCAAAAGATACAAAAGCCTGAAAGCACATACCACCAGGCTCAAGGACACTTCTACCCTGCCGTGATAAGACTATTCAATGGTCCCCTAGTACGATAAGGTGGACTCTTGACCCCACAATCTACCTTGTCATGGCCCTTGGATCTTATTGTCTGCCCACACTGCACTTTCTCTGTAACAGTAACACTTTATTCTGCATTCTGTTATTGTTTTCCCTTGTACTACGTCAATGCACTGATGTGATGAAATGATCTGTATGGATGGCATGCAAAACAAAGTTTTTCACTGCACCTCAGTACAAGTGACAATAATAAAACAATTTACCAGATGAAGGTGGACCTAGGACAGAGCAGGGAGAAGGAATGCTCACCAAACCATTGTCTGCTCTGGGTTATTGGACTCGTCAGGTACACAGTGGCAGCTGGTTCAGACATGCATCATCGTTTGTGGGAGAGTGTGTGTGGAAAATCTACCGCCACGGGTCCTACGTCATTACACAGATCACACTTCACCGAGCGCACCCTGTCTGTGCAGATCTGAAGGGGCGTAGGTGCTTCAGAAATGGAACATCTTGCTTTATTACTTGATCTACTGTAGGGGGTTACAGCAGCATCGTGGTTAACCGTCTGGGCCCTTGATCTTGCAGTTCTGCCTAATAATTCAGGGAAATGAGTTCAAGTCCCGGCACAGGAACTGGGCAATTTAGCTTTGGTTCCTAAAATAAATCTGGAATACAATATTGGTCTCAGTAACGGAGACCATGAAGCTGTTGGATTTTCTGAAAGCCCCTTGCGTTTGGTAATGTTCCTCAGAGAAAGGGAAGCCACAGTTCTTGACCTTGCACAAGTCCCCCAACCCACCAGTTAAGTGCTGAAGCTGAGGGGGAATTGTGGGATGGGCAGGGAATTCTGACCTTGCCAGGACCACCCACAGTCCCTGGATAGGCTTTAAGAAAACTCTGTATTTTTCCAATCCAATCCCTCCAGAGAATGATGTTGATGGGTAACTTTTGATTTTTCCACAGACAAAAAGTTTTCAAAGTTCTTACAATCTGGCTGGCTTTAGAGCACAGGGAAATAGGAGCAGGAGTAGGCCACTCAGCCCCTCAATTCTGTCCCACCACTCAAAATGATCACAGATGATTCACCCCGTCTCAACCGTGCCAATTCCCCTTCAACTCCCCAATCTTTCAAAAAATTATCGACCTTTTTAAGTACCCCCAACAATCCAGCCTCCGCAACCTCAAGGGCAGAGAATTCCACAGATTCACCACCCTCCTACAGAACTCAGTTTTCAATAACCACCCTCCTGTTGCAGATAATGTTGCAGCTCGAAAGAACTCTGGTTAGACCACACTTGGAGTATTGTGTTCAGTTCTGGTCACCTCATTATAGGAAGGATGTGGAAGCTTTAGAGAGGGTGCAGAGGAGATTTACCAGGATGCTGCCTGGATTGGAGAGCATGTCTTATGAGGATAGGTTGAGTGAGCTCGGGCTTTTCTCTTTGGAGAGATGGAGGATGAGAGGTGACTTGATAGAGGTGTACAAGATGATAAAAGGCATAGATCGAGTGGACAGTCAGAGACTTTTTCCCAGGGGGACAATGGCTAACACGAGGGGACATAATTTTAAGGTGATTGGAAGAAGGTATAAGGGGGATGTCAGGGGTACGTCTTTTACACAGAGAGTGGTGGGTGCGTGGAACGCACTGTCTGCGGAGGTTGTGGGGGCGGATACATTAGGGACATCTAATAGACTCTTAGATAAGCACATGAATGATAGAGAAATGGAGGGCTATGTGGAAGGGAAGGGTTAGATAGATCTTAGAGCAGGATAAAATGTCAGCACAACATTGTGGGCCGAAGGGCCTGTACGGTGCTGTAGTGTTCTATGTTCTATGTCCTCATCTTGTATCTGGGCTGCAGGGCTTGGGTTATAAGGAGAGACTGGATAATCTGGGACTGTTTTCCCTGGAGCGAAGGAGGCTACGAGGTTTATCGGGTCATCCATCAGCCTCTTACGCTCCACATACGGGCCCACGATGTTGAGCCGAGCTGTATGCTGTAAACCTACTCCATGATCAATCTAACCCTTCCCTCCTACACAGCCCATTACCCTCCATTTTTCTTACATCCATGTGCTAAGAGCTTAATGTCATTCTTCCTATAGCTGGGTGATCAGAACTGCACACAATGCTCCAAGTGTGGTCTCACCAATGACTTATACAGTTGCGACATGATATTTCAACATTTGCACTCAATGCCCTAATCAATGAAGGCCAGTATGCCAAATGCTTTGTTTATCACCCAGTCTACTCGTGTCACCACTTTCAGGGAACGATGTACATGCACCCCTAGATCTCTCTGTTCTACAACACTCTCCACCATTCACTGCATAAGTCCTGCCCTGGTTTAACTGACCAAAGTGCAACACTTGCTGACGAGTTGGATGAGCTAGAGCTCTGGGTTTTGAGAGTTCCGTCTGAGAGGGACCGGGTGTCTGCTAGATAGACAGAGACAGAGCAAGATGGGAGATCTGGAGATCTCTGAGGGGCTTTTCTCTCGAGCCAGGGTTCAGGGTTGCACTGAGTAGTCATAGAGTCTTGTGACTCCAGGAGTGCACCCAGAACCAAGACCAACCCATCATGGATGTCTCAGCTGTGCACAGAGCAAAAGGAAGGTAAAGGTAAGGAATTCGAGTAGTCACAGACATCACTGTGGGTAATGACAGTGTGGTGAATGTTGTCTTCCTGGACATTGGCAAGGCCTTTGACAAGGTCCCGCTCGGAAGGCTAGTCTGGAAGGTTAGATCGCATGGGATCCAGGGAGAGCCAGCTAAATGGAATGAGAATTGGCTTGGAGGTAGGAAGCAGAGGACGATGGCGGAAAGTTGCTTGCCTGCACACTCCATTGCAGATAAGTAAGGATATATTTATCTTATAAAAGATAAGATATCTTATATTCATGTACGTCGAAGCACACAGTGAAATACATCTTTTGCTTCTAGTGTTCTGGGGGCAACATAGAACAGTTCATCACAGGAACAGGCCCCTTGGCCCACAGTGTTGTGCCAAACTAATTAAGCTAGTAATTAAATGCCTAAATAAACTAATCCCTTCTGCCTACACAATGTCCATCTCCCTCCATTCTCTGCACGTTCATGTGCCTATCTAAGAGCCTCTTAAACATCTCTATTGTATCTGCCTCCACCACCATTCCAGGCACCCACCACTCTCCATGTAAAAAACTAGTCCCGCACATCTCCTTTGAACTTTCCCCCTCTCACGTTAAATGCATGGCCTCTGGTGTTAGACATTTTGGCTCTGGGAAAAAGATACCAGCTGTCCACTATATCTATGCCTCTCATAATCTCATAAACTTCTATCAGGTCTCCCCTCAGCCTCTGCTGCTCCAGAGAAAACAACCCAAGTTTGTCCAACCTCTTCTTATTGTTGGTTCAACAATATTGGTTGGGGTTTTGTTAACTATTGGTTCACATTGATTCATTTTGATTCACATAGAAAGTTTATGGGATGTTAGCTTTCATAAGTCGAGAGATCGAGTTTAAGAGCCATGAGGTAATGATGCAGCTCTACAAAACTCTGGTTAGACCACACTTAAGAGTACTGTGTCCAGTTCTGGTCGCCTCATTATAGGAAGGATGTGGAGGCGTTGGAGAGGGTGCAGAGGAGATTTACCAGGATGCTGCCTGGATTAGAGAGTATGGATTATGAAGAGACACTAAGGGAGCTCGGGCTTTACTCATTGGAGAGAAGGAGGATGAGGGGAGACATGATAGAGGTGTACAAAATATTAAGAGGAATAGATAGAGTGGACAGCCAGCGGCTCTTTCCCAGGGCACCAATGCTCAATACAAGAGGGCATGGCTTTAAAGTAATGGGTGGGAAGTTCAAGGGAGATATCAGAAGAAGGTTTTTTTTACCCAGAGAGTGGTTGGAGCATGGAATGTGTTGCCTGGGGCGGTGGTGGAGGCAGGTACCTTGGTCAAATTCAAGAGATTACTAGATAAGCATATGGAGGAATTTAAAATAGAGGGATATGTGAGAGGAAGGGGTTAGGTAGTCTGAGGCGAGGTTTAAAGGTCGGCACAACATTGTGGGCCAAAGGGCCTGTATTGTGCTGTACTGTTCTATGTTCTATGTATATTGATTCAAGTTCAAACTTATTGTCATAGGGATACATACCCAGGGTATAAATGCCGTGAAAGTTAGCCTTTTGCAGCAGGATCACAGAACATTACAGACATGACAAACATCAAAACGTAAACAAATTACCATAAATTACACATAACTTACATGACAGAATAAACAGAAATAAACAGAACAACACTAGTGCAAGTTGAGGGAAGTACACTCCGAGGCAGAATTAAGATTTTTCATGTCGGTTCAAGAACCTGACAGCAGTTGGGAAGAAGCTGTTGTTGAACCTTGAGGTGTGTGTCTTCAGGCTCCTGTACCTCCTGCCTGATGGCAGCATTGAGGAGAGGACACAGCCCGGATGGTGGAGGTCCCTGATGATGGATGTCACCCACCTGAGACGTTGCCTCTAGTAGATGTCCTCGATGGTGGGGAGAGCTGTACCTGTGATAGAACTGGCTGGTGACCAGTCCTCAGGGTGTATATGTTACACCCACACATCTCCCTTATCCACCAACACCCCTCCCCTACCAACCCCTCTCCCCGCACCGCACCAACAATCCACATTTACGTACACTCACCTACTCTACTACCTGTGGATTCCTCAACTCCCAGTTGAACTATTCCTGCAAAGCCTCACCTCTTCCCTTCTCTGCAATTCCAAGTCCTTCTGAGATCTCTTGGCCCCTACAATTCCAGCCTCCCAGTTATCCCCAGTTCCACAGAGTCATAGAGAGATACAGACAGAAACAGACCCTCTGGCCCACGAGGCCACACTGACCGTCAACCACCCATTATTAATTCCGTTTTTTTATTCTTCCCACATTCCCATCAAATCCCCAGGATTCTATCACTCACCTACGCATTACTTACGGTGGCTAATTAACCCAACAACCCGCACGTGTTTGGGGCGTGGGAGGAAATCAGGGCACCCAGAGGAATCCTGCATGTTCACAGGGAGAACGCAGCACCCGAGGTCAGGATCGAACCTGGGTCTCTGGCGCTGTGAGGCCAGAAATGGAAGCCAAGTCCTTACCTCTGGAATTGCCCCAACCCCTCTCTCTTCTTTAGAGCCTCCCTTGACCCTTCCTCTTTCACCAAGCTTTTGGCCGCTTGCTTTTATACCTCCTGATACGGTCTTGATGCAGGGTTTCCACCTGAAATGTTGACAACTCCCTTCCTCCCACAGATGCACGGCAGTGTAGCGGTTAGCGTAACGCTATTACAGTGCCAGCGACCCAGGTTCAATTCCCACCACTGTCTGTAAGGAGTTTGTACATTCTCCCCGTGTCTGCGTGGGTTTCCTCCGGGTGCTCCGGTTTCCTCCCACATTCCAACAACATACGGGTTAGGAAGTTGTGGGCATGCTGTGTTGGCGCCGGAAGCGTGGCGACACTTGCGGGCTGCCCCCAGAACACTCTACGCAAAAGATGCATTTCACTGTGTGTTTCGATATACATGTGACTAATGAAGATATCTTATCTTTTCTTATCTTGTCTTATCTGATGCTGTTCGATCCACTGAGTTCCTTCAGCAGATTGTTGGTCCAGATTCCAGCATCTGTAACCTCTTGTGTCTGCCCTTAAACCTCTCCAAGTGGCTCAGAGTCACTTGGAGAGGCACTGATGACACAGAGCCACTTGTGAATCACCTTTGGCGTGATTTGCTACTTTAAACTGCTTTATAAAAGCAAGTTATTCATGTTGCTTCAACTTGATTGAGTAATGGATTAGTGCACAGCAGTAAATCCATGGGAAAGTTTGACCAAAGTCCTGTCTAAACTCACCAGTTCCCACACGATTAACATGTGATTGATTTATTTTATATCGGAACAATGCAAAAAAAAAGAATTTTCGTATTTAGTTTCTGCTCTTTTAATTCACCCTCCCTTGGGGAGTCAGAAAGATGGTGAACATTAGCCGGTCCTTTAATCTTAAGGTCAGACATTCCTCTTCATGGAAAATCAGATTACTGCAGCAATGTTACAAGAAATGATGGGAAATATTGGGATTTTCCTTTTGGAAGCATGTTAGAGTGGCTCCCCAGGGAATAAGTAACTTACTCAATGAGTTTGCAACCTCTTTTTCCTCTCCTTTCTGGGAAACGGTTGGAAGATCAGCCAGATTTTCTCAGCTGGGGGATGATTCCTGAATGGAACCAAACTCATTTTCCATTGGCGCACATTCCCAACTTTCCAGGGTTGAGAAGGAACTCACATTTGGCACTTGGCAAGGTCCCTCATGGTCAGCTGATCCAGAAGATTAATATGAATGGGATCCTTGGTGACTGGGTGGGCGGATTGGATTCAGAACTGGTTTGCCCATCAAAGACAAAGGGTAGTGGTGGAGGGATGTTATTCTGACTGGAGGTCTGCAGGGATCAGCGCTGAGACCTCTGTTGTTTGTGATATATAAGAATGATTTGGAGCAAAATGTAGGTGGGTTGATAAGTAAGTTTGCCAACGACATAGAAATTGGTGGAGAAGGCTGTCAAACCAAACAGCAGGATGTAGGTCATCTGCAGATATGGGCAGAGAAATGGCAGATGGAGTTTAATCCAGGCAGGTGTAAGGTGTTACACTTTGGGAGGTCTAATATAAGGGAAAGTATACAGTAAATGGCAGGACACAAGAGTATTGACATACAGAGGAATCTTGGGGTCCAAGTCCACAGCTCCCTGAAAGTGGCAACATTGGTGGATAGGTTGGTAGCGAAGGAATATGGCGTGCTTGCCTTCATTGGTCAGGGCACTGAGTATAAGAAAAACACGATGATGCTGGAGGAACTCAGCAGGCCAGGCAGCATCCATGGAGAAAAGCAGGCGGTCAACGTTTCGGGTCAGGACCCTTCTTCAGGACTGAAGATAGGAAAAGGGGAAGCCCAATATATAGGAGGGAAAAGCAGAGCAGTGATAGGTGGACAAAAGAGGGGAGGCGGGGTGGGCATAAGGTGGTGCCTAAGGTGTGAAGAGAGGTCAAAGGTATGGAGAGAAGAAAAAAAAGGGTTTTTTACTCTCCTTCCCTTTGACCCATCCCCCAGTGGATCTGCTCTCCCCTCCTCCCCCGCACCTGCCCATCACTATCTCTTACCTGCATCTACCTACCACCACCCTGTGCCCACCCCGTCTGGGCTGTGACACTCTGGGCTGTGTCCACAACTCTCTGCAGTTTCTTGCGGTCCTAGGCAGAGCAGTTGCCGTGCCAAGCCGTCATGCATCCAGATAGGTTGCTTTCTATGGTTCACTGGTAAAAGTTGGTGAGGGTCAAAGGGGACATGCCGAATTTCTTTATCCTCCTGAGGAAGTAGAGGCGCTGGTGAACTTTCTTAGGTTTGCCAGGACATTGCTGCAGCTGCTGAATGAGACTGGCTAAGCTGGAACAGAGCGGGGAGTTACAGTAGTTGCGATGCATAAAATTATGAGAGAGAGAGAGGGTGAAAAGTCAAAGCTAATTTCCCCAACCAGAAAATACTCACCAGCTTGTTACCAAGACTGGAGGGCTTGAGTTTTAAGGAGACACTGGACAATTGGGGCATTTTGCCCTGGAGCGTAGGAGGCTGAGGGGTGACCTTATGGAGGTTTATAAAATCATGAGGGGCACAGAAAAGGTGAAGGGTCACAGTCTTTTTCCGAGGGTAAAGGTGTCCAAAATTTGAGGACATAGGTTAAAGGTGAGAGGGGAAAGATTTAAAGGGGACCTGAGGGGCAACTTTTTCATGCAGAGGACGGTGGGTATATGGAACGAGCTGCCAAAGGTAGTGGTAGAGGCGGGTACAATTAGATTGTTCAAAAGACATTTAGGCAGGTACATGGACAGGAAAATTTTGGAGGGATATGGGCCAAATGCAGGCAAATGGGACTAGCTCAGGCAGAAACCTTGATCAGCATGAATGAGTTGGTCCAAAGGACCTGATTCCATGCTATGTAACTCGATAACTCTACCCGAGAGATCAGAATCAGCTAATTGGTAGAAAAAGTGTATTGAGTGGTGGGGGACTGGAACTCTCTGCCTGAAGGGGTGGTGAAGGCAGAAGCCTTCACCAGAATCAGGTGCAGAATCGAGACACAGCTACCATCGGGCAGGAGGTACAGAAGCCTGAAGTCCCACACCACCAGGTTCAGGAACAGCTACTTCCCTTCAACCATTCGGTTCTTGAACCAACCAGCACAACCCTAATCATTACCTCAGTATAGCAACATTATGACCACTTTGCACTGAAATGGACTTTTTTTGTTCCAATTGTGTTCTTTCTTGTAAAAATTGTGTATAATTCATATCTTTTTTTTCTTCTGAATGCTGCTTATCTGATGCTCTGTGCCTGTGATGCTGCTGCAAGTAAGTTTTTCATTGCACCTGTGCACACATGGACTTGTGCATCTGACAATAAACTCAACTTTGACTTTGAGAAGAGCAGTGGGGATGTGGAATTAACCCAAGTCCATTTCTGGCTCATAGGGACACAAGACGCCAAATGGCCTCCATCACTCTGATACCTCTCTGATACCACACATACCTACCTGCTGTTGGACAATAAACATCCCCACCCCCTCCCCAGCCAACACCCCACTCCAACCCTTCCCTCCTCCTCTTGCCTTGCAGAAAAAGCTCCAGGTTCAATGAGTGAGCTTCAATCCAAGAACCCATCTCCATGCTTCCAAATCTAACCTTAGGTTCGGGAACACCGTACAGTCCAGTGGGTTATGACGGTTAACCAGTGCCCTGTCCCAGAGAGCCAGCATTCCATCTAGATTAAAGGTAACCTCAGTTCAAGGGACGTTGGATAAGATAAGATTTCTTTATTAGTCACATGTACATCGAAACACACAGTGAAATGCATCTTTTTTGGTGCAGAGTGTTCTGGGGGCAGCCCGCAAGTGTCACCACGCTTCCGACGCCAACATAGCATGCCCAAAATTTCCTAACCCGTATGTCTTTTGGAATGTGGGAGGAAACCGGAGCACCCAGAGGAAACCCATGCAGACACGGGGAGAATGTACAAACTCCTTACAGACAGCGGCCGGAATGAACGCAGGTCGCTGGCACCGTAAAACGTTAAGCTAACCGCTACACTACCGTGCCTGTCCATCGTATCTGAGTGGTCACTGCTCTGCTGGGGCTGTGTCGAGAGAGAACATGTGCAAGATTTTATGTAGATTACATCCAGATGGCTTTAGAATGTTTGGACTTCAGTCATTTAGCTGCAAAGCACATCTCTCTTGAACCCATGGACCTTCACACTAAGGTCTCCAGTTTTAACCTCAGCTGAAGACCAGTTCTCTCCATTGCACCATCACAACGCAATCTGTTTGTTCCAAAGATATCAGCAGAAAGGTCAAGAGTGTAGTTGATGCATCATATAATTAGTCCATGCCAAACAGCCATCAGAATTCTGGCCTTATATCCCCAAGTATTTCCTAAGGAGTTAAATAAGATTTCATTCGCAAATCCAGGAATACAGACATCTTCCGTCTCAGGAAGGCCATCTCCATCATCAGGGACCCCCACCATCCGGGCCGTGCCCTCTTCTCGATGCTGCCATCAGGTGGGAGGTACAGGAGCCTGAAGACCCACACCTCAAGGTTCAACAACAGCATCTTCCCCACTGCCGTCAGGTCCTTGAACCGATCTGATAAACCCCAACACTAGTATTTCTGTTTGTCTCGCTCAACTTGCACCAGGGTCATTATGTTCACTTTGTTGTTTATTTTTCCACACGTGTGAGTTATGTATAATTTATGTTAATTTAAGTTTATGTTAACATATGTTTGTAATGTACTGTACTGAACATAGAAGATAGTACAGCACAGAACAGGCCTTTCGGCCCACAGTGTTGTGCTGACATAGCTAATCCCTCCTACCTACAGAATACCCATATCCCTCCATTTTCCTCTCATTCATGTGCCCATCCAAGCCCCTCTTAAAAGCCCCCAATGAGTTTGCTTCCACCACCCTACCAGGCAACTGCTGCTGCAAAAATCTAATTTTCATGGTATGTCTGCCTATGGCAATAAACTTAAACTTGAAATTGAAGGCCTACTGCTGGTTGAGGCTGAGGAGACAACGGCATGCACTTAACTACCACCCTCAGCATTCCACTGCATTGTTATCAAGCGAAACTTGACCCCAAGCCACATAGACTTAGTGCTGGCCCTGCCTTTGCGGTTAGTGGTGAAAGAACAGTGCTCTCTCCCGACCTTAAGGCAGACAACCCTTCCATGACCCTTGTGGTCAGATCTTCCCACTTTCCAGTGGATTGGATGTCAGTTCAACAGTATCCCTGGCGCCCGGCACCCATGATATTATCACGTTGAACACTGCTGAGGGGGAATGCACTGCAAATCTAAAAGGACAATCTTTAGTCACATTTTTAAAACAGTTTACAGAGTGCTGGCCAAAGATTGGGTTATGATTAATGCAGAAGTCAAGATGTCATAAATAAACTTTAGCAATTTGACAAATGGAGAGTATTCCTTTGGTTTCCTAGCCTGTCTAGATGGTGGAACGATGTGAGGCCGCATACCCAACCTCTGACCTGCTCTTGTAACCATGGTATTTAGGTGACTAATCTGGGTGAGCCGCGGGTCGATAGTTACCTCCAGGATGTTGATGGTGGAAGATTAAACAACGGCAATGCCACTGAATGTTAAGATAGAAATGTTTAGACTTCTCTAACAAAAGTCAAATTCTGGTAGGACATACAGAGTAAATGGCAGGGATCGTAAGAGGCTGCAGAGGGATGAAGGCTCAGCCAGCTTATTGAGCAACTTTAAGTTCCTGGGTGTCAACTTCTCAGAGGATCTATCCTGGGCCCAACACATTGATGCAATCACGAAGAAGGCACGTCAGTGGCTCTACTTTGTTAGAAGTTTGAGGAGATTCAGTATGTCACCAAAGATTTAAAAATCTCTGTAGATGTATGGTGGAGAACATTCTGACTGGTTGCATCACCACCTGATATGGAGGCTCCAATGCACAGGATCACAAGAGGCTGCAGAGGGTTGTAGACTCAGCCAGCTCCATCACAGGCACAACCCTCCCCACCATCGAGGACATCTTCAAGAGGCGGTGCCTCAAGAAGGTGGCATCCATCACTAAGGACCTCACCATCCGGGACATGACCTCTTCTTGTTACTACCATTGGGGAGGAGCTACAGGAGCCTGAAGATCCACACTCAACAATTCAGGAACAGCTTCTTCCCCTCCGCCATCAGATTTCTGAATGGTCTATGAACCCATGAACACTGCCTTGTTATTTCTTTTTTGTACTATTTATTTATTTATGTAATTTATAGTCATTTTTCTGTCTTTGCACTGTACTGCTGCCACAAAACAACACATTTCAAGTCATATAAGTCCATGATAATAAATCTGATTCTGATTCTGGACATTAGGAGTGTTGATGTACAGAGAGACCTTGGGGTACAAGTCCATAACTCCCTGAAAGTGGTGACACTGGTAGATATGGTATGAAAAAGGCATTTGGCATACATGCCTTAGAAAATAAGACAAAGGAGCAGAAGTCGGCCATTCGGCCCATCGAGTCTGCTCTGCCATTCTGTCATGAGCTGATCCATTCTCCCATTTAGCCCCACTCTCCCGCCTTCTCACCATAACCTTTGATGCCCCGGCTACTCAGATACCTATCAATCTCTGCCTTAAATACACCCAATGACTTTGCCTCCACAGCCGCCCGTGGCAACAAATTCCACAGATTCGCCACTCTCTGGCTACAGGAATTTCTCCGCACCTCTGTTTTGAATGGGTGCCCTTCAATCCTGAAGTCGTGCCCTCTTGTACTAGAATCCCCTTCCATGGGGGACAATTTTGCAACATCTACTCTGTCCAGGCCTTTTAATGTTCAAAATGTTTCTATGAGGTCCCCCTTCATCCTTCTGAACTCCGAGGAGGACAGCCCAAGAGCCGTCAAACGTTCCTCTTAAGTATAACACCTAAAGAAAAAAAGTTAATTAAAAATGCTTTGGAGTATTAATCTGAATTACATCTAATAGGTCGTAAAATCTGCCGGTCTAACATCACCACAAGTCCCAAGCGTACCAGAATCACAGAATATTACCATACTGTGTTTAATTTTGCTGGCCTCATCACCAGAAGGCTGGAAAGACATTGGAGAGGTCGAAGGAGATTTACGAGAATTGTTGCTGGGATAAGAAACTACAATGCGAAGTATAGATAAGAAATACTGAGACCAAATTCTTCAGAGAAAGGAATGCTTGAGGAGAAATTCGAAAGAAGCATCTGGTATGCTGAAGGGTTAGAATGGAGTGGACAGTGGGAATTGGAACTGGAATTGGAATTGGTTTATTATTGTCATTTGTACTGAGGTACAGTGAAAAACTTGTCTTGCATACCGTTCATACAGATCATTTCATTACACAGTACATTGAGGTAGTACAAGGGAAAACAATACAGAATGCAGAATGAAGTGTTACAGTTGCAGAGAAAGTGCAGGGCAGGCAGACAATAAGGTGCAAGGTCATAATGAAGTAGATTGTGAGGTCAAGAGTCCACTTTATCACACAAGAGGTCTGTTCAATAGACATAACAGTGGGATAGAAGCTGTTCTTGAGCTGGTGGTACGTGCTTTCAGGCTCCTGTATCTTCTGCCTGAGGGGAGGGGGGAGAAGAGAGAACATCTGGGGTGGGTGAGGTCTTTGATTATGTTGGCTGCTTCACCGAAGCAGCAAGAAGTGTAGACAGAGTCCATGGAGGGGAGGCTGGTGTCCGTGATGTGCTGGGCTGTGTCCACAACTCCCTGCAGTTTCCTGTGGTGTCGAGCAGAGCAGTTGCCATACCAAGCCGTGATACATCCAGATAGGATGCTTTCTGCGGTGTATCGATAAAAATTGGTGAGGGTCAAAGAGGACATGCTGAATTAATTTAGCCTCCTGAGGAGGTAGAGGCACTGGTGAGCTTTCTTGGCTGTGGTGTCTACATGGTTGGACCAGGACCGGCTGTTGGTGATGTTCAGTCCTTGGAATTTGAAGCTCTCAACCCTTTCGACCTCAGAATCATTGATATAAACAGGACCTTGTGCACCATTCCATTTCCTGAAGTCAATGATTAGTTCTTTGGCCAGACTGGTTGCTGAGGTAGAGGGCCAGGCAGACACAATGGGCTGAATGGTCTCTTCCTGTGTTATAACTATTCTATTGATCTTTGAACTTGCATTTATATAGTGACTTCAGTACAGTGAAATGTTCCATGGTATCTCAGACTGAGCTTGACACTAAAGCATGTCAGGAATGTTAGGGTGGTGACCAAGAACTGGGTTGTCAGCAGCACTTCAAAGAGCAGGAGAGAAAAGTTTGGACCTCTGGATCTTGGCAGCTGGAGGCTAATGATAAAGTGATTAAACCAGGGGTGAAAGAACCCAGAATCATCGGTCAGAATACTGAGTTGTGATGTCGTGTTACAGCTGTACAAGACATTGGTAAGGCCACACTTGAAGTACTGCGTACAGTCCTGGTCACCCTGCCATAGGTATTGGTATTGGTTTATTATTGTCACTTGTACCGAGATACACTGTAAAACTTGTCTTGCCTACCGATCATACGGGTCAATTCATTACACAGTGTTGTTTCATTGAGTTAGTACAGAGTCCATTGATGTAGTACAGGGTAAAATAACAACAGTACAGAGTAAAATGTCACAGCTACAGAGAAAGTGCAGTGCAATAAGGTGCAAGGTCACAACAAGGTAGATTGTGAGGTCAAGAGTCCATCTCATTGTATAAGGGAACCGTTCAATAGCCTTATCACAGTGGGGTAGAAGCTGTCCTTGAGCCGGGTGGTATGTGCCTTCAGGCTCCTGTATCTTCTACCCGATGGAAGAGGAGAGAAGAGAGAGAATTATGCTGGCTGCTTCACCAAGACAGCGAGAAGTCCAAGGAGGGGAGGCTGGTGTCCGTGATGCGCTGGGCTGTGTCCACAACTCTCTGCCATTTCTCGCGGTCCTGGGAAGAGCAGTTGCCGTACCAAGCCATGATGCATCCGGATAGGATGCTTTCTATGGTGCATCGATAAAAATTGGTGAGTGTCAAAGGGGACATGCCGAATTTCTTTAGCCTCCTGAGGAAGAATGTCATTAAACTGGAGAGGGTGCAAAAATGATTTACGAGGACGTTGCCGGGACTGGAGGGCTTAAGTTATCAGGAAAGGCTGGATAGGCTGGGTTTTCTTTTACTTGGAGCGAAGAAGGCTGAGGGGCAACTTTATAGAAATGTTTAAAATGATGACAGGCATAGATAAGGTGGATGGTAACAGTCCTCTTCCCAGGGTAGGGGAGCCTAAAACTAGGGGGGCATAGGTTTAAGGTGAGAAGGGAAAGATTTAAAAGGGACCTGAGGGGAAAGATATTTTAAACAGAGAGTGGTGAGTAAATGGAACAAGCTGCCAGGGGAAGTGGTAGAGATGGGTACAATTACACCATTTAAAAGACATTTGGACAGGTACATGGATAGGAAAGTCTGGAGGGATATGGGCCAAATGCTGGCAATCGGGATTAGCTCAGGAAGGCAACTTGGACAGCATGGACAGTTTGGGTCAAAGGGCCTGTTTTCATCCTGTAGAACATAGATCATAGAACATAGAACACTACAGCACAGTACAAGCCCTTCAACCCACGATGTTGTGCCGACATTTTACCCTGCTCCAAGATCCATCTAACCCTTCCCTCCCACATAGCCTGCCATTTCTCTATCATTCATGTGCTTATCTAAGAGTCTCTTAAATGTCCCTAACGTATCCGCCCCCACGACCTCTGCCGGCAGTGTGTTCCACGCACCCACCACTCTCTGTGTAAAAAAAATCCCCCTTATACCTTCCTCCAATCACCTTAAAATTATGCCCTCTTGTGTTAACCATTTTCGCACTGGGAAAAAGTCTCTGACTGTCCACTCGATCTATGCCTCTTATCATCTTGCACACCTCTATCAAGTCACCTCTCATCCTCCTCCTCTCCAAAGAGAAAAGCCCGAGCTCACTCAACCTATCCTCTTAAGACATGCTCTCCAATCCAGGCAGCATCCTGGTAAATCTCCTCTGCACCTTCTCTAAAGCTTCCACATCCTTCCTCAAATGAGGCGACCGGAACTGAACTGTGTTACTCTATGACTCTGTGACTCCAATCAGAAGGGCACAGAAGAGTTGCAGAAGAGATAACTGAGGGAAGGAAGGGTGAGACCTTAGAGAGATCCAGTCAGAATTTTAGTCGAGATTTGCAGCCTGTGTTTCCAGTGAGCAGAGTGCATTATAGAGGAAAAGCTCAGTGTGAGTTAAGTCATAGGAAGCAGCGATCTGGGTGAGTTCAAGTTCAAGGCATCAAAGGTTAATGAAAACAACTGTCGACATGGATGTGATTTTTGGAAGTGACTGATGCATGATGCACAGACTTCAACATCTTGCAAACATCTGTGAGGGACAGCAAGTCTAAACCTTTCACAAACAAAACCAGAGACAAACAATTGGGTCTGGACTAACCTCACCCAAATGATTAGCCCAGGGTGAGCGAAGGTTCAGCCAGATGTAGAAATGGGTTGCAGGAATGGGACCTGTTCTTTCGTTTGTTCCTATGGCAAGGACTTACACCACTCCATCTCACTGAAAGCTGTCCTCCAGTCATGGATATTTTGGCTGCCACCCAAAATCTAACTGAACTCTAGAAATGTCTAGTTGGCAAACTATCTGTCGCTAAAGGCTTTGCAACTCAATTTGAAGCTGTTGACCCATCAGCTCAGTCTTTGAATTGGATTTTCATCACTTTATATCAAAAGGGAACATGCTTTTGCTGTCGACAGTGATTCACCAAAGGCTAGTATGCAGGTACAGAGAGTAAGTAGGAAAGCTAAACAGAATATCAGGGCATTGAGTATAAAAGTTGGGAGCTCATGATGCAGTTGTACAGGACGCTGGTGAGGCCGCATTTGGTGTATTGTATTCAGTTTTGGTCGCACTGCTATAGAAAAGATGTCATTAAACTGGAAAGAGTGCAGAAAAGATTTACAAGGATGCTGCCAGGACTTGAGGGACCGAGTTATAGGGAGAGGTTGGACAGGCTGGGTCTTTATTCCTTGGAGTGTAGGAGCCTGAGAGGTGATCTTATAGAGGTGTATAAAATCATGAGGGGCATAAAAAGGGTGAATGTACACTGCCTTTTTCCCAGGATTGGGGAATCAAGAACTAGAGGACATATGTTTAAGGTGATATAATAGGAACTTGAGGGGCGAACTTTTTTACACAAGGGGTGGTGTCCATGTCGAATAAGTTGCCAGAGGAAGTGGTTGAGGCAGGTACAACAACAACTTTTAAAAGACTGTTGGACAGGTACATGGATTGGAAAGGTTTAGAAGGTTATGGGCCAAACACTGGCAAATGGTGACTAGCTTGGATGGAGCATCTTGGTCAGCATGGATTGAGGGGCCAAATTCAGGGGCCAAATGGCCTAGTCCTGCTTCTGGATCTCACACCCATACCATGCAAGGCTTTCCAAAACAACTGATTCTGGCCAATATTTCACCCTTGGCAGATTAACACTTCCTGAAAGCAAAGATGCAAAAACAAGATGAAATGCTTAGTCATTCATTGACATTGTTGTGTGATAAAATCATACTGATTGCCAAATGACTGCACTCAAAAGCAAATTTGTTAATTGGTGACTGATGTTGGTGTATTCAAGGTATGAAAACTTGAACTCGTTCGCCAACTCTTTGTCTGGAGGAGGTGTTAGTTTTTGTTGAAGGTGTTCCCATAGGGACCCATTCAGAGGTGGAGGAGATGTGCTGAATGTGGTTCCTGATCTGTCTGTCAGCATTACTGAAATACTGGCGGCAATCCAATCACTAGTACACGTCCATGGTGAGGGAAATCAGCCTTCCTGGAATGCAGTAATGCAGGCTGAGGCACAGCCAGCCAACTCTTTTCCTCACTGAACGGAATGAGGAAAATGGATGAATTGGTAAATCTGGCATTGATATCTGGAGGAGCTGTTCCCACTTGATCCTAGCACAGGCACCTCTACCAGTCCTCCAATTCCTGAAAAAATGCAAACGGCTGATGCATCCTGTCGAAGTCAGCAGATCAAGATGGAAAGCGTCCAATCGGGATGCATCACGGCTCGGTACAGCAACTGCTCTGCCCGAGACTGCAAGATACTGCAGAGAGTTGTGGACACAGCCCAGGTCATCACAGAGACCTGCCTCCCCTCCATGGACTCTGTCTACACTTCTCGGGAAAGCAGCCAGCATAATCAAACACCCCTCCCACCCCAGACATTCTCTCTGCTTGCCACTTTTTATTGGCAGAAGATACAAAAGCCTGAAAGCACATACCACCAGGCTCAAGGACAGCTCCTATCCCACTGTTATAAGACTCTTGAACGGACGTCTTGAACGCTAAGATGGACTCTTGACCTCACAGTCTACCTTGCACTTTATTGTCTGCCTGCACTGCACTTTCTCTGTAACTGTAACACTTTATTCTGCATTCTGTTATTGTTTTTTCCCTTTGTACTACCTTGATGTACTATTGTTTTGAGATGATCTGCATGGATGGCTTGCAAAGAAAGTTTTTCACTGTACCTCTGTGACAGTAAATGAACAATTACTAATTTCCAGGGTACTTGAGCAGAATATGGATTATGAGGAGAGACTAAGGGAGCGAGGGCTTTACTCATAGGAGAGAAGGAGGATGAGAGGAGACATGATAGAGGTGTACAAAATATTAAGAGGAATAGATGGAGTGGACAGCCAGCGCCTCTTTCCCAGGGCACCAATGCTCAATACAAGAGGGCATGGCTTTAAAGTAATGGGTGGGAAGTTCAAGGGAGATATCAGAGGAAAGTTTTTTATGCAGAGAGTGGTTGGTGCGTGGAATGCGCTGCCTGGGGCGGTGGTGGAGGCAGGTACATTGGTCAAATTTAAGAGATTACTAGATAAACATATGGAGGAATTTAAAATAGAGGGATATGTGGGAGGAAGGGGTTAGATAGTCTTAGGCGAGGTTTAAAGGTCGGCGCAACATTGTGGGCCGAAGGGCCTGTATTGTGCTGTACTTTCTGTAGTTCTATGATTCTATGAAAAGTTGTTTCTCTCTCCACAGACGCTTCCTGTCCTGTTGAGTGTTTCCAACGTTTTCTGGTTTTGTCTTGTTGCACATTTCCAGCCTCTGTGGTATTGTGGTTCTCCTATGCTATCTTCCATCTGTTGTTCATGGGTCACATGTCAACCCAGCATTGCAGATCCGGCACCAAAGGAAACCAACTATTAACTTCCAATCGGTCCAGCTTCGTGTCTGCGTGGGTTTCCTCCGGGTGCTCCAGTTTCCTCCCACATTCCAAAGACGTACGGGTTAGGAAGTTGTGGGAATGCTATATTGGCACCGAAAGCGTGGCGACACTTGCGGGCTGGACCCAGAACACTCTACGCAGAAGATGCATTTCACTGTGTGTTTCGATGTACATGTGACTAATAAAGAAATCTTATCTTCATTCCAGTACTAAAACTTTACACTGCACTCCAACACTGATTAACTTTGGAGATCAACATGAGTTCTTTTGGCTGAGACATTTTACAATCAGTCATGGAGAGATACAGCAGAGAAACAGAGCCTTCGGCCCACTAAGTCTATGCTGACCATCAACCACCCATTTTACTAATCCCACTTTTTCTCCTCCCCAACTTTTCATCAACCTCCTCCCAGATTTTGCCATTCACCCACATCCTTGGGGCAATTTGCAGAGCCCAATTAACCTGGCAATCCGCACATCATAGGGATGTGGGAGGAAACCGGAGCACCCGGGGAATCCCACGAGGTCACAGGGAGGATGTGCAAACTGCACGTTGACAGCGCCTGAGGTCAGGATCGAACTTGGTTTTCTGGAGCTGTGAGGCAGTGGCTCTATCAGCTGAGCCACTGTGCAGCCCATGATGTTTCAGGTCACTAGCCTCCCCTGTAACCTTGCCATCCTGACACGGTCACAAGCTCTATCTCCATCCTGGGTTGCAGGAAGCTCAGAGCATTTTAATTCATTTGCAGGCTGGCACTTATTAGACTATAAAACCACTAGATATAGGAGCAGAATTAGGCCATTCGGCCCAACGTCCGCCCTGCCATTCAATCATGGCTGATTTTTTTAATCCCAACCCCATTTTTCTGCCTTCTTCCCATAACCATAGAACCATAGAACATAGAACAATACGACACAATACAGGCCCTTCGGCCCACCATGTTGTGCCGCCCACGTGTTAACCCTTAACCCCCTTACCAATCAAGAACCTATCAATCTCTGCCTTAAATACACCCAATGACTTGGCCTCCACTGTCCTCTGTGGCAACGGATTCCACAGATTCACCACCCTCTGGCTGAAGAAATTCCTCCTCACCTCAGTTCTAAAGGGATGTCCTTTTATTCTGAGGATGTGCCCTCTGGTCCTGGACGCTCCTACAGATGGAAACATCCTCTCCACATCCACTCTATCCAGTAGGTTTCAACGAGATCCCCCCTCATCCTTCTAAACTCCATCGAGTACGGGCCCAGAGCCATCAATCACTCCTCATAGGTTAAGCCTTTCATTCCCGGGATCATTCTTGTGAACCTCCTCTGGACCCTCTCCAGGTCCAGCACATCCTTCCTTAGATACAGGACCCAGAATTGCTTACAATATTCCAAGTGTGGTCTGACCAACGCCTTTCAAAGCGTCAGCAGTACATCCTTGCTTTTACTGTCATCCTTAACCGTCCTTTGGGGGCAGTAATGATAAGATAAGATAAGATTTCTTTATTAGTCACATGTACATTGAAACACACAGTGAAATGTATCTTTCTTGCGTAGAGTGTTCTGGGGGCAGCCCGCAAGTGTCGCCACGCTTCCAGCAGAGAACATACAAACTCCTTACAGACAGTGGCCGGAATTGAACCCAGGTCGCTGGCGCTGTAAAGTGTTACACTAACCGCTACACTACCGTGCCTGGTGGGGCTTTTTGAAGTTACTGCAGTCATACAAAACTAAGGTACTTAGAAATTTCTTTTCAGAGAGCATGGCGAATCTCTGGAGTTCTCTAACCTTGAGTGTTGTGCTTTCAGATTCAGATTAGTTTATTGTCACAGACTCCAAGGTGAAATTCCTCGCTCACGTGAAGCTCACAAACAACATACAGGTAATAACGGATACAATAATGAGCACAAGACAGCAGAATGTTGCAAAGATTGTAGTGCAAATGGAAGTAGTGCAAAAAGAAATGCTGAAGTGACAATAACGGAAAGACTGAGAGGAGTAGAGTTAAGAGTCTGGGAATGTGGCAGCACCATCGAGAATGGGGTGTGAAAAAGGAGATTGGTTCTAGAGTCTGATAGCAGTGGGGGAGAAAGTGTTATTGAGTCTGGTCACTCAGGCTTTCCTGCTCCTAGATCTCCTTCCAGAAGGCTGGATCATTTAAAGGATTTAGTTAAAGTTTTGAAAGATCAAGGAATTAAGGGCTATGGGGAACTGGCACAGAAGACGAGTTGAGGCCAGCATAGATCAGCCATGATCATATTGAATGGCAGGGCAGGCTTGAGGGGCTCCTATTCCGTTGTGTTCGGGCGTGGGGAGCACACTCTCATGGTGGGGTTCAGTAGGAGTTCCAAGCACTCTGGTAAGTTTCCAGGTCAGGATGGTGCATGGCAGAGGGTCACTGGAATCAGCGGCAAGGTCTGTTCTTATCTTCCCCCAACCCCGAGGTTCCGCACCATCAACCTGGCTTCCTCACCTTAGAGTCATTGAATCTCACACTAGAGAAGGAGGCCACTTGACCCATTGTCCCCATGCCAGCTCTTTGCAGGAAGAACACAGACAGACCCAAATGCCCACCATAACCCAGCAATTCATCCTCATTATATCTCAAGCCTGGTTTCCAAAAGCCTTCTAATTACATAGTATCCTGAAAGTAGCAACACAAGTAGACAGGGTAATGAAGAAGGGGTTTGGCACGCTGGCTTTCATCAGTCAGGGCATCAAGCTGGAACAAGTGCAAAGAAGATTTAGAAGAATGTTCTCAAGGCTTGAAGGGCTGAGTTATCGGGAGAGCTTGGGCAGGCTAGGACATGATTCATTGAAGCATAGGAAACTGAGGGCTGACCCTTATAGACCTGTATAAAATCATGAGGGCCATAGGCAGGGTGAATGCACTCAGTCTTTTTCCCAGGGATAGGGAATCAGAACTGGAGGGTATAGGTTTAAGGTGAGGGGGGAAACATTTAATATGGACATGAGGGGCTACTTCTTCATAAGATAAGATAAGATAAGATTTCTTTATTAGTCACATGTACATCAAAACACACAGTGAAATGCATCTTTTGCATAGAGTGTTCTGGGGGCAGCCCGCAAGTGTCGCCACGCTTCCAGTGCCAAGATAGCACGCCCACAACTTCCTAACCCGTACGTCTTTGGTACGTGGCAGGAAACTGGAGCACCCGGAGGAAACCCACACAGACACGGGGAGAACGTACAAACTCCTTACGGCCGGAATTGAGCCCGGGACACTGGCACTGTAAAGCGTTACGCTAACCGTTACACTTCACGCAGAGGGTGGTGGGTACATGGAACGAGCTGCCAGAGGAAATTGGCAGAGCTGGGTACAATAACAATGTTGAAAAGGCATTTGGACAGGTACATGGATAGGAAAGGTTCAGAGAGGAAAGGTTCTATAAGGCCAAACTCAGACAAATGATACTAGCTTAGTTGGGCATCCTGGTGGCATGGATGGGTTTGGTGGAGGGGTCTGTTGCTGTGCTCTATGAATCTCTGACTCTATGACTTTTATTGCAGCCCTGGTGTTCCCAAGCTCTGCCACCTCAGTCTGAGAATTCAGGCCATGACACTCAAGATTTCCCTGTATTTGTGACTGAGCACAGGGAAATTAGTTGTGTTTGAGGCAAAACCTGAGAGGTGACTCAAGTGCAATTTGTAGAGAGAAGCAGCACCCAGCTTTTCTCACGCCACTGTTCCACAGATAACCCTGAGAGCAACGCCCAGCCAACCTGTTGTAGGGCGGTGTCCGTGAGGGAGGAATGTTGGCCTGGCACCAGGAGACCATTCCCTGTTCTATTCTAAGAAAATCTTCCATATTATATTGAGTCACGGCAGGCAGTGCTGGTGTCACACAGCTCCAGCAGCCTGGGTTCAATCCTGACCGCTCGGATCACAGCCTTAAGTCCACCTTTTGCCTGATCCCCTCAACTTCCCTGTAGTCCAAAAATCTAAGTCAACTGTACATAATTCCTCTTCATCTCGGTCATAGAGTTATACAGGGTGGAACCAGGCCCTTTTAGCCCAACTCGTCCACGCTGACCAAGCTGCTTTCCTGAGCCAGTCTCATTTGCCTACATTTGGCCATTTCCCTCTGAAACTTCCCTATCCATGAACCCAGGATTGAACCCCAGTCACTTTGAGCTGTGAGCCAGAGGCACTTCTAACTGTGTCACTTACTGCCCAGTTGGTGACCTTCTTCACCAACACCTCTACTTCCTCAGGAGGCTAAAGAAATTCAGCATGTCCCCGTCGACTTTCGCCAACTTTTATCGATGCACTTATCCGGATGCATCACGACTTGGTACGGCAACTGCTCTGTCTGAGACCGCAAGAAACTGCAGAAAGTTGTGGACACAGCTCAGCACATCACGGAAACCAGCCTCCCCTCCATGGACTCTGTCGTTACCTATTGCTGCCTCGGTAAAGCAGCCAGCATAATCAAAGACCCCACCCACCCCAGACTTTCTCTCTTCTCCCCTCTCCCATCAGGCAGAAGATGCAAAAGCCTGAAAGCGTAGTACCACCAGGCTCAAGAACAGCTTCTATCCCACTGTTATAAGACTACTGAATGGTTCCCTAGTACGATAAGATGGACTCTTGACCTCACAATCTACCTTGTTATGACCTTGCACCTTTTTGTTACCTGCACTGCTTTTTCTCTGTAACTGTAACACTTTATTCTGCATTCTATTATTGTTTAACCTTGCACTACCTCAATGCACTGTGTAATGAATTGATCTGTATGAACAGTATGCAAGACAAGTTTTTCACTGTACCTCGGTACAAGTGACAATAATAAACCAATTCCGATTCCAATTCCAGTTCTACCTTTTACCCCAGTCTCTCAGTTCCTCCACGCTTGCTGTGGACTCTAATCCATTCTCAGGGCATAGGGGTCACTGACAAGGATTTCATTTACTGTCGCACAGTGGCACAGCCAGTAAAACTGCTGCCTTGCAGCTCCTGTGACCCAGGTTCCATCCTGACCTCGGCTCTTGTCTGTGTGGAGGTTGAACGTTCTCCCTGTCACCACGTGGGTTTCTCTGGGTGCCTCAGATTCATCCCACATCCCAAAGCCATCAGGTCGGCAGGTTAATAGGCCGCTGTAAATTGCCCCTAGTGTGTGGGTGAGGGACAAAATCTGGGGGGAGGTGATGGGAATGTGGGGAGAATGAAATGGGATTGGTGTAGGATTAGTGCCAATGGGTGCTTGATGGTCAGTGTGGAGTCAGTGGGCTGAAGGGCCTGGTTCTGTGCTGTATGACTCTTGGACTCAATGATCTACACTGACCCTTGTTGACACTTTACAAAGATTGGTTTTGAGTCATTTCTATTTAGTGAACTCCCCTCAGCTTCCACCAGTATCCCTCCTTTTAACACCTCCGCTCTCCCACAGTCCAAAAGAGACACCAACTGTCCAACTAGGACAAATCCTGGAGCCAGCTTTGTTACGCAAAAGAGACCCCCAAAATTGGTATGTGATACTTGGTTCCTTGTGGGGTAGTGCCTCTGATAACATTGTAGGGGAGACTTAGTGCTCATCGTTATTGTGGTGATCACAAGCACAGCATTGTGAGAGGCATAGAGTCATACAGCACAGAAAGAGGCCATTTGGCCCAACTCATCCATGCCGACCAAGATGTCTATCCACGCTTGTCCCGTCCGACTGCGTTTGGCCCATATCTTTCTAAACCTTTCCCATCCATGTACCATGTAGAGGTCAGAGTCCTCTGAGTCTCATTGCAAAGGTGGAGTTCCTGAAGTCCCTGAGATCTATGGAGAACAGTGCGTTATCTCCTGGTCACTGTGACGAGTAAAACCCAGAAGAAGGAGCAAAGGAGACATTTGGGGAGAAAACGAAAACTGTTTCTCTTCGCTGGGTTGTCTTTTCTGGTAATAAAATATCAGAGATGTAAATAAGACAGAGTAACAAACAAACTACTGGAGGAACTCAGCGTGTCAGGCAGCGTCTGTGGAGGGAAATGGACAGGCGACATTTTGTATCAAGACCCTTCAAAACGTCATCTGTCCACTTCCCCCCACGGATGCTGCTCGACCCGCTGAGTTCCTTCAGCAGTTTGTTTGCTGCTCTAGATTCCAGCATCTCTTATGTCTGTTAAAATGACAGTTTGACCAGGAAGGTGGGAGACAACTGATGTATCTTCTGGTGATACAGGCTACCAGATCAGCAACTGGTAAATTAATTTGGTAAATTGGTTTATTATTGTCACATGTACTGAAGTACAGTGAAAAACTTTGTTTTGCATGCCATCCATACAGATCATTTCATCACATCAGTGTATTGAGGTAGTACAAGGGAAAACAATAACAGAATGCAGAATATAGGGTTACAGTTACAGAGAAAGTGCAGTGCAGGCAGACAATAAGGTGAAAGGCCATAACGAGGTAAATTGTGAAGTCAAGAGTCCATCTTATTGTATAAAGGGACCGTTCAATCGTCGTAATACAGCGGGATAGAAGCTGTCCTTGAGCCTGGTGGTATGTGCTTTCAGGCTTTTGTATCTTCTGCCCGATGGGAGGGGGGAGAAGAGAGAATGTCCGGGGTGGGTGGGGTCTTTGATTGTGTTGGCTGCTTTACCGAGGCAGCGAGAAGTGTAGACAGAGTCCATGGAGGGGAGGCTGGTTTTGTGGACAGTGCAAGGGTAGGACAGAGGAAGAGGAGGAGAAGAAATCACTGAAGGAGAAATGATAAAGCTCAAAGTCAAAGTCGAGTTTACTGTCACATGCACAAGTACACGTGTGCACAGGTGCAATGAAAATCCTACTTGCAGCAGCATCACAGGCACATAGCATCAGATAAGCAGCATTCACAAGAAAAACATAAATTAAATATAAACTATACACAATTTTTACAAGAAAGAACACAAAAGTGGCCATGATATGGTGTAACCAACTTCTAATTAAAGGGCAAGGACACCCTTTATTCAATGCCCAACACTGCCCAAAACAAGACCACAATCTCTGCAAGAGATTTCGTAAATTTCTCCTTTTTTTGAGGAAAATATGCAGTTCAACGCCAACAAAAACTATCAAAGCAAATTGTTTCCATGTGTTGGGTGCAGGAGGTTCCCTTCCTCTACTGTCCGAGAGGGACGGGGTGAGGAGACAGGCCTCAATGGGTTCTATCCCATGAGCAAGGACACGCGCACTAAATTCGGTAGGGTTACCCAGGGGACAAAGGTCAATAATTTGCTGATTCTCCATCACACGTTGTTTTGATTGAAGCCAGTTGTCATTCCACCAACCCAGGTTGGATTACTGGGCATGAGGCTTGAGCACTTGTTTTGTTTCCGTTAATAAGGTAATCTGTACAGCGTTAAGATCGGTATGCTTGACCTGGGCCAATACGGTTGAGAGCGCCAAGCTTGCTCCAATATTTTTTATCTTTTTTTCACATCAACAGATATCTTCCTTTGGAACTTTATGCCCAATTAACAATTTGTCATATTCCATTAACGCATTTTACATGAACTACAACAGAGCTCAGTACAAGCGTTCCTCATGTCACCTCATATCGAAAGCAAGCGATCTGCAGGAGTTTCCCGCCTGCATTAACCCTTTCAATGCCTGAGGGTAGTCTTGCTTTGATTGGCTCTCCTCACTCTCTCTGCTTTTGCTGTTTCCTGGTTGAATCCGTTGATCCTCATCTGAATCTGGACAATCCTTGTCTCCTATTGCAACGCCAGCAACCCGGGTTCAATTCAGACCGCTATCTGTAAGGAGTTTGTACGTTCTCCCCGTGTCTGCGTGGGTTTCCTCCGGGTGCTCCGGTTTCTTCCCACATCCCAAAGACGTACGGGTTGGGAAGTTGTGGGCATGCTATGTTGGTGCCAGAAGCGTGGTGACACTTGCGGGCTGCACCCAGAACACTCTACACAAAAGGTGCATTTCACTGTGTGTTTCGATGTCCATGTGACTGATAAAGAAATCTTATCTAAAAATAAAATTGTGAGTTTAACTAGTTTAACAAGGTCATCGGTCTAACTTGGATTCCCTATACAAGGCAACGAGAACATCCTGCATTTATATAGCACCTTTAAGACCATAAGACAAAGGAGCAGAAGTCAGCCATTCGGCCCATTGAGTCTGCTCCGCCATTCTATCATGAGTTTATCCATTCTCCCATTTCGCCCCACTCCCCCGCCTTCTCACCATAACCTTTGATGCCCCGGCTACTCAGATACCTATCAATCTCTGCCTTAAATACACCCAATGACTTTGCTTCCACAGCCGCCCGTGGCAACACATTCCACAGATTCACCACTCTCTGGCTAAAGGAATTTCTCCGCATCTCTGTTCTGAATGGGCGCCCTTCAATCCTGAAGTCGTGCCCTCTTGTACTAGACTCCCCTACCATGGGAAACAACTTTGCCACATCTACTCTGTCCAGGCCTTTTAACATTTGAAATGTTTCTGTGAGGTCCCCCCTCTTTAACAACTTAACAAATTTATAATGAATAACATTAACTTAATGAATACTCTAGAAGATTGTTTTCAAAACAAGATTTGGCATAACTGCACTTAGTGACCAAAAGAGTTAAATTTCAGGGAGCACCTTAAAGGAAGAAAGGGAGATTCAGGGAGTGAATCCGGTGTCTGGGACTCAGGCAGCTGAAGGTGTGTCAGCAGCCAAGAGCTGAAGGGTGCGTTCACTGATCCTGCCGACGGCCACTCTGATCTCTATTCACAACAATGTCAACTGGACTATCGTGGATAACTGGTTTCTCCGCTGTGAAGGCAACAGTCCAACTGGCTCATCCAACAGGCGAGTGTCAGGTTAGTGTAAGCAAATCAGCTCAACCTTGTTTCTGAGCTGCCTCTCTCTCTCATAAGCAGGATGGTGAATGCCTGTCATACCGACTGTAGATCTCTGAAGCATTTTCTAGCTGTGGCCTAGATAGAGTAGACAACCAGCTCATGCCCAGCGTTCTTTGGCCTTTGTTAATGGGCATGTTACTCCCAGAGCGGGTGATGGCTTCAAGTCCCAGAACCTCAGCCCATCGTGTCCATGCCAGCTAAAAGTACATAGAACATAGAACAGTACAGCACAGGAACAGGCCCTTCATCCCACAATGTTGTACCAACATAGCTGGGACTCGTTCCGCACGCAGTTTTATCTGGTGAAGCGAAAAAGAAAAGTAGACCATGTACGTCAATCCCACTTCCTTGTTCTTTGTCTGGAACCCTGCAGGCCACACTTCTCCAAGTACACATCCGGGTTCATCCTGAATGTGCTGACGGGTTCTGCCTTCAACACCCTTTCGAGGAGTGAATTTCAGACCCCCCACCACCCTCTTCAAGGTGAAAAAATATCTTTCCTCATCTCCCCGCTGATCATAGAAACATAGAAAACCGACAGCACAATTCAGGCCCTTCTGCCCACAAAGCTGTGCCGAACATGTCCCTACCTTAGAAATTACTAGGCTTACCCATAGCCCTCTATTTTACTCAGCTCCATGTACCTATCCAAAAGTCTCTTAAAAGACCCTATCGTATCCGCCTCCTCCACTGTTGCTGGCAGCCCATTCCACACACTCACCACTCTCTGAGTAAAAAACTTACCCCTGACATCTCCTCTGTACCTACTCCCCCGCACCTTAAACCTATGTCCTCTTGTGGCCACCATTTCAGCCCTGGGGAAAAGCCTCTGACTATCTACCCGATCAATGCCTCTCATCCTTATACACCTCCATCAGGTCCCCCCTCATCCTCTGTCGCTCCAAGGAGAAAAGGCAGAGTTCCCTCAACCTGCTTTCATAAGGCATGCTCCGCATTCCAGGCAGCATCCTTGTAAATCTCCTCTGCACCCTCTCTATGGCTTCCATATCCTTCTTGTAGTGAGGTGACCAGAACTGAGCACAGTACTCCAAGTGGGGTCTGACCAGGGTCCTATACAGCTGCAACATTACCTCCCAGCTCCTAAATTCAATTCCACTGATCCTTCCACTAATTGTTCAATTTCTGCCCCTTGTTATAGAACATAGAACACAGATCAGCACAGCACAGGAACAGGCCCTTTGGTCCACATTGTCTGTGCCGAACACGATGCCGAATTAAACTAAATCTCTTTTGCCTGCACATTGGTATTGGAATTGGTTTATTATTGTCACTTGTACAGAGGTACAGTGAAAACCTTGTCTTGCATACTGTTCGTACAGATCAATTCATTACACAGTGCATTGAGGAAGTACAGGGTAAAAACAATAACAGAATACAGAGTAAAGTGTCACAGCTACAGAGGAAGTGCATTGCAGGTAGACAATAAGGTGCAAGGTCACAACAAGGTAGATTGTGAGGTCAAGAGTCCATCTCATCGTATGAGGGAACCGTTCAATAGTCACAGTGGGATAGAAGCTGTCCTTGGGCCTAGTGGTACGTGCCCTCAGGCTCCTGTATCCTCTGCCTGATGGGAGAGGAGAGAAGACAGAATGACCAGGGTGGGTGGGGTCTTTGATTATGCTGGCTGCTTTACCGAGGCAGCGAGAAGTGTAGACAGAGTCCATGGAGGGGAGGCTGGTGTCCATGATGTGCTGGGCTGTGTCCACGATGTGCTGGGCTGTGTCCACAAATCTCTGCAGTTTCTTGCGGTCCTGGGCAGAGCAGTTGCCGTACCAAGCCGTGATGCATCCAGATAGGATGCTTTCTATGGTGCATCGATAAAAATTGGTTAGTGTCAAAGGGGACATGCCAAATTTCTTTGGCCTCCTGAGGAAGTAGAGGTGCTGATGAGCTTTCTTGGCCATGGCGTCTATGTGGTTGGACCAGGACAGGCTGTTGGTGATGTTCACTCCCAGGAACCTGAAGCTCTCAACCTCCCAACTTCAGCACCATTGATGTCGACAGGTGCATGTACACCGTCCCCTTGCCCGGAGTCAATGACCAGCTCTTTTGTTTTGCTGACATTGAGAGAAAAGTGATCCATATCCCTCCATTCCCTGCATATTCATGTGTCTATCTAACAGCCTCTTAAACACCACTATCGTATCTGCTTCCACCCCCACCCCTGGCAGCCCATTCCAGGCACCCACCACTCCCTGTGTAATAAACTTGCCCCACACATCTCCTTTAAACTTTCCCATTTTCACCTTAAATGCATGCCCTCTAGTATTTGACATTTCTACCCTGGGAAAAAAGATTCTGACTTCTACCCTATCTGTGCCTCATAAACTTCTATCAAGTCTCCCCTCAGCCTCAGCCGCTCCAGAGAAAACAGCCTAAATGTGTCCAGTCTCCCCTGAAAGCTCATTCCTTTAACCCAGGCAGCATCCTGGTGAACGTCTTCTGCACCCTCTTCAAAGCCTCCACATCCTTCCTGTAATGGGGTGACCAGAACTGCACACAGTTGGCCACTGTAAGTTAGCCCCTGTGTGTAAGTGAGTGGTAAAATATGAAGGGAATGTGGAGAAGATAAAATGGGATCAGTGCAGGATTTGTATAAAGGGAAGCTGAATGGTTGTCACGGGATCGATGGGCCAAAGGGTCTGTTTCTGTGCTGTATGAATCAATGTCTCAAAATTCCCCAGCTGCCAAGCCTTTAGGGTCTGGTTCAGTAAGCTATCACCAAGACTAGTGGGTTGTCTGAGTTCTGGTGTTAATGGAAAAGGACCAACTATTCATAACTCTTCCAGGAAACACTATCCCAGTGCACTGCAGAGCAGTTTCTGGTCACCGCTTTACACAAAGCCTGCTGTTTTTCCGAGTTGGAATAACGGGAGTTCCCCTGAATCACTGCCAGAAAGCAAACAACACCCCTGGGTCCTGATATCATTGAGTATAACAAGATGGAAAACACAGGATCTGTCAAAAGGGCAGTTTATTAACCGGGAGTGTCCGCATCTTCTTCAGGTCCCAGGTAAATGGAACTGTCTCAGACAATAACTATAATTAGTCTGTCTCCATTAATGCTCTGTGCAGTCTCACCAACAGGAATTATATTTACTTCCACTCACTCTGCCAGAAGAGACACAGTTTTTCAGGAACAGGAGAAGGCCATTAGACCCAAATTTTCTGTCCATTCCTGATACCCAACACCTACACAACATAAACATCAACCCCTTCCCACTATGTTCCCAAATCTTTCCACCATGTCCCTTAATCTGACCCAATATCCCTCAAACCCTTCTCCCTCTTTTAATTCTCCCTTTCTCCCTGTAGACTCAGCCAGCTCCATCACAGACACAACCCTCCCCGCCATCGAGGACATCTTCAAGAGATGGTGCCTCAAGGAGGCGGCATCAATCGTTAAGGACCCTCACCAGCCGGGACATGCCCCCTTCTCATTACTACCATCGGGAGCCTGAAGACCCACACTCATCGATTCAGGAACAGCTTCTTCCCCTCCGCCATCAGATTTCTGAAAACGGTCCATAAACCCATGAACACTGCCTCATTGTTCCCTTTTTTGCACTATTTAATTTTGTAATTTATAGTAATTTTATGTCTTTGCACTGTACTGCTGCCGCAAAACAACACATTTCATGTCATCTAAGTCAGTGATAATAAATCTGAATCTGATTCTGATACTTCAAATTAATCCCCCCAGAACCCCAGAATCTTTTCCCCATGGTATTGGTATTGGTTTATTATTGTCACTTGTACCGAGGTACAGTGAAAAACATGTCTTGCATACTATTCGTACAGATCAGTTCATTACACAGTGCATTGAGATAGTACAGGTAAAAACAATAACAGAATACAGAGTAAATTGTCACAGCTACAGAGAAAGTGCAGTGCAATAAGGTGTAAGGTCACAACAAGGTAGATCGTGAGGTCAGAGTCCATCTCATCGTATAAGGGAAACGTTCAATAGTCTTATCACAGTGGGGTAGAAGCTGTCCTTAAGTCTGGTGGTACGTGCCCTCAGGCTCCTGTATCTTCTACCTGATGGAAGAGGAGAGAAGAGGGAATGACCTGGGTGGGTGGGGTCTTTGATTATGCCGGCTGCTTCACCAAGACAGCAAGAGATATAGACAGCGTCCATGGAGGGGAGGCTGGTTTCCATGATGTGCTGGGCTGTGTCCACAACTCTTTGTAATTCCTTGCGGTCCTGGACAGAGCAGTTGTCGTACCAAGCCGTGATGCATCCAGAAAGGATGCTTTCTATGGTGCATCGATAAAAGTTGGTGAGTGTCAAAGAGGACATGACAAATTTCTTCAGCCTCCTGAGGAAGTAGAGGCGCTGCTGAGCTTTCTTGGCCATGACGTCTACGTGGTTGGACCAGGACAGGCTGTTGGTGATGTTCACTCCAAGGAACTTGAAGCTCTCAACCCTCTCGACCTCAGCACCATTGATGTAGACAGGTGCATGTACACTGCCCCTTTTCCTGAAGACAATAACCAGCTCTTTTGTTTTGCTGACATTGAGGGAAAGGTTGTTGTCATGCCACCATGTCACTACGCTCTCTATCTCCTACCATGTTATATGCATTCAAGTGCAGAAGTAGTTAGGAAGCCTTTATTGTAAGAGAATTTGAGCAAGGACATCTTGCTAGAGCTGTTCAGTGGTGAGATCCCGTCTGGGGTCTTGTGTAGTTTTGTTTTCCTTATCTGAGGAACCATGTCCTTGGTGCGGAGGAAGTTAATTCATAGAATGGCAGGACTGACCTCTGAGGAGAGATTGGACACGTTAAGCCTACATTAAATATAGAAGAATGGGAGAGGATCTCATAAAAAAGCTATAAAATTCCAACAGCAATAGTCAGCCAGGATAACAGGGAGGATATTCTGGATCACTGGAGAGACCATAGCCAGAGTTACACCCTCTGGAGGTGGGGAAAGGCATTTAAGATATGACAAGATTTCTTTATTAGTCACATGCACATCGAAACAAAGTGAAATGCATCTTTGTGTCAAGTATTCTGCGGGCAGCCCGCAAGTGTCGCCACGCTTCCGGCGCCAACATAGCATGCCTCCAACTGTCTAACGTCTTTGGAATGTGGGAGGAATTTATGATTTTTTATGATGCATCTCTATAGAACTACACTAGGTTACACTAACTGCTACACTACTGTGCCTGGAGAGGAGAGAACAATAGAAAATGAGGTTACTTGTAGGATTGGTATCAATGGGTGGTTGTGCAGACTCGATGGGCCGAAGGGCCTGTGTTTTGCACAAGTTGTGACTCTGCGACACCAGTTATTGGGAACTGGGCAAGCTGTATTAATGTTATACATCGAGTGGACAGTCAGAGACTTTTTCCCGGGGCGACAATGGCTAACGTGAGGGGACATAATTTTAAGGTGATTGGAGGAAGGTATAAGGGGGATGTCAGGGGTAAGTTTTTTGCACAGAGAGTGGTGGGTGCATGGAACGCACTGCCTGCAGAGATTGTGGAGGCAGATACATTAGGGACATTTAAGAGACTCTTAGATAGACACATGAAAGATAGAGAAATGGAGGGCTATATGGGAGGGAAGGGCAAGATAGATCTTGGAGCAGGATAAGATGTCAGCACAACATTGTGGGCCAAAGGGCCTGTACCGTGCTGTAGTGTTCTATGTTCTATGTTATTGTCATTTGAAAGCTGTCACTTCACATCTCAGCACCACCAGATGGTCCATACACCCCATCAGAGGCTCAGTTATGTTGAAGCTGGGAGATAATTAGCGTTCAATCACCAATAATTTATTTACATTTTGGATGACTCATTGAGGAGCTTCCTGCGTGGACCAAGGTGCACTCGCCCATCTGTACATGTGGCTCTGTGCCATGGTGTTGATTGACACAGCTACAATGGTGAGCTATTGTAGCTATTTAAACACAGAAGCTGCAAGGAGTCATTGGTGAGTCATGGTCAGAAGGAGTTCCCTCAACTTCTGACCCCCTCTCTCTTGTAAACAGGCTGAATCACAATACAGTTCAAAACTGGTTCTGATACTCTGAAAGGACAACTGACTAATCACTCCCACTCCAGTGACTGTCAGCCATAACACCGCACGGAAACAGGCCCTTCGGCCCAATTTGTCCATGCCAACCAAGCTGGGATTGGTATTGGTTTATTTTTTAAGATAAGAGAAGATATCTTTATTAGTCACATGTACGTCGAAACACACAGTGAAATGCATCTTTTGCGTAGTGTTCTGGGGGCAGCCCGCAAGTGTCGCCACGCTTCCAGCGCCAACATAGCACGCCCACGACTTCCTAACCTGCACGTCTTTGGAATGTGGGAGGAAACCGGACACCCAGAGGAAACCCACGCAGACACGGGGAGAACATACAAACTCCTTACAGACAGTGGCTGGAATTGAACCCGGGTCGCTGGCACTGTAAAGTGTTACCCTAACCACTACACTACCGTGCCTGTTCTTGTCACTTGTACTGAGGTACAGTGAAAAACTTGTCTTGCATACCTTAGGTACAGATCAATTCATTACACAGTGCACTGAGGTAGTACACAGTAAAACAATAACAGAATGCAGAGTAAAGAGTCACAGTTACAGAGAAAGTGCAGTGCACGCAGACAATAAGGTGCAAGATCATAACGAGGTAGATTGTGAGGTCAAGAGTCCATCTTGTCGTACAAGGGAACTGTTCAATAGTCTTAACAGCGGGATAGAAGCTGTCCTTGAGCCTGGTGGTACGTGCTTTCAGGCTTTTGTATCTTCTGCCCGATGGGAGGTGGGAGAAGAGAGAATGATGTGGGTGGGTGGGGTCTTTGATTATGTTGGCTGTTTCACCGAGGCAGTGAGAAGTGTAGACAGAGTCCATGGAAGGCAGGCTGGTTTCCGTGATGTGCTGGGCTGTGCCCACAACAAGCTGCCTGTCTGAGCTACTCCCATTGCCCAAGTTTGGCCCACATCCCTCTAACCCTTTCCTATCCTTGTTCCTGTCTAAAAGCGTTTTAAGTGTTGTAATTGTCCCAACCTTTACCACTTCTGGCAGCTCGTTCCACATACTGACTACGCTCTGTGTGAAAAACTTGCCTCTCAGGTCCCCTCTAAATTTTTCCCTTCTCACTTTAAACCTATGCTTTCTACTTTTAGACTCCCCTACCCTGGGGAAAAGTCTGTGACCATTCACCCTATCAATGCCTCTCTACTCTTCAGTGTTGAAGAGCAGAGAGACCTTGGGGTGCAAGTCCATGGCTCATTGAAAGTGGCTACACAGGCAGACAGGGTGGTTAAGAAGGCTTATGGAATGCTTGCTTTCATCAATCGAGGTATTGAGTACAGGAGTCAAGAAGTTATGATGTATCTCTATAGAACTCTGGTTAGGCCGCATTTAGAGTATTGCGTGCAATTCTGGTCACCTCACTATAGGAAGGATGTCGAGGCTTTAGAGAGGGTGCTGAGCAGGTTTACCAGGATGCTGCCTGGATTAGAGGGCATGTGCTATCAGGAGAGGCTGGGCAAACTTGGGCTCTTCTCTCTGGAGCAGCGGAGGCTGAGGGGTGATCTGTTGGAAGTGTATAAAATGATGAGGGGCATAGATAGGGTGGACAAGCAATATCTTTTTCCCATTATTGAGCAATCCAATACCAGAGGGCATGCATGTAAGGTGAGAGGGGAAGGTTCAGAACAGACGTGACGGGTTTTTTTTTACTCTGAGAGTGGTGCATGCCTGGAATCTGTTGCCTGATAGCATGGTGGAGGCAAATTCATTGGGGGCTTTTAAGAGGGGCTTGGATGGGCACATGAGTGAGAGGAAAATAGAGGGATATGGGCATTCTGTAGGTAGGAGGGATTAGCTACGTCAGCACAACATTGTGGGCTGAAGGGCCTGTTCTGTGCTGTACTGTTCTATGTTCTATGATTTTACACACCTCATAAGGTCAACCCTTGGCCTCCTACACTCCAGGGCTGAAAAGCCCTGGCCTATCCAGTCTCTCCTTTTTGCTCAAGTCCTCCAGCACTGGTAACATCCTTGTGGACCTTTTCTGCACCCTCTCCAGTTTAATGACATCTTTCCTGCAGTACAGCGACCAGAACTGTCCCATTTGCCTGCATTTGGCCCAGATCCCTCTAAACCTTTCCTTATTCCATGAGCCTGTCCAAATGTCTTGGAATTGGAATTGGTTTATTATTGTCATACGTACAGAGGTTCAGTGAAAAACTTTTGCATACCGTTCGTACAGATCAATTCATCACAACAGTGCATTGAGGTAGTACAAGGGAAAACAATACAGAATGCAGAATAAAGTGTCACAGATAGAGAAAGTGCAGTGCAGGCAGACAATAAGGTGCAAGGTCACAATGAGGTCGATTGTGAGATTGTGTCCTTTTTATCGTACTAGGGGACCGTTCAATAGTTTTATAACAGCGGGTTAGAAGCTGTCCTTGAGCCTGGTGGTACGTGCTTTCAGGCTTTTGTACCTTCTGCCTGATGGGAGGGGGAGAAGAGCGGATGTCCGGGATGGGTGGGGTCTTTGTTTATGCTGGCTGCTTTACAGATGCAGTGAAAAGTATAGACAGGGACTCTGGAGGGGAGCTGATTTTGGTGAATTGCTGAGCTGTGTCCACAACTTTCTGCAGTTTCTTGCAGTCCCGGGCAGAGCAGTTGCCGTACCAAGCTGTGATGCATCCGGATAGGATGCTTTCAATGGTGCATTGATAAAAATTGGTGAGGGTTGACAGGGACATGCCAAATTTCTTTTGCCTCCTGAGGAAGTAGAGGCGCTGGTGAGCTTTCTTAGTCATGGCATCTACGTGGTTGGACCAGGACAGGCTATTGGTGATGTTCACTCCTTGGAACTTGAAGCTCTTGACCCTTTTGACCTCAGCACCGTTGACGTAGACAGGTGTATGTACACCGCCCCCTTTCTTGAAGTCAATGACCAGCTCTTTTAAATTCTGTTAATGTACCTGCCTCAACCACTTCCTCTGGCAGCTCTTCCCATATACTGACCACCCAGTGGGTGAAAAATTTGTCCCTCAGGTTCCTGTTTAATGTCTCCCCTCTCACCTTAAACCTATGCCCTCTAGTTCTTGATTCCCCAACCCTGGGAAAAAGACTGAGTGCATTCACCCTATCTATGCCCTTCATGATTCTATAAGATCACCACCCATTCTCCCCCTGGATCCCATGCATTCTAACCTTCCAGACTAGCCTGCCATGAGGGACCTTGCCAAAGGCCTTTCTAAAGTCCATATAGACAACATCCACAACCCTACCCTCGTCTACCTTCTTGGCTACCTCCTTGAAGAACTTTGAGATTTGTCAGACACGACTTCCCAAGCACAAAGCTGTGCTGACTGTCCCTAATCAGACCCTGTCTCTCCAAACGTTGGTAGATCCTGTCCCTCAGAATCCCCTCCTGCAATTTTCCCACGACTGATGTCAGACTCACCAGCCTGTAGTTTCCTGGCTTGTTTTTCTACCCTTTTCAAACAACGGGACCAACTTTGCCACCCTCCAGCCCTCCAGAACCTAACATGTGGCCAGAGATGAAGCAAAAATCTCTGCAAATTCCTCCACAATTTCTTCTCACAAGGTCCAAAAGCGCACCATGTCAGGCCCTGGGGATTTATCCACCTTAACACACTTTGAGGCCTCCAGTACCACCTCCCTGCTGATTCGTATGTGGTCCAAGACAACACCACTCATTTTCCCATTTCCTTATCTTCCATAATTTTTTCTACGGTAAAAACTGAAGAGAAATATTCATTAAAAATCCCTCCCATTTCCTTTGGTTCCACAAACAGACGGCCATGCTGATCTTTAAGACTTATTCTCTCCCTAGCCACCCTTTTACTCTTAATATACCTCTGAGATCTCTTAGGATTTTGCCTTTCCTTGCCTGCCAGATCCCTCTCATATCCTCTTTCTCCCGGTAGCATAGTGGTTAGCATAATGCTTTACAGTGCCAGAGACCCAGGTTCAAATCCGGCCACTGTCTGTAAGGAGTTTGTACGTTCTCCTCGTGTCTGTGTGGGTTTCCTCCGGGTGCTCCGGTTTCCTCCCACATTCTAAAGACGTACAGGTTAGGTAGTTATGGGCATGCTATGTTGGCGCCGGAAGCATGGCAACACTTGCGGGCTGCCCCCCAAAATCACTACGCAAAAGATGTATTTCACTGTGTGTTTCAATGTACATGTGACTAATAAAGATCTTATCTCATCTAATGTCCCTTAAGCGCACTCCTAAACTTCTTGTAGTCATCAAGAGATTCACTAGTTCCCAATTACTGGCCCTCAAGTCCCGGCAACATCCTCATAAATCTCCTCTGCACTCTTTCCATCTTAATGGCATCTTTTCTATAGCAGGGTGACCAAAATTGAACACAATATTCCAAATGCAGCCTCACCAATGTCCTGCACAACCACATTACATCCCAACTTCTATGCTCAGTGCCCTGACTGATGAAGGCCAGCGTGCCAAAAGCCTTCTTCAGCCATTACGGTCGTTCTGGTGAAGGTGCTTCCATAGTGCTGTTGGGGAGGGTTCCTCAGGTCTTAGACCCAGACAGGGTGAAGGTCCGCTGATACACTTCCAAGTCGGGATGGTGTGTGACTTGGAGGGGAGCCTGCAGGTTGTGGTGTTCCCTTGCACCTACTGCCCTTGTCCTTCTTGGTGGAAGAGGTGGCAGGTTTGGGAGGTGCCGGCAACATCCTCTGGGTGAGTAAAAGCAGTGCATTCTGAGGTCCCTTCTAAATTGTTCCTCTTTCACCCTAAATCTGTTCCCCCTAGCTTTGGACTCACCTACCATCCAGTTTATCTATGCCTCTCATAATTCTACAAGGTCACCCCTCATTCTCCTACGTTCCAAGGAACAAAGACCCAGCCTGGCCAACCTCTCCCTATAACTCAGGCCTTCTAGTCCTGATGACATCCTCGTAAAACTCTTCTGCACTCTTTCAGAATCAGAATCAGATTTATTATCACTGTTTTATGATGTGAAGTTTGTTGTTTTGCGGCAGCAGTACACTGCAAGATATAAAATTACAAAATATATAAATAGTGCAAAAAAAAAGGAATAATGAGGTAGTGTTTATGGGTTCATGGACCGTTCAGAAATCTGATGGCGGAGGGGAAGAAGAAGAAGGAAACTTCTTTCCGGTTTAAACACGTCTTTCCTATAACAGGGTGACCAAAACTGTACACAGTACTCCAAGTGTGTCCTCACCAACGACTTGTACAACTGCAACATAATGCCCCAACTCCTATACTCAGTACCCTGACTGATGAAGGTCAGTGTGCTAAACACCTTTTTCACCACCCTGTCTACCTGTGACACCACTTTCAAGGAACTATGCAATTGTACTCCTGGGTCCCTCTGTTCCATTCCACTCCCTAGTGCCCTACCATTCATAGTATAAGTCCTACGCTGGTTTGACTCTCTCTTCCCATTGCCTGGCACTCTTGCGACATGAAAGTTATTTACCACCTATTAGCCCATGCCTGAATGTCGCCCAGGTCTTGCTCCATGCAGATGTGGGCTACTCCATTGTCTGAGGAATTGCAAGTGGAATTGAACACAATGAAATCCCTGCTTTTGACCTCGTGATGGAAGGAAGGTCATTGATGAAGTGTTAGGTCGAGGAAACTGCTACCTCATGCTGACCCCACTCTGTGAGAGTGTGTCGGGACAATGTAGAGGGATGTTTACTCTGTATCAAACCCTGCTGTATCTGCCCACAGAGAAATCTAAAGATTGTTTAACATTTAGGGAAACACCCAAGATGTTGAAGGACTGGAAAAGCTGGGTTGCAAAAACCCAGCCTGTACCTTCACCCAGTAATTAACCAGGTCCGTCTATTTTGATTGGGTTTCACGCTAGAATTATAATTCCCACAGCTCCCGGCCACGTTCTATTCAAATTTGCTTTAATTACCACCCTCACCTTGACATTCAAGCTCATCTATTGCCTGAAGGCTCTTGGGTGAGGTGCACTGGCTCTGTACCAGGAACACTGAGGTTGAGACCTTCGCGCTGGGAGCAACCTGGTGTCACACAGCACTTTGGCCTCCGAACCCCAGGTTCAAATCGGGACACACAACAAGGAGCAAGTCCATGACTCATTGAAAGTGCCTACACAGGTAGACAGGGTGGTTAAGAAGGCTTATGGAATGCTTGCATTAATTAATCGGGGTATTGAGTACAGGAGTCAAGAAGTTATGATACATCTCTATAGAACTCTGGTTAGGCTGCATTTAGAGTATTGCGTGCAGTTCTGGTCACCTCACTACAGGTCGAGGCTTTAGAGAGGGTGCTGAGCAGGTTTATGAGGATGCTGCCTGGATTAGAGGGCATGTGCTGTTAGGAGAGGCTGGACAAACTTGGGCTCTTTTCTCTGGAGCGGCAGAGGCTGAGGGGTGATCTGTTGGAAGCGTAAAAAGTTTTGAGGGGCATAGATAGGGTGGACAAGCAATATTTTTTTCCCTTTATTGAGCGATCCAATACCAGAGGGCATGCACTTAAGGTGAGATGGGGTAGGTTCAGAACAGACGTGAGGGGTACATTTTTTACTGAGAGAGTGGTGGGTGCCTGGAATGCGTTGCCTGATAGGGTGGTGGAGGCAAATTCATTGAGGGCTTTTAAGAGGGGCTTGGATGGGCACATGAATGAGAGGAAAATGGAGGGATGTGGGCATTCTGCAGGTAGGAGGGAATAGCTATGTCAGCACAACATTGTGGGCCAAAGGGCCTGTTCTGTGCTGTACTGTCCTAAGGAGTGGAATAGAACAAAAAATCTCTTCAAAAACCCTTCCAGTTCAGATGAAGACATTTGGATAAGTACATGGATAGGAGAGGTTTAGAGGGATATGGGCCAAATGCAGGCAAATGGGACTAGCTTTAGGTGGGCACATTGGTCAGCATGGTTGAGTTGGGCCGAAGGTCCTGTTTCCGTGCTGTATTAATCTAGGTATCTATGATTCTATGATGGGTCTCAGCCCAAAACATCAACTGTCCATTTCCCTCCACAGATGCTGCCTGACCCATTGAGTTCCTCCAGCAGATTGTGTGTGGCTCCAGATTCCAGCATCCGCAGTCTCTGGGTCTCCAATGAGTGGAATAGTGTAAGGTTGGGTCTGCAGATCCCAGCCAGGGTTTCACCTCAGATGGGGTGGTGGAGGGAAAGATCCTCACTACATTTAACACATACCTGGATGAGCCAAGGCTCAGAAAGCTACAGATTTAATGCCGGTAAATGGGATCAGTATGAATAGGTACGATGGCCAGCATGGAAATGGTGGACCAAATGGCCTGTTTCTGTGCTGTATGACTCCTGCCTATATGCAGAGAACCCACTGCAGTGGTGCAAACGTAACATGGAGACACCAGAGACTGCAGATGCTGCAACCTGGAGCAACAAGCAATCTGGTGGAGGAACTCAGCAGGTCGAGCAGCATCTGTGGGGAGAGAGGAACTGTCGACATTCTGGGTCAAATCCCTGCATTGAGACTCTGGACGGCACGCAAACAAAAGCTTTTCGCTGGAGGCCAGACGCAGGTTGGAGGAACCACACCTCATATTCCGCCTTGGGAGTCTCCAAGCTGACGGCCTCCACATCGATTTCTCCAACTTCCGGTAACCTCTCCCCTCATCTCCCCCCCGGTTTTTTCTCACATTTTTCTCCCTTCTCCCCCCCCCCTCATTCCTGAGGCCCTTTTTTCTTTCCCCTTCTCCTGCCCTAATCTATTCCCCACCTCCTTCCCCTTACTCCATGGTCCACTGCCCTCTCCTACTGGATTCCTTCTTCTTCAGCCCTTGGCCTCTTCAACCTATCACCTCTCAGTTTATTATATCTTCTCCCCCTCCCCCACCCACCTACCTTCCCCCCCTCACCTGGACTCACCTGTCACCTGCCTGCGTGTGCTCCTCCCCCTCCCCCCACCTTCTTATTCTGGCTTCTGCCCTCTTCCTTTCCAGTCCTGATGAAGGGTCGCGGCCCCAAAACGTCGACTGTTTATTTCCCTCCATAGATGCTGCCTGACCTGCCGAGTTCCTCCAGAACTTTTTCTGTGTGTAGCTTTTCACTGTATTTTGGTACATGTGACAATAATAAACCAATTACCAAACCCTTTCTCCCCTACTCAACCCACTGACGTCCAACAGTTTGGTTGTTGCTCCAATGGAATGTGGCAACAAACTGACTACTTACCAGATGACTGTCCAGAGTGGCGGAGACAGGAGTTCGAATCCTACCATGGGAGGTGGGGTACTTGCCTTCAGTTAGTTAAGTAATTTAGTATAGATTAAACAATATGTTTGTGTACAAAAAACATCCGATTCAATGGTCCCCATTATCATTTTCCTTGTTTACCAGATTCCAGCACTAGTAGCCTTTGTATTCCTGATTATTAAGGTGTATGAAATCATGAGGGGCATAGACAGGGTGAATGTATTCAGTCTTTTACCCAAGAAAAGGGAATCAAAAACTAAAGGGCATAGGTTTAAGGTGGAGAGGGGAAAGATTTAAAAGGGACCTGAGGGGCAACCCTTACACACACAGGGTGGTGCATCAGTGGAACGAGCTGCCAGAGGAGGTTGAGGCAGGTTCAGTAACGACATGTAAAAGGTACTTGGACAGGTACATGGATAGGAAAGGTCCAGAGGGATATGGGCCAAACACAGGTAAATAGGACTGGCTTAGATGGGCATCTTGGTGAGCATGGATGAGATGGGTCGAATGGCCTGTTTCCGTGCTGTATGACTCTATGACTTATCAGCCTCCAGCCTCTGTCTGCACCTTCTCCCTCCCTTCCCCCGTCCTGCCCCCGTCTGCTCACTTTCCTTGTCGGCTTCCACCCATCGCCACCTTCCTCTGTCCTAACTCCACGTCAGCCCACCCCACACCTGGCTCCACCTGCCCATCAGTCCTCACCCCTCCTCTGCCCACCTGTCACCTACCACCTCTTGCCTCGCCCTCCCCCTCTCCTCTTTATACGGGCATCTCCTCTCTCCACTCCCCAATCCTGACGCAGGGGGCCTCGGCCCGAAACGTGGACATTTCCTTCCCCCCCACAGATGCTGCTCGACCATTGAGTTCCTCCAGTAGAATATTTGTTGCTCCAGATCCCAACGTCTCCAGCCTCTTGTGTCTCTGGTTTATTAATGTCCTTCAGAGAATCTGCTGTGCTCGCCCCGTCTGTGATTGACTCTTTAAGATAAGATATCTTTATTAGCTACATGTACATTGGAACACACAGTGAAATGCATCTTTTGCGTAGTGTCCTGGGGGCAGCCCGCAAGTGTGGCCACGCTTCCGGCACCAACATAGCACGCCCACAACTTCCTAACCCGTACGTCTTTGGAATGTGGGAGGAAACCGGAGCACCCGGAGGAAACCCACGCAGACATGGGGAGAACGTACAAACTCCTTACAGACAGCAGCTGGAATTGAACCCGGGTCACTGACGCTGCAAAAGCGTTATGCTAACTGTTACACTATGGTGCCCGCAGTGAACTAGAAATCTCTCAGTTCAGGAGCTATGAGGGGACTGATCACTAATCTCCATCCGTATCACCAGCAAGCTCTCCTGGTCCCTCCACACTGATGCAGTGATCAAGAAAGTGCATTAACATGGGTGTATTCTTGTGTGCCTGAGAACATTCAGCTTGTCCATGAGGATTCTCTTGAACTTCAATGGACATACTATAGAAAGTACCCTGACGGATTGCATCTCAGCCTCGGACGGCGACTGCTCTGGACCAACGGAACCAGCAGAGAGGGGTAAACACTGCCCAGTCTGTCACAGGCTCCTCACTTCCTTCCATCCAGTCCACCCTCATTGTGCGTTGCTTCAGGAAGGCTGGCGGTATCATCAGAGATGCCTGCCCCCTCCCCCCCCCCCCCCCCCCCCCCGGCTATTCCCTTTTCTCTCTTCTGCCTTCTGGGAGAAGATACAGGAGCTCGAAAGCCCGGACGTCCAGACTGAAAGAACAGCTTCTCCCCCACTGCTGTCAGACTCCTGAACCAATCCCTTCTCTCACATCCCCTTTCTGGTGGTTCTGCCACATTCTCAGACTCTTAACTCCACCTCTCTCGGTTATTCTGTTAGTGTCACTGTAACATTTCTTTTTGCACTACTTCAGAATGCGCGTCAGTCTTTGCAACGTTCATTGTTTTTGCTCTTATCACTGTATTTATTGTTGTATTTATTATTACCATGTACACTGTTTACTCCATGACCTTCACACGTACCACCAGACTTAAGGACAGCTTCTACCCCACTGTGATAAGACTATTGAACGGTTCCCTTATACGATGAGATGGACTCTGACCTCACGATCTACCTTGTTGTGACCTTGCACCTTATTGCACTGCACTTTCTCTGTAGCTGTGACACTTTACTCTGTAATATTATTGTTTTTCCCTGTACTACATCAATGCACTCTGTACTAACTCCATGTAACTGCACTGTGTAATGAATTGACCTGTACGATCGGTTTGTAAGACAAGCTTTTCACTGTACCTCGGTACAAGTGACAATAATAAACCAATACCAATACCAACACGAGCAAGGAATTTCATTGCACCCTGGTGTGTAACAATAAACTGATCTGAATCTGAATCCCTTGAGAGGAGATACAGTAATGTGATGTTTTGATGTTCGTGGAGTTTGGTACCAAGTGGTGGCACAGTGAATAGAGCCACTGTCTCACAGCTCCAGTGACCCGGGTTCAATTCCAACCTCCAGTGCTGTCTGTGTGGAGTTTGCATGTTCTCCCTGTGACCACGTGGCTTTTCCCTGGGTGCTCCGTTTCTTCCCACATCCCAAAGACGTGCGGGTTGGTAGGTTAATTGTCCACTGTAAGTTGCCCCTCATGTGTAGGTGAGGGGTAGAATCTGGAGGGAGTTGGTGAGAATGTGGGGAGAATGAGATTACTTAATGGGCTGAATGGCCTCTTTCTACATCATAAGGGAATATGGAAAAGTTCTGGGAGTGTGTGATGGGACAGTGTAGAGGGAGCTTCACTCTGTGTCTGACCTCAGGAGTATATGATGGGACATTGCAGAGGGAGCTTCACTCTGTGTCTGACCCTGGGAGTGTGTGATGGGACAGTGTAGAGGGAGATTCACTCTGTCTGACCCCGGGAGTGTGTGATGGGACGATGACGGTTTTGTTATTCTCTCTGAGCTGGCGTTACAAGCTGGAACACTTTCACTTTCCATTAATTCCAGGGTGACACTGATGCTTTTGACTGAATGTTGCAAAGCAAGTTGGGAACAATTAATGTCAGCATTTTCATCTAAAAGCTCAGCACATCCCAGTGCTAACACACTCCTCCCTGTGACCACAAAAATGCATTGACCCCATCATGAACCCCATGTACATCGACTCATTGTCACAAACAATGTACATGACACACCCTTGGAAAATCACTCAAGTCGGAACTTCTACCTTCAATCTTTGGGCACCATTCAAGGCGAACACTCCGGGCTTGCCTAGGTATCAGCCACAGTTCCATGACAAGCTCCCTCACTCCCTGTCCAAAGGGCATGGGTTCAAACCTCACTCCAGCGATCTGAGCCCACAATCCAGGCTGGTTGTCCAACGCAGGACTGAGGGACGACCGCAGGACCGGAGGACTTGTCCTTGGGATTGAAACCCCAAACCAAGGCCGTGTTTGCCCTCCTTGATCACACAGTTCTGGAGAAATAGAACAACACAGAAACAGGCCCTTGGACACAACATGTACATGCCGTCCTATTTGCCCACCTGCACTAATCCCATTTGCCCGCACTAGGGTCATATCCTTCCAGAATCTGCCGTCCCTTTTCTCTCCGTATCCGATGCCTTGCCTCTTCAAGTGCCTGCTGAAATGTCTCTTAAACCCAGTGACTGTATCGGATTCCAGCACCTCCTCTGGCAGCACGTTCCAGATATCAACCACTCCCTGTGTGAAAAACTTACCCCTCAGATCCCCTTTAAAACTCAGAGACACAGGAGAGTGGAGGCGCTGGGATCTGGAGCAAAAAGCACACTGTTGAAGGAATTCAGTGGGTCAGGCAGCATCTGTGTAGGCAGTGCGATGGTCAGCATTATGGGTCAAGACCCTGGATCAGGATCTTGCTTTCTGACCCCCCTGATTTTTAAGATAAGATTCCTTTATTAGTCACACGTACATCGAATCACACAGTGAAATGCATCTTCTGCATAGAGTGTTCTGGGGGCAGCCCGCAAGCGTCGCTACGTTTCCGGCGCCAACATAGCATGCCCACAACTTCCTAACCCGTACGTCTTTGGAATGTGGGAGGAAACCGGAGCACCCAGAGGAAACCCACGCGGACACGGGGAGAACGTACAAACTCCTTACAGACAGCGGCCGGAATTGAACCCGGGATACTGGCGCTGGAATAGCTAACCTGCCTTTTCCCTCCAGCCGTTTGTTTTCTGAATCAGAATCAGATCTATTATCACTGATAATATGATGTGAAATGTGTTGTTTTGCGGCAGCCATACAAAGCAAGACATAAAATTACTATAAGTTACAAAAATAAATAAATGGTGCAAAAAAAAGAATAATGAGGCAGTGTTCATGGGTTGACGGACTTTTCAGAAATCTGATGGCGGTGGGGAAGAATCTGTTCCTGAATCATTGAGTGTGGGTCTTCAGCCTCCTGTACCTCCTCCCAGATGGTAGTAATGAGAAGAGGGCATGTCCGGAATGGTGAGGGTCCTCAGTGATGGATGCTGCCTTCTTGAGGAATTGCCTCTTGAAGATGTCCTCGATGGCGGGGAGGGTTGTGCCCATGATGGAGCTAGCTGAGTCTGCAGCCTCTTGTGATCCTGTGCCTTGGAGCCTCCATACCAGGTGGTGATGCTCTCCACTGTACATGTATAGAAATTTGCACCAGTCTTTGGTGATGTACCAAACTTACCCCTCAGATCCCCTTAAAAACTCTGAGAAACAAGAGACTGCAGGTACTGGAATCTGGAGCACAAAACTAACTGTTGAAGGAGTTCAGTGGGTCAGGCAGCATCTGTGCAGGCAGTGCGATGGTCAGCATTTTGGGTCGAGACCCTGCATCAGGACCAAGCTTCTTGTCCCGCTGAGTTCCTCCAGCAGCTTGTTTTTTGCCCCTTTAAAACTCTTTCCTTCAACCTATTCCCTCTTTTCTTTGATATCCTTACCATGGGAAAAAAGATTTTGACTATCTACTCTACTTATGCCTCACATAATATTATGCACCTCTGTCAAGTCACCCCTCAAGCCTCCTTTGCTCCGGGGAAAACAAGCCCAGCTTGTCCAATCTCTCCCCACAATGAAAGTCCTCCGATCCAGGCAACACCCTGGAGTATCTCCTCTGCACTCTCTCCAGTGCAATCACATCCTTCCTGTAGTGTGGCACGTAATTACTAGAGTTATATAGCACACAAACAGGCCCTTTGGCCCAACGCGTCCATGCTGACCATCACAAACCCATTTACACTAATCTCAGTTTATTCTCTATACGTTCCTGTTAACTCCTCCCGCATTTCTTCCACTCAGCTATAGGCTCGGGACAATTCACAGTGGCCAACCCTCGTGTCCTTGGGATGTAGGAGGAAGCAGGAATATCCGAAGGGAAACCCATGCGGTCACAAGGAGAAGATGCATCCAACCAGAGGGCCAGAGGACAACCGTAACCCCCATGCTCCACCTACTGGAACGGAGAGCAACTACACACAAGAGGGGATTGTGCCAGACTTCAGTTGTCCAAGGGAACAGGCAGAGGTCCTTCAAACCACCATTCAGGGAGATCCTGGCATTATATTTGCTCTGTAACCCAATTCCAAATGCCTGCCAATGTGCCACATTCTTTGGTTCCTCCATCAGTCTATCCTGAAAAGGACAATTCCTTTTCAAGGAACTTGGGCTTGAAGAAACGAAACTGCAAAATTTCAGCAAGGCAGAGAGTGACAAAAATAAAGAAAAAAAACACAGATGCTGAAAGTCAGAAGTCAAAACTGAAAAGTGTTTGCAGCAATTCCTGTATTTATTTAGTATGAGAGATCTTGGGGTGTGGTGGGGCTGGAGGAAATTACAGGCTAGACTCTTAACAGTGCTGAAGAGCAGAGAGACCTTGGGGTGCAAGTCCATGACTCATTGAAAGTGGCTACACAGGTAGACAGTGTGGTTAAGAAGGCTTATGGAATGCTTGAGGTAATCGAGGTATTGAGAATAGCAGTCAAGAAGTCATGATGCATCTCTATAGAACTCTGGTTAGGCTGCATTTAGATTATTGCGTGCAATTCTGGTCACCTCTCTCCAGGAAGGATGTCGAGGCTTTAGAGAGGGTGCAGAGGAAGTTTACTAGGATGCTGCCTGGATTAGAGGGCATGTGCTATCAGGAGAGGCTGGACAAACTTGGGCTCATTTCTCCGGAGCGGTGGAGGCTGAGAGGTGATCTTTTGGAAGTGTATAAAATTATGAGGGGCATAGATAGGGTGGACAAGCAATATCTTTTTCCCACTATTGAGTGATCCAATACCAGAGGGCATGCATTTAAGGTGAGAGGCGTTAAGTTCAGAACAGACATGAGGGGTACGTTTTTTACTGAGAGAGGGGTGGATGCCTGGAATGCGTTGCCTGATAGAGTGGTGGAGGTAAATTCATTGGGGGCTTTTAAGAGGGGCTTGGATGGGCACATGAATGAGAGGAAAATGGAGGGATGTGGGCATTCTGTAGGTAGAAGGGAATAGCTATGTCGGCACAACATTGTGGGCCGAAGGGCCTGTTCTGTGCTGTACTGTTCTATGTTCTATGTTCTAACTCAAGGGTGCTGATGTTAAAATTGAGGCAGGAGCTAATGTGGATCATTAATCTCACTGGTAATTGGGTGAACAGAAGTTAGGACACACACCGCAGGTTTATGGGGAGATGAGAAACAAAAAAAACTGGTCCAAGTCAATTCTTTAATTTATTGACAGGAAAACTGCAGATGGATTGAGACAGACAACACGAAAATAGATGGTATAGTGGGCAGTGAAGATGGTTATCAGTTCAGGGGGATCTGAAACAGCTGTATAAGTGGGCCGAGGAATGTCAAAAGGAGCTTAATTCAGAAACTTGCGAGGTGTTGCAATTTGGAAAGTCAAATCAAGGTAGGAATTTCACAGTGAACAATAGGGCCCTGGAAAGTGCTACAGCACAGAAGGAACTTGAGAGTTCAGGTACATGGTTCCCTGAAAGTGGAGTCACAGGTAGACAGGGTGGTGAAGAAGGCTTTTGGCACACTGGCCTTCATAAGTCAGGCATTGAGTATAAAAGTTGGGAGGTCACGGTGCGGTTGTACAGGACACTGGTGAGGCCGCACTTGCAGTATTGTGTTCAGTTTTGGTCGCCCCGCTTCAGGAAAGATGTCATGAAACCGGAAAAAGTGCAGAAAAGATGTACAAGGATGTTGCCAGGACTTGAGGGACTGAGTTACAGGGAGAGGTTGGACAGGCTAGGACTTTTTTCTTGGATGTAGGAGACTGAGAGGTGATCTTATGGAGGTGTATAAAATCATGAGGGGCATAGATAGAGTGAATGTACTCAGTCTTTTTCCCAGGGTTGGGGAATCAAGAACTAGAGGGCATAGGTTTAAGGTGAGAGGGGAGAAATTTAATGGGAACCTGAAGGCCAACCTCTTTACACAGAGAGTGGTCAGTATATGGAATGAGCTGCCAGAGGAAGTGGTTGAGGCAGGTACAATAACATTTGGACAGGTAGGTATAATAACAACTTGGACAGGTACATGGATAGGAAATGTTTAGAATGTTTTGGGCCAAACGCTGACGGAGGGGACGAGCTCAGATGGACATCTTGGTCAGCATGGACCAGTTGGGCCAAAGGGCCTGTTTCTGTATGACTATAACAAATTAAGCACTTGGGAGTTGTAAGAAAGCAATTGGTCCAACAGCCTATTCTCATTAACAAAAAAAGGTAATGAAACATCTCATCGACTGTGTTATCAAGGACCATTTAACCGTCCAAGGACCTGCTCACTGATGTCCACTTTCAGTTTCCCCAAGATCATCATAGAGCTCATCACAGACTTAGTCCAAACAGGGACCAGAGTTGGATTGCGGAGGTTAGGTGAGAGTGACTGCCCTTGATGTCAAGACAGCATTTGACCCAGTGTGTTATCAAGGAGCCCGAGTAATGGTGAGGTCAATGAGCACCTGGGGGAAAGCACCCAACTGTTGAAGTCAGCCTTGCACAAAGGAAGGTGGTAGAGGTTGATGGACGTCGGGTATCGCAGATCTTCAGGAGTTCCTCGGGGCATTGTCCTCATCCCAACCATCTTTTGTTTCTCCACCAATGTCCTTGGATAGTTGGAAGAGATGAACGGTGTGGCAGAGACCCAAACAGTCCTTCCAAGCGTAGTGCTTAGTGTAACGCTATTACAGCGCCAGCGACCCAGGTTCAATTCCGGCCGCTGTCTGTAAAGAGTTTGTAGGTTCTCCCCCTGTCTGCGTGGCTTTCCTCCGGGTGCTCCAGTTTCCTCCCACATTCCAAAGATGTACGGGTTAGGAAGTTGTGGGCATGCTATGTTGGCGCCAGAAGCGTGGCGACACTTGCGGGCTGCCCCCAGAACACCCTCTGCAAAGACGCATTTCACTGTGCGTTTTGATGTACATGTGACTAATAAAGATATCTTATAGATATCTAATTCTCATGGCATTTATACCCTGGGCATGTATGCCCATTACAATAAACTTGAACTTGAAGCTTGAAACTTGATTTTCCAAAATGTGAAGCCATATCATCAGCACCCACGTCGAGAAATGCAAGCTAAAGATAAAATAAAAATTGGTGGATAAATTCCATGAGAGCGAACTTTTATTCCGTACGTGATCTGTGAATTCTGAAAGGGCGCACTTCTGTCACCCAATCTGGTGTAAAGTGGGGATCGCCTGTACTACTTTAGACCACACTGCCTCTTAGATGCCCAGCTTTGGGCTGACCAAATCTGTTCCACAACTTGAAGCTCTGACCTCTAGTTCTGGACTCTTCAACCAAAAGGAAGAGTGCCTTAGTTTCCACGTTCCACTTTCCTTTCTTGTCAGATTCCATCATCTTCAGCCCATGGAGATACAACAGATGCTGGAATCTGGAGCAACACACAAAACGCTAGAGGAACACAACGAGTCAGGCAGCATCTGTGGAGGGAAATGGACAGTCGACGTTTCAGGCCGAGGTCATCTGGACTGGAGAGGTAGAGGGAAGAGAGTTAGTATGAAAAGGTGGGGGGAAGGGGCAGAGCAAGAGCTGGCTGGTGATAGGTGGATTAGATGGGGGGGGAGATAAGCAGATGAGAGAGGGGAGAGAGTGGGAATAATGTCAGAAGCTGGGAGGTGACAGGTGGAGGTGACGAAGGTCTGAAGATGAAATACCTTAGATCCTTCCTGGATCCAAACTGGGAGGCTTGAAAACCACATGGGACAAGATGGCGGTGGAGACAAGTATTGGTTTTAGTTTATTATTGTCACTTGTACCAAGGTACAGTGAAAAACTTGTCTTGCATACCGGTTGAACAGGTCAATTCATTACACAGTGCAGTTACATTGAGTTAGTACAGAGTACATTGATGTAGTTCAGGTAAAAACAATAACAGTACAGAGTAAAGTGTCGCAGCTACAGAGAAAGTGCAGTGCAATAAGGTGTAAGGTCACAACAAGGTAGATCATGAGGTCAGAGTCCATCTCATCGTATAAGGGAACCGTTCAATCATCTTATCGCAGTGGGGTAGAAGCTGTCCTTAAGTCTGGTGGTACATGCCCTCAGGCTCCTGTATCTTCTACCCAGGAAGGGTATGTGGCTGTGGGAGCGTGTCTGGGTGAACATGTAGTCGAAGGGTAGGAGAGCAGCCCTTGGTAGCTTCCACTCCTCTACACTCTCAGCCCTGATGCTTGGTCTCAACCTGAAACATCGGCCATCCCTCTCCCTCCACAGACGCTGCCTGACCCACTGAGTTCCTCCAGCAGTTTGTTTCTCGCTCCAGATTCCAGCATCTCTTGTGTCTCAAACATCTCACACCAATCAAAGGAGTGCCTCACCCAAAGAAAACCTACACGGCATACTGGAGACACAAGAGACTACAAATGCTGGAATCTGAAACACACAAGATGCTGGAGGAACTCAGCGGGTCAGGCAGCATCTGTGGAGGGAAATGGACGGTCAACGTTTCATATCAAGATCCTCCATCTGCCTTCTGTTTCGAGGTTTTACTCATTATTTCCACTCTTCATCTGCCCATCAACCCCCCCCCCACCTGGATCTACCTATCACCTGCCAGCTCTTGCCTCCCCCCTTCCCCTCACCTCTTTATACTGGCTATCTCAGCTCTACTCTTTCAGCCCTGATGAGGGGTCTCGACCCAAGATGTCAACTGTCCATTTCCCTCCACAGACGCTGCCTGACCTGCTGAGTTCCTCCAATAGTTTGTTTGTTGCTCCAGATTCCAGCATCTGTGGTCTCTTGTGTCTCCCTTAGGTTCCACCTTGGCAATCCCCTCGGGCATTTTACACAATCTGGTGAGATCACCCTTTGACATTAAGCCTCATTCCAAGCAATCTCTGCTTGTGAAACAGGGCTCTCATTCCAGAAATCAGTCGAATGGTTTACAATTAACTGTCACATCTCATTTTTCCATTGAAAGTCATTTGGCATGAGTAACTTCTTATCCACAGGGAACACCTCACCAGGATAAAGAGCTTCTAAAAATATGACCTGAAACTTCACCTCATCTCCTCCCTTGTTAGTGCTTAAGAATTCTCAGCTCTCCTGTAATAATACACTCAGTTTCTTCGCAACATTTAATTTTCAACGATTATTTAATTACTGTCCTGAAGCTGGTTGGTTTCACCACGAATTTGCAGAACGTCTTCCATATGAAGCAATGTTATTGCTAGTCCTGATGCAGGGATTCAACCTGAAACGTCGACAATTCCTTTCCTCCCGAGATGCTGCTCGAGCCGCTGAGTTCCTCCAGCAGATTGTTTGTTGTTCTAAATTTCAGCATCTGCAGTCTCTTGTGTCTCCAGTGTTCTTTCTATGTTGGACGTACAACACAGAGATTGCATCTAGTTATAGAACATAGAACATAGAACAGTACAGCACAGGAACAGGCCCTTCGGCCCACGATGTCTGTGCTGAACACGATGCAAAATTAAACTAACTCTCTTCTGCCTGCACGTCATCCATATCCCTCCATTCCCAAGCACGGTAGTGTAGCGGTTAGCGTAACGCTATGACAGCGCCAGCCACCCGGGTTCAATTCCGGCTGCCATCTGTAAGGAGTTTGTACGTTCTCCCCTTGTCTGCATGGTTTTCCTCCGGGTGCTCCAGTTTCCTCCCACATTCCAAAGATGTACGGTTTAGGAAGTTGTGGGAAGTTAGAGGTGTATAAAATATTAAGAAGAATAGATAGAGTGGACAGCCAGCGCCTCTTTCCCAGGGCACCAATGCTCAATACAAGAGGGCATGGCTTTAAAGTAATGGGTGGGAAGTTCATGGGAGATATCAGAGGAAGGTTTTTTTACCCAGAGAGTGGTTGGGGCATGGAATGCGCTGCCTGGGGTGGTGGTGGAGGCAGGTACATTGGTCGAGTTCAAGAGATTGTTAGATAAGCATATGGAGGAATTTAAGATAGAGGGTTATGTGGGAGGAAGGGGTTAGATAGTCTTAGGTGAGATTTAAAGGCCGGCACAACATTGTGGGCCGAAGGGCCTGTATTGTGCTGTACTGTTCCAGGATTCTATGCTATGTTAGCGCCAGAAGCGTGGCGACACTTGCGGGCTGCCCCCTGAATACTCAACGCAAAAGATGCATTTCGCTATGTGTTTCGATGTACATGCAACTAATAAAGAAATCTTATCTTATTATCTTATTCATGTGTCTATTTAACAGCCTCTTAAATGCCATTGTCGTATCGTCTTCCAACACCACTTGTGGAAGGCCGTTCCAGGCACCCAACGCTCTCTGTGTAAAAACCATGCCCTGCAAATCTTCTTTAAACAGAGGGAGACATAAGAGACTGTGGTTCTGGTCACCACACTTCAGGAAGGATCTGGAAGTTGTTGGGGAGTGCCATAAGGATTTAATGGAATGATCTTTGGGATAAGGGATTTCAGCCACAAAGTTCGACCGGAGAAGGTGGGGTTGTTCTCCTTAGAGCAAAGAATGTTGAGAGGGGTTTTATATGAGTGAACAATTTCATAATGGGTTTAGTTAGAGTCATCGAATCACACAGCACAGAAACAGGGCCCTTCAGCCTAACTGGTCCATGCTGCCCAAGATGTGCATCTAAGCTCGCTCCACTTGCCTGTGTTTGGCCCACATCCCTCTAAACCTTTCCTATCCATGTACCTGTCCAAATGTCTTTTAAATGTTATTGTTTCTGCCTCAACTACTTTCCCTAGCATCTTGTTCCAAATACTGAGCATGAGGGTGAAAAAGTTGCCCCTCAGGTCCCTTCTAAATCTTTACCATCTCACCTTAAACCTGTGCCTCTAGTTTTTGGTTCCCTTTCCCTGGGAAAAAAAACTGTGTGCATGTGTCAATGGACAGGAGACCTCCTTATTCATGGTGGGTTCAATGACCAGAGGCTACAGACTTCAAGTAACGGGCAGTCACAGTAGTGTAGCGGTTAGCGTAATGCTATTACAGCGCCAGAGACCCGGGTTCAATTCCGGCCGCTGTCTGTAAGGAGTTTGTACGTTCTCCCCGCGTCTGCGTGGGTTTCCTCCTGGTGCTCCGGTTTCCTCCCACATTCCAAAGTGGTACGGGTTAGGAAGTTGTGGGCATGCTATGTTGGTGCCGGAAGCGTGGCGACACTTGCGGGCTGGCCCCCAGAACACTCTACACAAAAGATGTATTTCACTGTGTAAATACATAAAGAAATCTTATCTTATCTAAAATGCAAGAAATATTATGTGGCAAGTGAGTGATCCCACAACCAATGGATGAGGTCAATGCTCTGCAGTCCTGTCACATTGTTGTCAATGGTACTGGACAAGTAAGCAGCTAATGGGGGAGAAGGTTCCAAGAACATTCCTATCCTCATTGATGCCATAGTTCACTGTGTCGTGGTTAACAAAAAGGCTGAAGTACTTACAGCCATATTCCGCCAGAAATGCCAAGTGGATGATCCATCTTGACTTCTCCCTGAGGTCCGCAATGTCACAGAAACCAATCTGCACCAATTGCTATTCATATCCTCTTAGGAAATAGAAAGAAGCCGTTTGGCCATTGGCCCAATGATGACACTCAGAGCAATCCCATTCCAACGTTTAATCCCCATAACCTCACGGTTACCATCGGGCAGGAGGGACAGAAGCCTGAAGTCCCACACCACCAGGTTCAGGAACTACTTTCCTGCAGCCATCAGGTTCTTGAACTGACCTGCACAACCCTAACCCCTGCCTCAGCAACGGGACACTACGGACCACCTCTTGCACTGCCGTGCCCTTGTTTTCTAATTGTACTTTTGCACTTACGTCTTGTTTAGCAGTGTTTTTCTTCACTGTCTTGTATAATTTATGTACAATTTATATTCTGTGCATTGTCTGTACCTACGTGCCTGTGATGCTGCTGCAAGCAAGTTTTTCATTGTACCTGTACCTCACCGTACTTGTGCACATGACAGTAAACTCGACTTGAATCCAGCATGTGAATTTACAGACATTACTTAGTCTACCAGCAGGCACGTGTTTGGAGTGTGGGAGGAAACCGGAGCACTGGTGAAAACCCATTCGGTCATAGGGAGAACATATCAACTCCACACAGGGAGTGGAGGTCAGGATCGAGCCTGGGTCACAGGCATAGGGAAACAGCAGCACTACCCGCTGCAACGCTCTACCGCCCCACGGTTCACACCATTTATGCAGCATCCATAAGCTCGTGCTGTTGCTACAGCGCTCTGGTCAAGAGGGTTGAGAGTTTCAAATTCCTCGGAGTGAACATCACCATTAACCTGTCCTGATCCAACTACGTAGATGCCACAGCCAAGAAAGCTCACCAGCGCCTCTACTTCCTCAGGAGGCGAAAGAAATTTAGCATCTGGCCATCGACCCTCACCAATTTTTATCGATGCACCACAGAGAACATCCTGTCTGGATGCATCACAGCTTGGTACAGCAACTGCTTTGCCTGAGACCTCAAGAAACTGCAGAGAGTTGTGGACACAGCCCAGCACATCACGGAAACCAGCCTCCCCTCCATGGACTCTGTCTACACTTCTCACTGCTTTGGTAAAGCAGCCGGCATAATCAAAGACCCCACACACACCCTGGACATTCTCACCTCAGAAGATACAAAAGCCTGAAAGCACGTACCGCCAGGCTCAAGGACAGCTTCTATCCTGCTGTTGTAAGACTATTGAACAGTCCCCTAGTACAATAAGGTAGACTCTTGACCTCACAATCAACCTTGTTATGACCTTGCACCTTATTGTCTGCCTGCACTGCACTTTCTCTGTAACTGTAACACTTTATTCTGCATTCTATTATTGTTTTACCTTGTACTACCTTGATGCACTGTTGTAATGAATTGACCTCTATGAACAGTGTATAAGACAAGTTCTTCACTGTGTCTCAGTATATGTGACAATAATAAACTTATTTACCAATAAGGTAAATATCAAGGATTAATATGTTCCTTTTACATATTTTATTGAAGGCAGTCAACCCTCAGCTAACAGCAGTGTCTGATACAGCAATGTATCAAAAGTCATTCCATTTTACACACAGTGGTCTTAGAGACATGCACACATTGACATATATAAGATAAGATTAAAGGTAAGATAAGATCTCTTTATTAGTCACAAGTACATCGAAACGCACAGTGAAACGCATCTTTTGTTCTGGGGGCAGCCCGCAAGTGTCGCCACACTTCCAGCGCCAACACAGCATGCCCACAACTTCCTAACCTGTATGTCTTTGGAATGTGGGAGGAAACCGGAGCACCCGGAGGAAACCCACGCAGACACGGGGAGAACGTACAAACTCCTTACAGACAGCGGCCTGAATTGAACCCGGGTCACTGGCGCTGTAAAGTGATAAGCTAACCGCTACACTACCGTGCCTGCCCACATGCACACATTGACATATATGACACAGCTATCCCTTAAAAAAGTAACTAATCACAACTTTCTTGAAAGAAAGTAAGTCATTTAAGTTATTAATTAACACAGCTGAAGACGTGCTCGAGAACAATCTGTGCCTCCAGCTAAGTTGCTCCAGTATATTGACAGCACTGGCATCCACCCAGCAATGTGGAATATTGCCCAGGTATGTCTTTTACACAAACAGCAAGACAAATCCAATCCAGCTAATTACTGCCCAGTCAGTCCATACTCACTCATGAACAAAGTGGTGGATGCTGTTATTCATATCAGTTTCAAACAGTCCTGAGAGTCATATTCAGAAAATGAGCACAGAAAAAGGCCCTTCGGCCCAACTCGACTATGCCGACCATGGTGTCCACCAATCTAGTCCCACCTGCCCGCGTTTGGTCCATATCACTCTGAACGCCTCCCATCCACATACTTATCCAAGTGTCTTTTAAACGTTATTATTGTACCTGCCTCGACCACTCCCTCTGGCTGCTCGTTCCACCCTCTGCCTGAAGAAGTTGCCCCTCGGGTCCCTTTTAAATCTTTCCCCTCTCACCTTAAACCTATGCCCCCTAGTTTTAAGTTCACCTTCCATGGGAAAAAGACTATGTATGTTCGCCCTCATGATTTTATAAGGACGCCCCTCAGTCTCCTACATTCCAAGTAATAAAGTCCTGGCCTGCCCAACCTCTCCCTGGAACTCAGGCCCTTGAGTCCCAGCAGCACCTCATAAATCTTCTCTGCCCCACATCTTTCCTGAAAGGATGACCAAAACTATGCACAGTTCTCCAAGTGCCGTCTAACTAATAATTGGTTTATTATTGTCACTTGTACCAAGATACAGTGAAAAACTTGTCTTGCATACTGTTCGTACAGATCAATTCATTACACAATGTGTTGGGGTAGCACAGGGTAAAAACTATAACAGAATGCAGAATAAAGTGTTACAGTTACAGAGAAAGTGCAGTGCAGGCAGACAATAAGGTGCAAGGCCATAACAAGGTAGGTTGTGAAGTCAAGAGTCCATCTTATCTTACTGGGGAACTGTTCAATAGTCTTATCACAGTGGGACAGAAGCTGTCCTTGAGCCTGGTGGTACGTGCCCTCAGGCTCCTGTATCTTCTGCCTGATGGGAGAGGGGAGAAGAGGGAATGACCCCGATGGGTGGGGTTTTGATTATGTTGGCTGCTTCACCAAGGCAGTCTTAAACAATGACAACATAACTTCTCAACTCCTGTACTCAGTGCCCTGACTGATGAAGGCCAGCGTGCCACGCACCTTCTTCACCACCCTGTCTACCTCTGATGCTGCTTTCAGTGAACCAGGTATTTGTAATGTACAATGTACTTACTCACCAATAATCTGCTCCTTGATGCCCGCTTTGGGTACTGCCAGGAGCATTTGACTCCAGACCTTACCACTGCCTTGGTCCAAACATGACAGCAGGGATGAGGTAGGAATGCCTGTCCTTGACATCAAGGCAGCAGGAGACTGAGTGTGGCCTCAAGATGCTTTGATAAAACTGAAGTCAGTGGACATTGAAGGAAGAGCCGGTCATTGACTTCAGGAAGGGGGGAGGTGTACGTGCTCCTGTCAACATCAACGGTGTTGAGGTCGAGAGGGTTGAGAGCTTCAAGTTCCTGGGAGTGAACATCACCAATAGCCTGTCCTGGTCCAATCACGTAGATGCCATGGCCAAAAAAGCTCACCAGTGCCTCTACTTCTTCAGAAGGAGAAAGATTTTTGGCATGTCCCTGTCAACCTTCACCAATTTTCACCAACCTTCAACCAGCGTCCCCTCCATGGACTCTGTCTACACTCCTTGCTGCCAGCATAATCAAAGACCCCCATCCACACCGGACATTCTATCTTCTCCCCTCTCCCACTGGGCAGAAGATACAAAAGCCTAAAAGCACATACCACCCGGCTCAAGGACAACTTCTATCCCAGGTTCAATTCCGGCTGCTGTCTGTAAGGAGTTTGTACGTTCTCCCCGTGTCTGCGTGGGTTTCCTCCGGGTGCTCCGGTTTCCTCCCACATTCCAAAGACGTACTGGTTAGGAAGTTGTGGGCATGCTATGTTAGCACTGGAAGCGTGGCGACACTTATAGGCTGCCCCTAGAACATTCTACGCAAAAAGATGCATTTCACTGTGTGTTTCGATGTACATGTGACTAATAAAGAAATCTTATCTTATCTTATAAGACTATTGAACGGTCCCCTAGTTCGATAAGATGGGCTCTTGACCTCACAATCTACCTCATTATAATCTTGCACCTTACTGTCTGCCTGCACTACACTTTCTCTGTAGCTGTGACACTTTATTCTGCATTCTGTTATTGTTTTACCCTGTACTACCTCAATGCACTGTGTAATGAATTGACCTGTATGATGGGTATGCAAAACAATTTTTCACTGTACCTCGGTACATGTGACAAGAATAAATCAATTCCAATTCCAACGCTCCAGTCATTGGAGCTGTACCTTGCTCAAAGGAAGATGCTTGTGGTTTTCAGATGTCAATCATCCCATCCCCAGGACATACTGCAAGAGTTCCTCAGGGGATGGTTCCATCTTCAGCTGCTTCATCAATGACCTTCCTTCCATCATAAGGTCAGAAGTGGGATGTTTGCAAATGTTTTCTCCGGAGCATCAGAGGCTGAGGTGAGACCTGATAGTAGTATATAAAATTATGAGATGCATAGAAAAGGTGGATAGTCTTTTTACCAGGGTGGAAATGTCAAATGCTAGAGGGCATAGCTTTAAGGTGAGAGGGGGAAAGTTTAAAGGAGATTTATGAGACATGTTTTTTTTACACAGGAGATGGTGGGCGCCTGGAACGTGCTGCCAGGGGTGGTGGTGGAAGCAGATACAACAGCAACGTTTAAGAGGCTTTTAGGCGGGCACATGAACAGGCAGGGGACAGAGGGATACAGACCACGTGCAGGCAGATGGGATTAGTTAGATTGGCGTCACGGTCGGCGCAGACATGGTGGGCTGAAGGGCCTGTTGTTGTGCTGTACTTTTCTATGTTCTGTCTTCTATGTTATAGCACAGAAACAGGCCCTTTGGCCCATCAGAGCCATGACAACCTTTTTGCCCAAGTCCAGTCAAGAGGTCCAGTACTGTGGTGAATGTAATATTTGGAATGAGACATTAAACTAAGGGGCTGTCTCCTCTCTCGAGTGGACATAAGAGGTCCATAGCCAGTGTCGTGGAGTTTAGCCCAAAACCCAGTCAATATTTATCCCTCACCTCCACCCAAAGTAGGTGACCTGGTCTTTCCAACACTGCTGTTCGTTGGGTCTTGCTGTGCACAAATTACCCACCACATTTCCCGCTCACAACTCATGGCCGCATTTCAGAGAGCGAGTCTCCATTTGCAAGGAACTCCGAGAGCCTCCCGAGCTCATAACCCCTTCACAGTCGGAATTCCCATCTGAAATGAGCAGGAATACTGCTTGCTCTGGAATTTTGTCCCAACACAATTCTGCCATGTTGAGATTCGTGCACAGGTCTTTTCTGACAGGATTCCCATTGTCAATAGAGAGCTAAAATAAGACAAGATAAGATTTCTTTATTAGTCACATGTAGGTCAAAACACACAGCGAAATGCATCATTTGCGTAGAGTGTTCTGGGGGCAGCCTGCAAGTGTCGCCACACTTCCGGCGCCAACATAGCATGCCCACAACTATAACTGATATTTCCATACAACATTGGAGGTCATTTGACCCATCAAGTCTGTGCTGGCTCTCAGACATCCCCAACAGTCCCTTTCCCCCACTTATTTCCCAGTAACCTATTCTTTCCCGCATGACCATCAATTGCCCCTGGTTGAGTCTGAGAGTCATAGAAAGATACAGCATGGAAACAGGCCCTTCAGCCCACTGAGTCCGTGCCAACCATCGACCAACCGTTTACACTAATCCTTTGTTAATCCCATTTTATTCTCTCTCACCTTCCCATCAACCCCCCCCCCAGATTCTACCCCTCACTCACACGCGAGGGGTAATTTACAGCGGCTAATTAACCCACCAACCCGTACATCGTTGGGATGCGGGAGGAAATTGGAGCACCCGGGGGGAGCCCACAGGGTCACAGGGAGAACGTGCAAACTCCACACACAGACAGCGCCTGAGGTCAGGAGTGAACCGGGGATCCCGGGAACTGCGAGGCCTCGGCACTAACCGCTGCACCACTGTGCTGCCCACACTTGGAGTGTGAGGAACAGATGAGCTTGAAGCCGGTGGAAGGCGAGAAGATCCCAACAGTTTGCCAGTGTTCCCTCAGGAAGCAATGGCCACTGTCACACACAGTGGAGGGACTGTCCGTGTCCTATCAGAGGCCAGGAAGTCACGGGGTTGTGTCAGGATGCGACTGGCGGTTCCAGGAGGCAACTCAGAACCACCATCTTCTCAGCGTAGGCAATGATTGGGTAATAAATGCCAACCACATTCCAAGTAAAACAGTCACATCTCACTGTTACCTCAAACCCCTTCCCTCAAGTGCTGTTGCATGGGAATTTTACACAGAAAAGCATTGTTGTTCAGTTTCTTTCTGAGGATTTTGATGACTTGTTCAATTGAGTAAATGGCCCGGAGGAGTGCTCGAGTGAACATCAGACTCGTCGGGACCTGCTCTCAGCTCCCCTGTGCCTACATCGAACATGAGACTTTTGGAAGAGTAACTCCCAAGCGATTAGGTAACAGGCACCAGGAGCCCTCTGCTCCCATTGTCTCCTCTTCTCCCTCCTTCCTTATGCTGAGGTATGTCCCTCAGCCCAGCTCCGGCTCAATCTCACAAGGTTGTGAGTTCGATCTTCATGGGCCCCACTTGAGTGCAGGACTGAGAGAGAGTCTCAGAGTTGCAGGTACACCTCTTTGTTGAGATAAAAACAATGGCATGGAATATAAGATCTGGGACGTCAGGTTACTGATTTATCAAATATTGGGTAGGTCATCCCACAAGATGCAGAAGGAACTCAGCAGGTCAGGCAGCACCTGTGGAAGGAAATGGATGGTCAACGCTCCAGATCGAGACCCTTTATCCGGACTGAAAGAGGGGAGATGGCCAGTATAAAGAGGTGGAGCAAGAACTAGCAAGCAACTGGTGGATCCAGGAGAGGACAGGCTTTCCCCTCCATCCACTCTATCTGCCCATCCCTCCCACTGGGTCCGCTCCCCCCCACTGTTCCCCTCTGCCCTCCCCACCTCCCTCCCTCGATTCCCTGCTCCACCTTCCTCTCCTCTCAGATTCCATCGTCTTCAGCCCTTTGCCACTACCACCCCTCACCTCCCAGCTTCTGGCGCTATTCCCACCCTTCCCTCCTCCATCTGCCTATCCCTCGTCACCTGGGTCCACCTATCAAAAGGTTGACTGTCCATTTCCCTCCATAGATGCTGCTGGACCCATTGAGTTCCACCAGCAGATTGTGTGTTGCTCCAGATTCTTAGCGTCTGCAGTCTCTTGTGTCTCCACTGGTTAGGCCAGACCTGGAGAACTGTGTGCAGTTCCGGTCACCACACCAAAGGAAAGATATGATTGTGCTGGAGAATGTGCAGAGGAGATTACAACAAACAATCTGCTGGTGGAATTCAGTGAGTGGAGCACCATCTGTGGGTGGGAAGGGTGGGGGCGCAAGGCATTGTCAATGTTCCAAGTCAAAACCATTCCAGGATATGTGGGAGGATGGGGTGAGATAGTCTTAGGTGTGGTTTGAAGGTCGGCACAACATGGTGGGCCAAAGGGCCTGTATTGTGCTGTATTGTTCTATGGTTCTTTCGTTCTATCTGCAGTTTGTGTCTTGTTGCCTGGATTGGAAAATTACAGTTGTAGGGAAACGTTGGCCAGGCTGAGTTTGTTTTCCATGGAGCGGAGGAGGCTGAGGGGTGACCTGATAGTGTACAAAATTATGGTAATTGGTAATTGTCTTATTATTAATGCATGTACCAAGATATGGTGAAAAACTTAGCATGTCAAATTTTTCTGAGTGATCATCTCATCACATCAGTGCATTGAGGTAGTACAAGGGTAAAGCAATAACAGAATGCGGAATATAGTGTTGCAGTTACAGAGAAAGTGCAGTGCAGGTCATAATGAGGTAGATTGTGAGGTCAAGAGTCCATCTTATCCTACTAGGGGACCATTCAATAGTCTTACAACAGTGGGGTAGAAGCTGTCTTTGAGCCTGGTGGTACGTGCTTTCAGGCTTTTGTATCTTCTGCCCGATGGGAGGGGGGAGAAGAGAGAATGTCCGGGGTGGGTGGGGTCTTTGATTATGTTGACTGCTTTACCAAGGCAGCGAGAAGTGTAGACAGAGCATAAGGAAGGGATGGTTTGCCGGATGTGCTGAGCTGTGTCTACAACTCTCTGCAGTTCCTGGGGTCTTGGGCAGAACAGTTGCCATACAAAGGCGTGATGCATCCGGATAGGATGCTTTCTATGGTGCATCCATAAAAATTGGTGAGGGTCAAGGGGGACATGCTGAATTTCTTTCGCCTCCTGAGGAAGTAGAGACACTGGTGAGCTTTCTTGGCCATGGCATCTACGTGGTTGGACCAGGACAGGCTATTGGTGATGTTCACCCCTGGGAGCTCGAAGCTTTCCTTCGATGTTAGCAAAACAAAAGAGCTGGTCATTGACTTCAGGAAGCAGGGTGGAGCAAACACCCCTTCATGTGATGCTCAGGTGGAGATTGGTATTGGTTTATTATTGTCACTTGTACTGAGGTACAGTGAAAAACCTGTCTTGCATACCAATCGTACAGGTCAATTCATTACACAGTGCAGTTACATTGAGGTAGTACAGAGTGCATTGATGTAGTACAGGTAAAAACAATAACAGTACAGAGTAAATTGTCACAGCTACAGAGAAAGTGCAGTGCAATAAGGTGTAAGGTCACAACAAGGCAGATCATGAGGTCGGAGTCCATCTCATCGTATAAGGGAAACGTTCAATAGTCTTATCACAGTGGGGTAGAAGCTGTCCTTAAGTCTGGTGGTACGTGCCCTCAGGCTCCTGTATCTTCTACCCGATGGAAGAGGAGAGAAGAGAGAATGAGCCGGGTGGGTGGGGTCTTTGATTATGCCGGCTGCTTCACAAAGACAGCGAGAAGTAAAGACAGAGTCCAAGGAAGAGAGGCTGGTGTCCGTGATGTGCTGGGCTGTGTCCACAACTCTCTGCAGTTTCTTGCGGTCCTGGGCAGAGCAGTTGTTGTACCAAGCCCTGATACATCTAGATAGGATACTTTCTATGGTGCATCGATAAAAGTTGGTGAGTGTCAAAGGGGACAAACTGAATTTCTTTAGCCTCCTGAGGAAGTGGAGCCGTTGGTGAGCTTTCTTGGCTGTTGCATATACGTGATTTGACCAGGACAGGCTGTTGGTGATGTTCACTCCCAGGATCTTGAAGCTGTCAACCCTCTCGACCTCAGCACCATTGATGTAGGCAGGTGCATGTACACTGCCCCCTTTCCTGAAGTCAATGACCAGCTCTTTAGTTTTGTTGACATTGTTGTCATGACACCATTCCACTAAGCTCTCTATCTCCTTCCTGTACTCCGACTCATCGCTGTTTGAGATACGGCCTACAACGGTGGTATCATCTGCACACTTGTAGATGGAGTTAGAGCAGAATCTGGCCACACAATCATGAGTGCATAGGGAGTAGAGGGCTGAAGACGCAGCCTTGTGGGGCACCATTGTTGAGAATAATCGTGCCAGAGGTATTGCTGCCTATCCTCACTGATATGCAGTCTCCAGTTACAGAAGGAGGTGTTGAGTCCTAGGTCTCGGAGTTTGGTGACATTTGCTTGGGATTATTGTATTGAACTGTAGTCAATAAACAATAGTCTAACGTAGGTGGCTTTGCTGTCCAGATGCTCCAGAGCTGAGTGTAGGGCCAGGGAGATGGCATCTACTGTAGACCTGTTTCGGCGATAGGCGAATTGCAATGGGTCCAGGTTGTCTGGGAGGCTGGAGTTGATGCGTGCCATGACCAACCTCTCAAAGCACTTCATGATGGTGGATGTCAGTCACTGGTCGGTAGTCATTGAGGCGTGTTACCTTGCTTTTCTTCGGTACTGGGATGATAGTGGTCTTCTTAAAACAGGTGGGAATCTGAGATTGAAGCAGGGAGAGGTTAAATATGTCTGTAATACTTCTGCCAGCTGATCAGCATAAGATCTGAGCACACGGCCAGGACACCATCTGGGCCAGATGCGTTCCTCGTGTTCACTCTCTGGAAGACTGATCTAACGTCCTCAACAGTGACCACGGGTTCAATTGCATTGGAGGCTATCAGGGTGGGTGGTGACAATCCACTTCCCTTCTGTTCAAAACGCGCATAGGATGCGCTAAGCTCATCAGGAAGGGATGCGCTGTGGTTAACTATGTAGCCCGTCTTTGACTTGTAGCCTGTTATGGCATGTAAGCCCCGCCATAACTGATGGCTGTTCTGGGACTCTATTTTGAGTCAGTATTGCCTCTTGGCATCTCTGATAGCTTTCCGAAGGTCATATCTCGATTGAGAGATGGTTGAGAGCTTCAATTCCTGAGTGTAAATATCACCAATAGCTTGTGCTGGTCCAGCCACTAAGAAATTTGGCATGTCCCCATTGACCCTCACCAATTTTTATTGATGCACCACAGAAAGCATCCTCTCTGGATGCATCACAGGTTGTTATGGCATCCGCCCTGCCCAAGACCGCAAGAAATTGCAGAGAGTTGTGGACACAGCCCAGGCATCATGGAAACCAGCCTCCCCTCCATGGACTCTTGGCTACACTTCTCGCTGACTTTGTAAAGCAGCCAACATAATCAAAGACCCCACCCACCCCGGACATTCTCTCTTCTCCCCCCTTCCCATCGGGCAGAAGATACAAAAACCTGAAAGCACGTACCACCAGGCTCAAGGATAGCTTCTATCCCGCTGTTGTAAGACTATTGAACAGTTCCCTAGTTCGATAAGACGGACTCTTGACCTCACATTTACCTCATTATGACCTTGCACCTTATTGTCTGCCTGCACTGCATTTTCTCTGTAACTGTAACACTTTATTCTGCATTCTGTTATTGTTTTCCCTTGTACTACCTCAATGTACTGTGTGATGAAATGATATGTATCGATGGCATGCAAAACAAAGTTTTCCGCTGGATCTCGGCACATGTGACAATTGTAAACCAATTACCAATTACCAGTGTACTCTCAGATGAACATAAAAGATCCCACAGCACTGCTTTGGAAGAGGGGATTTACCCCCAGCATCTTCATGTTTGATTGTAGGATCTTGCTGTGCACACATTGGTTGGCATGTTGCAACAGTGGCCGGGCTTCACCATGCACTTCATTGCTGAGGTGGTGGTGTGGTATGGAAATACAGGGGGGATTGTTTTGCTCTCCTGCAGGGGAGAGGTCTCATCGCCGTCTCCCTGTTGCTACCTGTGTCAGTGAACCAGAGGGAAGGACCACCTAAACACTGTTTGTTCCCTGCTGCTCTCAGCCAGTCCCCAGAGGAGAAACTGAAGTGAAACTTGAGACACCAGTGTGAATTGTTTTGCGGGAATGGCAACTATGAGACTTTTGGAAACCAGAAAGGTGGAGGAGAAGCCTTCCAGCAACAGAAAGCCGCCATTGTCTCAGGTAGTTTACTCGACACTCGACCAGTTCATGCAGGAGGTGCCCGTAATACCCTGAGTGGAACTGAAAGTCAAGTCCTCGCATGAGCGACAAGACGTAACAAACACAACCTTTTACAAAGGGGAAGTCCTCGATGTCTGATCCAACAAACAGGCCCATTAAATCCAATAAAGGGGCTTTCTTCAAACAATGCATCTCAAGTACTGTGGTTAAGACAGGGCCATGATGAAATCTATTCGTGTCTGCACTGAAGGAAGCAATGCCTCCTCTCCTCCTTCCATTAGACTGCAGTCACTGCCAATGGGACAGGACAGAACATAGAGTCATAGTCATAGAGCACTACAGCACAGAAACAGGCCTTTCAGCCCATCTAGTCCATGCACCATAGAAAGCATCCTATCTGGATGTATCACGGCTTGGTACGGCAACTGCTCTGCCCAGGACCACAAGAAGCTGCAGAGAGTTGTGGACACAGCCCAGTGCATCACAGACACCAGCCTCCCCTCCTTGGGCTCTGTCTTTACCTCTCGTTGCCTTAGTGTAGCAGCCAGCATAATCAAAGACCCCACCCACCTGGGACATTCTCTCTTCTCTCCTCTTCCATCGGGTAGAAGATACAGGAGCCTGAGGGCACATACCACCAGACTTAAGGACAGCTTCTACTCCACTGTGATAAGACTATTGAACGGTTCCCTTATACAATGAGATGGACTATGATCTCACGATCTGCCTTGTTGTGACCTTGCACCTTATTGCACTGCACTTTCTCTGTAGCTGTGACAATTTACTCTGTAATATTATTGTTTTTACCTGTACTACATCAATGCACTGTGTACTAACTCAATGTAACTGCACCGTGTAATGAATTGACCTGTACGATCAGTTTGTAAGACAAGTTTTTCACTGTACCTCGGTACAAGTGACAATAATAAACCAACTAACCAACCTGACCTTCTGCCTAGTCCCATCTACCTGCACCCGTACCATATCCCTCCAAACCCCTCCCATCCATGCACCTATCAAAACCTCTCTTAAATGTTACAATTGAACCCACATCCACTACTTCCACTGGCAGCTCGGTTCACACTCGCACCACCCTCTGAGTGAAGAAGCTCCCCCTCAGATTCCCCTTAAATATTTCACCTTTCACCCTAGACCTATGTCCTCTAGTTCTAGTCTCATCCAACCTGAGGGAAAAAAGCCTGCATTCATTCACCCTATCTATACCCCTCATAATTTTGTATACCTCTATAAGATCTCCCCTCATTCTCCTGCATTTCAGGGAATAAAGTCCTAACCTATTCAACCTTTCCCTATAACTCAGGTCCTGGCAAAATCCATGTAAATTTTCTCTGCACTCTTTCGAGCTTATTGATATCTTTCCTGTAGGTGACCAGAACTGCACACAATACTCTAAATTCGGCCTCACCAATGTCTTATACAACTTCAACATAACATCCCAACTCCTGTACTTAATGCCCTGATTTATGAAGGCCAATGTGCCAAAAGCTCTCTTCAAGTCAACATGAAGCTGCTGGAGGAACAGCAGATCAGGCAGCATCTGTGGACGGAAATGGACAGTTGACATTTTGGGTCGAGACCCTTCATCTGAACTGAAGGAGTAGAGGGGAGAGAGCCAGTGTAAAGAGGTGAGGGGGAGGGGTGGGAGCAAGAACTGGCAGGTGATAGGTGGATCCAGTTGAGGAGGGATTGATTGGCAGATGGAGTCGGGTATGGGAGGGAAGGGTGGAGACAGCGACAAGAGGCTGGGAGGTGATAGGTGGAGGCAACAAGAGGGCTGCAGATGGTGGGATCTGATGGTGGAGCATGGAAGGTGGGGAGGGCTGGTGGGGAAGGGACCCAGTGAGGAGGAGTGTGTGGGTGGACAGGTGGAGAAGGTGGTGGGGGCGGGGGGAGGGGGGCTGGATTGGGAGATAGGGGTCTGGGGGGAAGGGTTTATAAAGGAGGATCTGGATGAGAAGAACATTCTATCAGAAAGAGAGAGAAAGGCACAGAGGGGAGCAGGTTACCTGAAAGTGGAGAATTCAATGTTTATGCCATTTGGTTGTTGACTACCCAGGCAGAATGTAAGGTGTTGTTCTTCTAGTTTTTGTTCAGAACCTGTTATGAAACAGATTCAGGGTCTCAGAAGGTGAGGGCTCTGAACACAGTCTTAGAGATAAATGATTTATTTACAAAAAGACAAACGCGGGGGAAGGGTAACGGGAGTAACACACACACACGCGCACAGTTGATAGCGAGCGTGGGAAAATCACAACAGGGGTAAAATACACACACACACACACACACACACACACACACACACACACACACACACACAACGAACTGGGTGCATACAATCAAGGAGAAACAATACAATATCCTCCACCCCTTGACTCAGTGCGGGCACAGCTCTGTGCTACCAGGGATACTAACTAAAATGATCCCACCCCTTTTACCAGTGCACACCTCGCCAACAATCTCTCCAGCGCCGTTCCACGGTTCTTCAGCCTGGGATGAAGCAGGGTGATCCCTCGGGTCGGGAAAAAGACAGCAAGCCGAGCACGTGTGGCGTTCTTTACAGTGCTGGAGGGCTTTGGGGTCCAGCCCAGGTAATTTAAAAAGGCCAATGGTCTGATGCCAGCAAGGACTAATCAATCACAAAGGCCAATGGCCCAAGGCCAAGTACAAAGGTGCTTAAAGGGGCCAATGGTCAGGTTTGCACTGATGGGTGGGGTGGAGCCAAACCTTGATTGGCAGTGGTGTGTCTTTCGACCAGGTAGTGGGCAGTGCTGTCACATGACAGCCACGACCCTCCACAATACAGAACCTGAGTTAGACCATCGAGGCTCTTGAATCCGCTCAGAAGTTCAAACAGTCCAACATTTCAATACTTTGTGTGTGGTTACTGGTCAACAAGGACTCAGTGCGATGAAGGGCCTGATTCTGTGCTGTATAACTCCATGACTTTCCTGTCTCATCCCTCAGTCTCAAGCCGAACAGCCACAGGTGTAGATAATTCCAAAGGTCCATTACTGTCCGTGGGCCAAAGCTCTTCCTCAGGTCAGAATCAAATGACTCATTCCTTACCCTGATTCCATGCCTCTCTTGTTCCTCAACCTGTGGGAGGTACTCTCAGCAAGGACTTTCACAGAATTTTATTTGTTTTAGAGTGATCACCTCCGACTCCAGATAGTGTGGTCCAATCCTCTGCAGTCACTTGGCAGAGTGTGGAGTGCCCACTGAGTACAGTGTGTGAACTTTGGTGAGTCAGGGGCTTCAGTGAGGCAGAGGCAACAGTGCAGCTTTATATTTAAAGCACTGAATGGAATTATTCTAGTTTCTGCTTTGTGAGCTAAGCCAAGCAAGGAGAATTCCAAATATTGCTAAAACGTTGTAGCCTGGTATGACAGAAGTACTCTATGAATCTATATCAATACATCACTGGCAAATCCCTCCCCACCATCAGTAGTATCTACAGGAGGAGCTGCCTCAAGAAGGCAACATCCATCATCAAAGATACCCACCATCCGGGCCATGCCATCTTCTCACAGCTACCATCGGGCAGGAGGTACAGAAGCCTGAAGCACCACCCCACCAGGTTCAGGAACAGCTACTTCCCTTCAACCATTCCATTCTTGAACCAACCGGCACAAACCTAATCACTACCTCAGTATAACAACACTATGACCGTTTTGATCACTTTGCACTACAGTGGACTTTGTTTTTTTTTGTTCTAATTATGTTCTTTCTTGTAAAAGTTGTCTGTATTTATGTTTAATTTATGTTTTTCTTGTGAATGCTGTGTCTCTAATGCTACATGCCTGTGATGCTGCTGCAAGTAAGTTTTTCATTGCACCTGTGCACACATGTACTTGTGCATATGGCAATAAACTTGACTTTGACTTTGACTCTATGACTCTATGTCTCTATGACTCTTAACAGGAAGAGGCATGGTCAGGCACCTTCAGGTCATGGAATACATAGATGCTTCTCTTGTCCTGTACAAACATGGGGCAGGATGTGTTGTCAGCTCGCAGTGGACAAGCTCCAGGTACTGGGACCTGAGGAACAGCTGATATCACTGGCCATCCCTGAGGCCGAGAGTTTGTGAATAGAATCTTTCAGGTGATGGTCACCTTGTGATATTTTGTGATATTTATAGATGACTTAGATGAGGGGGTGGAGGGCTGGGTTAGTAAGTTTGCGGACAACACTAAGATAGGTGGTGTTGTGGATAGTGTGGAGGGCTGTCAGAGCTTACAGAGGGATATGATAGGTGGTGTTGTGGATAATGTGGAGGGCTGTCAGAGCTTACAGAGGGATATTGATAGGATGCAGAGCTGGGCTGACAAGTGGCAGATGGAGTTCAATCCGGAGAAGTGTGAGGTGGTACACGTTGGAAGGACAAACTCCAGGGCAGAGTACAGGGTAAACGGCAAGGTACTTGGCAGTGTGGAGGAGCAGAGGGATCTGGGGGTTCATATTCACAGTTCATTGAAAGTTGCCTCACAGGTGGAAAGAGCAGTTAAGAAGCCCAATGGGATGTTGGCTTTCATAAATCGCGGGATTGAGTTTAAGAGCCGCGAGGTTATGATGCAGCTTTACAAAACTCTAGTTAGGCCACACTTAGAGTACTGTGTCCAGTTCTGGTCGCCTCATTATAGGAAGGATGTGGAGGCGTTGGAGAGGGTGCAGAGGAGATTTACCAGGATGCTGCCTGGATTGGAGGGTATTGAATATGAGAGGCTTAAGGTGCTAGGGCTTTATTCACTGGAAAGGAGGAGGATGAGAGGAGACATGATAGAGGAATATAAAATATTGAGAGGAATAGATAGAGTAGACAGTCAGCACCTCCTTCCCAGGGCACCAATGCTCAAGACGAGAGGTCATGGCTTTAAGGTTATGGGTGGGAGGTTCAGGGGAGATGTCAGAGGGAGGTTTTTCACCCAAAGAGTGGTTGGTGAATGGAATGCACTGCCTGGGGTGGTGGTGGAGGCAGATACATTGAACAGGTTCAAGAGCTTGTTGGATAGGCATATGGAGGAACGTGAGATAGAGGGATATGCGGGAGAAAGGGGTTAGGTAGTGTGAGGGTGGTCTGATGGACGGCACGACACGGTGGGCCGAAGGGCCTGTTTTGTGCTGTATGGTTCTATTATTCTATGGTTCAGCTCAAAAGATGGCAGACAGAGAGGGAAAAGGTGTCTGCTGGACAGCCAATGAATAGCAGGAGATAGTTCAGGAGACCATGAGGGTATCTTGTCTTCATCTCAGTTCTGAACATTGATAGGGGACAGGGTTCACTGTCTGTAGGGAGTTTGTACGTTTTCCCCATGTCTGCGTGGGTTTCCTCCAGGTGCTCCAGTTTCCTCCCACATTCCAAAGACGTACAGGTTAGGAAGTTGTGGGCGTGCTATGTTGGCGCCGGAAACGTGGCGACACTTGCGGGCTGCCCCCAGAACACTCTATGCAAAAGATGCATTTCACTGTGTGTTTCGATGTACATGTGACTAATAAAGAAATCTTATCTTATCTTATCCCTGTGACCAAGTGGGTTCCCCCAGGAGCTCTGATACCCTCCCACATTCCAAAGACGTACGGGTTAGGAAGTTGTGGGCATGCTATGTTGGTGCTGGAAGCGTGGCGACACTTGCGGGCTGCCCCCAGAACACTCTACGCAAAAGACGCATTTCACTGTGTGTTTCGATGTACATGTGACTAATAAAGATATCTTATCTTATCCCCATGACCAAGTAGGTTCCCCCAGGAGCTCTGATACCCTCCCACATCCTAAAGACGTGCCTTTTGATCAGTTAAGGTGTCCCCAGTGTAGGTGGCTGATGGGGGATTTGGGGAGAGACTGGTACTAATGGACATATGAGAGAACAGAAATAAATAGGGGAATGGAATATTTTTTCTGGGAAGTTCTTTATTCATAGAGTTGATGAGTCATACAGCACAGAAACAGGCCCTTCGGCCCAACTCATCCATGCCGACCATGGTGCCCACCAAGCTAGTCCCATTTGTCCGCGTTTGGCCCATATCACTCTGAACCCTTCCCATCCATGCTCCTGTCCAAATGTCCTTTAAATAGTATTATTATACCTACCTCAACCACTTCCTATGGCAGCTCATTCCATGTATGCACTACCCTCTGTGTGAAGAAGTTGCCCCTCAGATCCGTTTTAAATCTTTCCCCCTCACCTTAAACCTTTGCCCTCTAGTTTTTAGTTTCCGTTCCCCAGGAAAAAGAATATGTGCCTTCATGCTATCTATACCTATCATGATGTTATACACCTCCATAAGGTCACCCCTCAGTCTCCTACATTCCAGGGAATAAAGTCCTAGCCTGCCCAACCTCTCCCTATAACTCAGGCCCTCGAGTCCTGGAACGTCCTCGTAAATCTTCTCTGCACTCTCTCCAGTTTAACGATGTCTTTTCTATAACAGGACGACCAAAACTGTACACAATACTCCAAGCACAGCCTCATCAACTCTCAGGAATGTCTGTCTTCCCTGAAGACAGGCATAAAATATATATTTAATATTTCTCTTTGCCATTTCCTACTCGCCAAAATGATTTCACATGTCTCAATCTAAGGGATATTTTTCCATATTTCTGTACAACATAAAAGTATGCCATTCGGCCCATCGAGTCTTTGCCAGCTCACAGATGCATCCCATTCCCCCATTAGTTTTCCCTGTATCCTGTTCCCCACATCCCCATCAATTCTACCACTCACGTACACACTCGGGGCAATTTACAGCAGGCAATTAACCGACCAACCCATACGTCTTTGGGATGCGGAGGAAAGCGGAGCACCCGGGGGAAACCCACACTGTCACAGGGAGAACGGGCAAACTCCACACAGACAGCGCCTAAGGTCAGGATCGAACCGGAGTCACTGGAGATCTGAGGCAGCAGCTCTGCTCACTGCACCACCGTGCCGCCCAGCATCAACTTCCGCTCATCTGTTACGTTTTGAATATCCATAGAAGCCTGTATAATTTTTCCTGTCTCACGTTAAGTTATTTTCAAGTCTGCTTTTGCATTCCTTATCAATGCCTTGCTCCTGCTGTGCTGAATTCTAAAATATTCCCAGTCCTCAGTCTCACAGCTCGTTTTGGCAAGATTTCCTTTAATCTAACACTATCTTTAACTTGATCGGTTTGTTGCCTTAAAGGGATACACATTTGTTGTAAATTACATATTAATTCTCGAAACGTTAGCCATGTTTACTGTCATACCTTCCAATATAGTTTCTCATTCCACCATTGTCAATTCATGCCTCATAGCTTGATTGTTTTATTTAAATTTTAAAGCCTTGGTTTCAGATTCAACTAAATCACTTCCAATCTTTCAATGAAATTCTATCATGTTATGATCACTATTCCCCAAAGGCCCCTTAACTACAGATTATTAATCAACCTTTCTCACTGCAAAAAAACTAGAGTTAAAATAACCTATTCCCCAGTTTGTTCCTCAACATACTGACTTACAAAACCAGTTCAAATATTTTTCCTTACAGAATTACAATGAAACTTTGCTTCACTGCATTAAGGTTGAGAAAACTATACATACCAATGCAGGTGTGGTCTCACCAAAGGCAACAGCAGCAACAATAAAAAGAAAAAAAACACATAAATAATTTTTAATTGCAAAATAACCTCAGGATTTTCAAAGAAAAAAATTGGCTTTGAGCCACTCAAGATATTCAAGTAAGACTCGTCAAGAGAAGTAGAGTTTTAAGGAGTGTCTTGAAGGGAGAAGCAAGACCTGGAAAACAGAGAGGATGGAACCCAAGAGCTCAGGGCCCTGGCAGCTAAAGGCATGTCCACCAATGGTGCAGCAGTGTACCTTATCGGATGACTTGAGGAACCCAGGTGCCTTGGAGGATTTGTCATACTTCCTTATGGCATAGAAGGAGACCATTCGGTGCGTGGAGTCTTGTAATCCCATTCTCCCACTTATTTCCCTGTGATCCATTCCCTCTCACATCACCCATCGACAGCCTCCGATTCCCCACCCATCACCTACACTCGGGGGAATTTACAGCGGCCAATCATCTCATCATTGGGATGTGGGAGGAAACTGGAGCACCCGGGGGAAACTCACACTGTCACAGGGAGAACGTGCAAACTCCACACAGACAGTGCCCAAGGTCAGGATCGAACCCAGGTCACTGGAGTGGTGAGGTAGCGACACTACCTACAATGCCATCATTCCGCCCTGGATTATAACCCTGGTAGAGGTTACGAGGGAGCATGTGGGGGTGGTGAAGGCAGAGGCTCTCACAACATTAAGAAGTATCAAGACAAGAACTTGAATCACCAAGTCATAGTAGAATCCGGTCCAAGTTAGGAGACTGAGGAGATTCGGTACGTCACCAAAGACTTTTACACATTTCTACAGATGTACGGGGGAGAGCATTCTGACTGGTTGCATCACCACCTGGTATGGAAGCTCCAATGCACAGGATCGCAAGAGGCTGCAGAGGGTTGTAGACTCAGCCAGCTTCATCACGGGCACAACCCTCCCCGCCATCGAGGACCTCTTCAAGAGACGGTGCCTCAAGAAGGCAGCATCCATCACTATGGACTCTCACCATAGAACCATAGAACACCACAGCACAGAAAACAGGCCATTCAGCCCTTCTAGTCTGTGCTGAAACTATTCCACTAGTCCCATTGACCTGCACCCAGTCCATAACCCTCCAGACCTCTCCCGTCCATGTATCTATCCAATTTATTCTTAAAACTTAAGAGTGAGCCTGCATTTACCACGTCAGATGGCAGCTCGTTCCACACTTCCACCACTCTCTGAGTGAGGAATTTCCCCCTAATGTTCCCCCAAACCTTTCCCCTTTCACCCTAAAGCCATGTCCTCTCGTACTTATCTCTCCTAATCTAGGTGGAAAGAGCCTACTCGCATTAACTCTGTCTATGCCCCTCATAATTTTGTAAACCTCTATCAAATCTCCCCCCATTCTTCTACACTCCAAGGAATAAAGTCCTAACCTGTTCAACCTTTTCCTGTAACTCAACTCCTGAAGACCCAGCAACATTCTAGTAAATCTCCTCTGCACTCTTTCAATCTTACTGATATCCTTCCTATAGTTAGGTGACCAGAACTGCACACAATACTCCAAATTTGGCCTCACCAATGTCTTATACAACCTCACCATAACATCCCAATTCCTATTCTCAATACTTTGATTTATGAATGCCAGGATGTCAAAGGCCTTCTTTACAACCGTGTCTACCTGTGACGCCACTTTCAGGGAATTATGTATCTGAACTCCCAGATCCCTTTGTTCTTCCGCAATCCTCAGTGCCCTACCATTTACTGTGTATTACCTACCTTGATTTGTCCTTCCAAAATGCAACACCTCACACGTGTCTGCATTAAATCCTATCTGCCGTTTTCTGGCCCATTTTTCCAGTTGGTTCAGATCCCTCTGCAAGCTTTGAAAGCCTTCCTCGCTGTCCACAACGCCTCCAATCTTAGTGCCATCAGCAAACTTGCTGATCCAATTTACCACATTATCACCTAGATCATTGATATAGACAACAAACAACAATGGCCCCAGCACAGATCCCTGAGGCACACCACTAGTCACAGGCCTCCAGTCTGAGAAACAATCATCCACTACCACTCTCTGTCTTCTCCCACACAGTCAATTTCGAATCCAGTTTACAACCTTTCCATGGATACCTAGTGTCTGAACCTTCTGAACTAACCTCCCATGTGGGACCTTGTCAAAGGCCTTACTGAAGTCCATGTAGACAACATCCACAGCCTTTCCTTCATCTACTTGCTTGGTGACCTCCTCAAAAAACTCTACAAGATTCATTAAACATGATCTGCCACACACCACACCACCCGGGGCATGCCCTCTTCTCGTTACTACCATCAGGGAGGCGGTACAGGAGCCTGAAGACCCACACTCAACGATTCAGGAACAGCTTCTTCCCCTCCGCCATCAAATTTCTGAACGGTCCATGAACCCATGAACACTACCTCGTTATTCCTTTTTTTACACTATTTATCTACTTCTGTAACTTACAGTAATTTGCACTGTACTGCTGCCGCAAAACAACACATTTCGCGTCATTGATAATAAACCCGATTCTGATTCTGAAGTCAGTCTTGGTAAATGGGATTAGTATAGATGGATCCTTCCTTGCGATGGATACTTCCTTCCTTGTGGGCTGCCTCCCAGCACATTCTCAGTAACACAAATAGATGCTGTGTGTTTCGATGTACATGTGACTAAAAATAAATATCTTATTCTATCTTATGTTATACTTGACAGTGTGGGCCGGAGGGCCTGTTTCCATGCTGTATGTGTCTATCACATGGAGACATTTGAAGTCAATGGTGGGATTTTAAAATCAAGGCTTTCCTTCCCTGGGAGACCATGTATGCCAGCGAATACAGGTGAGTGGTTCGGATTAGGACACAACCCATGTCACTGTAGCAAAACCTTCTGCCTGTTAAATTTCGATATCCTTGACCATAACGTGCAACTGGGAGGTTGGTACTTTCACGCCAAAACTAACTCCAGGAATGGGGGGAAGCGGGAGTGGAAAGAGAACCATAAAACCCAGGCTCCGCCAACCGTTCTCTTCCCTTCCCCTCCCACAGAGAGTGGTGGGAGCGTGGAACGCACTGCCGGCAGAGGTTGTGGGGCAGATACATTCGGGACACTTAAGATAGACACATGAATGATAGAAAAATAGGGGGCTATGTGGGAGGGAAGGGTTAGATAGATCTTAGAGCAGGATAAGATGTCAGCACAACATTGTGGGCTAAAGGGCCTGTACTGTGCTGTAGTGTTCTATGTTTCTGTTTTTACAGAGAGATCTCAGCCCCATCACATCAATCCCTTCCCCAGCACTCACCCACATCCTCAGTTGCAGGGGTGTTTTAAGTTATTTGGTGCTGCTGACATACAGGTTTGTGCATTTATGCACTCCCTGGTTGTGAGTCATTGGACTGATATCTGGAGTTGACTGGCAAAGCGAGTTACATTCCCACTGATGGTCTGAGTTCACTCCAACAGCTTCAGGGCATTGGAACAGCTGCCAAATCACACAAACCTTCCTTCACTTGTGGGAAACAAATTTTTTTTTATTTTTATTTATAACAAAATAAACTCTTCAGCTTCATTCTTGTTCCCACAGTCGACGTACATTCCTCTGTTTCTCCAAAATGTTTGCACCCCAGTCTCAGGCGATGAGCATTTCCCATCCTATTTGAAAGGTGCCTGTCAGGAGCAGGCATGAGCATCTGACCTCTCGAGCTTGCTCCTCCACTGAAAGTGACCCTGGATCTGATTGTAACATCGAGGGACTGAGTTATGGAGAGAGGTTGAGCAGGATGGGACTTTTTTGGAGCGTAGGAGAATGACGGGTGATCTTACAGAGGTGTGTAAAATCATGACGGGCAGAGACAGGGTGAATGTTCATTGTGTTTTTCTCCTGAGGTAATCAATGCTTCATCAGCCAGGGCATTGAGTACAGGAGTTGGGACATCACGTTGCAGCTGTACAAGTTGTTGTTGAGACCACATGGAGTATTGTGTGCAGTTCTGATTGTGATTAAGCTGGAAAGGGTTGGGGAAATCAAGAACTAGAGGACACAGGTTTAAGGTGAGAAGGGAGAGATTCAACAGGAACCTGAGGGACAACCTTTTCACCCAGAGGGTGGTCAGAATATTGAATGAGCTGCCAGAGGCAGGTACATTAACAGCATTTAAAAGGTACATGGATAGGAAAGGTTTGGAGTTGATATGGGCCAAATGCCGGCAAATGGGACCAGCTTAGTTGGGAATCCTGGTCAGCATGGACCAGTTGGGCTGAAGGGCCTGTTTCTATGCTGTATGACTCTATCTGATGCATAAAAAAAACATACCAAGAATCTTCAGAAGAGTGCAAACAAAAGTGGGTCACCACACCACAGATGATAAGGACCCAGGGTACATGAACATGCTTCCCCGAAAGTGGTGACACAGGTAGACAGGGTGGTGAAGAAGGCGTTTGGCACACTGGCCTTCATCAGTCAGGGCACTGAGTACAGGAGTTGGGGTGTCATGTTGCAGTTGGTGAGACCGCACTTGGAGCATTGTGTGCAGTTCTGGTCACCCAGCTATAGGAAGGATGTCACTGAGCTAGAGAGGGTGCAGGAAAGATTCACAAGGGGACTGTTTTCAGTCTGGAGCATAGAAGGCTGAGGAGTGACCTTGGGGCAGGCACGGTAGTGTAGTGGCCAGCTTAACGCTTTACAGTGCCAGCGACCAGGGTTCGATTCCCGCCGCTGTCTGTAAGGAATTTGTATGTTCTCCCCATGTCTGCGTGGGTTTCCTCCGGGTGCTCCGGTTTCCTCCCACATTCCAAACACGTACGGGTTAGGAAGTTGCGGGCGTGCTATGTTGGTGCCGGAAGCGTGGCGACACTTGCGGGCTGCTCCCAGAGCACTCTATGCAAAAGGTGCATTTCACTGTGTGTTTCGATGTACATGTGACTAATAAAGAAATCTTATCTTATCCTATCTTGTAATAACGTAGAGAGGGGCATAGTTAGGGTGAATGATCACAGTCTTTTTCCTAGGGTAGGAGAGTCTAAAACTAGAAGATGCAGATTTAAGGTGAGAGGGGAAAGATTTAAAGGGGACCTGAGGGCAACGTTTTCACACAGAGGGTGGTCATATGGAACGAGCTGCCGGAGGAAGTGGCAGAGGCGGGTACAATTACAATGTTCAAAAGACGTTAAGACAGGTCCATGGACAGGAAAGGTTTAGGAGGATATGGCCAAGCACAGGCAAATGGGACTAGCTTGCATTGACATCTCAGTCAGCATGGATGAGTGGGGCCAAAGGGCCTGTATAACTCTATGACCGATGACAAAGGGCTTGGTCAAAGAAATGGGTTTAAAGATAAGATCAGATATCTTCATTAGTCACATGTACATCGAAACACACAGTGAAATGCATCTTTTGCATCGAGTGTTCTGGGGGCAGCCCGCAAGTGTTGCCACGTTTCCAGCGCCAACATAGCATGCCCACAACTTCCTAACCCGTATGTCTTTGGAATGTGGGAGGAAACCGGAGCACCCGGAGGAAACCCACGCAGACACAGGGAGAACGTACAAACTCCTTACAGACAGTGGCCGGAATTGAACCCGGGTCAAGAAGAAGAGAGAAGTGGAGGATTCAGAAAGGGACTTCTAGAACTCGTGGCCCATGCAGCTGAAGACACGGCGACTAATGGCAGAACATTTAAATTTAGAGATGAACATGAGCCCGGAATTGGAGGAGCCCAGAGATCCCAGAGGAATGGAGTTTTCCAGAGATACAAAGGCCATGAAGAGATTGGAGAAAAAAAAAGGGATTTGCTTTTGGAGCCGGATCTGGTAGCAGCAAGAAGCAGAGGCTATAAGGATGTCTACAAACTGGGATTCAGGCAACTAAGCTCTGACTGAATGAACTCAACAGCAAAACAATCAGCAAAGCCAAGTCCCAGGGAGTTGGCGCCATTATGGCTCTGAAGTTAACATCAGAGTAGAAAGCAAGAGTGGTGGAGAATGGTTGTTGTAGTAACAACCCTCCGGGGCATTATTATCACCACGAACCTTCTCATTCTTTGAATCATTCTGTTGTTTTTACACTTGTTGCTGTATTTATTGTTACCATGCATTCTGTTTACTCTGTGAGCACATGAGTGAGGGATATCAATGCACCCTGGTGGATCTGACAATAACCTGATCTGAATCTGGATCTGAATCAGTACGTAGAAATGTCATGTCACAAAGTCTCATCTCGATGTCTGAAGCTGACACAAAAGTCAGAGATGCAAAGTCCTGATGCAGGGCTTTGACCTGAAACATTGACAATTAGGTCAGGCACAGTAGTGTACCGGTTAACATAACACTATTACAGCGCCAGCGACCCGGGTTCAATTCCGGCCGCTGTCTGTAAGGAGTTTGTACATTCTCCCCGTGTCTGCGTGGGTTTCCTCCGGGTGCTCCGGTTTCCTCCCACATTCCAAAGATGTACGGGTTAGGAAGTTGTGGGCATGCTATGTTGGCGCCGGAAGCGTGGCGACAGTTGCGGGCTGCCACCAGAACGCTCTATGCAAAAGATGCATTTCACTGTGTGTTTTGATGTACATGTGACTGATAAAGATATCTTATCTTAAAAAGATTTCTTTCCTCCCGCAGATGCCGCTCAGCTCGCTGAGTTCCTCCAGCAGATTGTTGCTCAGAGATATGAAGGTTGGAGAGAAAGGCACTAATTGTGCGAATGAACAGACACATGGCAGATAAAAAATGCATACAGAGAAAACGTGGGAAGTGATGATATAAACTGGTGCAGGAACATGCCCTTTGGCAGACAGGTGTGGTATTCTTGGCTCTGTATACTGAGCCATAAAGTACAAAAGCAAGGAAATTATACAAAATATTTGTAATGTTTCTTTAGCACTGGTTAAGCCTCATTTGGCATGTGTTGTCTGATTTGAGATTCCTGAACAGTGGATCCTTCAACAGCAATGCGAGGTAGAAACGCCACAAGAAAAACTGTCAGAACGGCAACAGAATAAGCAAGAAGAAAAGAAAGCAATCCATTGGAGGAACTCAGCGACCCTCTGCAGCCTCTTGCGATGCTGTGCATTGGAGCCTCTGTACCAGGCAGTGATGAAACCAGTCAGGATGCTCTCCATCAGAGATGGAAACCTTTGGAACAGAGAGAGAGGCCATTCTGTGAACTGGGCACTGATAAGGAGAATGGAGATGAACAAACACCTGAATGAGGCGGTGGGGTTCCCGAGGCAAAGTATAATGCGGATGCTGGCACTCTGAAATAAAGTCAGAAAATGTTTGAAATGCTCAGCAGGTCAGGCAGTGCCTGTGAAGGGTTAATGTTTCAGTTCGATGACCTCCCATCAGAAGGCAGAATTTAGAAATGAAGCAAGTTTTACGTTGCAGAGAAAAGAAGGAAGGGATGGTGAGAACAAAAGGGGAGTGTGAGGTGGGATGGAGACCAAGAGAGACTGAATATCACAGGTGGGGGCGGTGCCTGCTGAGAGGAGCTGGGGAAGGGGTGTCCAGGGGAGGGGGGAGCGGCTCATTGACTTGTAGACATCTGTTCGCTCATTTTCTCTGGTCTTGCTCAAACACGATCTGTTCCACCATAACTTCAGTTCTCTGGGCCCCTCCAACCTTCCACTCTCTCTCAAGAGTTCAGAGTCCTGGGTATTGTATTTTCAGCCATGACAGGGGAGGTTCCAAAATGCAAGGAAGCATTGAACAGCTGAATAGGAAGGCCACCACAGCAGTACTCAGGGAGGGTCCTGGAGGGATCAACCAATGAAGCTCCACGGGTAGAACTAACCAATAAGAAAGCAGTGATCACTTTGATGGGATTATACTATAAATCTCCAAATGGTCAGCAGGATTAGGACAAACAAATATGTAGTCAAATAGTATCAGTGATTTTAACTTTCCCAATTTTGAATGGGATTGCATTAGTGTAAGGAATCTAGATAGGGTGGAATTTGTTAAATGCATCCAGGTGCGGGTTTTAAAGGGGCTGTACTGAACTATAAATTGGTTTATTCGTTGGGGATAATCAGTATCCTTACTGATTGCAGTCTGTTCGTCAAGAAGTCAAGGATCCAGCTGCAAAAGAAGGTGTTGAGTCCCAAGTCCAGGTGTATGGAGATGAGTTTTCTTCGGATTACGGTATTGAAGGCAGAGCTGTAGTCAATAAATTGTAATCTGACACAGGTGCCCTTATTACCCAGATGCTCCAGAGATGAGGTGAAGGGCCAGGGAGATGGCATCTGCCGTGAACTTTATCTTAGGGAATGAGGAATGGCAAATGGTGAAAGAGTCTGTGGAGGAACTCTTTGGGAGCAGTAACCACAATTCAATAAGATTTAAGGTAGTCGTGGTAAGATGTCAGGTTAGACCTAGAGTTAAGGTCTTAAATTGAGGGGAGGGCTGACTGCAAAAGTATAAGACAGGACATGGCAAAAGTGGACGATGAGCAGTTGTTAGAGAGAAAAACAACATCCGTTAAGTGGGAGGGGTTTAAAAGTGAAACAGCAAGAGTTCAGAGTCAGCATGTCCCTGTGAGGGTAAGAAGCAAAGATAGCAAGATTAGGGAACCTTGGTTAACAAATAAAATTGAGAGCTTGATCAGGAAAAAGAAGGAAGTGTATGTCACAGTAGCATAGTGGTTAGCACAGTGCTTTACAGCACCAGCGACCTGGGTTCAAATCCGGCCGCTGTCTGTAAGGAGTTTGTACGTTCTCCCCCTGTCTGCGTGGGTTTCCTCCGGGTGCTCCGGTTTCCTCCCATGTCCCAAAGACGTACGGGTTAGGAAGTTGTGGGCGTGCTACATTGGCGCCGGAAGCATGGCGACACTTGCGGGCTGCCCCCCAAAATCACAACGCAAAAGATGCATTTCGCTGTGTGTTTCGATGTACATGTGACTAGTAAAGATCTTATCTTATCTTGTTATCAAGTGAGTCCTTTGAGGTTTATAGAGGATGTAGGAGAGATCTTAAGAAAGCAATTAGGAGGGCAAAAAGGGGACATGAAACATCCATGGCCAACAGAATTAAACAGAATTCCAAACCTTATAATAAATATATTAGGTTGGTAGCTAAGGAAAGAGTAGGTCCTCTCAGAGACCAAAAGGGAAGTCCTTGTGTGCAGTCAGGGGATATGTGTGGTGTCCTGAATGAATACGTCACATCAGTATTCACTAGGGAGAAGGCTGGGGAGCTAGGGAGATGTACTCTGATGGTCTGGAACATGTATATATCAGGAAAGAGGAAGAGTTGGAGATATTGGCGCATATTAAGTGGACAAATCCCCAGGGCCTGATGAAATCTATCTCAAAAAGGAAACTGTTGGGAAAAAAATTCTTAGGGATTTAAGATCACTTGGAAAGGCAGGGACAAATTAGGGGCAGTTGGCATGGTTTGGTGCATGGGAAGTTCTGCATCCCAAATGACACGGTACACATGGAACTCAGCAAGGCTTTTGACAAGGCTCATCACGGTAGGCTGGTCCGGAAGGTTAGGGCACATGGAGTCCAGCTGTTTTGGCAAACTGGACCCAAATTTGACTTGGTGATAGGAGGCAGGGGCTAGGTGTAGAGGGGTATTTCTCTGACTGCATACCACAAGGATCAGTGCTGGGACCTTTGTTGTTTGTCATAGGGCAGGCATGGTAGTGTAGCGTTTAGCGTAACACTATTACAGCGCCAGCAATCCGGGTTCAATTCTGACTGCTGTCTGTAAGGAGTTTGTACATTCTCCCCGTGTCTGCGTGGGTTTCCTCCGGGTGCTCCGGTTTCCTCCCACATTCCAAAGACGTACGGGTTAGGAAGTTGTGGACATGCTACATTGGCGCCAGAAGCGTGGCGACACTTGTGGGCTGCCCCCCAGAACACTCTATGTAAAAGATGCATTTCACTGTGTGTTTCGATGTACATGCGACTAATAAAGAAATCTTATATATAATTAACTTGGATGAGAATGTCTGTGGTCTGATAAGTAAGTTTGCTGATGAAACAAAGATTGGTGGATTTGGAGTTGAATAGGGTAGTGAAGAAGGCGTTTAACTTGCTTGCCTTCACAGCCAAGGGTACTGAGTATAAGAGTTGGGACATGATGCTGCAGCTGTACAAGGCGTTGGTTGGGCCACACTCGGAGTATTGTGTGCAGTTCTGGTCACCACACTGCAGGAAGGATGTGGCAGCAACAGAGAGAGTGCAGAAGAGTTTCACCAGGATGTTGCCTGGAATGGAGGGCTGTAGTTACAAAGAGAAATAGGATAGATAAAATAAGATTTCTTTATTAGTCACATGTACATCGAAACACACAGTGAAATGCATCTTTTGCGTAGAGTGTTCTGGGGGCAGCCCGCAAGTGTCGTCACGCTTACGGCGCCAACATAGCATACCCGCAACTTCGTAACCCGTACATCTTTGGAATGTGGGAGGAAACCGGAACACCCGGAGGAAACCCACGCAGACACGAGGAGAACGTACAAACTCCTTACAGACAGTGGCCAGAATTGAACCCGGGTCGCTGGTGCTGTAATAGAGTTACACTAACTGCTACACTACCATTCCTGGCTCAGATTGTTCTCACTGGAGCGCAGGTGACATTATAGAGGTCTATAAGGTTATGAGGGGCATGGATAGGGTGGATAATCACAGTTTTTACCAATGGTAGGGGAGTCTAAAACTAGAGGACATGAATTTAATGTGAGAGAGGAAATAAAGAGGGATAAGTTTTTCATCCAGAGAGTGGTGGGTATATAGAATGAGCTGCCAGTAGAAATGACAGAGGCAGGCATAAATACAGCGTTTAAAAAGCATTTGAACAGGTACCTGGATAACAAGGGTTTACATAGAACATAGAACAGTACAGCACAATACAGGCCCTTCGATCCACATTGTTGTGCTGACCTTTAAACCTCACCTAAGACTATCTAACCCCTTCCTCCCACATATCCCTCGATTTTAAGTTCCTCCATTTGCCTATCTAGTAATCTCTTGAATTTGACCAATGTACCTGCCTCCACCACCGCCACAGGCAGCGCATTCCATACCCCAACCACTCTCTGGTTAAAAAACCTTCCTCTGATATCTCCCTTGAGCTTCCCACCCATTACTTTAAAGCCATACCCTCTTGTATTGAGCATTGATACTCCTTCTCTCCAAAGAGTAAAGCCCTAGCCCCCTTGGTCTCTCCTCATAATCCATACGCTCTAAACCAGGCAGCATCCTGGTAAATCTCCTCTGCACCCTTTCCAACGCTTCCACATCCTTCCTATAATGAGACGACCAGAACTGGACACAGTACTCCAAGTGTGGTCTAACCAGAGTTTTATAGAGCTGCATCATTACCTTGTGGCTCTTAAACTCAATCCCTCGACTTATAAAAGCTAACATCCCATAAGCTCTCTTAACTACCCTATCCACCTGTGAGGCAAGTTTCAGGGATTTGTGGATATGGACCCCCAGATCCCTCTGCTCCTCCACACTGCCCAGAATCCTGCCATTAACTTTGTATTCTGCTTTGGAGTTTGTCCTTCCAAAGTGTACCACCACACACTTTTCTGTATTGAACTTCATCTGCCACTTCTCAGCCCAGCTCTGCATCCTATCAATGTCCCTCTGCAATCTTCGATAATCCTCTACACTATCCACAACACCACCAACCTTTGTGTCATCTGCAAACTTGCCAACCCACCCTTCTACCCTCTTATCCAAGTCATTAATAAAAATCATGAAAAGCAAAGTTCCAAGAACCGATCCTTGTGGGACACCACTAGTCACAGCCCTCCAATCTAAGTGCACTCCCTCCACCACAACCCTCTGCTTTCTACAGGCAAGCCAATTCTGAATCCACATGGCCAAGCTTCCCTGGATCCCATGCCCTCTGACCTTCTGAAGAAGCCTACCATGTGGAACCTTGTCAAATGCCTTACTAAAATCCATGTAGATCACATCTACTGCCCTACCCTCATCAATCTGTCTGGTCACCTCCTCAAAGAACACTATCAGGCTTGTGAGATATGATTTGCCCTTCACAAAGCCATGCTGGCTGTCCCTGATCAGTCCATGATTCTCTAAATGCTCATAGATCCTATCTCTAAGAATCCTTTCCAACGGCTCACTGGTCTGTAATTCCCTGGACTATCCCTACTACCTTTTTTGAATAAGGGGACAACATTCACCACCCTCCAATCCTCCGGTACCATATCTATAGACAACAAGGACTCAAAGATCCTAGCCAAAGACTCAGCAATCTCCTCCCTCGACTCGCGGAGCAGCCTGGGGAATATTCCGTCAGGCCCCAGAGACTTCTCTGTCCTAATATTTTCTAACAGCTCCAACACATCCTCTCTCTTGATATCAACATGCTCTAGAACATTATCCTTACCAACACTGTCCTCAGCGGCATCAAGACCCCTATCCTTGGTGAATACAGAAGAGAAGTATTCATTGAGAACCTCACCCACTTCCACAGCTTCCAGGCACATCTTCCCACCTTTATCCCTAATCGGTCCTACCTTTACTCTCGTCATCCTTCTGCTCTTCACGTAAGTGAAAAATGCCTTGGGATTCTCCTTAACCCTACTCGCCAAGGCCTTTTGATGTCCCCTTCTTGCTCTCCTCAGCCCCTTCTTAAGTTCCTTCCTTACTACCCTATATTCCTCAAGAGACCTATCTGATCCTTGCTGCTTACACCTTATGTATGCTGCCTTCTTCTTCCTAACTAGTTGTTCCACCTCTCTTGTCGCCCACGGTTCCTTCACCCTGCCATTTTTTCTCTGCCTCACCAGGACAAATTTATCCCTAACATCCTGCAAGAGATCCCTGAACAACAACCACGTCTCCATAGTACATTTCCCTTCAAAAATGTCATCCCAGTTCATACTCGCAAGTTCTAGCTTTATAGCCTCATAATTTGTCCCTTCCCCAATTAAATATTTTCCTGTCCTCTTTGCCCCTATTCTTGTCCATGACAATGCTAAATGTTAGGGAGCGGTGGTCACTGTCCCCCAAATGCTCACCCACTGAGAGATCTGTCACCTGACCCGGTTCATTACCCAATACTAGATCTAATATGGCATTCCCTCTAGTCAGCCTGTCAGCATACTGTGACAGGAATCCATCCTGGGCACACTTAACAAACTCTGCCCCGTCTAAACCTTTGGCACTAAGCAGGTGCCAATCAATATTTGGGAAGTTGAAGTCTCCCATGATAACAACCCTGTTATTTTTGCACCTTTCCAATATCTGCCTCCCGATCTGCTCCTCAGTATCCCTACTGTTACCAGGGACCCTATAGAGCACTCCTAGTAGAGTAACTGCTCCTTTCTTGTTTCTAACTTCCACCCAAACTGACTCTAGAGAGGATCCTGCTACATTGTCCACCCTTTCTGCAGCTGTAATAGTATGCCTGACCAGTATCGCCACCCCTCCTCCTCCTCCCCCTCCCCATCCCTTTTAAAACACTGAAAACCAGGAATATTCAGTATCCATTCCTGCCCTGGTGACAGCCAAGTCTCTGCAAGAGCCACAATATCATAGTTCCATGTATTTATCTAGGCTCTCAGTTCATCACCCTTATTCCTGATACTTCTTGTATTTAAGTAAATGCACTTTAGCCCATCCGCCTTACTACTTTTATACTTTATACGCTGCTTCTCCTTCCTCAAAGCCTCTCTATATGTTAGGTCTGGCTTTACTCCGTGCACTTCTTCCTCTGACCTATCCCTCCGGTTCCCATCCCCCTTGCAAACTAGTTTAAACCCTCCCGAACCACATTAGCAAACCTGCCTGCAAGGATATTGGTCCCCCTCGAGTTCAGGTGTAACCCATCCAATCTGTACAGGTCCCACCTTCCCCAGAAGAGATCCCAATGATCCAAAAATCTAAAACCTTGTCCCTTGCACCATCTCCTCAGCCACGCATTCATCTTCCATCTCCTCCTATTCTTACCTTCACTGTCACGTGGCACTGGCAGCAATCCTGAGATTGCTACCCTTGAGGTCCTGTTCTTCAGTCTTCTGCCTAGCTCCCTGAACACACTTTTCAGGACCTCATCCCTCTTTCTACCTATGTCATTGGTACCAACATGTACCACGACTTCTGGCTGCTTTCCCTCCCGCAAAAGAATGCTGTGGATCCGATCATAGACATTCTGGACCCTGACACCTGGGAGGCAACATACCATCCGGGATTCTCGCTCATGTCCACAGAACCTCCTGTCTGTTCCCCCGACTATCAAGTCCCCTATCACGATTGCCCTCCTCTTCTCCTGCCTTCCCTTCTGAGCAGCAGGACCAGTCCCAGTGCCAGAGACCTGGCTACTGCCACTTGATCCCTGTAGGTCATCCCCCTCAACAGAAACCAAAGCGGAAAACCTGTTATTGACGGGAACAGCCTCCGGGGTCCTCTGCACTGTCTGCCTGTTCCCTTTCTCTCTCTCTCCCCTGACAGTCACCCATCTATCTGCCTCCTGGACCCTAGAAGTACCTGCTCTACGGGGGTGTGACTGTCTCCCGATGCATAGCATCTCCATAACTCTCTCCCTCCCTGATGCTTCGCTGTGTTTGAAGCTGTGACTCCAGCTCATCAATTCTGAGCCAAAGTTCCTCCAGCCTCAAGCATTTACTGCAGATGTGGTCACCATGCACCACAGCAGGGTCCACTAGCTCCCACATCATGCAGCCATAGCCCATTGCCTTGCCCTCCATCTGAACTACTTTTTTGCTTACCTAACTGTAGTCTACTGAAATGTTATAACAATAACGGTAAATCTTACCTTTACTTACCAGCTACTCACTAGTGTTGTTGCAGATGGCCTCCGCCTCTTAATGCCGAAGTCTGTTGTGCCAAAGCCACTCACTCTGACTCTGTCCACACCGACAATGGCCGCTCCAAAGGGACATAGAGGACATAGATTTAATGTGAGGGGGGAAATAAAGAGGGGCAAGTTTTTCACACAGAGGGTGGTAGGTATATGGAACGAGCTGCCAGAGGAAGTGGTAGAGGCGGGTATAAATACAGTGTTTAAAAAGCATTTGGACAGGTACATGGATAAGGGTTTAGAGGGACATGGGCCAAATGCAGACAAATGATATGAACACAGAGATATATCTCGGTCAGCACAAACGAGCTGGGCTGAAGGGCCTGTTTCCATGCTGTATGACTCTATGACTCCATGATTCTATAAAACCATGGCCTGGCTCAAGAAGTAAGGAGTTAGAGTGATCTCCATATCTCATTATGTCAGAAGGAGGCCATTCAGCCCTTCAAGTCTATGCCAGCTCACAATGCAATCCATTCCCCTGCTAATTTTCCCTGTAGTCACATTCCCAGCGATTGCCCCCAGATTCTACCCCTCACCCACACCCTAGAGGCAATTCACAGTGGCCAATTAACCCACCAACCCACACGTCTTTGGGATGTGGAAGCAAACCGGAGCACACGGAAGAAGCCTACGCTGGGAGAACATACAAACTCCACACACAGGCAGCGGCAGAGGTCAGGATCGAACCCGGGTCCCTGGAGCTGTGAGGCAGTGGATTTTCCAGCTACGCCACTGTGCTGCCCTCATTGACCCTGAACCGTTGCGGGAGATGAGATGGCATTGTGAGGGATGAAAGTGTGGACTTGCAGCAGACTTCCCCACCCTGTACCGCCTCAGAAGCAAGCCGCCTGAGCAAGATAACATCAGCAGAGCGATTTGTCAAGGACAAATAATCATCATTGCCTAACCAGCAAAAACTAAATCCTTTTCAATTCGGAGAATTAGGTGAGTCCCACAAAGAGAGGGGTGGGGAGGAAACATCCCGAGCTGTGCTCACGCGGTGCCTAGTTGTTCAGACCTGTCCTGGCTGCCGTATACAACTCCGCAGCACTCTGAGACCTGCAGGTGATTAACCCATTGAGAATCAGTCTCACTGGAAGTGGAATTGGTTTATTATTGTCACATGTACCGAGGTACAGTGAAAAACTTGTCTTGCATACCGTTCATACACGGTTCATTGCACAGTGCATTGAGGTAGTACAAGGAAAAACAGTACAGAAGAGAGAGTAAAGTGTCACAGCTACAGAGAAAGTGCAGTGCAGGCAGACAATAAGGAGCAAGGTCATAACAAGGTAGATTGTGAGGTCAAGAGTCCACCTTATCGTACTAGGAAACCGTTCAATAGTCTTATAACAGTGGGATAGAAGCTGTCCTTGAGCCTGGTGGTACGTGCTTTCAGGCTCTTGTATCTTCTGCCCGATGGGAGGGGGGAGAAGAGAGAATGTCCGGGGTGGGCGGGGTCTTTGATTATGTTGGCTGCTTTCCCGAGGCAGCGAGAAGTGTAGACAGAGTCCATGGAGGGGAGGCTGGTTTCCATGATGTGCTGGGCTGTGTCCACAACTCTCTGCAGTTTCTTGCGGTCCTGGGCAGAGCAGTTGCCGTACCAAGTCGTGATACATCCGGATAAAATGCTTTCAGAGACACAAGAAATTCTGCAGATGCTGGACTCTGGAGCAACACACAAATCCTTTTTGTGGATAAAATAATTTCTATGGTGCATCGATAGAAATTGGTGAGGGTCAATGGGAGCATGTCAAATTTCCCTCCATAGATGCTGCCTGACCTGCTGAGTTCCACTAGCATTTTGTATGTGTTGAGGAAGTAGAGGCACTGGTGAGCTTTCTTGGTTGTGGCGTCTACGTGGTTGGATCAGGACAGGCTATTGGTGATGTTCACTCCTAGGAACTTGAAGCTCTCAACCCTCTTGACCTCAGCACCATTGATGTAGACAGGAGCATGTGTGCACCACCCCCCTGGACTTGCTCACAATGGCAACCAAAGTCCCTCAGTACTGCCCCATTTGTCTGGTACTCCCTCACTCCTGTCCTTCCTGTCGGAGTACTACCTTGCTCGTAGAGCTGCTCCCTCACAGGTCCAGCGACCCCGGTTCAATCCCAACCTCTGATGCTGTCCGTCCACTGCGCGGTTGTGTTGCCCTGATGTGTCACTGAATAGTAGCCAGTGTCACCACACCTGCTGGTCTCGACCAGCATTGAACAACCCATATAAAATACAGCACCACTCTACACCACTTCCTCTGTGCAGTGAGGCTGAGTCCAGTGCCAAGATCTGGACTATAGTTTGAATCCATGACCAAACAGTGAGTTTTAAACCAGGACGTATTTTGGTTGTAACATCCCACGATCATCAGTCCAAGAGTTGGGACATTATGCTACAACTCTACATAACACTGGTTAGATCGCATTTAGAGCACTGTGTGCAGTTCTGGTCACCACACTATAGGAAGGACGTGGTTGCCCTGGTGACAGTGCAGAGAAGATTCACCAGGGTGTTGCCTGGATTGGAGGACTTTAGTTATGGGGAGAGAGTTGACAGGCTGGGACTATTTTCCCTGGAGCGAAGGAGGCTGAGGGGTGACCTGATAGAGGAGTACAAAATTTTGAGAGGCATAGATAGGGATGTCAAAAACAAGAGGGCACAGGTATAAGGTGAGAGGAAGGAGTTTTAAAGGGGATCTGAGGGGTAAGCTTTTCACACAGAGAGTGGTTGATATCCGGAACTCGCTGCCAGAAGAGGTGGTGGAATCAGATACAGTCACTGTATTTAATAGGTATTTAGACAGACACTGAAACAGGCAGAGCAGAGAAGGATATGAACCCAATATGGGTAAATGGCCATACGGGCATGGACCTGATGGGCCGAAGGGACTGTCTCTGTGCTGTACATCTCTATGAGTCCAGATTAGGAAAAATAAAATCCACTTACTTTACAATATGTAAGTTGTTTGATGCTCTTGTGACATCCTTAGGATAGGTCGAGAAGTAAACCAGCTAAACTGACACTGAACTGCAGAGGGCTACAAAATGAGACTGCCTAGATTGAGAGTGAACAAAATAAGGGTGAAGACAGGGATGTCCAAGGAGGAATGAAGGGAAATTATGCAAGTATTGGTATTGGTATCGGTTTATTATTGTCACTTGTACCGAGGTGCAGTGAAAAACTTGTCTTGCAAACCGATCGTACAGGTCAATTCATTACACAGTGCAGTTACATTGAGTTAGTACAGAGTGCATTGATGTAGTACAGGTAAAAACAATAACAGTACAGAGTAAAGTGTCACAGCTACAGAGAAAGTGCAGTGCAATAAGGTGCAAGGTCACAACAAGGTAGATCATGAAGTCAGAGTCCATCTCATCGTATAAGGGAACCGTTCAATGCGGTAAAGAACGTAGAACATAGAACAGCAGAGGCCCAGGCCCTTCAGCCCATCATGTCTATGCCGACCCTGATGCCAAATTAAACTAATCCCTTCTGCCTGCATGTGATCCATCTCCCTCCATTCCCTGCAGAGTTATGTGTCTATCTAAAAGCCCCTTAAATGCCACCATTGTATCTGCCTCCACCACCACCCCTGGCAGACCGTTCCAGGCACCCAACACTCCCTGTGTAAAACACTTGCCCTGCACATCTCCTTTGGACTTTCCCCCTCTCACCTTAAAGCTATGCCCTCCAGTATTTGACATCTCTACCCCGGGAAAAAAAAAGATTTTGTCTACCCCATCTATGCCTCTCATAATTTTAAAAACTCCTATCAGGTCTCCCCTCAGCCTCCGTCGCTTCAGAGACAGGATATGGAGAAGAGCGTCATTTGGGACGCCAATGAGTCAATGCTCAGTGAGATCCTGACCTCAAATCCTTTTCCAGTCACTGGTATTTCCGACTGTGGCACACCCTTCAGTTCTTCACTTCCTGTCGATCAAACTCTGACCGAGTTGGTGAATACGCCTTTGAGACTGGGATGTAGGAAGCTGGGCAGCCTGCTGTTGGAAGCACTCCCATCCTTATGAAGACAATCCTTTAATCCTTGCCATCCCACATCCACTTGGAAACCAGGATCAGATTCCACCAGGTCAGCTTAGGGACAATTGCACAATCCTAAAACAAGCTCATTTTCTCTCTGGTAAAGAAAGCTTTCGGCACACTGGCCTTCATTTGTCAGGGAATTGAGTATAAAAGTTGGGAGGTCATGATGCGGTTGTACAGGATGCTGGTGAGGCCGCACTTGGAGTATTCTGTTTGGTTTTGGTGACCCTGCTACAGGAAAGCTGTTATTAAACTGGATTGAGTGCAGAAAAGATTTACGAGGATGTTGCCAGGACTTTGCCACGGAGAGGTTGGACAGGCTAGGACTTTATTCCTTGGAACATAGGAGACTGAGAGGTGATCATACAGAGGTGTATAAAATCATGAGGGGCATTGATAGGGTGAAGGTACTCAGTCTTTCTCTCAGGGTTGGTGAATCAAGGGCAGGCACGGCAGTGTAGAGGTTAGCATAACGTTATTACAGCGCCAGCGACCCGGGTTCGAATCCCGCCGCTGTCTGTAAGGAGTTTGTACATTCTCCCCGTGTGTCTGCGTGGGTTTCCTCCGAGTGCTCGGGTTTCCTCCTGCATTCCAAAGACGTACGGGTCAGGAAGTTGTGGGCATGCTATGTTGGCGCCGGAAGCATGACAACACTTGCGGGCTGCCCCCCAAATCACTACGCAAAAAAACGCATTTCACTGTGTGTTTCGATGTATGTGTGACTAATAAAGATATCTTATCTTATCTAGAGGGCATTGGTTTAAGGTGAGAGGGGAGAGATTTAAGAGGAACTTGAGGGGCAACTTTTTTACACAAAGGGTGGTATGTGTGCGGAATGAGCTGCCAGGAGAAGTGGTTGAGGCAGGTACAATAACAACTTTTGAAAGACACTTGGACAGGTACATGGATAGGAAAGGTTTGGAAGGTTATGGGCCAAACGCAGGCAAATGGGACTAGCTTGGATGGGGCATCTTGGTCAGTATGGACCAGTTGGGCCGAAGGGCCTGTTTCCATGCTGGATGACTCTATGACTCTTTCCCCGCCCAACCTTTAAATGTTCATCTATTCACGGCAACTTGCTTGACCTTTTCAACAATTTCCTTAATGCTCGACAAGCATCAATGAAATCCAAAGAACTGGTCTCACTCACACACAATGGGTGAGGATACACAGGAACAGAAGCAACCATTCAGTGAGTTTCAAACAATCTGCTGGGAGATCTGCTCAGTGGGTCAAGCAGCATCTGTGGGAGGAAAGGAATTGTCGACACTTCGGGTCAAAACCCTCTCCCCCCACAGATGCTTCTCGACCCACTGAGTTCCTCCGGCAGATTGTGTGTTGCTCCAGATTCCAGCATCTGCAGTCTCTTGTGTCTGCAGCCCCTTGAGTTTGTTGAGTGATCACAGAGTCATGAAGTTGTACTGCACAGAAACAGGCCCTTCAGCCTACTAGATCCATGCCTTCCATCAAGTACCTGTCTATAACTCAGACAAGTACAAAGTGTTGCATTTTTGGAAATTAAACCAGGGCAGGACTTGCACGGTAAATGGAGGGCCCTGGGGAGTGTTGTAGAACAGTGAGACCTCAGGGTACAAATACATAGTCCCATGAAAGTAGGGACATAGGTAAGACAGGGTACTTGAGAAACAAAGGACTGCAGATGCTGGGATCTAGATGAAAAACACGATGACGCTGGAGGAACTCAGCAGGCCAGGCAGCATCCGTGGAGAAAAGCAGGCGGTCGACGTTTCAGGTCAGGACCCTTCTTCAGGACTGAAGGTAGGAAAAGGGGAAGCCCGATACATAGGAGGGAAAAGCAGAGCAGTGATGTGGACAAAAGAGGGGAGGCGGGGTGGGCACAGGGTGGTGATAGGTAGATGCAGGTAAGAGATAGTGATCGGCAGGTCCAGGGGAGGAGGGGAGAGCAGATCCACTGGGCGATGGGTCAGGAGAGAGAGGAAAAAAAGGTAGAAAAAGAGGATAGGAAAGGGAAGAAGAGAAGAAGCGTGGTGGCGGGGGGGGGGGTGCAGGTTGTGGGGAAGTGGGGTGGGGATTACCTAGAGTGGGAGAATTCAGTTCAAGATAGACAGGGTGGTGAAGAAGGCGTCTGGCACACTGGCCTTCATCAATCATGGTACTGAGTACAGGAGTTGGGATGTCATGTTGCAGTTGGTGAGACTGCATTTGGAGTGTTGTGTGCAGTTCTGGGCACCCAGCTATAGGAGGGATATCAATCAGCTAGAGAGGGTGCAGGAAAGATTCGCAAGGATGTTACCGGGACTGGAGGACCCGAGTTATGAGGAGGACCTGGTTAGGCTGGGAATCTTTTGCCTGGAGTGAAGGAGGCATCGAGGTTTGTAAAATCAGAGGGGCAGAGATAAGGTGGATGGTCACAGTATTTTTCCCGGGGTAGGGGAATCTAAAACTAGAGGGCGTAGGTTTGAGGTGAAAGGGGAAAGATTTAAAGGGGACCTGAGAGGCAAGTTTTTTGCCCAGAGGGTGGTGGGTGTGTGGAACGAGCTGCCAGAGGGATGTGGAAGAGGCAGATACAATTATAACGTTTAAAAGACACTTGGACAGGTTCATGGACAGGAAGAGTTTAGAGGGATATGGGCCAAACGCGGGCAAATGGGACTAGCTCAGGAAGGCACCTTGGTCAGCATGGACGAGTTGGGCTGAAGGGCCTGTTTCTGTGCTGGATGACTCCATTGGACTCTACAACTGAGAAAGAGAGAAACAAGTTAGTCTGTGGATGGGAACGAAGAAAAGCACTGAGGCAGTTAAGGTGCAGTTTAGATTTGATTAAGTCTATGAAGTATGTTAGTAATGTGTAAAATTGTGCCATCTCTCCTACTGGGACATGCTCAGCAGGCCAGACTATACAAATAAAAGAAAAAGCACTTTATTCATCACCTTCTCATACAGCACAGAAGCAGGCCCTTCAGCCCACCATGTCTACACCAGCCATCAAGAATCTGTCTATTCTAATCTCATTTCCCAGCAGTTGGTCTGCAGAATAATATTACGACTCATATAGATGCTTCTTTAGTGAGAGTCTCTGCCGCCACCAGCCCCTCAGGCAGTGCGTTCCAGATTCCAACCCCTCTCTGGGTGAAAAAGTTCTTCTTCAGATATTCTGTAAACCTTTTTCCCCTTACCTTACGACTGCAAGAAACTGTGGAGAGTTGTGGACACAGCTCAGCGCATCACTGAACCAGCCTCCCCTCCATGTCTAGACTTGGTAAAACAGCCAGCATAATCAAAGACCCCACCCACCCCGGACATTCCCTCTTCTCCCCCCTCCCATCGGGCAGAAGATACAAAAACCTGAAAGCACGTACCACCAGGCTCAAGGGCATCTTATGTCCTGCTGTTAGGATAAGTTATCTTTATTAGTCACATGTACATCGAAACACACAGTGAAATACATCTTTTGCGTAGTGTTCTGGGGGCAGCCTGCAAGTGTCGCCACACTTCCGGTGCCAACATAGCATGCCCACAACTTCCTAACCCGTACGCCTTTCCGAATGTGGGAGGAAACCAGAGAACCCAGAGGAAACCTATGCAGACACAGAGAGAACATAGAACAAAGAACATAGAAATCCTACAGCACAATTCAGGCTCTTCGGCCCACAAGGTTGTGCCGAACATGTCCCTACCCTAGAAATTACTAGGCTTACCCATAGCCCTCTATTTTTCTAAGCTCCATGTACCTATACAATAGTCTCTTAAAAGACCCTATCGTATCCGCCTCCACCACCGTTGCCGGCAGCCCATTCCACACACTCACCACTCTCTGAGTAAAAAACTTACCCCTGACATCTCCTCTGTACCTACTCCCCAGCACCTTAAACCTGTGTCCTCTTGTGGCAACCATTTCAGCCCTGGGAAAAAGCCTCTGACTATCTACCCGATCAATACCTCTCATCATCTTATACAGCTCTATCAGGTCCCCCCTCATCCTCTGTCTCTCCAAGGAGAAAAGGCCAAGTTCCCTCAAACTCCTTTCATAAGGCATGCTCCCCAATCCAGGCAGCATCCTTGTAAATCTTCTCTGCACCCTTTCTATGGCTTCCACATCCTTCCTGTAGTGAGGTGACAAAACTGAGCACAGTACTCCAAGTGGGGTCTGACCAGGGTCCTATAAACTGTGCATATGACAATAAACTCGACTTCGACTTTGACTTTGACTGACATTAGATGTTTCCTGTCAGCCCTGGTTCCCAATTTTATGTCCCATTGATCTAGACCAGTTTATCTCACTTATTTCAACCCACCCCATCTCAATCTCCATCAAGAGGGTATGTGCTATAAGGAGACGTTGGACAAACTTGGGTTGTTTTCTTTGAGGCATCGGACGCTGAGGGGCAACCCGATGGAAGTTTATAAAATTATGAGAGGCACAGATGGGGTTAACAGTCAGAATCTTTCTCCCAGGGTAGAAACGTCAAGTACTAGAGGACATGCATTTAAAGTGAGAGGGGGACAGTCTAAAGGAGATGTGTGGGGCAAGTTTTTTACACAGAGAGTGGTGGGTGCCTGGAACAGGCTGCCAGGGGTGGTGGTGGAAGCAGGTACAATAGTGGCGTTTAAGAGGTTGTTAGGTCAGTATATAAATATGCAGGGGATGGAGGGATATGGACTATGTGCAGTCTCAATGGATTTAGTTTAATTCAGTGTCATGATCGGCACAGACATTGCAGACTGAAGGGCCTGTTCCTGTGCTGTACTGTTCCAGGTTCTATGTTCTGTCAATGTTAAATCACTTCTTCTATTGTGCATGGGATTCATGTAATTAAACTCTTGCAGTCCTGGTATTATTTTGGTGATCCATGTGTACCATGCATCATTTGCTGGATATAATGAGCAAGATTCACCCATATGGTTCCTCCAGCCAACTCCAGCACTCAATCTGTACCAGGCTCATCTGTACCCATCCACTTTCCTGCCTAATCCCCAATATGCCGAATTGCTTGACATGCTAAAATTTGGACGGCTGCCTCACAGCTCCAGAGACCCAGGTTCCATCCTGGCCTCCGGTGCAGCCTGTGTGGAGTTTGCACGTTCTCCCTGTGGCCGCGTGGGTTTTCCCCCGGGTGCTCCGGTTTCCTCCCACATCACAAAGCCGTGTGGGTTGGCGGGTTCATTGGCCGCTGTAAATCTGGGGAGGGGTGGAATTGATGGGCATGTGGGGAAAATAACATGGCCATCATTGGTGTAAGTGGGTGGTTGCTGGTCAGCACGGATTCAGTGGGCCGAAGGGTCTGTTTCCGTGCTGTATCTCACTGTGGCCCTGTGTCTCAATTGAACTCAGTCTTGAGTATATTCAAGGTCTAAGCCCAATGAGGAGAGATTTCCAAAGAATGATAACTCTCTATGTAAAGGTGTTTAGAACCACAGAAAAGGAGAGTTGTTGTGGCTTAGAATATTGATGATTGGTCCCTTGAGTCTATGCTGGTTCTTTCCAGAGAAAACTGATCTGACCCATTCCCCATCAGCCTGGCAAATCTTTACCTTCAGATATTTACCCATTCCCCTTTGAAAGCCACAATTAAATCCATGCAGACAAGGTAGTGTAGTGGTTTGGGGGGGACGCCTCACTGAAACTGAATGTTTAAGATGTTTGCCCAGTGACTCCGTCATCATCATTGTGGCTATCCCTCGAGGTCAAGGATGATGGTCTTCATTCCGTTGATCTATTTATGTGCTCTCAAGTCGTTTATGAGTCCAATCTTGGTCCTGAAAGAGAAGTAGCCCACAGAGCAAAGATCCCTGTGCGTGTATTTGTTTAACGTGTACTTGATGTTGTACTACAAAAAGCACACGATACTTCACAAGTCAACCAACTGATTCCAATGGCATGGAAACCACGATGACTGGAGCTGATGGATTTGTTGCAGCCTTCATCCGCCTTCACAGCCATTGAGTTCAAAGTAATTTCATCCACCTGTTCCACCGTTGAGGTCTTGGTTGGATTGTTCTTTGTCAGGGACCTCACCACCGACCTTACCGCCATGGGTGACCCTACCAGGAGCATAGCTCCAGACAGCATCGCTCTTGGGAGCTCAGGACCACACAAGCTTCTCCACCACAACAAGGTGAAAATCCACGGAGAAGAACCCTCTACGTAAAGGTGTTTAGAACCAGAGAACGGGAAAGTTGTTGCAGCTCAGAATATTGATGATAGGCCCCATGAGTCCATGCTGGTTCTTTCCAGAGGAAACTGATCTGACCCATTCCCCATCAGCCTGGCAAATCAGATATTTACCCATTCCCCTTTGAAAGCCACAATTAAGTCCATGCAAGCACGGTAGTGTAGTGGTGTAGGGGGGACGCCTCACTGAAACTGAATGTTTAAGATGTTTGCCCAGTGAATCCACATCACAGTTAAATGGTCAAGGTCACTAATAATAACCCATCCCTAATTGCTTTTGAACCAATCAGTTTGTTGTATAAATTTAGCTTTTGGTGAAGCTGGAAAAACACCAAAAATTCCCTGGTAGGATACGTGGATACGTGAACCAACTTCAGCATCCTCTTCCAGTCCAACACTCCCAGCATTGAGACCCGAGTTAGTCATATTTGCTGGAAAGTTCAAGTTCAAGTTCAAGTTACTTTATTGTCACTCATCCATGCTATAAAAACACACCGCGGAACGAAATGTCGTTTCCCCCAGACTCACACAACAGAGGGCATACATAGAACAGAAGACATACAATAAACGCAGACAAAAAACAAAAAATCCAAAAAAAAGGGCAAGTAAAAATAATGCAAACGGTATATACAAAATACAAATTTAGTGCAGAGTTAGTGCAAAACCGAGTTGGACAAGAGAAATACAAGTTCATTGTGTTGTACTCATTGTATAAACATGTTCAGCAGCATCCAAAGTTCTTATACGCCGTTGTGCAAACTAGAGATTTTGATGCGGCATTTGTCTACCAGGGTATTCAGGAGCCTGACAGCCTGGGAGAGAAAACTGTTGAGCAATCTAGTAGTTCTGGCCCGGATGCTCCGATACCACTTGCCAGATGGCAGTGGGACAAGTAGGTCGTGGGAGGGATGAGAAGGTTCGTCTATAATTCTATAAACCTTACGTGTGCGTCGTGTATTGTAAATATCCGAGATGGAGGGAAGAGGTACTCCAATGATCTTTTTCGCTGTAGTCGCAATTCTCTACAAAGACTTACGGTCAGAGATGTTACAGTTACCGAACCAGGCAGAGATGCAGCTGGTCAGGACACTCTCAATGGTACCCCTGTAGAATGTAGTGAGGGTGGGGGAGGGCAGGTTTGCTCTTCTCAGCCGCCGTAAAAAGTGGAGGCGCTGCTGTACCTTCTTGGCGAGGGAAGAGACGTTAGTTGACCAGGACAGGTCGTCTGCTATGTGTATTCCCAAGAACTTATAACAGCTGACTCTCTGTACAATGATGCCATTGATACACAGGGGTAAGTGGTCAGCCTGAGCCTTTCTGAAATCCACAATCACCTCTCTTGTTTTGTCCACGTTCAAGGAGAGATTGTTGACTGAGCACCAATCCGCCAGCCTCACCACCTCCTCTCTGTAAGCTGTCTCATCATTCCTGCTGATGAGCCCCACCACTGTTGTATCACCAGCAAACTTGATGATATGGTTGGAGCTTGAGTCGACAGAACAATCATGGGTCAGCAGTGTGAGCAGCAGTGGACTGAGCACGCAGCCCTGGGGGACTCCAGTGCTCAGCCTGGTGATTTTTGAGATTTCCAATATGAACTGACTGAGGCCTTTCAGAGAAGTCCAGAATCCAATTGCAGGTGGAGGTGCTAAGGCCCAGTCAGTGTAGCTTCCTTATAATGTTCTGTGGGATGATAGTGTTGAAGGCGGAGCTGAAGTCTATAAAGAGCATTCTAACATAAGTGTCCTTTTGATCTAGGTGAGACAAAGCCAGGTGGAGGGCAAAGGACGCTGCATCTTCGGTTGACCAATTAGGGCTGTATGCAAACTGAAGGGGGTCCAGTGAGGGAGGGAGAATGGGTTTAATGTGTTGCAAGACTAACCTCTCGAAGCGCTTCTTGATGACTGAAGTCAGTGCCACGGGGCAGTCATCATTTAAGCAGGTTTAAACAGGCATCTTTTTAGGCACTGGTATAGTGGTAGTAGATCTGAAACATACGGGGACAACTGCTTGGCTCAAAGAAACATTAAAGATGTCAGTGAATACATCTGCCAGCTGGTCTGCGCAGTCCCTGAGCATACGGTCAAGTATGTTATCAGGTCCCGCTGATTTCCGAGGGTCAACCCTGGAGGGGCACAAAGAAGTTTGACGATGATGCTGCCAGGACTTGAGCGACTGAGTAAAAGGGAGAGGTTGGGCAGGCTAGGACTTTATTCCTTGGAGGGTAGGAGACTGAGAAGTGACAAGAGGGTGGCACGGTAGTGCAGCGGTTAGCGTAACGCTATTACAGCACCAGTGACCCGGGTTCAATTCCGGCCGCTGTCTTTAAGGAGTCTGTACGTTCTCCACGTGTCTGCATGGGTTTCCTCTGGGTGATCCGGTTTCCTCCCACATTCCAAAGACGCACGAGTTAGGAAGTTTTGGGCATGCTATGTTGGCGTCGGAAGCGTGGCGACACTTGTGGGCTGCCCCCAGAACACTCTACGCAAAAGATGCATTTCACTGTGTGTTTTGAGGTACATGTGACTAATAAATAAATACCTTGTAGAGGTGTATAAAATCACCCCTGGATAAAATTGCAGGGAGTTGTGAACACAGCCCAGTCCATCACGCAAATCAGCCTCCCCTCCATTGACCCTGTCCACACTTCTGGCTGCCTCACTAAAGCAGCCAACATAATCAAGGACCCCTCCCACCCCGGACATTCTCTCTTCTCCGCTCTCCTCTCGGGCAGAAGATACAAAAACGTGAGAACGTGTACCACCAGGTATGTATCCCGCTGTTATCAGACTCTTAAACAGACCTCTAATACGATCAAGATGCACTCTTGATTCCCAATCTACCTCGTGGTGACCCTTGCATTTTAGTTATCTCCCTGCGCTCCACTTTCCAAATATACCAACCTACCAACGTTAGTGAGACCTTACCTGGAGTATTGCACACAATTTTAGTCTCCTTACTTGAAAGGATGTAAGGGGTGCAGTCAGGATTCACCAGATTGCTTCCTGGGATGGTGCATCTGCTGTATGACGAGAGATTGAGGAGACTGTGTGTTCTCCACAATGTCAGAGAATGAGAGGAGATCTCAATGAAATTTACTCTATAGTTGTAAATTTTCTCAGAGCAAGAAAACTCACTAGTGCCTCTGTTTCCTCAGGAGGCTAAAGAAATTTGGCATGTCCCCTTCGACACTCACCAATTTTTATCAATGCACCATAGAAAGCATCCTATCTGGATGCATCACAGTTTTGTATGTCAACTGCTCTGCCCAGGACCACAAGAAACTGGAGAGAGTTCATCTCATCATAAAAGGGAACTGTTCAATAGTCTTATCACAGTGCGATAGAATCTGTCCTTGAGAGTTGTGGACACATCCTCACCTCCGACTCTGTCTATACCTCTCGCTGCCTTGGTGAGGCAACCAGCATAATCAAAGACCCCACCCACCCGGGTCATTCTCTCTTCTCCCCTCTCCCATCAGGCAGAAGGTACAGGAGTCTGAGGGCACGTACCACCAGGCTCAAGGACAGCTTCTATCCCACGGTGATGACTATTGAATGGTTCCCTTATGCAATGAGATGGACTCTTGACCTCACGATCTACCTTGTTTGACCTTGCACCTTATTGTCTACCTGCAATGCACTTCCCTGTAGTTGTGACACTTTACTCTGTATTCCTTTATTGTTTTACCCTGTACTACCTCAATGCACTCTGTAATGAATTGACCTGTACAATCGGTATGCAGGACAAGTTTTTCACTGTACCTCGGTACAAGTGACAATAATAAACCAATACCAATACCAATAGATGCAGGAAGGATGCTTCCTCTGGCTGAGGAATCTAGAATTGAGGGTCACAGTCTCAGAATAAAAGCTAGACCTAACAGAAGTGCTAAAATTATGAGAGGCATAGATAAGGTGGATGGTAAATCTCTTCCCCAGGGTAGGGGAGTCCAAAACTAGGTATAGGTTGAGGGTGAGAGGGTGAAGATTTAAGATGGGCAACTTTTCCACACAGAGGGTGGTGAATATATGGAACAAGATGCCAGAGGAAGTGGTTGAGGCAGGTACAATAGTGTCATTTAAGAAGCACTGGGATAGGTACATGGAGGGACGGGGCTTGGAGGGATCTATGCCGAACACAGGAAATTAAGACTAGCTGGGGGGCACTGTGGACTGGTTGGGCCAAAAGACCTGTATCCGTGCTGTTTTGCTCTGTGACTCTGTGACTCTAGGCTGTTTAGGATGGAGAGGAGGAGAAATTTCTTCACTCACAGGGTGGTGAATCATTAGGATTCTCTAAGCCAGAAAGTGGCAGAGGCTCAGTCATTAAAACAGAGATGGGTAGATCTCTGGGCATGCAGGGAATCAAGGGGCCTGTCACGATGTTGATGAATGGAGCAGCAGACTCGAAGGGCCAAATGGCCAACTCCTACTCCTAATTATAGAACATAGAGCAGGCCATTTGGCGCAGGATGTGTGTGCCCAAAATGGTGCCAAATGAAACTAATCCCATCTGCCTCTGCATGGTCTGTACCCCTCCAGTCCCTGCCTGTTCATGTGTCTGTCTAAATGCCTCTAAAACATTGCTATCGTATTTACTTCCACGACCTCCTCTGGTTGCCCATTCTAGGCACCTGTGTAAAGAACCTGCCTCATAAATCTCTTTTAAACTTTCCCCTTCTCAATGCCTCCAGTATTTGACATTCCACCATGGGAAACAAGATTTTGACTGTCCACCGTTTCTATGCCTCTCATAATTTTATAAACATCTGTCAGGTGTCCCCTCTGCCTCCGATGTTCTGGAGAAAACAACCACCCACTCCTTTTCGCTAATACTGTCTACACCAGGCAGCATCCTGGTGAACCTCTTCTGCACCCTCTCCAAAGCCTCCACATCCTTCCTGTAATGAGGCAACCAGAAATCCACAATGTGGTCCAACCAAAGTTTTATACAGCTGCAACATGACTTCCCAACTTTTATCCATCACTAAGGACCCTCACCACCCGGGACATGCCCTCTTCTCGTCACTACCATCAGGCAGGAGGTACAGGAGCCTGAAGACCCACACGCAACGATTCAGGAACAGCTTCTTCCCCTCTTCCATCAGATTTATGAACGGTCCATGAACCCGTGAACACTGCCTCATTCTTCCTCTTCTGCAAAATTTATTTATTTTTGTAACTTATAGTCATTTTTATGTCTTTATGTCTTACAATGTACTGCAAAACAAAAAATTTCATGACATATGTCAGTGATAATAAACCTGATTCTGATTCTGATACTCTACACCCCGAACAGTGAAGGCAAGTATACCGTATGCCTTCTTTACCACCCTATCCACTGGTGTTGCCACTTTCAGGGAGCTATGGACTTGCACTCCAAGATCCTCCAGAACATCAATGGCAGGCACGGTAGTATAGTGGTTAGTGTAATGCTATTACAGCACCAGCGACCTGGGTTCAATTCCAGCCGCTGTCTGTAAGGAGTTTGTAATGTGAAAATGTGAAAAAAACGAGACTTCCCAACTTTTATCCATCACTAAGGACCCTCACTATCCAGGACCTGCCCTCTTCATGTTACTACCATCAAGGACGAGGTACAGGAGCCTGAAAATCCCAAGGCTTTTTTCACTTATGTGAAGACCAGAAGGATGACGAGAGTGAAGGTAGGACCGATTAGGGACAAAGGTGGGAAGATGTGCCTGGAAGCTGTGGAAGTGGGTGAGGTCCTCAATGAATACTTCTCTTCAGTATTCACCAAGGAGAGGGGCCTTGATGACGCTGAGGACAGTGTTGGTGAGGGTAATGTTCTGGAGAATGTAGATATCAAGAGAGAGGATGTGTTAGAGCTGTTAGAAAATATGAGGACAGATAAGTCCCCGGGGCCTGATGGAATATTCCCCAGGCTGCTTCATGAGGTGAGGGAGGAGATTGCTGAACCATTGGCTAGGATCTTTGAGTCCTCGCTGTCCACGGGAATGGTACCAGAGGAGTGAAGGGTGGCAAACGTTGTCCCCTTATTCAAAAAAGGATGTAGGGATAGACCAGGGAATTACAGACCAGTGACCCTTACGTCTGTGGTGGGCAAGCGGTTGATAGGATCTATGAGCATTTAGAGAATCAGTGTCTGATCAGGGACAGTCAGCATGGCTTTATGAAGCGCAGATCATGTCTCACAAGCCTGATAAGTTTCTTTGAGGAGGTGACCAGACAGATTGATGAGGGTAGTGCAGTAGATGTGGTCTACATGGATTTTAGTAAGGCATTTGACAAGGTTCCACATGGTAGGATTCAGAAGGTCTGACTGGGATCCAGGGATGCTTGGCCTTGTGGATTCAGAATTGGCTTGCCTGTAGAAAGTAGAAGGTTATGGTGGAGGGAGTACATTCAGAATGGAGGGCTGTGACTAGTGGTGTCCCACAAGGATCGGTTCTGGGACCTCTACTTTTTGAGATTTTTATTAATGACTTGGATGAAGGGGTAGAAGGGTGGGTTGGCAAGTTTGATGACACAAAGGTTGGTGGTGTTGTCAATAGTGTGGAGGACTGTCGAAGATTGCAGAGAGATATTGATAGGATGCAGAGCTGGGCTGAGAAGTGGCAGATGGAGTTCAATCCAGAGAAGTGTGAGGCGGTACACTTCGGAAGGACAAACTCCAAGGCAGAGTACAAGGTTAATGGCAGGATTCTGGGCAGTGTGGAGGAGCAGAGGGATCTGGGGGTTCATATCCACAGATCACTGAAAGTTGCCTCACAGGTGGATAGGGTAGTTAAGAAAGCTTATGGGATGTTAGCTTTCATAAGTCGTGGGATCGAGTTTAAGAGCTGTGAGGTAATGATGCAGCTTTACAAAACTCTGGTTAGACCACACTTAGAGTACTGTGTCGAGTTCGGATCACCTCATTCTTGGAAGGATGTGGAAGCATTGGAAAGGGTGCAGAGGAGATTTACCAGGATGCTGTCTGGTTAAGAGAGTATGCATTATGAGGAGAGACGTTACTCTCTGGAGAGAAAGGTGATGAGAGGAGACATGATAGAGGTATACAAAATATACCATAGAACCATAGAACAATACAGCACAATACAGGCCCTTCGGCCCACCATGTTGTGCCAACCTTTAAACCAAAGACTATCTAACCCCTTCCTCCCACATATCCCTCTATCTTAAATTCCTCCATATGCTTATCTAACAATCTCTTGAACTTGCCCAACGTATCAGCCTCCACCACCACCCCAGGCAGTGCATTCCATGCACCAACCACTCTCTGGGTGAAGAACCTCCCTCTGACGCTTACCTTGAACTTCCCACCCATTAACTTAAAGCCATGCCCTCTTGTATTGAGCATTGGTGCCCTGGGAAAGAGGCGCTGGCTGTCCACTCTATCTATTCCTCTTAATATTTTGTACACCTCTATCATGTCTCCCCTCATCCTCCTTCTCTCCAACGAGTAAAGCCCTAGCTCCCCTAGTCTCCCCTCATAATCCATACTCTCTAATCCAGGCAGCATCCTGGTAAATCTCCTCTGCACCATTTCCAACACCTCCACATCCTTCCTATAATGAGGCGACCAGAACTGGACACAGTAATTTAAGTGTGGTCTAACCAGAGTTTTGTAAAACTGCATCATTGCTTCGCAGCTCTTAAACTTGATCCCACGAGTTATGAAAGCTAACATCCCATAAGCTTTCTTAACTACCCTATCCACCTGTGTGGCAACTTTCAGTGATCTGTGGATATGAACCCCAAGATCCTTCTGCTCCTCTACACTGCCCAGAATCCTGCCATTTACCTTGTACTCCGCCTTGGAGTTTGTCCTTCCAAAGTGTACCGCCTCACACTTCTCCGGATTGAACTCCATCTGCCACTTGTCAGCCCAGCTCTGCATCCTATCAATATCCCTCTGTAAGCTTCGACAGCCCTCCACACTCTCCACAACACCATCAATCTTTGTGTCATCTGCAAACTTGCTAACCCACCCTTCCAACCCCTCATCTAAGTCATTAATAAATATCATAAAAAGCAGAGGTCCCAGAACCGATCCCTGCGGGACACCACTAGTCACAGCCCTCCAATCTGAATGCACTCCCTCCACCACAACCCTCTGCTTTCTACATGCAAGCCAGTTCTGAATCCACACGGCCAAGCCTCCCTGGATCCCTTGGCCTCTGACCTTTTGAAGAAGCCTACCATGCGGAACCTTGTCAAGCGCCTTACTAAAATCCACGTAGACCACATCAGCTGCACTACCCTCATTAATCTGTCTGGTCACCTCCTCAAAGAACCCTATCAGGCTAGTGAGGCAAAATCTTCCCTTCACAAATCCAAGCTGGCTGTCCCTAATCAATCCATGATTCTCTAAATGATCATAGATCCTATCTCTTAGAATCCTTTCTAACAGCTTACCCACCACAGACGTAAGGCTCACTGGTCTGTAATTCCGTGGACTATCCCTACTACCTTTTTTGAATAAGGGGACAACATTTGTCACCCTCCAATCCTCCGGTACCATCCCCATGGACAACGAGGACTCAAAGATCCTAACCAACGGTTCAGCAATCTCCTCCCTCGCCTCATGAAGCAGCCTGGGGAATATTCCATCAGGCCCCGGGGACTTATCTGTCCTCATATTTTCTAACAGCTCTAACACATCCTCTCTCTTGATATCTACATACTCTAGAACATTATCCTTACCAACACTGTCCTCAGCGGCATCAAAACCCCTCTCCTTGGTGAATACTGAAGAGAAGTATTCATTGAGAACCTCACCCACTTCCACAGCTTCCAGGCACATCCTCCCACCTTTGTCTGTAATCAGACCTACCTTTACTCTCGTCATCCTTCTGCTCTTCACATACGAGTAGAAAGCCTTGGGATTCTCCTTAACCCTACTCGCCAAAGCCTTTTCATGTCCCCTTCTTGCTCTCCTCAGCCCTTTCTTAAGTTCCCTCCTTGCTACTCTATATTCCTCATGAGCCCTGTCTGATCCTTGCTGCTTACACCTTATGTATGCTGCCTTCTTCTTCCTAACTAGTTGTTCCACCTCTCTTGTCAGCCATGGTTCCTTCACCCTGCCATTCCTTCTCTGCCTCACCAGGACAAATTTATCCCTAACATCCTGCAAGAGATCCCTGAACATCGACCACATCTCCGTAGCACATTTCCCTTCAAAAATGTCACCCCAATTTACACTCTCAAGTTCTCGCCTTATAGCCTCATAATTTGCCTTTCCTCAATTAAATATCTTCCCATCCTCTTTGCTCCTATCTCTGTCCATGACAATTCTAAAGGTTATGGAGCAATGGTCACTGTCCCCCAAATGTTCACCCACTGATAGATCTGTCACCTGACCCAGTTCATTACCTAAAACTAGATCTGATATGGCATCCCCTCTAATCGGCCTGTCAACATACTGCATCAGGAATCCCTCCTGGACACACTTAACAAACTCTGCCCCATCTAAACCTTTGGCACAAAGCAGGTGCCAATCAATATTTGGGAAGTTGAAGTCTCCCACTATAATAACCCTGTTATTTTCGCATCTTTCCAAATTCTGCCTCCCAATCTGTTCCTCAGTATCCCTACTGCTACCAGGGGGGCCTATAGAATACTCCCAGGAGGGTAACTGCCCCTTTCTTGTTCCTAACTTCTACCCATATTGACTCTAGAGAGGACCCTTCTACATTATCCACCCTTTCTGCCACTGTAATGTGTCCCTGACCAGTATCGCCCCCCCTCCTCCTCTTCTCCCCTCCTCTCTATCCCTTTTAAAATACTGAAAACCAGTAATATTCAATATCCATTCCTGCCCTGATGTCATCCATGGCTCTGTAATAGCCACAATATCGTGGTCCCATGTACTTACCCAAGCTCTCAGTTCATCTCCCTTATTCCTGATGCTTCTTGCATTTAAGTAAATGCACTTTAGCCCATCCACCTTTCTACTTTTGTAGCCTGCACTCTGCTTCTCCTTCCTCAAAGCCTCTCTACCCGTCAGATCTGACTTTTCCCCACTCCCTTCTTCCTCTGATATTAAGAGGAATAGATAGAGTGGACAGCCAGCACCTCTTTCCCAGGGCACCAATGCTCAATACAAGAGGGCATGGCCTTAAAGTAATGGGTGGGAAGTTCAAGGGAGATATCAGAGGGAGGTTTTTTACCCAGAGAGTGGTTGGGGCATGGAATGCGCTGCCTGGGGTGGTGGTGGAGGCAGGTACATTGGTCACATTCAAGCGATTGCTAGATAAGCATATGGAGGAATTTAAAATCGAGGGATATGTGAGAGGAAGGGGTTAGATAGTCTTAGGCGAGGTTTAAAGTTCGGCACAACATGGTGGGCCGAAGGGCCCATATTGTGCTGTACTGTTCTATGTTCTATGATTCAGCAATTCAGGAACAGCTTCTTCCCCTCTGCCATCAGATTTCTGAATGGTCCATGAACCCATGAACACTGCCTCGTTATTCCTCTTTTGCACTATTTTTTTATTTTTGTAACTTATAGTCATTTTTATGTCTTTATGTCTTACAATGTACTGCAAAACAAAAAATTTCATGACATATGTCAGTGATAATAAACCTGATTCTGATTCTGATACTCTACACCCCAACCAGTGAAGGCAAGTATACCGTACGCCTTCTTTACCACCCTATCCACTTGTGTTGCCACTTTCAGGAAGCTATGGACTTGCACTCACATCAATGGCAGGCACGGTAGTGTAGCAGTTAGCGTAACGCTATTACAGCGCCAGCGACCTGGGTTCAATTCCGGCCACTGTCTGTAAGCAGTTTGTACGTTCTCCCCATGTCTGCGTGGGTTTCCTCCGAGTGCGCCGATTTCCTCCCACATTCCAAAGACCTACAGGTTAAGAAGTTGTGGGCATGCTATGTTGGCACCAGAAGTGTGGCGATACCTGTGGACTGCCACCAGAACACTACGCAAAAGATGCGTTTCACTGTGTGTTTCGATGTACATGTGACTAATAAAGAAATCTTATCTTTTTATTGTCTACTTTTCCCATATTCTTATGTTCTTAATTCCCATCCCATAACACAGAAACTGCTGAGAGTCAATCATGGGATCTCCCTGCTCCTTAGCTGGCACCAGTCACAATCCAGTCAGACACGCACTAGTCGAGCAGCCAACACTCAGGTTAATTTTATGACTTGGCCACAGCCCAAGACAAAAGCCTGAATGCAGGGGAAAGCCTCAGTTCGCTTCCAGCAACGACTCAGGTTCCAAGAATCCGAGTGCTGTGTGATTTTTTTGTGTGTGTGTGTGTGTGTGTGAACATTTATCATCCAGCAAAAGCCTTCTCCAGACAAGCTGTGCACGGGGACCGCCGATGGCCTCTGTCCAACTCAACCGCACAGAAGGCCTGTGATGTTATGCAATCGGCTGGTATATTCTGTGCCTCCTCACTTTGTTGAAATCCAGACATCTCGGCGCCCTCCTGGCATCACTCTTCCCAGAGTTTGAGGATCATGGAACTCCTTGCCTTCGAGCCATCCCCTGCACCTTCTGGATGCGTCAGTGTAGAGCTGGAACTTCCAATACAGTCACAGAGTCATAGAGTTACACAGCAGGGAAGCAGGCCCTTCAGCCCAACTCATCCATGCTGAGCAACAGCATGGTATTGGTATTGGTTTATTATTGTCACTTGTACCGAGGTACAGTGAAAAACTTGTCTTGCATACCGATCGTACAGGTCAATTCATTACACAGTGCAGTTACATAGAGTTAGTACAGAGTGCATTGATGTAGTACAGGTAAAAATAATAACAGTACAGAGTAAATTGTCACAGCTACAGAGAAAGTGAAGTGCAATAAGGTGCAAGGTCACAACAAGGCAGATCGTGAGGTCAGAGTCCATCTTATCATATAAGGGATACGTATCGTATAAGTTCAATAGTCTTATCACAGTGGGGTAGAAGCTGTCCTTAAGTCTGGTTGGTACGTGTCCTCAGGCTCCTGTACCTTCCACTCGATGGAAGAGGAGAGAAGAGATAATGTCCCGGGTGGGTGGGGTCTTTGATTATGCCGCCTGCTTCACCAAGCCAGCAAGAGGTAAAGACAGAGTCCAAGGAGGGGAGGTTGGTTTCTGTGATGCGCTGGGCTGTGTCCACAACTCTCTGCAGTTTCTTGCGGTCCTGGGCAGAACAGTTGCCGTACCAAGCTGTGATACATCCAGATAGGATGCTTTCTATGGTGCAGCAATAGAAGTTGGTGAGATTCAAAGGGAACAAACCGAATTTCTTTGGCCTCCTGAGGAAGTAGAGGCGCTGGTGAGCTTTCTTGGCCGTGGTATCTACGTGATTTGACCAGGACAGGCTGTTGGTGACGTTCACTCCTCGGAACTTGAAGACGACCAGCTGTCTATCTGAGAATCAGAATCAGGTTTATTATCACTGACGTATGATGTGAAATCTTTTGGTTTGCGGTAGCAGTGCAGTGTAAAGACAGAAAAATCGATAAATTACAAAAATAAATAAGTAGTGCAAAACAAAAAGGAATATTGAGGGAGTGTTCATGGGTTCATGGACTGTTCAGAAATCTGATGGCAGAGGGGAAGAAGCTGTTCCTGAATTGTTGAGTGTGGGTCTTCAGGCTCCTGTACCTCCTCCCTGATGGTAGTAACGAGAAGAGGGCATCGTGAGGGTCCTTAGTGATCGATGCTACCTTCTTGAGGCACCCCCTCTTGAAGATGTCCTCAATGGTGGGGAGGGTTGTGCCTGTGACGGAGCTGGCTGAGTCTACAACTAGTCCCATTTGCCTGCGTTCAGCCCATATCTCTCTAAACCTGTCCTATCCGTGTGCCACGTCTTTTAAATGTTGTAATTGTACCCACTGCTACCACTCTCTCTGACAGCTCGTTCCACATACCCACCACCCTCTGTGCAAAAAAGTTGCTCCTCACATCCCCTTTAAATCTTTCCCCTTGCATCTTAAGTTGATGACCACTAGGTTTAGACTCTCTTACCCTGAAAAAAAGACTCTGATCATCTAAGTAGAAGGATGGGCGGGGAGAGAAGCAATCTACATTGGAAATGGAAATATGGGAGTGGTGGAGGGGGCGGGGGGGGGGCAAAGAGGCCATTCAGCCCTTCGAGCCTGCTCTGATGTTCCACAATTTCATGGCTGATTCTCTACTTCCACCCCAACATTCCCTTAATTCCTGAAAATCTTCAGTTCCCCACTCTTAAGTCCTTCCCCTTGTTCATTTAGTTTAGTGAATAATGCACTGAGGTGAATATTTTGAGTAAGGGTAGATCTGGAAGAGCTGTCGCTCAGCATTGAAAGGAGAACGAGATGGGGGGGGTGGGGTGGGGGCCAGGAAATAATACACTGAGCATGGCTTTAAAGTAATGGGTGGGAAGTTCAAGGGAGATATCAGAGGGAGGTTTTTTACGCAGAGAGTGGTTGGGGCATGGAATGCGCTGCCTGGGGTGGTGGTGGAGGCAGGTACATTGGTCACATTCAAGAGGTTACTAGATAAACATATGGAGGAATTTAAAATCGAGGGATGTGTGGGAGGAAGGGGTTAGATAGTCTTAGGCGAGGTTTAAAGGTCGGCACAATATTGTGGGCCAAAGGGCCTGTATTGTGCTGTACTGTTCTATGTTCTATGTTCCATGTTCTATGAGAAGAAATGTCTTCTTGCAGAGGTTGGTGAACCTGTGGAAATCTACTGCAGAAAGCAGTTGAAACAACATCATTGCATATATTCAAGATATCACTTTTGGGGATTATTATTAGAATACTCGGTCAAAGTCAAGTTTATTGTCACATGCACAACATGCAATGAAAATTTTATTTGCAGCTGCATGAGGGACACAACATTCACAAGAAAAACATAAATTAAACATACATTATCCAAGTTATACAAGATTAAACATAAATTATATAAAATTGTACAGGATTGAGAATTGAGAAATCAAGAGATACAGAGAGAGAGCTAGAACAGGGAACCTCCCCATTGCACAACCAGCCTCCCCTCCATGAACTCTGTCTACACTTCTCGCTGCTTTGGGAAAGCAGCCAACATAATCAAAGACCCCACCCACCCCAGTCATTGTCTCTTCTCCCCCTTCCCGTTGGGCAGAAGATACAAAAATTTGAGAGCACGTACCACCAGGCTCAAGGACAACTTCTACGCCACTGGTATTAAGCTCTCTCAAATGCTAAAGATGAATTCTTGATCTTCCCATCCACCTTGTCACAGCCCTTGCACCGTATTGTCTGCCTGCACTGCACCTTCTCTGTAACTGTAACACTATATTCTGCATTCTGTTTCCTTCTTACTACCTCGATGTACTTATGTACTGAATGATCTGTTTGGATGGCACACACACATAAGCTTTTCACTGTATCTCAGTACATATGACAATAACAACCAACAATAATAATGCCGACTAAATGTGGGTACGTGGGACCAGTATAGATAAGTACAATGGTCAGCATTGGGATGGTGGGCTGAAGGGCCTGTTTCTGTGCTCTGTGACTATGAATGGCGGAGAAGGCTCAAAAAGGGCCGAATAGCCCCCTTTCTCCTTTCTATCTAAAAGCTACCTAACTGATCACAAGGGCACATGCTGAACATTTATATGACCAAGAGGTAATCGTTCATTACAGTGGCACCTTTGATTAGATCCTGGGCAATGTGTATGGGATTATCCTACCTTCTACAGGTGCACTACAGAAAGTACCCTGACAGGTTGCATCTCAGCCTGGGACGGCAACTGCTCTGCTCTGGACTGATGGAACCAGCAGAGAGGGGTAAATACAGCCCAGCCTGTCACAGGTTCCTCACTCCCTTCCATCCAGTCCATCTTCACCGTGTGTTGCTTCAGGAAGGCTGACGGTATCGTCAGGGATTCCTGCCACCCTGGCCATTCCCTTTTCTCTCTTCTACCTTCTAGGAGGACCATAGAACCATAGAACAATACAGCACAATACAGGCTCTTCAGCCCACCATGTTGTGCCGACCTTTAAACCACACCTGTGACTATCTAACTCCTTCCTCCCACATATCCCTCTATCTTAAATTCCTCCATATGCTTATCTAACAATCTCTTGAACTTGACCAACGTATCAGCCTCCACCACCACCCCAGGCAGCGCTTTCCATGCACCAACCACTCTCTGGGTGAAAAACCACCCTCCGATATCTCCCTTGAACTTCCCACCCAGCTCGAAAGCCCAGACGACCAGACTGAAGAACAGCTTCTTCCCCACTGCTGTCAGACTCCTGAACCAATCCACTCTCTCACATCCTCTTCCCCAGTGGTGCTGCCACATTCTCAGACTCTTAATTCTCCCTCTCTCAGTTATTCTGCTCATGTCACTTAAGTATTTCTTTATGCACTACTTCAGATTGCACTACAGTCTTTGCACCATTCTGGTTTTGTGCTCATTGCTGTATTTACTGGTGTATTTATTATTATATGTACACTGTTTACTCTGTGAACTTCATGCGAGCAAAGAATTTCATTGCACCCTTGTATATATGACAATAAACTGAACTTGGAGTACTGTACTCAGTTCTGGTCGCCTCACTGCAGGAAGGATGTGGAAGCCATAGAAAGGGTGCAGAAGAGATTTACAAGGATGTTGCCTGGATTGGGGAGCATGCCTTATGAGAACAGGTTGAGTGAACTCGGCCTTTTCTCCTTGGAGCAACGGAGGATGAGGGGAGACCTGATAGAGGTGTATAAGGTGATGAGAGGCATTGATCGTGTGGATAGTCAGAGGCTTTTTCCCAGTGTTGAAATGGTTGTCACAAGAGGACACAGGTTTAAGGTGCTGGGGAGTAGGTACAGAGGAGATGTCAGGGGTCAGTTTTTTACTCAGAGAGTGGTGAGTGTGTGGAATGGGCTGCCGGCAACGGTGGAGGAGGCGGATACGATAGGGTCTTTTAAGAGACTTTTGGATAGGTACATGGAGCTTAGAAAAATAGAGGGCTATGAGTAAGCCTAGTAATTTCTAAGGTAGGGACATGTTCGGCACAGCTTTGTGGGCCGAAGGGCCTGAATTGTGCTGTAGGTTTTCTATGTTCTATGTTCTATGTTCTAATCTAATCTGAGACACCTAGAAATGGATGTTCCCTGAAGACTGCAGTCTAGGTAGGATGGAGAAATGAGAAAGCATGTGGAACATCTGCCTCACTTGGACGAACCATTGGATACAAGAGCAGGTCGGGCAACTTCAAAGTGTATAACACATTAGTCAGGTCACAGCCGGAACACTGCGCCCAATTCTGGTCACCGTACCAACAGGAAGAACATGACTGCAGGAGAGAAGGTGCAGAGGGGATTTGCCAAAAGGCTTCAGGGGTTACTGAATTTTTGGGATGAGGAACGGTTTGTTTGAATTTGGAAACAGGCCTTTCAGCCCAAATGGTCCATGCTGAACAAGCTGCCTCATCCAAGCTAGGGTGGCTGGGATTCTTTTCCTTAAAATGGAGGAAACCAGGAAAAAATTTTGACCTAGGTTATATAAGGCATGAGAGACCGGGATGTGGTGAACAAGCTGGAAACATTGATGGCTGGAACCTAAATTCAAAATAGGTGTGTGAAATCACGAGGGGCATAGACAGGGTGAATGTGCACGGTCTTTTTCCCAGGGTTGGGAATCAAGAACTAGAGGGCATAAGATTAAGATGAGAGCTGGAGAGCTTAATAGGAACCTGAGGGGCAAATTTTTCATTCAGTGACTAGTCAGTATATGGAATAAGCTGCCAGAGAAAGTGAGGCAGGTATGTTAACAACATTTAAAGGGTATTTGGACAGGTACATGGATAGAACATAGAACATAGAACATTACAGCACAGTACAGGCCCTTCAGCCCACAATGTTGTGCCGACATTTTATCCTGCTCTAAGATCAACCTAACCCTTCCCACCCACATAGCCCTCCATTTCTCTATCATTCATGTGTCTATCTAAGAGTCTCTTAAATGTCCTTAGTGTATCTGCACCCATAACCTCTGCCAGCAGTGCGTTCCACGCACCCACCACTCTCTGTGTAAAAAGCTTACCCCTGACATCACCCTTATACCTTCCTCCAATTTCCTTAAAATTGTCGCCCTGGGAAAAAGTCTCTGACTGTCCTATGCTTCTTATCATCTTGTACATCTCTATCAAGTCACCTCTCATCCTCCTTCTCTCCAAAGAGAAAAGCCCGAGCTCACTCAACTTATCCTCATGTTCTCCCATCCAGGCAGCATCCTGGTAAATCTCCTCTGCACCCTCTCTAAAGCTTCCACATCCTAGGAAAGGTTTAAAGGGATATGGGCCAAATGTGGGCAAATGAGAGTGGCTTGGATGGGAATCTTGGTCAGCATGGACTAGTTGGGCCGAAGGACCTGCTTCTGTGCTGTGTGACTCTGTGGCTCTATAATAGGCAGAAGCATTGGAGATGCAATTGAAGGAAGGGTTTGCACTGGAGGGTTGTGGCAGTAACCTTCATCACGTTTACAAGGTACCTGGATGATCACTTGAAGGCCCATAACCTATTTCCATAATCCCATTTCCCCCACCCGGAGACACGGATGCTGGAATCTGGAGCAATAAACCATCAGTGGGTCAAGCAGCATCCGTGGAGGAGAAAGGAATTGATGCAGGGACAGTTCATTTCCCCTCACAGATGCAACTTGACCCGCTGAGTACATCCAGCAGATACTCTGTTGCTTCATTCCCCCACCTATTTCCGAGTAATCTATTCTCTCTCACACACCCATTAACCCCCCCTGATTCTCCAAACCCCACCCGCACCATGAGTAATTTACAGGGAGCAATTAACCTACTGACTCGCACATCTCTGGGATGTGGGAGGAAACCAGGGCACCCGGGGGAAACCCACGCGGTCACAGGGAGAAAGTGCAAACTCCACACAGACAGCGCCCAAGGTCAGGATCGAACCTGGGTCACTTGAGCTGTGAGGCAGCAGCTCAACCAGCGGTGCCTCTGTGTTACCCTGCGGGACTTGTCTCTGATTGTGTTTTTTTTTGCACTATTGTCTCTTTTAGCACAGTTTTGTTTTCTCTTCCCCTGTCTTGTATAATTTACGTATAATTTATGTTCTGTGTGCTGTCAGTACCTACATGCCTGTGATGCTGCTGCAAGTTTTTCATTGTACCTGTGCCTCACCGTACTTGTGCACATGACAATAAACTCGACTTGACTACAGACCAAGAGGTGGGAGGTGAATCTTTTCTAGAAGGCATAGTCTTAACTGCCTTCCTTCTGTGCCAGAACTTTCAATAATTCCATATTGGATCCCAATCTACCCTCTCCCTGATGTCTATATAGAACATAGAAAACCTACAGCACAATTCAGGCCCTTCGGCCCACAAAGCTGTGCCGAACATGTCCCTACCTGAGAAATTACTAGGCTTACCCATAGCCCTCTATTTTACTCAGCTCCATGTCCCTATCTAACAGTCTCTTGAAAGACCCTATCGTATCCACCTCCTCCACCGTTGCTGGCAGCCCATTCCATGCACTCACCACTCTCTGAGTAAAATACTGACCCCTGACTTCTCCTCTGTACCTACTCCCCAGCACCTTAAACCTGTGTCCTCTTGTGGCAACCATTTCAGCCTTGGGGAAAAGCCTCTGACTATCCACATGATCAATGCCTCTCACCATCTTATACACCTCTATTAGGTCCCCCCTCATCCTCTGTCTCTCCAAGGAGAAAAGGCCGAGTTCACTCAACCTGCTTTCACAAGGCATGCTCCCCAATCCAGGCAGCATCCTTGTAAATCTCCTCTGCACCCTCTCTATGGCTTCCACATCTTTCCTGTAGTGAGGCAACCAGAACTGAGCACAGTACTCCAAGTGGGGTCTGAAAAGGTCCTATATAGCTGCAACATTACCTCTCAGCTCCTAAATTCAATTCCCCGATTAAAGAAGGCCAATACACCATATGTCTTCTTTACCACAGAGTCAACCTGTGCAGCAGCTTTGAGCGTCCTATGGATTCGGACCCCAAGATCCCTCTGATCCTCCACACTACCAAGAGTCTTACCATTAATACTATATTCTGCCATCATATTTGACCTACCAAAATGAACCACTTCACACTTATCTGGGTTGAACTGCATCTGCCACTTCTCAGCCCACTTTTGCTTCCTATCTAAATCCCGCTGTAACCTCTGACAGCCCTCCACACTATCCACAACACCTCCAACCTTTGTGTCATCAGCAAATATGTACGGTACGGTACTGAGGGTGGTGTTCCAATGCCCTTGGCTACACTTCATATCCACAAAACAGTGGTTCTGATCATTTACTCCCTGCTGCTTGTGTGACCTTGCTCTGCCCGTAAGTCATCCATGTGGCGTCACAGGGGCTGAGCAGCTGTGTGGGACTGACAAAAGATAATCTTTCTGATTGCATGAGATTGCCAGCGAGACCCACCTATCTTTTAATGGGAGCCCTCGACGGCGGCGGTGGTTGCTTCCAGTGACTGATTGCAGGCTATCAATTCCTAGCTAAGGGAGTACTGTAATGACAGGCATGGATCCAGCTCACTGGAGCCTGGTCCTACTTGTATGCTTTGTGTGTCTTCATTCACCGAGTTGACGCATGTAAACATCTAATCCAGGAGTAAAGGAAACCTCATGTTTACGTGATTGGAATTAGTGGCATTTAAAGGCAGCTCCAACTTGTTGCAAAGTGTGGCTACTGCATTCATTAACTCTTCGATTGGACCACTACTAAATTTGTGGGTGAGGAAAGGGTGCTCGCTCTGCTTCTGACCAATGTCACAGTGTGGAGCGGGGTTGGGAGAGGAGAGGTCAAGTTCAGGTTGTCGTGGGCATACATTCACAGGGTATAAATGCCATGAAAATTAGCTTTTTGCAGCAGCAGCACAGGACATTACAAACATGACAAACATAAGTTAACATAAGTTATAAGACTATTGAACGATAAAATGGACTCTTAACCTCACAATCTACTTCGTTATGGCCTCGCACCTTATTGTCTGCCTGCACTGCACTTTCTCTGCAACTGTAACACTTTATTCTGCATTGTTATGATTTTCCCTTGTACTACCTCAATGCACTGATGTGATGAAATGATCTGTATGGATGGCATGCAAAACAAAGTTTTTCACTGTACCTCGGTACATGTGACAATAATAAACCAATTTACCAACCAATTTACCAAAACTGTTCACGGTACCTATGGTGTTCCCGAATTTTTTTTACCTCAACCCCCTTGAAAATAAAGGCAATCTTCCATTCCCTGTGACTTGGCTAATGGAATGTTGGACCTTATTTCACGGGGGGGGTTGGAGTATAAATAGAGGGAAGGCTTTCAGTGTTTTGTGCTCGAGGACTCCCAAGTACCTCTGTGTTGCAGTGTTCTGTAATCTTTCTCAATTTAAATATTATTCTGTTCTGTTATCCTTCCTTCCAAAACGAGGACGTTGCCAGGACCGGAGGGCCTGAGTTACAGGGAGAGTTTGGCCAGGCTAGCTCTTTATTCCTTGGAATGTAGGAGAATGAGGGGCGACCATATAGAAATGTTTAAAATTATGAGAGTCTTTTCTCCAGGGTAGGGGAAATGAGGACTAGACAAGGGGGTATAGGTTTAGGGTGAGAGGGGAAAGATTTAAAAGGGACCTGAGGAGCAACATTTTCACCCAGAGAGTGGTGAGTATATGGAAGGAGCTGCCAGAGGAAGTGGTTAGGCATGTACAATAGTAGCATTTAAGAAGCACTTGGAGAGGTACATGGAGGGGTGGGGCTTGGAGGGATATGGGCCGAACGCAGGAAATTGGGACTAGCTGGGTGGGCAATGTGGTCGGCATGGACTGGTTGGGCCGAAGGGCCTGTATCCATGCTGTATTGCTCTGTGACTCTATGACTCTTATGAACATATCCTTCTGTAGCTTTGCCTAGAATATATAATACATGCCAACCAAAGATATGGTCAAGTATGTGGTAATGGAAGGAATTTGGACATCTCCATGACCTCAGTGAATGACAGAACAGGTTCAATGGACCCAATAGTCACCTTGGATCTATCAAACCCAGTGTAACTCGTCTTGCATAAAATGGTCATTCAGCATGAAGGAACCATTTCATGAGGCATCCAGAATTCCACCCTTCCAACCTCCTAAAGTGAGATCTTGTGTTCAGGTTCCCCTCTCTTTATCAAATGTTCCTGAAATCACATTGCTTTACATACCCTCAGATCTCTTAACATACCCTCAGGCACGGTAGTGTAGCGGTTAGCGTAACGTTACTACAGCACCAGCGACCCGGGTTCAATTCCGGCTGCTGTCTGTAAGGAGTTTGTACGTTCTCCCCGTGTCTGCGTGGGTTTCCTCCGGGTGCTCCGGTTTCCTCCCACATTCCAAAGGCGTACGGGTTAGGAAGTTGTGGGCACGCTATGTTGGCGCCGGAAGCGTGGCGACACTTGCGGGCTGCCCCCCAGAACACTCTACGCAAAAGATGCATTTCATTGTGTGTTTCGATGACAAATAAAAATATCTTAACTTATCTTATCTCATCTTATCTTGCTATCTTTCCATTGATGACAACCAGTTTTAGACACCCGTATAAGTGGAAACAACTTCTCTACCTTTACCCCATAGAGAAGCTTTCTGATCTCAAAGCCCTCTGTTGGAAAAGCCCACTGCCTTTCTCCAGAGTAAGGAGGCACAAACCTTTTAGTCGAGTCATACAGCACGGAAACAGGCCCTTCAGCCCATCATTCGTGCTGACCATCAACCACTCTTTGACACTAATCCTACATGAATCCCATTTTACTCTCCCCTCATATCCCATCAAGTCCTCCCAGATTCTACCCCTCACCAACACACTGGAGCCAATTTACAGAGGCTAATAAATCGACCCGCTCGTCTTTGAGATGTGGGAGGAAGCCAGAGCACCCAGAGGGAACCCACGCGGTCAGAGGAAGAGCGTGCAAACTCCACACAGAAAGCAGCCGAGGTCAGGACTGAACCTGGGTCTCTGAAGCTGTGAGACTGTGGCTCTACCAGATGTGCCACTGTGCCACCCTTCCTGGATCGTTGTTTGGAGTTGAATGGGGAGTTTTACTGAGAGGATCCCAGGAGACATCAGCCAGTGGACAACCAGTTTCAGAGGCATAAGCCACCTATAATGAGTTGAACCAAGTTGTAAGATTATTGGAAGCAGGATACTCTGATGTTTTGTCCTTTAACAGATATTTCCCCCAGGCTGTCAGGCTCCTGCATACCTGGAGACAGCCTCAGACAAATGCCATGTCAAAAGTCCTGGTTTGCACAACGGCGTATAAGAACTTTGGCCGCTGCTGAACATGTTTATACAATTAGTGCAACACACTGAGTTCTGTATTTTCTTGTTCCAACTCGGTTTTGCACTAACCTTGCACTAATTTTGTATCCTGTATATACCATTTTTGCACTATTTGTACTTGCACAATTTTTCTGTCTTTGTTTATTGTATGTCCCCTGTTCTATGTACGTCCTCTGTTGTGTGAGGCTGGGGGAAGCGACATTTCGTTCTTCTGTGTGTTTTACAGCATATGGGTGCATGACAACAAAGTATGACTTGAACTTGAACTTGAATTTGAACTAATGCAGGGGTCACATCCAAAGCCACAGGGGGTGTTGTACATGGAGACTCAGTCACCTGTTTAAAGCCAATCACAGCCCATCAGAGCTCCATGAACTTTGTCTTAGGTGAATATTTCTCACCTGTCATCACTAAGGAAAAGGACAACGTGGTCAGAGATTTCAGGGAGGGGAAATTACCCTTGAAAAGGAGAGGGTATTGGACATCTAAGGTGCATAAATCCACAGGTTGCAATGGGAGACAAGGGAGGAGATTGGTGGGTCCCTGGCAGTGATTTTTAAGTGAGCCGTGAGGTATTGTTGCAGCTATATAGGTCCCTGGTCAGACCCCACTTGGAGTATTGTGCTCAGTTCTGGTCGCCTCACTACAGGAAAGATGTGGAAGCCATAGAGAGGGTGCAGAGGAGATTTACAAGGATACTGCCTGAAATGCGGAGCATGCCTTATGAAAGCAGGTTGAGGGAACTTGGCCTTTTCTCCTTGGAGAGACGGAGGATGAGGGGGGACCTGATTGAGGTGTATAAGATGATGAGAGGTATTGATAGGGTAGATAGTCAGAGGCTTTTCCCCAGGGCTGAATTGGTGGCCACAAGAGGACATAGGTTTAAGGTGCTGGGGAGTCGATATAGAGGAGATGTCAGGGGTAAGTTTTTTACTCAGAGAGTGGCGAGTGTGTGGAGTGGGCTGCTGGCAACGGTGGTGGAGGCGGATACGATAGGGTCTTTCAAGACACTGTTATATAGGGACATGGAGCTAAGTAAAATAGAAGGCTATGGGTAAGCCTAGTAATTTCTAGAGTAGAGACATGTTCGGCACAGCTTTGTGGGCCGAAGGGCCTGAATTGTGCTGTAATTGTTCTATGTTCTATGTTCTAGATCTTCGCTGGCCACAGATAAGGTGCCAGATGAATAGAGGACAGCCAATGTGGTTCCTTCATTCAAGAAGGACAGCAGGAATAAGCTAGGGAATTACATTCCCACGTCAGTGGTGGGGAAATCATTGGAAAAAAGTCTGAAGGACAGGATTAGGCTGCACTTGGAGAAGCAGTGATTGATAAGAGATAGGTAACATGGCTTTGTTAAGGGGAGGTCCTGCCTGACTGACTGAGCTAAGTGTGCCAATGAGGGTAGTGCAATTGATGTAGTTTACATGGACTTCAGAAAGGTTCCACATGGGTCACTCATCCAAAAAGGTTAGAGCCTGTGGATCCGGGCAAGTTGACAAATTGGATCCAAAATCGGCATGGTGCAAGGAGGCAGAGGGTGATGGGGGAGGGTATTTTGTGATTGGAAGCCTGTGACCAGTGATATTTCACAAAGATTGGTGCTGGGATCCTTATTGTTTGCTCTATACATTAATAGTCCACATGGGAATGTCAGAGGTATGTTTGAAGATCATTGGCGGTGTTGTGGATAGCGTTGTGGATTCTTCGGCTACAGAACAATGAATGATAGGACCCTCGTAGGTGCTGAGCAATTGAGGGGCCTTGACATGTCCATAAATCCCTGAAGGTGACAGCACAGCTAGATGAGATGGTTAGGAAGGCATATGGGATTAGCTAGGACATAGAATAAAACACGCTCAGACACGTACATGGACAGGAAAGGTTTAAGGGATATCAGCCAAACGTGGGCAAGTGGGACTAGTTTAGATAGGAATCTTGGTCGGCATGGACCAGTTAGGGCCTAAGGGCCTGTTTCCATGCTGTATGACTCTATGACCCTAAGTGCGGGGATATTATAGTCCAACTTTATAAAACATTGGTTAGGCTAAAGGAAAGATGTGTATGCACAAGAGAGGGTGCAGAGGAGATTCACCAGGGGGTTGTCCGGGATGGAGCAACTGAGTTATGAGGGGACACTGGACAGGCTGGGCTTGTTTTCCTTGGAGCTGGAACCTGATAAGAGGGACACAAAATTTAAGAAAGGATTGGTCAGGAAAGAAAGTGGGAAACTTTTCGTCATGGTGGAAGTATCTATGAACTAATAGGCAGGGGTATAAGATAAGAGTAGGAGATTTACAGGGGATCTGAAGAACATTTCCACCCAGAGAGTTGTTGGAAATAGAATGCACTGCCCAATGGAATAGTTCGCTAGAGACTCTCACAACACTTAATAGGTATTTAATTGAGAACTTGAAACAACATGCATTGTTTCCATCAGTGGGAGAATCTAGGATCCGAGGGCACAGCCTCAGAACAAAGGGATGTCCTTTTTGAACTGAGACGAGGAGGAATTTCTTCAGCCAGAGCCATTCCGCTTTACAAAACTCTGTTTAGACCACACTTAGAGTACCGTGTCCAGTTTTGGTCGCCTCATTATGGGAAGGATGTGGAGGCGTTGGAGAGGGTGCAGGGGAGATTTACCAGGATGCTGCCTGGATTAGAGAGTATGGATTATGAGGGGAGACTAGGGGAGCTAGGGCTTTACTCATTGGAGAGAAGGAGGATGAGGGGAGACATGATAGAGGTGTACAAAATATTAAGAGGAATAGATAGAGTGGACAGCCAGCGCCTCTTTCCCAGGGCACCAATGCTCAATACAAGAGGGCATGGCTTTAAGGTAATGGGAGGGGAAGTTCAAGGGAGACGTCAGAGGGAGGTTTTTCACCCAGAGAGTGGTTGGTGTATGGAATGTGCTGCCTGGGGTGGTGGTGGAGGCTGATACGTTGGTCAAGTTCAAGAGATTGTTAGATAAGCATATGGAGGAATTTAAGATAGAGGGATATGTGGGAGGAAGGGGTTAGATAGTCTTAGGTGTGGTTTGAAGGTTGGCACAACATGGTGGGCCGAAGGACCTGTATTGTGCTGTGTTGTTCTATGGTTCAGAGGGTGGTGGATCTGTGGAATTCGTTGCCACAAAGGGCTGTGGAGGCCAAGTCATTGGGTGTACTTAAGGCAGAGTGATAGGTTCTTGATCAGTAAGGGGGTTAAGGGTTACGGGGAGAAGGCGGGGAGAATGGGGTTAAAAAAATCAGAAATGATTGAATGGTGGGAGCAGACTCAATGGGCCAAAAGGCTTAATTCTGTTCCTACATGCTGTGGTGTTATGGCACAGAAGACTATTGATCCAGCGCTGTTAAGTATGATTAGCAGAGGTACTTGATGATTGGATTGACATGGTGGCACAGAGGACTGGTTCCTCTGCTGTATGACCTGATAACTTTTTTGGTCACTCAGTCAACTCTCAATTATCCAACTGCGGGGAGTTGATGGGAGGTTGCTGAGGGTGCTACAGGCTATAGCTCATTGTACTCTCTCTGCATCTTTCTCTCTCTTGCTGTCTCGTACACCTGCCTGATTCTGCCCACTGCCTAGACTCCTGTCGATAAACTACACTGACACTCCTATTCAGTTCCAACCAAGTGCTGCACTGCCAATGGGATTAGCTATTAGAACATAGAACAGTACAGCACAGGAAAAGGCCCTTCAGTGCACAATGCTCTGCCAAACTAATTAAACTAATAATTAAACGCTGACCTGAACTAATCCTACTGCCTATACGCCCATATTGGTATTGGTATTGGTATTGGTTTATTATTGTCACTTGTACCGAGGTACAGTGAAAAACTTGTCTTGCATACCGTTCCATATCCCTCCATTCCCTACACATTCATGTGGCTATCGAACAGCCTCTTAAACGCCTCTATTGTATCTGCCTCCACCACCACCCCAGGCAGCACATTCCAGGCACCCATCACTCTCTGTGTAAAAACCTTGCCCCGCACATCTCCTTTGAATTACCCCCTCTCACCTTAAATACATGCCCTCTAGTATTAGACATTTTGACCCTGGGAAAAAGATACCAGCTGTCTATGTTATCTATGCCTCTCAAAAATCTTATAAGCTTCCATCAGGTCTCCCCTCAGCCTCTGCCGCTCCAGAGTAAACAACCCCAGTTTGTCCAAACTCTCCTTATTAAATTCCTTCCCAGTCACTTTAGGGACGTCTGGGAGGTGTGCCAGCCATTAATTTCTCCAGGTTTATATAAGACATCTTGGCAATACTCCCTGCACGTTGCAGTTGTATAAGTCGTTGGAGTACTGTGTACAGTTGTGGTCACCTTGTTATGAAAAAGACAGGAACGAGTGCAGGAAAGATTTATTAGGATGTTGCCAGGACTCGAGGGCCTGAGTTATAGGGAGAGGTTGGCCAGGCTGGGTCTTTATTCCGTGGAACGTAGGAGAATCAGGGGCGACCTTATGGAAATGTTTAAAATTATGAGAGGCAGAGATAAGGAGGACTGTAACAGTCTTTTTCCCCAGGGTAGGGCAGTCCAAAATGAGGGAGCAGAGTTAGGGTGAGAGGGGAAAGATTTAAAAGGGACCTGAGGGGCAACTTTTCCACACAGAGGGTGGTGAGTATATGGAACGAGCTGCCAGAGGAAGTGGGTGAGGCAGGTACAACAGTGTCATTTAAGAAGCACTTGGATAGGTACATGGAGGGGTGGGGCTTGGAGGGATATGGGCCGAATGCAGGAAATTGGGACTAGCTGGGTGGACACCGTGGTCGGCATGGACTGGTTGAGCTGAAGGGCCTGTATCCGTGTTGTATTGCTCTGTGACTCTTTGACATCAAATTCATCCCTTAATACAGTGCCAGCAATCGGGGTTCGATTCCCGTCGCTGTCTGTGAGGAGTTTGTATGTTCTCCCATGTCTGCGTGGGTTTCCTCCGGGTGCTCCGGTTTCCTCCCATATTGCAAAGACGTAAGGGTACGTTAATTTGGGTTTAAAATGGGCGGCGCGGACTCGTTGGGCTGGAAGGGCCTGTTACCACGCTGTCAATAAAATTTTTAAAAAAACATCACCAATAAAGATGACTGCTCACTGATTGGCTCACTAGCTTTGGACTTTGCAGTGTGAAATTGGCCTTCATATTTAACTGTGGGAAACAGGATGCCCCAGAGGGATTGACAGGAGTTTAACACTGCAGCACTGCAGCACGGGACGAGCCTTGACGTTGCGCGTGTGTGTGTGTGTGTGTGTGTGTGTGTGTGTGTGTGTGTGTGTGTGTGTGTGTGTGTGTGTGTGTGTGTGTGTGTGTGTGTGTGTGTGTGTGTGTGAGTAAGTGAGTGTGTGTGTGTGTGTGTGTGTGTGCGCAAGTAAGAGACAGAGAGAGAGAAAGAAAATGAAAAAAAGACAAATAAAAAATGAGAGGGACAAAATGAGAGAGAAAGAGAAAGAGAGAAAAGTGAAAAAGGAAGAATGAGAGAGAGAGAGAAAATCAAAACAACTGCAGACCCACAGAAAATGTAGAAAATACTGTTCAGAAACAGAGTTAATTAAGGAGAGACACAAAACACTGCAGATGCTGGAATCCGGAGTAGGAGAAAAACTGCTGGAGGAACTCAGCAGGTCAGGCAGCATCTGTGGAGGGAAATGGGCAGTCGACGTTTCATCTGGACTGGAGTTCATGAAACAGAGTTAATGTTGACTGTTTCTCTCTCCCCACATACTGCCTGACCTGCTGAGAGTTTCGGAGAGACAGCAACCCACCGATAATCCACGGCTCCTGCTCCTCCCCTCACTTGGATTCAGACCCACACCACTCATCCATTCCCAGTCATACACTTGGCTTCACGGACACCCTTGTACTCGCTGGGTTTGGTAGCTCAGATGGTCTATCCCTGATCCTCAATGCGGATCAGCTACTTCGGAATGGGATGAGGACAAATCCCTTGGAATCCTTCACCCAAATAATTGGTGGCTGCACAGTCACCGACTAGATCTACATCCGATATCACCAGACATTTAAACACGAAAGAAATCAGTGGAGGAGAGTTGAGGTGAAGAATCAGCCATAATCTTGTTCAAGGCAGGATGGGTTTGAGAGACCAAGTGGCCTCCTCCTGATCCCAACCATTCAGTCCCTTGTTTGTACGACCCACCTGCAGTGTCAACAGCACCCACGCTCTCAACCACAGTCACGCTAAGTAAGCAAAGGAACCACGGAAAAGCTTTTTTTTGTTCATTTTTTACTAAAACAATATTTACCAACAGAAAAAATATTTTCTTTTTACACTATTTGTCTAATTGCAATCTTAAAATAAAAAAAACACACAACAAATAATCCATATATAGCTTAAAGATAGGAATAGTACAAATTCAAACCAGTTTGTTATGGTTTCTAAGTTTACACTGAATATAACCAGCATCAGTAATCAGAACTACATTCAAAGTGCACTGGGCTGCAACGCTGTTGCAATCTCTAATCAAGTTACATACCTAGAATGGTACTCAGAACAGGTTTATACATATATACTTTAAGTAGGAATGCAGGATATATATGTGTTTTTTTTAAAAGAATTGTCTCTTGTTTTCCGTTGATCGCAAAGAATTTCTGTATCGCCATCACCATACACATGCCAGCTCTCACTCTCACCCTCTCTCCAACAGAGGTCAGACACATCCTCCTCCAACACGTTTTTCCCGCTTCTTGCCCCTAGCTCCCTCAAACTTAATTCCTTTCCAAGAAGTCTCTCCTTTGAATGTGCTTAATCCAAAATTGTCCTTTATACCTGATGCAACGAAAATTCAGAAGGCGGCTTTGCTCGAAGATCTGAGATTGGTTTATTTTGTATGTTAGTTGGTAGGAGAGGTTTTTCGAAACAATTCAGATATGCTTGCTGTACTTCTGCTTGGTTTGGCCTGGGGATGTTGGCTACACAGTGGAACCCAGCAGAGATTCTGACTCTGGGTCTATCTCATTCTGGTTGGAATCAAGTCCATAGAATTTTACTTTCAAACCATCCATGGGATGGACCACAGGCACTGTCAGCATGCGAGGGAACGTCCTGGTGGCCAGCTCGAAGCGGCTAGTGCTGGCCAGCTCCATGGCCAACACCTTCAGGATGAGCTTGGCCAGCTCCTTGCCCAGGCAACTCCTGACGCCCCCTCCAAAAGGGATGTAACTGAAGCGGACACTCTTGTCTTCGTCCCGGTCTTCTCCGAAGCGGTCAGGGTCAAAGACCCCAACGTTCTGGAAGACGGGCGCTGTGTCATGCGTGTCCCTGATGCTGTAGAGAACACTCCATCCTTTGGGAATTTGGCAGCCCTGGAATAAAAGCCCAAGAAATATTTATTAGAATATAGATCATTACCAACTAAGATATCCAGAGCAGTCTCCGGAGTATGTTTTCAAATTCATCAATGTCTATAGCAACTTTCACATCCTCAGGACATCCCGAGACACATCACAGGCAATGAGGAACTTCCAGTGTGCAGTCGCTCTTGTAGTTTGGGAAACAGGGCAGCCAATTTGTACACAGTAAGATCCTGCAATGTAATGACCTGCTGGTTGAGGGATAAGCCCTGCCCAGGGACATTGAGAGGACATGCTCTCCATTCTGCTGAGGGAAAGCAGCTGTGGGCTTCTTCGTGTCCACCAGATAGATGGACCTTGGCTTACAGCCTGGCTTCCAACATGAGTAACATAGGGTCTCAATCCTGAGTAACAGCCTGATGGAACTCAATCCTGATGTGACCCAATCCTGATGGGAACTAATCTTGATGGGACCCAATCCTGATGGGACCCGGCCTGATGGGACTGAATCCTGTTGGGACCCAGCCTGATGGGAGCCAATCTTGATGGGACCCAGCCTGATGGGAGCCAGCCTGATGGGACCCAATCCTGATGGGTCCCAATCGTGATGGGAGCCAATCCTGATGGGACCCAGCCTGATGGGACCCAATCTTGATGGGACTCAAGCCAGATGTGACCCAGTCCTAGCTCCCAAGCTGAGCCTGACAGATCCCAACCATAATCGTTGAGTTCAATTGGGTCATGCTTGATGGGCTCAGTACTTTATCCAAATCACAATGACTTGCTTTGTATCTCGGATCAATACTTGGTGCTTCATCCTTAAGCAATCCATGGGATGGTTCTATTTACGAGGGTGGTTGGGTGGGATATGGGAACCGTTATCACTGAGCTGACTTCAGACCAGTTATGGCCAGATCCAGCCCGGTTTTCAATTTGTACCTTTTCTGAGCTCTAACATCTGCACAGAGCACTGTGAGGGGGTGGAACCGAAGGAGTGTCTCACTGTGGGAGGGATGGTACCGAGGGACGCGCAGAGGGTGCCCCGACACTTACGTCCAGCTCGAAGGTCTGCAGCGCCGTCCGGTACCCCCCCGAGACAGGGGGCAGCAGCCGCAGCACCTCCTTGATGACGCAGTCCAGGTAGCGCAGACGGGCCACCGTTGCCATGCGGGGCCTGTCCTCGCACTTGCAGCCATTGTGGAGGATCCCGTTGCTCCTCAGCTCCTCGCGCAGTTTCTCCAGCACGGCAGGGTGCTGCAGCAGCTGCAGGATCAGCGAGGTGCTGGCACTGGAGGTGGTAGCAAAGGCGGCAAAGATCAGCTCCACCGTCGACTCCTGGGGAGAGGGACCAGGACACACGCACTGAGTGCCAGCACACATCCACCCAACAACGGACCCACTGGGAATCCCACCTCCTCACTGCTGTCTTCACTGCCGAAGGTGAAGAGCAACACAGTGGCACAGCTGGTAGAGCCGCTGCCTCACGGCACCAGAGAGCTGGGTTCAATCCCGGCCTCTGCTGCTGTCTGGTGGAGATTTATTTCTTGGGGCAGGAGAGGAACTCAGTACCCCCGTCCCGCCAGAGCATGGCGACTCGTTGCAAGCCGCTCTCTACAGATCTACTCATTACCCTTACTATAATCGTTCTACACTTTTAAATTTACTTCAATGCACTCTGTACTAACTCAATGTAACTGCACTGTGTGGTGAATTGACCTGTACGATCGGTATGCAAGACAAGTTTTTCACTGTACCTCGGTACAAGTGACAATAATAAACCAATACCAATACCAATACACTGAAGGACCAGATCAAATGGGCCAAAGTTAAGGGGCAGGAGAGGCCTCATTCAATTCGAGCCTGACCCACGATTTTCATTAGTTGTAAATTGGTAAATTGGTTTATTACTGTCACATGCCTGAGGGCACATACCACCAGGCTCAAGGACAGCTTCTATCCCACAGTGATAAGACTATTGAACGGTTCTCTTATACGATGAGATGGACTCTGACCTCACGATCTACCTTGTTGTGACCTTGCACCTTATTGTCTACCTGCACTGCACTTTCTCTGTAGCTGTGACACTTTACTCTGTATTGTTATTGTTTTTACCTGTACTACATCAATGCACTCTGTACTAACTCAATGTAACTGCACTGTGTAATGAATTGATCTGTTCGATCGGTGTGCAAGACAGGTTTTTCACTGTACCTCGGTATGAGTGACAATAATAAACCAATACCAATACCAAATGTACCGAGGTACAGTGAAAAACTTGTCTTGCATACAGATCAATTCATTACACAGTGCATCGAGGTAGTACAAGAGAAAACATAATGCAGAATAAAGTGTCACAGCTACGGAGAAAGTGCAGTGCAGGCAGACAATAAGGTGCAAGGTCATAACGAGGCAAATTGTGAGGTCAAGAGTCATCTTACTGTACTAGGGGACCGTTCAATAGACTCATAACAGTGGGATAGAAGCTGTCCTTGAGCCTGGTGGTATGTGCTTTCAGGCTTTTGTATCTTCTGCCCGATGGGAGGGGGGGAGAAGAGAGAATATCCGAGGTGGGTGGGGTCTTTGATTATGTTGGCTGCAAAGACCCCACCCACCCCGGACGAAGACATTGGCGAGAAAGTGGAGTCGCAGGTAGACAGGGTGGTGAAGAAGGTGCTTGGCACGCTGGCCTTCATCAGTCAGGGCACTGAGTATAGGAGTTGGGATGTTACAGTTGTACAAGATGTTGGTGAGACCTCAGTTGGAGTACTGTGTACAGTAGGAATTGACCACAGCTGGAGTACTGTCAGAGGAAGGCTGTCAAAAGCTAGAAGGACCGCAAATAAGATTTATGTGAGCATCTCCAGGACTCAAGGGCCTGAGTTACAGGGAGAGGTTGGCCAGGCTGGGACTTTTTTCCTTGGAATGTAGGAAAATGAGAGGTGACCTTATAGAGGTGTATAAAATCAGGATGGGCATGGATAGGGTGAATGCACATAGTCCTTTTCCCAAGGTTGGGTAACCAAGAACTAGAGGGCATAGGTTTAAGGTGAGAGGTGAAAGATTTAAAAGGGACCTGAAGAGGCAAATTCTTCGCACAGAGGGTGGTGTGGAGATGGAAGGAGCTGCCGGGGGAAGTGGCTGAGGCAGGAACAGTAACAACATTTAAGAGACATGTGGACAAATACATGGATAGGAAAGGTTCAGAGGGATATGGGACAAACGCTGGCAAATGGGACTAGCTTGGGTGGACGCCTTGGTCAGCACGGACGAGTTGGGCCGAAGGGCCTGTTTCCGCGCTGTATTACTCTATGACTCTAATATCTGACCTCCCCAGAGACGCTTTACAGAAAGGCAGGAAAGGGTTACTTGCCGTGCTACAGTACATTGTCACTGACCGGGAACTAGACAAGTGGGCTTTGTATACGTCATCCCCACATGGAAAAAGAACCAGGCCAGGTTGCCTTTTATTACAACGTTCACCCAATCCAACACTAGCCGTGCAGGTGGTGCTGCTGCCTCACACCAAATTCTGACTTTCACTGCACTCAGGGCAATAAGAGCCAATTAACCCACCGACCCGCACATCTTTGCGATGTAGGAGGAAACCGAGGCACCCGGAGGAAACGCCAGAATGTTCCACAAGTCTTTCTCTTTGTGCTTCTCTCACACGCAGAGCCCGCCTCTTTCCCTCCCCACACTGTGCTCCAAGAACATAGGACCATGAATGGGCCGTTCGGTCCCTCTCGAGCTTGCTCTGCCACTCAATAAGACTTGTCCTTGGCCACAGCTCAACCCTCCTGCCTCTTCCTCAGAACCCTCAACTCTTCAATAGACTGAAGATCTGGCAATCTCCACATCCAATGTCTCCGCCTCCACAGTCCCAAAGATTCGTGACCCTCTGAGAAACTCCTCTAAATCCCTTATCCTGAGACTAGTTCTACTCGCCCCCCTGGCTCCAGATACCCCAGCTGGAGGAAACATCTCTCAGCATCCATCCTGTCAATGCCTCTCAGTGTCTTATATGTTTCAATAACTCATTCTGATAAACTCCGCTGAGTACAGGCTCAACCTGCTCAACCACTCTTGGTACGTCAAACCCTTCAACTCCAGGAACCTTCTCTGCACTGCCTCCAATGCACTTCCAGTCCTTCTTCAATATGAAGACCAAAACTGTACACACTGCTTCAGCTGTGGTCTCACCAGCAGCTGATACAACCGTGCATCCCCTCTCCAATAAAGACCAAGTCTTCACTACCCTTCCTAATTACATGGTAACTATCTCAGCTTCATCTACGACGACACCCAAGCCTCTCTGTACGCCGTGTTCAGTCATCCCATGCCAGTTATAAAACAATTTCTCCTTCGACCACACCTTTCCACGCATTAGACTCCATCTGCATAATATTTACACAGGCACTTTACTTATCGAAATCCCTTTTGCAGATTAGTGGTCAGTTTGGACCACCCCCATCACACAAACCAGCCTCCCCTCCAGTGACACCGTCTACACTTCCCACTGCCTCGGGAAGGCAGCCATCATAATCAAGGACCCCTCGCACCCTGATCATTCTCTCTTCTCCCTTCTCCCATCGGACAGAAGACACAAAAACTTCAGAACACGTACCACCAGACTCAAGGACAACTCCCACCTGCTGTTATCAAGAGTCTTGAACAGACCTCTCATGCACTGGAAGATGACCTCTTGATCTCCCAGTCTATCTCATTGTGGCCTTTTATTTGTCTACCTGCATTGCACGTTCTCTGTAAGTGTAACATTATAATCTGCATTCTATTTTCTTTTCACTACCTCCATGTACTTATGTATGGAATGATCTGTCTGGATGGCACGCACACAACAGCTTTTCACTGCATCTCAGTACATGCGACAATAATAAACCAATACCAATGTATCTCCACCCTTCAGCCCCTAGGCAGCCAAGCTCAGGTGCTCCATATGGTCTTTGACTGATACAGCTCAAAAATAGTCCCACCAAGTCCTAACCGACCATCAACCACCCGTTCACACCAATCTTACACCAACCCCAATCCCTTTGCTCCACATTCCTATCAACTCTCCCTACTCACCTACACACAATGGACAATTTACAGCTGCCAGTTAGCCTCACCAACCCGCATGTCTTTGCAATGTGGGAGGAAACATCTCTGTAGAACTCTGGTTAGGCCGCATTTAGAGTATTACGTGCAATTCTGGTCACCTCACTATAGGAAGGATGTCGAGGCTTTAGAGAGGGTGCAGAGGAGGTTTACCAGGATGCTGCCTGGATGTGCTATCAGGAGAGGCTGGACAAACTTGGGCTCTTTTCTCTGGAGCGGCGGAGGCTGAGGGGTGATCTGTTGGAAGTGTATAAAATGATGAGGGGCACAGATAGGGTGGACAAGCAATATCTTTTTCCCATTATTGAGCGATCCAATACCAGAGGGCGTGCATTTAAGGTGAAAGGGGGTAAGTTCAGAACAGATGTGAGGGGTACGTTTTTACTCAGAGAGTGGTGGATGCCTGGAATGCATTGCCTGATAGGGTGGTGGAGGCAAATTCATCGGGGGCTTTTAAGAGGGGCTTGGATGGGCACATGAATGAGAGGAAAATGGAGGGATGTGGGCATTCTGTAGGTAAGAGGGAATAGTTATGTCGGCACAACATTGTAGGCCGGAGGGCCTGTTTTGTGTTGTACTGTTCTATGTTCTATGAATCGGGGCACCCAGATGAAACCCACACGGTCACAGGAAGAACTTGCAAACTCCACACAGACAGCGCCCGAGGTCAGGATCGAACCCTGGTCTTTGGTGCACAAGCTGTTCCGCTGCGCTGTCCATAATGAGGAGAAGCTCATTGCAAGAGTTCCTTACCTTCAGCTCTTGCATGGTGAGCTCTTTGCCTTGCTCCCTGGCACTGTCAATCAGAATGTCCAAGGCATCAGCATAATCCTTGTCTTGTTTGCACTGCAGCTTCTCGCTGATGGCTTTTTCCAGGTACTTGTAGAGGTTGTCCCGAGCTCGCATTCCCTGCGGGGAGGGACATCAGGTGAGAATACATTTCTCCCTTCATTCTCTGCACACACCTTACTCAAAGCAGCAACTCGCAGTCATAAAGCATCCTAACATAGTAGAATGTACCGAGGCGCTTCACAAGAAAAGTTATAAACCCGAGCCAAGTAGAGGTGACCAAACATTCAGTCAAAGCCCACACAGAGATGGAGAGGTTCTGAAGCTCTGAGCCTGGGAGGGACTGTTGGCAAAGCAACCAATGGTGGAGCAACTAAGTGTGACAATGGTCAAGAGGTCAGAACTGAGGGAGAGCTGTGGAGGGAGGAGGAAGTTACAAGGAGAAGGAAGTGATGTTGTGAAAGGTTTGAAATCTTGGGTAAAAATTATAATTCCAGAGTTAGTGGATCAGGGGACAGTGTACGTCCCAACACACAAAGCTGGATTAACATCTACTGCAATATCACAGGACGCTGGGGGAGAGGGGTTACTGAGGGACAGTGTGAGGGAGGGGGATTAACATCAGTGGGGATACAGTCAGTGATACAGGGCGCTGGGGGAGAGGGGTTACTGAGGGACAGTGTGAGGGAGGGGGATTAACATCAGTGGGGATACAGTCGGTGACACAGGGCGCTGGGGGAGAGGGGTTACTGAGGGACACTGTGAGGGAGCTGGATTAACATCAGTGGAGATAAAGTGGTCACAGTCAGTCTTGCCTCCGAGACACACGCTTCAATACTTTCTGGATCAGGGACTTAACCCCTACCTTCCTATAGCCGCTGAACGGGAAGTCAAGTGGTAAAGAGAAGAGGTTGGCGACCAGCTGCTCGAAGCTCTCTGACAGGAGGTTCAAGTCATCCTCGGAGACACGGAAACCCAGCAGGACTCGAACTGCAATGCGGAAGGTTAACTTCTTGGCCTGCTGGTAGACTGTGATGGGTTCCCCACTGCTGCTCCAGTCCCTGATCCCATTCTGGATCGCTTGTTGGATCTTTGGAAGGTAGCACTCCAAAGCGTCATGGCTGAACACCTTGGTGAAGATCTAGGAATTCAAAAGAACACAAACCGTGCTTTTAGTTCATGCTGAGGGAGGGACTGTGCCTTTAGCACCCTGTATGTGATGTGTCTTGGGATGATCCAGAGGACGAGTAGCAGATAACCATGTTAATATTGGATGCACTACACTTTCTCTGTAGCTGTGACACTTCACTCTGCTAACACGAGGGGGGCATAATTTTAAGGTGATTGGAGGAAGGTATAAGGGGGATGTCAGGGGTAAGTTTTTTACACAGAGAGTGGTGGGTGCGTGGAACTCACTGCCGGCAGAGGTTGTGAGGGCAGATACATAAGGGATATTTAAGAAACTCTTAGATAGACACATGAATGATAGAGAAGTGGAGGGTTATGTGGGAGGGAAGGGTTAGATAGATCTTAGAGCAGGATAAAATGTCAGCACAACATTGCGGGCCGAAGGGCCTGAACTGTGCTGTAGTGTTCTATGTTCTATGAACAGAGAGACCCAGGAGTGCAAGTACATGGTTCCTTGAAAGTGGGACACGTGCAGATGGGGTGGTGAAGAAGGTTTTTGGCATACTCGACTACGTCAGTCTGGATATTGAGGAGTTGAGACGTCCTGTTACAGCTGTACAGGACGATTTGGAGTACAGCGTACAGTTCTGGTCACCCCACGATAGGAGGGATGTCATTAAACTGGAGAGGGTGCAGGGAAGATCTGTGAGAATTTTGTCAGGACCAGAGAGCTCGGGTTATAAGGGGAGGCTGGATAGGCTGGGATTTTTTCGTAGGAGGCTGAGGGGTGACCTTATGGAGGGTTTACAAAATCATGAGGGGCATAGAAATGATGAATATCCAAAGTCTTTTTCCCAGAGTAGGAGAGTCCAAAACTAGATGGCAGAGGTTTAAAGGGAGAGGGGAAAGAGTTAAAAAGAGACCTGAGGGGTAACTATAAAAGGAGCTGCCAGAGGAGGTAGGTACAGTTCCAACATTTAAAAGGAATTTGGACCATTGCATGGATGGGAGGGGTTCAGAGGGATATGAGCCAAATGCAAGAAAAGTGGGACTAGCTCAGTTCAGCATCTTGGTCAGCATGGATGAGTTGGACCGAGGGGCCTGTCTCCATGTTGTATAGCTCTATGACTCTCTGACTCACAGTGGAAGATGGCTGGGTGCCTGCAGGTACGGGGTCCACCAGATGCACAGCCACGCGCAGGTCCTGTTTTGGGACCTTTCCTACATCGTCAGTGGGATAACATTGAGAACCAACACAGCGGCTCCCTGTCTGGGACAGAAACACCCTAGGTCTGAGGGGCAAAGCTTACAGGAAGTCAGAAAGGCTTCATTGATTTGGGGAAATTTAGTTGACAGACAGAAGTAAAAGGAAATAAAAGTTTAGTCAGGACACAGGCTGTTATAAACCATGGGAATCCCCTGGTAAACTCCCAAAGTGGGAACGCTTGTGATGTCATGTAGTCCATACAGCACAGAGGGAAGGGGAGTCCAACACTAGAGGGCAATAGGTTTAAAGTGAGAGGGAAAAGAATTAAGAGGGACCTGAGGGGTAACTTTTTCACACAGAGGGTGGTGGGTAAATGGAACGAGCAGCCAGACGAAGTGATCGAGGCAGGTACGATTAACATTGACCATCAAACACCCATCTACAGGAACCCCATTTACTACTGGGCTCCATGCCCTCTCATAAAAGATAAGATATTTATTTATTGGTCACATGCACATCAAAACACACAGCGAAATGTGTCTTTTTGCGTTACTGAGAATGTTCTGGGGGCAGCCCACAAGTGTCGCCACGCTTCTGGCGCCAACATAGCATGCCCACAACTTCCTAACCCGTACGTCTCCGGAATGTGGGAGGAAACCGGAGCACCCGGAGGAAACCCGCGCAGACACGGGGAGAACGTACAAACTCCTTACGGACAGCGGCCGGAATTGAACCTGGGCTGCTGGCGCTGTAATAGCGTTATGCTGACCGCTACACTACCGTGCCGCATGCCTTGGAGATTCAAGTGTGCTCATACTGATATTTCTTAGGTTATGAGAGTCCCTGCCTCTACCGTTATTCAGGTAGTGTGGCTATGGCAACCATCACTCTCTCGGTGAAGTATTCTTCCTCACATTCCCCCCAAACCTTTTACCCCTCACCTTCAACCTGTGCCCTCTGGTCTTGGACATCTTCAGTGGGGGGAAAGTTTCCCACGACCCACACCCTCTCTATGCCCATCGAACAGTTATGGAGGGTTACCAAAGACCACAGTGATTCCACCTCAGTTTCCCGACCTCCCTCTGCATCCAGTCAGGTGAGACTGAGGGGACGAGTGACTGTGAGTGGGGGGTAAGGAGAGGGCAGCAGGCAGTGGAGGATATGGTGAGGGGGGGAAGAGGGGAGTGAGGCAGTGAGAGGGTTCAGGATAGGGTGAGTGATGAGGAGATAAGGAGAAGTGTGCAATGGGGTGGAGTGGTGAAGTGACGGGAATGGGGTCACTGTGAGGGGCTGTGAGAGTGGAGTTGGGGTCACAGTGAAAGGGTGGGGACGCAGTGGGGGGGGTCACAGTGAGGAGAGTGTAGAGTCACAGTGAGGGGGTGTAGGGTCAGGTGGGGTCACTGTGAGGGGTGCAGGGTCACTGTGAGGGGCTGTAGGGTCAGGTGGGGTCAGTGAGGGGTGCAGGGTCACTGTGAGGGGTGCAGGGTCACTGTGAGGGGGTGTAGGGTCAGGTGGGGTCACAGTGAGGGGTGCAGGGTCACGGTGAGGGGGTGTAGTCAGGTGGGGTCACAGTGAGGGGTGCAGGGTCACGGTGAGGGGCTGTAGGGTCAGGTGGGGTCAGTGAGGGGTGCAGGGTCACTGTGAGGGGTGCAGGGTCACTGTGAGGGGGTGTAGGGTCAGGTGGGGTCACAGTGAGGGGTGCAGGGTCACAGTGAGGGGGTGTAGAGTCAGGTGGGCTCACAGTGAGGGGTGCAGGGTCACTGTGAGGGGCTGTAGGGTCAGGTGGGGTCACAGTGAGGGGTGCAGTGTCACTGTGAGGGGTGCAGGGTCACTGTGAGGGGGTGTAGAGTCAGGTGGGGTCACAGTGAGGGGTGCAGGGTCACGGTGAGGGGGTGGGATCACAGTGAGCAGGGAGGGGAAGATGTACTGCGTGGCAATCTGAGGGTTACAGCGAGACGCCAGCACTCTGCTTCCCGCAGCCTCGGGAGCCGGCTCCTTTCTGCGCCTCCAGTAGTAAGCAACAAGGCCGGCTCTCTCAATCAGCCATTGTTCCCGGGACAGAATGGATTCAGCAGCAGAGCCCGTTACACTGGCAGCTCTCAGACCTGCGAGAAGTGCAGACTCACTGGCTGACCTTTCAAAACTGCCTCGCTGAAGAACAGTTCCCCTCCTCTGTGTGTGTAAGACTTTCCTGGCTCTCACCCTTTGTATAATTCACCTTCAGCTCGCTACTTGTTCCAATAATGGCCACGTTTGAGTCCGGTACCACCCATTAATCTTACTGCTCAACTCAATCAGTGCTATTTTTCTGCCCTCTAACGCCTTCAACCTGAAACGTCGACAATTCCTTCCCCCCTCCCCCCACAGACGCTGCTCGACCCGCTGAGTTCCTCCAGCAGATTGTTTGTTGCTGCAATGGAACATGGTAACAAAATGGACAGTTGGCACCTCAGGTTGAGACCGTTCCCCTGCACTACGTACAAAGGGTCTCGACCCAAAACGTCGACCATTCATTTCCCTCCACGGATGCTGCCTGACCCTCTGAGTTCCTCCTAGCAGTTTGGTTCTTGCTCCAGGTCCCTGGAGTTGTGTGAACAACAACACGAGCCACGGTGATGGGGAGGGACACCACCCATCAGTCCGAGCCCTGGTCCACGGGACAAAACCAACAAGGTGTCACCAAGGTACAGCACCCCCCAAACCCCGCACCACCAGCCCAAGGGGGTGATGGTCAATGGGAGGCTTCGCAAGTGGAAGCCTGTGACCCCTGAGGATCAGTGCTGGAACCCCTGCTGCATGTTACATACGTTACTGATCTGGATGTGAATGTAGAGCCTGCATTTAGTGAGCTTGCAGGTGAAACAAAAATTAGTCGTGTTTTCATAGAGTCAGCACCGAAACAGGCCCTTCAACCCAACTCATCCGAACCGACCAAGATGTCTGCCTGAGCTAGTCCATTTGCTCCCGTTTGGCCCAGATCCCTTTGAACCCCTCCTATCCACGCACCTGCCCAGGTTTCTTTGTATCTGCCTCAACCACTTCATCTGGCAGCTCATTCTACATGTGTGAAAAATCTGTTAGCTCAGGTCCCACTTAAGTGTTTCCCCACTCACTTTAAATCTATTGCCCTTAAATCTATTGGCTCCCATACCCTGGGGAAAAGACTGCGACCATCCACCTTATCTATGCCCCTGATGATTTTATAAACCTCTATAAGGTCACCCCTCAACCTCCTTCGCTCCAGGGAAAAAGTCCCAGCCTATCCAGCCTCTCCTGACAATTCCAGCCCTCCAGTCCTGGCAACATCCTTGTGAACCTTTCTTGCAGCCTTTCCAGTCCTTCCTATAGGGACTAGAACTGCACGCAATTGATAGTGGGGAGGATACACAAGAGAATGCAGAGGTTGGAATCTGGAGCCACACACAATCTGCTGGAGGAACTCAGCGGGTCGAGCAGCATCTGTCGGGGGAAAGGAAATGTCAACGACTCGGGTCGAAACCCTACATCAGGACTGGAAGTTGAGGAGGGTAGTCTCAGACTACAGTATGACATTGCTGAATTGGTAAGATGGGCGGAACAATGGCAGGCAGAACTTAATCCTGTAAAATTTGAGGTGATGCATTTTTGAAAGGCTAATAAGACTGGGATCTCTGGGAGTGTTGAGGAACAGAGGACCATTGGTGTTCACATCCAAGGATCCTTGAAAATGGCAGCACAGATCAGGTGGTGAAGATTGTGTGTGGGATACTTGCTTTCATTAGCCGGGGTATAGAGTATAAGAACAAGGAGTTTGAGGACATTCGGTCTGTCATCAAAGACTCTTACAAATTTCTACAGATGTACGGTGGTGAGCATTCTGACAGGTTGCATCACCGCCTGGTATGGAGGCTCCAATGCATAGGATCGCAAGAGGCTGCAGAGGGTTGTAGACTCAGCCAGCTCCATCACGGGCACAACCCTCCCCACCATCGAGGACACCTTCATCACTAAGGACCCTCACCATCCGGGAAATGCTTCTCGTTACTACCATCGGGGAGGAGATACAGGAGCCTGAAGACCCGCACTCAACGATTCAGGGACAGCTTCTTCCCCTCCGCCATCAGATTTCTGAACAGTCCACGAATCCATGAACACTGTTATTCCTATTTTTGCACTATTTATTTATTTTGTAATTTATAAAAAATGTTATGCCTTTGCACTGTACTGCATTTAAATTTAAAAGGGACCTGAGCATTCTGACTGGTGATAATAAACCTGATTCTGATTCTGATTAGTTCTGCTAACCACACTTGGAGCACCGTGCACAGTTTAGGTCACCCTGTTATAGTAAGGATATGGTAAAACTGGAAAGAGTGCAGAGAAGTTTTACGAGGATATTCCCAAAACTCAAGGGCCTGAGTTATAGGGGGAGGTTGGCCAGGCTGGGTCTTTATTACTTGGAACGTAGGAGAATGAGGGGCGACCTTATAGAAATGTTTAAAAGCATCAGAGGCATAGATAAAGTGGACAGTAACAGTCTTTTCCCCAGGGAAACTCGGGGGCATAAATTTATGGTGATAGGGGAAAGATTTAAAAGGGACCTGAGGGGCAACTTTTTCACACAGAGGGTGGTGGGTATATGGAACGAGCTGCCAGAGCAAGTGGTTGAGGCAGGTACAACAGTATCATTTAAGAAGCACTTGGATAGGTACATGGGAGGGGCTTGGAGGGATATGGGCCGAACTCAAGAAATTGGGACTAGCTGGGTGGGCACCATGGTCGGCATGGACTGGTTGGGCTGAAGGGCCTGTATCCGTGCTGTATTGCTCTGTTACTCTAGTTACTCCACAGCTGGAGTACCAAATGCAGTCTGTGTTGCCACGTTTAAGGATGTTTAAGAGGGTGCACAGGAGATTCACCTGATGTTGCCTGGATTGGAGTGTTTCAGTTCTGAGGAGTGACTGGACAGGCTAGGTCTGTTTTCCTTGGGGCAGAGGAGGCAGAGGGGGGAACTAATGGAGGTGTACAAAATTATGAGAGGCGTAGATAGGGTCGATTGTGGGAAACGTTTGGAAATACATGGCTGGTCCTTCATCGTCACTGGGTCTGAACCCTGGAGCTCCCTCCCCAACAGCACCGGGGGACACCTTTACCAGAAGGTGGTTCAAGAAGGCAGATCAACCCCACCTTCTCAAGGTAGTTATGGATAGGCAATAAATGCTGGTTTTGCCAGTGGCATCCACATCACTAGACACTAATTCTTAAACATAAATACGTTATGATCTTGTCCCAAACAGCACTGATCATCCCAAGGATAAAGTAGAACACTCTACAAGCTTACAACAGTTCCACTGTAGGTTTATAAGATATCACACTGGGGCCTCTCAGTGTAACGAACTATCGGCTTGTAATATAGCACACTATAGCCTCCCAGTATCATAATTTGTGCCCTTGCAGTGTAGAATTATAGCCTGCCAGTGTAACAAACTGTAGGCTTGTAATAAACGGCAATTCAGCTTCCCAGTGTAACAAACTATGGGCTTATAATAAGCTTCAATGTAGCTCCCCAGTGTAATAAACTGTGGCCCTCTAATATACTGCACTATAACTTCCCAATGTAACGAACTGTGGGCTTGTAATGTACTGCACTACAGCCTCCCAATGTAAAAAACTGTGGGCTTGTAATATACTGCACTACAGCATCCCAATGTAACAAACTGTGGGCTTGTAATATACTGCACTACAGCGTCCCAATGTAACAAACTGTGGGCTTGTAATATACTGCAATATAGTGTCCCAATGTAACAAACTGTGGGCTTGTAATATACTGCAATATAGTGTCCCAATGTAACAAACTGTGGGCTTGTAATATTCTGCAATATAGGGTCCTGATGTAACAAACTGTGGGCTTGTAATATACCACACTCCAGCCTCCCACTGCAATGAACTGTAGGCTTGTAATACAATATGCTGCAGATCTTCCACACACTGTCAGCTTGCCATATAACACATGGCGGCTTGCAATATAACAAGCTGTGGATGTGATATAAGATGTAGCTCACACTGAGAGGAACACATTGATTAATTACGTTCACTTGCAAAAATAGTCGTCATTATTCAGCTCTGCCACTTGTGAATGCTGGGAGCCTCACCCCAGGTAAAGAGACACAGAACAGATAAAAAAGCAAGATGGTACAGCTGGCTATCTCTTTAGGCTCTCTCTTGGTCTCAGAAAAAGGAGTGAATCAGTATCACTCTCCCACTTGCTATGTGGTGACCCTGTTCTCAGATGCTCCCCAAGGCAAGTGGAAATACAGTTGGGAAGCCCAAATGATTGAATATACCGCCACATGAGAAAAAACCACCAGGACATAATATCAACAGAACCACCTTTGCACCAATGGAACAGCACCTTATGAACTGACTACCTGCAAGAAGATGGGAGAAATACACAGAAGCAAAAGTAAATAAAAGTGCCTTATCCTTTACAATTAAAACAGATTGAAAACACATTCCCAAATCAATTCATGTTCCCTTCAACGGGGAGCTGGATAACTCTCTGAAGAGGAAACTTATGGGAAGGATGTCGAGGCTTTAGAGAGGGTGCAGAGGAGGTTTACCAGGATGCTGCCTGGATTAGAGGGCATGTGCTATCAGGAGAGGCTGGACAAACTTGGGCTCTTTTCTCTGGAGTGGCAGAAGCTGAGAGGTGATCTGTTGGAAGTGTATAAAATTATGAAGGGCATAGATAGGGTGGACAAGCAATATCTTTTTCCCATTATTGAGTGATCCAATACCAGAGGGCATGCATTTAAGGTGAGATGGGGTAGGTTCAGAACAGACGTGAGGGGTACGTTTTTTACTGAGAGAGGGGTGGATGCCTGGAATGCGTTGCCTGCTAGGGTGGTGGAGGCAAATTCATTGGGGGCTTTTAAGAGGGTCTTGGATGGGCACATGTATGAGAGGAAAATGGAGGGATGTGGGCATTCTGCAGGTAGGAGGGAATAGCTATGTCAGCACAACATTGTGGGCCAAAGGGCCTGTTCTGTGCTGTACTGTTCTATGTTCTATTATTGAATGGCTGTGGGGAAAGGGAGAAGTGGGGCAAACTCATCCACTTGTTGGAAAAGGCAGCACAACAACTTTCATTTACCTAGCTCCCTGGACATGGCAGACCTACCTCACTGTAGTGACCACAAGGAAAATTAAACCAAGCCATGTGGAGTCACAGTCACACAGCACAGAGGCAGGCCCTTCAGCCCAACTCATCCATGCCGACTGTGTTGCCCATCGAGCTAGTCCCATCTGCCCACGTTTGGCCCATAGCCCTATAAACCTCTCCTATCCATGGGCTTATCCAGATGGATAATGTTGCTTAATAATGGGAAAAAGATATTGCTTGTCCACCCTATCTATGCCCTTCATAATTTTATACACTTCCAACAGATCACCCCTCAGCCTCCACCTCTCCAGAGAAAAGAGCCCAAGTTTGTCCAGCCTCTCCTGATACCGCACGCCCTCTAATCCAGGCAGCAGCCAGATAAACCTCCTCTGCACCCTCTCTAAAACCTTTAAATGTTGCTAATGTGCCCGCCTCAACCACTATTTCTGGCAGCTCATTCCAAATACGCACCGCCCTTTGCGTGAAAAAGCTGCCCCTGATGTCCCTTTTAAACCTCTCACCTCTGATCTTAAACCTATGCCCTCTTGTCTTTAGCACCCCCTCCCTGGGAAAAAGACTATGTAAAGAAGTATTTACACGCAAAAGCTCATTAAAGGGGCAGCTCTGTGGATGGAGGGGCAGAGAGGTTTGGGAGAGAACCCCAAAGTGTAGGGCCCAAGCAGCTGCCTATACAGCCAGCAGCGGGAGAACGATTAAATTTAGGAATGAACAATCTGCTGGAGGAACACAACGGGTCAAGCAGCATCGGTGGGAGGAAAGGAATTGTCAACATTTTTGGTCGAAACCCTGTATCAGGACCAAAACATTAACAATTCCTTCCCCTCCCACAGATGCTGCTCGACCCACTGCGTTCCCCCAGCAGGTTCTTTGTTGCTCCAGATTCGAGCACCTTGAGTCTCCAAATTTAGGAATGATCAGGGTTGGAATTGGAGGGAGGGAAACATCCTGGCGTGGGGGTTGGATATAACCCATAGAGGACTGAGATAAGGAGAAGCCATGTAAGGAACAGTGGGAATGTTAAAAAAGCAGATCCAAAATGTCCTCTGGGCCCTGTGGTGCGGCGGGGGTTAAAATTCTTTCACGAGCAATTCTTTTGTTGTTATTTCCTTGTTAGAATTTGCTCAGTAATTGATCACTCCTTCAAACCTTGCCCTGCCGCTTTTACTCTCTACATGGCCATTGATGGATTTGCCTTGAATGGGCTCAGAGGCAGATGTTCGGTGTTGCAGCTTCTCTGTGTTAGATGCAACTACTGCACCCTCTGCTGAAACTCTGGCACCACTGCAGCCTGACAGGGGAAGGAGCAGGGCAGGGGTGGCACGACTGGTCCTGAATATCAGGAATCCCAAACATGTCCCTCTGCAAACCCAGCTCACCGTTCCTTGGCACCTTGCCCAAGGTCACGGTTCAGTGGATCACGTTCTCCTTGAAATCTGAGGGCAGAGTTGGGCTGGTGCACCCTGCACAGCGCTGACGCTGTGTCTACGCTCTCAGAGGGGTCACCTTTCCAGCGATGGGTTCAAGCGAGGTCTTTTCCCAGCTTCTCCGCCAGGCATAAAGTACTGAGGAGATGTCATCAAAGATTCTTACAAATTTCTACAGGTGTACTGTGGTTGTGACTATGCCTGGTATGGAGGCTCCAATGCACAGGATCGCAAGAGGCTGCAGGGGGCTGTAGACTCAGCCAGCTCCATCACGGGCACAACCCTCCCCACCATCGAGGACATCTTCAAGGGGTGGTGCCTCAAGAAGGCGGCATCCTTCACTAAGGACCCTCACCATCCAGGGCATGCCCTCTTCTCATTCCTACCATCGGGGAGGTACAGGAGCCTGAAGACCCACACTCAACGATTCAGGAACAGTTTCTTCCCCTCCGCCATCAGATTGCTGAATGGTCCATGAACCCATGAACACTACCTCGTTATTCCTTCTTTTTGCACTATTTATTTATTTTTGTAATTTACAGTAATTTTCTGTCTTTGCACTGTACTGCTGCCGCAAAACAACACATTTCATGTCATATTCAGATAATAAATCTGATTCTGATTCTGATTTTGATCCTGATTCTGATCCCGATTCTGATTTTGATCCTGATTCTGATTCTGATCCTGATTCTGATTCTGATTCTGATTCTGATCCTGATTTGGATCCTGATTTTGATCCCGATTCTGATTCTGATTCGGATCCTGCTTTGAGTTACAGGGACCTTCTAGCCCAATATTCCTACCCATACTTAAGTATTGACCAATCTCACGTGAAAGAAGTAACACCGCCTCTACCTACTGGCCAATTGTGGGAGCTTGCTTTGTGCGAATTGGCTATACTTCATTAGAATTGGGAGCAGGAGGAGGCCATCCGGCCCTTCAAACCTGCTGTACGCTTAGTCAAGACAATCCCTCAGCACCATTTTCCTGTACCATCTCCATACCCCTTGATCCCTTTAACATCAATAGTCATTCCTTTCTCTCAGTAGTGTACAGATTTCATTGCCGACATCACAGTTAGGGAGACACAAGAGATGGCAGATGCCGAAAATGTGGAGCAACACACAAAGTGCTGGAGGATCTCAGCGGGTCGGGCAGCATCTGTGGAGGGAAATGGACAGTCGACATTTCGGGCCGAGACCCTTCATCAGGACTGGAAAGATAGAGGGGAGATAGCCAGCTTAAAAAGGTTGATGGAAGGGGTGGAGCAAGAGCTGGCAGGTGATAGGTGGATCCAGGTGAGGAGGGGGGGGTGGGAGGCAGGTGGTGGGGGGGGGGGGAGAGAGTGGGATTGATATCAGAAGCTGGGAGGCGATAGGTGGAGGGTGACAAAGGGCGGAAGACGATGGAATCTGATAGGAGACGACGGTGGAGCAGGGAATAGAGGGAGGGAGTTGGGGAGGGGAACCATTGGGAGGAGTGTGTGGGTGAGGGGCAGATGGTCAGGGTGGGAGAGGGGAAAGAGATGGGGTGATGGGGGTTTGGTGGGATCAGGAGGAGAGGGAAGAGAAAGATGGGGGTGAAGGGACAGAGGGGGAGCGGTTACGGGAAGTCTGAGAATTCGACATTCATGCCACAAGCAACGAATTCTCAGACTTCCGGTAACTGCTCCCCCTCTGTCCCTTTTCCTCCTTCTCCCTCCTCCTGATCCAACTGACCCCCATCGCCCGATCCCTTTGCATTTAAGGGACTTCTGGGATCATTAAAGATTCGCTGTAAATTATTTCCCTCTAGGCTACAGATATCGCAGGTCAAAGATTCCTTTGGAGGAATTTCTCCCGCCAGCGACCCGGGTTCAATTCCGGCCGCTGTCTGTAAGGAGTTTGTACGTTCTCCGCGTGTCTGCGCGGGTTTCCTCCGGGTGCTCCGGTTTCCTCCCACGTTCCAAAGACGTACGGGTTAGGAAGTTGTGGACATGCTATGTTGGCGCTGGAAGCGTGGCGACACTTGCGGGCTGCCCCCCAGAACACTCTACGCAAAAGATGCATTTCACTGTGAGTTTCGATGTACATGTGACTAATAAAGATATCTTATCTCATCTCTTATATTGTTCTTGCCTGCTACCTCGAACGTTGGACACCATCTGAAACTTTCACAAGAGCTGCTCTTGACTTAGTGCTGGATAAATCCTACATCATCACATTGAAGATCCCAGGGGCTATAATTTGGCTCACAGACTATGGATCTTAACCATACTGGAATCCCAGCATGGGTTAGTGGCACAGCAGGTATAACCACTGCCTCGTAGCGCCAACAACCCGGTTTCAATCCTGACCTCAGGCGCTGTCTCTCTTATGTTTGTGTAGGCACAGTAGTGTAGCGGTTAGCATAACGTTATTACAGCGCCAGCGACCCGGGTTCAAATCCGGCCGCTGTCTGTAAGGAGTTTGTACGTTCTCCCCGTGACTGTGTGGGTTTCCTCCGGGTGCTCCGGTTTCCTCCCACATTGCAAAGACGTAGGGGTTAAGAAGTTGTGGGTGTGCTATGTTGGCGCCAGAAGCGTGGCGACACTTGCGGGCTGCCCCCAGAGCACTCTACACAAAAGATGCATTTCACTGTGTGTTTCCATGTACAAAGGGGTCTCAGCGATTCTACGGTTCATGTTACTCTGTGTTCGGCTGGAATCTAGACATTGTGGTTATCAATGCCTCCAAGGACATTTTCCCCAGCAAAAAGCTTCACCCATTGTCTGCACAAAATAAAAACAGGTTTGACTGAGTGGAGGCAATTGGATGTGCAGCAATTGGGGAGCTCAAACATGTTTTTAATCAGAAAAATCAAGAAAGGAAGAGAGAGAGAGAGAGAGAACCATAGAACCATAGAACCATAGAAAAACTACAGCACAGAAAACAGGCCATTCAGCCCTTCTAGTCTGTGCCGAAACATTATTCGGCTAGTCCCATTTACCTGCCTCCAGCTCATACCCCTCCAGACCTCCCTCGTCCATGTATCTATCCAATTTACTCTTAAAAGTTAAGTGCGAGCCCTCATTTACCACATCAGATGGCAAAGTAAGTGCTGGGAAGCTGTACCATTAGATAGTCTTTGTAAAACCCACCAATGTGAAATATTACATATGAACGAGCCAGTTCATCAACCTGCAGCACCATCTTCATACATGCTCCCTGACCTGATGAGCACTTCTGACAGGGACACCAATGGTGGAGCCATCAAACTCAGAAAAGCTTAAGAGGTCAGAACTGCAGATCTCTTGAGATCTCGGAGAGTCGGACGGCTGGAGGAGGTTAGACCAGAGGGGGAGATCAGAAAGAGATTTGAACACCAGGACAGAGCAGGTCGGGACAATTTTGGATGACTCCAAATTTGCAAAGGATGAGACTGTCAGGGAGCGCTGAGTCATTACACACTTTTCTGTCACAGTCATTGTAACTCAGTAAGGTATTCTGACTTGGATCAAACCAGTTAAGGAAAGGTATGATTTTCAAACATTTGATTTAAAAGTTTTTTTTGAGAGTTAAGCTGCCTCATCATTGCCGCATCGATCACTGAGAAGTGACGCAGCATCATCGAGTCATAGAGTCACACAGCACAGAAACAGGCCCTTCGGCCCAACCGGTCCATGCCGACCAAGATGCCCATCCAAGCTAGTCCCATTTGCCTGCGTTTGACCCTTATCCCTCTAAACCTTCCCTATCCAGGTACCTGTCCAACTGTTTTTTAAAATGTGTTTTTTGCATTATTTATTTTTGTAACTTATAGTAATTTTATGCCTTGCACTGTACTGCTGCCACAAAACAACACATTTCATGACGCGTCAGTGATAACAAACCTGATTCTGATTCTGAAATGTTGTCATTGCACCTGCATCACTAGTTCCTCTGGCGGCTCCCATGTACGCACTTCCCTCTGCATGAAGCAGTTACCCCTCAGCTCAGAGTCATAGAGTCACACAGCACAGAAACAGGCCCTTTGGCCCAACTGGTCCATGCCGACCAAGATTCCGATCTGAACTAGTCCCATTTGCCCGCGTTTGGCCCATATCCCTCTAAACCTTTCCTATCCACGTACCTGCCCAAGCCCCTCTTAAATCTTTCCCCTCTCACCTTAAACCTATGCCTTCTAGTTTTTGCTTCCACTTCATTGGGAAAAAGCCTATGATCATTCACCCTATCTATGCCCCTCATGATTTTATACACTCTATAAGGTCACCCCTCTCTCTCCTACACTCCAAGGAATAAAGTCCTAGCCTGTCAAACCTCTCCCTATAACTCAGGCCCTTGAGTCCTGGCAACATTCTCATAAATATTGAGCTTGAAGGACTCTTCCCAGGATAGCCACAGACCAGGGGAGGAAGAGGCTGCCGTGGAGGTGAGGGATGAGGGGTGGCAGAGGTTTCTAGTGTGTGTTGCCACTCGTCCAACACGCGATCCAATGTGAGTGGACCATCAGCACGGGTTGCTAGTCTGGAAGGTCTCGGTAAAGAGCCAGGCAGACCGGTGCTGCGATGGTCATGGTGAGATTTCTCCACACATCGCCAGCAATGAGGCCATGAGGGAAATATCAATGTTCAAATCCCCTCTCTGCTCACTTCCTGCGGAGTTTGACCCCAGTCTCTTCGTGCCAGGGGGACACTGGTGGCTCCCAAATGCACTGACCTACTTCAGTAAACATGGAAGCGGACACAATGCACATGATGGCATCATCATCTCCACAACTTCAGCATCTACTGCGCTGAGGTGAATCGAGCCTGGACTATTCATTAAGGGGTGTGATTTCACCCAGAAATGATGGCCAGAGCCATAGAGCTCTAGAGAAACTGTTTATGTGCAGAATTTGCACATTTATTTGCACATAAACCAGAGTATAAAAGCAAGGATGTACTGCTGAGGCTTTATAAGGCGTTGGTCAGACCACATATGGAATATTGTGAGTAATTTTCTGCCCCATATCTGAGGAAGGATGTGCTGGCCCTGGAGAGGGTCCAGAGAAGGTTCACAAGAATGATTCGGGAATGAAAGGCTTAATAGAACCACAGAACACTACAGCACAGAAAGCAGGCCATTAGGCCCTTCTAATCTGTGCCAAAACTTTATTCCGCTAATGTATGAGGAGTGTTCGATGGCTCTGAGCCTGTACTCAATGGAGTTCAGAAGTATGAGGGGGGATCTCATGGAAATCTACTGAATACTGAAAGGCCTGGATGTGGAGAGGATGTTTCCTTCAGTCGGAGAGTCTAGGATCCGAGGGCACAGCCTCAGAATAAAGGGACACCTCTTTAGAACTGAGATAAGGAGGAATTTCTTCAGCCAGAGGGTGGCAAGTCTACGGGATTCATTGTCACAGAGGGCTGTGGAGGCCAAGTCATTGGGTGTATTTAAGGCAGAGATCGATAGGTTCTTGATTGGTAAGAGGGTTAAGGGTTACAGGGAGAAGGCGGGGAGAATGGGGTTGAGAAAAACTAAATCAAAACCAGCCACGATTGAATGGCGGAGCAGACATGATGGGCCGAATGGTCTAATTCTGCCCCAATACCTCATGGTCTTATATAAAAATCTACTCAAATGAGTCCAGTTTCTGGGCATGTGCTTTTAAAGTCATGGAATTTCTTAAAAGGCAGAGCCCAAACTTTTAAAAGGAAGATTGCTCCATTGATTTTGCTTCTATTTGTTTGTCTTTTCTATTTTAGAGAATTAATTGTTGGGAGCATTAACTCAGGTAAATGGAGTGGGTTGGATTCCTTCAGGTTGACTTGGACAGACAATGATGTGTTGGGCTCTGTTGTTGGTTGCACTGCACAGAGAGCAGTGCACTGGGGTGATGTGGGTTGGGTTGAGTCAAACTGTGGTGAGCTAAATTGCACAGAACCAAAGTGGGTGGGTCGGCCGGGGTTAAACGAGGCAATCCACATCAGTGAACGGTTATTGAGTGGGCGGAGGCTGGAGCAGGAGTGCACCATTCGGCCCATTGAGTCTGCTGTGCCATTCAATCAGATCGTGCCTGACCCGTTCTTGGCCTCGGCATTACTTTTCTGCAGCGTCCTCACACCTTTTGTAGTTGAAACGCCTGTCAGCGTCCACCTCGATGACTCATTTCCGCCTTCAACATATTGCATGCATAGGATGACTCAGTGACCCAGTAATGCAATCCACCTAAAGTGATCCAAATTCAATGGCAGTGGTGCTGAATTAGATTAAAATAATTTGTTTAAAAAGATAGGGTTTAAGAAAGAGAAACAGAGAAAGGTTTAAGGAGGGCATGCTATGTTGGTGACACTTGCGGGCTGCCCCCAGTACAGTTACACAAAAAAAAAGACGCATTTCACTATGTGTTGCGATGTACGTGAGACTAATAAATAAATATCTTATTTTATCTTGTATGACACAAGGTAACTAAACGTTAGGATGCTGAGAGAAAATGATTCATAGATGCAGGTGAACTGAAAGGGAAGCAGGGGTATGAAACATAGAACAAAGAACAGTACAGCACAGGAACAGGCCCTTCAGCCCACACTGTCTGTGCCAAACACGATGCCAAATTAAACTAAATCCCTTCTGCCTGCACATGATCAATGTCCCTCCATTCCCTGCACATTGCCAACAGCCTCTTAAACGCCTCTATCGTATCTGCCTCCACCACCACCCCTGGCAGCCCGTTCCAGGCACCCACCACTCTCTGTGGAAAAAACTTGCCCCGCAAATAGCCCTCAGAACAATCCCCCCCTCAGCTTAAATTGTATTGGTGACAATTAAAATGCAGTGGTGGAGGACGTCAGGAGCGACACTTACTCTACTGCAATGGCAAGTAAACGGAGTTGAAGGGGGATGGACAGAGTAAACCCAAAGGATGTCTGGTTGGAATTTATTCACACACAGTGGTCCAGCAGGTGGTGAGCACTTGAGCCTAACACCAAGCCTACAGGTCGTGTAGTGGAAAATGGGATTAGCGTAGATAGGTATAAGATACCTTCTATACCTAGTATGTGATGAGCTGAAGGTCTTGTATCCATGCTGTATTCCTCTATGATTCTATGAGAGCCACCGTCTCACAGCTCCAGCCTGCGTTCGACCCCGACCTGCTGCGCTGCCTGTGTGGAGTTTGCACGTTCTGCCTGTGACTGAGTGGGTTCCCCCACCCCCCCGCCCGGTGCTCTGGTTTCCTCCCAAATCCCAACGACGTGCCTGCCGGTCAGTGAGCTCGCGACACTAAATTATCCCAGGGGTAGGTGGGCATTTGGAGAATCAGTGGGGAGTTATTGGGAATGTGAGCAAACAGCCTACAGGAAAATAAGTGGGACGGATGAGATTCCTCTGAGAGCTGGCATAGACTCGCTGAGCTGAATGGCCTCCTTCTATGTCATATGAAAACATAAGATATCTCTCCAGTTCCTGTGAAGAATGGTTCAATCACTATCCCTTACAATGCTCCTTCTCTGAGCTACACCTGTGCTGCCTTTCACAAAATTACAAACTGATTGGCACCCAGTGAAGTCCTCTTTGAAATGTGGCCATTGTCAGACTGTTAGCTGATGCCATTCAACCCATCAGGCCTATTCTAGTCAGGCTGTTGCCAATCTTTACGTCACCTGCATAGGAGGGATGTGATTAAACTAGAGAGGGTGCAGAAGAGATTCACATGGATATTACCAGGACTGGAGGGCTTGAGTTATAAGGAGAGGCTGGATAGGCTGGGACTGTTTTCCCTGGAGCGTTGGAGGCTGAGGGGTGACCTTATCGAGGATTATAAAATCATGAGAGGCATAGATAAGGTGGATGGTAACAGTCTTTTCCCCTGGGTAGGGGAGTCCAAATCTAGGGGGCACAGGTTTAAGGTGAAAGAGGAAAGATTTAAAGGGGATCTGAGGGGCAAGTTTTTCATACAGAGGGTGGTGAGTACATGGAATGAGCTGCCAGAGGAGGTGGTAGAGGCAGGTATAATTACGATGTTTAAAGAACATTTGGACAGGTACATGGATAGGAAAGGTCTAGAGGGATATGGGCCAAATGCAGGTAAATAAGATAAGATTTCTTTATCAGTCACATGTATGTCAAAACACACAGTGAAATACATCTTTTGCATAGAGTGTTCTGGGGGCAGCCCGCAAGTGTCGCCACACTTCCGGCACCAGCATAGCATGCCCACAACTTCCTAACCCGTACGTCTTTTGGAAAGTGGGAGGAAACCGGAGCACCCAGAGGAAACCCATGCAGACATGGGGAGAACATACAAATTCCTTACAGACAGCGGCCAGAATTGAACCCGGGTTGCTAGCGCTGTAAAGCGTTACGCTAACCGCTACACAGGAAGGTACCTATGTCGGCATGGACAAGTTGGGCCGAAGGGCCTGTTTCCATGCTACACAACTCTATGACTCTGTGACTTTACATATGCCCGAGTCTCCTTCATACCCATGATATCCTAACCCAACAAACATCTTGAAATTTCAACTGACATCTTGCAAAAAAAAAACCCAAGGCACATCATATACGTTTTACATAAAAAAGTTCTACCCAGAGCCATATACAATGTACCCAGCATTACAGCAGTTTGGGTAATGGAAATTCACCTTTATCGAATTCACAAATCACTGCCAAAACATTTGAGGTACAGAGTAAACATTTTCTCTTACAGAATATATGTGGGGAAATAAACACAAAATGCAAAAGAAACAACAAACCTTGTCAATTTTTGTCAAGGGTTTCAAACTCAACATCGAGTTTATCGTCATATGCACAAGTATATATCTACCCTGTTGTTATAAGACTATTGAACAATTCCCTAGCACAATAAGATGGACTCTTGACCTCACAATGTATCTCGTTGTGACCTTGCATTTTATTATCTACCTGCACTTCACTTTCTCTGTAGCTGTGACATTTTATTCTGCATTCCGTATTGTTTTCCCCTGTACTACCTCAATGCACTGTGTAATGAATTGATCTGCATGAACAGTATGCAAGACACGTTTTTCATTGTACCTCGGTACAAGTGACAATAATGAACATATCGTATCAATAATAAACATATCATCTCAATTTACCAGGCTTGCCACTGTCTTTACTTTCTTAGGAAGTTAAGGAGGTTCAGCTCGTCACCGAACACTCTAAAAAAACTTCTATAGATGTATTGTTGACGGTATCCTGACTGGTTGCATCATGGTCTGGTACGGCAATTCGAATGTGCAGGAACGTAAGAAGCTGCAGAGAGTAGTGGACTCAGCCCAATACATCACGGGCACATCCCTCCCCACCATCAAAAGTATCTACATCCGGTGCTGCCTCAAGAAGGCAACATCCGTCATCAAAGATCCCCACCATCCGGGCCATGCCATCTTCTCGCAGCCACCACCGGGCAGGAGGTACAGAAGCCTGAAGTCCCCACACCACCAGGTTCAGGAACAGCTGCTTCCCTTCCACCATTTGGTTCTTGAACCAATTGGCAAAACCCTAATCACTACAGTTTAGCAACACTGTGACCCCTTTGATCACTTTGCACTAAAATGGAAATTGTGTTCATATTGTGTTGTCTTGTAAAAATTGCGTATAATTTATGTTTAATTTATGTTTTCCTTGTGAATGCTGCTTATCTGATGCTCTGTGCCTGTGATGCTGCTGCAGGTAAGTTTTTCATTGCACCTGTGCAGACATGTATTGGAATTGGTTTATGTCATTGGGACAGTTGTTGATGTGGTAATTACTTCCTGTGAGTAACCTCACTTGGACCAGGCTGGTTTAGAAACAGGAGACACAAGAGATGGCAGATGGACTCTGGAGTAAAAAACAAACTGCTGGAGGAACTCAGTGGGTCAGGCAGCATCTGTGGAGGGAAATGGACGGTGGACCCTTCACCTGGACTCCCCTGCTCAGTCCCAAAACATCGACTATCCATTTCCCACCACAGAAGCTGCCTGAACTCCAGCAGTTTGTTTTTTTTTGTTCAGAAAAGATATGGCATGGCAGGGCAGGCACGGTAGTGTAGCAGTTAGGGTAACGCTATTACAGCGCCAGTGATCTGGGTTCAGTTCCCACCGCTGTCTGTAAGGAGTTTGTACGTTCTCCCTGTGTCCGCACGGGTTTCCTCCGGGTGCTCCGGTTTCCTCACACATTCCAAAGACGTACAGGTTAGGAAGTTGTGGACGTGCTATGTTGGCGCCAGAAGCATGGCGACACTTGCGGGTTACTCCCAGAACACTCTACGCAAAAGATGTATTTCACTGTGTGTTTCGATGTACATGTGACTAATAAAGATATCTTATATAGAACATAGAAAACCTACAGCACAATTCATGCCCTTCGGCCCACAAAGTTGTGCCGAACATGTCCCTACCTTAGAAATTACTAGGCTTACCCATAGCCCTCTATTTTACTCAGCTCCATGTACCTATCCAAAAGTCTCTTAAAAGACCCTATCGTATCCGCCTCCTCCACTGTTGCCGGCAGCCCATTCCACACACTCACCACTCTCTGAGTAAAAAACTTACCCCTGACATCTCCTGTACCTACTCCCCAGCACCTTAAACCTGTGTCCTCTTGTGAGCATTTTCCAACCACTGAAGCAAAACTGCTGATAGCAAGCTCCCACAGACAGTAAGGTTTTGCTGCCCTAATAACCTGCTCCCTCAGTGATGTTGCTAAGGTATCAGTAATGACTAGGGCATCAGATGAAGACATCAGTAACGTAATTGATAACGTAATAGAGTCATACAGCACGGAAACAGGCCCGTCAGCCCAACTCATCCATGCCAACCAAGAAGCCCATCTAAGTTAGTCCCATTTGCTCACATTTGGCCCATATCCCTCTAAACCTTTCCTATCCATGTACCTGTCCAAGTAATGTAAATGTATCCACCTCTACCATTTCCTCTGGCAGCCCGTTCCATATACCCACCACCCTCTATGGGGAAAACCTTGCCCTGTCAATTCCCTTTAAATCTTTCCCCTCTCACCTTAAACCTCTGCCCTCTAATTCTACCCTGGGGAAAAAGTCTGTGGCTATCTACTTATCTATGTCCCTCAAAATTTTATAAACCTCTATAAGGTCACGCCTCAGACTCCTTCGCTCCCGGGAAACAGTTCCAGCCCATCAAGTCTCTCCATATAACTCAAGCCCTCCAGTCCACTCTTGCTATATGATGTGACCACCCAACATCAGATCTTGTTCGGGTCTTTGTTGTATCATTGACAACAATTAATGACAATTAAGTGTTCAAGAACAGCTACATCCCTTCAACCATTTGGTTCCTGAACCAACCATTATCGGAAGCTTTAGAGAAGGTGCAGAGGAGATTTACCAGGATGCTGCCTGGATTGGAGAGCATGTCTTATGAGGATGGGTTGAGTGAGCTCGGGCTTTTCTTTTTGGAGAGGAGGAGGATGAGAGGTGACATGATAGAGGTGTACAAGATGATAAGAGGCATAGATCAAGTGGACAGTCAGAGACTTTTTCCCAGGGCGACAATGGCTGACACGAGGGGGCATAATTTTAAGGTGATTGGAGGAAGGTATAAGGGGGATGTCAGGGGTAAGTTTCTACACAGAGAGTGGCGGGTGCGTGGAATGCACTGCCGGCAGAGGTTGTGGGGACAGATACATTAGGGATATGTAAGAGACTCTCAGATAGACACATAAATGATTGAAAAATGGAGGAGTATGTGGGAAAGAAGAGTTAGATAGATCTTAGAGCAGGATAAAATGTCGGCACAACATCATGGGCCAAAGGGCCTGTACTGTGCTGTAATGTTCTACGTTCTATAATCCTAATCACTACAGGCAACACTATAACCACTTTGATCGCTTTGAACTAAAATGGAATTTTTTTGTTCTAATTATATTCTTTTTTGTAAAAATTGTGTATAATTTGTCTTTTTCTTGTGAATGCTGCTTATCTGATGCTCTGTGCCTGTGATGCTGCTGCAAGTAAGTTTTCCATTGCACCTGTACGTACATGTACTTGTGCTCGTGACAATAAACCTGACTTTGACATTGCCCATTTAAGGAGACGGGAAAGGGGCGTTCCCCTTTTAAGTGCTCACCTTCCTCTTGTGGCGGTGGATGTCACCGATGGAGTTGATGAGGCTGGTTGGACCGAGCAGCATCCTGGTACTCCGGGGCCACTGACTGCTCACCAGGGAATGCTCGCCCATCAGGATCTTCCTGACGTTCTCCGAGCCAGTCACCCGGATCAATGGGCGGCCCAGGAGGTGTGTCTTGAAGACGTTGCCGTATTTCTCACGCCTCGATGCATGGAAGCTGGACCCCTGTCGGAGAGAGAGAAAGACAGGGAGAGAGAAAGAGCGAGAATCACAACCTGTAGAACACACTGACGATGTCCAAAGCTTCAAGATCTAAAACTAGAGGGCACACAGTTAAGGTGAGAGGGAAGAAACTTAAAGGGGAGCTGAGAGGCAAGTTTTTCCACAGAGAAGGTGGTGGGTATGCAGAATGAGTTGCCGGAGGAAGTGGTCGAGGTGGGTTTCAAAGACATTTGGACAGGTACACAGATAGGAAAGTTGTAGAGCGATGTGGACCAAGCAAGGGCAAATGGGACTACTTCAGGAAGGCACCTTGGTTAGCATGGATGAGTTGGGCTGAAGGGCCTGTTTCCTTGGTGTGTAACTTTATAAGATTAGGCAAGATCCTCTTCTATCAGGTAGAAGATACAGGAGCCTGAGGGCACGTACCACCAGACCTAAGGACAGCTTCTACCCCACTGTGATAAGACTTATCCCTTATACAATGAGATGGACTATGACTTCACGATCTACCTTGTTGTGACCTGGCACCTTATTGCACTGCACTTTCTCTGTAGCTGTGACACTTTACTCTGTACTGTTATTGTTTTTACCTGTACTACATCAATGCACTCTGTACTAACCCAATGTAACTGCACTGTGTAATGAATTGACCTGTACGATTGGCATGCTAGACAAGTTTTTCACTGTACCTCAGTACAAGTGACAACAATAAACCAATACCAATACCAAGAATGTACCTCCCTCCCTTCTCCCCCCATCTCCACTAACCTCTGACCAAGGCAAGATCAGGGATAGGAATGACCAACTGAGGACACAGTTTAAGTGTGGTCATCACACTATACAGGAAGGATATGACTTCACCGACAGAGTGCAGAGGAGATTTGTGAGGATGTTACCAGGAAGGGGGCTGATAATCATGAGGAGATGATCGGCCTGGAGTTGCTTCCCTGGAAGAAAGGAAATCGAGGGGGGTTTAATTGAAGTATAAAATTATGGGAGGCCTCGATAGAAAAGACCTAGTTCCCTCAGTGGAAAGATTGTAAGGCAGGGTAGCTGGATCTAATTGGTCAAAGGAATAGAGGCCAAATGAGCAAACCTTTCTCAGACAAAGAGCAACAGTCTCTGGAGGAACTCAGCAGATCAAACAGCATCTGTGGGGCGGAGAGGAATTGTCAACATTTCAGGTTGAAATGCTGCGCGCGGGGTTTCGAGTTGAAACGTTGATGATTCCGTTACACCCACCCCCACAGATGCTGAGTTCCTCCAGCAGATTGTGTGTTGCTCTAGATTCCGGCATCTGCAGCTAAAGTGCGGTGGACATTGGAACTCAGAAATTATTACGGGTTACGGGTGAGAAACAAAGGACTGCAGATGCTGGAATCTAGATGAAACTCAGCAGGCCAGGCAGAATCCGTGGAGGAAAGCAGGCGCCTATTTTATCTCCACAGATGCTGCCTGGTCTACTGAGTTCCTCCAGCATCATCGTGCTTATTGCCATGGTTACAGCTGCCTAGATGAACCCTTGAACAGCGGTGACCAGCAGGACTTGGGATTGAGACTCTGCTGCACTGTTCCACGTTCCATGTTCCATGAGAGATGGGAGGTGGATGTAAGCATGGATAAGATGGGCTGAATGGCTTCCCTTGCCCAAACGTTTCTATGATTCCAGGTTTTCTTTGACTCTCTGAAACTTGCAGCACAGGGGACCAACTGCCCATAGACCTGCCCCAGCTCTTTGGCAGAACGATCCAATAGTCCCACACAACTGCCCAGAATCCCAAGATATTTTCTCTCTTTCAACACTCCTGTCGAATTGGCTTCGAGTCCCCCTCCCCCCCTTTCAGGTCCCTCATCCCAGATCACAGGAGCCAGGTGAAAATTCACATCACCCTCCCTTAACTTCACGTCCAACCCCTCCACTTTGCTGTCAGTTCCGTTGCTCATTGACGAGAAGGAGAAACATAGAAAACCTACAGCACAATTCAGGCCCTTCGGCCCACAAAGCTGTGTCGAACATGTCCCTACCTTAGAAATTACTAGGCTTACCCATAGCCCTCTATTTTTCTAAGCTCCATGTACCTATACAAAAGTCTCTTAAATGACCCTATCGTATCCGCCTCCTCCACTGTTGCCGGCAGCCCATTCCACGCACTCACCACTCTCTGAGTAAAAAAACTTACCCCTGACATCTCCTCTATATCTACTCCCCAGCACCTTAAACCTGTGTCCTCTTGTGGCAACCATTTCAGCGCTGGGGAAAAGCCTCTGACTATCTACCCGATCAATGCCTCTCATCATCTTATACACCTCTATCAGGTCACCTCTCATCCTCTGTCTCTCCAAGGAGAAAAGGCCGAGTTCACTCAACCTGTTTTCATAAGGCATGCTCCGCATTCCAGGCAACATCCTTCTGCACCCTTTCTATGGCTTCCACATCCTTCTTGTAGTGAGGTGGCCAGAACTGAGCACAGTACTCCAAGTGGGGTCTTGCCTCCAAGGACCCTTCGTAATTAAAAGAAACTCAGAAAGAGGAAGCTCAGAAGCTTTCGGAATCACACAGACTGGAAATAAGTGAAGGATGGTCTTCCTCCATAATGAAACGGTGGGAATACTCCTCCCTCAGATGAAGTCATAGCTTGGCTGTTAGCAATTTTCTAATCACATTTCATTAAAACACCCCTCCTTATCCATTGCTTCATTTCCCTCATCACTAGTTCAGCTGGAACTCAGTTAGTCTGTCACAACAATCTGCTGGAGGAACTCAGCGGGTCGAGCAGCATCTGTGGAGGGAAAGAAACTGTCGACGTCTCGGGTCGAAACCCTGCATCAGTCCTGAAACTTCGACAGTTTATTTCCCTCCACAGATGCTGCTCGACCTGCTGAGTTCCTTCAGCAGATCGTTTGTAGCTGCAGACTCCAGCGCCTGTGGTCCCTTGTGTCTTGGTTGGTCTGCCTTGCCTGTGGTTACACAGTGCATGGTTCCCATTGGCCGTTTAGTGACACCACCCGACACTGAGACAGACAGCAGTGCCTCGCTCCACTGTACACCCAAGCCTGCTCTCTCAGGGTTACCACTGCCGGACGTCCTCCCTGGTGAGCCGACCGACATGCAAGCTGTTGGCATTGTCACGTGGTCTGTGGGACCTTGCTGTGCCGAGACTGGGCGCCGTGTTTGCCTCAGTGACTGCACTCCGAGAGTCCCTCGCCTGAGAACTCCGGAGACACTGAAGGGCATGGACACAAACACGACTCTCTCTTTCTGTCCTGATGCAGGGTATCAACCCGAGATGTTGACACGTCCTCCACAACCCCCCCCCCCCCCCCCACAGATGCTGCTCGACTGGCTGAGTTCCTGCAGTATGTTTGTTGCTCTGTCTTTCTCTGTCTGACACTCACTGCTGCCCTATGCTTTCCCCTCTTTACCATTTACACCCCTTTATCATGAGGTACCTGTCTCTCATTCCATCTCTCTGCATCTGTTTCTTCTCTTGATGTATCTGTTTCTCTCTCTCTTTGTTCTGTCTCTGTGTGTGTGTGTCTCTCTCTTCTCTCTCTCACTCTTTGAAACTTACCGAATATTGAAAAGCCTGGATAGAATGGACGTGGAGAGGATGTTTCCATCAGTGGGAGAGTCTAGGACCAGAGGGCACAGCCTCAGAATAGAGGGATGTCTCTTTAGATCAGAAATGAGGAGGAATTTCTTTATCCAGAGGGTGGTGAATCTGTGGAATTCATTGCCACAGAAGGCTGTGGAGGCCAGGTCATTGGGTGTATTTAAAGCAGAGGCTGAAAGGTTCTTGATTAGTAAGGGCATCAAAGGTTACGGGGAGAAGGCAGGAGAATGGGGTTGAGAGGGAAAAATAAATCAGCCATGGCCGAATGGCGGAGCAGATTCAATGGGCTGAATGGCCTAATTCTGCTCCAATGCCTGATGGTCTTTCCCAGTCCATCCTCCTCTCCACCTCTCTCTCAAGATCTCTGTTGCTCTCTATCCATCGGTCTTTCTCTACTTCTTCTCTCTGCCTCTCTCTGTCCATCTTTCTCTCTCCCCCCCTTCCTCACTCCATATATAAACAGCTCTCCATCCAGATTTTCCATGTTTCTCTTGCCCTCCATCCACCTCGTTCTCCCTTTCTCTCAGCCTCTTTCCATCTTTTTTCTCTCTCCATTTCTCTCCACTGCCTCTCTCTCCTTCTATATCTCCTCTCCCTCTCCGCACCCCTCTCAGTGTACACATTTCTCTCCCTCCCCCTCTCTCCCCTCTGCACCCCCCCCCGAATAAAACAGATCTCCGTGTATGAACCTTTCCACCCATCTCCTTCTCTCTCTCCCTCTCTCCCTCTCTCAGCCTCTATCCATCTTTTTTCTGTTGAGGTTTAGAGGGATACAGGCCAAACGCAGGCAAATGGGACTCATTTAGATGGGGCATCTTGGTCAGCATGGACCAGTTGGGCCGAAGGGCCTTTTTCTGTGTCATATGACTCAATGACTATGACTCTATCTCTCTTACCTCTGCATCTCTCTCTGTATACACATTCTCCCCCCTCACCTCTGCACCTCTCTACACATAGATCTTCTCTCTATATCTCTCTCCATCTCTCTCCTCTGCACCCCTCACTGTATACATCCCTCTCTCTGTATGCACATTTCTCCTCTCTCTCCCTCTCTCCCTGCATGTCTCTCTGTATGCACATTTCTCCCTTCTCTCTCTCCCCCTCTCTCTGCAACTCTCTGTATGCACATTTCTGCTCTCTCTCTCCCCCTTTCTCTGCACCTCTCTCTATATGCACCTTTCTCCCCTCTCTCTCTCCTGCATCCCTCTGTGTACATCTCTCTCTCTCTGCACCTCTCTCTGTATGCACCTTTCTCCTCCCACTCTCCCTCTCTCCCTCTGCACCTCTCTCTGCATCCACTTCTCCCAACTCTCTCTCCCTCTCTGCATCTCTCTATATATGCACATTCCCCCCCCCCCCCTCTCTCTCTCTCTCACACACACACACACACACACACACGTACAGTCTCTCTGCCTGAGCACTGTTTTTTTTGGGTAAAGCGTTAGTACAGGCCGTCCCTCACGCAGACACACCTCACCTCTGCCCGCCCCCGCATCGCAGCCTACCCTCTGTAATGAGGGCCATCCGATAAATCCTATTAAACCAAATTTGAGAGATTATCTGGGTAATCGTGGCTTTTAACGCAATTACTGGCCTGATCTGTGTAAATATAATTACAGCTCCCTTTGTGCCTAAATAAAGGGTTATTGATACATTGCCACTCGCGCACAAAGAATGCTTTATTCACGGGGAGTTCAGACCAGTTTACACTAAAAATTAGTATTTTCGGAGCAAGGCCATTGAACAGGGGACTGGAGGCGTCCGCAGCTCACTGTGTAGAACAGAATTCTCCCCCGTTCTGGAAGAACAGTGAGATTGTCAGTGTCTAAGGTCGCCCCAGGTTATTCGCTCTGGAACCGCTTGCTGGGTGAGACAGCGAGCCGTGCAGACAGAGAAACCTCTAATCCTCGGGTTTAGATCCCCAGACGGATCTGCTGGGTTTAGAACCAGGTCCCACGATCTCTCCCCCGCTCCCAATCTCCTCCTACGGTGGAGGGAGCTTATTCCAGATTCCTCCCCGCACACAGGCAGCTCCCCGTCTCCCGCCCACGCCAGGTACCCGCGCCCGACCAGCCAGTGCCCGCCGACTATTCGACTGCAGGAGCCGTCACGACGAAGTCTGGTTGCTCGCTCCTGCCGGTGCGCACACACAGCAGGGAGCGGGGACGGACAGGTGGTGTTCGGGGACAATATCCGTGACTAGTTACCCCACACTCGAGCCCAAGCCGGGGCCATTTGGCGCTCCTCTGACCTCGCACTGTCGGTCCTGAGCTAACGCACAGGAACGGGACCTATGGTGCGAGACTAGCCCAGAAAACGGCGCGCATACACACATCCATACACACATTCACACCCACATATACATACACAGATACATACACACCCACACAAATACATACACACATACACACCCACACACACATACACATACACACACGTACATACACATACAAATATGCACACCTTCACACACATACATACGTACACATACACGTTCACACACATACATACACATTCACAAACACACACATACAGACATTATACGCTGGGATACACACATACACTCAAATACGTGCTCACATTCAGATACACACAGACACACGCATACATAGACACACAAATTCACTTAGACAGACACACACACACGGCACGGAGTGGTTTCTCCTAGATGATAGGGACACGGTTAAGTAGAGAAATAAACGTTCTCAACGCACGTTATGTAAACATTCGTGATCCAACATAACTACATACGTGTGTGTCAGTACATGGAGCTACTTCCACGTTCACACATGCAGACATAGACCCGCACATACAGAGCCCAACACGGTGCAGCAGCCCCGCGTCGGCTCTTCACAGCTCTCCACATGCATACATGGGGGAATCCACACATATATACAAGCCCACCGCACATGTACCTATTAACCACCCGCCCCAACACCCACAGACCCCCGCACACACACAGACGGTGCCCGGACACACACATACAGATCCTCACTCATAAACACACAGAGCCTTCATATTTCTACTCAGCTCATACATACCTGTACTCCCGCACATACACGCAGACCACACACGAGTGCAATGACCCCTACGCACATGCACAGAACCCCTAGCATACAAACATAGACCCCCACACTTGCGCTCACACACCTCCCGCACAAACACACCCTCTAACATAAAAATATAGACCCTCACTCTCTCTCTCACACACACACACACCTCAGACACATGTACACCGACCCAGACAGGCGCACAGTTCTCCCCCTCGGGTACACACACACAGACCCACACAGACGCGCGCACAGACACACATATACACAGACCTACACACACCACTCAGACACAAGCACACCGACCCATAGAGACACACAGTATTCACCCTCGGGTACACACACACTCACACACACACACAGACCCCCCCCCACACACACACACACAGACCCACATATACACCACCCAGACACAAGCACACCGACCAAGAGAGGCACACAGTTCTTCCCCTCGGGTACATATACACACACATAGACTCACCCACATACTCCACCCAGACACAAGCATACCGACCCAGAGAGGCACACAGTACTCCCCCTCCGGTACACACACACACACACACACACAGCACACCCACCCAGACACAAGCACACCGACCCAGAGAGGCACACAGTACTCCCTCTGGCACACACACACACAGAGACCCACACACACACAGACCCACACACACACCAGCCGGACACAAGCACACTGACCCAGAGAGGCACACAGTCCTCTCCCCGTGGTACACACACACACACACACACACACACAGCCGCACACACACGCCCGGAGCCCTGCCGGCCACCTCTGCGGTGCAGGCGGGGGAGGTGTTCCCTCACTACACCGGCACGCGTCGGCGGAGACCCGGTCAAAGGGGACGGCTCTGCACCGCGTCCTGAAGCGGGACCTTTGCACGGGTCACCAGGGGCAGCGACTCGGAACTGTCCGCTACAATCAAAGGCCGAGCCTGCTATAAACCCAACTCCCCGCACACACCCCACACATTCCCCGCTACACAACACACATCCCGAACGCCAGCAACCTAAATCCCGCGGAATATCCGCAAGGATCTAATAAAACAGCGGCTCGGGTGGCGGAAACCCCGCTCCCAACACGTGTGTCTGGACAAGGAGTTCGGCACCCGCAACTTGCGTCCACTCCCTGGGACACTGCAGAGCAGTGACCTTCCGACATCTCCAAACTGCTACCTAATTCACTGGTGCATTCACAGCCAAGGTGGTGGTCCCGCTGTTGGAAAGCCTGCCGGAGACCCGGCTGAGAGAGCTGAGCCCATCGGGTAAATGCAGGCGGAATTTTAGCCTCACGTTTGGAAATATTATACACTCGAAACATACGATAATACAGATGATTCTAATCATGACTGATACTGACAGACAGACAGACGAAGAGATTAAATACACGGATAGGTGTCTTGGTCCTTACCTCTACCAACCAGTGAAATGTTTCTCCGATGACAGGTAATCCCATGGAACCCTTGGGAATCGGTAGACTAGAGCTTTTGTCGCGTGTCACCGCCCAGCGGACTTGCCAAAGTTGTCTAGATACAGCGAAGAGCAAGGCTACAGATACCAAGCACGCAACCAGAGCCGAGACCACTTCAAAACCTTCAAAAAACATCCTTGCAACAGAAGAGAGGGGGCAGAGGGGGGAGGAGATTGGTTCTGGGAGACAAATGAGAATAAAATAAAATTTTAACCCTCTTTGCGAAATCAAAATAAATTAACTTTTTTTATTAATGCAATCTATTAAACACACACGGGCAAGTCTGTGGAAGTGGTATAGGTGTCTTGTGTGTGTGTGTATGTGTGTGTGGGTATGTGTGTGTGTGTGTGACTGCACACTGCTCGACCGGACCGTGTCTATATAGAGGCGGAGACGCCGTGGCGTACAGCCACAACAGTGGTAATGTTCCGCCTCACTCAAACTCCGTGCACCGCGAGCGAATCTGGAACGGTGCTCAGTCACAACTTCAGAGTGGGAGAGTGGGAGACGAGGTCCCTAGTCTCTCTCACTCACTCACTCACTCACACACACTCTCTCTCTCTCACACACACACACACTCATTCTCTCTCTCTCTATCTCTCTCTCTCACACACACACACACACTCTATCTCTCTATCTCTCTCACACACACACACACTCTCTCTCTCTCTCTATCTCTCTCTCTCTCACACACACACACACACTCACTCTCTCTCTCTCTATCTCTCTCTCTCTCTCTCTCTCTCTCTCACACACACACACCCCTCCAGCTTTCTGCGGGAAAGACCTGGCGGAGGAGAGTCGCGCGTCTCAGCGTGTGCTGCTCAGTGGAACTGTCAACGCGTCAGGCAAACACTGAGACACCGGCCCCCTCCACAATCTTAAGTTTCTTTGTTGCACTTATGAGTTCGAGTGAACAAGAAAGGGCTCTCAGTCCAGAAATTAAACCATCCCCAAATTTGTCGTAAAACGCCCGCCGGTATTTGTGTGAACGTGCACGCTCCGGTTACCGTGGGCATCGATTGATTCTGGGCAGAGATGCTTCGCCCTGTTTTGTGAGCTGGCTTCTCGGAGGGGGCTCAGTTTGTGTCAGTGTTGTGGGAAAGTGTACGAGAGACTTGAGGCGGGGGGGGGGGTGGAGAGGGGAAGGAGAGGGGAGAGTTAAACTGTTTTAAGAGGGGGTGAGGGGAAAGGGGCAAGTGGGAGGGAGAGAGAGGCGGCGGGCAGAGGGAGAGGGGAGGGAGGGGGTCAAATGGGCAGAGAGGGGGACAGGAGAGACAGGGAGGGGTGAGAGGTACAGAGAGAGGGGGGAGAGGCAGGAGAGGGGGTCAGGCATTGACAGAGGAGGCTGGAGAGTGGGAGACGAGGCAGCCAGAAAGGAGATGGGGAGGGGGTGGGGAACAGGCTGATGTGAGGACGATGAGGGAGGGGCAGAGTGTGGAAAGGAGGGATGGCGGGTGAAGAACAGAGAGAGAGAGAGGAGACGAGAGAAAGAAAGGCGAGAGAGAGGAAGAGGAGAGCTCAAGGATAGTCAGCAGAGGAAGGGAGAGGGAGGGAGACGGGAGTCGGGCGGAGGGAGCGGAAGACAAAATGAAAGGAAGGAGACAGAGAGAAGAACAGATAGGTAGAGATGTGTGGGGAGGGAGGGGGAGAGAGAGGGGCAGACGTTGAGTTCCATGCGCCCAGCTGAGTAGGTGGGGATCCGCACCAGTCGATGTCCAGTGAAGTTCTACAGTGAGGGTCGGGCCGATGTTCAGAACTCGCTGGACGAGGATGAACCTCCCCCGGTGCGAAGGCACCGATGATGCACCGCCCCCCCCCCCCCCTCTCCTGCCCATATCATGTAACGATGCATCAATCAACAAGTATCAGGCGCATTAGTATCGATCTAATTGCGATGCTCTCCCTGTACCAAGCTACAGATCTATATATAGAGATAAGCAATTGCGTGGACAAAATATTATGCAAAATTCTTTCATACTTGTAGTTTATATTTCATAAACCCTGCTGCGATTTATTCTGCGCTGCATTATGTTATTTACACACCCGTGCTTATTGCGAAAGCTTTCGAGGGATGCTGGCTGGTGGTGCGGAGTCGCTGACCTAGCCTTGCCCCGGACTGAGCGTGATTCAGCGGAGCCGCACTAACCATCAACACTCCCATCCAGCGGACACCAGGGGTAGCGCAGCGCTGGCTGCGGCAGCCGGCACTCTGCTCACACCCACTCACACTCACCGACTGCCAACAAGGATTTGCACCAGGCAGATCACACCCACCTTCGTCATTAGAGCCAACTGAGCAGTGGTGTGCACTACGAACAGGTCACACTCACCTGGTTTCCAGTGAACAGATCCCACACTGTTACAGATCCCACACTGATCCACACTGTTACAGATCACACAATGTCATAGATCACACACTCATCCACACTGTTATGGATCACACGCCGACCCACACTGCTATAGATCTCACACTGACCCACACTGCTATAGATCTCACACTGACCCACACTGTTATAGATCGCATACTGACCCACACTGCTATAGATCGCACACTGACCCACACTGTAAAAGATCGCACAATGACACACACTGTTATAGATCACTCACCGACCCACACTGTTATAGATCACTCACTGACCCACACTGCTCCAGATTACTCACTGACCCACACTGTCATAGATCACACACTGACACACACTGTCATGGATCACACACTGACCCACACTGTCATGGATCCCACACTGACCCACACTGTCATGGATCCCACACTGTTATAGATCCCACACTGGCCCACACTGTTATAGATCCCACACTGTTATAGATCCCACACTGACCCACACTGTTATAGATCCCACACTGACCCACACTGTTATAGATCCCACACTGACCCACTGACACTGAATTTGGATCAAATTCACAACATAGCGATATTTAGTGTATTTTTAATGGACATTATATACATAAAGTAAAAACAAATTCATGTTGTCAGTGTCCATATATTTAAGTGTGCATAGTTACTATATTTGTCTGTGTGTAGTTGTTTCTGGGGTTCTATATATGTTTTATGCATCATGCACATCTGCTTCTGTAGTGAGTGCATGTAGGATGCATGTCCGTGTGTGGCTGTGTGTGTGAGATGTGTGTGCGATGTGTAACTTTATTCTATCTACTGTGTACATGCAGTGTATGTGTGTGTGCATGCAGCTGCATATAATATGCATGTTATCAGTGGGCATGGCAGCTGGCTTCTGATCCACTGGGGTCTCTGATGTGGGAGTAGAGCAGCTTATTCACCTGTATCACAACACACGAGTGTGAGGTCATAGGATCACAGGGTCACACAGCACAGAAACAGGCCCTTCGGCCCAACTTGTCCGTGCCAAACAAGTTGCCTAACTGAGCTAGTCCCATTTGCCTGTGATTGGCCCATATTCTTCTGACCCTTTCCTGTCCATGTACCTGTCCAAATGTCTTTTAAATGTCGTAATTGAACCCGTCTATACCACTTCCTCTGGCAGCTCGTTCCATGCGCTCACCATCATCTGTGTGAAAATCTTTTAAGTTTTTCCCCTGCCTGGGAAAGAGATCATGACCATTCACCTTATCTCCGCCCCTCCTGATTTTATAAACCTCTATAAGGTCACCCTTCAGTTTCCTATGCTCCACAGAGAAAAGTCCCTGGTAAAATCCTCGTAAATCTTTTTTGCACCCTTTCCAGTTTAGTGACATCCTTCCTATAGGAAGGCGACCAGAACTGTACACAGTACTCCAGATGTGGCCTTACTAATGTCTTGCACAGCTGTAACGTCCCAACTCTTGTACTCAATATCCCAACTTATGAAGGCAAGCGCGACAAATGCTTCCTTCCCCACCCTGTCCATCTGTGTCCGACTTTCAAGGAATCTGTACCCGCACCCCAAGGTCTCTCTGTTCTGCAACGCTCCCCAAGGCCCTACCATTTCCTGTGTAAGCTCTGCTCTAGTTTTTCTTAGCAAAACGCAACACCTCACATTTATCTTAATCAATATCCATTTGTCATTCCTTGGCCCACTGTCCCAGCTGATCAAGACCCCCTTGTAATCTTAGACAACCTTCTTCACTGTCCACTACACCACCAACTTTAGTGTCATCCCCAAACTTAGTGACCATGCCACCTTCATTCTCATCCAAATCGTTAATATGAATGACAAATAACAGTGGACCCAGCACCGATCCCTGAGGCACACGGCCAGTCACAGGTCTCCAGTTTAAAACACAACCCTCTACTGCCTCCTTCTGGCTCCTACCACCAAGCCAATTGTGCATCTAGCTGGTCAGCTCTCCTTTGGATCCCATGTGATCTAACTTTCTGGACCTGCCTACAATGTGATAACTTGTTAAAGGCCTTGCTGAAGTCCATGTAGAAAACATCTACCGCACCTTCCTCATCTACCTCCTTGGTCACCTCTGCAAAAAAACTCAAATTTGTGAGATGTGATTTCCCACGCACAAAGTCATGCTGACTATCCTTAATCAGTCCTTGCCTTTCCAAATGCAATTAGATCCTGTATCTCAGAATCCCCCCCAATAACCTACCCACCACTGACGTTAGGCTTACTGGCCTGTGGTTCCCTGGATTTTCCTTGCAGCCTTTCTTAAATAAAGGCACAACATTAGCCACCTTCTAATCTCCTGACACCGCACCCGTGGATATTGACGATACAAATATCTCTGCTAGCGACCCAGCAATTTCTTCCCTCAATGTCCTAGGATGCACTTGATCAGGTCCCAAGGATTTATCTACCTTTATGTATGTTAAGACCTCCAACACCACCTCTTCTGTAATGTGCACTCATCACTACAAACTTCCCTCCCACCCATGTCTTTCTCCATGGTACATACAGATGAGAAATATTGTTTTAGGACTTTGTCCATCTCCTGTGGCTCCACACATAGACAAGCTTGTTGATCTTTGAGGGGCCCTATTCTCTCCCTAGCTACTTTTCTGCCCTTAATAGACTCGTAGAGTCTCTTAGGATTCTTCTTAACTTATCTGCTAAAGTTATCTCATGTCCTTTTTCTGCCCTCCTGATTCTCCCTGAAGTGACCTATGCTGATTGGACTGCATTGGTTGTACCAGAGCCTCCAGTAACACAGAATTCAGTCAGACAGAAAAGATCAGCCAAACCCCATTTCCCATCTTCCTCACCTCCTCCTGCAGCACGTGTTGAGTGCATTGAGGGCATTGAGTACAGAAGTTGGGAGGTCATGGTACAGTTGTACAAGACGCTGGTGAGGTCGCACTTGGCGTATTATGCCCTGCTGTAGCTTACGTTATTATACTGGACAGAGTGCAGATAAAGACATTGCCAGGACTTGAGGAACTGAGTTATAGGGAGAGGTTGGACAGGCTAGGACTGAGAGATGATCTGTATAAAATCATGAGGGGCACAGATAAGGTGAAATCTTTTTCCCAGGGTTGAGGAATTAAGAACTAGAGGGCATAGGTTTAAGGTGAGAGGAGAGAGATTTAATAGGAACCTGAGGGTCAACTTTTTTTTTTACACAGAAGGTGGTATGTATGTGGAATGAGCTGCCAGAGGAAGTAGTTGAGGCAGGTACATTAACAACTTTGGACAGGTACGTGGATTGGAAAGGTTTAGAAGGTTATGGGCCAAATGCTGGCAAATGGGACTATCTTGGATGGGGCATCTTGTTGGACATTGACGAATTGGACAGTCATGACATGCTTCACATGTACCAGGTCCCAGGTTCAATTCCTGGCATCTCCACGCTGGTGACCATGAACTTAGGGCAGGCACAGTAGTGTAGCGGTTAGCGTAACGCTATTACAGCGCCAGCGACCCGGGGTCAATTCCGGCCGCTGTCTGTAAGGAGTTTGTACGTTCTCCCCATGTCTGTGTGAGTTTCCTCTGAGTGCCCCGGTTTCCTCCCACATTCCAAAGACGTACGGGTTAGGAAGTTGTGGGCATGCTATGTTGGTGCCGGAAGCGTGGCGACACTTGCGGGCTGCCCCCAGAACACTCTACACAAAAGATGTATTTCACTGTGCGTTTCGACGTACATGTGACTAATAAAGAAATCTTATTTTATCCTAAAACAGTACCAGACTGTGTTGGCCACTGAGTCAATCCTACACTGATCCCATTTCATTCTCCACCTCCCCATCAATTCTCCCAGGTTCTACCTACACACTCAGGACAATTTACAGCGACCAATTAACCTGCCAACCCGAATGACTTTGGGATGTGGGAGGAAACCGGAGCACCCAGGGGGAATCCCACACACTCACAGAGACATTGCGCAAACTCCACACACACAGCACCGTAAGGACTGAACCTGAGTCTGGTGTGTGAGACAGCGACTCTACCCACTTCTCTGTGTCTCCTCATTGTCTGTGAAGACTGAAGGGTAAGAAGAACAATCAATCTTTGGATAGCACCTTGGCATCTGTGACACAGTCTACAGCCACCCTCAGTTTCTTCAATGAGGACAGGAATGAGCAAAAACCAAAATTAAAATCCTGCTTTCTCCCCAAAACATTTCAAAATTCCTCCTTAAATCGATGGGCTATTAAAATCGAAAAAAAATTAAATGCTGGAAACAATCAGCAGGTCAGGCAGCATCTATGGAGAGAGAAACAGAGTTAACATTTCATAAAATCATAGAGTTACAGAGTGACACCAGACAGAAACAGGCCCTTCAGGCAACAGTTGCAGCAAACCAACCTTTTGCGATTCATGCACAAGCCCTCCCGAGTCCCTCTGCACAACAGCATGCTGCAATCTTTCACCATTTAAACAATAATCTGATCTTCTATTTTTCCTTCCAAAGTGGATGACCTCGCATTTACCCACATTGTACTCCATCTGCCAGACCCTTGCGCACTCACTTAACCTATCTATAGATCTGTAGAGCCTCCGCATCCTCTGCTACATCTATTTCTTGGTTTATTGCCTGCGCCACTGTAATGTTATAATTTGGTGGCCTATAGACAACTCCCACCAGCTTTTTTCCCTTTACTATTCCTAAAGGCAGGCACGGTAGTGTCACAGTTAGCGTAACGTTATTACAGCGCCAGAGACCCGGGTTCAATTCCCGCCGCTGTCTGTAAGGAGTTTGTACGTTCTCCCCGTGTCTGTGTGGGTTTCCTCCGGGTGCTCCGGTTTCCTCCCACATTCCAAAGACGTACGGGTTAGGAAGTTGTGGACATGCTATGTTGGCGCCGGAAGCGTGACGACACTTGCGGGCTGCCCCCAGAACACTCTACACAAAAGATGTATTTCACTGTGTGTTTCGATGTACATGTGCCTGATAAAGATGTCTTGTCTTGCCTTGGCCATCAACACCCATTAGCACTAATCGTACATTAAAGCCATTTTTATTCTTCCCACACACTCATCAACTCCCCCCAGATTCTACCAGCCCAGGGGCAATATACAGCCATCAGTTAACCTTCCAATCCACATGTCTTTGGGATGTGGGAGGAAACCGGAGCACCTGGAGAAAATGCAGTCTCCAAACAGACAACACCCGTGGTTGGAATCGAACCCATGCCTCTGGAGCTGTGCATTTCAATCAATAACCTGGACAAAGGAGGCAACGGGGGCAGGAAAGGAAGGAGGTTTGCGACAGAGGGAAGATATGCTCAGGAAGGTGCTGTGGGAAGGAGAGTAAGTGTTTGGGGAGACTAAGGATTGGACCGGAGTATCCCATAGGGAATGCTGAAAGGGGAGGTGCAGAAGATGTGTTTAGAGATGGTGCCATACTGAAAGAGGAGTCATCAGAGTTTTAGAGTCATAAAGTCATAGTAATACAGCATGGAAACAGGCCATTCGGCCCAACTCAGCCATACTGACCAAGACGTCCACCTAAGCTAGTCCCATTTGCCTACTTTTGGCCCATATCCCTCTGAACCTTTCCTATCCATGTAGATCCAAACGTATTTTAAATGTTGTTATTGTACCTGCCTCAACCACTTCCTCTGGCAGCTCGTTCCATATACGTAGCAACCTCTGGGTGAGAAAGTTGCCCCTCAGGTTCCTATTAAATCTTCCCCCCACCACTGGGAAAAAGACTGAGTGCATTCACCCTGTCTATGCCCCTCATGATTTTATACACCCCTATAAGGTCACCTCTCAGTCTCCTGTCTGTGTGGGTTTCCTCCGGGTGCTCCAGTTTCCTCCCACATTCCAAAGACGTACAGGTTAGGAAGTTGTGGGCATGCTATGTTGGCGCCGGAAGCGTGGTGACACCTGCGGGCTGCCCCCAGAACACTACGCAAAGGATGTATTTCACTGTGTGTTTCGATGTACGTGTGACTAATAAAGATCTTATCTTATCTACACTCCAAGGAATAAAGCCCTTGCTTGCCCAACCTCTTCCCATAACCCAGTCCCTTGAGTCCTGGCTACATCTTTTCTGAACTCTTTCCAGCTCAATGGCATCTTTCCTACAGCAGGGCAACCAAAATAGAACACAATTCTCCAAGTGCGGCCTCATCAACATCCTGTACAACTGCACTATGAGCTCCCAACTTTTATACTCAGTGCCCTCACTGATGAAGGCCAGCATGCCAAAAGCATTCTTAATATGGAAACTGGTAGTTTGGAAGGTTCTGGAAGGAGAGAGGGGATAGAATGGAGAGAGCAGGAAATGGGAAGGACAAAGATCCTCTCATGTACGGTAGAGATGAATCCTCAGTTAAAGAAAATGGAGGACATATTGGAACACTGGACAGACGCTGGCTTCAGAGGAATGTACAAAGGTGTGGAATGGAATGGTATCCTTATAGGGGGTGTGAGCAAGATACTTTAGAAGTCACTGCACTTGTAGTAAACACTAGCTGAGGGCTGAGGGAAGCAAATGGAGAGGTGAATTTCTTCAAAACTGAGGAAGGAAAGAACAACAAGAAATTGGTTTAAATTCTTTTCCTTTCCTAAAACTCTCTCAACTCTCCAAAACTAGAGGGGCATAGATTTAGGGCAAGAGGGGAAAGATTTAAAAGGGACCTGAGGGACAACTTTTCCACACAGAGGGTGGTGAGTATATGGAACGAGCTGCCAGAGGAAGTGGGTGAGGCAGGTACAATAGTGTCATTTAAGAAGCACTTGGATAGGTACATGGAGGGGCGGGGCTTGGAGGGATATGGGCTGAACGCAGGAAATTGGGACTAGCTGGGTGGGCACTGTGGTCAGCAGGGACTGGTTGGACCGAAGGGCCTGTATCTGTGCTGTATTGCTCTGTGACTCAATAACAGCAGATACCGGGTTATTATAAATGCAGGGCACAGTAGTGTAGTGGTTAGCACAATGCTTTACAGCGCCAGCGACCCAGGTTCAATTCCGACCACTGTCTGTAAGGAGTTTGTGTATTCTCCCCGTGTCTGCGTGGGTTTCCTCCGGGTGCTCCGGTTTCCTCCTACATTCCAAAGACGTACGGGTTAGGAGCTGTGGGCATGCTATGTTGGCGCCCGGAAGCGTGGCGGCACCTGTGGGCTGCCCCCAGAACATTACGCAAAAGACATATTTCACTATGTGCTTCGATGTACATGTGACTAATAAAGAAATCTTATCTTCCTTTTTGTCAATGGTTTCCCACAAGTCCAATGTGATATCTTAGTTAAAGGACAGTGCGGGTGAGATTCTCATCTTAGTGAAATGAAGTGGCTTTTGTTTACCGAGCACTGACCGAATTCTGCCCACTTCTGCCTATGTGATATCAGCATCAACCCGTTGTCTTGCGGATATCTGACAATCAAGCAACGTTTGTGCTGATGTTCGAGGCAATGTTTTTGTTACAGAGATATTCCGCGCTCTCTAAACAGTCACATTGTTCCTCTGACATCCTGTACTGAATCTGCAGAAACTTCCTCCAAATGGAGTGGGAGTGGAAAGGCGTCCAGTTCCCTCTGTACCACAAGCACCTGTCACAGTGTGTTCCTGAGTCTCTGCTTTCCTGTGTGACTACTTGCAATCCAGTGCCTGTGTACTCCAGTATACCTGCACTTCTGTGTTCATGTGTTCCTGGGTTATGTTCCTTTGTGTCTGCATTCTTGTGTGCTGATATATTCCTGTGTCGTGCATTTTTGCTTCTGTAACTGTGTGACTGTGTATTATTGTGTATGTGTATTTCTGGGACTAGTTATTCTGAGTGTCCGTGTATTCCTTTGTATTCCTGTAAGTCTGTGCATTCCTTTACATGCAAATTTGTGTGTGAATGTGTGGCCCTGCCTGTGTAGTTTTGGGTGAGTGCTCCACAGTGTGGTTCACCCTCTGTGTCTGTTCATCACTCTGCCCATTGGACTATGTATTCACAAGAATCTTCTGATTTCTTGATGTCTGTGTATTCCTGAGTCCATCTGCAAGTTCCAATTCGTTTGAATATTCCTGTGTGTTTAATGTATTTGGGTATTTATATCCCTCTATTACTGTGTACCCCTGTGTCACCGTGTACCCCTGTGTCACCGTGTACCCCTGTGTTTGTGTTTTCTGTTATTTGTGTAGTCTTTGGGGGCTGTGTAAGTAATGTGTAAGTATCACTCTGTACCAGGATATTTGCGTTTCCCTGTATTCCTGTCTCTGTCACTAGTATGCTAAGTATTCATCTTGCTTAAAGGTATAAATTTAATACATAAGTGTTTGATTTTTTTTCCTGATTCAATGTAATTTCTATCTGCATTTTTAGTAAGTTCAGAGAAGCCCCAAGTGTGCTTCCCTGATACCGAATAGAATTCCCTGGTTGTGAGCTGGACGCATCTGTGTGGAGCCAGCCCAGGCCAGGACTGATAGGATATGTGGACTGAATTCCCTCTTCTCAACCTATTTGTACAGAGACACCTGTACACCTACATAGACACACACAGACAAAACACATACATACAGGAGGCAAAAACACAGGGTCACATGCACAAAAAGACAGACACACAAACAGAGGTAACGCCTCAGAGATATGGGCACATAAGGTTAAAGCATACACAGGCACACACACACAGACACATGCACACCCATATGTATATACATCCACAGGCAAAAACACACAGAATTACAGAAATGTGGAGACACTCAGAGATATATGCACACAAATGTACATTCACAATGTTACTACCATCGGGGAGGAGGTACAGGAACCTGAAGACCAACACTCAACGACTCAGGAACAGCTTCTTCCCCTCCACCATCAGATTTCTGAACGGTCCATGAACCCATGAACACCACCTGGTTATTCCTTCTTTTTGCTCTATTTATTTAATTTTTAAATTTATAGTAATTTCATGTTTTGCACTGTACTGCTGCCACAGAACAAGTCAGTGGTAATGAATCTGACTCTCTCTCTCTCTCACACACACTCACACACACACACACACACACACAGGACTCATACACGCACAGTCTCTCTCACTCAGACACACACATAAAGACACTTTCACTCACACAGGCGCAAATGCTATTCCGTTAAGCACATCCACTCACACCTACACTAGTGTACCCACACCCTCGCACACAGGCACACACTTCATTCACACACTTCTCTCACATGCCTACAGGCACACACATACATGCATGCTCACTCACGCAAACACACTCTCACACATGTGCACTCTTATATTATTCACTCAGATACAAACACGCATATATAAAATCATAGGTACACTCTTCGGTCACACTCTCGCACACACACACACATGCTCTCTCTCTCACACACACACATCCGCGCACCGAACTCTCACAAAGCACACTCGAATTGGCATCGTAGTTCACAGCTACAAATAAATCCCAAATTAATCAGTAAGACATTGGTGACGAAGTCGGACAGAGACACGACCCGGGGAATCCGCAACCGGCCGACACGCCGAGACTGTTCCACGCAGCAGAAGAGAAACGGTTGGAAATCTCTTCCGGACGTCCCGAGGCCGCTATATAAATGCCGGGGGGGGGGGGGGGGACCTTCTGGGGATCTCCGCGTGGCAAATTTCAAGACCTAATTGGGTGGCCTGACCAACTTTCCTTAACTTCTCGGGGTTGATCCTTCTCCCCACCCCTCCTGAAATCTGCCCCTCTCCTCCAGCTCTTGTGTGAGGCTGGACACGTCCTGGCTCCCCCACTTGTCTCCCTCCGGGGGTCCGAACCCAGAGCTGACCGCCCCCTCCCAGAATCTCCAGCTCTTGCAGGAGAGACCGAGGGGCGGGGAGGGGGGGGGGGGAAGCTCCCCCTCTGCCAACACTGCACCTGTTCGCAACCCTGCGTCAAGCCGCAGCAACAAACCGTGCGGTTTGGGGACCCCGCTAGGTACCCGCGGACCTAAAGGAGGAGAAGAAGAAAGTATAAAAGGAAAATTAAAGCGAATTTTGTTTTAGTTTGCAAGCCCGGCAAAGGAAAGCGTCTGAATTCGTTGCTCGTTGGGAGACCCACTTCATTTGAACAAACCAGCCCAACCCGTCCTTGGAATAAACGTAATTGCAACCGCACCATTTGCAAAAATTTTGGGCAAACGAAAAAATCCGGTTAGATCAATTATATTTACATAAAACAGCGGAAATTGTTAAAAAGAAGAATAAATTGAAATGTTTGCTGAGAGTGGGAACTAGATGGTTGGAAACTTACCTTTCAGCAGTCTGTGGCAGTTCGCTGTCCAACGCTCCGCTGGTTGGCGATTCCTTAAATTATTTATTGGAATTATTTTTCGTTAGATGGCAAAAATTCAAAACATAGAGTTGATTTTCTTCGCATATATATAGCAACCTTCAACCACAGGGCCCCGCCTCCTGGGTCACGTGCCGCTGTCACATCATGAATATTCAAGACTTCAAGAAATGTTGGCTTTTTGCAAAATAACAGGACATTTGCAAAATAGCTTTTAGATTAACTCACCGACCCTTGCAATCCCGGCCCATACACCAGGAGAATTTAGAACGGCTCTCTATAAATTGTCACTCTCTCTTACTCCCTCTGGAGAGGGGTTCAGTCGCAAGTCTCTTTCATTCTGATCTCCCTGAAAGTTTAAAGAACAGAATTTCTTCCGCGATTTTATCCTCTTTACCATTCAAGTGAAGTCCCCTCACAGAAGTGTCAGTCTCGGGTCCCCTACTCCCTTCCCCCAGCGAGAGTAAAAACTTTTCGTTGTGAACTCTCTCGCTCGCTCCTCTCTCTCCCTCTCTCTCTCTGTCTCTCTCTCTCTCTCTCTGTCTCTCTCTCTCTCTCTGTCTGTCTCTCTCTCTCTCGCGTCACCTCCAGAAGATTGTTTAATATGTGTTTATTTGTTGGCTTGCAGTTGGTTTGTTTTCAATATCACTTCAACTGCCTCACCCTAGTAACTCTCCTGCCTGTGTCATCCCATCGCTGAAACCTTCTCCGGCCACCACCTCTCTTGAGAGGGGATTAACCCCAACACGGTATCCCCACTAGATCCAACAAGCGTTAGGGATTGCAGATGCTGGGGTCGGCAATTCCTTTCGGCCCCACAGATGCTGCTCGACCCTCCGGGTTCCTCCAGCAGTTAGATTGTTGCCCACGCCAGATCCTACTTGCAAGAAGGGTGAAAAGTTTCGATGCTGGATGTTGAATGGTTTCTCGCGGAGAGAGGTCCCCGTCTTTCTGAGTAGAGAGAGCGGTGTAGTGTGTCCTGATATCTGACACACTTTGCACCGTTTGTAGGCATACACGTGTGCCCGTGGCTGAGCACAGTGGTATCTACAATTCACCTGATGTCCATCATCTGTACCCGTCTGGAGAGCAAACGGAGCAAACCTGAAATTATTGTCCTAAAGTAGAAAATACTGAATATGATGGACAATCCCTCCCGAAAGTCACAAGGCAAGTTAGTCCCTTGTCAGATTTATATTCATGCTTTTGCATTATCACGGATATCACATATTTTCACGAATTTGGTGTTTGTAAATGATTGAATGTTTGTACCTATGTGTCTGGGTTTGCCGATCGTGATTAATCTTTCCCCGTCAGTGACATCAATTGTCAGCTCAGATACATCTATTTGCACGCGTCACGGAGTTGTAGATTTGTAGAGGGCTGTGTACGTATTTATACACGATTCTGTTTACGGCCGTGCACATTTTTAGGTAATTCTGAGTGGATACGTAATTATGTAAAATATGCAATTTTATGTGAATGGGCGTATCCACGTTTTTACATAATTCCATTTGGAGATAATTGTACAAATGTTTTGACATAGTTCCGTTTAAGATGGTTTAATATTATACTGTCTGTATGTGGCTATATAAATGCTCATATTATTCTGTTTCTGCGCGGTTTACATTACTCTGATTACATACATGTTTACGTAGATTCTATTTCTGCACAGCTCCATGTGTGTTTTACACAGCTGTATATGGCTGTGTATGTTCCGCAATATTCCTCTCGTACGTGTGTTTTAACATAATTCTATATGTAAATGGTTGTTGGTTTGTTTAACTTGTTTGTGCCTGTGTACGTGTTGGGACATCATTCTTTCTGTGTGGTCATACACATGTTGACATAATTCTGCATGTGGTAGGCCAGTTACGCGTTTTTAACAAATTTCTGTCTGTATACGCGCTTTACACTATACTTGTTTTAAATAATTCTCTGTATATGGTTGAATTCTATTTGTATGCGGCATGTTTGAAAGATTTTTGTATCTCCTGAGATGTTTCTTGTGTGTATGTTGTGTGAGGCTGGGTAGAATTCTGGTTGTATGTGGCTTTTATATGATTTTTACTTCTTAGAGAATTTTTTGTATATGCTGTAATGTAATTTTACGCTTTATAAATGACGCATTTGTAACATATTTACGGCGTGAATTGTAGTTGGCTGTTAGCCTGTGTCCGTTTAAAATGCGTGCTAATAATTCAATTGACTTTTCGTCTCCTCACTTTTCCCTGTTCTGTCTAATTACCGCATCAGCATTTTCCACAAACGCTTGCCGTGAGGGTGTGTTTAAAAGCCGAATTAAACAGCCCGTTTTAAAAATCAGCCCCCGCTGTGCCTGAATTTTTAAGAATGTACAGAATATTAGAACCAAGTCTGGAAATGGCGCAAGCCCTATTCACTGGGTAGTGTGAGGTGTCCCAGCCCTCGGGTTCGAGCCTCCGGGACAGCAGACAGCAAGCGTCCCCTCCCTCGGCAGGGTCACCGACAACAGCGGACCCGCAGTGTGTCGGCGCGGCTCCCCAGTTAAACTCACTACTTCACCTCGGCTTGTTCCAAGCGGCGCGACTTCAGCTTGGCAGGTGACAGAGCTTCCCCGTCCTTTCGACCGCGAGTGTAAGTGGGGAGCGACATCACACAAACCTTCCCACCCTCCCCGGGGACAGTCACTGGCTTGGCAGGGTAAGACATCCGCCTGTCTACTCCCGGGACGAACATCACCTGCACTGTACTGCTCTTCTCTCTCAGTCCAAGGTCTGACCAAGGTCCTGAATGTCTCCGGGGAGAGTTCTGATGCAAAATGCACGCCCCATTCAGCAAGGGTGAATGATGTACACACTGCCCATCGTCAGTATGATGTACACACTGCCCATCGTCAGTTTGCAGTGAAACTGATCACCTCTCGCCCACCAGCTCCTCCCCCTCACTGTCGATTTCCCTCCACAGAGGCTGCCCGACCCGTTGAGTTCCTCCAGCGGTATGTTTCATTTTCGCTCCAAACAGGCCCTTCGGCCCGTCACGTCCATGCCGACTATCAAGTATCCGTCTACACTGATCCCATTCACCAGATGGCTAGCAGCCTTCTGTGCCACAGAATTACACAGCACGGGAACAGGCCCTTCGGCCCAACTCGTTCGTACCTTTCTGAGCTAGTCCCGTTTGCCCCACATCCCTCTGAACCTTTCCTAACCATGTACCAGTCCAAACGTTGTATTGTACCTGCCTCAACCACTTCCTCTGGCAGCTCGTTCCATATACTGACCACCCTCTGTGTAAAAAAAGTTGACCCTCAAGTTCCTATTAAATCTCTCCCCTCTCACCTTAAACCTATGACCTCTAGTTTCTGATTCCCTTTTCCCTAGGAAAAAGACTGAGTGCATTCACCCTATCTAAGCCCCTCATGATTTTATACACCTCAGTCTCCAACGCTCCCAAGGAATAAAGTCCTAGCCTGCCCCAAATCTCCCTGTAACTCGAGTCCTGGCAACATCCTTGTAAATCTTCTTTGCACTCTTTCCAGTGCCTTGGCAATTAAGATAAGATTTCTTTATTAGTCACATGTACATCAAAACACACAGTGGAATACATCTTTTGCGTAGAGTGTTCTGGGTGCAGCCCACAGGTGTCACCATGCTTCCGGTGCCAACATAGCATGCCCACAACCTCCTAACCCATACGTCTTTGGAATGTGAGAGGAAACCGGAGCACCTGGAGGAAACCCACACAGGCACAGGGAGAATGTACAATCTCCTTACAGGCAATGGCTGGAACAGAACCCAGGTCACTGGTGCTGTAATAGCGTTACACTAACCACTACACTACCGTGCCTGCAATAGAGGCAAGAAAACAGCATATTTAGCAAAAAGCAGTGGCAGAATCATACACGTTGCTATATCCAGCAAAAGCAAAGCATTGCAAAGAAATAAACACCAAAGAATACAAGACAATAGCCACAGAAGTAGGCAACTAGTCCCTCTAAGCCTGCCCCATCATTCAATGTAATCATGTAATCACAGCTGATCGATGCTGGCCTCAACTCCTCTTCTGTGCGATTTCTCCTTACCCCTCGATTTCTCGATCTATTGAATATTTATCCACCTCCACTTTAAATGCTTCCAATTAGATCCAGCTTCCACCACCCACTGGGGCAGAGAATTTCCATGGCAACTGCTCTGCCTGTGACCGCAAGAAACCACAGAGAGTTGTAGACACAGCTCAGCACATCATGGAAACCAGCCTCCCCTCCATGGACTCTGTCTACACTCCCTGCTGCCTCGGTAAAGCAGCCAACATAATCAAAGACCTCACCCATCCTGGACATTCTCTCTTCTCCCCCCTCCCATCAGGCAGAAGGTACAAAAGCCTGAAAGCACGTACCACCAGGCTCAAGGACAGCTTCTATCCCACTGTTATAAGACTATTGAATGATCCCCTAGTACGATAAGGTGGACTCTTGACCTCACAATCTATCTCGTCATGACCTTGCACCTTATTGTCTACCTGCACTGCACTTTCTCTGTAACTGTAACACTTTATTCTGTGTTCTGTTATTGTTTTCCCTTGCACTACCTGAAAGCACTGTGCAATGAAATGATCTGTATGGGTGGCATGTAAAACAAAGTTTTACACTGTACCTCAGTACATGTGACAATGATAAACCAATTTACAAATTTTAATTGACCAAATTCCAGAGATTCACCACATTCTGTGAGAAGAGATTTCTGTGCCTCAGTTCTCAATGATCAGCCCCTTATCTTGCGGTTATGTCCCCTTGTTCAAGACTCTCCCACTAGTGAAAACATCCCAACATCTACCCTGTGAGGCCCCCTTATATGTTTGAATCAGGTCATCTCCAAAGAACACAGGTCCAAACTATTTGGTCTCTCTTCACAGGGTAACCATGCCATTAACTACACATTACACAGACCAAGAAGTCTAAGGTGTTGGCAACTACTACTGTTAAACCATCTCTACTCGTCCTATCACAGACATTCTTTTCTACGCATCACTCCCCATATTCCCTCATAGATAGAGTCATACAGCACAGTAACAGGCCCTTCGGCCCAACTGGTCCATGCTGGCCAAGATGCCCCATCCAAGCTAGTCCCATGGCAGCGTTTGGCCCATAAACCTCTAGACCTTTCCTATCCATGCACCCGTCAAATTGTCTTTTAAATGTTGTTACTGTTCCTGACTCAACCACTTCCTCTGGAAGTTCATTCCACATAGATACCACCCTTTGTGTGAAAAGTTTGCCCCTTAAGTTTCCACTAAATCCCTCCCCTCGCACCTTAAACCTATGCTCTCTTTTTCTTAATTTCACAACCCTGGGAAAAAGACTGATTGTATTCACCCTATCTGTGCCCCTCATGATTTTATAAGATCACCCCACAGTCTCCGACACTCCAAGGAATAAAGACCTAGCCTGTCCAACCTCTCCCTATAACTCAGTCCCTCGAATCCTGGCAACATCCTCGTAAATCTTTTCTGCACTCTTTCCAATTTAAAGGCATCTTTCCTATAACAGTGTGACCAAAATTGAATTCAGTACTCCAAGTGTGGCCTCACCAACATCTTGTACAACTGCACTATGACTCCCAACTTTTATACTCAATGCCCTGACTGATGAAGGCCAGCGTGCCAAACACCTTCTTCACCACCCTGTCTACCTGCGACTCCACTTTCAGGGAACCAGGTACTTGAACAAGGTCCCTCTCTTCTACAACACTCCCCAGGGCCCTGCTTAAACTAACTTGGATCTCTCCCTTTCCCAGTCTTAAGAAAGTTCCGTGTGAAGAAATTTCTATGAACAGAATGCTGGAAACACTCAGCAGGTCAGGCAGCATCTGTGGAGAGAGAAAGAGTTAACATTTCAGGTCCAAGACCTTTGGTCAGCACAGGAAGATGTGAGAGATAAACATGTTTCACTTAGTACAGAGGCCACTGTGTGACTCCAATAGGTGGGAGGAAGTACCATGGCCATAGTTACATACAGTTGGCTCCATTGGGCAGACCACATTGTTCACATACTGGACACCAGATTCCTGAAACACTCTATTCCGAGCTCCTTCACAGGAAGAGATTGCCAGGCAGGGAGAGGGAAAAATTCATGGATCTGCTCAAATCCTGCTTGAAGACTTGCAACATCTCCACTGACTCCTGGGAATCTCTGGCCCATGGCCACTCAAAGTGGAGTAGAAGGCACGCCAGTGGCTCTACTTCGTTAGGAGTTTGAGGAGATTCGGTATGCCACCAAAGACTCGTGCAAATTTCTATAGATGTACGGTGGAGAGCATTCTGACTGGTTGCATCACCGCCTGGTATGGAGGCTCCAATGCACAGAATCGCAAGAGGCTGCAGAGGGTTGTAGACTCAGCCAGCTCCATCACGGGCACAGCCCTCCCCACCATCGAGGACATCGTCAAGAGGCGGTGCCTCAAGAAGTTGGCATCCATCACTAAGGACCATCACCACCCAGGACATGCCCTCTTCTCGTTACTACCATCGGGGAGGAGGTACAGGAGCCCGAAGACCCACGCGCATCGATTCAGGAACAGTTTCTTTCCCTCCGCCATAGATTTCTGAATAGTCCGTGAACCCATGAACACTACCTCATTATTCTTTTTTGCACTATTTATTTACTTTTGAAATTTATAGTAATTTTATGTCTTTGCACTGTATTGCTGCCGCAAAACAATATTTTGTGCCATGTAAGTCAGTGATAATAAATCAGATTCTGATTCTGAGCATGAGATGTGAGAGATAAACATGTTTCACTTAGTACAGAGGCCGCTGTGTGACTCCAGTAGGTGGGAGGAAGTACCATGGCCATAGTTACATATAGTTGGCTCCATTGGGCAGACCACATTGTTCACATACCGGACACCAAATTCCTGAAGCACTCTATTCCGAGCTCCTTCACGGGAAGAGAGCTAAGCTGAGGACCTCAGCTCCCATGCATCCAAGGTCCCGCAGGAGAACGGTGGAAGGAATGCACCACCTCACACACTACCAACTCATCCACCGCATTAGCCACTGTGGAAAAGTCTGCGGTTCCCACATTGACCTCATCAACCACCTCAGAACCCAGAGAACCAGGTTGGAAGCAACTCATCATTGATTCCGGGGGACTAGCTAAGTGGGGAAAGAGGTAAGAGAGAGTAAGTTGGTAAATTGGTTTATTATTGTCACATGTACTAAGGTACAATGAAAAACTTTGTTTGGCATGCCATCCATACAGATCATTTCATCACATCAGTGCATCGAGGTAGTTCAAGGGAAAACAGTAACAGAATGCAGAATAAACATACAACATAGAACTTAACAGTGCAGTACAGGCCCTTCGGCCCACAATATTGTGCTGACATTTTATCCTGCTCTAAAATCTATCTAACCCTTCCCTCCCACATAGTCTCCCATTTCTCTATCATTCATGTGTCTATCTAAGAGTCTCTTAAATGTCCCTAATGTATCTGCCCTCACCACCTCTGCTGGCAGTGCGTTCCACGCACCCACCACTCTCCGTGTAAAAAAACTTACCTCTGACATCTCCCTTATACCTTCCTCCAATCACCTTAAAATTATGTCCCCTCGTGTTAGCCATTGTTGCCCTGGGAAAAAGTCTCTGACTGTCCACTCGATCTATGCCTCTTATCATCTTGTACACCTCTATCAAGCTACCTCTCATCCTCCTTGTCTCCAAAGAGAAAAGCACGAGCTCACTCAACCTATCCTCATAAAATATGCTCTCCAATCCGGGCAGCCTCCTAGTAAATCTCCTCTTCACCTGCTCTAAAGCTTCCACATCCTTCTTATAACAAGGTGACCATTATATATTGGTCGTATTTGTAATTTACAGTAATTTTATGTCTTTGCACTGTACTGCTACCGCAAAATGACAAACTTCATGACATATTAGTCAATGATAATAAACCTGATTCTGATTCTGAGGTTAGGACATTGTCAATGGGATTCAGATACTCAGCAAGCTAGACAATGTTTATAGAACATGAAACTTTGCAGTACAAGAACAGGCCCTTCAGCCCACGATGTCTGTGCTGACCATAATGCCAAGTTAAACTAATCCCATTTACCTGTACGTGGTCTGTATCTCTCCATTCCCTGTCTGTCCGTGTGTCTGTGTAAGTGCTTCTTAAGTGTCACTACCATATCTGCTTCCACCACTTCCCCAGGTAACACATCCCAGGCACCCACCGCTCTGTGTGTAAAAAACTTGCCTCGTAAATCTCCTTTAAACTTTTCCCCTCTTCCCTTGCAGCTATGCCCTCTAGTATTTGACATTTCCACCCTGGGAAAAAGACTCTTGAGTATCTACCTGATCATAATTTTCTATCAGGTCTCCCCTCAGCCTCCAATGCGCCAGAGAAAACAATCCAAGTTTGTCCAGCCTCTCATTATAGCTCTCATTATAGCAACGTCCTGGTGTAGCAGACAATGGGAAGGGTACTCTGGTGAACAAAGGGTTACTCTCTCTCTCTAATGGTAAACAGCTTGAGCCACCTGCCCATGTAATCTGCTTGGCGTGATAAGGAGTTGCTGGGCTTCAAGGCCACAAGGAAACAGGGTTGTTTGTGACTAACTGTGAAAGATGTGTTAACCTGTCTGGCTGCACACGGCAGCCTCGGCTTGACCAATGGTAGCATGAGCTGGTCAAGCATACCCAAATACGGGTATGCCTGTGCAGTAGGTAGACACCCACTGGAGAACAATGTATTTAAATTTGTTAGCACCCTGTATTCTTTGAGTCGGGCCACGTGCAGGGAGGAGCAGCACTGACTGTTTGCTCCTCCATGTAGCCCCACTACCGCTAGCGTTAAACTAATAAAGCATTAATTGTATTTTCTTTGGTTCTGCTGTTGTTTGCTTTATTACATTGCGGGTCGACTTTCACACTGGTGAACCTCCTCTGCATGGTCTCCACATCCTTATTGCAGAGCAGCGTCCAGAACTGCAAACAATGTGGTGTGACCAAAGTTTTATACAGCTGCAACATGACTTCCCATGACTCTGACTCTTAATTCTAGAGGTAACAAAGACCCAGGTGAGAGCTTTAGCAGGAGCTGAGCTGAGGCAGGGGCGATACGTTGAGACTGATGTGGATAAACACAGGCACAAATGGATCAATTCATAAACAGGCTCATAGAGGCACAGAAAAAATATATAGGGCAGACAAAAAACGTATAAAATGTGGAAAACATACAAACAGATATTTTATGCAGATAGAGTCATAGAGTCGAAGAGTCATTTGGCATGGAAATGGACCCTTTGGTCCAACTGGTCCATGCCAACCAAGATTCCCAACTAAGCTAGTCCCATTGGCCTGCATTTGGCCCATATCCCTCTGAGCCTTTCCTATCCATGTACCTATCCAAGTACCTGTTAAGTGGGTGTCTACCTGCCTCACCCACTTCGTCTGGCAGCTCGTTCCATATACTGACCACACTCTGGATGAAAAAGGTGCCCCTCAGGTTCCTATTAAATCTACCCCCTTAACTTAAACAGGCAGACACAATGATAGAAACATGCCAGGTACAGAACCAGACCAATACATAGAATATAAGTAAGCTCAGAATCAGGTAACTAGGAGGCACAGAGCTGGACACATACGTTACATACCCAAGTACAGCCCAGTGCATGTAATGTACACTGTCCACTGCTTCCCAGCAGCCAAGAGACAGAAATATCAGGGCAAGGGCCAATGTTATAGAGGCTGATACAATAGGGACATTTAAAAGATTCTTAGACAGGCACATGGATGTAAGAAAAATGGAGGGTTATGTGCTGTGTAGGAGGGAAGGGTTAGATTGATCATGGAGTAGGTTTATATAGGTCAGCACAACATGGTGGGCCGAAGGGCCTGTACTGCGCTGTACTGTTCCATGTTACAAAGTAGACAGATAGATAGGTAGATATGGAGGCTGACATAAGGACTGATAGACAGACAAGAAAGCAGGTAGACTGGGAGACTGACAGATCAATCCATAGACATGGCAGATAGACAAGGAGACAGACATATAGATGGAATAGATGGACAGATAGATAGGAATTTAGGCAGTGCCATGTACAACTAGATTTGTTTATTCGTGGACACAGAATCATACCTTACAGGCAAAGTGCCAGACTCCTCCGCAGTAGTTGTGGGTACACATGACAAGAATCTCCAGAGGTAGCAACACCGTAGGGCTCCATGAAGTTTCAAGGCATCCAGTCAGGGTAATGGTGCACTGTCCTTCTCTAGCTGATGAATTATGCCGTGCAGCAAGAGTGTCCTCTGGGTGGGGACTTCAATGTCCATCACCAAGAAGGTTTGGTAATGGACATTGAAGACCAAGCTGGCCAAGTGCGGGAGGAAGATTGTGACAAGCAGTAAGTGACCAATGTGATGGGTAAATCTCTTGACCTTGTCCTCCTGGTCTACCTGTGGCAGGTGCATCTGTCCATGATAGCATCTGTAGAAATCCTTGTGGAGAAATAGAGTCCATGTCTTTCTCCACATCTCTTCATCTGTCTACGGATTTTAGTAAGGCATTTGACAAGGTCCCTCATGGGAGGCTCATCCAGAAGTTTAAGATGCTTGGGATCCACGTGAATTGGCCGTTTGGATTCAGATTGGCTTGCCTATCGAAGACAGAGGGCAGTGGTTAATGGGACTTATCCAACCATAAGCTGTGTTTAAAGTATGGATGTTACAAAGTTGTGACAATTCCACCATCAAAGCACACGCCTTGCTACCTTCTGAGGATAGGAAGACCAGTAAACTGGATGCTCCTTCATGCATGTCCAAAAAACTAAACAGAAATAATGAGAATAAGAGTCAAGAAGTTGTGTTGCAGCTGTATAAATAAAATATAGAACATTACAGCACAGTACAGGCCCTTCGGCCCACGATGTTGTACTGACATTTTATCCTGCTCCAAGATCCATCTAACCCTTCCCTCCCACATAGCCCTCCATTTCTCTATCATTCATGTGGCTATCTAAGAGTCTCTTAAATGTCCCTAATGTATCTGCCCCCACAGTCTCTGCCCGCAGTGCGTTCCATGCACCCACCACACTCTGTGTAAAAAACTTACCTCTGACATCCCCACTCGTCCTTCCTCCAATCACCTTAAAATTATGTCCCCTTGTGTTAGCCATTTTCATCCTGGGGAAATGTCTCTGACTGTCTTCTTCACTGAAGAATTGAATAATTTGAGAATGACATTAAGAAGCAACATCTGGAGTACCGGAAATGATTAAATTGCTGAGAGAGAGGAAATATTAAAGGGTTTAGCTTCTATAAAGTGGTCCAGATATAGATAAGAACCATAGAACCATAGACCACTACAGCACAGAAAACAGGCCATTCAGCCCTTCTAGTCTGTGCCAAAACTTTATTCCGTTAGTCCCATTTACCTGCACCCAGTCCATAACCCTCCAGACCTCTCCCGTCCATGTATCTATCCAATTTATTCTTAAAACTCAAGAGTGAGCCCGCATTTACTACATCAGATGGCAGCCCGTTCCACACTCCCACCACTCTGAGTAAAGAAGTTCCCCCTAAGCCTTTCCCCTTTTATCCTAAAGCTATGTCCTCTTGTACTTATATCTCCTAATCTAGGTGGAAAGAGCCTAATCGCATTAACTCTGTCTATGCCCCTCATAATTTTGTAAACCTCTATCAAATCTCCCCTCATTCTTCTGCGCTCCAAGGAATAAAGTCCTAACCTGTTCAATCTTTCCCTGTAACTCAACTCCTGAAGACCCGGCAACATTCTAGTAAATCTCCTCTGCACTCTTTCAATCTCACAAATATCCTCCTTCTTATAGTTAGGTGACCAGAACTGCACACAATACTCCAAATTTGCCTCACCAATGTCTTATACAACCTCACCATAACATCCCAACTCCTATACTCAATACTTTGATTTATGAATGCCAGGATGCCAAAAGCCTTCTTTACAACCTTGTCTACCTGTGACGCCACTTTCAGGGAATTATGTATCTGAACTCCCAGATCCCTTTGTTCCTCCGCACTCCTCAGTGCCCTACCATTTACTGTGTATGTCCTCCCTTGATCTGTCCTTCCAAAGTGCAACACCTCACCCTTGTCTGCATTAAATTCCAGCTGCCATGTTCTGGCCCATTCTTCCAGTTGGTTCAGATCCCTCTGCAAGCTTTGAAAGCCTTCCTCACTGTCCACAACGCCTCCAATCTTAGTATCATCAGCAAACTTGCTGATCCAATTTACCACATTATCACCTAGATCATTGATATAGACAACAAACAACAATGGCCCCAGCACAGATCCCTGAGGCACACCACTAGTCACAGGCCTCCAGTCTGAGAAACAATCATCCACTACCACTCTCTGTCTTCTCCCACACAGTCAATTTCGAATCCAGTTTACAACCTCTCCATGGATACCTAGTGTCTGAACCTTCTGAACTAACCTCCCATGTGGGACCTTGTCAAAGGCCTTACTAAAGTCCATGTAGACAACATCCACAGCCTTTCCTTCATCTACTTTCTTGGTAACCTCCTCGAAAAACTCTACAAGATTCGTTAAACACGATCTACAATGCACAAAGCCATGCTGACTATCCTTAATCAGCCCTTGGCTGTCCAAATACTTGTATATCCGATCTCTTAGAACATCTTCCAATAATTTACCCACTACTGATGTCAGGCTCACTGGCCTGTAATTACCTGGTTTACTTTTAGATCCTTTTTTAAACAACGGAACAACATCAGCTACCCTCCAGTCCTCGGGCACTGCACCCGTGGCTAAGGACATTTTAAATATATCTGCCAGGGCCCCTGCAATTTCTACCCTAGTCTCTCTCAATATCCGAGGAAATATCTTATCAGGTCTGGGGGATTTATCTACCTTTATTTGCTGTAAGGCAGCAAGCACCTCCTCCTCTTTAATCTCCATATGTTCAATGACACTATTGCTTGTTTCCCTTCCTTCCATATCCACTATGCCAGCAAAAAAATTGTTTAAGATCTCCCCCATCTCCTGAGGCTCCACACATAGACGGCCACTCTGATCTTCTAGGAGATGAATTTTGTCCCTTACTATCCTTTTACTCTTAATATACTTGTAGAAACCCTTCGGGTTTACGTTCGCATTATCTGCCAAAGCAACCTCATGTCTTCTTTTTGCCTTCCTGATTTCCTTTTTTTAGTATTTTTTTACTTTTTCTATCCTAAGTACTTCATTTGTTCCTAGTTGCCTATACCTGCTATACAGCTCTCTCTGTTTCTTAACCAGATCTCCAATATCCCTTGAAAACCAAGGTTCCCTATGCTTGTTAACTTTGCCTTTAATCCTGGCAGGAACATGCAAACTCTGCACTCTCAAAATTTTGCCTTTGAAGGCCTTCCACCTACTGATCACATCCCTGCCAGAAAACAACTTATCCCGATCCCCTCTTCCTAGATCCTTTCTCATTTCCACAAAATTGGCCTTTCTCCAATTTTGAACCTCAATTCGAGGACCAGACCTGTCCTTATCCATAATTAACTTGAAACTAATGACATTATGGTCACTGGACCCAAAATGCTGACCTACACATACTTCTGTCACCTGACAGAAGTATGTGTCTCAAAGTCGAGTTTATTGTCACATGCACAAGTACATGTGTGCACAGGTGCAATGAAAAGCTTACTTGCAGCAGCATCACAGGCACAGAGCATCAGATAAGCAACATTCACGTGAATTCGACATAAATTTTGCAAAATTATACAAGAACACGATTAGAACCAAAAAAAAGCAGTCTATTGTAGTGTAAGGTGATCAAGGTGGTCACAGTGTTGCGAAACTGAGGCAGTGATTAGGGTTGTGCAGGTTGGTTCAAGAACCGAATATTTGAAGGAAGTAGCTGTTATTGAACCTGCTAAGTCTAAAGGGAAGCAAGGGACGAGGCAGCAGAGACTTTACCTTCTCCAGAGCTGTTTGGCAACAGACGTGGTACCAGAGGAGGGGACAGTGGCTGATGTGGAGCCAGTGTTTAACAAGGGAGAAGAGGATAAGCTAAGTGACTTCAGGCAGACAATATGAGATCAGTGGTGGTCAGATTATTGGGAAAATTATAAGTGGTGGGATAAAAGGGATGGGCGGAGAATGAAAGCCTGATCCAGACCTCACACAAGGACCAAAGAGCTGATTCCCAGAGGGGAGGTGAGAGTGACCCTTCCTGACACCAAGGCAACATTTGGGTGAGTGTGGCATCAAAGAGACCTGGTAAGACTGAAGTCAGGGGGTGTCAAAGGGAAACCACTGCAGTGGTTGGACCCTCCGTGGACTCTGTCTACACTTCTCGCTGCCTCGGGAGAGCAGCCAATGTAATCAAAGATCTCACCCACCCCGGACATTCTCTCTTCTCCCCTCTCCCATCAGGCAGAAGGTACAAAAGCCTGAAAGCACGTACCACCAGGCTCAAGGACAGCTTCTATCCCGCTGTTGTAAGACTATTGAATGGTCCCCTAGTACAATAGGATGGACTCTTGACCTCACAATCTACCTTGTTATGATCTTGCACTTTTTGTCTGCCTGCACTGCACTTTCTCTGTAACTGTAACACTTTATTCTGCATTCTGTTATTGTTTTACCCTGTACTACCTCAATGCACTGTTGCAATGAAATGATATGCATGAACGGTATGCAAGCTGAGTTTTTCACTGTATCTCAGTACATGTGACAATAATAAACCAATTTACCAATTTACCAATTAATTTACCATACTTTGCAGAAGTGTAAGATGTTCTGGTTATCAGATGACAATTATTCCAACCGCAGGAGCCCCAGGGTCCTGCACCCAACCATCTTCAGCTGTTCATCAATAAACTTCCCTCCTTCATAAGGTCAGAAGTGGGGAAGTTCGCTGATGATTGCATTGTGTTCAATTCCATTTGCAACTCCTCAGCAAATCTCACCACCCTTGCCCACATACAATCTCTGTGTGAATGGGGATGTTGAGGTTGAATAGCTGGCAGGTATGTGCAGGCTGTGAGATGTGCAGCAGAAGCTTGTAGCAGATAACCATGTTCATGGCAAGACCCCTAACAGAGTTGACGTACAGCTGGAACTTGGGGCCCAAGTTCATAGCTCCCTGAAAGTGGCTGCATGGGTTGATAGGGTGGTAAAGAAGGTATATGGCACGCTTGCCTTTGTTAGTTGAGATCAAGAGTCAGGAAGTTACGTTTCAGATTTATAAGGCTGTATCTGGAGTATTGCATTCATTTCTGGTTGCCCCATTACAGGAAGGATGGGGAGGCTTTGGAGAGGGTGCAGAAGAGATTTACCAGGATGCTGCCTGAATTAGAGGGCATGTGCTATAAGGAGAGGTTGGACAAACTTATTTTGGGTTGTTTGAGCTGCAGAGGCTGAGGGGAGACCTGATAGAGGTTTATAAGATTATGAGAGACACAGACGGAGCAGACAACCTGTATCGTTTTCTGAGGATTGAAATGTCTAATACTAGAGAGTACACATTTAAGGTGAGAGGGGAAAAGTTCATAGGAGATGTGTGGGGCAGGTATTTTACACAGAGATTGGTGGGTGCCTGGAAAGCGCTGCCAGGGGTGGTGGAGGCAGATACGATAGAGGCGTTTAAGAGGCTCTTAGACAGGCACATGGATGTGCAGGGAATGGAGGGGGATGGACATTGTGTAGGCGGAAGGGATTAGTTTAGTTAGGCTTTTAATTACTAGTTTAATTACCCTGTACTACCTCAATGCACTGTGTAATGAATTGATCTGTATGAACGGTGTGCAAGACAGGTTTTTCACTGTAGTCGGTACATGTGACAATAATAAACATATTTACTAATTTACCAATTTAATTAGTTCGGCACAAACATTGTGGGCAGGAGGGCCTGTTCCTGTGCTGTACTGTTCTATGTTCTATGTTCCGTGTTCTATGTTCTATGTGAGTGTGTGGTGAGGCAGGAATCCCAATGGATGACGAGATGGATGGTTGGGCGATGGTACATTGAGCAGTGTCTGAGCAGAGTGCCGTTGGCAGGAAGAGGAATTAGGAGGAGCTTTCAGTGACCTTAACTACTTTCATTGGGTCACGAAACTCCTTAGAGTGCTGGGTCTGTCTCCTCGGTGACTGAGTCCTGCCATTGACCTCCACCATCTGCTCCCTTCTGAGCATCTGTTTGAAGAGTCGGCCAATTCCCCGCAGATAATAGAACATAGAATAGTACAGCACAGTACAGGCCCTTCAGCCTGCAATGTTGTGCCATCCTATATAAACCTCCTCCATGATCAATCTAACCTTTCCCTCCTGCACAGCCCATAACCCTCCATTTTTCTTACATCCATGTGCTTATCTAAGAGTCTCTGAAATGTCCCTAATGTATCAGCCTCTACCACCACCCCCAGCAGTGCGTTCCAGGCACCCACCACTCTCCGTATAAAGAACCTATCTCTGACATCTCCCCTAAACTTTCCTCCTCTGACCTTACACAGATGTCCTCTGGTATTGGCCATTGCCGTCCTGGGGAGAAGGTGCTGGCTGTTCACTCTGTCTATGCCCTTTATAATCTTATACACCTCTATCAAGTCGCCTCTCATCCAAAGAGAAAAGCCCTAGCTCGTTCAGCCTTTCCTCATAAGACATGTTCTCTAATCCAGGCAGCATCCTGGTAAATCTCCCCTGCACCCTCTCTGAAGCTTCCACATCCTTCCTGTGATAAGGAGACCAGAACTGAACACAATACTCCAAGTGTGGTCTAACCAGAGTTTCATAGAGCTGTAACATTACCTTCTGGCTCTTGAACTCAATACCCCGACTAATGTAGTCCAGCACTCCATACGCCTTCTTAACCACCCTATCAACTTGCGCAGCAACCTTGAGGGATCTATGGACTTGGATCGTCCTTCTGATTCACCATCCAACATGGGTCTCGGGTGCAACAGCCATAACTTTCACATCCTGGGCTCTCCATTCTACATTTCTTCCTTCATGACCACCAGCACCTCGTCCAAAAACAATGCCCCTGTCCTATCAGTGCAGGTTCACTTTAAACGGCAGGGACCAGTACTAACCAGTGCCAGTGGGTGGCCCAGTGACATCACTGCCTCACAGCTCCATTGATCCCAGTTCGATCCTGAACTCTGGTTCTGTCCATGTGTGGAGTTTGCACGTTCTCCTTGTACACCACATGGGTTTCCCCCCGGTGCTCCGGTTTCCTCCCGGGTTAGGAGGTCAGTCAGCAACTGTAATTTGCCCCTAGTGTGTAGGTGAGCGGTAGAATCTGGGGGGAGTCAATGGGAATGTGGGGAGAATAAAATGGGATCAGTGTAGGATGAATATAAATGGGTGGTTGATGATCAGCACAGACTCAGTGGCCCGAATGGCCTGTTTCCATGCTGTATGACTCCAATGCAGTGAACCCACAGAGAATCCATAGGGAAGCTAGTGCTGAATGCACGCAGCAACCGTAAGAAACAGGCAACACCAAGACTACTGCATGAGTTCATCACACATCACTCTTCATAGAACAGTACAGCACAATACAGGCCCTTCGGCCCACAATGTTGTGCCCACCTTTAAACCTCACCTAAGACTATCTAACCCCTTCTTACCACATATCCCTCTATTTTAAATTCCTCCATATGCTTATCTAGAAATCTCTTGTATTTGACCAATGTACCTGCCTCCACCACCGCCCCAGTCAGCGCATTCCACACACCAACCACTCTCTGGGTAAAAACCTTCCTCTGATATCTCCCTTGAACTTCCCACCCATTACCTTAAAGCCATGCCCTCTGGTATTGAGCATTGGTGCCCTGGGAAAGAGGCGCTGGCTGTCCACTCTATCTATTCCTCTTAATATTTTGTACACCTCTATCATGTCTCCCCTCATCCTCCTTCTCTCCTATGAGTAAAGCCCGAGCTCCCTTAGTCTCTCCTCATAATCCATACTCTCTAAATCAGGCAGCATCCTGGTAAATCTCCTCTGCACCCTTTCCAACGCCTCCACATCCATCCTGCGACCAGAACTGGACACGGTACTCCAAGTGTGGTCTAACCAGAGTTTTGTAGAGCTGCATCATTACTCTTCTTGCACTGGTGTTTGTGAGTTTGTCCCCTGATCCCTTTGCATCTACTTCAGACAGAACAGGCCCCCACTGCAGCAGTTTGCTGAGCTGTTTCCATTAAATAAGGTCCTATTCAATCTCTCCCCTCTCACCATACACCTATACCCTCCAGTTCTTGATTCCCCAACCCTTGGAAAAAGACCACGCGCATTCACCCTGTCTCTGCCCCTTATAACTTTATACATCTCTATCAGATTTCTATGCTCCAGTGAATAACATCCCAATCTGCCCAACCTCTCTCCATAACTTAGTCCCTCGATTCCCAGCAACATCCTTGTTTGCACACATTTACACTAATCCTTTTATTCCCCCTCACTTTCCCATCAGCTACCCCCAGATTCTACCACTCACCTACACACTGAGGGTAATTCACAATGGCCAATTAACCCACCAACCCGCATGTCTTTGGGATGTAGGAGGAAACGGGAGGACCTGGGAAAACCCAGTTGGTCACCTCGGGAATGTTGCAAACTCCACACAGACAGCACTGAAGCTCAGGATCGGACCTGGGTCACTGGAGCTGTGAGGCGGCAGTTCTCCATGCTGTGTCTCCACACTGCTCGCTTTTCTGATCCTCGCATCTGCTTGTCACAGGGTCATAGAGTAATAACAGCATGGAAACAGGCCCTTCCGCCCAACTGGTCTATGCTGACCAAGATTCCCATTTAAGCTAGTCGCATTTGCCCGCATTTGGCCCATATTTCCTATCCATGCACCTGTTCGAATATTATTACACCTGCATCAACCACTTCCTCTGGCAGCTCATTCCATATACTGACCACCCTCTGTGTTTAAGTTGTTCTTCAGGTTCCTATTAAATCTTTCCCCTCTCACCTTAAACCTATGCCCTCCAGTTCTTGATTCCCCAACTCTGGGGAAAAAAACTGTGCACATTCACCCTATCAATGCCCCTTGTGATTTTATACACCTCTTTCAGATAGCCCCTAAGACTGCTCCCTACATCCCAGCCCCTCGAGTCCTGGCAATATCCTCGTAAATCTCCTCTGTGCTCTGTCCAGCTTAGTGGTACCTTTGCTATAATAGGGTGACCAAATTGAACACAATACTCCGAGTGTTAAACTGATTATTTTTCACTTCACTACTTATCACTCACTCTTGGGACAAGCTGTCAAAGGGCAACGTGTATTTCTCACCCACATAATGGGTAAATTGGTTTATTATTGTCACATGTACTGAGGTACAGTGAAAAGCTTTGTTTTGCATGCCATCCACACAGATCATTTCATCACACAGTGTATCGAGGTAGTACAAGGGAAAACAATCACAGAATGCAGAATAAAGTGTTACAGTTGCAGAGAAAGTGCAGTGCAGGCAGACAATAAGGTGCAAGGTCACAATGAGGTAGACTGTGAGGTCAAGAGTCCATCTTATCGTACTAGGGAACGATTCAATAGTCCTATAACAGTGGGATAGAAGCTGTCCTTGAGTCTAGTGGTATGTGCTTTCAGGCTTTTATATCTTCTGCTGTACTACTGTGGGAGGAGGGGAGAAGACGTCAGGTTATCCTTCAGGAGAAGGTGGTGGATGTTCACCTGCAGTGTAGTGGCCAGTGTTGCTCAGTGATAGTCAGGGCTTCCCAGCTCATGTGCTGAGCAAAGAAGACCTGGTGATCAGTGGCTGGCGATCAGCCGGATATCAGCAGTCACTTGGCTGCAGTAGGGGGAGCTCTTTCTGAGACCCGGGTGAAGAGCTTGCCTCTGCCCCCAGTGGTGTGCATCTGCCTGAGTGCTTGTGACCGGCAGAAGCCTGAGCCCAGACTGCTCATTCTGTGACAAGGACACTTATGCTGGTACGAGAGCAGGCGTATTCACATTGTCACCTAAACACATTACAGACACGGTCAGATAAAACAGGAGAAATGGCTGGAAGACTGAATTCAAAGGATGCAGCGATTGATGGACAAATAAATTTACACGTCCATAGATACATGAAGGTAGCCAGACAGGTAGACATCATGGAGCAAGAGATGATGGTGTTCACTCTATATTGTCTCCATGGCGATGTGCATTCTTTGGGCATTCGTACTGGTTTTGGTTTATTGTTGTCACATGTACCGAGATACAGTGAAAAACTTCTGTTTGCGTGTCATCCAGACAGATCATTCCGTACATAAGTACATCCAGGTAATAAAAAGGAAAACAGAATGCAGAATGTTGTGTTACCATTACAGAGAAGGTGCAGTGCAGGTAAACCAATAAAGTGCAAGAGCCACACTGAGGTAGATTGGAAGATCAAGAGTTCATCATATGAGAGGTCCATTCAAGAGCCTGATAACAATAGGGTAGAAACTGTCCAAGAGTCTGGTGGTACGTGTTCCCAAGTTTTTGTATCCTCTGCCTGATGGAAGGAGGGAGAAGAGGGATTATCCGGGGTGGGAGGGGTCCTTGATTTATGTTGGCTGCTTTCCCAAGGCAGTGGGAAGTGTAGACGGAGGGGACGCTGGTTTCCGTGATGTGCTGAGCTGTGTCCGTAACTCTCTGCAGCTTCTTGCGGTCTCGGGCAGACCATTTGTTCTACCAAGCCGTGATGCATCCGGATAGGATGCTTTCTACGGTGCATCCGTAAAAACTGATGAGGGGAGATGTTGTACCTCTAACCCTGCCTGTGTGCGTCAACAACATCTTATGTTGTAAACGTAAACCTTTTGGTTCCAACATATAAAATCCAAACACTCACACAGCCCTGCATAGTAAACTGTTTATCATTCCTTAAACCAATAAAACATAAATCTCCATACATTTTGTTTGAAGAAAGTTACCAAACACTGTTATAGACCACTGAACAATAGCATCCGTCACTGGAGCCTCATGAAAAATGTGAGGAGGAAAAACCCCAGATGGAATAAACTGGAGATTAAAAGGTGTTGTGTGAGACAGGGTGAGAGATTTGGTCAGATTATTAAGGTAAAACCTGAATGAATTGTGACGATTATATTTAACGATTTCGATTCATTTCCATTTCATCTGTAGAGACCAAAAGTTTATTCATCTCATATTTCCATCCAGCAGAGAAGAAGGCCATTCTGTCCATCGAGTTTATGCAAGCTCTCAGAGCAATTCCATGGTGTCATTGTCCCACTGTAATCTTTTGTCTATTTTTGACAAGCGAAAATACCTGACTTTTCATTAATACTATCCAGAAACACACCACAAAACTGAACTGAAAATAACGCCCAAAAAATCCAAACCCTGTCACGGTAAAATATCCCACAAACTTTCACCAAAGTAAATGTCACTGTACTTACCACAGCGGCAAGGGTTTGGGTTGTGACATGCAGCCCAGCTATGAGGGTAGAGATAAGATAAGAGAAGAGAAGATATCTTTATTAGTGACATGTACATCGAAACACACAGTGAAATGCATCCTTTATGTAGAGTGTTCTGGGGGCAGCCCGCAAGTGTCGCCACGCTTCCGGTGCCAACATAGCATGTCCACAACTTCCTAACCCGTATGTCTTTGGAATGTGGGAGGAAACCGGAGCACCCAGAGGAAACCCACGCAGACACGGGGAGAACGTACAAACTCCTTACAGACAGCGGCCGGATTTGAACCCAGGTCGCTGGTGCTGTAATAGCGTTACGCTAACTGCTGCACTACTGTGTGTGTAAGCAGTCTACCTGTTCAGGATGAGGCTTAGGAATATTGCTACAGCGCCAACGACCTGGGTTCAATTCCGGCCACTGTCTGTAAGGAGTTTGTGCGTTCTCCCCGTGTCTGTGTGGGTTTCCTCCGGGTGCTCTGGTTTCCTCCCACATTCCAAAGATGTACAAGTTAGGAAGCTGTGGGCATGCTATGTTGGCGCTGGAAGCGTGGCGACACTTGCGGGCTGCCCCCAGAACACTCTACGCAAAGGATGCATTTCACTGTGTGTTTCGATGTACATGTGACTAATAAAGAAATCTTATCTTATCATCAAGCTAGTTGGGAGCACCGCCTTGTCATCAAAGTCAAAGTCGAGTTTGTCACATGCACAAGTACATGTTGGCACAGGTGCAATGAAAAAATTACTTGCAGCAGCATCACAGGCAAATAGCATCAGATAAGCAGCATTCACAAGAAAAACATAAATTAAGCATAAACTATACACAATTTTTACAAGAAAGAAAAAAAAGCAAAGTCCATTTTACTACAAATTGATCAAAGTGGTCACAGTGTTGCTAAACTGTAGTGATTAGGGTTGTGCCGGTTGGTTTAAGAACTGAATGGTTGAAGGGAAGTAGCTGTTCTTGAACCTGGTGGTGTGGGGACTTCAGGATCCTGTACCTCCTGCCAGGTGGTAGCAGCGCGAAGATGGCATGGCCCGGATGGTGGGGATCTTTGATGATGGATGTTGCCTTCTTGAGGCAGCGCCTCCTGTAGATACTCCCGATGGTGGGGAGGGATGAGCCCGTGATGTATTGGGCTGAGTCCACTACTCTCTGCAGCTTCTTACGTTCCTGCACAGTCGAATTGTTGTACCAGACCGTGATGCAACCGGTCAGTTAATCCTGACTTGAGCCATGATGAAGGAGAGGCTTTGAGTGTTATGCAAGGTCAATATTGAAATTTGAAAGATAAACAGATAGATATATAAATAGATGTAAAAACAGATCTATAGGTAAACATAGGCAGATATTTAAACTCAAAGATAAATGTCAAATACGTTAATAGAGGCAAATATATAAACAGATAAATAGATAAATGTTTCCATATTTATATATATTCCAAAAGCAGAGGTGAGATGAGGAGAAGTTATTTTAGACATCAAGTTGTTATGATCCAGAACAGACATATTCAACAGTATCCTTCTGAAAACCAGATAGAACTTACAGCTCATTGGTCCCATGTGATGTGCCAGAATCACAGTGAAACACATGGAAATAGACCCACCACATCCACGCTATCAAACACCCATTTGCACTAATCTTATACGAATCTCGTTTTATTCTCCCCGCCTTCCCATCAACTCTCTCCAGATTCTACCCCTCACCTACGCACTGGGGGCAATTTGCAGCAGCCAATTATTGGTAGTGGTATTGGTATTAGTTTATTATTGTCACTTGTACTGAGGTACAGTGAAAAACTTGTCTTGCATACCGATCATACAGGTCAATTCATTACACAGTGCAGTTACATTGAGTTAGTACAGAGTGCATTGATGTAGTATAGGTAAAAACAGTAACAGTACAGAGTAAAGTGTCACAGCTACAGAGAAAGTGCAGTGCAATAAGGTGCAAGGTCACAACAAGGTAGATTGTGAGGTCAGAGTCCATCTCATTGTATAAGGGAACTGTTCAATAGTCTTATCACAGTGGGGTAGAAGCTGTCCTTAAGTCTGGTGGTACGTGCCCTCAGGCTCCTGTATCTTCTACTCAATGGAAGAGGAGAGAAGAGAGAATGTCCCGGGTGGGTGGGGTCTTTGATTATGCTGGCTGTTTCACCAAGACAGCAAGAGGTAAGGACAGAGTCCAAGGAGGGGAAGCTGGTGTCCATGATGCGCTGGGCTGTGTCCACAACTCTCTGCAGTTTCTTGTGGTCCTGGGCAGAGCAGTTGCCGTACCAAGCCGTGATACATCCAGATAGGATGCTTTCTATGGTGCATCGGTAAAAGCTGGTGAGAGTCAAAGAGGACAAACCAAATTTCCTTAGCCTCCTGAGGAAGTAATCCACCAACCCGCACGTCTTTGGGATGTGGGAGGAAACCGGAGCACCCAGGAGAAACCCACACAGTCACAGGAGAATGTGGAAACTCCACACAGACAGCACCAGAGGTCGGGATCAAACCGGGGTCTCTGGAGCTGTGGGACAGTGGTTCTACACACTTCAGCGCCTATGCTGAGCCTGTGTTTCTGCCCTTCTTCATCTCACGCTTCACCATAAACTTCTTTCCTCCCCTATGTAATCCACTTCCCTCTTGCTCATACATCCCTACTCTTCCCCTCAACCACTCCCTGAGGGAACAAGTCCAATGTTCTCCCAGCTCTCTGGGAAGTCCCTCCTGTGAAATACACCTTTTGCGTGGAGTGTTCTGGGGGCAGCTCGCAAGTGTCGCCACACTTCCGGCGCCAACATAGCATGCCCACAACTTCCTAAACCGTACGTCTTTGGAATGTGGGAGGAAACCGGAGCACCCGGAGGAAACCCACGCAGACATGGGGAGAATGTACAAACTCCTTACAGACAGCGGCAGGAATTGAACCCGGGTCGCTGGCACTGTAATAGCGTTACGCTAACCGTTACACTACTGCACCTGACCATTCATCCAGAATGATGAATCACAGCATCATCAAAAGAGGCCTTTCAGCCCATGGAGACCGATCCAGCTCCCTACAGTTCAATCACATTCCCCACCTGTTGGCCTGGAATTATTTTCCTTCTACCAATCCAATTCCTGTCGGAATGTTCTGACTGAATCTGGTTCCAGCACCCCTGCAGAACAGAACTACTGGCTTTCAACCTGTCTCCTCTGAACCCACCCATTAACAGGCACAGCTTTACCCTGTCCAAACATGGAACATAGAACATAGTACAGCACAGGGACAGGCCCTTCAGCCCACAATGTTGTGCTGACATAGCTAATCCCTCCTACCTACAGAATGCCCATATCCCTCTCTTCTCCTCTCATTCATGTGCCCATCCAAGGCACTTTTAAAAGCCCCCAATGAATTTGCCTCCACCACCCTATCAGGCAATGCATTCCAGGCATCGACCACTCTCTCAGTAAAAAACGTACCCCTCACGTCTGTTCTGAACCTACCCCTTCTCACCTTAAATGCATGCCCTCTGGTATTGGATCGCTCAGTAATGGGAAAAGGATATTGCCTGTCCACCCTATCTATGCCCCTCATCATTTTATCTGACGTGTCCTTTAACCTTTCCCCCTCTCACCTTAAAGCAATGCCATGCAGTACTTGATATTTCTACCCTGGAAAATGGACTCTGACTGCCTATCTATGCCTTTCATCATTTTATCAACTTCCATCAGGTCTCCCCTCAATTCCAACACTCCAGAGAAAGTTTGTCCAACCTCTCCTTATAGCCAATACCCTCTAATCCAGGCAACCTACAATGATCTTGGGTACAACTATCCAATTTAGAAATTATCGAAGGAGTGTCTGGTCACCTTCACTCTCAACCAAGTGGAATGGTGTCATGATGACAACCTTTCCCTCAATGTCAATGAAACAAAAGAGCTGGTCATTGACTTCAGGAAAGGGGGTGGTGTACATGCACCTGTCTACATCAATGGTGCTGAGGTCGAGAGGGTTGAGAGCTTCAAGTTCCTGGGTGTGAACATCACCAATAGCCTGTCCTGGTCAAATCACGTAGATGCCACGGCCAAGAAAGCTCACCAGCGCCTCTACTTCCTCAGGAGGTTAAAGAAATTTGGTTTGTCCCTTTTGACTCTAACCAACTTTTGCCGATCACCATAGAAAGCATCCTATCTGGATGTATCACAGCTTGGTACGGCAACTGCTCCGCCCAGGACCGCAAGAAACTGCAGAGAGTTGTGGACACAGCCCAGCGCATCACAGACACCAGCTTCCCCTCCTTGGACTCTGTCTTTACCTCTCATTGTCTTGGTGAAGCAGCCAACATAATCAAAGACCCCACCCACCCGGGACATTCTCTGTTCTCTCCTCTTCCATCAGTTAGAAGATACAGGAGCCTGAGGGCATGTACCACCAGACTTAAGGACAGCTTCTACCTCACTGTGATAAGACTATTGAACAGTTCCCTCATACGATGAGATGGCCTATGACCTCACGATCTACCTTGTTGTGACCTTGCACCTTATCGCACTGCACTTTCTCTGTAGCTGTGACACTTTACTCCGTACTGTTACTGTTTTTACCTGTACTACATCAATGTACTGTGTACTAACTCAATGTAACTGCGTTGAGTAATGAATTGACCTGTACAATCGGTATGCAAGACAAGTTTTTCACTGTACCTTCGTACAAGTGACAATAATAAACCAATACCAATACCAATTTTGCAGGTTGATTGGGACTGTCGTCTATTGTATCACAATGTCTGGGATATGTCTCCAATTCCTGAGACCCAGCACTGAACCCAGGGGAAGATTTCCATTCACCATCTGATGTAAATGCAGGCTCTAACTCTGAGAGTCAGAGAAAGACAAGTGTGAATTTTCATGAGACTACTTAATCCTGCTCCCACAGAGTGGGGACTGGGAATGCTGTGCACAGAACATTGGGCGCTGGAAGTGTGGCGACACTTGCGGGCTGCCCTCAGAACACTCTACGCAGAAGATGTATTTCACTGTGTGTTTCGATGTACATGTGACTAATAAAGAAATCTTATCTTATCTTCTATAGAATAGATCTTTAAAAATCGATGAAAAGGCAGGCTTTTATTTCTCAAACACCACCCACAATTCCAGGGCACTTTAAAGCGCTTCCTAGACGAGGAAATTCACTTTGACCAACCAGTTCAGTTGGATGTTGGAACAACAGCAAATAAGATCCCACAAGGTGAGAATGTCCCGATAATCTGATACTTGAAGGATGATATCAGGATCAGAATCAGGTTTATTATCACTGACTTTTATGTCATGAAATGTGTTGTTTTGCAGGGGCAATACAGTGCAAAGACATAAAATTACTATAAATTACAAAATAAATAAATAGTGCAAAAAGAAGGAATAACAAGGTAGTGTTTTTGGGTTCACGGACCATTCAGAAAACTGATGGTGGAGGAGAAGAAGTTGTTCCTGAAATGTACAGGGTCTACAGGCTCCTGTACCTCCTCCTTGATGGTAGTAACGAGAAGAGGGCATGTCCCGGATGATGAGGATCCTTGGTGATGGATGCCCCCTTCTTGAGACATCGCCTCTCGAAGATGTCCTCGATGGTGGGGAGGGTTGTGCCCATGATGGAGCTGACTGAGTCTACAACCCTCTGCAGCCTCTGTGATCCTGTGCATTGGAGCCTCCAGAGAGGGAGAGAGAGGGAGAGAGAGAGGGAGAGAGGGAGAGAGAGGGGGAGAGAGAGGAGGAGAGAAGAGAGAGGGAGGGAGGGAGAGTAGGAACTGAAGAGAGAGGCTTTTAATGGAAAGATGGGTGTGTTCAGGTGGGTGATGAGGACAAGGTAGGGACAGAGACGAGACAAGGGTAAATACTGGGAGGATGAGGATGAGGACAAAGGAAGGACGATTACAGAGAGGAGGGGGTAGTGTGGAAGATAGGTGATTAACGAGGGAGGGATAAATACAAGGGAGGAATGAGGGGGAGGGAACAATCCACCTCGTTATGACCTTGAACATTATTGTCCACCTGCAATGCACTTCCCTGTAGCTGTGACACTTTACTCAACATTCTGTTATTGTTTTTACCCTGTACTACCTCAGTGCACTGTGTGATGAATTGACCTGTACGATCAGTATGCAAGACAAGTTTTTCACTGTACTTCAGTACAAGTGACAATAATAAACCAATACCAGTACCAATACAATGGCTGAGGGAGAAAGTGAGATTGAGGGTGCCCTGATTACTGGTGGAGGTGGTGGTAAAGGAAGGAGGGGTATTTACAGGAGCCGGTCATGAAAGGCGAGAGGGCCTGGTTACAGGAGGTAAGGGTGATTTGAGGAGGGAGGGGCAATTACAGGAGGAAGGGGCAAATATAAAAGGAGAGGGTGATCGCAGGGGACAGTGTAACGACTGCAGGGGGTAGCTACAAGGGGGGTAATTTGCAAGAGAGAGGGGTGGGATTACAGGATGGGGGTAGAAAGAAAGGGAGAATTTGCAAGGGAGAGGGGCATTTTAGGAGAGAGGTGTTCACAGAAGAGAAGGGGTATTTGCAAGAGAAAGGGGCCATTTGTGGGAAAGGGTGGGTACTTGCAGCAGAGGAGGTATTTTCAGGTGAGAGGGGTATTTACAGGAGGGGTTAAGCACGTACCACCAGGCTCAAGGACTGCTTCTATCCTGCTGTTATAAGACTATTGAATGCTCCCCTAGTACAATAAGATGGACTCTTGACCTCACAATCCACTCCGTTATGGCCTTGCACCTTATTGTGTGCCTGCACTGCACTTTCTCTGTAACTGTAACACTTTATTCCGCATTCTGTTATTGTTTTACCCTGTACTACCTCAATACACTGTGTAATGAATTGATCTGTATGAATGGTACACAAGGCCAGTTTTGCACTGTACCTCGGTACAAGTGACAATAATAAACTAAACTAAAAAAATGAAACTACTTGCAGGAATGAGGGTAGATTTGCAGGAGAGGGGTATTTTCAGGGAGGGGGGTATTTACAGGAGGGGTATTTTCAGGGGAGGGGGTTATTTTCAGGGAGAGTGGGTATTTTCAGGGAGAGGGTGTATTTACAGGAGAGGGGGTATTTTCAGGGGAGGGGGATTATTTTCAGGGAGGGGGGTATTTACAGGAGGGGTATTTTCAGGGGAGAGGGGTTATTTTCAGGGAGAGGGGGTATTTTCAGGGAGAGGGTGTATTTACAGGAGAGGGGGTATTTTCAGGGGAGGGGGGTTATTTTCAGGGAGGGGGGTATTTACAGGAGGGGTATCAGGGGAGAGGGGTTATTTTCAGGGAGAGGGGGTATTTTCAGGGAGAGGGTGTATTTACAGGAGAGGGGGTATTTTCAGGGGAGGGGGGTTATTTTCAGGGAGAGAGGGTATTTACAGGAGGGGGTATTTTCAGGGAGAGGGGGTATTTACAGGGGTATTCTCAGGGGAGGGGTATTTTATGGAAAGAGGATTTACAGGGGGTATTTGTGGGAGAAAAGGGCTATTTGCCAGAGAGAGGGGTTATTTTCAGGAGCAGCTATTTACGGGGGGGGGGGCTGATTACAGAAGGTGTGGTTACGGGGGGCAGGGTTAGTTTGTTTATAGTTGGGGAGGTGATAAGGGGAAGGAAGTTGCATTTTTTTAGTGTGAGCATTTCTGAGTGAGTCTGAGGTGGTTCAACAGCCGATGGGGAGGGGAACAATAACAGTCACTCTGTGTCCAAGTGGAAGCTAGGGGCGGGGAGGGGAGGGGTCTGGGGCTGTCTTTATTGCACTTGTTCCAACTCCCCAGTGTTATTCCAACACTTGTCCAGTGTCCTTTATAAAAAAAAACTTGGCTTCAATTTCCATCTATACAGGGAGCCTGACACATGATGGATCAGCCCAGAATGAGCTGAGGTGTCTGTATGGAGAGGGACGGCTCTTTGAAGCAAATGTCTGAGTGAGAGCGTGATAGAGTGTTAAATGAGGATGGCGTCTCCAGCCTTTAACCCACAACCCATCAATTACCAGGGCCACTACAACCGGTAGTCATTTATCTTCATTACAGCCTTTCACCAGCATCTGTCCAGCCATTCAAAGTCTCCGAGCTTTTCCTCAATATCCATATGTTGGACGTATGGTTTCATCATAGAGGATGCTGAGGTGCCTGGAAAGGAGACAGGCAGGGATTCACAGAGGGAGACAGGCAGTAAGGAAGAGGCGCAGACAGACACACTCAGGAGTGAAAGTCGTCATTAAAAGCGACACCTTTTTAACGAATGTCACACCTTGGCTGCAGTTTCTCCGGTTTAGTTGGCCTGGTGACCCTGCAATTTTCACTCCAACCTCCGCCACAACACTTCACTGACACACATACACATTCTCACGCACATACATACATGGAGATACACACACCCAGACACACACACAAACATGCACATCCAGACACACACACAAACCCACACACAAACATGCACACACAGACACACCGCAAACACGCAACCACACACAAACACACAAACACAGGCACACATGCACACAAACATGCACACGGACACACACACAAACACATACACAATCACACACATGCATGCACAGACACACACATCACATACACACACAGGCACACACACACACACACAGACACAGATGCACACACACATGCATGCACAGACACACACGCACGTACACACACAGACACACACACAGATGCACACACACATGCATGCACAGACACACACGCACATGCATGCACAGACACACACACCACACACACACAGATGCACACACACTTGCATGCACAGACACACACACACATGTATGCACAGACACACACACCACACACACACACACACACACACAGATGCACACACACACGCATGCACAAACACACACACACACATGCATGCACAGACACACAAGCAGATGCACACACAGACACACACACCACATACACACACAGGCACACACACACACACACAGATACAACACATGGTCACATGGTGTCTGTGCACTCACTGGTACATGTACAATCACATTCACTCTCACACACACAAACAGAATCTCTCACACACTTACATGAAAGATAAGATATCTTTATTAGTCACATGTACATCGAAACACACAGTGAAATGCACCTTTTGCATAGAGTGTCCTGGGGGCAGCCCGCAAGTGTCGCCACGCTTCCGGCGCCAACACAGCACGCCCACAACTTCCTAACCCGTACGTCTTTGGAATGTGGGAGGAAACCGGAGCACCCGGAGAAAACCCACGCAGACAAGGGGAGAATGAGGAGAAATTTCTTTAGCCAGAGGGTGGTGAATTTGTGGAACTCCTTGCCACGTGCAGCAGTGGAGGCCAGATCAGTGGGGGTGTTCAAGGAGGAGGTAGATAGATATCTAAATAGTCAGGGTATCAAGGGATATGGGGATAAGGCCGGAAATTGGGATTAGAATAGGTTTTTTTTTCTCTCCACATTCCCCATTTCTTTTTCCTTTTTCCTTGGAGCAGACTCGATGGGCCGAATGGCCTGCTTCTGCTCCCTTGTCTTGTGATCTTGTGATCTTGTGAATGTACAAACTCCTTACAGACAGCGGCCGGAATGGAACCCAGGTTGTTGGTGCTGTAAAGCATTACACTAACCGCTACATAGACACATGCTCACATACTCACTGACATATGTACATTTATACTCTCACACACACTCACACACACACAATCTCTCTCACACTCACACGTACACAATGGCACAGCTGGTGGAACCACTGCCTCACAGCTCCAGAGCCACACCAGAGCAGCCTTTTTGAGAAGGGCTGGTTTGAGGTCAGAGTGTGTGCTTGAGCTCTAAGTGCAGAGACTTTGATGAGCAGGCCTTCGGGGAGGAGGCTGAGTGGTGACTAGTTATGGTAAGTTGAGGTAAGGTCTTTCTGTTTCTTTCTTTTAAGCCAACTTCAGAGGCAGAAGTGTCAGTTGGTGGAGTGGTGTGATCCTCCTGTAAGATGTGGGAGATCAGGGTTAAGTGCCCCTAGTGACTACATGTGTCCAGCTGCAGCTCCTCAGACTTCATGGATCAGTTGGACCAGCAGTTGGACTTGCTGAAGAGCACACAGGATGCCGAGCGGGTTATGGACAGGAGTCTCAGGGCGGTAATCACACCAAAATTTCAGCCAGATAGACGGATGACCACCAGGAGCGACAGGCAGGTGGTGCAGGAGTTCCCTGTGGTTGTTCCCCTCTCAAACGAGTATATCGCTTTGGATATGGTTGGGGGGTGGGGGGAAATGGCCTCTCAAAGTCAAAGTCAAAGTCAAAGTCGAGTTTATTGTCAGATGCACAAATCCATGTGTGCACAGATGCAATGAAAAACTTACTTGCAGCAGCATCACAGGCACAGAGCATCAGAGAAGCAGGATTCACAAAATAAATTAAACATAAACACAATATTTACAAGACAAAAAAAAGTCCATTTTAGTGCAAAGTGTAGCTAAACTGTAGTGATTAGGGTTGTGCAGGTTGGTTCAAGAACCGAATGGTTGAAGGGTAGCAGCTGTTCCTGAACCTGGTGGTGTGGGACTTCAGGCTCCTGTACCTCCTGCCCGATGGGAGCTGTGAGAAGATGGCATGGCCCGGATGGTGGGGATCTTTGATAGAAACATAGAAACTTAGAAAACCTACAGCACAATTCAGGCCCTTCGGCCCACAAAGCTGTGCCGAACATGTCCCTACCTTAGAAATTATTAGGCTTACCCAAAGCCCTCTATTTTTCTCAGCTCCATGTACCTATCTAAAGGTCTCTTAAAGACCCTATCGTATCCGCCTCCACCACCGTTGCTAGTAGCCCATTCCATACACACACCACTCTCTGAGTAAAAGACTTACCCCTGACATCTTCCCTATACCTACTCCCCAGCACCTTAAACCTGTGTCCTCTTGTGGCCACCAATTCAGCCCGGGGGAAAAGCCTCTGACTATCCACACGATCAATGCCTCTCATCATCTTATGCACCTCTATCAGGTCCCCCCTCATCCTCCATCTCTCCAAGGAGAAAAGGCCGAGTTCCCTCAACCTGCTTTCATAAGGCATGCTCCCTTCTTGATGGATGTTGCCTTCTCGAGGCAGCGCCTCCTGCAGATACTACTGATGGTGGGGAGGGATGTCAGGGGAAAATAACAGTAACAGCAGCTGCCAGGTCAGTGGCACCACGACTGACTCCATTGTACAGCAGAGGAGGGCAAAGTCTAAGCAGGCAGTAACTGCTGGAACACCTTGGCGAGACGGTCACATCCAGGGATTGTGATGGAGAACTCTGGCACTTTGTAGGGAATGATTCTCTGAGTACGACTGTCAGACTGTTGCTTTATTAGTCTGTGGGACATCTTTCCCAAGTTAGACATCAGCCCCTAGATGTTAGGAGGACTTTGCAAGGCCAACTGGACTGGAAGCACATTTGTTGTGTTTGAATTCGGAGCCTAAGTTGATGCCATCTGGCTGATCTGGCTTTTACTTCTTCTCTGTTTGTATCCCATCCAACCAGGCAGCTTACTGAGACATTTCAAAGTCACCCACATTGGTATTGGTTTATTATTGTCACTTGTACCGAGGTACAGTGAAAAACTTGTCTTGCATATCGATGGTACAGGTCAATTCATTACACAGTGCAGTTACATTGAGTTAGCACACAGTGCATTGAGGTAGTACAGGTAAAAACAATAACAGTACAAAGTGTCACAGCTACAGAGAAAGTGCAGTGCAATAAGGTGCAAGGTCACAACAAGGTAAATCGTGAAGTCATAGTCCATCTCATTGTATAAGGGAACCATTCAATAGTCTTATCACAGTGGGGTAGAAGCTGCCCTTAAGTCTGGTGGTACGTGCCCTCAGGCTCCTGTATCTTCTACCTGATGGAAGAGGAGAGAAGGGAGAATGACCCGGGTGGGTGGGTCTTTGATTATGCTGGCTGCTTTACCAAGATAGTGAGAGGTAAAGACATGATGGGTCTGGACTCAGACATAGGTCAGACCTGGTAAAGTCGGCAGATTTCTCTCCAGAGGACTTTAGTGAAGCAGTTGGGTTTTCAGAACAATCGGTAGTTTTGTGGCCATTATTAGCAATGACTATTTAACAAACCTTCAATCTCTTGGATAGCTGCAAGCAGAGACACAAGAAATTCTGCAGATGCTGGAATCTGGAGCAACACACTCAAAATGCTGGAGGAACTCAGCAGGTCAGGCAGCATCTGTGGAGGGAAGTAAACAGTTGACGTTTCGCATCGAGACCCTTCATTGGGGCTCATCATCGGTCCTGATGGAGGGTCTGGACCTGAAACGTCGACTGTTTATTTCCCTCCATGGATGCTGCCTGACCTGCTGAGTTCCTCCAGTGGTTTGTGTGTGTTGTGACAGCTGCAAACAGCTGGTTTGGACAAAGGGAGTGGCTTAACCAGCTCTTAAAAGCATTTCAGTGGGACTGTTCGACTCAGACTGAATCCTAGTGCAAGAATAAAGAGGTCTGGGCTTCAGTGTGCACACAACTTTGAAGGACATGCTTGACAGTCATCAAGTCATAGAGCAATACAGCACAGAAACAGGCCCTTTAGCCCCACTCATCCACACCGACCAAGGTACCTACCTGAGCTAGTCCTGTTGGCCTGTGTTTGGCCCATATCCCTCCAAACCTTTCCTATCCCTCAAGGTTGCTGCACAGGTCAATAGGGTTGTTAAGAAGGCATATGGTTTGTTGGCCTTCATTATTTGGGGTACTGAGTTCAAGAGCCGTGAGGTGACATTGCAGGTCTATAGAACTCTGGTCGGACCACACTTGGAGTATTGTGTTCATTTCTGGTCACCTCATTATAGGAAGGATGTGGAAGCTTTAGAGAGGGTGCAGAGGAGATTTACCAGGATGCTGCCTGGATTGGAGAGCATGTCTTATGAGGATAGGTTGAGTGAGCTAGGGTTTTTCTCTTTGGAGAGAAGGAGAATGAGAGGGGACTTGATAGAGGTGTACAAGATGATAAGAGGCATAGATCGAGTGAACAGTCAGAGACTTTTTCCCAGGGGGGAAAATGGCTAACACAAGGGGACATAATTTTAAGGTGATTGGAGGAAGGTATAAGGGGGATGTCAGAGGTAAGTTTTTTACACAGAGAGTGGTGGGTGCGTGGAACGCACTGCCGGCAGAGGTTGTGGGGGCAGATACATTAGGGACATTTAAGAGACTCTGAGATAGGCACATGAATGATAGAAAAATGGAGGGCTACGTGGGAGGGAAGGGTTAGATAGACCTTAGAGCAGGATAAAATGTTGGCACAACATTGTGGGCCGAAGGGTCTGTGCTGTGCTGTAAAGTTCTATGTTCAATGTTCTGTACATGTATCTGCCCAAATGCCTTGTAAATGTCAACCACTTCCTCTGGCAGCTCGTTCCATATCCACACCATCCTCCCTGTGTGAGAAAGTCACCCCTCTGGTCCCTTTTAAATCATTCCATCATCACTTTCGACCTATGCCCTCTAGTTTTGGACTCTCTTACTCTGGGAAAAAGACCTTGGCTATTTACCATATCTCTGCCCCTCATGATTTTATAAACCTCGATAAGGTCACCCCTCAGCCTCCTTCGCACCAGGGTAAAAAAGTCCGAGTCTATCCCAACTCTTCTAATAACCCAAGCCCTCCAGTCCCAGAAACATTGTCATAAATCATTTTTTTGCACCCTCTCCAATCTAATGGCATCCTGTAGCAGGGCGACCAGAACTGTATGCGGTACTCCAGATGTGGTCTTATCAACATCTTATGCTGCTGTAACATGACTCCTGCACTTAGTATTGTGACCAATGAAGGCAAGCATGCCAAATGCCTTCCTCACCACCCTCTCAACCTATGTTGTTAATGAAGCAAAAACAGAGTTACAGAGTAAGCGCCTGGGAAGTTATGTTGACCTCCATAACACTCTGGTTAGGGTACAACTAGAAGATTGCATCAAATTCTAGTCTCCACACATTCAGAAAGATATGAGGTTCAAGAGAGAGTGTAGAGGTTTACAAGAATGATTTTGGAGATGCACCATAGAAAGCATCCTATCCGGATGCATCCCGGCTTGGTATGGCAACTGCTCCACCCGTGACCACAAGAAACTGCAGAGAGTTGTGGACACAGCCCAGCGCATCACATAAACCAGCCTCCCCTCCATGGACTCTGTCTACACTTCTCGCTGCCTCAGTAAAGCAGCCAACATAATCAAAGACCCCATTCACCCCAGACATACCCTCTTCTCCCCTCTCCCATCGGGCAGATGAGACAAAAGCCTGAAAACACGTACCACCAGGCTCAAGGACAGCTTCTATCCCGCTGTTATGACTATTGAACGGTTCCCTAGTACCATAAGGTGGACCCTTGACCTCACAATCTACCTTGTTATGACCATCTACCTGCACTGCACTGTAGCTGTGACACTTTATTCTGCATTCTGTGTTGTTTTACCTTGTACTACCTCAATGCATTTTGTAATGAATTGTATGAACAGAACACGACGTTTTTCACTGTACCTCCGTACCTGTGACAATAATAAACCTATTCCAATTCCAATTCCAATGTTTATAGGGATGAGGATTCCTCTCCAGGATTAGACCAGAGAAGCTGGGGGTTGTTCTCCCTGGAGCAGAGAAGGTTGAGATGGGATATTCTGAAGGTGCACAACATCATGACGGGTTTAGACAGGATAGACAGGAGGCTGTACCCAGTAAGGGAAGGTTCAAGGATCAAGGACACAGATTTAAAGGGGGAAATGTCAGGATCTCTTTAACACTTGTGTCGTTATAATCTCAACTGCACAGCCTGAATATGTGGTGGATCCAAATTCAATGATACCTTTCAAAGGGAATTGGATGTATATTAGTCAGAATCAGAATCAGGTTTATTATCACTGACTTATATGACATGAAATTAGTCATTTTGCTGCAGCAGTACAGTGCAAAGACATAAACTTAATATAAGTTACAGAATAAAGAAACAGTGCAAAAATAGGAATAGTAGTTCTAACCGGGAGTATTCAATGATTCCCTTGGGAGCTGCGCGCAAAAAGTCATCCCTCCCCACCGCCTTTTTTTTAACTGAGATATACTTGAAATATACTCGATATCTGGTTGGCCATCAGCAGCCACAGTAATCTGTTCTGTTCTGAACACAACAGTGATCCTTCACAAGTGAACATTCTCACCAACAGCGTCCCCGTTCAATGTTCCAAGGATTTGCGAGGAATTTATTTCCATCAGATTTGTGTGAATAAAGTGGATTGAAGTGTATTATCAGCTCTCATTGGCACTCTCAGTGTCAGGGTCTCATTAATGAAGATTGACCTAAATATACAGTGGATTACATCTCCACGCTTCCGCAGCAGCCACCATTAACGTACGCAGGCTGGGACACCATTCTGAGAGGTAAAACCTCTCGCCCAATCTGGCTGTGGCCCTTAAAGACCAGGCTTCAGCCTCAAAGTTGTGCAGGGTCAGAAGGAAGATGGATGTCCTCCAAGCCAAAGTCAAAATACTGCAGATGTTGCAAATAGAACCATAGAACAATACAGCACAATACAGGCCCTTCGGCCCACCATGTTCTGCTGACCTTCAAACCACACCTAAGACTATCAAACCCCTTCCTCCCACATATCCCTCTATTTTAAATTCCTCCATATGCTTATCTAACAATCTCTTGAACTTGACCAACGTATCAGCCTCCACCACCACCCCAGGCAGCACATTCCATACACCAAACACTATCTGGGTGAAAAACCTTCCTCTGACGTCACCCCTGACCTTCCCACCCATTGCCTTAAAGCCATGTCCTCTTGTATTGAACATTGGTGCCCTGGGAGAGAGGTGCTGGCTGTCCACTTTGTCTATTCCTCTTAACATTTTCTATACCTCTATCGTGTCTCCCCTTATCCTCCTTCTCTCCTATGAGTAAAGCCCTAGCTCCTTTAGTCTCTCCTCACAACCCATACTCTCCAATCCAGGCAGCATCCTGGTAAATCTCCTCTGCACCTTTTCCAACACTTCCACATCCTTCCTATAATGAGACGACCAGAACTGGACACAGTACTCTAAGTGTGGTCTAACCACAGTTTTGTAGAGCTGCATCATTACCTTGCGGCTCTTAAATTCGATCCCACGACTTATGAAAGCTAACACCCCATAAGCTTTCTTAACTACCCTATCCACCTGTGAGGCAACTTTCAGTGATCTGTGGATATGAACCCCCAGATCCCTCTGCTCCTCCGCACTGCCCAGAATCCTGCCATTTACCTTGTACTCCGCCTTGGAGTTTGTCCTTCCAAAGTGTACACTTCTCTGGCTTGAACTCCATCTGCCACTTCTCAGCCCAGTAATGAATCCTATCAATATTCCTCTGTAAGCTTCGACAGTCCTCCACACTATCCACAACACCACCGACCGTTGTGTCGTCTGCAAACTTGCTAACCCACCCTTCTACCCCGTCATCCAAGTCATTAATAAATATCACAAACAGTAGAGGTCCCAGAACCGATCCCTGCGGGACACCACTAGTCACAGCCCTCCAGTCCAAATGCACTCCCTCCACCACAACCCTCTGCTTTCTACAGGCAAGCCAATTCTGAATCCACATGGCCAAGCTTCCCCGGATCCCATGCCCTCTGACCTTCTGAAGAAGCCTTCCATGCGGAACCTTGTCAAATGCCTTACTAAAATCCATGTAGATCACATCTACTGCATTACCCTCATCAATTTTTCCTGGTTACCTCCTCAAAGAACCCTATCAGGCTTGTGAGACAAGATCTTCCCTTCACAAAACCATGCTGGCTGTCCCTAATCAATCCATGATTCTCTAAATGCCCATGGATCCTATCTCTTAGAATCCTTTCTAACAGCTTGCCCACCACAGACGTAAGGCTCACTGGTCTGTAATTCCGTGGACTATCCCTACTACCTTTTTTGAATATGGGGACAACATTTGTCACCCTCCAATCCTCCGGTACCATCCCCATGGACAACGAGGACTCAAAGATCCTAACCAACGGTTCAGCAATCTCCTCCCTTGTTTCACGAAGCAGCCTGGGAAATATTCCGTCAAGCCCTGGGGACTTATCTGCCCTAATATTTTCTAACAGCTCCAACACATCCTCTCTCTTGATATCTACATGCTCTAGAACATTAACCTTACCAACACTGTCCTCAGCATCATCAAGGCCCCTCTCTTTGGTGAATACTGAAGAGAAGTATTCATTGAGAACCTCACCCACTTCCACAGCTTCCAGGCACATCTTCCCACCTTTATCCCTAATCGGTCCTACCTTTACTCTCGTCATCCTTCTGCTCTTCACGTAAGTGAAAAATGCCTTGGGATTCTGCTTAACCCTACTCGCCAAAGCCTTTTCATGTCCCCTTCTCGCTCTCCTCAGCCCCTTCTTAAGTTCCTTCCTTGCTACTCTATATTCCTCACGAGCCCTGTCTGATCCTTGCTGCTTACACCTTATGTATGCTGCCTTCTTCTTCCTAACTAGTTGTTCCACCTCTCTTGTCACCCACGGTTCCTTCACCCTGCCATCCCTTCTCTGCCTCACCGGGACAAATTTATCCCTAATATCCTGCAAGAGATTCCTGAACATCGACCACATCTCCGTAGTACATTTCCCTTCAAAAAGGTCGTCCCAATTTACATTCTCAAGTTCTCGCCTTATAGCCTCATAATTTGCCCTTCTCTAATTAAATATCTTCCTGTCCTCTTTGCTCCTATCCCTGTCCATGACAATGCTAAAGGTTATGGAGCAATGGTCACTGTCCTCCAAATGCTCACCCACCGATAGATCTGTCACCTGACCCAGTTCATTACCTAATACTAGATCTAATATGGCATCCCCTCTAGTCGGTCTGTCAACATACTATGACAGGAATCCGTCCTGGACACACTTAACAAACTCTGCCCCGTCTAAACCTTTGGCACTAAATCTGGAATAAAAACAGAAAATAGAGGTCAGGCAGCAACTGTGGAGAGAGGAGCAGACTTAAAATTTCAATGACCTTCCATCAGAACTCAGAGACACGTCATTGACCAGAAGATGCAGTCACCTGTACTCACCTCTGTTATAAATTCCCATTGCAAATTACTCTTCGCAGTCCTCCCATTAACATAGAACATAGAACAGTACAGCACAGGAACAGGCCCTTCAGCCCACCATGTCTGCACTGAACACGATGCCGAATTAAACTAAATCTCTTCTGCCAGCACATGGTCCCTATCCCTCCATCCCCTCCACATTCATGTGTCTAACCCCTCTGTTGTATCTGCCTCCACTACCTCCCCTGGCAGCCCGTTCCAGGCACCCACCACTCTCTGGGTCAAAAACTTGCCCCGCACATCTCCTTTAAACTTTCCCCCTCTCACCTTTAAATACATGTCTTCTTGTACTTGACATTTCTACCCTGGGAAAATGAATCTGACTGTCAACCCTATCCATCCCTCTCATAATATTATACACTTCTATCAGGTCTCACCTCAGCTTCTGACCCACCAGAGAAAACAATCCAAGTTTGTCCAACCTCTCTGCATAGCTAATACTCTCTAATCCAGAAGATGGCAAATGTTGGATGACACGAAGGTTGGGGGTGTTGTGGATAGTTTGGAAGGCTGTCAGAGGTTACAGAGGGACATAGATAGGATGCAAATTTGGGCTGAGAAGTGGCAGATGCAGTTCAACCCAGATAAGTGTGAAGTGGTTCATTTTGGTAGGTCAAATATGTTGGCAGAATATAGTATTAATGGTAGGACTCTTGGCAGTGTGGAGGATCAGAGGGATCTTGGGGTCCGAGTCCATAGGATGCTCAAAGCGGCTGCGCAGGTTGACTCTGTGGTTAAGAAGGCATATGGTGTATTGTCCTTCATCAATCGTGGAATTGAATTTAGGAGCCGAGGGGTATTGTTGCAGCTATATGGGTCCCTGGTCAGACCCCACTTGGAGTATTGTGCTCAGTTCTGGTCGCCTTACTACAGGAAAGATGTGGAAGCCATAGAGAGGGTGCAGAGGAGATTTACAAGGATGCTTCCTGGAATGCGAAGCATGCCTTATAAAAGCAGGTTAAGTGAACTCGGCCTTTTCTCCTTGGAGAGATGGAGGATGAGGGGGGACCTGATTGAGGTGTATAAGATGATGAGAGGTATTGATAGGGTAGATAGTCAGAGGCTTTTCCCCAGGGCTGAATTGGTGGCCACAAGAGGACATAGGTTTAAGGTGCTGGGGAGTAGATATAGAGGAGATGTCAGGGGTAAGTTTTTTACTCAGAGAGTGGCGAGTGCGTGGAATGGGCTGGCGGCAACGGTGGTGGAGGCTGATATGACAGGGTCGTTTAAGAGACTGTTAGGTAGGTACATGGAGCTGAGTAAAATAGAGGGCTATGGGTAAGCCTAGTAACTTCTAGGGTAGGGACATGTTCGGCACAGCTTTGTGGGCAGAAGGGCCTGAATTGTGCTGTAATTGTTCTATGTTCTATGTTCTATGTTCTAATATCTTCTCCACTGTCTCAAAAGCCTCTACATCCTTCCAATAGTGTAGCCTGGCATTAGAAGACTTCCAAAAACTACTAAAAGCAATTAAACTATGAGAAAAACATTGTTAAAAATTAAAGGAAATTATAATAAACCACTTTGAAACATTTTTACTTTTCAAACATTTAAAAATAAAGCAAATTTAATTCAGAGGAAAATGTGACTTGCTTTCATTGTGTGACTTCCTTTCATTCCACTTCTGGTCTCACCCAGATGTTCAGTAAGAAGAGTCCCCAGTGGCAGATTTAGTTCTTAGACTGCCCCTCGATTCTGTGCCTCCACTCCCTACACCAGAGCCTCTCCTTCTTAAGGAGGCTAATGAAATACAGCACGTCCCCAGTGACCCTCACCAATTTTTACAGGTGCACCATAGAAAGCATCCTATCCAGATGCATCCCCGGTTGGTATGGCAACTGCTCTGCCCAAGGCCACAAGATGTGAACACAGCCCAGTCCATCACGAAAACCAGCCTCCCCTCCACTGACTCCGTCTACACTTCCCACTGCCTCAGGAAAGCAGCCGACATAATCAAGGATCCCTCCCATCCTGTTCATTCTCTCTTCTCCCCCCTCTCGTTGGGCAGAAGATACAAAAGCTTGAGAACACGTACCACCAGGCTCATGGACAGCTTCTATCCCACTGTTGAATGGAACTCTTATATGGTCAAGATGAACTCTTGAGCTCTCAATCTACCTCATCGTGGCCCTTGCACTTTATTGTCTGCCTGCACTGCACTTTCTCTGTATTGTTATTTCTGTTATTGATTTCCTTTTGAACTACCTCCATGTACTTATGTATGGAACGATCAGTCTGGAGGGCACACAAACAAAAGCTTTTCACTGTACCTCGGAGATGCCAGAGGAAGTGGGTGAGGCAGGTACATTAACAACACTTAAAAGGCACTTGGACAGGTACATGGACAGGAAAGCTTTAGAAGGATGTTGGCCTAACGCAGGCAAATGGGACGAGCTCAGATGGGAATCTTGGTCGGCATGGACCAGTTGGGCCGGTTTCCTTGCTGTATGGCTCTATGACTCTGTATGACAATAATAAACCAATTACCAATGACCAAGTGCAGCCAGGTAATTTTCGCTAGCAAACTCAGAAGCCTGTCAAAGTTACCCTGTAAAAGGTAAAGGTGTTTACATCAGAGGTGAGCACAGCCCAGTCCATCACGGAAACCAGCCTCCCCTCCATGGACTCTGTCTACACTTCTCGCTGCCTTGGGAAAGCAGCCAACATAATCAAGGAGCCCACCCACCCCGGACATTCTCTCTTCTCCCCCCCCTCCAATCGGACAGAAGATAAGAAATAAGATAGATGAGATATTTATTTATTAGTCACATGTACATTGAAACACGTCTTTTTTCATTACTGAGAATGTGCTGGGGGCAGCCCGCAAGTGTTGCCATGTTTCAAGCGCCAACATAGCATGCCCACAGCTTCCTAACCCGTACGTCTTTGGAATGTGGGAGGAAACCGGAGCACCCGGAGGAAAACCACGCAGACACAGGGAGAATGTACAGACTCCTTACAGACAGCGGCCGGAATTGAACCAGTCACATTGAAAAGACATTTGGATAAGTACATGAATAGGAAAGGTTTAGAGGAGTATGGGCCCAACTCCTTCATAAGATAAGATAAGATTTCTTTATTAGTCACATGTACATCGAAACACACAGTGAAATGCATCTTTTGCGTTGAGTGTTCTGGGGGCAGCCCGCAAGTGTCGCCACACTTCCAGTGCCAACATAGCATGCCCACAACTTCCTAACCCATACGTCTTTGGAATGTGGGAGGAAACCGGAGCACCCGGAGGAAACCCACGCAGACACGGGGAGAACGTACAAACTCCTTACAGACAGCGACCGGAATTGAACCCGGGTCGCTGGTGATGTAATAGCATTACGCTAACCGCTACACTACCGTGCTGCTGTTTCATTAAGTTCTTATTAATGCTGTTCCTGTCTCCACGTATGCTGCCTGACCATTATTTTCTGTTTTTATTTCCACTATCTGCAGTATTTTGCTTTTGGATTAGAACAAATGCTGAGAAGAGGGGTGATGTTTGGGGGTCTCACAGCCTTCCTTCCACGTTGCATATTTCCTGTGTTTTCGGTCTTTATTCCAGACTTCCAGCAGCTGAAGTATTTTAGTTTTGTAAATCACATTCCAAGATCCGATACAGCGACATCGATTACCTTCATCGTTATTGGCTGTCACACGACATTTAATCCACATGTGGATTGTGGGAAGCTGCAATTTAACATGCACCATGCTCGTTAGTAGAGCATGTGCTCAAATTACTGCACAGAGAAAGAGCAGTAACTGGACTTTCTCACATCAGCTCTGAACTCAGTGACAGCGATCCTTGCCCCTGCAGCTGAAGTTGATGGGATCCATCGTGGTTCTGGATCTGAACCCACCACTGAACTATTACATGCACTTACACAGCACTTTTAACATCCCAATTTCTACAGATGTTCGGTGGAGAGTTTCCTGACTGGTGGCTCCAAGAGGCGGTACCTCAAAAATGTGGGACTGCAAGAAACTGCAGAGAGTTGTGGACACAGCTCAGCACGTCACGGAAACCAGCCTCCCCTACATTTCTCGCTGCCTTGGTAAAGCAGCCAACATAATCAAAGACCCCACCTAGCCCGGACATTCTCTCTTCTCCCCCCTCCCATCAGGCAGAAGATACAAAAGCCTGAAAGCGTCGTACCACCAGGCTCAAGGACAGCTCCTATCCCGCTGTTATAAGACTATTGAATGGTCCCCTAATACGATAAAATGGACTCTTGACCTCACAATCTACCTCGTTATGACCTTGCACCTTATTGTCTGCCTGCACTGCATTTTCTCTGTAACTGTGACTCTTTATTCTGTATTCTGTATTGTTTTACCTTATACTACCTCAATGCACTGTGTAATGAATTGATCTGTATGAACGGTACGCAAGACAAGTTTTTCACTGTACGTCTGTACATGTGACAATAACAAACCAATTCCAAATTCCAATTCCATCCATCACTAAGGACCCTCACCACCCGGGACATGCCCTCTTCACGTTACTACCATTGGGGAGGAGGTACAGGAGCCTGAAGACCCACACTCAATGATTCAGGAACAGCTTCTTCCCCTCCACCATCCGATTTCTGGACGGTCCATGAACACTACCTCCTTATTCCTTCTTGTTTTTTTTGCACTGTTCATTTATTTTTGCAATTTATAGTAATTTTCTGTCTTGCACTGTACTGCTGCTGCAAAACAACAAATTTCATGTCATAAAAATCAATAATAGTAAATCTGATTCTGGTTCCAATTACCCCGGGAAAAAGATTTGACCATCTACCCTATCTATGCTTCTATAAACCTGTCAGGTCTCCCCTCAGCCTCTGATGCTCCAAGGAAAACAATCCAAGTTTTTCTAACCTCTTGTTATAGCTCAGAGGCTCTCATCCAGGCAGCATGCTGGTAAATCTCTTCTGCACCTTTTCCAAAGCCTCCAAAGCCTGTAAGGGGGCGACCAGAGCTACACACTGTACTCCAAGTGGGGCCTCAGCAAAGTTTTATACAGCTGCAACATAACTTCCTGACTCTTACACTCAATGCCCCGACCAATGAAGGCAATCATGCCATATGCCTTCTTTACCACCCTATCTACCTGAGTGGCCACTTTCAGGGAGCCATGGACTTGGACCCAAAGTCCTTCTGCACAAGCTTCTGCCTCCTCACACTACAATTTCAATATGGGGATCTGATCATTGAGCTCATATCAATCCCTCAGTATTTCCAAATTCACAGTGTTGTTTGCGAGAGCCTTCTGTGTCCAAATTGGGTTTCCCCAACTTTACAATACTTTAAAAGTTCTTTGTGGGATATTGCAATAGTTGCTATATGTCTTTCAAGTCTTCTTAAAAGGGATCACATGCATCTCAACATAAATCCCTGCTAAGGATAAGGCAAGGTCCTCCTGAATGAGTCCACCTGCCCTGTGTTAAATAGGAGTATCTGTAAATTCCGAGATGGGTTCCATTTCCTACAAGTGTGAGTTCCTTCACACAACATCATTCTCTCTTTAATGTTGCCTTCCCCTGTGACCTGCAGTTGACCTGTTAAATAACAGAGCTACTTTCTAACTAATCGGAAGAAAATTCCTTGCAGGTTGCCAGTTTCTGGCAAAGGTCAGAACCAAAGGCTGAACTAATTCAAGCCTATTTGGTCATTTCTCTCATTATTGTGAATTTGTTCTCCCTCTCTCTCTCTCTCGGATGTTGATAGGAAGCTATCGGGCATCTCAAGATGCTCCCTGACAATTAGCATTGTTAGGAAGCTGTGGGCATGCTATGTTGGCGCCGGAAGCGTGGCGACACTTGCGGGCTGCCCCCAGAACACTCTACGCAAAGGATGTATTCCATTGTGTGTTTCAATGTACATGTGACTAATAAAGAAACCTCATCCCAACTCCAGTACTCAGTGTCGTGGCCAATGAAGGCAAACATGCCAAACACCTTCTTCACCATCCTGCCTTCATCACATTCTCTCTTCTCCTGATGTCTTCTCCCCCTTCCCATCGGGCAGAAGATAAAAAAGCCTGAAAGCACGTACCACCAGGATCAAGGACAGCTTCTATCCTGCTGTTGTAAGACTATTGAATGGACCTCTCATACATTGAACAAAACTAAACATTTTTAAAATATGTTGCTGTGTACACAACCAGAGAAACACATGGCATCTGAATGCACAACTCTACGAAGAAATCTATACACACAAATAAAATCTGCAGGTGCCTTAAATCTAAATAAGAAGACAATGCTGGAAGTACTCAGTGGGTCAGACAGCATCTGTGGAGAGAGAAACAGGGTCAATGTTTTCAGGTCACTACCTTTCATCAGACCCGGAGAAATGCCCAACAAAAGGTCATCGGCCTGAAATCTTAGCTCGGCTGTTCTCTCCAGAGGCTGCCTGACTGGGTGAGGATTTCCTAGTTCATCTTCATGACATCTTCCACAGGTGGTTGTTGAGGTTATTGGGTGGGGATGGTGGAGAGGTGGGGTGGGGGGGGGGTCGGGTGTGGATGGGATGGGTGAGGGAAGTCCAGGGATGGAGCCTCGACCTCACGATCTACCTTGTTGTGACCTTGCACCTTATTGTCTACCTGCACTGCACTTTCTCTGTAGCTGTGACACTTTATTCTGTATTCTGTATTCTGTTATGGTGTTTACCCTGTACTACCTCAATGCACTGTATAATGAACTGATCTGTACAATCGGTATGCAAGACAAGCTTTTCACTGTACCTCGGTACAAGTGACAATAATAAACCAACACCAATACCAGTGAAAATTTCAGAATTATGATTGATAATATGTTGAAGAACAGAATTCAGGTCTCAGAACAAAGGGAAGGAATTAAAATTCAGCCATGATCACACAGAATGATTGAATGAGCCCAAAACACCTACTTGATTTTCAGTAGGGCTTGACTTTTTCTGATTTTTAAGATTTGAGACATCTTTATTAGTCACATGTACATCGAAACACACAGTGAAATGCATCTTATTGCGTAGAGTGTTCTGGGGGCAGCCCGCAAGTGTCGCCGCGCTTCCGGCACCAACATAACATGCCAACAACTTCCTAACCCGTATGTCTTTGGAACGTGGGAGGAAACCAGAGCACCTGGAGGAAACCCACGCAGACACAGGAAGAACGTACAAACTCCTTACAGACAGCAGCCAGAATTGAACCTGGGTCGCTGGCGCTGTAATAGCGTTACGCTAACTGCTACACTACTGTGCCTGCCCTGATAATACCCAATTCCCACTCCCCCTACCCAAAAGACCTATTTAAAAAAATGTTTTTTTTCACCGATATAACTTTGTCAATATATTTTGTAATGTCAACTGTTAACATTATTTGTAATATTTTGTTAACAATATATAATATGTTAACATATTTTGTGATGTCAACTTGTATTAACATGGCAACTGCTCTGCTCAAAACTGCAAGAAATTGCAGAGAGATGTGGACACAGCCCAGTCCATCGTGGAAACCAGCCTCCCCTCCACGGACTCTGTCTACACTTCTCGCTGCCTTGAGAAAGCAGCCAACATAATCAAAGACCCCACCCACCCTGGACATTCTCTCTTCTCCCCCCTCCCATCGGGTAGAAGATACAAAAGCCTAAAAGCACGTACCACCAGGCTCAAGGACAGCTTCTATCCCGCTGTTATAGGACTATTGAACGGTCCCCTAGTATAATAAGGTGGACTCTTGACCTACCTCGTAGTGAACCTTGCACCTTATTGTCTGCCTGCACTGCACTTTCTCTGTAACTGCAATGCTATATTCTGCATTCTGTTTTCTTTGTACTACCTTGATGTACTGATATATGGAATGATCTGTCTGGATAACACACAAACAAAGCTTTTCGCTTTCTTTCAGTACATGTGACAATAACAAACCAATACCTACACTAACGTTGCATGATTGATCAGACGACTGACCAGTCGTCTTTGCTAACGGGTGTGGTATGGAATACACTGGTCAACAAACCTTGAGGCAATGGATGACTTCAAATGCACAGATAATTTTTTATTGTGGTTACCAAGTTATTTGCACTTTATTATAGAATGCAAAAGATTTTCTTTAATAACCAGAAATATTTGACTTTGCCAAACAATTGACAATAATGAAAAGACCAGCCATAGAAACATAGAGTTGCACAGCTCAGAAACAGGCCCTTGGGCCCAACTTGTCCATGCCGACCTCTTTGTCCATCTGCACTAAATAAGGTTCTAGAGAAGATTTCTTTATTAGTCACATGTACATCATAACACACAGCGAAATGCATCTTTGTGTTGAATATTCTGGCGGCAGTCTGCAAGTGTCGCCACGCTTCTGGCGCCGACATAGCATGCCCACAACTTCCGAACCCGTACGTCTTTGGAATGTGGGAGGAAACCGGAGCACCCGGAGGAAAACCATGCAGACATGGGGAGAACATACACACCCCTTCCAGACAGTGGCTGGAATTGAACCCGGGTCGCTGGCGCTGTAATAGCGTCACGCTAACCGCTGCACTACCGTGCACTAATCCCATTTGCCTGCATTCGGACCGTATCCCTCTACGCCTTGTCTATGTAAGTGTCTGTCTAAATGGCTCTTCAACATAGTGATTGTATCGGATTCCAGCACATCCTTTGGCAGCGCGTTCCAGATATCAGCTACTCTCTGTGTAAAAAACCTTCCCCCTCAGATCCCCTTTAAAGTTCCTTCATCTCACCTTAAACCTAGGCCCTCTTGTTTTTGATATCCCTACCATGGGACAAAGATTTTGACTGTCTACCCCAACCATGCCTCTAATTATGTTATAAACTTCCATCAGGTCATCCCTCAGTCTCGTTCACTCCAGGGAAACCAAGCCCAGCCTATCCAGTCTTTCCCCATAACTGAAGTCCTCCAATCCAGGCAACATCATGGTAAATCTCCTCTGCACCCTCTCCAGCACAGATAACAACCTGAACCAGAAAGAGAAAGCAAGAGTCATGTCTCAATTATCAGACATTTTCTCAGCCCCTGACAACCTCAAGCTCGAATTATGTAAGTAGTTGTCTCAAACACGAATCACTGCCCTTGTTCTGTTTATTAAGAACAATTTGTTCATGGGATTGAAGACAATATTCAGCACCCACCTTGAGGTGGAATACGATCATCCATAGTCAACAAAGCTGCGTAGAATTGGAGTCACTTACACTCCAGGCTGGGATATAGATGAAAGCATTCCTCAGTCAAAAGACATTGACAAAGGTGGTCTCACAACAATATGGTGGGTTTCATTGTCATCTTCCTGAGACTGTTTCCCAAGTTACTCATTTTTTAGCAAATTCATCCATACATTAGCGATGAGGTCCTGAAAAGTGAGTTTAGCGAGCTAGGCAGAAGGCTGAAGAACAGGACCTCGAGGGTAGCGATCTCGGGATTGCTGCCAGTGCCACGTGACAGTGAAGGTAGGAACAGGAGGAGATGGCAAATAAATGTGTGGCTGAGAAGTTGATGCAGGAGGGAGGGTTTTAGATTTTTGGATCATTGGGATCTCTTCTGGGGAAGGTGGGACCTGTACAGAGAGGACGGATTACACCCAAACCTGAGGGGGGGCCAATATCCTTGCAGCCAGGTTTGCTAGGGTGGTTGGGGAGGGTTTAAACTAGTTTGCAAGGGGGATGGGAACCGGAGGAGTAGGTCAGAGGAAGAAGGGGATGAGGAAAAGTCAGATCTGGCAGGTAGAGAGGCTTTGAGGAAGGAGAAGCAGAGTACAGGCTACAAAAGTAGTAAGGTAGATGGGCTAAAGTGCATTTACTTGAATGCGAGAAGCATCAGGAACAAGGAAGATGAACTGAGAGCTTGGATAAGTACATGGGACTATGATATTGTGGCTATTACAGAGACATGGCTGACATCAGGGCAGGAATGGATATTGAATATTCCTGGTTTTCAGTGTTTTAAAAGGGATTGGGAGGTGGGGAGAAGAGGAGGAGGAGCGACGATACTAGTCAGGGACACAGTTACAGCTGCAGAAAGGGTAGACAATGTAGAAGGATCCGCTCTAGAGTCAATACGGGTGGAAGTTAGGAACAAGAAAGGGGCAGTTACCCTCCTGGGAGTATTCTATAGGCTGCCCAGTAGCAGTAGGGACACTGAGGAGCAGATTTGCAGGCAGATTTTGGAAAGATGCAAAAATAACAGGGTTATTATAATGGGAGACTTCAACTTCCCAAATATTGATTGGCACCTGCTTAGTGCCAAAGGTTTAGACGGGGCAAAGTTTGTTAAGTGTGTCCAGGATGGATTCCTGTCACAGTATGTTGACAGGCCGACTAGAGGGGATGCCATATTAGATCTAGTATTAGGTAGTGAACCGAGTCAGGTGACAGATCTATCGATGGGTGAGCATTTGGGGGACAGTGATCACTGCTCCATAACCTTTAGAATTGTCATGGACAGAGATAGGAGCAAAGAGGATAGGAAGATATTTAATTGGGGGAAGGCGAATTATGAGGCTATAAGGCGAGAACTTGGGAGTGTAAATTGGGATGACATTTTTGAAGGGAAATGTACTATGGAGATGTGGTCGATGTTCAGGGATCTCTTGCAGGATATTAGGGATAAATTTGTCCCGGTGAGGCAGAAAAGGAATGGCAAGGTGAAGGAACCGTGGGTGACAAGAGAGGTGGAACAACTAGTTAGGAAGAAGAAGGCAGCATACATAAGGTGTAAGCAGCAAGGATCAGACAGGGCTCGTGAGGAATATAGAGTAGCAAGGAAGGAACTTAAGAAGGGGCTGAGGAGAGCGAGAAGGGAACATGAAAAGGCTTTGGCGAGTAGGGTTAAGCAGAATCCCAAGGCTTTTTTCTCGTACGTGAAGAGCAGAAGGATGGCTAGGGTAAAGGTAGGTCCGATTAAAGACAAAGGTGGGAAGATGTGCCTGGAAGCTGTGGAAGTGGGTGAGGTTCTCAATGAATACTTCTCTTCAGTATTCACCAAGGAGAGGGGTCTTGATGACGCTGAGGACAGTGTTGGTAAGGGTAATGTTCTTTAATATGTAGATATCAAGAGAGAGGATATGTTGGAGCTGTTAGAAAATATTAGGACAGTTAAGTCCCTGGGGCCTGATGGAATATTCCCCAGGCTGCTTCGCGAGGCGAGGGAGGAGATTGCTGGACAGTTGGCTAGGATCTTTGAGTCCTCGTTGTCCATGGGGATGGTACTGGAGGATTGGAGGGTGGCGAATGTTGTCCCCTTATTCAAAAAAGGTAGTAGGGATAGTGCAGGGAACTACAGACTAGTGAGCCTTACGTCTGTGGTGGGTAAGCAGTTAGAAAGGATTCTAAGAGATGTAGGATCTCTGAGCATTTAGAGAATCATGGACTGATTAGGGACAGCCAGCATGGCTTTGTGAAGGGAAGATCTTGCCTCACAAGCCTGATAGGGTTCTTTGAGGAGGTAACCAGGAAGATTGATGAGGGGAGTGCAGTGAATGTGGTCTACATGGATTTTAGTAAGGCGTTTGACAAGGTTCCGCATGGTAGGCTTCTTCAGAAGGTCAGAGGCCAAGGGATCCGGGAGGCTTGGCCATGTGGGTTCAGAATTGGCTTGCCTGTAGAAAGCAGAGGGTTGTGGTGGAGGGAGTGCCCTTGGATTGGAGGGCTGTGACTAGTGGTGTCCCACAGGGATCGGTTATGGGACCTCTACTTTTTGTGATATTTATGAATGACTTAGATGAGGGGGTGGAAGGGTGGTTTAGCAAGTTTGCAGATGACAGAAAGATCAGTGGTGTTGTGGATAGTGTGGAGGGCTGTCGAAGCTTACAGAGGGATATTGATAGGATGCAGAGCTGGGCTGAGAAGTGGCAGATGGAGTTCAATCCAGAGAAGTGTGAGGTGGTACACTTTGGAAGGACAAACTCCAAGGTGGAATACAAGGTAAATGGCAGGATTCTGGGCAGTGCGGAGGAGCAGAGGGATCTGGGGGTTCATATCCACAGATCACTGAAAGTTGCCTCACAGGTGGATAGGGTAGTTAAGAAAGCTTATGGGGTGTTAGTTTCATAAATCGTGGGATCGAGTTTAAGAGCCGCAAGGTAATGATGCAGCTCTACAAAACTCTGGTTAGACCACACTGTGTCCAATTCTGGTCGCCTCATTATAGAAAGGATGTGGAGGTGTCGGAGAGGGTACAGAGGAGATTTACCAGGATGCTGCCTGGATTAGAGAGTATGGATGAGGAGGAGAGACTAAAGGAGCTAGGGCTTTACTCATTGGAGAGAAGGATGGTGAGAGGAGACATGATAAAGGTATACAAGATAATAGACAAAGTGGACAGCCAGCACCTCTTTCCCAGGGCACCGATGCTCAATACAAGAGGGCATGGCTTTAAGGTAATGGAAGGAAAGCTCAAGGGAGACGTCAGAGGGAGGTTTTTCAGCCAGAGAGTGGTTGGTGCATGGAATGTGCTGCCTGGGGTGGTGGTGGAGGCTGATACGTTGGTCAAGTTCAAGAGGTTGTTAGATAAGCATATGGAGGAATTTAAGATAGAGGGATATGTGGGAGGAAGGAGTTAGATAGTCTTAGGAGTGGTTTGAAGGTCGGCACAACTTTGTGGGCCGAAAGGCCTGTATTGTGCTGTACTGTTCTATGGTTCTATGGTTCTATGGTTTTATGGTTAGATTATGATCAACCTCCTGGTGGGCACATCACGGAGATGGTCTTGCAGGACAACCACTATTCCATGATTTTGCAGGTCTTGGTTCCAACATGCAAGGCATTTCCAACTTGGTCCAGTCCACAATCAACAGCAGTTTAAATAAGAAACTTGGCTTTATTTGTTTTGTGGGTTGAATCCTGGCAACTGGGGAATGTAACTTCAATTTATTGCTCATATTATAGTCCCTCATAGTGCAGAAGGCCATTGGCCCATGGAATCCACGCCCACCCATCAGTCCCACAAATCTCTGTGCACCCTTCTCACTCTCTCCTCTCCTCACTTTTCCCATGACCCACCTACATGAAGAAGTAACTTACATCAACCAACTAACCCAGCAGCCTGTCTTTGGGATGTGGGAGGAAACCAGAACACCCGGGGGAAACCCATGCGGTCACAGGGACAACGTGCAAGCTCCACACAGACAACACCCAAGATCAGGATTGAACTCAGGCAAAAGCCTGAAAGCACATACCACCAGGCTCAAGAAGAACAGCTTCTATCCTGCTGTTGTAAGACTATTGAACGGTCTCCTAGTACGATAAGATGGACTCTTGACCTCACAATTTACCTTGTCATGGCCCTTGCACCTTATTGTCTGTCTGCACTGCACTTTCTCTGTAACTGTAATACATTATTCTGCATCCTGTTATTGTTTTACCTTGTCCTACCTCAATGCACTGATGTGATGAAATGTGTACAAGATGATAAGAGGCATAGATCGAGTGGACAGTCAGAGACTTTTCCCGGTGTGACAATGGCTAACACGAGGGGACATAATTTTAAGGTGATTGGAGGAAGGTATAAGAGAGATGTCAGAGTTAAGTTTTTTACACAGAGAGTGGTGGGTGCGTGGAATGCACTGCCGGCAGAGGTTGTGGGGGCTGATACATTAGGGACATTTAAGAAACTCTTAGATAGACACACGAATGATAGAAAAATAGGGGGCTATGTGGGAGGGAAGGGTTAGATAGACCCTGGAGAAGGATAAAATGTCGGCACAACATTGTGGGCCGAAGGGCCTGTACTGTAGTGTAATGTTCTATGTTCTATCTATGTTCTATGATCTGTATGACTGGCATGCAAGACAAGTTTTTCACTGTATCTCAGTACATGTGACAATAATAAACGAATTTACCAATTAATTTACCATACCTTGCAGGTGTAAGATATTCTGGTTATCAGCGGACAATTATTCCAGCCCCAGGAGCTCCTCAGGGCAGGGCCCTGAACCCAATTGGTGCTACCTCAATGCATGTTGTAATTAATTGATCTGTATGAACAGTATGCAAGACAAGTGCTTCACTGTATCTCGGTACATGTGACAATAATAAACCAATTTACCAATTTACCTGGAGCTGAGACAGCAGGACTACCTGCTGTACTGCTTATCAACGTGTTGATTCAATACACCCAGTAGAAAAAGCAGGTGTCGGGGATAGTTACCATGAAACTACCAAATTGTTGTAAAAAACGCATCTGGTCTAAGGGTAAGAAATCAGCTATCCATACTTCAGCCTAAATGACTCCAGATAAATTGGATAGATACATGGATGGGAGAGGTCTGGAGAGTTATGGACTGGGTGCAGGTCAATGGGACTAGCGGAATAAAGTTTTGACACAGACTAGAAGGGCCAAATGGCCTATTTTCTGTGCCATAGTGTTCTATGGTTCGAGATCTTCAGCAGTTTGGGTAACTCTTAACAGCACTCTGAAATGGCACCGCAATATATGTAGGAATGGGCAATAATTGATAGGTTGCACAATGGCACAGCTGGTAGAGCCACTGCCTCACAATTCCAGAGACCCAGGTTCAATCCTGACCTCCGGCGTTGTCTGTGTGGAATTTGTGCATTCCTGTGAGTGCATGGGTTTCCCCTGGGCTCTGCGGTTTCCTACCACATCCCAAAGGTGTGCAGGTTGGTAGGTTAACTGGCTGCTGTAAATTTAGATATTTAGATTAGATATTTATTTATAAGTCACATGTACATCGAAACACACAGTGAAGTGCGTCTTTTTGCATTACTGAGAATGTGCTGGGGGCAGCCCGCAAGTGTCGCCACGCTTCCAGCGCCAACACAGCATGTCCAGAACTCCTAACCTGTACGCCTTTGGAACGTGGGAGGAAACCGGAGCACCCGGAGGAAACCCACACAGACACGGGGAGAACGTACAAACTCCTTACAGACAGCGGCCGGAATTGAACCCAGGTCGCTGGCGCTGTAATAGCGTTACGTCAACCGCTGCACTACCGTGTGGCGAAATTGCCCCAAGTGTGTAAGAGAGTGGTAAAATCTGGGGGGAGCAGTGAAAAACTTTGTTTTGCATGCCATCCATACATCAGTGCATTGAGGTAGTACAAGGGAAAACAATAACAGAATGCAGAATAAAGTGTTACAGTTACAGAGAATGTGCAGTGCAGGCAGACAATAAGGTGCAAGGTCATAACGAGGTAGATTGTGAGGTCAAGATTCCACCTTATGTACCAGGGAACCGTTCAATAGTCTTATAATAGGATAGAAGCTGTCCTTTGAGCCTGGTGGTACGTGCCTTCAGGCTTTTGTATTCCTCAGATGAATGAAGAAACATTGCTGTGATACTTTGTACAACAAAGAGAAGGTCAAGTGTTGCAAAATAAACAGTGAAAAGGCACAGCAGTGCAGCGGTTAGCATAACGCCATTACAGCGCCAGTGACTCGGGTTCAATTCCGGCCGCTGTCTGCAAGGAGTTTGTATGTTCTCCCCGTGTCTGCACGGGTTTCCTCCGGGTGCCCCGGTTTCCTCCCACATTCCAAAGACGTACGGGTTAGGAAGTTGTGGGCATGCTGTGTTGGCGCTGGAATTGTGGCGACACTTGCGGGCTGCCCCCAGAACACTCTACGCAAAAGATGCATTTGACTGTGTGTTTCGACGTACATGTGACTAATAAAGAAATCTTATAAGATGGTCAAATGGAAAGTCCAGATCGCATGTGCATCAGATTTCTCCCAGTGCCAATGTTTGATCTGAGGATCATCAGAAACATCAGGGTTCCTGTTCAACAGCCGGACTAGGCCGCAGGGAATTTAAGAAAGTGAGATGCAATAAGAATCTGGTTGCGTGATATCTTCTGGTCTGTGTCGTCATTAACTTCCAGAAACATTTTGTTCCAACTGTGCTGTTCCAACTTTCCACAGCAGAAATTGCAATTGAAGTTGCTGATCCAAAGAATAAAATACTTGCATTTGTGTAGCACCTTTCCCATTTTCAGAATATCCTCACAGCCATCTTGAAGTCTGGTCACTGGAGTAATATTTTCCCAGGGGATGGGGAACTAAAAACTAGAGGCCATTGGTTTAAGATGAGATGGGAAAGATTTAAAAGGGACCTGAGGGGCAACTTCTTCACACAGAGGGTGGTGTGTGTGTGGGATGAGCTGCCAGAGGAAGTGGTTGAGGCAGGTACAATAACATTAAAGACACTTGGACAGGTCCATGGATAGGAAGGGTGCAGAGGGATATGGGCCAAAAGCGGGCAAATGGGACCAGCATGGTGGACACCATGGTCGGCACGGACAAATTGGGCCGAAGGGCCTGCTTCTGTGCTGTGTTACCCTATGACCCTATCTGTGCACAGCAAGCTCCCACAAACAGCGGCGTGGTAATGACCGGGTAAATGGTCTCATTGCCATTGAACAAGAACGCAGAACAGCACAACACAAGAACGGGCCCTCTGGCTCACGATGTTGTGCCGAACTAATTAAGCTAATGAAACCTAATCCCTTCTGCCTGCACGTGGCCCCTATCCCTCCATTCTCTGCACGTTCATAGAAACATTGAAAACCTGCAGCACACACAGGCCGTTCAGCCCACAAAGTTGTGCCAAACATGTCCCTACCTTCAAAATTACTAGGCTTACCCATAGTAATTTTTCTCAGCTCCATGTACCTATCCAAAAGTCTCTTAAAGACCCTATCGTATCCGCCTCCTCCACCGTTGCCAGCAACCCATTCCATGCACTCACTACTCTCTGAGTAAACAACTTACCCCTGACATCTCCTCTGTACCTACTCCCCAGCACCTTAAACCTGTGTCCTCTTGTGGCAACCATTTCAGCCTTGGAAAAATCCTGTGACTATCCACACGATCAATGCTTCTCATCATCTTATACACCTCTATTAGGTCATCTCTCATCCTCTGTCACTCCAAGGAGAAAAGGCCGAGCTCACTGAACCTGCTTTCATAAGGCATGCTCCCCAATCCAGGCAACATCCTTGTAAATCTCCTCTGCACCCTCTCTATGGCTTCCGCATCCTTCCTGTAGTGAGGCGACCAGAACTGAGCACAGTACTCCAAGTGGGGTCTGACCAGGGTCCTATAATAGCTGCAACGTTACCTCTTGGCTCCTAAATTCAATTCCACGATTGATGAAGGCCAATACACCATATGCCTTCTTAACCACAGAGTCAACCTGTGTAGCTGCTTTGAGCGTCCTATGGACTTGGACCCCAAGATCCCTCTGATCCTCCACACTGCCAAGAGTCCGACCATTAATACTATATTCTGCCACCATATTTGACCTACCAAAATGAACCACTTCACACTTATCTGGGTTGAACTGCATCTGTCATGTGTTTATCTAAAAACCTCTTAAACACTTCTATCGTATCTGCCTCCACCACCCCCCCGGCAGCCCATTCCAGGCACCCACCACTCAAACCTGCTCCGCACATCTCCTTTGAACTTTGGCTGAGGGATAAATGTTGGCCAGGACAATAAGGAGGAATTGTCGAGCTCTTCTCCCAGATGGTGCAGTGAGAACTTCTAGGTTCTCACAAAAGGGAGAAGGGGGTCTGAGTGTAAGGTTTCATCTGAGACATGACACTTTCGATATCTAGCACTCCCTTCAATGACAGAGTGCAGAAAACGTTTATGAGGATGTTGCCAAGACTTGGGGGACTGAGTTATAGGGAGAGAGGTTGAGCAGGCTGGGATTTTATCAGTTGAGCATAGGAGAATGAGGGGTGATCTTATGGAGATGTATAAAATCATGAGGGTCCTAGATAGGGTGAACGCACACAGTTTTTTTCCCAGGGAAAGAGAACCAAAAACTAGAGGGCATAGGTTTAAGGTGAGAGGGGAGAGGTGTAATAGGAATCTGAGGGGCAACTTTTTTATGGTCCGCATACAGAATGAGCTGCCAGAGGGAGTGGTTGAAGCAGGTACATTAACAACACTTGAGAGACACATGGATAGGAAAAGGTAAATTAGTAAATTGGTTTAGAGGGATACGGGCCAAACACAGGCAAATGGGGGCTAACTTAGATGGGCATCTTGGTTGGTATGGGTGAGATAGACTGACGGACCTTCTTCCGTGCTGTTTGACTCTTAGGTGCTTGAGCTGTTGCTGTGGATCTTGACCTTCATACTCAGAGAGGTTAGTGAAGAACCACTGAACTATTGTACTGGATAAAGGTCTTGAATGACTGGTCTTTGTGGCTGGTAAAAAGCTGTTGTATAACACTGAGGACAATGTGTGTGTGTTTGTGTGTGTGTGCATGTGTCTGAGCATATATGTGCATGGTGTGTCTATGCATGTGTGTGTGCCTGTGTATATGTGTGTTTGTGCATGTGCGTGTGTGTATACGTGCATGTGTATGTATGTGCATGTGTGTACGTGCATGTGTATGTGCATGTGTGTGTCCGTGCATGTGTGTGCATGTGTACGTGTGTTTTTGTGTGAGCATATCTGTGTGTGTGGTGTGTATACATTGTGTGTGCGTGTTGCATGTGTGTGCGCGTGTGTGTGTGCTGCGTGTGCATGGTGTGTGCGTGTGTGTGTGCGCGTGTGTGTGCGTGCTGCTTGTGTGTGTGTGTGTGTGTGCGCGTGTGTGTGTGCTGCGTGTGCATGGTGTGTGCGTGTGTGTGTGCGTGCTGCTTGTGTGTGTGTGTGTGTGCGTGTGTGTGTGAGAGAGAGAGAGAAAGAAAACCAAGTGGCAACATAAGCGGTTTTATTTCTCAGTCAGTACTGTGCACTGAGGAGAGCAGTCTCTCTCACTGTAATTCGCATCTTGTATGTCGGTAACAAGCAAAGAAACCCTTAACTCCCCATTTATCCATTTGATTTTTTTTTGTAAATTCTGCATCTGTGCAAAAAAAAACCCTGTGCAGTTTCCAACAAATAGAACATAGAAAAATAACAAAAGAACTAGCCACCGTGCAGGCTGGCGTATGTTACAATGGGAGGCATACATAGGTAAACATGACACTGGATAATACAATGATTATAGAGTTAGTAACATGTCAGCAGACCTCCAGAAAACCCAGCATTTACCCAGTCAACCTAGCACTCATCTTTGTACAGTGGCCCTAGGATACTCTGTGTTCACTGGAAGGTTGTACATATACAATCTGTGAGTGTTTACATATTCCCTTTCTATACAATTAAAATTGTGGCTCTATTCTTCCCTCAGACTGCACCCCACCCCACCGCGCTAGTTTCCCAACCGAACTGGTGAACAACATGGAAGGGGTGGACGATAGCCCGAGTGAATTAATTCATGCAAATTTTAGGAATATTTCAGCAGGAAGTTCCTGAATATATGGACATCCAGCCAATCAGCAGCCAGCAGACGAAGAGCTCACCGTCTTTGGAAAAGATTTGTAACTGATATTGTTGAGGACTGGGAATGCTCCTGGCAGAGTGCATCACTGGACTCAGTTCCAGGGAAGTAACTGGAAGGAAATAGGGGTCAGCAGTGGCATACACATCCAGAGCCGCAGATTGGCAGACACGGATTTCAGAAAGGCCCGTGAAACCGGGCTTCAGAGACACCAGACATCCTTCTGGAGGGAAGGAGATTCAGGTGAGATCGGGGAATGTGGAGGGATCAGAGATGTGGTGGGAAGGGATCGAGAGATGTGGAGGGAAGGGCTTGAGGGATGTGGTAGGGATTGAGGGATGTGGAGGGAAGAAGTTGATGGATGTGGTGGGGAGGGATTGAGGGATGAGGAAATGGGTTGAGGGACGTGGTGGGGATTGAGGGACGTGGTGGGGAGGGATGAGGGACGTGGTGGGGATTGAGGGACGTGGTGGGGAGGGGTTGAGGGATGTAGTGGGGAGAGGTTGAGGGACGTGGTGGGGAGGGATTGAGGGACGTGGTGGGGAGGGGTTGAGGGATGTGGTGGGGATTGAGGGACGTGGTGGGGATTGAGGGACGTGGTGGGGAGGGGTTGAGGGACGTGGTGGGGAGGGGTTGAGGGATGTGGTGGGGATTGAGGGACGTGGTGGGGAGGGGTTGAGGGATGTGGTGGGGAGGGATTGAGGGACGTAGTGGGGAGAGGTTGAGGGACGTGGTGGGGAGGGATTGAGGGACGTGGTGGGGAGGGGTTGAGGGATGTGGTGGGGAGGGGTTGAGGGATGTGGTGGGGAGGGGTTGAGGGACAGTGGGGAGGGTTTGAGGGACGTGGTGGGGAGGGGTTGAGGGACGTGGTGGGGAGGGGTTGAGGGACAGTGGGGAGGGATTGAGGGACGTGGTGGGGAGGGGTTGAGGGATATGGTGGGGAGGGAAAGAGGGAAAGGTTCGGTGATTGGGGAATACAACGGCTGTAGGAAGTCTGACAGTGAGAAGAGAACATCAATTGACCACCTCGAGCCCTCCAAAACCTGTTCCATTGGCTGAAATCTCTGTGAACTCGAGCTATTGCTCCTTCTGCCTCTGGATAGACAATCAGTGTTAACCCAACACTTTGTGCTTTTCTTTTCAAATTTCAGATTTCAAGCATTGGGAAGGTTTTAAATTCCCCTGATCATCTTACTCACACCCACACAGTCAGGTGTCCACAGCAGGACATCACTGCAGTAAACAGAGTCAGTGCATATCAGCAATCAACGGTTTCAGGTCGTGAATCCCTAAGACAAAATTGCTTAAGATAACAATGAGAATCTCTCAGTAAAAGCAGCATTATCTTCGAGCTATTCGCCAATACTGGTGCTTGAGCAGGGTTGTGTCAGCAATGGGGAGTGCATTCAGCAACAGTCTTGCTTCATTCAGCATTTCCCCTCTTCTCCTGGACCCATTCTTGCTGGCTGTCCCCAGCTGCAGAGTACAAACTAGTGAGCAGACTATTTGACTGTGGGTGGCGTCGTCTTCAACTCCACAGCTCACCTTTGACTTGCTCCCCCACCAGGCTTTTGAAAAATTCTGTCGCAGCATTCTTCCCGACTGATCGGATGGCTGGAATTTCTGGACAGGACAACGCTACTGCAGCTCTGGTTGAAGGGTTGATGGGCAAGTGTAGGGGTGGTTCTCCCCAATGCCTGAGTCTTGGAGAAGGGTTTTGACGCGAAACGTCGACAATTCCTTTCTTCCCACAGATGATGCTTGGCCCACTGAGTTCCTCCAGCAGATTGTTTGTTAACCCCGGAGATGTTGCTTCATAGAGTAACAACTGTAAGGGTATGTTTCAGGAACAAATTCAAATCTAGGATCAGTGTCGATAAACCAGTGATCAACATTGTCTTCTTTTCAAACTGCTGGTTTGGACCCAAACTTTCTCCTGAGGCACAGCACAGTTCCTGAATCTGGCAAGAGGTACTGGTGCTTGGCAGGGCAGTGTCTCACTGCTGGGCTGCAGAACCCTGATGCCCGTACAGGTCTGTGTTTGTACACCTAGCTCTACCTTGTGCATTGAGAACTGGCACTTGCAGTGAGAGCAGGCGCAGTCCCCCATAACCACACTGAACAAGCACAAGGTGTACGAAAGGAAAAGTGGGAACAAAAGAAAGGTCGCTGGTCGACAATTTGCCTTCTCTGAACGTGGTGATGGATCCAGGCAGTGAAGGTGCCTTACAGAGGACAACTACATCTGCATCCTCTGTGACTCTTCCCAACAACAATGCACAGAGTGAAGGGTGGATGGTCAGTCTCTTCCAAGGGTAGGTGAGTGTAGAACTAGAGGGGCATAGGTTTAAGGTAAGAGGTGAAAAAGGAGACCAGAGGGAAATTAGACAGGTACATGGATCGGAAAGGTTTAGAGGGATATGAGACAAATCCTATCTGGATGCATCACGGCTTGGTACGGCAACTGCTCTGCCCAGGACCGCAAGAAACTGCAGAGTTGTGGACACTGCCCAGCGCATCACGGACACCAGCCTCCCCTCCTTGGACTCTGTCTTTACCTCTCGTTTTCTTGGTGAAGCAGCCAGCATAATCAAAGACCCCACCTACCCGGGTCATTCTCTCTTCTCTCCTCTTCCATCAGGTAGAAGATACAGGAGCCTGAGGGCACGTACCACCAGACTTAAGGACAGCTTCTACCCCACTGTGATAAGACGATTGAACGGTTCCCTTATAAGATGAGATGGACTCTGACCTCACGATCTACCTTGTTGTGACCTTGCACCTTATTGCACTGCACTTTCTCTGCAGCTGTGACACTTTACTCTGTACTGTTATTGTTTTCACCTGTACTACATCAATGCACTCTGTACTAACCCAATGTAACTGCACTGTGTAATGAATTGACCCGTACAAGCGGTATGCAAGACACGTTTTTCACTGTACCTCAGTACAAGTGACAATAATAAACTAATACCAATAGCAGGCAAATTGGCTGGCATGGATGAGATGGCCCGAAGGGCCTGCTTCCATGCTGTATCACTCTATGCAGCATTGCTGTGGTGGAGGTGTGAGCAGGTGTGTGTTGTAGTAGCAATGCTCACGTAGTGCCTCTGTCCCTGTGGCCCCTCCTCAGACCTGCCACCCAAAGAGGTGCAACCACGGTGGGCATCTTTCCCCCGGCCAAAGGCTTCTCCGGACTCCACAGGCAACAGAGCAGTTTACCACAGGATGTTCTGGCGAACTGTGCGTTCTCAGCCCCTGTCCCCTTAGTATGTTCACCCACTTCTGCTCTGTTGTGGTTTGGAGGCAAAGAGATAACTGAGAGATTTCTTTCCTGTGTTCTATGAGAGGCTGGTTAATCGCATTGTCCCTCAGTAACACAGTAACCACCTCCCCCAGTGCCCTGTGTCACTGACTGTATCCCCACTGATGTTAATCCCCCTCCCTCACACTGTCCCTCAGTAACCCCTCTCCCCCAGCGCCCTGTGTCACTGACTGTATCCCCACTGATGTTAATCCCCCTCCCTCACACTGTCCCTCAGTAACCCCTCTCCCCCAGCGCCCTGTGTCACTGACTGTATCGCCACTGATGTTAATCCCCCTCCCTCACACTGTCTTCAGTAACCCCTCTCCCCCAGCGTCCTGTGTCACTGACTGTATCGCCACTGATGTTAATCCCCCTCCCTCACACTGTCTTCAGTAACCCCTCTCCCCCAGCGTCCTGTGTCACTGACTGTATCGCCACTGGTATTAATCCAGCCCTCTGACTCACAGGTCAACTGGTAGAGCAGAAGCAGTCTACGCCCTCAGCGTGCATAGTTGGAAGATAGCAGTATGAACAAAGAATGAACTGATATTTCTTGTGATACCAAAGATTCACTGAGGAGAGGACTGTGAAAAGCATCCAGCAAATAGTGCAACTCAAGGTAATCCTCAGACTCTACACCGAACTGACTTGATGGCTGGAATCAATGAGGGATTGGCTCAGAAAGAAGGCAAGACCGGGAAATGACAAGCGAATCTGGGAATGAGCTGAGGGAGATCCAATAGGCATTCAGGATGAGGGTGGAGAGATTCTGGTCAACCCTCCAACTGATTGATTTAGCTTGGATTTAGGACTGGCAGGTCTGGTCTTTGTTCTGCTTTGCAATACTCATTCAATGAATATAAAGAACGTTTAGGGGTAGTGTTCTACTGTGTATCCAGCCCATGCTGTGTGCACAAGGGGATCAGCAATGTCACGTGTGTCCAAGGAGGTCAGTAGCTGAGGATGTGCTCTTTCCTTCACCGTGGCTCCAGTGCATTGAAAGGCAGTTTGCAACTTTCCACAGCAAGTCTGTAAACAAAGCAACAAAAAAGAGTTTGCCAAGAACTTGTTGCCCTTTAAGCGATGGACCGATCTCCGTTTCTGTCACTGTGGTGGCATATTGCCCTGCATCCAGCATAATGTTCAACTGAGAGGGAGGGAAGGAGGGGGCGAGGGAAGAGGGACGGACGGGAGTTGGGGGGGGGGGGGGGCGAGAGAGAGCAGACTCAAGAGTGGTGGGACATGCTGCTGATCAAACCCCTGAGCTGTTTGGCCACCGTGTCGATGAGCTTCTGTTTGTCCCGTTCGTTCTTGCGGAACTGTGCAAACACGTTGTTCTTCCTGCTCGTGTCTCTCATCCTGCAGGGGAAACACAGTGGGGCGGTTAACTTGAGGCTATCCCCGTGCTAAACTGCCAGCCCACAGTGACAGCGCAGGTTCTAATCAACCGTTCCAAAGTGAGATTTGAGAAGCCGAGTGGCTTGACGTTACATTTCATAGAACAGTACAGCACAATACAGGCCCTTCGGCCCACAATGCTGTGCCGACCTTTAAACCACACCTAATACTATCTAACCCCTTCCTCCTACATATCCCTCTGTCTTAAATTCCTCCATATGTACCTGCCTCCACCACCACCCCAGGCAGCGCATTCCATGCACCAACCACTCTCTGGGTAAAAAACCTCCCTCTAAAAAATATCTCCCTTGAACTTCCCCACCCATTACTTTAAAGCCATGCCCTCTTGTATTGAGCATTGTTGCCCTGAGAAAGAGGCGCTGGCTGTCCACTCTATCTATTCCTCTTAATATTTTGTACACCTCTATCATGTCTCCCTTCATCCTCCTTCTCTCCAAAGAGTAAAGCCCCAGCTCCCTTAGTCTCTCCTCAAAATCCATACTCTCTAATCCAGGCAGCATCCTGGTAAATCTCCTCTGCACCCTTTCCAACGCTTCCACATCCTTCCTATAATGAGGTGACCAGGATTGGACGCAGTACTCCCAAGTGTGATCTAACCAGAGTTTTGTAAAGCTGCATCATCTTTACATCATTTATCTTTGAAAAGGACAAAAATCATTTGAAAAATTCCTGAACCTTATCTGCTCTGCACCTTACTCATCCACTTCTCCGTCCTTTTTGTTTTGGTCTTTTTCCCCAGATTCCCTTTTAGTTTGTCTTGTTTCAAAATATCAACTAAATATTTAAGCTATTGTCCAAAATGCTCTCCAGTTCCTGTTGTACCCATTGGCCCCCAGAAGGGATGTCATGATGCAGTTGTACAGGACGCTGGTGAGGCCGCACTTGGAGTATTGTGTTCAGTTTTGGTCGCCCCACTCTAGGTAAGGTGTTATTAAACTGGAAAGAGTGCAGAGGAGATTTACAAGGATTGCCAGGACTCGAGGGACTGAGTTATTGGGAGAGGTTGGACAGGCTGGGACTTAATTCCTTAGAGTGCAGGAAACTGAGAGGTGATCTTATAGAGGTGTATAAAATCGTGAGGGGCATTGATTGGGTGAATGCACTCCGCATTTTTTCTAGAGTTGGGGAATCAAGAACTAGAGGGCATAGGTTTAAAGTGAGAGGGGAAAGATTTAAGAGGAACTTGAGGGGCAACTTTTTTACACAAAGGCTGGTATCCATGTGGAACGAGCTGCCAGAGGAAGTGGTTGAGGCAGGTAAAACAAAAACTTTTAAAAGACAGTTGGACAGGTACATGGATCGGAAAGCTTTAGAAGGTTATGGGCCAAACGCAGGCAAATGGGACTAGCTTGGATGGGGCATCTTGGTCAGCATGGACCAGTTGGGCTGAAGGGCCTGTTTCCAAGCTGTATGACTCTAAGGCTTCCAGCTAGTCAATGGGTGGCGTGTGCTCCCTGTTCAGGGACTCACTGGCGCACATATAACCTTGGATGAGGGGCAGGCTGCCAGCTCAGAAAGGACCCCTCAACGGACCTGACTACATTGCCCAGACAGAGGAGTAGCCCAATAAGAGGGCCGTTGAGGGGTCCTGGAGAGTGTTGTAGAACAGAGGGACCGAGGGGTGCAGGTACATAGTTCCCTGAAAGTGGAGACATAGGTAGACAGGGTGGTGAAGAAGACCTTTGTCACACTGGCCTTCATCAGTCAGGGCATTGGGTATCGAGGTCGGGATGTTATGTTACATGTACAAGACGCTGATGAGACCAAATTTGGGAGCATTGTGTGTAATTCTGGTCACCCAGCCATAGGCAGGATGTCATTAAGCTGGAAAGGGTGCAGAAAAGATGGTAAAGTCCCCACACCATCAGGTTGAAGAACAGCTACTTCCCTTCAACCATTCAGTTCTTGAACCAACCGGCACAACCCTAATCACTACCTCAGAATAGCAACAGAATAGTTGTGGACACAGCCCAGTGCATCACGGACACCAGCCTCCCCTCCTTGGACTCTGTCTTTACCTCTTGTTGTCTTGGTGAAGCAGCCAGCATAATCAAAGACCCCACCCACCCGGGACATCTCTTCTCTTCCATCGGGTAGAAGATACAGGAGCCTGAGGGCACGTACCACCAGACTTAAGGACAGCTTCTACCCCACTGTGATAAGACTATTGAATGGTTCCCTTATACAATGAGATGGACTCTGACCTCACGATCTACCTTGTTGTGACCTTGCACCTTATTGTACTGCACTTTCTCTGTAGCTGTCACACTTTATTCTGCACTGTTATTATTTTTACCTGTACTACATCAATGCACTCTGTACTAACTCAACGTAACTGCACTGTATGATCGGTTTGTAAGACAAGCTTTTCTCTGTACCTCGGTACAAGTGACAATAATAAACCAATACCAATACCAACACTGGGACCACTTTGCACTACAATGGATTTTGTTTCTGTTTTGTTCCAATTATGTTCTTTCTTGTATAATTTATGCTTTTCTTGTGAATATTGTATCTCTAATGCTCTGTGCCTGTGATACTACTGCAAGGTTTTCATTGCACCTGTGCATACATGTACTTATGCATATGACAGTAAACTTGATTTTGACTTTGACTTTGAGCTCCAGTTTCCAACATTTTGCCATGTGGCGACTCCATAGTGACTGGAGTCAGGTGCCTCCAACCAGTGCTGTCCCTGCCTTGGGAGGGTGTGATGTGATAGTGAGGGGGGAATTTTTACTATATATCTAACCTGTGCTGTCTCTACCCTGGGAGTGTGTGATGGGACAGTGTGAAGGGAACTTTGCTCTGTTGGGAGTGTGTGACGGGATAGTGCAGAGGGAGCTTCACTCTGTGTCTGAGTGTGTGATGGGACAGTAAAGAGGGAGCTTCACTCTGTGTCTGGCCCCGGGAGTGTGTGATGGGACGGTGTAGAGGGAGCTTCACCCTGTGTCTCACCCTGGGAGTGTGTGATGGGACGGTGTAGAGGGAGCTTCACCCTGTGTCTGACCCCGGGAGTGTGTGATGGGACAGTGCAGAGGTAGATTCACTCTGTGTCTCACCTTGGGAGTGTGCAATGGGAGAGTGTGGAGGAAGCTTCACTCTGTGTCTCACCCTGGGAGTGTGTGATGGGACGGTGTAGAGGGAGTTTCACTCTGTGTCTGACCCTGGGAGTGTGTGATGGGACAGTGTAGAGGGAGCTTCACTCTGTGTCTGACCCCAGGAGTGTGTGATGGGACAGTGTAGAGGGAGCTTCACTCTGTGTCTGACCCCGGGAGTGTGTGATGGGACAGTGTAGAGGGAGCTTCACTCTGTGTCTAACACATTTTTTTCTTTTTGCTGTTAGTCTGGACTTCCGAGCATTGAAGTTCCTGTATCTTCTCCCAGAATGTGGAAGAGAGAAAAGGGAATGGCCGGGGTGGGGTGGGATGGGGTGGGGGGGGGGGGGTGCGCAGGCATCCCTGAGGATACCGTCAGCCTTCCTGAAGCAACGCACAGTGAAGACGGACTGGATGGAAGGAAGTGAGGAGTCTGTGACGGACTGGGCAGTGTTTACCCCTCTCTGCTGGTTCCGTCGGTCCAGAGCAGAGCAGTTGCCATCCCAGGCTGAGGTGCAACCCGTCAGGGTACTTTCTGTAGTGCATCTGTGGACGTTCGAGTGAATTCTCCTGGATGACACTTCCCTCTAGTTTGACTATGTTCCCACACTCTATGATATTAGCTCTGAGTGATATCTAACCCATGTCGTTCCTGCCCTGGGAGTGTTTATCCAGCAGCTCAGGGTCATTGTAACTGCTCGACATATTGTGAGTTTTTCCGCTTCTGCAAGATGAACGTTTTGCATTGTAATTTCTGAGACGTTGCTATGGTTTTGCTGGGGTACTTACAGACAGACATTAGCAAGGAAGTATCGCAGAAAGGTTCTACTTACGCTCTGGAGATCCTACAATGCAGCAGGAATAGAAGGGAGCAAACAGTAATCAGAACTGATGAAAAAAAGGCTGAAGACAGCCAGTTTTTCAATTTTCCTGAAAGATTCTACCCCCTCCCCCCAACTTTCAAAAGCTTTAATCTTTGATCTGTGCAGAGGCACCTGCCCTGCTCTCTCTTACCCCAGAGTCATGCCCAGGACAGGGAGTGAGCAACACAAAGTATTCACCACTGATATGAAGCCAAACTAATGACCATGGAGCAACAAACAAGAAGCTGGAGGAACACAGCGGGTCAGGCAGTACCTGTGTCGGGAGATGGACAGTCGATGTTTCAGGTCATGACCCTTCATCCGGACATAGAACATAGAACACTACAGCACAGTACAGGCCCTTCGGCCCACAATGTTGTACCGACAGTTTATCCTGCTCTAAGATCTATCTAACCCTTTCCTCTCACATAGCCCCCTATTTTCCTATCGTTCATGTGGCTATCCAAGAGTCAACGTTCATCCAATGTTCATAGATCCACCATGAAGCCCATTTTCCACATGGTGAGGGAGACCGAAGGTGAGGAGGAGAATGGGGAAATGGGGAGGGGAGGGAAGCAGTGAGAGGAAGATGATTGAGATTAAGATCTTTATCAGTCACATGTACATGGAAACACACAGTGAAATGCATCTTTTGCGTAGAGTGTTCTGGGGGCAGCCCCGCAAGTGTCGCCACGCTTCCGGCGCCAACACAGCATGCCCACAACTTCCTAACCTGCAAGTCTTTGGAATGTGGGAAGAAACCGGAGCACCCGGAGGAAACCCATGCAGACACGGGGAGAACATACAAACTCCTTACACACAGTGGCTGGAATTGAACCCAGGTTGCTGGCGCTGTAATAGTGTTACGTTAACCGCTACACTACCGTGGGGTGGGAGGGGAGAAGGGGATATTGGCGAGATTTATCCAACATAAGTCGGGGTTCAAGAGCCGCGAGGTAATATTGCAACTCTCTAGAACTCTGGTTAGACCACACTTGGAGTATTGTGTTTAGTTCTGGTCGCTTCATTATAGGAAGGATGTGGAAGCTTTAGAGAGGGTGCAGAGGAGATTTACCAGGATGCTGCCTGGGTTGGAGAGCATGTCTTATGAGGAGAGGTTGAGTGAGCTGGGGCTTTTCTCTTTGGAGCAAAGGAGGATGAGAGGTGACTTGATCGAGGTGTACAAGATGATAAGAGGCATAGATCGAGTGGAGAGTCAGAGACTTTTTCCCAGGGCAACAACTGCTAATACGAGGGGCCATAATTTTAAGGTGATTGGAGGAATATATAGGGGGGATGTCAGGTGTCAGTTTTTTAAACAGGGAGTGGTGGCTGCATGGAACGCACTGCCGGCAGAGGTTGTGGGGGCAGATATATTAGCGACATTTCAGAGACTCTTAGACACATGAATGATAGAGAAATGGAGGGCTATGTGGGAGGGAAGGGTTAGATAGATCTTAAAGCAGGATAAAATGTCGGTGGGCCGAAGGGCCTGCACTGCGCTGTAGAGTTCTATAAGTTCAACACTTTCAGCTGAAGGCTCACATTTCAATTAAATATTTACATCTGTGTTCTCAACTCCATTTGGTTTCAAATCTCCTTATCCCTGCCTGCAATCTCCTCCAGCCCTGCAACACTCTGAGACCTCTGTGGTCCAACTCTGGCCTCTTCTACATGTTCGATTTAATCGCTCCACCTCTGCCGGCCATGACTGCCATGGACTGGTCTCGGATGGTGTCTTTTTTTTGGAACCAATGTCATGCTTTTGCAGAATCTTTCATTTTTCTCTTCACTGTCTTGTACAATTTATGTAGAATTCATGTTCCGTGTGTTGTCTGTACCTTCTGTGATGCTGCTGCGAGTAAGTTTTTCATTGTACCTGTACCTCACCGTACTTGTGCACAACGACTTGAGCTGCCCAGGCTGTAAGCTCTGAATCCTCTCCCTCAACCTCTCTATTTATGCCCCCTCCTTTAAAACATGACTTGAGGTCGAGCTCTTTGATGACTTCTGTTGTTGCAGCCAGATTATTATCCATATATTCCCGTTTACCAGACTGAGCTGTAAGTTGTTCCTCTGGTTCGAACTGCACCACTTTTGCCATCCATTGACTGTGTTGAATCCTGCTCTGTTGTCATGGAGTTATACAGCACAGAAACAGGCCCTTCGGCCCAACTCGTCCATGCCGACCAAGTTATCAACTTGAGCTGGTCCCATTTGCCTGCATTTTACCCATATCCCTCTAAACCTTTCCTATCCATGAACCTGTCCAACTGTCTTTTAAACTTTGTAATTATACCTGCCTCTACCACTTCCTCTGGCAGCTCATTCCATGTACCCTCTATCCTCTTGTGTGAAAAAGTCGCCCCTCAGATCCCTTTTAAATCTTTCCCCCCTCACCTTAGCCCTGTGTCATCCAGTTTTAGACTCCCCTACCCTGTGACCATTCACTTTTATCTATGCCCCTCATGATTTTATAAACCTCTATAAAGTCGCCCCTCAGCCTCCGCACCGTAGTGTAGCGGTTAGCGTAACGCTATTGCAGTGCCAGTGATCTAGGTTCAATTCCGGCCACTGTCTGTAAGGAGTTTGTACGTTCTCCCTGTGTCTGCATGGGATTCCTCCGGGTGCTCCGGTTACCTCCCACATTCCAAAGACGTGAGGGTCAGGAAGTTGTGGGCATGCTATGTTGGCGCCGGAAGCGTGGCGACACTTGCGGGCTGCCCCCAGAACACTCTATGCAAAAGGTGCATTTCACTGTGTGTTTCGATATACATGTGACTAATAAAGATATCTTATCTCTTATCCTATGCTCCAGGGAAAACAGTCCCAGATTATCCAGTCTCTAATGCTAGCTCATGCAATTCCCGTTGGCTTGTGGTCAGAGATGAGTGTCCAAACACTATAACTCTTACTCCAGTGTTTCACACAATGCTCTAACGCCAACCATAGAACCATGGAACAATACAGCACAATACAGGCCCTTCGGCCAACCACAGGGATAAGCTCCTGAACCCCAAACCCAGTGACACACTTACTTCTCCAACAGAGTGAGGGCCGTGGTTGGGTTCACTCGCAGGTACTTGCAGCCGGGCTGCCCATAATCGGCCAGGTACGTTGACCAGTCCCACTGGATGAAGAGATCCAGAAGCTGTGGGAGCAAAATGTGGCAGAGGGTTACAATGAAGGCAGAGCGTTTGGTGATCACACACAGTGTTGCAACTATTGTTGGTAGAATCTCAGACGGCGATAAGGAGGTGTAGAGGAGTGAGATAGGTCGGCTGGTTGAGTGGTGTCATGACAACAACCTCACACTCAACGCCAGCAAGATCAAGGAACTGATTGTGGACTTTAGGCAGGGGAAGTTGGGAGAACACACACCAGTCCTCATTGAGGGGTCAGCGGTGGAAAAGGTGAGCAGCTTCAAGTTCCTGGGCGTCAACATCTCGGAGGATCTATCCTGGGCCCAACACATTGATGCAATCATGAAGAAGGCATGCCAGCGGCTCTACTTTGTTAGTAGATTGAGGAGACTCAGTATGTCACCAAAGACTCTTACAAATTTCTACAGATGTACAGTGGGGAGCATTCTGACTGGTTGCATCACCGCCTGGTATGCAGGCTCCAATGCACAGGATCGCAAGAGGCTGCAGAGGGTTGTAGACTCAGCCAGCTCCATCACGGGCACAACCCTCCCCACCATCGAGGACATCTGTAGGAGGCGGTGCCTCAAGAAGGTGGTATCCATCATTAAGGACGCTCACCATCCGGGACATGCCTCCTTCTCATTACTACCATCAGGGAGGAGGTACAGGAGCCTGAAGACCCTTGCTCAATGATTCAAGAACAGCTTCTTCCCCCAACCATCGAATTTCTGAAATGTTCATGAACCCATGAACACTACTTTGCTATTTCTTTACTTTTCTTGCACCATATATTTATTTTGTAATTTATAGCAATTTTCTGTCTTTGCACTGTACTGTTGCCACAAAACAACACATTTAACATCATATATCAGTGATGATAAACCTGGTTCTGATTCTACAACAACTACAGGTTCAGGAATGAATTAAAGGGATAATGCAAATGCTACCGTCCTTTCTCTCCTCCGTGCCAAAGAAAATTCCTCTGGGAAAGAAAGCAGGGAGGCTTACAGATTATCTTTCAAAGCCGTAAATATGAACAAAGTCTGGTTTTAAAACTGATCCAAATGAGTTGTAAAAACAGTTTACACAGAATTTAAAAGGACCACAACAGGTTGACTGAATAGTACCAAAGAAAAGCAAGGTAACATGCCTCAATGACTACCGACCAGTGGCTCTGACATCCACCATCATGAAGTGCTTTGAGAGGTTGGTCATGCCACACATCAACTCCAGCCTCCCAGACAACCTGGACCCATTGCAATTCGCCTATCGGCGAAACAGGTCTACAGCGGATGCCATCTCCCTGGCCCTACACTCAGCTCTGGAGCATCTGGACAGTAAAGACACATATGTTAGACTACTGTTTATTGACTACAGCTCTGCCTCCAATACAATAATTCCAAGCAAGCGTCACCAAACTCCGAGACCTAGGACTCAACACCTCCCTCTGTAAATGGATCCTTGACTTTCTAATAAAAAGACCGCAATCAGTGAGGATAGGCAGCAATACTTCCGGCACGATTATTCTCAACTTTGGTGTCCCACAAGGCTGCGTCCTCAGCCCTCTACTCTACTCCCTATACACTCACGACTGTGTGGCCAGATTCTGCATCTACAAGTTTGCAGATGATACCACCGTTGTAGGCCATATCTCAAACAGCGATGAGTCAGAGTACAGCAAGGAGATAGAGAGCTTAGTGGAATGGTGTCATATCAACAACCTTTCCCTCAATGTCAACAAAACAAAAGAGCTGGTCATTGACTTCAGGAAAGGAGGCGGTGTACATGCACCTGCCTACATCAATGGTGCTGAGGTCGAGAGGGTTGAGAGCTTCAAGTTCCTGGGTGTGAACATCATCAACAGCCTGTCCTGGTCAAATCATGTAGACGCCACGGCCAAGAAAGCTCACCAGCGCCTCTACTTCCTCAGGAGACTAAAGAAATTTGGTTTGTCCCCTTTGACTCTCACCAACTTTTACCGATGCACCATAGAAAGCATCCTATCTGGACGTATCATGGCTTGGTATGGCAACTGCTCTGCCCAGGACCGCAAGAAGCTGCAGAGAGTTGTGGACACAGCCCAGTGCATCACTGACACCAGCCTCCCCTCCTTGGACTCTTGCCTTTACCTCTCATTGTCTTGGTGTAGCAGCCAGCATAATCAAAGACCCCACCCACCTGGGACACTCTCCCTTCTCTCCTCTTCCATCGGGTAGAAGATACATGTGCCTGAGGGCATGTACCACCAGACTTAAGGACAGCTTCTACCCCACTCTGATAAGACTATTGAACAGTTCCCTTATACAATGAGATGGACTCTGACCTCATGATCTACCTTGTTGTGATCTTGCACCTTACTGCACTGCACTTTCTCTGTAGCTGTGACACTTTATTCTGTACTGTTACTGTTTTTACCCGTACTACATTAATGCACTCTGTACTAACTCAATGTAACTGCACTGTGTAATGAATTGACCTGTACAATTGGTTTGTAAGACAAGTTTTTCACTGTACCTCGGTACAAGTGACAATAATAAACCAATACCAATATCAATAGTGTTTACGTTGCCCAAAAACTTTGTCCTACCATTCATCTCAATCCAACAAGGTAGTCTGCTGTTCCTTTCAAGGGTATTGAGTTAGATCATGTGTCTCAACCACTTGGTCATCCCATTATAGGAAAGATGTGGAGGCTTTGCTGCCTGGATTAGCGGGTATGAGCTATAAGGAGAGGTTGGACAAATTGAGTTGTTTCCTCTAGAGCGTCGGAGGCTGAGGGGAGACTTTATAGAAGCTTATAAAATTCAGAGAGGCATCGATAGGTTAGACAGTCAGAATTTTTTTCCCAGGAAAGAAATGTCAAATACTAGAGGACATGCATTTGTGAGAAGGGGTAAGTTTAAAAGAGATGTGTGGGGCAAGTTTTTTACACAGAGAGTGGCGGGTGCGTGGAATGGGCTGTCAGGGGTGGTGGTGGAGGCAGATACAATAGCGCTGTTGAAGAGCTTTTGGATAGACACATGAATATGCAGGAAATGGAGGGATATGGATCATGTGCTGGCAGAGAGGAGAGGAGAGAATATCGTGGGCTGAAGGGCCTGTTCCTGTGCTGTACTATTCTATGTTCTATGTTCACCTCTAGGAAGGAGTGAATTCTCATCGCTGATCTGTGTGTCATTCTGGAATCCATAATCTTGCAAAACTTAATTAGAAATAAGGCTTGTGTCACAGTGCAGAATTTGTGAGTTACAAAGTCTCTGTGAAATACCAACCACATTTACTCCTGGATTAAAATGCCTTTAGCATTAGCGGCAAGCTGTTATCTCAAGGAACTCAGCAGACGAGATAAGCATGGGAGATCAGTGCACCAGCCATCAGTGCATCCAATTCCCAGAATCTGAGTGATTCCTCCTCAGAGCACCTGTACCTGGTAGTGGGAACCCAACCTCCGTGAACCACTTATTGGCACATTCCAAGTGAAAATTTATCTATTCATTATTAAGATAAGATATCTTTATTAGTCACATGTACATTGAAACACGCAGTGAGATGCATTTTTTGTGTAGAGTGTTCTGGGGCAGCCCGCAAGTGTCGCCACACTTCCGGTGCCAACATAGCATGCCCACAACTTCCTACCCGTACATCTTTGGAATGTGGGAGGAAACCGGAGCACCCAGAGGAAACCCACACAGACACGGGGAGAATGTACAAACTCCTTACAGACAGTAGCCGGAATTGAACTCGGGTCACTGGCACTGTAATAGCATTACGCTAACCGCTACACTACCCTGCCTGCCTAAAAATGTATTACTAAAAATTAGTTTCATTGGCTTTTCAAAAGAAATCCATTTCTTTTCTCAGATCAAAATCCAGGTAGTTTCATAACTGTTGCAGTTCCAAGACGACAGCAGCCACTTGAATTAACCTCTGATAATTGTGGTGGTCTCCCATGTGCTCTTTTCAGACTCATTGTCTATCTCATTCAGACTCCAGCATCTGCAGTCTCTTGTGTCTCTGGTAAATACTGAAACTTAGTGTCGAGAGCAACTTGTGGGAAGCCTTATGCATAAACCTATCATAAGGATGGGGCCAAGTGGTTGAAACAGGTGCAGTATCATTTAAGAAGCACTTGGATAGGTACATGGAGATGCTGGCCTTGGAGGAACGCAAGAAATTGGGACTAGTTGGGTGAGCACCATGGTTGGCAATGGACTAGTTGGGCCAAAGGACCTGTATGTGCTGTATTGCTCTATGACTCCAAGACAAGCCCTGCCCTTGGACTAGTGAGATTCTGCCCATAGTTTTTTTTAAAGGTCATATGTCCTTGTTCAATACTCTATTAGAGCAGCCACACTACTCTCTGTTGGTGTTCCCAAGTTCCTGAAATGAAACAGTATACTTCATCCAGGCAGGTTAATCATCAAGGACAGAATTCCCTCGGTGTTATCAGTAAAACCATCACAAGCTCTGAATTTCCTCTGGCCATTTTACCAACAAATGCATAAAAAAAGTTAGAGATAACTTGCAAAGAAGTATACTGAGGTCAAACAGCAAAGGACAATAATTTTTCCAGTATGCTAAAAAGAAGTTGGCCACGTGTGGATTTCCAATTTTCCAGTGATGAATGCAATAAAGAACACTACACGATAGATGGCTAACACAGCTCAAACACCATCTATAAATTCGCTGATGACACGACTGTTGTTGGTAGAATCTCAGATGACGGCGAGGAGGTGTACAGGGGTGAGACAGATCGGCTGGTTAAGTGGTGTCGCAACAACAATCTCACACTCAATGTCAGCAAGACCAAGGAACTGATTGTGGATGTCAGGAAGGGAAAGTCGGGAGAACACACACCAGTCCTCATTGAGGGGTCAGCGGTGGAAAGGGTGAGCAGCTTCAAGTTCCTGGGCATCAACATCTCAGGCACAGTCCTCCCCACTATCTTCAAGAGGCGGTCCCTCAAGAAGGCGGCATCCACCACTAAGGACACTCACCATCTGGGACATGCCTTCTTCTCGTTACTACTTTCGGGAGGAGGTACAGGAGCCTGAAGACCCACTCTCAACATTTCAGGAACAGCTTCTTCCCTCCTACTATCAGACTTCTGAACGGTCCTTGAGCCCATGAACACTACCTCATTATTCCTTTTCTTTTGCACTATTTATTTATAAAAAAGAAATTTTATGTACTTGCACTATACTGCTGCCACAAAACAATGAACTTTACAATGCATAAGTCACTGATAATAAACCTGATTCTGATTCACTACTCTGACTGAAGCAACTCAGAAGATGATGAACTTTCCATCCCATTGGATTGGAAGTGTTGCTTCAGAATCCAAAGGTAATGAGTTCAAACCCCACTGAAGGGCTTGGCTGCACAATTCAGGGTGAGAAGCTGTTGTGGTACTGAGAGAGTGCTCCTGCACAAGTAGGTGAAGGTGAAAAGTTGAAGTTAAATAGATTCCTTCCCCAACTAATACCACCAAAACCAGACCGACTAGTCATGCACCTTGCTGCTTATGGTAGAATGTTGCCGTGCACAGCATACCTGTCATCTCAAGCTGACACAACAATGGTGACTTCACTGCAACATTATGTGGAATTTATAGCAGGGTAACAAGCACATTCCATCCAACATTACATATGATGAGCGTCTGTTGGGTCTTGGACTGTACTCACTGGAGTACAGAAGAATGAGAGGGGACCTCATAGAAACATTTCGAATGTTGAAAGGACTGGACAGAGTAGGTGTGGCTAAGCTGTTTCCCTTAGTGGGTGAGTCCAGGACTAGAGGGCACAGTCTTAGAAGTAGAGGGTACCCGTTTAGAACAGAAATGAGGAGAAATTTCTTTAGCCAGAGGATCGTGGATTTATGGAATTTGTTGCCACATACAGCTGTGGAGTCCCAATCATTGGGGGTCTTTAAGGAGGAGAGTGATAGGTATCTAATTAGTCAAGGTATCAAGGTATATGGGGATAAGGCCGGAAATTGGGGCTAGATAGGAATAGTTTTAGTTTAGCTCATGGAGCAGACTCGATGGGCCGAATGGCCTACTTCTGCTCCTTTGTCTTGTGATCTTGTGAACCTCCACAACAGCAGCAGAGTTCCAGTCCCGTGTGTTTACCGTGTTCCTGTACCTTTTGACTGCCTTTTCCCACAACTGATGTTGCCTATTTATTCGCCATTACAGCGCCAGCGTCCCGGGTTCAATTCCCGCCACTTTCCGTAAGGAGTTTGTACGTTCTCCCAGTGTCTGCGTGGGTTTCCTCCGGGTGCTCCGGTTTCCTCCCACATTCCAAAGACGTATGGGTTAGGAAGGTGTGGGCATGCTATGTTGGTTCCGGAAGCGTGGCGACACTTGCGGGCTGCCCCCAGAACATTCTACGCAAAAGATGCATTTCACTGTGTGTTTCGATGTACATGTGACTAATAAAGATATCTTATCTTGTCTTATTTATGCATCCTCCACCAGGATCACCGGCTCTGGTTTACGTTCCACTCTCCCGGCCTTGATTAGTTACACACCCCTCATCTGAAGTATCACTTGGATGTGAAGGAGATCGGAGGACTCTCCGGCTGTGGGAATACCCATCATTTTACAGCTGCGCCAGAATAAAATAACTTTGTACCACACAATGACTGCCTTCAAAAATACTCTGAAACCTCAAAGTCCCTCCACCATCCACGAGGCACAAGCCAGGACTCGCCTGGATGAGTACAGCTCCAAGAATATGCAGGAGGCTGCACATCATCCAGGACACGGCAGTCTGCCTGACCAACACCCTAACAAAAACCCAGTATGTTCATTCATTGAGCCTCTTTGCTGATTAAATGCAGCCATTGGAGAAACATGGAAAATAATGACCCAAGAGGCCATTCAGCCCATCATGTCTTGCCATGCATAAAATCATCTTAATCCCACCCTCCAGTTTGAGGTGTGCAGCCTGTGATGGTGAGGGTTTAAATGTGGTGTGGCCTTCTGCATCCACCATTTTTGTAGGCAGCGAGTTCCAGGCGCCCAACACTTACAGGGTGATTTATTTTTCCTTATCTCCCCTCTAATCGTTCTACCCGTCACTTTAAATCTCTGCCCCCTGGTTTTTGATATTCTTATTTACTCTTGGTCCCTTTTAATCTTACATTCCTCGGTTCAGTCTTGCCTCAGCCTTCTTCGTTCCAAAGAATGCAATGGTAACTTACTAAATCATTCCTCACAGACATAATTTTCTCGTCCCAGCAACATTCTCTAAATTTTCTCTGCACCCTAATGACACCTTTCCTCTGATGTGGTGACCAGAACTGTTTGCAGCACTTAAACTAATGTTGCATGCAGTTCTAGCATAACATCACAGAAAGCATCCTAGCCAGATGTGTCACGGCTTGGTGTGGCAGCTGCTCTGGAACTGGGTGCCTGGAATGCGCTGCCGGGGGTGTTGGTGAAGGCAGTGATAAAGGTGTTTTGGAGGCTTTTAGACAGGCACATGGATACACAGACAATGGAGGGACATGGACCATGTGCAGGCAGAAGGAATCACAGCTTGGTATGGCAACTGTTCTGTCTGAGTCCACCAGAAACTGCAGAGAGTTGTGGACACAGCTCAGCATATCACAGAAACCAGTCTCCCCTCCGTGGACTCTGTCTACACTGCCTCGGTAAAGCAGCCAACATAATCAAAGACCTCACCCACCCGGGACATTCTCTCTTCTCCCCCTTCTCATCGGGCAGAAGGTACGAAAGCCTGAAAGCACATACCACCGGGCTCAAGGACAGCTTTTATTCTGCTGTTATAAGACTATTGAACGGTTCCCTAGTACGATAAGATGGTCCCTAATACGATAAGATGGACTCTTGATGTCACAATTTACCTCATCATGGCCTTGCATCTTATTGTCTGCCTGCACTGCACTTTCTCTGTAACTGTATTGGTATTGGTATTGCTATTGGTACTGTAACACTTTATTCTGCATCCTGTTATTGCTTTTCCCTTGTACTACCTCAATGCACTGTTGTGATGAAATGATCTGTATGGACGGCATGCAGAACAAAGTTTTTCACTGTATCTTGGTCCATGTGACAATAATAAACCGATTTACCAATATTCCTGTTTTTATTTTCTGTGTCTCAACTAATAAAGGGAAGCAGCCCATGTGCTATGTTAACCTCCTGACCGATATGTCTTGCTAACTTGGGATCTGTGCACAAACTCTCCAAGGTCACCTCTGTTCCTCCACATCACTCAATATCCTCCTTTTTATCGTATATTTCCTCACCTTTGTCCCCTGCCTGGTGCAACGTTAGCATGTTGTCCTCTATGGCAGACCAAGCGCAGAGGTGGAGAGCTGGACACACTCGAGCTGGGGGCAGTGAGGTAGGGTGTGCACAGGCTCAGGGGAAGTGGTGTTACAGATTAGGTTGCAATTTGGTGAATGTCCCTTTAAGACATAGCACAGTAGTGTGTGTGTGTGTGTGTGTGTGTGTGAGGCGTTATTAAGACAACAACAGGAGATAACGACGTGCTGACATTTTGATTCAGTCAGAGGAGAGAGAGGAGAAAGAGAGACACTGCCTGCTGGTCACTGCATCGATGGATGAAAAACAGTAACTGTGTCTGTCACTACAATCCACGTATGGATTTTTGGAATAATCCGGTGGAGTCCACTTTGTCGTTAACCTGTAGAAGGAAACAGGTATTTGTGTGGATGGCCGCGTCTCGAATGCCTTTCGGGGTGGCAGATACTTCGGAACAAACCAGTGAGGCTCATCAGTGATTGAGGTGTGGTATGGGTTCCATCGTGGAACATTTGGATTTCGTAATTTCTCTCTATTCTCTCTCTACATCTTCTCTTCAGTCAACGGTAGTTTTGCAAAAGCCTTGGCTCGTGTTTCACCTTACGGCTTGCTGAACTGAACTTTGAGAACTATTCCTGGACTTGGAGTTTGGGAATTTGCTACACACACACTTCGAGTTTAGTTTTTGGGGTTAATGTTTAATATCTAACATTTTTACTTTCTTATTATCATAAGTAGTTATTAATAAAATAGTTTCTACCATTTATACATGACTCGGTGTGTTTCTTTTGTTGCTGGTATGTAACACTGGTCAGTCATTTAGGAATGAGATGAAGAACCTTCACGCAGAGACTTTAGTACAGCACAGGAACAGGCCCTTCGGCCCAAGATGTTGTGCTAAACTAATTAAGCAAATGACACTTAATCCTTTCCATCTGCACATGGTCCATATCCCTCCATTCTGTGCATATTCAGGAGCCTGTAAATTGTCACATGTACAGTGAAAAACTTTGTTTTGCATGCCATCCATACAGATCAATTCATTACATCGGTGCATTGAGGTAGTACAAGGGAAAACAATAACAGAATGCAGAATAAAGTGTTACAGTTACAGAGAAAGTGCAGTGAGAGAGAGAGATATCTTTATTAGTCACATGTACATCAAAACACACAGTGAAATGCATCTTTTGTGTAGAGTGTTCTGGGGGCAGCCTTCAAGTGTCGCCACGCTTCCAGCGCCAACATAGCACGCCCACAACTTCCTAACCTGTCCGTCTTTGGAATGTGGGAGGAAACCGGAGCACCTGGAGGAAACCCACGCAGACACGGGGAGAACGTACAAACTCCTTAGAGACAGTGGCCAGAATTGAACCCGGGTCGCTGGTGCTGTAAAGCGTTACGCTAACCGCTACACTACCGTGCAGACAATAAGGTGCAAGGGCCATGACGAGGTAGACTGTGAGGTCAAGAGTCCATCTTATCATACAAGAGGTCTGCTCAATAGTCTTAGAGCAGCGGGATAGAAGCCTGTCTAAGAACTTCAAACGTTTCTATCGTATCTGCCTCCACCACCACCCCTAGCAGCACCATTCAGGCACTCACCACTCTCTGTGTAAAAAACTTGCCCTGACTTTAAGTTGTTGAACCTCTCAACCCTAAGGCACTCAGTTGCTGAGTCATAGTTATACAGCACAGAGACAGGCCCTTCAGCCCAACTCATCCATGCTGACCAGGGTTCCGACCAAAGCTAATCCCATTTGCCCATGTTTGGCCCATATCCCTCTAAACCTTTCCTCTCCATGCACCTGTCCAAATTATCTGTTAGGTTCAAGTAGTTTCAAGTTTGATAAGATTTTCTGGATTTTGAGGAAACCAGCTTACAAAGACTGAATGGGTGCAAGACTGAGTCAAGGGACATGGCTGATTCCTGTTTACTTATCTTGGGTCCTTGTCCAAATTTCTCCATGTGCTCATGTGAATTTATTCCATTTCCCATGATAGGCAGACAGTCTGAGCACCAGGACACAGCTTCACCAGGCTACAGCTCGCTCTCTGTTGTCAAAAACCAGTTGCCAACTCACTTGGCCCAAAGGAACTTGCCTGAACTGGATTTGAACCCTGGTTTCAGAGATTAATGGGCAGTGTGCTGACTGACTGCACCACCCAGTCCCCCAGTCCATATCCCTTCTAATCACTGCCTCTCCCTTGAATCTGTCCCTTGCATGTAACAAACAGATTAGGTGTAAAGCACTTCCTTCCAGTTTAACAATACTGCTGGGTTTCTTTGTGTCTCTGAGCAGAGGTTTAGAGTTCATGAGCTAGAATGCCCGCACGTGCCTCATTGCATTACAGAGTTCAAACTGAGGTTACTGGCACAACGCCAGCATTACACCAAGTATGTGAAATATCCTTCAAAAAAAAAGCTGCACAGGTTGCAATTAATGCTCGACAATCTCTACCGGCAGCACAGTGAGTGTACGTTTGTAAATAGCGTGCGAATGAAACACCGATTATTAGGATGACTGGATTTTGATTGATGCTTGGAGGATGCCACACAGCACACACGTGCACACCAGTACACTGCAAACGCTAAGTGGTTCAGCGATAAAAAAAACAGCAACCAACACACACCGACTGGAAGAATGTGAGGCAATGCCTTGCGACCTGCTTCTCACAGTCAAGGATAGCACAATTAAAGAGTTCAGACTGAGGTTGTGTACCTTAGAAATTGGAAACAACACATTTTGTCCCCTCCCCTCACAACCTCACACGGAAACTGTCTTGGAAACTGTTTAGAAGGAAATGGTCAAAGTTAATCTTCATTACTGCAGCAGTTCCCACAATCTTTGATATTGTTTCCCACCCCCTCTCCCACCAGACAATGCGTTTTAATGGGATACAGTTAGGTAGGAGTTGACTATCAATAATATTGTTCACCATCCAAAATCCAGAAGCTTGGTCAAATGAAGCTGCAAGATTATTTGATTATTGGAAACATTCGAGTAAACATGAGATCAGTGCCTCGAGTGTGTGAAAATTCCCACAGGGGACGTGGTCTGAGGTCAGAAGCAATGTTACATCATTGCATGTCCCCGATGACTCTCATCAGTTTTTACAGATACACCACAGAAAGCATCCTATCTGGATGCATCACGGCTTGGTACGGCAACTGCTCTGCCCGGGACCGCAAGAAACTGCAGAAAGTTGTGGACACAGCTCAGCACATCACGGAAACCAGCCTCCCCTCCATGGACTCTCTCTACACTTCTCGCTGCCTTGGGAAAGCAGCCAACATAATCAAGAAGCCCTCCCACCCCGGACATTCTCTCTTCTCCCCTCTCCCATCGGGCAGAAGATAAGATATAAGGTAGATGAGATACTTATTTATTAGTCACATGTACATCGAAACACACAGTGAAATACGTCTTTTTGCATTACTGAGAATGTGCTGGGGGCAGCCCGCAAGTGTCGCCACGTTTCCGCCGCCAACATGGCATGCCCACAGCTCCCAACCTGTATGTCTTTGGAATGTGGGAGGAAACCGGAGCACCCAGAGGAAACCCACGCAGACACGGGGAGAACGTACAAACTCCTTACAGACAGTGGCCGGAATTGAACCCAGGTCGCTGGCGCTGTAATAACGTTACACTAACCGCTACACACATACCACCAGGCTCAAGGACAGCTTTTATCCTGCTGTTATAAGACTCTTGAAAGGTCCCCTACTATGATAAGATGGACTCTTGACCTCACAACCTATCTCATTATGGCCTTGCGCCTTATTGTCTGCCTGCAAAGCACTTTCTCTATAACTGTAACACTTTATTCTGCATTCTGATATTGTTTTCCCTTGTCCTACCTCAATGCACTGTTGTAATGAATTGATCTGTATGAACGGTATGCAAAACAAAGTTTCTCATTGTATCTTGGTACATGTGACAATAATAAACCAATTTACCAATTTCTACGCCCGCCCCCCCCCCCCCCCCCCCCCGGGCCCCTCAAACAGAAGATACAAAAGCTTGAAAACATGTACCACCAGGCTCAAGGACAGCTTCTATCTCATTGTTATAAGACTCTTGAACGGAGCTCTTATATGCTAAAAGATCTTCCAATGTACTTCATTGTGGCTCTTGCACCTTATTGTCTACCTGCACTGCACTGTACTGTAACATCATATTCTGTATTCTGTTTTCCATTTTCACTACCTCGATGTACTTATGCGTGGAATGATCTGTCTGGATGGCATGCAAACCAAAGCTTTTCACTGCATCTCGATACATGTGACAATAATAAACCAATTCCAATCTCACACACACTGTTCTATCACACCCCTCTGTATTAAACAGCAAGTAAATAGAAGGAAAATGGAAAAGCCAAAGACTGCAGATGTTGGGAATATGAAGTAAAAACAGAAAGTGTAAGAGATGCTTAGCATCTGTTGAGAGGGAAAAACAGAATTAATGCTTCAGTTCAATGACCTTCTATCAGATCTGGGAAAAGTGAGATAATGAGCATGTTGGAAGCTGCAGACAAAAGGCAGGCGTAATGAAAATAAAAGGAATGTCTGTGAAAGGGTGGAGACCAAGAGAAACCAGGTGTCCTCTATGGAGGGCAGTGAATTCCTGTTAATCGCACTGAATCTATCTGCAGGAGGCAGAGATTGAGGGAGACCAATGAGGGCAGAAGAGAGAAAGACAGGAAATAAACAGGCAGTGCTGGAACTATGGATACAGAGCACAGCGATGGCTGGAAATCTGAAATTAAAGAGAATGCAGGGAACACCCAGCAGATATATAAAATTATAAAACTCTAGTTAGGCCGCATCTGGAGTACTGCATTCAATTCTGGTTGTCCCATTACAAGATCACAAGATCACAAGACAAGGGAGCAGAAGTAGGCCATTCGGCCCATCGAGTCTGCTCCAAAGAAAAGGGGAAAAAGAAAAAAGAAATGAGAAATGGGAAATGTTTCTATGAGGTCCCCTCTCATTCTTCTGCACTCCAGTGAGTACAGCCCAAGAGCCGACAAACGCTCATCATATATAAGCCCTTTCATTCTGGGAATCATCCTCGTAAATCTCCTCTGAACCCTCTCCAACATCAGTACATGCTTCCTAAGATATGGGGCACAAAACTGTACACAGTATTCCAAATGAGGTCTCACCAGTGCCCTGTAGAGCCTCATCAACACTTCCTTACTTTTATACACTATACCTTGTGAAATGAATGCCAACATAGCATTCGCTTTCCTTACCGCCGATCCAACCTGGTGGTTAACCTTTAGGGTATCCTGCACGAGTACCCCCAAGTCCCCTTGTACTTCTGTACTTTGAATTCTTTCCCCTTCTAGATAATAATCGGCCCATTTATTTCTGTTTCCAAAGTGTACAATGGCACATTTCTCAACATTGAATCTCATCTGCCATTTCTTTGCCCATTCTCCTAAACTATCTAGGTCTCTCTGCAACCTTCCTGTCTCCTCAATACTCCCTACTCCTCCACCTATCTTGGTGTCATCCACAAACTTAGCCACAAAACCATTTACTCCTTCATCCAAATCATTAATGTATAGGGTAAAAAGAAGCGGCCCCAACACCAACCCCTGCAGGACACCACTGGTAACCGGCAGCCAACCAGAACAGTATCCTTTTATTCCCACCTTTTGCTTTCTGCCAACCAGCCAATGCTCCACCCATTCTGTTATCCTACCTGTAATTCCATGACCTCTCATCTTATTAATCAGTCTCTTGTGCGGCACCTTGTCGAAGGCCTTTTGAAAGTCTAAATACACAACATCTACCGCCTTTCCCTTATCCACCCTACCTGAGATTTCCTCAAAAAACTCCAATAGGTTGGTCAGGCAGGATCTTCCCTTCAGGAAACCATGTTGGCCCTATCTTGCCTTGCACCTCTAGGCATTCCATAACCTCACCCTTGAGGATCGATTCTAATAACTTTCCCACCACTGACGTCAGACTAATAGGTCTGTAATTTCCTTTATGCTGCCTCCCACCTTTCTTATACAGCGGAACTACATTTGTGACCCTCCAGTCCTCCGGAACCATGCCGGAGTCTATCGATTCCTGGAAAATTATCACCAGTGCCTCCGCTATCTCTAAAGCCACCTCCTTCAGAACCCGGGGATGCACCTCATCCAGTCCGGGAGACTTATCAGTCTTTAGTCCATTTAGCTTTCCTAGCACCTTCTCTCTAGTAATCTTAACTGAACTCAGTTCCATTCCTTAAGACCCCTGACTATCCGGTATATTGCTGATGTCCTCCACAGTGAAGACTGATGCAAAATACTCATTTAGTTCCTCTGCCATTTCTTTATCATCCATTATAATCTCTCCCGCACCGTTATCGATTGGTCCTATATCAACCCATGTCTTTCTTTTACTCCTTATATATTTAAAAAAACTCTTAGTATCCTTTCGAATGTTATCTGCCAACTTCCTTTCATAATTCATCTTTTCTTTCCTAATGACCTTCTTAGTTTCTTTCTGCAGGTTTTTAAAAGGTGCCCAGTCTTCTGTTTTCCCACTAATTTTTGCTTCCTTAGGAAGGATATGGGGGCTTTGGAGAGGGTGCAGAAGAGGTTCACCAGGATGCTGCCTGGATTAGAGGGTATGAGCTATAAGGAGAGGTTGGACAAACTTGGGTTGTTTTCTCTGGAGTGGTGGAGGCTGAGGGGAGACCTGATTGGGGTTTATGAGGAACTTAGACAGAGTAGACAGCCAGTATCTTTATCCCAGGGGTTTAAATGTCTCGTACCAGACGGCATGCATTTAAGGTGGGGGGAGGGTAAGTTCAGAGATATGCGGGGCAAATTTTTTACATAGAGAGTGGTGGGTGCCTGGAATGTGCTGCCAGGGGTGGTGGTGGAGGCAGATACGATAGAGGCGTTTAAGAGGCTCTTAGACAGGCACACGGATGTGCAGGACATGGAGGGAGGTGGACATTGAGTAGGCAGAAGGGATTGGTTTCGTTAGGCATTTGATTACTAATTTAGTTAGTTTGGAACAACATTATGGGCCGAAGGGCCTGTTCCTACGCTGTACTGTTCTTGGTTCTCTGTCTTATGTAGATCAGATCGCAACCATGGAGAAAGGAAACTGATTTCATGTAGAAGGCGGACGACCCTACATCAGCTCCACTGGACTTTGTCGGAACTGTGTAGGGAGGCAAAAGGCAGGGAGGTCAGAGTGGGAGTGGGATGAAGAATTAAAGTGACAGACAGCTGGAAGCTCAGGACCACCTTTGCGGACTGAAGGTGGGTGGCGGGGGTGGAACTGAACCAAACATTGATTTTGGTGAGGTCGAGAGTGCAGAGAAAAGCCGAGGAAACAAATTGAAGGACATTCCTGGGTGCACAACTTAACGGCCAGTCCAGCAATGTGATCAGCACTGGCTCACTGGGTGGGATTCGGCCCTCCAGGTCAGAAGGTTCACTCATCACTTCTTTCCAGCAAGATCTCAACCATAAAACTTTCTTCCAAGCTTTGTGTTCCCTCCCTCCTTCAAAGAATCATGGAATCGTACAGCACAGAAACGGGTCCTTTCGGCCTATCTCATCCATGCCCACTGTGGTGTCGATCTGTGTTAATCTCATTTGCTCATATTAGGCCCTTATCCCTCTATGTCTTTCCTATCCAAATGACTTTTAAACATTGTAATTGTATCCAGCTCCACCGCTTCCTCTGGCAGCTCGTTCCTGATCACTAACACCCTCCATGTAAAAAACCTGCCCCTCAGGTCTCCTTCAAATTTCTCCCCTCTGCCCTCTGGTTCTTGAGTCCCCTGCTCCAGGAAAAAGCCTCTGACGATGCTGTTTATGCCCCTCAAAATGTTATAAACCGCTATAAGCCTCCCACGTTCCAGTGAGAATAAACCCAGCCTTATTAATGTCTCCTTCTAACCACAGCCCTCCATTCCAGGCAACATCCTGGTGAACCTCTTCCGCACCCTCTCTGTTGCTACCACATCCTTCCTGTAGTGTGGTGACCAGGACTGAGCACATTACTCCAAGTGGAGTCTAACCAGTTTTGAAGAACTGCTCCATGATGTCCCAACTCTTTTACTCAATGCCTTAGTCCTATGAAGGCAAGCATTCCAAATGCCTTCTCCATGGGCTCTGTCTACACTTCTCGCTGCCTCGGTAAAGCAGCCAACACAATCAAAGACCCAGCCTGGACATTCTTTCTCCTCCCCTCCACCCATCGGGCAGAAGATACAAAAGCCTGAAAGCACGTACCACCAGGCTCAAGGACAGCTTCTATCCCGCTGTTATAAGACTATTGAACGGTCCTCTAGGATGATAAGATTGTCTGCCTGCACTGCACTTTCTCTGTAACTGTAACACTTTATTCTGCATTCTGTTATGGTTTTCCCTTGTACTACCTCAATGCACTGTTGTGATGAAATGATCCATATGGATGGCAAAGTTTTTCACTGTACCTCGGTACATGTGACAATAATAAACCAAGTGACCAATTCATTACCCTATCCAGCTTGTTGCCACTTTCAGGGAGAGATGGACTTAGACCCCAAGGTCTCTCTGTACATCAATGCTCCGAAGGTCCCTGACATTTACTCTCTATGTCCCACCAGAATTTGACTTTGATTGTCATGATAAACCAACCTGAATCACTAATATCCTTCAGGGGAATCTGCCAATCTCACTCATAGAGTTATACAGCACAGAAACAGGCCTTTTGGCCCATCATGCCCATATTGACCTTGTACATACCTATATTAGATCCATTTACCTGCATCTGGTCCATAATCTTTGATGCCCTTACAATTTAAGTGCTTGTCTAGATGCTTCTTGAGAGAGTATGTGTGACTCCAGACCAACAGTATAACAGCATAATCAAAGACCCCACCCTCCCGGGACATTCTCTCTTCTCTCCTTTTCCATCGGGTAGAAGGTACAGGAGCCTGAGGGCACGTACCACCAGACTTAAGGACAGCTTCTACCCCACTGTGTTAAGACTATTGAACGGTTCACTTATACGATGAGATGGATTCTGACCTCACGATTTACCTTGTTGTGACCTTGCACCTTATTGCGCTGCACTTTCTCTGTAGCTGTGACACTTTACTCTGTACTGTTATTGTTTTTACCTGTACTACATCAATGCACTCTGTACTAACCCAATGTAACTGCACTGTGTAATGAATTGACCTGTACAATCGGTATGCTAGACAAGTTTTTCACTGTACTAAGTGACAATAATAAACCAATACCAATACCAGTAAACAGCTCGACTTTACCCTCCTGTCTGAAAGGAGGGGGCATTGAGGGATAGGAAGTATCCCTCGATGCCCCCAAAATGGCTTTGGCAGCAATGCCCACAACCCCTGAATGAATTAAAAAAATGCAAGTTGTTGTTGCCCTTTGCAAAGAGCATGGAGAAGCCATTTGAAATCAGCAAGTCATGGTTAGATAATGATGTTCCGCAAGTCCGCCCACATCTTGTGCAGAGAGGGCACATCAGTTGCAGTGTGAAGCACACACCCACAGTGGTTGAACTTCCATCAGTCATCAGTTCAACACACGCTGACCACATCTGACACTGGCCAAAGGGGTCAAGGGGTCAGACCTGACCTCTGCACATCAAACGAAAAAGAGGCATGGTATCCTACAACTACGACAGGTTCTGACAAAGGGAAGTTGTATCCACTGGCTGAGGGATGAGATACCAGACACCACGGATTTTAAGTAATTGGTGTCAGTAGCAGAGGGGTGGGAGGGTTGGAGGGCTGTATTACAGCAAGAGAAAGGGAAGACTTTCTCACTTCTTCATTACAGCGCCTTTCAACGACATCCAAAAGCATTTTTGAGTAGTCGCTTCTGTGGGACATGTGGCAGACAATTTGCATGCAGCAAGTTCCCACAGTGAAGTCGTTGGACGGATAAATTCTGGGAAGAAATCCTCAGTTGCTCTCCCAGTGCTGTCATGGGATCTTTCACATCTACCTGGGAGAGGAGGTCTGATTAGCTCATCCGAAAGACGGCACCTCAAGTGCAGCATAACTTCAGTGGCATTTACTGGCTTGGGTTTCTGTCATTCAGGAAGCAAGGGACAACGACAGAAGAACAACAGAGAAGAGGATATGAAATAAACTGAAGTGCACCACATTTCCGTCTCTCTGGCCTCCCTTGTGCATCTGCAGTGCTCTGCTTTTGGGCTGGCTTGCACCAATTTATTACAAAAATAATTACAGAGGAAAAACAAAACAGTTGAACAGCTTCGCCTGGTCCAACCTGTATCACATCTGTACTCATTTATTGTGCAAGCATACTAACCTCTCAGTGACCCATCAGGGAAACAAGGACGTCACCTTACCTCAAGGTGAACTTCCCTGCTATCTTTGTTATGAATAATAGAATGCTGGTTAAATAAGGCTCCACAGCAACAGAAGCTCTTGTGCATTATTACTTCCTCTAACTTTGTGTGTGTGTGTGTACACGTGTGTGTGTGCACACATGAGTGTGTGCCTGCGTGTGTATGTCTGAGTGTGAATGTGTGAGTGTGGGTGAGTGTGCATGAATGTGTGAGTGTGTGTGTATGTGTGTGTGTGTGTGTACATGTGGGTGTATGTATACGTGTGTGTATGTGTGAGTGTATGTGAATGAATGAGAATGCTTGTGTGTGTGTGAATGTGCGTGAATGTGCGTGTGTATGTGTGAGTGTGTGTATACGTGTGTATGTATGAGTCTGTGAATGAATGAGAATGTTTGTGTGTATGTATGTGAATGTGATTGTGTACGTGTGAGTGTGTATGTGAGTGTGTAAAACTATACACAAGATACACAAGTCTTGTTGGGACATTCCAGCTCTGCACTTTCTCTGTAGCTGTGACACTCTACTCTGTACTGTTACTGTTTTTACATCATTGCACTCTGTACTAACCCAATGTAACTGCACTGTGTAATGAATTGACCTGTACGATCGGTTTGTAAGACAAGTTTTTCACTGTACCTCGGTACAAGTGACAATAATAAACCAATACCAATACCAATACCATGGACCTTTATCCTTTATTTCCCAGTGCTGAGTAAGTCTGGGGGTGGAGCTGGGAGGAGTCTTTCTGATCCCCATGGTTGTCCTCTGGCTGTGTTTTAGGATGCTGACATCAGCAGTAAATTGTCCAGGAGGCAAAAGGCTTGTTTCTGACATCTGCCCTTATTATACTTGGATGAAACATCACTTGCTGGGACTTTCAGAGGTTGGATGGTGTGCCATATTCACCAGCAAACGATATAGAAACATAGAAAAACTACAGCACAATTCAGGCCCTTCAGGTCTCAAGGCTGTACCGAACATATCCCTACCTTAGAAATTACTAGGCTTACCCATAGCCCTGACATCTCCTCTATATCTACTCCCCAGCACCTTAAACCTATGTCCTCCTGTGGCCACCAATTCAGCCCTGGGGAAAAGCCTCTGACTATCTACCCTATCAATGCCTCTCATCACCTTATACACCTCTATCAGGTTCCCCCCATCCTCTGTCGCTCCAAGGAGAAAAGGCCGAGTTCCCTCAATCTGCTTTCATAAGGCATGCTCCGCATTCCAGGCAGCATCCTTGTAAATCTCCTCTGCACCCTCTCTATGGCTTCCACATCCTTTCTGTAGTGAGGTGACCAAAACTGAGCACAATACTCCAAGTGGGGTCTAACCAGGGACCTATATAGCTGCAACAATACCTCCCGGCTCTGAAATTCAATTCCTCGATTGATGAAGGACAATACACCATATGCCTTCTTAACCACAGAGTCAACTTGCGCAGCCGCTTTGAGCATCCTATGGACTCCGACCCCAAGATCCCTCTGATCCTCCACACTGCCAAGAGTCCCACCATTAAGAATATATTCTGCCATCATATTTGACCTACCAAAATGAACCACTTCACACTTATCTGGGTTGAACTGCATCTGCCACTTCTCAGCCCAAATTTGCATCCTATCTATGTCCCTCTGTAACCTCTGACAGCCCTCCACTATCCACAACACCCCCAACCTTTGTGTCATCTGCAAACTTACTAACCCACCCCTCCACTTCCTCATCCGGGTCGTTTATAAAAATCACAAAGAGAAGGGTCCCTTGCACCTTGTTGCACAGGGATACTCATTTCCCCACTGGTCTCGGGAAAGAAGAGAGGAATATCATCCCCACCAGTAACCTCAGCACAGGACAGATCAGTGTTTGCAAAAAGGTTACAGTGCTGGCAAACGATTTACAGTTTTCTTAAGCACCATGAATGAATCTCCCAATAAGAAGCAGAAATATTGTGCATCTTTGCAGCATCCCCAACTGCTTTGCAGACAAGGAAATATTTCTAAAAGGTATTCATTTCCCTGTATAGCAAATGTGGCAACAAACATGTATGGCAAGCTCCCACAGTCACCATGGTCATATAATCTGCTTCAGTGAAGGTTAAACATTGGCCAGAACAGTGACGAGATTTCACCTGCTCTTTTTTGAAACATGCCATGAGGCCATTTACATCCATGTCACTTCTAAAACATGCCTTCTCCAAGCGTATAGTAGTGCCACTATACTGTGCTGTGCCTGCCCAGATTATGTATTTGTCTACAGTGGGATTGAACTCAGGATGATAAGTGACCCATTGTAAGCACTGGGTACAATCTCAAGAATTCAAATGCCAGGCTTCCCTATCTAGAGACAATCATTTTTATTCATACTGCAGGTACTGCAAAATGACTGGACTTCAGCCAATGCTGCTTCTATAATGCTGCTAACACAGCAAGATGTCTTACATAGAAACATAGAAAACCTACAGCACAAAACAGGCCCTTCAGCCCACAAAGTTGTGCTGAACATGTCCCTACCTTAGAAATTACTAGGCTTACCCATAGCCCTCTATTTTTTTCAGCTCCATGTACCTATCCAAAAGTCTCTTAAAAGACCCTATCGTATCCGCCTCCACCACCGTTGCCGGCAGCCCGTTCCACACACTCACCACTCTCTGAGTAAAAAACACCCCTGACATCTCCTCTGTACCTACTCCCCAGCACCTTAAACCTGTTTCCTCTTGTGGCAACCATTTCAGCCCTGAGAAAAAGCCTCTGACTATCCACACAATCAATGCCTCTCATCACCTTATACACCTCTATCAGGTCACCTCTCATCCTCCGTCGCTCCAAGGAGAAAAGGCCGAGTTCACTCAACCTGTTTTCATAAGGCAGGCTCCCCAATCCAGGCAACGTCCTTGTAAATCTCTTCTGCACCCTTTCTATGGCTTCCACATCCTTCCTGTAGTGAGGTGACCAGAACTGAGCACAGTACTCCAAGTGGGGTCTGACCAGGGTCCTATAGAGTTGCAACATTATATGGAGTCTTAAGATGTCTTACATAGAACATGGAACAGTACAGCACAGGAACATGCCCTTCAGCCCACGTTGTCATGGCAATTTTAACTAATCCCATCTGCCTGTACATGGTCCATATCCCTCCATTCTCTACCTGTTCATGTGCCTGTCTAAATGCCTCTTAAATATTGCTATCGTATCTTCTTCGACCAATCCCCTGGCAACCCGACCACTGTCTGTGTAAAAAACTTGCCACATAAATCTCCTTAAAACATTCCCTCTCTCACCGTGAACCTATGCCCTCTAGTATTTGACATTTCTCGCTGGGAAAAAAAAGTCTGACTGTCCACCCTGTCTACACCTCTCATCATTTTATAAACCTCTATCAGGTCTCCCCTCAGCCTCCAACACTCCAGAGAAAGCAACCCAAGTCTGTCCAGCCTCTAGACAGAAGTGCTGCCTAGACTGGAGGGCCTGAGTTCTCGAGAGAGGTTGGCCACGCTGGATCTTTATTCCTTGGAGCGTAGGAGAACAAGGGGTGACCTCATAGAAGTTTATAAAATCATGAGGGGTATGGATCTTGAGGCGTCATAGTCTTTTCCCCAGAGTTGGGGAGTCCATAATTAGAGGGCATAGATACAAAATAAGAGGGGAGAGATTTAGAAGAGAGCTGAGAGGTAACTTCGTTACACAGAGGGTGGTGGGTACCTGGAATGAGCTGCCAGAGGAAGTGGTCGAGGCGGGTACAGTTGGAACACTTAAGAGGCATTTGGATACATGGAGGGGAGGAGCTTGGAGGATTATGGGCGAAACGCGGGAAACTGGGACTAGCAGGGAGGATGCTGTGGTCGGCATGGACCAGTTGGGCCGAAGGGCTTGTTTCCGTGCTGTATCACTCTATGACTCTGAGGAAAAATATTGCAGTGGGCGTGAGGAAGTAGGAAGAATGTGGGTTGAGGTGCAGGAAACAAAGACACAGTTAAAAGGGATGAGGAGGTTACTTGTAGCAAGGAGGGAGGTGGCGAGGAATGGTTGTTGTGACCTGATGGAGGGGAGAGAACCAGGGCACGAGGTGTGAAGAGAAGTGGAGCGGACAGCATGATCCACTGCAGGCTGCGGCCTACAGGATATCAGATATTTGGGAAACAATTCATCGTCCTCCCCACCAGATGTGAAAGCAAGTAACTAAGTTCACAGATGACACAAAATTCGATGGTGTTGATAGCCTGGCGAGTAGTCTTTGGCTTCCGTAGGATATTGATGAGTTGGTTAGATGGGCAAGGCAATGGCAGATGGAATTTGCCTCAAACTTGAGGGACGGGAGTGCAGTGGTTATTATTGTCACTTGTACCAAGGTACAGTGAAAAACTTGTCTTACATACCGATCATACAGGTCAATTCATTACACAGTGCAGTTACATTGAGTTAGTACAGAGTGCATTGATGTAGTACAGGTAAAAACAATAACAGTACAGAGTAAAGTGTCACAGCTACAGAGAAAGTGCAGTGCAATACGCAAGGTCACAACAAGGTAGATTGTGAGGTCAGAGTCCATCTCATTGTATAAGGGAACCGTTCAATAGTCTTATCACAGTGAGGTAGAAGCTGTCCTTAAGTCTGGTGGTACGTGCCTCAGGCTCCTGTATCTTCTACCCGATGGAAGAGAGAAGAGAGAATGCCCCGGGTGGGTGGGGTCTTTGATTATGCCGGCTGCTTCACCAAGACAACGAGAGGTAAAGACAGAGTCCAAGGAGGGGAGGCTGGTGTCCGTGATGCGCTGGGCTGTGTCCACAATTCTGCAGTTTCTTGCGGTCCTGGGCAGAGCAGTTGCCGTACCAAACCATGATACATCCAGGTAGGATGCTTTCTATGGTGCATCGGTAGAAGTTGGTGAGAGTCAAAGGGGACAAACCAAATTTCTTTAGCCTCCTGAGGAAGTAGAGGCGCTGGTGAGCTTTCTTGGCCGTGGCGTCTACATGATTTGACCAGGACAGGCTGTTGGTGATGTTCACTCCCAGGAACTTGAAGCTCAACCCTCTCGACCTCAGCACTATTGATGTAGACAGGTGCATGTACACCGCCCCCTTTCCTGAAGTCAATGACCAGCTCTTTTGTTTTGTTGACATTGAGGGAAAGGTTGTTGTCATGACACCATTCCACTAAGCTCTCTATCTCCTTCCTGTATTCAGCGTCAGCGACCTGGGTTCAATTCCGGACACTGTCTGTAAGGAGTTTGTACCTTCTCCCCGTGTCTGCATGGGTTTCCTCCGGGTGCTCCGGTTTCTTCCCACAGTCCAAAGACGTACGGGTTAGGAAGTTGTGGCCATGCTATGTTGGCACCGGAAGCGTGGCAACACTTGCGGGCTGCCCCCAGAACACTCTACGCAAAAAAATGCATTTCACTGTGTGTTTCGATGTACATGTGACTAATAAAGATATCTTCTCTTAATTTAATTCTGAAAAATGTAAACCCATACATTTTGGGATGACAAATGAGGTAAGGAAATAGAACACTAGGAAGTACAAAGGTGCACATACCTAAGGAGGCAGTACAGGGAGATAACATGGTTAAGAATGCATACCAAATTCTTGCCTTCCTTAGCTAGGACATTGACTATAAGAGCAGGGATGCTATGGTACAACTTTATAAGGTATGAGTCAGGCCATACTCGTGACCAGTTCTGGTCGCCACACCATAGGAAGGATGGGATTGCACTGGGGGTGGGGGGTGCAGAGATGATTCATCAAGATGCTGCCTTGGATGGAGCATTCAGCTATGAGGAGAGACTGGATAGACTATGTTTGTTTGCCCGGGAGCAGAGAATCCTATTGGAGGTGTATGAAATGACGGGGGCATAGATAGGGTTGGCAGTGAGAACCTTCTCGCCTTTGTAGGTCTGTCTATAACTGATCACAAAGAAGGCACGCCAGTGGCTCTACTTCGTTAGGAGTTTGGTTGCATCACAGCCTGGTATGGAGGCTGTAATGCACAGGATCACAAGAGGCTGTAGAGGGTTGTAGACTCAGTCAGCTCCATCACGGGCACAACACTCCCCAACATCGAGGACATCTTCAAGAGGCGATGCCTCAAGAAGGCGGCATCCATCACGAAGGACCCTCACCATCTGGGACACGCCCTTTTCTCGTTACTGCCATCGGGGAGGAGGTACAGGAGCCTGAAGACCCACACTCAGTGATTCAGGAGCAGCTTCTTCCCCTCCACCATCAGATTTCTCAATGGTCCATGAAACATGAACACTACCTCGTTATTCTTTTTTTTGCACTATTTATGATTGTAATTTATAGTAATTTTATGCCTTTGCACTGTACTGCTGCCGCAAAACAACACATTTCATGTCATATGTCAGTGATAATAAATCTGATCCTGAAACTGAGTGGTGGGGAAGAACAGATCTTTTATAAGATAGATAAGATATCTTTATTAGTCACATGTGCATCGAAACACACAGTGAAATCCATCTTTTTTGCGTAAAGTGTTCTGGGGGCAGCCCGCAAGTGTCGCCACGCTTCCAGCGCCAACATGGCATGCCCGCAACTTCCTGACATGTACGTTTTTGGAATGTGGGAGGAAACCAGAGCACCCGGAGGAAACCCACGCAGACACGGGGAGAACGTACAAACTCCTTACAGACAGCGGCCGGAATTGAACCTGGGTCGCTGGTGCTGTAAAGTGTTACGCTAACCGCTACACTACCGTACCTGAAAGATAAAAACTTCTGGAAACATTCAGCAGATCAGGCCGCATTTGTGGAAATTAAAACAGAATTAATGCTTCAGGTCAAAGACCCTTCATCAGGACTAGAAGATTCAGAAAACAAGTCAGTTTCTAATTGGGTGAAGGAAAAAGAGATAGGACAAAGGGAATATTTCTGATACGATGAGGCCAGGGTTGCTGTGGTCAAGTGCTGTCTGTGAAGCCGTCTTACCGATGGGTTAATGGGGGCAGTTAGGGTGAGAAAACAAGCTATAGGATATGTAAAAGCTGTGAAATGTAGGTCAGAGCTGCTGCAGAGTGCTGAAACCCAAGGAAATATGTTGGAAATGCCCAGTGTCAGTGGAGAGAGAAAACCTGAGTCAACAGGCACGGTGGTGTAGCGGTTAGCCTGACACTATTACAGAGCCAGCGACCCGGGTTCAATTCCGGCCGCTGTCTGGAAGGAGTTTGTACATTCTCCCCGTGTCTGCGTGGGTTTCCTCCGGGTGCTCCGGTTTCCTCCCACATTCCAAAGACGTACAGGTTAGGAAGTTGTGGTCATGCTATGTTGGCGCCGGAAGCGTGGTGACACTTGCGGGCTGCCCCCAGAACACTCTACGCTAAAGATGCATTTCACTGTGTGTTTCGATGTATATGTGAGTAATAAAGATATCTTATTTTATTCCAGTGTACTGAACGTGGTGTTCAGTATATGGGTCTCTCTACCTGCACTGCACTTTCTCTGTAACTGTAACACCATTGGTGATATCTACAGAAACCGGTATAACCCTAATCACTACAGTTTAGCAGCACTATGACCACTTTGATCAGGTTGCATTAAAATGGACTTTTTTTTTGTTCTAATTGTGTTCTTTCTTGTAAGAATTGTGTGTAATTTATGCTTTTCTTGTGAATGCTGCTTATCTGATGCTCTGTGCCTGTGATGCTGCTGCAAGTAAGTTTTTCATTGCACCTGTGCACGCATGGACTTGTGTACGTGACAATAAACTCGACTTCGACTTTGACTTTGACAGTACCTCACCTTTCGTCTGGGAACGCTGCACCCTTTGGAAGTTAATCGTGAATTCAACAATTTCAGAGAAATTGCTTTCTCCATTTACGTTAGAATGGCCCAGTTCTGCTTGCATGGTCATCTGTATGTAATATTGACTCAGTTTCCTCACTTTTCCAGTTCTGTTGACCTGAACTATTCCCTCTGCCTGACCTGCTGAGTGTTTTCAGCATTTTCTGTGTTTATTTCAGATTCTCAGCATCTGTAGTTTCTTGATTTTCAACATGAATGCTTGCCTTCATTGGCTGAGGTGGTGCGTATAAGAGCAGGAAAACCATGCCAGCTCTGTATAAAACACTAATTAGACCACAGCTGGAGCACTAGGTCTAGTTCTGGTAACCACATTACAGGAAGGAAGTGATTGCGTTAGCAAAGGTAGAGAGATTTATGATGATGTTGCCAAGAGAGTTTTAATTACGAGGGATTGTTGGGTAGGTAGGTTTATTTTCCTTGGAACAGTAGAGGCTGAGTGGAGATTTAGAGGCATAGAGAGATACAGCATAGAAACAGACCCTTTGGCCACTGAGTGCATGCCGACTATCAAACACCCATTAACACCAATCCCTTTTCATTTTCTCTCTGTTCCCATCAACTCCCCCAGATTCTACCACTCAGCTACCAACACTGGAAGCAATTTATAGTGAATAACTAACCTGCAACTCGCAGATCTTCGGGACGTGGGAGGAAACCGGAGCACCCGGAGGAAACCTACACGGTCACAGGGAGAACATGCAAACTCCACACAGACAGCACCAGAGGTCAGGATTGAACCTGGATCACTGGAGCTGTGAGACAGCAGTTGAGGTGCAACAAATTATGAAGGACTTAAGAGTATATAGTGGGTAGGCACTGACCTAGCCTTAGTAATCCAGGGCTGTAGAAGGAATTCTTGTCTACAGAGAGCTGTGGAGGCCAAGTAGATATATTGATGGCTAAGAGAAGAATAAGGTGAGCCACAAGTTATGACAGGAAAGGGAGGTTGAGGCCATGATCAGATCAGCCATGATCTTTTTCAACTGTGGGCTTTTTGAACTCCTTGTGCTCTTGTATCTTATGTTCTTATAGTCAACAGGATTAGAGCTGGGAAGAATTCTTTCACTGTGGAATGATAAGGAGTGATAAGGAGACTGACTCACTGCATGAAAGGACAGTGGCATCAGAAACCCCCATAACATTTACAGCAGCCATCTGCTGGAGGAACTCAGCGGGCCGAGGTGCATCTGTGAGGGGAAAGGAATTGTCAACGTTTCCGGTCAAAACCCTGCGTCAGGACTGAGTTCCTCCAGCAGATAGTTTGTTGCTCCAGATTCCAGAATCTGCAGTCTCTTGTGTTCCCAAAACAGTAAGACAGTTCTAGTAACCCACAGGACTAAAAATTGAACTGGGGTGGACACAAGGAAGGTGTGGCCAGCATCTTTATTTTCTTAGAAGGTTAAGGAGGTTCAGCTTGTCACCGAACACTCTAACAAACTCCTACAGATGTACTGTTGAAAGTATCCCGACTGGTTGCATCATGGTCTGGTACAGTAAGAAGCTTCAGAGAGTAGTGGACTCTGCCCAATACATCACGGGCACATCCCTTCCCACCATCGGGAGTATCTACAGGAGGCACTGACTCAAGAAGGAAACATCCATCATCAAAGATCCCCACCATCCGGGCCACGTCACCTTCTCGCAGCTCCCATCGGGCAGGAGGTACAGAAGCCTGAAGTCCCACACCACCAGGTTCAGGAACAGCTGCTTCCCTTGAACCATTCGGTTCTTGAACCAACCGGCACAATCCTAATCACTGCCTCAGTACAGCAACATCATGATCACTTTGCACTCCAGTGGAATTTGTTTTTTCTTTCATTCTAATCGTGTTCTTTCTTGTATAATTTATGTTTATGTTTTCCTTGTGAATGTTGTGTCTCTGATGCTCTGTGCCTGTGATGCTGCTGTAGGTAAGTTTTTCATTGAACCTGTGTGCACATTTACTTGTGCATATGACAGTAAACTCAACTTTGACTTTTCCTCAACATTGACAACTCTTGTTCAGCCAAAATGGACTCTGGACCGAATGCCTTCTGTGTCAGGTCTCCCCTCAGCACCATCACCTTATGTGGATGGGCACTTTCAGTTCAGGTCAGCCATGAACTTACTGAATGGCGGAGCACCTTAAGGGGCGGCCTGGCTCTGTTTTTTAATCTTTTCCACCTTTCAGGGAAACCCTAGGCTGCTGAAAAGTCAGGGAGTTCTCAGACTCAGAGACTAGCGTAGCCCTTGCAATTAGCAGAACATCACATCCACCCTCATTTCCCGTGAAAGGTTGAAATCAGATGGGCGTGTGCTTTCAGAAGTACATTTAAACATAAAAACTCATTAACTTTTATTTACCACATGCCAAAGGCTGACTAAATACTGCGAAATATTGCTGCAGAACAGAACTGGCGTGTCGATGACTGGACCTTGTTGTAATTACTTTCAACAGAAACTCACTGACATCTCAGTTTGGCTGAGCAGGTTCCTTCATACACTGATGCTTGAAATCCTTTTGTAAATATGGGATCAAGGCCAAGGAATTGAACGCAATACCTCAGCATAACAAGCCTGCTTTATGTTAACTCGTTAGCCTGCAGTGAATTCTCCACATCACGTTAACAATGCTGCCCGGATTCAAGACCGATCTCAGTCACTTTTGCACACCCCCCCTCGCCAAGGATCATTTTGGAGCGATATACTCCAAAGGATGTCGTGGTGAATTTAAAAAATAATTAGTGCTGTGAGTATTTCATCACAGTAAGCCAGTTTCTGACGAAGTGTCAGAGGGCAGTGGGTTCAAGCTGGACTCCAGGGATTTAAGTAAGAAGTCCAGATTGACACTTGCACTGAAGCACTGAAGGAACCCCACACCGTCAGAGGGGCACGTACCCAGGGTAGTGCTGCACTGTCGAGGGCTGTGTTGAGGGAGCGTGCACTGTGGGAGGGGCGGTACTGAGCAAGCAATGCACTGTCACAGGGGCAGTAGTGAGGGAGCAAAACACTTCTAAAAGGGGAGTATTGATGGAGTGCTTACAGTTTGTGGGGCCGCTGGACCATTAGACAGACAGTGCTGAGAGAGGGCCACATAGTCAGAGGTGCACTATTGAGGTGCACTCTCCAAACTTCCCTTTGGAGAGAAGGAGGATGAGAGGTGACTTGATGGAGGTGCACAAGATGATAAGAGGCATAGATCGAGTAGACAGGTCAGAGACTTTTTCCAGGGTTGACAATGGCTAAACACGAGGGGGCATAATTTTTAAGGTGATTGGAGGAAGGTATAAGGGGGATGTCACGGGTAAGTTTTTTTGCACAGAGAGTGGTGGGTGCGTGGAACGCACTGCCGGCAGAGGTTGTGGGGGCAGATACATTAGGGATATTTAAGACACTCTTAGATAGACACATGAATGCTAGAGAAATGGGGAGCTAAGTGGGAGGGAAGGGTTAGATAGATCTTAGAGCAGGATAAAATGTCGGTGGGCCGAAGGGCCTGTACTGTGCTGTAGTGTTCTATGTTCTATGAACATGGTAGCATTTTGAACAGGCAGTGCTGAGTGACCCTTGCACTGTCAGAGGGGGCATTACTGAGAGAATGTTGCAGTACTGAAACACTGAGAGACTGCCACCTCACAATCTACCTTGTTGTGACTTTGCACTTTATTGTCCACCTGCACTGCACTTTCTTTCTAACTGCATTCTGTTAGTGTTTAATGCACTGTTGTACTGAAATGACCTGCATGGATGGCATGTAAAACAATGTTTTTCACTGTACCTCAGTACAAGTGACAATAATAAACCAATTACCAACTTGCACTGCCTCTTTTACCTGAGTAACACCCCCACCCTCCCCACACCCACCCACCAGACGACAGGGATTCCTGGTGTACAATATGAAGAGCAGGCAGTTCTGGCCAACGTTCATCCCTCAAGTGCAAGGTGTTGAATTTTGGAAAGACAAGTCAAGGTAGGACTCTCACAGTGAATGGCATGGCCCTGGGGAGTGTTGTTGAACACAGGGACCTACGAGTACAAGTACATTGTTCCCTGAAAGTGGCGTCACAGGTTGAGCAGGCGAGGACTTTATTCATTGGAGTATAAAATCATGAGGGGCAGATAGGATGAATGCACACAGACTTTTACCCAGGGTTGGGGAATCAAGAACTAGAGGCGTGGGATTAAGGTGAGAGGGAAGAGACTTAGTGGGGACGTGAGGGGTAACTTTTTCACCAAGAGGATAGTCAGTACGTGGAACGAGCTCCCAGAGGAAGTGGTTGAGGTAGGTATATCAATGACATTTAAGAGACATTTGGACAGATGCGTGGAAAGGAAAGGTTTAGAGAGATATGGGCCAAACACGGGCGAATGGGACTAGCTTAGATGGGCACCTTGGTCGGCATGGACGAGAAGGGCCTGTTTCCGTGCTGTATGACTCTATGACTCAGCTATATAACAACGCCAAAAGCAGATTGACTGGTTCTTCACTGCATTCCTCTTTGATGGGAATGCAGAAAGCACAGGTGACATCCACCAAGCCGGTTCAGCCCAAATTCTTAAGCTCAAGTAATGTAACCAAGGAATCCAACCGGACAATCCCATGAGGAAATCAAAAGAAACTTCTCCCCATAGCATTAAGAGAGGGTGTAGATGGGACAGAGAGTGGAGAAATACTTAGGAAGATAGACAAGCACCAGAGAATGAAGGAAAAGCAGACGGGTGATGGAGATTAGAATAGGAGGCTTTTTTTTAATAATAAAATATTTCAAGTTTTTCTTCCTTTATTAACTAACTACTATATGTGATTATTTATTTAGAGTATTGTAATCTAAGTACGATTTAATACAATGTATTCAGTAGTATTTTTACTTTCTTTCTTGATGCATATACTCTGTATTTTTTTCATGGATTCAGTAAAAATATTGTAAAAGAATAGGAGGTTCATAAGTGGATTCAGAGTTGCTGCAGTCAGAGTGTGATGCACTGTCAAACTGGCCGAGCACTGTTGGGGAGATGCTGCAATACTGAGGGTGCATGGGACTGTTGAGGGGGCAGTACTGATTTTGCACTTGTCAGGTGGCTTTGGTTGGGTGTTTAGTTTGTTGGCCCAGGCCTCCGGATAAATGGTCCAGTAAATTATTTGGTGCACCGTCACTGTACCCTGAAGGAATCAGTGCTGTTGGGGGTTTGGTATGGAGAGGGTGCTGCAGTGTGGGAGAGGCAGGACTGAGAAGGGACCATGCTGTAGTGGGGGCAGCACTGAGGGCATGCTGCATTGTCAGCAAGCTATATCAATGGACAGCACAGGAACAGGCCCTTCGGCCCAAGATGTTGTGCCCAACTAGGTAAACTAGTAATTAAATGCCGAATTAGTCTACGCAATGTCCATATCCTTCTCCATATCCTGCACATTCATCTGCCTATCTAAAAACCTCTTAAACCCCTCTATTGTATCTGCCTCCACCACCACCCCTGGCAGCGCATTCCAGACACCCACCACTCTCTGTGTAAAAAACTTGCCCTGCAAATCTCCCTTAAAACATTCCACCTCTCACCTTAAATGCATGCCCTCTAGTATTAGACATTTCGACCCTGGGAAAAAGATACCGGCTGTCTACTCAATCTATCCCTCTCATAATCTTATAAACTTCTATCAAGATTAAGAGAGCTTTACGATTCTAAGTAAGTGGGGAGAATAACCTGTGGTGTAAATTTGATGCAAATATGATTCAGCAGAAAGTTTAAATGCAAGGATTTTGAATTAACAGCACAGCAACAGTTGCCAAATCTGTGCTCTGTGATGTGTCTGAGAGAGATGGCTGAGGGCAGAGTAAGTGCAAGTCACTCAGAAAGAACAACGCTGTTTCCATAACAGAAAACACGGAACAGAAATGAAAAAAAAGGAACAGGGATAAGCAAAATTTATGTTACCACAGCCCTTGTGTCAAAGCCAAAGGGTTATTATTAACATAATTGACAGTGATTACACCATTGCAATCTCAGGTCATGGCCATTTGAAGCACTGTTTAACCGGCACTGCTAAAATATCTCTGCCGATGAGTTCTCCAAATTGTCTGGTGTTGCTGCACACAGTGCACCCCCAGGTCTCTTTGTTAGCTGTGGCTCAGCCGATCACAGGTAGAGCTTTAAGGTTGAAGTCCCACTCCCACAATATGGTCTACCATTCCAGCAAAGTGCAGAGGGAGAGCTACACTGTTGGTGGTGCTGCCTTTTCAATCAAACATTGAATCAAGACTCCATTTGCTCATTTAGGTGAATGTAAAGAATTCTACTGGACCGATTCAAGGAAGCGAAGGGACTTCTCTCTGTTATAGTTTCCCCTCAATCAATATCTTTCAAAAGGAGATACACAGAACAGTACAGCACATGAGGGGGCCCTTCGGCCCACAATGTTGTGCCGAACTAATTAAATTAGTAATCAAATGCCCAACTAATCTAATCCCTTCTGCCTACACAATGTCCATATCCTTCCATTCCCTGCACAGTCACGTGCCTATCTAAGAGCCACCTAAATGCCTCTATTGTATCTGCCTCCACCACCACCTCTGGCAGTGCATTCCAGGCACCCACCACTCTCCGTGGAAAAAACTGGCCCCACACATCCCCTTTGAATTTACCTCCCCTCACCTTAAATGCATGCCGTCTGGTAGGAGACAGTTTAACCCCTGGGATAAAGATACTGGCTGTCTATTGTTTAAGTTCCTCATAAACCCCAATCAGATCTCCCCTCAGCCTCCACCGCTCCAGAGAAAACAACCCAAGTTTGTCCAACCTCTCCTTATAGCACCTGCCCTCTAATCCAGGCAGCATCCTGGTGAACCTCTTCTGCAACCTCTCCAGAGCCTCCACATCCTTCCTATCATGGGGCGACCAGAATTGAATGCAATACTCCAGATGCGGCCTAACTACAGTTTTATAAAGCTGCAACATAACCTCCCGACTCTTGAGCTCAATTACTCGACTAATAAAGGCAAGCATGCCATACACGAGATTATTTTCTCTTTTGTACATCCTATGAGGACAGGCACACGGGAGGAAATGAGGTCTGGCGCAGATCAGCCAATGACCATATTGAATGGGAGAGCAGGTGTAAAGGGGCTGAGAGGCCTAAGTTATTTTATGTTCTTATGTCCTCAAGAACAAGGCCTTTGAAATCCCTCTCTGAACATCCCAAAGTGCTTTGCAGTCAATGCGGTACTTTTGAAGTGAGACATGGCAGCCAAATTATGCTCAGCAAGATCCCATAAACAGCAATGTGATAAAGAGCAGCTTCTTAGTGGCGTTAGAGTCATAGAGCTATACAACGTGGAAACAGGCCCTTCGGTCCAACTTGTCCGTGCCGACTAAGGTGCCGAACTGAGCTAGCCCCATTTGTCAGCATTTAGCCCCTATCCTTCTAAACCTTTCCTATCCATGTAACTGTCCAAATGCCTGTTAAATGTCATAACTGTAGCCACCTCGACCACTTCCTCTGGCAGCTCGTTCCACATACCCAACACCTGAGTGGTGAGTACATGCCACAATCGCAGTCACAGTGGTGAGTGGCATCGCTTGAGTGAAAAATATTAGCCAGGAACCAGAATGGGAGTGCTGAGGCTTTGTAAGGTGTTGGTCAGACCACACTTGGAATATTGTGAGCAATTTTGTGTCCCTTATCTAAAGAAGGATGAGCTGGCCCTGGAGAGGGTCCAGAGGAGGTTCATAAGAATGATCCTGGGAATAAAAGGCTTTACGTATGAGGAGCGTTTGATGTCTCTGGGCCTGTACTCGATGGAGTTCAGAAGGATGAGGGGGGATCTCATTGAAACATACCGGATACTGAAAGGCCTGGATAGAGTGGATGTGGAGAGGATGTTTCTATCAGTGGGAGAGTCTAGGATCGGAGAGCACAGCTTCAGAATAAAGGGACGTCCCTTTAGAACTGTGCCGAGGAGGAATTTCTTCAGTCAGAGGGTGTGGAATTCGCTGCCACAGAGGGCTGTGGAGGCCAAGTCACTGGGTGTATTTAAGGCAGAGAGTGATAGGTTCTTGATTGGTAAGGGGGTTAAGGGTTACGGGGAGCAGCTGGGAGAATGGGGTTGAATAAAAAAAACAGTCATGATTGAATGGTGGAGTAGACTCGATGGGCCGAATGGCTTAATTCTGCTCCCACGGCTTGTGAACTTGCACCCAGAAATCACACAGAGACGTGTCTTGCACACAGAGACGAGAATGCTGCAGAGAGATCAGAGGTGATGCAGGTCGAAAGTAAACGATTCAGTGGTGGAAAGAAAATCTAATGATCGAAAGGAAACCACATTGCTCAAGATGGAAAAGCCCAGGCAGTGAACTTTACTTGGCGACCTGGGCTGTTCACCACAGTGCAGTACTGTATACACAAGCTCTCTCAGAGAGAGCTCTCAATGGAAATAATGACGGCAGGAAAGAACTTCAGTTATGCGCAGATCCATGGAGTTTTAAGCCATGTCATCACAACATAGGAGAATGAGGGGCGACCTTATCAACGTGTTTAAAATTATGAGAGGCATAGATAAGGTGGACGGTAACAGTCTTTTCCCCAGGGTAGGGGAGTCCAAAACTAGGTGGCATAGGATGAGGGCGAGAGGGGAAAGATTTAAAAGGGACCTGAGGGGCAACTTTTTCAAGCAGAGGGTGGTGAGTATATGGAACGAGCTGCCAGAGGAAGTGGGTGAGGCAGGTACAACAGTATCATTTAAGAAGCACTTGGATAGGTACATGGTAGGACAGGGCTTGGAGGGATATGGGCCAAAAATTGGGACTAGCTGGATGGGCACCGTGGTCGGCACGGACTGGTTGGGCCGAAGGGCCTGAATCTCTGCTGTATTGCTCTATGACTCTATAACCTTTGGAAACTGTTGTAAATTTGATCTGGTAGCAAACCACCAATGAAATGGAGTAACCCAATAAAATAAAGGTCAATAACTTAGCAGCAAGTGCTGGCCTTTGCATGACCTCCTTGCTTCTTCCCCTGCCCCTCTCTCAATGTACAGGTGGTAATTGTGGTTGATATTCCTGGTTATCAGTTCGCCATCTCTAGACTACTGAACTCTCACTGCACCTAAACTGCGGTCACATTTTTTTTATGTACGTATGCTACATTGACTTATCTAATCTGAAGCAGCGTTATGTAAATAAACCAAACAAGCATTCAGAGGAGCCCTGCTTGTTCGATAATCTAATCTGCTTCCCCCATTGAAGAGCAGCTGAAATGAATATGCAGCATGTAGTCATGTCTGTGTCCGTCGTGTGGGGTCGTGGGATGGGTGGGTGTACAAGACCCAGAATCTGGACGCAAAATGATGTCAGGCATTCCATGCATCCAGTCAATCGACCATCGATTTGTTCAGATACAGGGGGAGCTTGGATGTGGGTGGTATAAGGAAGGTTGGTTAAATTCAGGTAAGTTCACTCTGAAAGCATGCAGGTTCAAAAAAAATCAAAATTCAGGAATCTTCAGGAATCTTCCTGAATTCTTTTAGAATTCAGTAAGACTGAAATGAAAAATGATGTGTTGGAAGTGGAAAGCATACTAATCCACCTCTATTAAGGGAAAACGGGGTAGAGTCTTACGGTCATACAGTACAGAAATAGGCCCTTCGGCCCAACTGGTCCATGCCGACCAAGATTCCAATCTAAACTAGTCCCATTTGCCCGAGTTTGGCCCATATCCCTCTGAACCTTTCCTATCCATGTACCTGCCTAACTGTGTTTTAAATGTTGTTACTGTACCTGCCTCAACCACTTCCTCTGGCAGCTCATTCCATATACTGACCACCCCCTGGGAGAAAATGTTCCTACTAAATCTCTCCCCTCTCACCTTAAACCTATGCCCTCTAGTTCTTGGTTCCCCAACCGTCGGATAAAGACTGAGTACAGTCAATCTATCAATGCCCCTCATGATTTTATGCACCTCTATAAGATCACCCCTCATTCTCTTACACTCCAATGAATAAAGTCCCAACCTGCTCAACCTCTCTCTATGACTCAGTCCCTTAAGTCCCGGCAACATCCTTGTGAAAGGGTATGGTTTAAGGGGAAGGTCTGCAGTCAATACATTAAACTTCTCTCTCAAGAATAAAGAATCTACTTGTCTGTCATTATCACCTGAGTAAAAATATCCCGAGTTTAACAGTGAAATGTGTGAAGGTTTCAGTTATGAGGAGAGACCAGAGAGGCTGGGTTTGTTTCCCTCGCAACAGAAGAGGCTGAGGAGCGACCTGATAGAGATGCACAAAGTTATGAGAGACAGAGATAGAGCAAACTTGGCCCCACATCAGAGGTGTCAACACCCGAGGGAATAGGTTTTAGGTGAGGAATAAGAGATCTATAGGACGAGATATCTTTATTAGTCACACATACATCGAAACACACAGTGAAATGCATCTTTTGCATAGAGTGTTCTGGGGGCAGCCCGCAAGTGTCGCCACGCTTCCGGCACCAACATAGCATGCCCACAACTACCTAACCCGTACGTCTTTGGAATGTGGGAGGAAACCGGAGCACCCGGAGGAAACCCACGCAGACACGGGGAGAACGTACAAACTCCTTACAGACAGCGGCCGGAATTGAACCCGGGTCGCTGGTGCTTCTGAGGAAGATATTTTTTTGCCCGGAGGGTAGTTGGACTCTGGAACGCACTGCCTGAGGGGTGGTGGAGGCAGAGGCTCTCACAACATTTAAGAAACATCTGGACAAACACTAAGTCATAGTAGGCAATAGAACATAGAACAGTGCAGCACAGGAGCAGGCCTGTCACCCACAAGGTTGTGTTGAACTAATTAAACTATCAACTAAATGCCTAACTAAATGAATCCCTTCTGTCTACACAGTGTCCATATCCCACCATTACCTGCACATTCATGTGCCTGTCTAACAGCCTCCTAAACGCCTCTATCATATCTGCCTCCACCCCCACCCCTGGCAGCCCACTCCTGGCACCCACCACTCCCTGTGTAAAAAAACTTGCCCCGCACATCTCTTTTGAACCTTCCCCCTCTCACCTTAAATACATGCCCTCTGTATTAGACATTTCGACCCAGGGGAAAATGATACCGGCTGTCTACTCTATCTATGCCTCTCATAAACCTCTGTCAGGTCTCGCCTCAGCCTCTGTCACTCCAGAGAAAACAACCCATATCACATGCCCTCTAATCCAGGCAGCATCCCGGTAAACCTCTTCTGCAGCCTGTAATGGATCAAAGATTCTCCTGCAATGGGCCAAGTGCTGGTAAATGAGATTAGTATACATAGGTACATGATGGTCAACACCGAAATGGTGGGCCAAAGGTCTGCCTCAGTGATCTATGAATGCAATCAGATAAAATGCAACAATGCACCCACGAGTATTAGGACTGATTATAAGCTTTAAAAGAGGTAAAAATAAGGATTGGGAAGGAGATTTCAGAGTGTAGGCAGCTAAAGGTGTGCTCACTAATGGTAGAGCAACTACGTACGATCAAAAAGCCAGCAATGGGGATGGCTGGAGGTTTCAGCCTGGAGAAGATTGCAGAGGTAGCAGTGGAGGCATTTGAAAACAAAGGTGAGAATTGAACCCTGCCAGTCAGGAAGAACTAGGGTGAGGGGTGAAGATGGCCGTAAGTAAATCATGATACAGTTTTGACTGAGTTCAGGTTTAGGCAGCTTGCAAGATAGAAAATGAGCCAGAAGAGAGCACTGGAATAGTTAAGTCTAGAGATAGGGAAAGGTGTGGTTGAGGGTTTTGGCAGCAAATGAGCTGAGGTGTTGGTGGTCTTGGATAGGGACTTGAAGCTGGGTTCCTATTAGACATCAAGGCTGGCCTGAACTCAGACAGCAGTTAGAGAGAGTGATGGCGTCAGTGGTGTCGAGGCTTTTCAACCCACTGCACACTTCCCGAAAATCTGTCTCATTCCTATAAGTACTGAAATACCTGAACACACAAGGCAGTGCTTTGATCTACTCAGCAACGCCAGCAGAAGGACAGTCAGTTCTCTTCAAATTCCTAAGACCCTTGGCAAGAATTACAAGTCTCACATCATCTTTCCGGCATTCCTCATTCTTTCAGGAGGGAGCAATGGAAACGTGGCACCAGAACTGGGAAGAAATGAGACAGGATTGGGTCGTGGCGAGGACGTCACCTCTGGAACCGTAACCAAGTCTGAGGCAGGGGGCTTCAGAGATGGCCAGAGAAGAGAGATGACTGGAAGGCTGGGAGGTGTGTTGGGGAGGGAAGGAAGGGGATTCAGAAAGAGAAAGTAAAAGTCCTTCTCCTTAAACTCTGTCCCAAAGACAAAGTCAGAGTGAAACCCGACTGCAAACTGTTTGAGCTGACCTCACATGTATGAATCCGACTGCTTAATATTAGTTTGGCTGTATGTTGCCCTGTTTTATGTTGTGAAATTGAACACAGAACATAGAACATAGAACATTACAGCACAGTACAGGCCCTTCAGCCCACAATGTTATGCTGACATTTTATCCTGCTCTAAGCCTTCCTTCCCACATAGCCCTCTATTTCTCTATCATTCATGTGTCTATCTAAGAGTCTCTTAAATGTCCCTAATGTATCTGCCCGCATAACCTCTGCCGGCAGTGCATTCCACGCACCCACCACTCTCTGTGTAAAAAACTTACCCCTCACATCCTCCTTATACCTTCCTCCAATCACCTTAAAATTATGCCCCTCGTGTTAGCCATTTTCGCCCTGGGAAAAAGCCTCTCACTGTCCACTCGATCTATGCCTCTTATCATCTTGTACACCTCTATCAAGTCACCTCTCATCCTCCTCCTCTCCAAAGAAAAAAGCCCTAGCTCACTCAACCAATCATCATAAGACATGCTCTCCAATCCAGGCAGCATCCTGGTAAATCTCCTCTTCACCCTCTCTGAAGCTTCCATATCCTTCCTATAATGAGGTGACCAGAACTGAACACAATATTCCAAGTGTGGTCTAACTAGAGTTCTACAGACCTGCAACATTACCTCGTGGCTCTTGAACCCAATACCCTGACTAATGAAGGACAACACACCATATGCCCTATCAACCTGCACGGCAACCTTGAGGGATCTATGGACGTGGACCCGAAGATCCCTCTGTTCCTCCACACTGCTAAGAGTCCTGCCATTAACCTTGTATTCTGCTTGCTTCAAAGAGTAAATGGGTTCAGTTTCAGGTAAGTGGGAAGAGAGGACTACCAATACCCTTTTATTATTTTACCAAGGTGATCATTACCACCTTTGTTTTCCAATGTTTGTGGAATATATTAAAGTCAAAGTCAAATTTATCGTCATATGCACAAGTACATGTGTGCACAGGTGCAATGAAAAACTTACCTGCAGCAGCATCACAGGCACAGAGCATCAGATACACAACATTCACAAGAAAAACATAAATTAAACATGAACTATGCACAGTTTTTACAAGAAAAAACACAACCGGAACAAAAAAAGCAAAGTCCATTTTAGTGGAAAGTGATTAAAGTGGTCATAGTTTTGCTGAACTGTAGTGATTAGGGTTGTGCCGGTTGGTTCAAGAACCAAATGATTGAAGGGAAGTAGCCGTTCTTGAACCTGGTTCAGGCTTCTGTACCTCCTGCCTGATGGTAGCTGCGAGAAGATAGCATGGCCTGGATGGTGGCGATCTTAGATAATAATGTTGCTTTCTAGAGGCAGCACCTCCCGGAGATACTACCGATGGTGGGGAGGGTTGTGCCTGTGATGCATTGGGCTGAGTTCACTGCTGTCTGCAGCTCCTTACATTCCTGTGCATTCGATTAATGATTTGCACTGATGTAAGGACCACAATTAAGAAATTTGCCAAAGAAACCGTGGATTGATAGTGTGGTCAATAGTGCGGAAGCAAGTTCTAGAGCTGCAGAAAGGTGTCATAGATTAGTAGGTGGGTAGGTAAGTAGCAAATGGAATTCAGTCCAGAGAAACATGAGGTAATATACTCAGGGAAAACAAATAAGGGAATAGATGCTAAATGGTAGAACATCAGAAGTGAGGAAGAATGTGTCAGGGTTCCCAGTACTGGCCCTCGATTCGGCTCCATTGATGGTGCCTTGTTGTACAGCACATGGATTCCATGCTCGACTAATTGCATAATGACACACACCTGTGCCCCTTCAGGGGCCTAGCATAAGTATCTGGGTTTCTCTAGCACTAGTTGCCAGAATATTGGTCAACCTTTGGGTATATTTTGGCTCTTGGCTGCTTAGGGTTGTCAGCTCTAGAGCAGTCCTGGCTTCACTGTTCCTCTGAGGATATCCAGTTTTTGTGCTGGAACTCCACCTCAGATCCCTGAGGCAAGATTCCTTCCAGTTGCTGCCTGTGTTTGGTTCTGAGGAAGTATCCTGACCCCAGTCTCGTACCAGTGTGCTGCATTTGGGTTCTCTGTGAGCTTGCTCTTCGCTCAGCATTGACAGAATAATGCTACCTACAACTATCTTAAAATAATAGGACAGGTAGATCATGTGATTAGAAGGTAAGAAACTTTCCAAGGTGTAGTCCATGGGAGAAGAGAGGATATGCTTTAATCTGGAAAACATTGGCTAGGTCACAGCTCAAGAACTATGACTAGTTCTGGTCACCACAGCACATGAAGGATGTGACAGAATTAGAGAGGGTGCAAAGGAGATTCCCACCTGGGTGGGAGAGTTTTAGTTATGAATGGAGATCATTTAGGCTGGGAAAACGTTGGGGATACTCAGTGCGTTAGGTAGCATCTGTGACGGCAGAAACAGTTGACAGTTCAGGTCTTAACTCTTCACCATCAGAGATAAATTGGTCACAGCCTTGTTCCCAGGTTAGGGGAGTCTAGATTTAAGGTGAGAAGGCATAGATTTAAAAGGGAGCTGAGGGGCAACTTTCACACAGAGGGTGGTAATTGAGTATATGGAACAAGCTGCCAGAGGAAATGGTTGGGGCAGGTGCAATTACATTGGGTACATGGATAGGAAAGGCTTAGAGGGACAATGAGCCAAATGCAAGCAAATGGGACTAGCCCAGGTTGGCAACTTGTCAACATGGACCAGTTGGGCCAAAAGGCCTGTTTCTATGCTGTATAACTCTATGACTCTATACTGCCTGACCTGCCTAGACTCCCCTACATATTGTATTTCAGATTTGTAGCATCAACAGTTTTATTTTTGCCTTTTAATGACTGAAGTTGGAGGTTATTTTCTTTGGAACAAAGAAAGCTGATGCGAGTTTTAATTGAAGTGTATGAGATAACAGAAGATGTAGACAGGGTGAAAGGAAAGCACCTACAGCAGTGGGGTCAGTAAACTGGTGGACGAGAAGGTTAATTGGCAGAAGGATTAGAGTCAGAGTCAAAGAGCACGGACACAGGCCCTTCGGCCCAATGGTCCATGCCGACCAAGATGTCCATTCAAGCTAGTCCGAATGGCCAGTGTTTGGCCCATAACCTTTCCCATCCATGTACCTGTCCAACTCTTTTAAAAGTTGTTATTGCACCTGCCTCAACCACTTCCTCTGGCAGCTGATTCCACATAGATACTACACTTTGTGTGGGGGGGGGGGGGAAAAAAGTTAAACTTTAAACTTTATTTATACAGCATTATAACAGGCTCTTCCAGCCCAATGAGTCCACGCTGCCCAATTACACCCATGTTAACCTATGAACCTGTACCTCTTTGGAATGTGCAAGGACACTGGAGCACCTGGTAGCATAGCGGTCAGTGTAAAGCTATTACAATGCCAGTGACCCGGGTTCAATTCCAGCTGCTATCTGTAAGGAGTTTGTATGTTCTCCCCGTGTCTGCGTGGGTTTCCTCCCACATTCCAAAGACGTACAGGTTAGGAGCTGCAGGCATGCTATGTTGATGACAGAAGAGTGGCAACACTTCCGGGCTGCCCCACCCAGCACATTCTCAGTAACGCAAAAAGACATATTTCACTGTGTGTTTCGATATACATGTGACTAATAAATAAATATAATATATCTTATAACACACATAGTCATGGGGAGAACGTACAAACTTCTTACAGACAGTGGCGGGAATTGAACCCCGATCGCTGGTGCTGTAACACTGTTACGCTGACCACTATGGTACCATGCTGCCCCTCAAGTTCCTCTTAAATCTTTCCCCTCTCACTTTAAGCCCATGCCCTCTAGCTCCTGATTCCCCAACTCTGGGGGAAAAAAACAGAGTGCATTCACCCTATCTATGCCCCTTATGATATGATCACCTCTCAGTCTCCTACACTTTAAGGAAAAGGTCCCAGCCTGTCCAACCTTTCCTGATAACTCAGTCCCTCAAGTCTTGGCAACATCCTTGTAAATCTTTTCTGCACTCTTTCCAGTTTAATAACGTCTTTCCTATAGTAGGGTGACCAAAACTGAACACAATACGCCAAGTGTAGCCTCACCAGTGTCTTGTACACATGCATCATGACCTCCCAAGTTCTATACTCAATGGCCTGACTAATGAAGGCCAGCATGCCAGAAGCCTTCTTCGCCGCCCTGAAGGGAGTTGAGAAAATACCTTGTCACTCAACAAGTGGCTGCATCTGGAACTCACCGCCTTAAAGGATGGAGGGAAGGAAGGAACCCTCACGACACCTAAAGGAGACTTGGGTGAGCACCCAAGTCAGCTACGAACCAAGAAGTGCGAGGTGGGGTTAACCCCGGTAGTCTATATTGGATGGCATAGGCATGATGCACTGAAAAGTCTGTTGTATACTTCTGCGACTCTAAATGATTAATTCCAAAACATTCTTCTCATGAGGAGTGCATGACAGATGCAAGATGGTGAGTCATTAAAAGTGAAATCAGAATAGCTGGGAACTTAGGAACTGCAAAAGAAAAAAAATTGACAAGTCTCCACCTGGTTGGCCAACTAGTAGCTGCATGGTACAGGGGTAATGGAAATTGATGACTAACTCATGCGATGAAATCCACTGAGAAAATAAGTTGTGCAGGCTTGATGGTTATGTTACTGTAACATTAGTCTGGGTATGTTACTGGACTAGTAATCCAGAGGCTCGGACTTAAGATCGAGAGACATCAGTCTGAATCCCACAGCAGCTGAAGAACTTAAATTCAGTTAATTAAAAGAAGATGGAATAAAAAGCTGGTCCCGATAATGGAGACCATAAAACTATGGAGCTGTCGTGAATACTCATCTGGTTTACTAACGTCTCTCAGGGAAGAGAATCTGTCATCCTTATCCTACATGTGACTGCATTCCCACAGCAGTGTGGTTGAATCTTGACTTCACTCTAAGATGACCCAGTCAGACCAGTTCAAGTACATCTGGGGATGGGCAATAAATGCTGGGCTTGCCAGCAATGTTCATAACTTGTGAATTAATAACAAAGACGTAGAGTACATCTTGCTGTATAACAGTGTATGAAAATAGTTATTCAAGGTACAGGTACAATGATCAAATTCAGACCACTGCTCTGCCCAAGACAGCAAGAAACTGCAGAGAGCTGTGGACACAGCTCAGTACATCACGGAAACCAGCCTCCCCTGCATGGACTCTGTCTACACTTCTCGCTGCCTCGGTAAAGCAGCCAGCATAATCAAAGACTCCTCCCACCCCAGACATTCTCTCTTCTCCCCCCCCCTCCCATCGGGCAGAAGATACAAAAGCCTGAGAGCACGTACCACCAGGCTCAAGGACAGCTTCCATCCCGCTGTTATAAGACAATTGAATGATCCCCTAGTACGATAAGATGGATTCTTGACCTCACAATTTGCCTCGTCATGACTTTGCACCTTATTGTCTGGCTGCACTGCACTCTCTCTGTAACTGTAACACTTTATTCTCCATTCTGTTATTGTTTTCCCTTGTACTATCTCAATGCACTGTGTAATGAAATGATCTGTGTGGATGGCATGCAAAACAAAGCTTTTCACTGTACCTCAGTACGTGTGACAATAATAAACCAATTTAGCATATTCTGCAATGGATTTTCGTGATCCTGCCACAGTTCTATTGAGGAAAAGCACCTATAGTTAAGGCAAGAAAGGATGTTACGGTTGCTGCAATGTCTTCTCTTCAGGATAGATTACTGGTTTTCAGAATCAGTTGGTTACTGACCTAGCGTAAACAGTGTAAAGCTCTCACCCATGCTGGTAAATTGACTGACCCCACGTCATTGAAAGCCAGGACACCTTTATCAACTTACAACAGTTGGGTGTGGGAGATTGACATAACTGAAATTACTTGACACTGAGGTAAAAACTCAAGTGCGAACAAAAGCTATTCTAATTAGACTGCCATGTTAAAATTATCTGACTGATTGATGAGAGCCAATGGCTCTACACTTGATAGGGTAGACAGAAACAGACCACTCCACAAACTGATCTGTGGCAATGCACATGCTCCATACTGCCCTCAGGCCCACCTTATCAGGTCAGCATTATCTTTTGCTCATTTCTCCATGACAGGATCTCCCCAGATGCATATTAAATCATTTGCATAACAGATCACAGATGGTGAAGTTCCACAAACAATTGTACCTCAATCCTGCAGGTAGTGTCAATGCCAAATAACCCAATGTAGCTCAAACTTGACATATGGCACCAAAAGTTGAGCATGGGATGAGGAGAATTTCTTCACTCAGATTACAAATTATTGATTCTTGGGCTGCAGTGAAGTAGAGAGTGGCGTGTACCAGGATCAACGACTCTGAGAGTTACACAGCATGGAAACAGGCCCTTTGGCCCAACTGGTCCATGCCGACCAAGATTCCCAATTAAACTAGTCACGTTTGTCCCGAGTTTGACCCTTATCGCTCTAAACCTTTGCTATCCATGTACTTGTCCAAGTGCCTTTTAAATGTTCTTAATGTCGCTGCCTTACCACTTCCTCTGGCAGCTCATTCCATATACTGACCACCTTCTGGGTGAAAAGGTTGCCCCTCAGGTCCCTTGTAAATCTCTCTGCTCTCAGCTTAAACCTATTCATTCGAGTTCTTGATTCTCTAAACTGTGTGCATTCACCCTATCTATGCCCCTCAAGATTTTATACACCTCTATAAGATCACCTCTCAGTCTCCTACGCTCCAAGGAATAAAGCCCTAGCCTGCTCAAGCTCCCTCCATAACTCAGTTCCTTGAGTCCCTGCCATCTGATGTAGTAAATACAGGCCCACTCTTAAGCTTTAAGAATAAATTGGATAGATACATGAACGGAGAGGTCTGGATAAGATAAGATAAGATCTTTATTAGTCACATGTATATCGAAACACATAGTGAAATACACCTTTTGCGTAGTGATTTTGGGGGGCAGCCCGCAAGTGTCGCCACACTTCCGGCGCCAACATAACATGCCCATAACTTTCTAACCTGTACGTCTTTGGAACGTGGGAGGAAACCGGAACACCCAGAGGAAACCCACGCAGACACGGGGAGAACGTACAAACTCCTCACAGACAGCGGCCGGATTTGAACCCAGGTCGCTGGCGCTGTAAAGCATTACGCTAACCACTATGCTACTGTGCCTGGACTGGGTGCAGGTAAGTGGGACTAGCGGAATAACGTTTCGGCACAGACTAGAAGGGTCGAATGGCCTGCTTTCGGTGCTGTAGTGTTCTATGGTTCTATGTTCTATGGTTCTAACATCCTCGTAAATCTCCTCAGCACTCTTTCTAGCCTTAATGGCATCTTTCCTATAGCAAGGTGACCAAAACTGAACACAATATTCCAATTGCATCTCCACTAATGTCTTATACAACTGCAACAGAACATCCCAGCTTTTCTTAAGCCTTTGGTGTACAGGGCACAATTTCCAAATCTGCTGATGACGGGTAACTCTGAGGAGGAAAGTAACAGGCCAAGAACACACAGACCAGCTGGTGGGATGGGCAAATTAAGAGGCGGGTGAAATTTCGAGCTGGGATATGTGAAGTGCTACCTGTGGCAGGAAGAATGAAAAGAGACGATATCGAGGATAGAGTTCTAAAAGGGGGACAAGTACAGAGAGATTTAGTGGTAAATGTCATTAGTTCATTGAGAGTGGATAGCAGAATGAGAAACCAACTAAAAAGCCTTATCGAGTCACAGAGTCACACAGCACGGAAACAGGCGCAAGTAGAGATGTGGAGGCGTTGGAGAGGGTGCAGAGAAGATTTTACCAGGATGCTGCCTGGATTAGGGAGTATGGATTATGAGGAGAGACTAAAGGAGCTAGGGCTTTACTCATTGGAGAGAAGGAGGATGAGGGGAGACATGATAGAGGTGTACAAAATATTAAGAGGAATAGAGTGGACAGCTAGCGCCTCTTTCTCAGGACACCAATGCTCAATACAAGAGGGCATGGCCTTAAGGTAATGGGTGGGAAGTTCAATGGAGATGTCAGAGGGAGGTTTTTCACCCAGAGAGTGGTTGGTGCATGGAATACGCTGCCTGGGGTGGTGGTGGAGGCTGATATGTTGGTCAAGTTCAAGAGATTGTTAGATAAGCATATGGAGGAATTTAAGATAGAGGGATATATGGGAGGAAGGGGTTAGATAGTCTTAGGTGTGGTTTGAAGGTCGGCACAACATGGTGGGCCGAAGGGCCTGTATTGTGCTGTATTGTTCTATGGTTCCATAGGCCCTTCGGCCCAACTGGTCCATGCCGACCAAGGTTCCCAGCTAAGCTAGTCCCATTTGCCTGGGTTTGGCCCATATCCCTCTAAGCCTTTCCTATCCATGTACCTGTCCAAGTACCTTTTAAATGTTGTCAACATACCCTCCTCAACCACTTCCTCTGGCAGCTCATTCCATATACTGACCACCCTCTGGGTGAAAAAGTCATGAGAGCACGCAGGAGAGGTTAACCAGGATGCTGCCTGGATTAAGAGGGCAGGTGCTATAAGGAGAGGCTGGACAAATTTGGGATGTTTTCTCTGGAGTATCAGAGGCTCAGAGAAGTTTATAAGATCATTGGAGACATAGATAAATAGCTGGTATCTTTTTTCCGGGGTAGAAATGTCTATTACAAGAGGGCATGTGTTTAAGGTGAGTGGGGAAAGTTCAAAGCGGACGTGCAGGGCAGCTTTTTTACACAGAGAGTGGTGGGTGCCTGGAATGGACTGCCAGGGAATTTTGTGAAAACAGATTGGAATTGGTTTATTATTGTCACTTGTACTGAGGTACAGTGAAAAACTTGTCTTGCATACTGATCGTACAGATCAATTCATTACAACAGTACAATGAGGTAGTACAAGGTAAAACAATACAGAATGCAGAATAAAGTGTATCAGCTACAGGTAAAATGCAGTGCAGGCAGACAATAAGGTGCAAGGTCGTAACAAGGTAGATTGTGAGGTCAAGAGTCCATCTTATTGTAGTAGGGGAACGTTCAATAGTCCTTTAACAGCGGGATAGAAGCTGTCCTTGAGCCTGGTGGTACGTGCTTTCAGGCTTTTGTATCTTCTGCCCGATGGGAGGGGGGAGAAGACAGAATGTCCGGGGTGGCTGGCTGCTTCACCGAGGAAGTGAGGAGTACAGACAGCATTCAAGAGGATTTTAGGTAGACACATGAACGCAGGGAATGGAGGGATATGGATCATGTGCAGGCAGAAGGAATTAGTTGAATTTAGCATCAGGCTCGGCACAGGCATTGTGGGCCGAAGGGCCTGTTCCTGTTCAATGTTCTATGTTCCAAATTGAGCCATTGAGCACAAGAGCAAGGAACTTGAGAAGAACCTCCATAAAACATTGGTTCGGGCACTGGAGTACTGTGTCTAGTTTTGGACTGCACAACTTTAGGGAAGATGTGAAGGCTTCGGACAAGGGTCTGAAGAGATTTACCAAAATGATTCCAGCGATGAGAGTGATTAGACTGGAGAAGGTGGGGTTGTTCTCCGTGGAGCAGAGGAGGTTTGCAAGGAGATCCAATTAGGTCATTTAAAATCATGAAAGAACTGACAGAACAGATAGGAAGAAACTATTCCCCTCATTGGTGGAGAGGCCAAGAACTGGGAGATGAAAAACACAATGATGCTGAAGGAACTCAGCAGGCCAGGCAGCATCCGTGGAGAAAAGCAGGTGATCAATGGTCAACTTCCTTAGGACTGAAGATAGGAAAAGGGGAAGCCCAATATATAGGAGGGCAGTGATAGGTGGATAAAAGAGGGGAGGCGGGGTGGGCACAGGGTGGTGACAGGTAAGAGATAGTGATAGGCAGGTGTGGGGGAGGAGGGGAGAGCAGATCCACAGGGGGATGGGTCAAAGGTACGGAGAGAAAGGAAAAAAGGTAGAAAAAAAGAGAGAGAGGCTAAGAAAAGGAAGAAGAAGAAGCATGGTGGGCTGTGTGGGGGAGGGGAGTGGGGATTAGCTAAAGTGGGAGAATTCAATGTTCATGCCGTTAGGCTGCAAGGTTCCAAGATGGAAAATGAGGTGCTGTCCTCCAGTTGCTCTTTGAATTCTCCTGGCGGTGGAGGAGGCAAGGACTGACATATCAGTGATATGTGGAGGGGGAGTTGAAGTGACTGGCACTGGGGAGATGCAGATTGAATGTAAAATAAAACCACTAGGTGCTGAAAATACAAGATGCACCGATCTGACATGGCCTGCAATTCCAGAAAGTGCAGTGCATCTGTGTTTTTTTGCTTTCTGACAGATTAAGGTAATTGGCAAAAGTACCGAGAGTGATAAAAGGAAAACTTCTCTCACATAAGTGGTTAGGTTTAGAGAACATGCACGTTTAATTGTAGCATTCTAGAGGAGCTGGATACTTATCTGAAAGGACGGAATTTGCAGATTTCTGGTGACAGGGCAGTGGGAGCAACTGGATTGCTCTTGGACAGAGTCAGTTTAAACTAGACAGGTTGAATGAATGACCTCTTTCTCTGCTGAAGCTATTCTGTGTTTCTGATGTCTCTGAAGATGATGAAATCTATCTGAGAAAGAAGGTGGAGCTTGGAATCAAGGGAGGGAGGTGGGAGGGCAGATGTGTCTCTATTTAAGAGACAGCTTGAAGAGCCAAGGGAATTGAGGGAAATGGGATCACTGAGATATTGATGGAGCAAGCTCAAATATGTCTTTTTTATCCCCTCTTCTTATGATCTTAAGTAATCATGTGGAATGTTGATCCTAAATCTACAACTGATAAACAATACTATATCTGCTTCTTAGATACAACACTTAGTATGCCAATCTGATGATCACCTCTGTCTCAAGAATGGCATGCAATGTAGTCGCAAAAATACACTGTAGGGTTCTTCACTGTCTGACTGAAACAATAACAAGATTAAACTATGATCAGTGGTGAGCAGGATGCTGTTCTTTACCAAGGTAACTTGCGAGATGAGGAGGCCCAAAACGTCAGCTACCAGCAAGGCTCAGTAGTTTGACAGCTGAGGTAATAAGAGACTTGGATTGGGAGTGAGGTGGGGGTTGGTGGAACTGAACGTGATGAAATCATTTGTCGGTCAGGAAGAATCCTTTGACCTTCACTAAAAGATACTGCTCTGGAATATTAACCATGTGACAGATTCCTCACCCACTGCTTCACAGAAGTTATACTCTATCAAAGCCTCCCACCCTTTCAATAGCAAGTACAGCTCCTGCCTCTCTCTGCTAGGAAGAATGGTCACCCATTGCAAAGCTCTTGGAAAATCAGGTGTGCTTTGGGTGGCCAATATAGCCTTGGTTATCTTTTGGTTTGTCTGTTGAACTGTTTCCAGGTCTGTGGTGAGCTGAGCTGTCACCTGATTGCCTATTAAATCTTTGAAAAGCCTGATCACTCTCACTCTCACTCTGCCCTGAGAAAGGTTTTGCAATCAGCACGCATGACCAAGTCTGCAGTTTTGACACGAGGGAGTCTGAGAATTTTCCACAACCAACACTCAGGGAGTGGCGGCTTCAGGAGCATGGGGGGAATTCTTTGTGAAAAATGTAACCAAAAACATCCCTTTTAAGAGAAATCCAGGACGTGTTGGAATTTCACAGCTGGTCCTATCCAACAGTGAGGAGGTCAACATTTGGATAAAGCCTTCATCCCTGATTAAGGATTATGTCCACAACTGTCTTGCCTTTTCTCTGACATCGATGGTGCACTTCCTGCGCTCTTGGCATAATTTCAGAAGTATTGCTATTGCATAATTTTAAAACCAGTTTTAAGAAAAGTCGGACTGAAGGAATTTCCCAAAATAGAACACAGAACATTACCGCACAGGAACAGGCCCTATGGTCCACGATGCTGTGCTGAACTAATTAAACTAGTAATTAAATACCTAACTAAACTAATCCCTTCTGCCAACACAATGTCCACATCCCTCCATCCTCTGCACATCCATGTGCCTACCTAAGAGCCCCTTAAATGTCTCTATCGTATCTGCATCCACCACCACCCCTGGCAGCACATTCCAGGCACCCACCACTCTCTGTGTAAAAATAATTTGTCCTGCACATCTCCTTTGACCTACCCCTCTCACCTTAAATGCATGCCCTCAAATATGAGACATTTTGACCCTGGGAGAAAGATACTTGCTGTCTACTCTATCTGTGCCTCTCGTAAATTTATAAACTCTTGCAAATTTCTACCGATGTACGGTGGAGGGCATTCTGACTGGTTGCATCACCGCCTGGTATGGAGGCTCGAATGCACAGGATCGCAAGAGGCTGCAGAGGGTTGTAGACTCAGTCAGGTCTCCCCTCAGCCACCAGGGCTCCAGAGAAAACAACCCAAGTTTGTCCAACCTCTCCTGATAGCACATGCCCTCTAATCCAGGCAACATCCTGGCGAACCTCTTCTGCACCCTCTCCAAAGCTCCACATCCTTCCTACAATGGGACAACCAAAATTGAATGCAATAATCATGAAGGAGGCATACCAGCGGCTCTACTACTTTAGGAGTTTGACGAGATTTGGTATGTCACCAGACTTGCAAATTTCTACAGATGTACAGTGGAGACCATTCTGACTGGTTGCATCACCGCCTGGTATCGAGGCTCCAATGCACAGGATCGCAAGAGGCTGCAGAGACTTGCAGACTCAGCCAGCTCCATCACGGGCACAACCCTCCCCACCATCGAGGCCATCTTCAAGAGGTGGTGCCTCAAGAAGGTGGCATCTATCATGAAGGACCCTCACCATGCCGTCTTCTTGTTACTACCATCGGGGAGGAGGTACAGGAACCTGAAGACCTACACTCAATGACTTACGAACAGCTTCTAAACCTCTGCCATTAGATTTCTGAACAGTCCATGAACCCATGAACACTACCTCATTATTCCTTTTTTGTTTGCACTATTTATTTATTTTGTAATTTACAGTAATTTTTATTCCTTGCACTGTACTGCTGCTGCAAAACAACAAATTTCATGTTATATAAGTCAGTGTTAATAAACCTGGTTCTGATTCTGAATAATTCCATAATTGAATGAACCTTGCAGGGACCTGACCACAGCTGAGCCAAAGCGATACACTCTTTCACTGCCGATACTTGGTACCCTGTGGCATTGCTCTCGATGAAGCTGGACACACTTACATGTTTTACCCAACTGATGCAATACAGAAACCTTTCCCTCGTCCCCAAAAGGTACTTAATAAAAACAGAGGATTGAATTCAGGCTGCTTATTATGACCTGGGGCAAGAAATTTATAAGCAGCAGGCAATCTGTAATCTTCCTTCCTCATTGAGCAATTCAACTCTGAGTGACCTCAGGATATTTTTACTTATTGCTTAGAATTTCACAGCACAGAAGCTGAACATTTGATCTCTGATAGAACCATCCAGTTACTCCAATCCCAATGCCTTATCCTCATAGACAGTCAGATAAGGAGAAAGTTACTGTACAGTGTTGTAACAGCAATTTGACACAAGAACATAAGAAGTAGGAGCAGGAGGAGGCCATCAATACAATCTCTTGCATTCAGAAGAAAATTTCCTAATGTCACTTTATGTTTTTCCGATGACCTTAAAATGTCCCTTTTTTCCCCGACAAACAATGAGCTTTTCCTATATGTGCATCACCGAGTCTCTTCATCAGATAGAACAGTCCAAAAGGCAAACCTACCTTGTACAATATCATGGGGAAACATTATGATTCAACGTCGTTTATAAAGGAACATGCTGTAGGGGAATTCAATGCTTTTACAATATGGTTGGAAGCGATTTGGCACGTTATGCTGGTCTTTCTTCTTTGCCAGAGTAATTCAAGCTCCTTCTTTGTGGGATTTGTGGAACATTTCTTACTTCAGCACACTCCCTCACTTTTGGTTCCAGTACATCAATGAAGATACTGGTCCTGCTTTCCCATTCACATGAAGAATTCAAAGGTTTCAATACCTTTACTGACTATCACCTGACCCATCTTTGGCTCTTGCCCTTCCCTACTTCAACTGATCTCGACTGCAGAATAGAAGGACCGAGGAATACAAGTACATGGTTCCCTGAAACTGGAGTCACAGAATGGTGAAGAAGGCATCTGGCATGCTGGCCTTCGTCAGTCAGGGCATTGACTATAGGAGTTGGGATGTTATGTTGCAGTTGTATAAGATGTTGGTGAAGCTGTATTTGGAATATTATGTTCAATTTGGGTCACCCTACTATAGAAAGATGTCACTATGTTGGAAAGAACATAGAACATTACAGCACAGTAGAGGCCCTTTGGCTCATGATGTTGCGCCGACATTTTACCCTGCTCTATTGTCTATCTAACCCTTCCTCCCACATAGCCCTCCATTTTTCTATCAATCATGTGGCTATCTAAGAGTGTCTTAAACATCCCTAATGTATCTGCCCCCACAACCTCTGCCGGCAGTGCGTTCCACGCACCCACCATTCTCCATGTAAAAAAACACAAACAAAATTATGCCCCTCATGTTAGCCATTTTTGCCCTGGGAAAAAGTCTCTGACTGTCCACTCGATCTATGCCTCTTATCATCTGTGCACCTCTATCAAGTCATCTCTCATCCTCCTTTTCTCCAAAGAGTGCAGAGGATATTTACAAGGATGTTGCCGGCACTCAAGGGAGTAATTTATAGAGAGAGCTTGAGCAGTCTGGGACTTTATTCATTGGAGTGCAGGAGAATGAGGTGTGATCTTATAGAGGTGTATAAGATCTTGAGGGGCAAAGATAGGGTCTTTTTCCAGGGTTGGGGAATCAAGAACTGGAGAGCATAGGTTTAGGGTGAGGGAAAAGATTTAATAGGAACCTGAGGGGCAACTTTTTCACCCAGAGGGTGGTCAGTATATGGAACGGGCTGCCAGAGGAAGTGGGTGAGGCAGGTACATTAACAGCATTTAAAAGGTACTTGGACAGGTACATGGATGGGAAAGGTTTAGATGCATATGAGCAAAACACAGGCAAATGGACTGACTTAGATAGGAATCTTGGTCGGCATGGACCAGTTGGGCTGAAGGCCTATTTCCATGCTGTATGACTCTATGGCCAGTGTGCAATGAAATTCCCTGCTTGTGTGAAGCTCACACAGTAAACATGGTAGGAAATACAATAATAAATACAGCAACAAGTGCAGAACAAAAGAATGCTGCAAAGAATGTCGTGCAAACTGAGGTAGTGCAAAAAGAAATGCTAAAGCAACAATAGATAGGGTAGTTAAGAAAGCTTATGGGGTGTTAGCATTCATAAGTCGTGGGATCGAGTTAAGAGCCGCGAGGTAATGATGCAGCTTTAAACTGTGTCCAGTTCTAGTCGCCTCATTATAGGAAGGATGGGGAAGCATTGGAAAGGGTGCAGAGGAGATTTACCAGGATGCAGCCTGGTTTAGAGAGTATGCATTATGAGGAGAGACTAAGGGAGCTGGGGCTTTACTCTTTGGAGAGAAGGAGGATGAGAGGAGACATGATAGTGGTGTACAAAATATTGAGAGGAATAGATAGAGTGGACAGCCAGCGCCTCTTTCCCAGGGCACCAGTGCTCAATACAAGAGGGCATGGCTTTAAGGTAATGGGTGGGAAGTTCAAGGGAGATATCAGAGGGAGGTTTTTACCCAGAGAGTGGTTGGGGCATGGAATGTGCTGCCTGGGGCGGTGGTGGAGGCAGGTACATGGTCAAATTCAAGACATTACTAGATAAGCATATGGAGGAATTTAAAATAGGGGGATAGGAGGGAGGAAGGGGTTAGATAGTCTTAGGTGAGGTTTAAAGGTCGGCACAACATTGTGGGCTGAAGGGCCTGTATTGTGCTGTACTGTTCTATGTGTTCTATGTGACAATCACGGAAGAGGTCAAATTGAGAGTCGGAGCAAGTGGCAGCACCACCGGGAAGAGGAGGTGATAGAGATGACTGGTTCAGGATCCTGATCCTCTGCCTCAGGCTTTCATTGCTGCAAAGCAAACCTTCCTCCAAAAATTGTGGTGAAATGAGTCACGTATGCAAAACTCTTTGTCACTGTTGTTCTGGTAGAGAGGGAGCTAGAAACTGCTTCTGAAGGGATTGGCTTCAACAGGCTTTATGTCGTCCAAGTCCTCATTTTTGTTGGGGGCAGGATAAATCGGCAGATTGGGGTTTATTATTGTCACATGAACCGAGGTACAGGGAACAACTGTTTTACATGCCATCCATACAGATCATTTCATCATATCATTGCATAGAGGTAGCACAAGGGAAAACAATAACAGAATGCAGAATAAAGTGTTACAGTTATAGAGAAAGTGCAGTGCAGGCAGACAATAAGGTGCAAGGCCATAATGAGGTAGATTGTGAGGTCAAAAGTCCATTTTATCGTACAAGGGAACCGTTTCAATGGTCTTATAACAGTGGGATAGAAGCTGTCCTTGAGCCTGGTGGTACGTGCTTTCAGGCTTTTGTATCTTCTGCCCGATGGGAGAGGGGAGAAGAGGGAATGTCCAAGGTGGATAAATGGGCAGAAGCAGGAAGGTGGAACAGAGGTGGACATGAAAATGAAAAATAAAACTGTAGCTACTGGAATTCTAAAATAAAAATGGTGGAAATACTCAGTAGGTCAGGCTGCATCTGTGGGAAGAGAAATAGAGCAAATGCTTCAAGTCAAAGTCTCTTCGTCAGAACTGACAAAAGAAAATCATTAAGCTGCAGGGAGGGTGGGAGAGGGAGGATGTCTCCGATCGGGTTAAAACTTAGGGTGACCGTGGGGATAAGGTGTAAACAGGTTTACCTGGTCAGTGAGTGAGTGGGAGCAGTTGGAGGGTCAGAATGTTGACAAAAGAATGCAGGTGTTGCAAAATGCAGAGCAGTGAGGACATGCCCGGCACATCAGACTGGGCACGTCCCTCTACTCCAGAGGAAAAAAAGATAAAAAGGGGAAAAAAACAAGCAAGCTAAGCAAAAACAAGCAAGCTGCTCAAGCAGAGCAATTGCTGAATGCATCACAGCTTGGTATGGCAACTGCTCTGCCCGGGACTGTAAGAAACTGCAGAGAGTTGAGGAACACAGCTCAGCACATCAAGGAAACCAGCCTCCCCTCCATGGACTCTGTCTACACTTCTCGCTGCCTCGGTAAAGCAGCCGGCATAATCAAAGACCCATCCACCCCGCACATTCTCTCTTCTCCCCCCTCCCATCAGGCAGAAGATACAAAAGCTGCAAGTATGTACCACCAGGTTCAAGGACAGCTGCTATCCCGCTGTTATAAGACTCCTGAATGGTCCCCTGGTCCAATAAGATGGACTCTTGACCTCACTATCTGTCTCGTTATGGACTTGCACCTTATTGTCTGCCTGCACTGCACTTTCTCTGTAACTGTAACACTTCATTCTGCATTCTGTTATTGTTTTCCCTTGTACTACCTCAATGCACTGATGTAATGAAATAATCTGTGTGGATGACATGCAAAACAAAGTTTTTTTCTCTGTACCTTGGTAAATGTGCAATAATAAACAAACTCTACAATTTTTTTTACCAGTATCACAGACGGGTGGCTATGAATGGTATTGGAGCACTGCAGAATATCCAATGACCCAGTCTCGCGGTCCCTTCTCTTAAGAAAAACAGCCCCTTCCTCGGACTAAACTCTGTGATAGACTTAGCATCATCAACCTCAACTGGCTGACATTACAAGATAACCAGGCCTCCTTCACGGCACAGGGCAGACACTGTAGTGTAGCTGTTTGCGTGACGCTATTACAGTGCCAGCGACCTGGGTTCAATTCGCACCGCTGTCTGTAAGGGGTTTGTACATTATCCCCGTGTCTGCACGGGTTTCCTTCGGGTGCTCCGGTTTCCTCCCAAAGACGTACGGGTTAGGAGCTGTGGGCATGCTATGTTGGCACTGGAAGAGTGGCAACACTTGCGGGCTGTCCCCAGTACATTCTTAGCAACACAAAAAGACATATTTCACTGTCTGTTTCGACGTGCATGTGACTAATAAATAAATACATAGATATCAAGGACCCAGTACTGCTGCTGGATTAACTGCAGCCCATCAACGGGATGCTCTACCACAGATGGTAAATTGAAGTCGGCTGGTCTGACTGGGTGGACCTTTCTGCTGCTGCAGGATTCCTTCAGCTGCTCATTAGAGATTCTCAGCCCAGTAATCCAGATGACAGGCAGGGCGAGAGATAGACGGGAGTGTCCAGGTCAGAGGAGGAAGGGAGGGTCCCAGGGAGGTCCCTGTATTTTGCTTAATGGCTTCACATGTTGAGGAGAGATGCAATATTAAAAGGATTAAACTGGATTACGTAAATGATAGAAAACACATTCCAAGTCACCCAGTCTTAAGCTGCTGACATGTAACTGAAAGTTTAGATGGACATGGCACTGTATGAAGGGAGAAGGGAAGGAAGTAGTTTCCACACGTCTGAGTGGGAAGATTGTGAGTTCATATTTCCCCTTCAAAGACTCAAGCACATAACTCAGGCTGAGACATCTGTGTCGTCAGTGTCAAGGACTTGTTGCACAGTCAGAGTTGCTGTCTTTTAACTAAGGCCTCATCAGCTCTCCTCATACAGTTGTAGAAAAGCTCTGAAGAGCAGAAAGAAGTTAAATAGGTAAATTGATTTATTATTGTCACATGTACGAGGTACAGTGAAAGCTTTGTTTTGCATTCCATCCATACAGAGCATTTCATCACATCAGTGCATGAGGTAGTACAAGGGAAAACAGTAACAGAATGCAGAATAAAGGGTTACAGTTACAGAGAAAGTGCAGTGCAGGCAGACAATAAGGTGCAAGGCCATAACGAGGTAGATTGTGAGGTCAGGGTCCATTTTATCGTACTAGGGGAACATTCAATAGTCTTATGACAGCAGGTTAGAAGCTGTCCTTGAGCCTGGTGGTACGTGCTTTCACGCTTTTGTATCTTCCTTGACGGTTAACTGCTTTGACCTGGTCAGTACTCTTACCCTCAACTGATATTTTGCATTATTAGTTATTCATTGCTATTTCCAGCAGATTTGCAAGCTGGTCGCTACATTTCCCACAACAGTGAATGTATTTTAAGAGTAGATAAAGTCACACAGCACAGAAACAGGCCCTTTTGGCCCAACTCGTCCATGCGACCAAGATGTCCCTCTAAGTTAGTCCCATGTGCCCACATTTGGCCCATATCCCTCTGAACCTTTCCTATCCATGTACCTGTCCAAGTGTCTTTGTAATGTTGTTAGTGTACCTGTCTCAACCACTTCCTCTGGCAGCTCGTTCCATATACCCAGCACCCTCTGGGTGAAGAAGTTTTTCCTCAGGTCCCCTCAAATCTTTCCCATCTCACCTTAAACCTTTGCCCTCTAGATTTTGGTTCTTGTCCCTGGGAAAAACAATGTGAACATATCAATTCGGAGCAGGAGTAAGCCACTTGACTTCTTGAGCTTGTTCCACAATGTAATAAGATCATGGCTGATTTGAGTATAACCACATTCTTATCTTCATACAGTGACCTTTCACTTGTCAGTATCTATCTACCTCTGCCTTAAAAAAAAGTCAAGGACTCTGCTTCAGCCTTCTTTTGAGGAAGATTTTCTAAGACTTACCATCTCTGTTTCTTAATGGGTGATGAAGGTAGTGACCCTTTGTTCTGGATTCTCCCTCGAGGAATTATCCTATCCCATTCTCCCTATCAAGACCCCTCAGGATACATAGAATTAACCATAGAACAGTACAGCACAATACAGGCCCTTTGGCCCACAATGTTGTGCTGACCTTTAAACCTCGCCTAAGAATATCTAACCCCTTCCCTCCGTAGATCCCTCTATTTTAAACCTCCTCCATATGCTTATCTAGTAACCTCTTGAATTTGACCAGTGTACCTGCCTCCACCACCACCCCAGGCAGCGCATTCCATGCCCCAACCACTCTCTGGGTAAAAACCTCCCTCTGATACCTCCCTTGAACTTCTCACCCATTACTTTAAAGCCATGCCCTCTTGTATTGAGCATTGGTGCCCTGGAACGAGGCGCTGGCTGTCCACTCTATCTATTCCTCTTAATATTTGTACACTTCTATCATGTCTGCCCTCATCCTCCCTTCTCTCCAAAGAGCAAAGCCCTAGCTCCCTTAGTCTCTCCTCATAATGCATACTCTCTAACCAGGCAGCATCCTGGTAAATCACAAAATACTACATGTTTCAATCGTTCCCCCTCATTGTTCTAAGACTCATTGAAAGTGGCTACACAGGTAGACTGGGTGGTAAGAAGGCTTATGGAATGCTTGCATCCATTAATCAGGGTATTGAGTATAGGAGTCAAGAACTTATGATACATCTCTATAGAACTCTGGTTAGGCCACATTAAGAGTATCGTGTGCAAGTCCGGTCACCTCATTATAGGAAGGACGTCGAGGCTTTAGAGAGGGTGCAGAGGAGGTTTACTAGGATGCTGCCTGGGCATGTACTAGCAGGAGAGGGTGGACAAACTTGGGCTCTTTTCTCTGGAGCGGTGGAGGCTGAGGGGTGATCTGTTGGAAGTGTATAAAATATAAGGGGCATAGATAGGGTGGACAAGCAATATCTTTTTCCCATTATTCAGTGATCCAATACCAGAGGGCATGCATTTAAGGTGAGAGGGGGTAGGTTCAGAACAGACGTGAGGAGTACGTTTTTTACTGAGAGAGTGGTGGATGCCTGGAATGCGTTGCCTGAGAGGGTGGTGGAGGCAAATTCATTGGGGGCTTTAAAGAGGGGCTTGGATGGGCACATGAATAAGAGGAAAATAGAGGGATATAGGCATTCTGTAGGTAGGAGGGATTAGCTATATCGGCACATTGTGGGCCGAAGGGCCTGTTCCGTGCTGTACTGTTCTATGTCCTAAACTCCAGCAAGTTCAACACAACCTGGCCATCCTTTCCTCATGAGACAACCCGCCCCTTCCAGGTCTTCGTCTAATAAGCCAACTCTGAACCACTTTCAGTGCATTTACATCCCATCTTCCAATGTAGGGAAGTAATTTAAATTCACTAATTGAGGGGAAATAAAATTCCCAATTCTTTCTTTCACGTAGCATACAATTTAAACACAGAGAAACAATGTGATTCGTTTCTGGAGCAACAAACAATCTGCTGGAGGAACTCAGCAGGTCAAGCAGCATCTGCGGGAAGGAAGGAAGGAATTGTCAATGTTCCGGGTCGAAACAGTTCCTTTCTTCCCACAGATGCTGCTCGACCAGTAGAGTTCCTCCAGCAGATCGTTTGTTGTTCCAATTCCCAGCATCTGTAGTCTCTTGTGTCTCTGTGATTTGTTTCTGGTTTGAACACACACCACAAGTGATGCAGTACCCTCTCCCTGTTAATTTTGAAAGTGTCCAGACTCATGGACCAAGGACACTCTCAAATGGAGAGGAGACTAATGGACTTAAGGGCACTCATCCAAGGGAGGAGAAACTAATTGAATAAGAGGTACTTTCCCAAGGAGAGATGAGCAGTGGACTAAGGGGACCCACTCAAGGGAAGGGAGTCCAGTGGGTCCAGGTGTATAAAGTCATGAGAAGCACAGATAGGGTTGGGGAATCAGAACTAGAGGGCATAGGTTTAAGGTGAGAGGGGAAAGATTTAATAGGAACCTGAGGGGCAACTTTTTTTACACAGAGGGTGGTCTGTATATGGAACGAGCTGCCAGAGGAAGGGGTTGAGGCAGGTACAGGAATAACTTTTGAAGGACACTTGGACAGGTGCATGGACGGAAAGGTTGAAAGGGATATGGCCAAGCGTTGGCAAATGGGATTAGCTTGGATGGGCATCTTGGTCGACATGGACCAGTTGGGCCGAAGGGCCTGTTTAGAGGACTTAGGTCACCCCAAGCAACAGCAGTCAAGTTCTTCCTGGTGTCCCTCTTATCATTCCCTGCACAGCCAACACCAACCACCTTCCTGTCCGATCAGATTCCATTATCTGCAGCCCTTTGCTGGTCTCCACCTATCACCTCCCAGCCTCTGTCGCTACTTCCTCTCTCCCCTCCTCCATCTGCCCGTCACCCCTCCTCAGCTGGATCCACCTATCACCTGCCAGCTCTTGCTCCACCCTTCCCCCTCAGCTCTTTATACTGGCTCTCTCCCCTTTATCCTTCAGTCCAGATGAAGGGTCTCGACTTGAAACGCCGACTGTCCATTTCCCTCCACAGATGCTGCCTGACCCGCTGAGTTCCTGCAGCATTTTGTGTGTTTGACCAACAGAAACAGACTGTTATAGCGGTTATCCCAGTATCTTTGTGTTCATGCTTTGTGTAAATGGGCTTTCCCTACTTCTCTGCCAAATAACAGGTGATATACAACAAGGAAAGAAGTCACTGCCAGACTGTAGGGGGGCAATGATGACATGTAGAGGGAAATTAGCAGATGAAACTACTTCTACAGAAGTTCTTCCAATGGAAATACCATTAATACCATATGTGCTATGCTCTGAGTCTTGGCTCAGTTATGAAAGGGAAACCCAACACCCTGTCCCAGGTCTGTGAGTGTCAGCTGAATGAGGTAAAACAGGAAGGAAGGCATTAAACAGGAGTCTGTAACAACCAGAATCATCGCCAGGGCTTTTAAAAAAGGAAAAAAAAAAAGGAAAACAGTTTTCCAAAGGCAGGAGGGGGGAGCAAATAGTAAAGTTTGCAAGCACAAAACCCTTTGCAGTCACTTCAACTAAAAGTAATGTTGGGAAGAGCTGCAGTTTGGAGTGAGATGTGGGGATTTAACAGGCCAAGTGCAGCGACTGCAAGAGCCTGGGGCTCAGAGTGAAGGGATGTGCGTCAAGTCTCACCTTCCGCACACTCGCTGGCCGCCGATACTCCCAGTAATCCTCATGAAGGGAGCTTGTGAAGGTTTGACCTGATATAATTGGGAGCTGATGAGGTCAAGGGCTCTAGAAACTGACAGGTGCACTACAGCTTCTGCAGAATCTGAACACTAAATCATTTCCTTGAACCGATATTAGCTTCCGTGCTGAGGCCCCAATAATTAAACATCTGTTGTCGCTTCCTCTCCCATCAAACCTAAAACAATTGTGTTCAAAAGATTTATGCAGAGCCTCAGTAAATGGACTATTTGATTCACAGACCACAAGCCTCGAGTTCGATTGGTGGTCAGTGTAGAAACATCTGATCTCAGCTTGGATGATAACCAGTGCAGTACAATAGCGGTTAGCGTAACGTTATTACAGCGCCAGTGACCCGGGCTCAATTCTGGCCGCTGTCTGTAAGGAGCTTGTACGTTCTCCCCGTGTCTGCGTGGGTTTCCTCCGGGTGCTCCGGTTTCCTCCCACATTCTAAAGACGTACAGGTTAGGGAGTTGTGGGCGTGCTATGTTGGCGCCGGAAGCGCGGCGAAACTTGCGGGCTGCCCCCAGAACACTCTACGCAAATGATGCATTTCACTGTGTGTTTCGATGTACATGTGACTAATAAAGATATCTTAATCTTATCTAAAATATAAGAACATAGGAACAGGGATGGGCCTTATATTCTCAGATTCTGCCTTGGGGGTCTCCAACCTGATGGTCTGAACATCGATTTCTCTAATTTCCGGCAACTCCACCCCGTCTTTTTCTCCCCCACCCCCCAACTCCTTTGTCTTCCCTTATTCCTGTGGCTCCCTTCCTCCCCCTTGATGACCTGCCCATCTCCTCTTCTCCATTCCCCCATCCTTTATTCCATGGTCCACTGCCCTCTCCTACCGGCTTCCTTCTTCTTCAGCCCTTTGCCTCTACTACCTGTCACCTCTTAGCTTATTACATCTTCTCCCCCTCCCCCACCTACCTTTCCCTTCGTCCAGTCTATCACTGACTGTCGTCCTTGTAGCCAACTTCACAAGTGCAAGGGTCGAGGTCAGATTGATCTGTGGGGAAGGTTTTTTTTTTAACCAATAGATTCCATGTAATGCAATGGCCCAACTGGTGAAACCGGGGAGAGGAAGTCAAAAACTAGAGGGCATTGGTGAGAGGGGAAAGATTTAAAAGGGACCCGAGGGACAACTTCTTCACCGTATGTGGAACGAGCGGCCAGAGAATGCGGCTGAGGCGGGTCTGATAACAGCATTCAAAGAGACTTAGGTACATGCGTAGGAAAGGTTTAGAGGGATATGAGCCAAACACAGGCAAATGGAACATGCTTAGGTGGGCATCAGAATCAGATTGATTATCACTGACTTATATGATGTGAAATTTGTTGGTAGCATTAAACAGCAACAGGATATAAGACCATAAGACCAAGGAGCAGAATTAGGCCATTCGGCCCATCGAGTCTGCTCCACCATTCAACCATGGCTGATTTATTTTTCCCTCTCAACCCCATTCTCCTGCCTTCTCCCTGTAACCTTCTGTGGCAATGAATTCCACAGACTCACCACCCTCTGGCTAAAGAAATTCCTCCTCATCTCAGTTCTAAAGGGACGTCCTTCTATTCTGAGGCTGTACCCTCTGGTCCTAGACTCTCCCACTACTGGAAAGATCCTCTCCATGTCCAGTCTATCCAGGCCTCTCAATATTCGATAGGTTTCAATGAGATCCCCCTGCATACTTCTAAACTCCAGCGAGTACAGGTCCAGAGCCATCAAATGCTTCTTATACGTTAACCCATTCATTCCCAGGATTATTCTTGTAAACCTCCTCTGGACCCTCTCTAATGCCAGCACATCCTTCCTTGGATAAACTGCTCACAATACTCCAAATGTGGTTTGACCAACACCTTATAAAGCCTCAGCATTACATCCTTGCTCTTATATTCTAGTCCTCTCAAAATAATGCCTATCATTTCATTTGCCTTCTTTACTATCGACTCAACCTGCAAGTTAACTTCAGGGAAATCTGCACTAGGACTCTCCCAAGTCCGTTTGCACCTCTGATTTCTGAACTCACTCCCTGTTTAGAAAATAATCTACACCTTTATTCCTTCCTCTACCAAAGTGCATGATCGTACACTGTGTTCCATCTGCCACTTCTTTGCCCATTCTCCCAACCTGTCCAAGTCCTTCTGCAGACTCCCTGCTTCCTCAACACTACCTGCCCCTCCACCTATCTTTGTACCACCCGCAAACTGGGCCACAAAGCCATCAATTCCGTTATCCAGATGATTAACATATAGCATGAAAAGTAGTGGACCCAACACAGACTCCTGCGGAACACCACTAGTCACCGGCAGCCAACCACAAAAGGCCCCTGATATTCCCACTCTTTTCCTTCTGCCAGTCAGCCAATCTTCTATCCATGCTAGAACCTTTCCTGTAACACCATGGGCTCCTATCTTGTTTCACAGCCTCATGTGTGGCACCTTGTCAAAGGTCTTCTGAAAATCCAAGTAAACATCCACTGACTCTCCTTTGTCTATCCTGCCTGTTACTTCCTCAAAGAATTCCAACAGATTTGTCAGGCAAGATCTCCCCTTAAGGAAACCATGCTGACTTCGGCCTATTTCATCATGAGCTTCCAAGTACCCCGAACCCTCATCCTTAAGAATGGACCCTAACATCTTACCAACCACTGAAGACAGCCTGACTGAATTACCTGTCTTTTGCCTCCCTCCCTTTTTTAAGAGTGGAGTGACATTTGTGATTTTCCAGTCCTCTGGAACCATTCCTGAATCTCGTGATTCTTGAAAGATCACCACTAATGCCTCCACAATCTCTTTAGCTACCTCTTTCAAAACCCTGGGGTGTAGTCCATCAGGTCCAGTTGACTTATCCACCTGCAGAGCTTTCAGTTTCCCAAGCACCTTCTCCTTAGTAATAGTGACTGCACTCACTTCTGCCCCCTGACTCTCTCAAATTTCTGGCACTTTGTTGGTATCTTCCACAGTGAAAACTGATGCAAAATACTTATTCAGTTTGTCCTCCGTTTCTTTGTTCCCCATTACTACCTCTCCAATGTCATTTTTCAGTGGTCCCATGTCCACTCTTGCCTCTCTTTTACTCCTATAAAAAACTATATATCTTGGTATCCTCCTTTATATTATTGGCTAGCTTACCTTCATATTTCATCTTTTCTCCCCTTATTGCTTTTTTGCTGCCTTCTGTTGGTTTTTAAGCTTCCCAATCCTCTAGCTTCCCACTAATTTTTGCAATATTGTATGCTCTCTCTTTTGCTTTTATGCTGCCTTTAACTTCCCTTGTCAGCCACAGTTGCCATATCCTCTCTTAGAATGCTTCTTTTTCTTTGGGATGAACTGATCCTGCGTCTTCCGAATTACTCCCAGAAACTCCTGCCATTGCTGCTCTACCGTCATCCCTGCTAGGGTCCCCTTCCAGTCAACCGTGGCCAGCTCCTCTCTCATGCCTCTGTAGTTACCTTTACTCAACTGTAATACCGATACATCTGATTTCGGCTTCTCCCACTCACAATGCAGGATGAATTCTGTCATATTATGATCACTGTCTCCGAAGGGTTCCTTTACTTTAAGCTTCCTAATCAAATCTGGGCCATTTCACAACACCAAATCCGGAATTGCCTTTTCCCGAGTGGGCTCGACCACAAGCTGCTCTAAAAAGCCATCTTGTAAGCATTCTACAAATTCCGTTCTCTTGGGATCCAGTACCAACCTGATTTTCCCAGTCTACCTGCATATTGAAATCCCCCATGACCACCGTAACATTTCCCTTTTTACATGCCTTTTCTGTCTCCTGTTGTACCCCACATCCTGGCTACTATTCAGAGGCCTGTATATAACTCCCCCCAGGGTCTTTTTACCCCCTGCAGTTTCTTAACTCTACCCACAAGGATTTCCTACATCTTCTGATCCTATGTCACTTCTTGCTTGAGCATTTGATTTCATTTTTACCAATCAGAGCCACCCCACCCCGTCTGTCCACCTGCTTGTCTTTTGATAGGATGTGTATCCTTGGATGTTCAGCTCCAGCTGTGATCTTCTTTCAACCATGGCTCCATGATGCCCACAATGTCATACCTGCCAATTTCTAAACTGTGCTATAAGCTCATCCTACCTTATTTTGTATGCTGCGTGCATTCAGATATAACACTTCAGTCCTGTATTCACCACCCTTCTTCTCACATTAGTTTCCATATTGCCTGAAGTTAAATTCTTATCCCTTTCTAAACTTTCTATCTTATTCTGTATTCTGGAGACTTCAGTAACCTCTCCTGCACTCTCCTTCCCTTTTACTTTATCTATACTTTTCCAATCTGTTGAACCCACCCCCCACTATTTAGTTTAAAGCCCTATCCACAGCCCTAGTTATGTGATTCACCAGGACCTTGATCCTAGCATGGTTCAGATGGAGCCTGTCCCATCGGAACAGCTCCCTCCTTCCCCAATACTGGTGCCAAAGTCCCACGAATTCAAACCACTTCTCCCACACCAGTCTCTGAGTCACGCATTTGACTCTCTGATCTTATTAACCCTGTGCCAATTTGCACGTGGCTCAGGTAGCAATCTAGAGATTATTACCTTTTTGGTTCTGCTTTTCTCTTCTCTTCTCTTCCATCGGGTAGAAGATACAGGAGCCTGAGGGCACGTACCACCAGGCTCAAGGACAGCTTCTACCCCACTGTGATAAGACTATTGAACGGTTCCCTTATACAATGAGATGGACTCTGACCTCATGATCTATCTTGTTGTGACCTCGCACCTTATTGCCCTGCACTTTCTCTGTAGCTGTGACACTCTACTCTGTACTGTTACTGTTTTACCTGTACTACATCATTGCACTCTGTACTAACCCAATGTAACTGCACTGTGTAATGAATTGACCTGTATGATTGGTTTGTAAGACAAGCTTTCATTGTACCTCGGTACAAGTGACAATAATAATAAACCAATACCAATACCAATAGTCCCTAGCTGCTCAAATTCCCTCAGCAGAACCTCTTTCCTTGTTCTACCTCCATCGTTGGTACCCACATGGACTATGACAACTGGATCTTTCCCCTCCCACTCCAAATTCCTCTGCAGGAAGGAACCAATCAGGACTACTGCGTCCATCCAAACTGCATCCAAGCATCCTAGGGTGAAGAGCGTTTTGCATTAGGGGTAGTGATATCTCATCTCTGTTGATTACTCAACAGTATGAGACGGAAATAAAAATTTGCTTATGTTTCTGTGTTGATTAGACACAGGCAAATCCAAACAAAGGGTAAATCTCCCGAAATATGAACCTGTTCTTCCTCATTTCAAAGCTTTGCTACAAAACTTGAGTTTCTTTGTAGGTTCACAGTGTTTCAGTGGAGAACTTTCCAAACTACTGCTAAGTTCAAAACTTATCCTGAAATGCATCCAGTTTCTGCACGAAGCGCCTCATTGTATTCTTACTGTATCTACACACCAGTAAGATAAGATTTCTTTCCTTATGGCTCATGCCCTCTATAATCCAGGCAGCATCCTGACGAACCTCTTCTGTACCCTTTCCAAAGCCTCCACCTCCTTCCTCAACGGGACAACCAGAATTGCACACAATACTCCAAGTGCGACCTAATCAAAGTTTTATACAGCTGACTTTGGCTTTCCTGTCTGTATTGTTTCACAGTCCAACCCAGATTAAGATAAGATTTCTTTATTAGTCACAAGTACATCGAAACACACAGTGAAATGCACAGAGTGTTCTGGGGACAGCCCACAAGTGTCGCCACACTTCCGGCGCCAACATAGCATGCCCACAACTTCCTAACTCGAATGTCTTTGGAAAGTAGGAGGAAACTGGAGCACCCGGAGGAAACCCACGCAGGCACGGGGAGAACGTACAAACTCCTTATAGACAACGGCCGGAACTGAACCTGGGTCTCTGGTGCTGTAATAGAGTTACGCTAACCGCTACGCTACCCTGCTGCAGCCTTTCTCATTTTCTGCAGCCCCACACTTCAGTGCTTTGGTTCCTGTTCATCAAAGCACACAGGGACTGTCCAACCCATCCACGCCAATGTAGAAGGGAGCACTCAGGAACCAAGTGGAGGTATTTGATGTCTTACTGGGCTTAAAGGTGGGAAAATGCACAGGGCCTGACGAAATATATCCCAAGCTGCAAGGGGGGGGCAAAGAAGGTGAATGCTGCAGCACTGATTGAGATTTTTAAATCTTTGATGGCCACAGGTGAGTTGTTAGATGACTGCAAACGCAGTGCCTTTGTTTAAGAAGGGCAGCAGGAACAAGCCAGGTAACTGTGGACCAGTGAGTCTAACAGCAGTGGTAAGGAAGTTATTGGAAAAAGTATCGAAGGACAGGATTCATCTACACTTGAAAAGGCAAGGATTAATCCAAGACAGCCTGCTTGGCTCTGACAAGGCAAGACTCTCTCCCACCAATTTGACTGAATTTTCCAGAGGTAATGAAGTGTACTGATGAGGGCAGTGTGTTTGATGTAGTCTGCATAAACCTCAGCAAGGCCTTTAACAAAGTCTGACATGGGAGACTGGTCCAAAAACAATCCAGAACAAGTTGCATCCAAAACTGGCTTTGCAATAGGACTCAGGGGGTGATGGTTGAGGATTACTTAACTGCTTGGAAGCCTGTGACCAGTGTTGTGCTGCAGTGATAATGAGGACAGTCTTGGGCTACAGGATGATATTGTTGAGTTGGTATTGGTATTGGTTTATTATTGTCACTTGTACCGAGGTACAGTGAAAAAACTTGTCTTGCATACCGATCGTACAGGTCAATTCATTACACAGTGCAGTTACATTGAGTTAGTACAGAGTGCATTGATGTCGTACAGGTAAAAAAAATAACAGTACAGAGTAAAGTTTCACAGCTACAGAGAAAATGCAGTACAATAAGGTACAGGGTAGATCGTGAGGTCACAGTCCATCTATTGTATAAGGGAACCGTTCAATAGTCTTATCACAGTGGGGTAGAAGCTGTCCTTAAGTCTGGTGGTACGTGCCCTATGGACAAAGTAATGGATGACGTTTAATCCTAATAGGTGTGAGGTGATGCACAATAAGGGTGAATGGTGGAGCTTTAGGGAGTACTGAAGTACAAAGGAACCTTGGTGTACAAATCCAGAAGATTAGCACGGATCAGCCATGATCTTACAGAATGGCGATGCAGCTTGAGGGGTGTGGTTGTCTACTCCTGCTTCTATGTTCCCATGTAGCTGTGGGGTTAAGAAGGTACGCAGGACACTTGCCTTTATTAGCTAGGGCATAGAATAAAAGAGCAGGGGGTTACGGTACAACTATATAAAACCTTGGTTGGGCCACAACTGGAGTACTGAGTGCACGTCTGGGAATATGGAGATGACATGGTTTCACAGGAAGGGTGCAGAGATGATTCACCAGGATATTGCATGAGTTGGAGCATTTCAGTTATGAAGAGAGACTGGAAAGGCTGGATTTGTTTTCATTGCAGCGGAAGTCATTAAGGACGGACCTGATTGAGGTGGACAAGATTATGAGTGGCATTGATAGGCTAGACAGTAAGAAACTTCACCCCGTAGTTCAGGTGTTTTAAACCAGAGGGCATAGGTTGGCTTAGAGGGGATCTGAGGAAGAATATTTTCACCCAAAGGATGGCTGGAATCTGGAATGACCTGTCTGAGGGGATGGTGGAGGTAGACGCTCTCACGAGAAGTACCTAGATGAGCATTTGAAATGTCATGGCATAGAAGGCTATGGATCAAGTGTCATAGAATCATACAACTCGGAAACAGGCCCTTTGGCCCAACCGGTCCATGCCAACCAAGATGTCTATTGAATCTAGTCCCATTTGCCCACATTTGGCCCATAACCTTCCAAATTTTCCTATCCATGTATCTGTCCAAACGTCTTTTAAAAGTTGTCATGTACCTGTCTCAACCACTTCCCCTGGCAGCTCGATCCATATATGGACCTTTGTAAAAATGTTGCCCTCAAGTTCCTACTAAATTTTTCTCCTCTCACCTTAAACCTATTCCCTCCAGTTCTAGATTCCCTAAGTGCTGGAAAGTGGGATCAGTACAGACAGGTAATGGATGGGTGACATGGTGGGCCAAAGGGACTGTTTCTGTGCTGTATGACTCTATGACTCATGCTGAAATAGCTTCATAAACAGGCAGATTATTATCTAGATGGGGAGCAAATTCAAAGCACAGAAGTACAAAGGGACTTGGGGGTACTTGTGCAGGATAACCACCAGGTTGGATCGGCGGTAAAAAAAGCGAATGCTATGTTGGGATTCATTTTGAGAGGTAAAACACATAAAAGTAAGGAAGTGTTGATGAGGCTCTATGGGGCACTAGTGAGACCTCATTTGGAATACCGTGTGCAGTTTTTGGGCCCCTTATCTTAGGAAGGATGTACTAATGTTGGAGAGGGTTCAGAAAAGATTTACGAGGATGATTCCCGGAATGAAAGGGCTTACATACGAGGAGCGTTTGTCGGCTCTTGGACTGTACTCACTGAAGTACAGAAGAATGAGAGGGGACCTCATAGAAACATTTAAAATGTTGAAAGGACTGGACAGAGTAGATATGGCTAAGCTGCTTCCCTTGGTGGGTGAGTTCAGGACTAGAGGGCACAGTCTTAGAATTAGAGGGTACCTGTTTAGAACAGAAATGAGGAGAAATTCCTTTAGCCAGAGGGTCGTGGATTTATGGAATTTGTTGCCGCATACAGCTGTGGAGGCCCGATCATTGGGGGTATTTAAGGAGGAGATTGATAGGTATCTAATTAGTCAGGTTATCAAGGGATAGGGGAAAAGGCTGGAAATTGGGACTAGATGGGAATAGTTTAGTTTCGCTCATGGAGCAGACTCGATGGGCCGAATGGCCTACTTCTGCTTTGTCTTGTGATTCAAAAGGTGGTTGGAGGGTGGACCTCAACAATTGCAGAAGAGCACTTAAATTCTTTGCATGTAAGGTCTACAGCACAGAAGCAGACAATTCAGTCTATCAAGAATGGTTGGCACAAGAGACGGCAGATGCTGGAAATCTGGAGTAACACACATGAAATGCTTGAGGAACTCAGCAGGTCAGGCAGCGTCCATGGAGGGAAATGGACAGTGGACGTTTTGGATTGAGACTCTTCATCAGGACTGTACCAGGAACTGAATCAGTCATCAGTCCTGATGAAGGGTCTCAGCCTGAAGTGCTGACTGTTCATTTCCCTGTTCTAGTCTAACCTGTTGAGTTCCTCCGGCATTTTGTGTGCGATGCTGGAGAAACTCAGTAAGAGAATGTCCAGGGTGCGTGAGGTCTTTGATTATGCTGGCTGCTTTACCGAGGCAGCGAGTGTAGACAGAGTCCATGGAGGGGAGGCTGGTTTCCGTGATGTGCTGAGCTGTGTCCACAACTCTCTGCAGTTTCTCGCGGCCATAATGCGGGAAAGTTTGTGAGAGGATTATTATCTCAATGTGGAAAGGCTGCAGATGAGGGGAGGACAGAAGGCTCTTTGTGTTCTTGTGCATGAAGTGCAACATTTAGCCAGCAGGGGCAGCAAGGCAAATGGCATATTGGCCTTTAGTGCAAAAGGGTTGGAGTTTAGAAATTGGGAAGTATTGTTACAATTGTACGGGTCAGAGCTGGAGTACTGTGCACAGTTTTGGTTCCTTTCTTTGAGGAAGGATATACTTGCATTGGAGGCAGTCCAGAAGAGATTCACCAGCTAAACTAAACTGCTTCTCTCCTTCCCAGTTCTGATGAATGGCCCCGGACCCAAAACATTAACCATTTCTCTTTCCACAGATGCAGTTTGATCTGCTTAGTGTTTCCAGCCTTTTTTGTTTTGATTTCATATTTCCAGAACCTGCAGATTTTTTTAAACATATTTTCATTCATCATGAATTCTGTGAATGCACTCAGTCTTTTCCCCAGGGTTGGGGAATCAAGAACTAGAGGACATAGGTTCAGGGGTGAGAGGTTTAAGAGGAACTTGAGGGGCAACTGTTTTACACAAAGGGTGGTATGTATGTGGAATGAACTGCCAGAGGAAGTGATTGAGGCAGGTACATTAACAACAATTAAAAGACACTTGGGCAGGTATGTGGATTGGAAAAGTTTAGAAAGTTATGGGCCAAATGCTGGCAAATGGGACTAGCTTGGATGGGCATCTTGGTCAGCATGGACCAGTTGGGCCGAAGAGCCTGCTTCTGTGCTGTATAACTCTATGATGATGAGAGGGTTGTCCTATTATGAACAAGTAAAGACATTAGATCAGAATCAGAATCAGATTTATTATCACTGACTTATATGGTGTGAAATTTGCAGCAGTGGTACAGTGCAAAGACATAAAATTACTATAAATTACAAAAATAAATAATGCAAACAAAAAAGGAATAACGAGGTAGTGTTCATGGGTTCACGGACCGTTCAGGAATCTGATGGCGGAAGGGAAGAAGCTGTTTCTGAAGATCTGTATTCTTTAGAGTTTAGAAGAATGAGGGGTAATCTTTTTGAAATATATAAGCTCCTGAGTGGACATGTTTGATGTCAAGATGTTTCCATGAGTGTCATAGAGTCATAATTTCATACACCTCTATCAGGTCACCCCTCAGCCTCCTTCACTCCAGGGAAAACAGTCCCAGCCTGTCCAGCCTCTCCTTTTGACTAAAGTCCTCCTAGAGGGAGAATCTGGCAAGAGGGACATAGTTACAAGGGTGGTCATTTAAAACTGAGATGCATCGGAACTCCTAGCAGAGGGTGGTGAATCTCTGCAATTCTTTACCCTGAAGCGTCACGGAGGCTAGTTCATTGGGGGTATTTAAAGAGGAAGAAGAAAGATGCATTTTTGAAAGGTTGAGAAGGTTATGGGCCAAGTGCTGGCAAATGGGAACAGCTTGGATGGGGCATCTTGGTCGGTTGGGCCAAAGGGCCTGTTTCCATGCTGGTTGATCTATGTCTCTATTAGGGAATTGAGGGCTACGGGGAACTGGAACAGAAGAGGAGATGAGGTCCGGGGTAGATCAGCCATGATCGTATTGAATGGTGTGGCAGGCTTGAGGGGCCGAGTCACCTATTCCTGCTCCTATTTTATGTTCATCACTTGGACGGTAGCAAATCAAGTGGCTACTCACCATCTCTACCCTCTCAAATACAAGTCGGCATGTGCAGTAAAGGCTGGCCTTGCCAACAGTGTGCACATAGAGTCATACAGCATGGAAACAGGTTCTCCAGCCCAAATGATCCATGCCGACCAAAAAACCCCATCCAAGCTAGTCCCATTTGCCTGTGTTGGGCTCATAACCTTCTAAACCTTTTCTTTCCATGTACCCGTCCAATGGTCTTTTAAAAGTTTTTGATGTACCTGGCATTCATACGACCCTCTGGGTGATAAAGTTGCCCCTCAAGTTCCCACCAAATCTTTCCCCTCTCACCTTAAACCTATGCTCTCTAGTTCTTGTGTCCCCAACCCTGGGGAAAAAGACTGAGTGCATTCACCCTATCTATGCCCCTCATGATTTTATACACATGCCAAGGACGAACAGGATAAATGCAGGAGAAACAAAGGACTGCAGATGCTGGAATCTAGATGAAAAACACGATGATGCTGGAGGAAATCAGCAGGCCAGGCAGCATCCGTGGAGAAAAGCCGGCGGTCAACGTTTTGGGTCAGGACCCTTCTCCAGAATAAATGCAGGCTCGGCTGGATTAGGCCGGGTGACCCTCCTCTCAACCCATTTCTTCAGATTTTATGATTATTTGACAAAAAGGTGAGGAATACTGAAGTGCATGGTTAGACATTGGGTGGAATTGGATTTAAGGGGATTTCTGTGCTTCCACAGAGTTAATGCCCTGTGGCAGAATCTCTGGTGATTCACAAAAATATCCGCGTGGCAGTGCTCAGCGTACTTCCACATTCCAACAGGGCTAGATTGGCCGTGCCAAGACAGCTCCCTGCACAGAAGGTATCTTTAGCTCCTTGTAAATATTGACATACTCCCAAAGGAAGAGAGAGCCTGCACAGCAGGATCTGCACTTTATAAGAAAAATGCAACAGATATTACATGTCAGCAAACCAACAAACACAGCTCTCTCATTACCTCAGATCTCCCCCGAGATCCTTTGAGCTTGGTGACCTCAATTGAAAGCTTATATAGTGCACATTGTATCACTTCTCCCAGTATTGTATTTTGCTCTTCCTTAAATCTAAAACTTGCTTTCTACACCTTGCCACCTTAGAACATAAGGACAAAGAGCCATTTGGGCTCTTGAGTCTGCCCCATCATTGTTGAACCTTCACAACGTCACCTTCCTGCCCTGAATCGCCAAATATCTAAAAATCCATCAACCTGTCTTGATTCTTCTCAACCTACTGGGTATCCAGAGCCCTGTGGCACAGAGAATTCCTACGGCTCATAGTTCACTAAGCGGAGAATTTTCCCTTCTCTTAGTCCTGTTCTACTATTCATGGCTGATTTTTGGTTTCTGGTTCCCTAACTTTGGTCTGGTTCCCCCACTTGCTTCTGTTTTATATAACGTTTTCTAACAAGATTGACCCAAGTCTGCTGAATTAATTTTCGTGACGTGTGGCACAAGAGGAACAGAGAGGAACTTTTCCAACGGCTGACTCCCTTTTTCTTGATTCCCTCGTTTTCTTTCAGACATCACCCCGACACTGGTGACTTGCCTCTCCTTTTTCGGAAGCCTGTGTACATTTTTTGGGTGTCAGCTCATCGATCATTTTAAATTGCTTTGTATTGAAAGATAACTTGACAGGCTTACAACCTGACAACAGGAATGTGGAGGTCAGAAAGTGTTGTGTGTCTCTTGAAGGTTTCTATAGTATGTTGAAGGTTGTTTTTTAATTGGAAATGAAGAACAAACAAGAATAATAAAAGGAGAATAAAGAACAAATGTGGTTAAACGGGAAAGAATGCAGAAAAGATTTACGAGGATGTTGCCAGGACTAGAGGGCCTGAGTTATAGGGAGAGGTTGGCCAGGCTGGGTCTTTATTCCTTGGAACATGGGAGAATGAGGGGTGACCTGATAGAAATGAGAGGCATAGATAAGGTGGATGGGAACAGTCTTTTCCCCAGGGTAGGTGAGTCCAAAGCTAGTGGGCATAGAATTAGGGTGAGAGGGGAAAGATTTATAAGGGAACTGAGGGGCAACTTTTTCACCCAGAGGGTGGTGAGTATATGGAATGAGCTGTCAGAGGAAGTGGGTGAGACAGGTACAATAGTATCATTTAAGAAGCACTTGGATAGGTACATGGAGGGACGGGGATTGGAGGGATATGGGCTGGTCGCAGGAAATTTGGACTAGCTGGGTGGGCACTGTCGTCGGCATGGGCTTGATGGGCCAAAGGGCCTGTATCCGTGCTGTATTGCTCTGTGACCCGAAATACATTCATACATCTGGGAATACAGGAGAGGTAGGTTGGAGGCTTGTGAGGATTGGGCAGAGGAGGAAGATAAAGAAACATACTGAAGGAACCAACAGTGACGTCAAAGGAAATCAGCAGTACCATCACTTTTATTGTCAGGCAGGCACGGTAGTGCAGAGGTTAGCACAACGCTATTACAGCGCCAGTGACCCAGATTCAATTCTGGCCGCTGTCTGGAAGGAGTTTGTACGTTCTCCCCGTGACTGCGTGAGTTTCCTCCGGGTGCTTGGGTTTCCTCCCACTTTCCAAAGACGTACGAGTTAGGAAGTTGTGGGCATGTTATGTTGGTGCCGGAAGCGTGGTGACACTTGTGGGCTGCCCTCAGAACACTCTGCGCAAAAGATGCATTTCACTGTGTGTTTCAATGTACATGTGACTAATAAAGATATCTTATCTTATTCTGGGTTGGACAGTGAAACACTCCAGACAGGAAAGCCAAAGTCAGCTGTATAAAACTTTGGTTAGGCCGCACTTGGAGTATTGTGTGCAGTTCTGGTTGTCCCGTTGCAGGAAGGAGGTGGAGGCTTTGGAAAGGGTACAGAAGAGTTTCATCAGGATGCTGCCTGGACTATAGAGGGCATGAGCCATAAGTAGACGCTGGACAAACTTGGGTTGTTTTCTCTGGAGAATTGGAGGCTAAGGGAAGAACTGATAGAAGTTTATAAAATTATGAGAGGCATAGATAGAGAATCTTTCTCCCAGAATAGAAATGTCAAATACTAGAGGACATGCATTTAAGGGCAGGCACGGTAGTGTAGCGGTTAGCATAACGCTATTACAGCGCCAGCGACCCAGGTTCAATTCTGGCCGCTGTCTGTAAGGAGTTTGTACGTTCTCCCCGTGTCTGCGTGGGTTTCCTCCGGGTGCTCCGGTTTCCTCCCACTTTCCAAAGACGTACGGGTTAGGAAGTTGTGGGCATGCTTTGCTGGCGCCGGAAGCGTGGCAATACTTGCGGGCTGCCCCCAGAACACTACGCAACAAGATGCATTTCACTGCATGTTTCGACGTACATGTGACTAATAAAGATATCTTATCTTATCCTGAGGTGAGAGAGAGAACGTTCAAATGGGATGTGCAGGGCAAGTTTTTTTACACAGAGAGTGGTGGGTGCCTGGAATGGACTGCCAGGGGTGGTGGTGGAGGCAGATATAATTGGGGCTTTTAAGAGGTCTTTAGATAGGCACATGACCATGCAGGGAATGGAGGGATATGGATCACGTATAGGTAGAATAAATTTAGTTTAATTCGGCATCGTGTTCGGCACAGACATTGTGGGCCGAAGGGCCTGTTCCTATGCTGTACTGTTTTACGTTCTATGTTCTTGCAAGAGTCAATCTGTTGCCAGCCAGTGTCAAGAGTTAAATGACAAGGAATATTAAAGTGCAATCTTGTAAAATACATGATTTTCAGTGGAGCACAGCCCATTCTATGCTCATTCTGCCTTCTCACTACTCATCCTTCAGTTCCTCCAGTGTCTCTTCCCTGACTTTCTCTCTGCCCACGTTTGCAGCATAACGTTAGTGACTGATGCTTCAGAAATGTCATGATGAGCCAAACGAAGAGTTTTAAACAGAGCCAGTTTCTGTGCGATATGTCACTATGATGTCGCCTTAGGTGACAGGAGGTTGCTTTGTTGAACTGTTGCAATGATCCTATTTAAGATATCGAGGGAATTAAGGGATTACGGAGTTCGTGCAGGTAACTGGTGCTGAGGGAAAAATCAGATAATTGAATGGTGGAACTTGTGTTCTGACAACTAGGAACCTACAATGGAAGAGAAACAAAGGACTGCAGATGCTGGAAACCAGATGAAAAACACTATGACGCTGGAGGAAATCAGCAGGCCAGGCAGCATGGAGAAAAGCAGGCGGTCAATGTTTCGGGTCAGGACCCTTCTTCAGGCTTGAAGACAGGAAACTATAGAATCATGGTATCGTTGTGGCACTGGAGAGCATTCAGTCCATCAAGTCCATGCCAGCCCCTATTTGTAATTGGTAATTGGTTTATTTTTGTCACATGTACCGAGGTACGGTGCAAAACTTTGCATGCCATCCAACACGAGTTGATGGCCACAGGAGAGAGAATGAGTTGCAGGGCTGCAGGGAAAGACTAAGAAGGGGATGGGAGTGAATGGATTACTTTGCTGGCATCCTATATATGTTAGCCTCATGGACCAGGTTCTGTGTAATACTGACCAAGATGCCCATCTAAGCTAGTCCCATTTGCTCACTTTAGCACTTTAGATACCCCATGCTGCTGTTATCAGACTCTTGAACAGACATCTTACAAGCTAAAGATGAATTCTTGATCTCTCAATCTACCTCGCCATGGCCCTTGCACCTTACTGTCCACCCTCACTGGTGTGGATAACTGTAACAATATGCTCTACATTCTGTTATTGTTTTCTTTCTGTATTATCTCAATGTACTTATGCATCGAATGATCTGTCTTGATGGCATACAAAACAAAAGCTTTTCACTGTATCTCGGTACATGTGACAGTAATAAACCAATTTACCAATTACCAGACTCTGGCTACCTACCCAATCTATGCCTCTCATAATTTTATACACATTAAACACATTAGTTTTCAAGTGTGGTTGTACTTTGGTGCTGGATGGTGTCAGCAGGGGAGGCAAACGTTGCACCTGCCTGCCTGGGTCAACTCACCCCCAAGAACAAGCAAGTGTTGGGACAAATGCAGCAGAAAGCTGGTATGGAGCTCTCAACCTTGTCACCGCTGAGAAGCCTAAAACTTGCCAAACAAAATCCTTTTGCAAGCTGCTCAGTGATGATTTGCACATGGGATTTTTTTTTATGTGTATGATATTCGGAAGTCAGTGATGAATCTCCACGAGAAGTGAAACTTACTTTGAGGTATGGGATATTGTATTCCAGACATTTGAGCATTTTTCTGATTGGGAGAGCTGTTTGGAAATCCTCAGCAGCTTCCAGATAACGCTCTGGAAGTACGACCGAGGGTACAGAGTAGACTGTCTGGGATGTTGCCAGGAATGGAGAATGTTATTAATGAGGAAATCTTGAGTAGAGGTGCAGAAAATTATGAGAGGCCTAGATGGGGAAGACTTAGCTCCCTTGGCAGGGAGCTTCATAACAACTGTACATAGAATGAAGCCAGTTGGTAGAAGGTTGATGAGGTGGGTGTGAGGAAAAACTTTCCCCACTGGAAATGGTGAGGGATTGCAAGTCATTGTGGGACATCCTTCCCACACTAAAATGGTACCCAGAGAAACACTGAAGAGCTGTAGATCAAGAATAGGTACATGGAGCTGAGAAAAATAGAGGGCTATGGGTAAGCCTAGTAATTTCTAAGGTAGGGACATGTTCGGCACAGCTTTGTGGGCCGAAGGGCCTGAATTGTGCTGTAGGTTTTTTATGTTTCTATGTTTCTAAGAACTGGGCAAGTGGGAGAAACCTAAGTAGATCCAATTTCAAAGAACTAACCTTCCCGCTCTGCTAAAAATTCCTGTTATACGATGATATTACAATTACAACATTTAAAAGACAGGTACATGGATAGGAAAGGTTCCAAGGTATATGGGCTAATTGCAGGTAAAGGGGACTAGCTCAGATAGGCACCTTGGTCGGCACGGACGAGTTGGGCCAAAGGGCCTGTTTCCATGCTGCATAACTCTATGACTCCATGATGCTGGAAACACTGAGTCATACAGAACCAAAACAGGGACCTTTGACTTACCAAGTCTGTGCATCCATCACCCACCCATTTACACCAGCACACAAAGCACTGGAGGAACTCAGACTTGATGGGCCGAATGGCCTGCTTCTGCTCCCTTGTCTTGTGAACTCAAGTGGATCGGGCAGCATCTGTGGAGGGAAATGGACCGTCGACGTTTTGGGTCGAGACCCTTCATCTGGACTGAAAGAAAGAGGGGAGATGGCCCGTATAAAAAGGTACAGCTGCCGATTCTTCAAGGTTTTCCATTTGGTGTATCCATATATACCAACCTCAATTTATTCTCCCCATATTCCAATCAACATCCCCAGATTCTCCCGCTCATCTACACACTGGGGGCAATTTGCAGCGGCTAATTAACTTACCAATGTCTTTGGAACATGGGAGTAAACCAAAGCACCTGGAGGAAACCCATATGGTCACAGGGAGAACATGCAAACTCCACACAGACAGCACCTGCTTATTGGTTATTGACTACAGCTCCACCTTCAATACTATAATTCCAAGCAAACTCATCTCCAAACACCTCCCTTTGCAACTGGATCCTTGACTTTCTGACCAACAGACCACAATCAGTGAGGATAGGCAGCAACACCTCCGACACGATTATTCTCAACACTGGTGCCCCACAAGGCTGCGTCCTCAGCCCCCTACTCTACTCCCTGTAGGCTCACGACTGTGTGGCCAGATTCTGCTCTAACTCCATCTACAAGTTTGCAGATGATACCACCATATCTCAAATAACGGTGAGGCGGAGTACAGGAAAGATTGAGAGCCTAGTGACATGGTGTCATGACAACAACCTTTCCCTCAATGTCAGCAAAACAGAAGAGCTGGTCATTAACTTCAGGAAGGGGAGTGGTGCACATGTTCCTGTCTACATCAATGGTGCTGAGGCTGAGAGGGTTGAGAGCTTCAAATTCCTCGAGTAAAAATTACCAATAGCCTGTCCTGTTCCAAGCACATATATGCCACGGCCAAGAAGGCTCACCACTGACTCTTGTTTCTTCAGGGGGCTAAAGAAATTTAGCATGTCCCCTTTGACCCTCAACAATTTTTATCAATGCACCATAGAAAGCATCCTATCCAGATGCACCTCGGCTTGGAATGGCAACTGTTCTGCCGGGGACCGCAAGAAACTGCAGAGAGTTGTGGACACTGCCCAACACATCACGAAAACCAGTCTTCCCTCCATGGACTCTGTCCACACTTCTCGCTGCCTCAGTAAAGCAGCCAGCATAATCAAAGACCCCCACCCGCCCAGGACATTCTCTCTTCTACCCCCTCCCATCGGGCAGAAGATACAAAAGCCTGAAAACACGTACCACCAGGCTCAAGAACAGCTTCTATCCCGCTGTTATAAGACTACTGAATGGTTCCCCAGTACGATAAGGTGGACTCTTGACCTCACAATCCACATCGTTATGGCCTTGCACCTTATTGTCTACCTGCACTGCACTTTCTCTGCAGCGGTTACACTTTATTCTGTTACTATTTTCCCTTGTACTACCTCAATGCACTGTTTAATGAATTGATCTGTATGAACAGCATGCAAGGTAAGTTTTCCACTGTACCTTGGTACAAGTGACAATAATGAACCAATTTGCCAATTTACCCAATTTACAAACCTGTATCACTGGAGCTGTGAGGCAGCAGCACTACCAGCTGCACTACCGTGCTTACTCCCTTCAAATATTGATTCATGCCTTGTGACTGCTTGCTAATGCTGAAAAACTCCGAGAACATGTTTAACAAATACTGACACACTCCAGAAATCTCTCTGAAAATATTGACCAACTCTCAGAAAATCTTTCACAAATATTGACAGGTAAAACTCACAGGTAACTCCTGACATATATTAATAGACTCCCAACCCCTTGCACAAATAACAACACGTTTATAGAAAATCTTTTACAAGTGCAGTCATGCCCCGGAAGTCACCTTACGATAAGCAACGCACTCCCAGAAAGTGAATCACAGATCCACTGGCTTAATTGTCGGACAGGAGCAAAAATAATTTGCAATAATTCAACGAAATCTATAGAAGTCTGGTTAGGCCGCATTTAGAGTATTGCATGCAATGCTGGTCACCTCACTATAGGAAGGATGTTGAGGCTTTAGAGAGGGCGTAGAGGAGGTTTACAAAGATGCTGTCTGGATTTGAGGGCATGTGCTATCAGGAGAGGCTGGACAAACTTGGGCTCTTTTCTCTGGAGCGGTGGAGGCTGAGGGGTGATCTGTTGGAAGTGTATAAAATTATGAGGGGCTTGAGTGGACAAGCCATATCTTTTTCCCATTATTGAGTGATCCAATACCAGAGGGCATGCATTTAAGGTGAGAGAGTGTAGGTTCAGAACAGACGTGAGGGGTACGTTTTTTACTGAGAGAGTGGTGGATACCTCGAATGCGTAGCCTGATAGGGTGGTGGAGGCAAATTCATTGTGGGCTTTTAAGAGGGGCTTGGATGGGCACATGAATAAGAGGGAAATGGAGGGATATGGGCCTTGTGTCAGGAGGAGGGAATAGCTATGTCGGCACGACATTGTGGGCCAAAGGGCCTGTTCTGTGTTGCACTGTTCTATGAAATGCAAGCTGATGATCTTGGAGATTCATTCTCTTCAGTAGGCAGTTTTGTCGCCTGTGGGTTATCTGTGGGAAGTCATTACATGATAAATGTGCATCAAAGAGACAGTGATACAACACTGAAAACATTTTTGAGGAATTGTACAGTATGTGGGTAAATTCAAGAGTGGGGTTTCCCAAGGGTGGTGTTGGGACATATTGTGATCTAATTTACAGTAACGACTCGAATTTAGCAAAAACTAATTGAGATTAGTCATGGCTGATGCTGGAAGAGATCAAGCAGTTCCAGTATTTGACAAAGTTGGAAACAACGGACTAACCAGCAACAACGCAGATGGAATGGGATGGCCCCATGGATATTCCCAGTGGGAATAGAGAGGGATAGAAGTACAAGATTAGGCCATTTGGTCCCTTGTTCCAATGTTCAATAAATCTGTCTCTGATATGTGCCTAATTCCACACATCCATCTTTTTCCAATATCCCTTGGTACCATTGAATGATAGTATCAAAGAACTGTTAGGGAGCAGGAGATCGTATGGTCCCTTAAGTCCTTGCCAGCTCCTAGCAGAGCAATCCATAAAGTTACACAGCATGGAAACAGACCCTTCAGCCCAGCTTGTCCATGCCAACCACGGTGCCTTCCAGAGCTAGTCCTATCTGCCTGCATTTGGCCCATATCCCTTTGAACCTTTCCTATCCACGAACCTGTCCAAATGTCTTTTAAGTGTTGTATTTGAACCCACCTCTACCACATCCCCCTGGCAGCTCGTTTCATACACCCACCACCCTCTGTGTGAAAAACCTGTCTCTCATGACCCCATTAAATCTTTCCCCCCTCACCTTAAACCTGTGCCCTCCAGTTTTAGACTCCCCTACCCTGGGAAAAAGAGTGTGATAATCCACCTTATCTGTGACCGTCATGATTTTATAAACCTCTATAAGGTCACCCCTCAGCCTCCTTCACTCCAGGGAAAACAGTCCCAGCCTGTCCAGCCTCTCGTTATAACTCAATCCCTCCAGTCCTGGCAACATCCCTGTTAAATCCCATGAGTTATATTCTCCTCTTTTTCCCTATTAATCTGCAAACTACTCTCTCTATCCAGCCCAATTCCCTTTAGACGTTATTGATGGATTCTGTTTCCATTTTCAATACAGGGAGTGAATTTGAGATTGTGACAATGTTTTAACATACCTTTCCCCACATCTTCCTGGTATTTTTGTATCCCTTCATCCCTGAACCACTCACTAATGGGGCTAGCTTTCTCTATTTATCCTCTATAAACCAGTCATGATCTTGTACACTCCTACCAAACCTCTGTTCGACCTTCTTTGCTCTGAAGAGAACAACCCAGCTCCTCCATTCTTGCGTTTCAGGTTAACAAAAGCCATCAGTGTCAGACTTAAGATTAATAACTGGCCTCGTAACATTGCTGTTTGCACAACAGAGTTCCAAATTTCTCCCAGCCTCTTCATAAAGAAGTGTTATCTAACCTCGTTCCAAAAGGCGTGACTAACTGTGAGACTTTCCATTCTCAGGGTCTCCAGTTTGCAGAGTTGTTTCCCATTATTTACTCTGATAAGTTCCTCTCAATTCCTTGAGAAAAGTCTTCATCCACGAACCTCAATTCCACGTCTGTGTAACCTCTCCTCATAATTTGACCCTTTCAATCCAGGACACAGAAGATACAGGGTGGCACAGTGGCCAAACTGGTAAGGCCGCTGCCTCACAGTGCCAGGGACCCGGGTTCAATCCTAACTTCAGATGTCGTCTGTGTAGAGTTTGCACGTTCTCCCTGTAATCACCTGGATTTCTTCCGGGTGCTCTGGTTTCCTTCCACATCCCAAAGATGTGCGGATTGGTAGATTAATTGCCCATTGTAAATAACCAACCAACCCACACGTCTTTGAGATGTGGAAGGAACTGACCACTGTAAATTGTCCCTTGTGTGTAGGTGAGTGGTCGAATCTGGAGGGGGGATGGGGGGGGTGTTGATCAGAATGTTGGGAGAATAAAAATGGGATTCGTCTAGGATTAGTGTAAATGTGTGCTTGATGGTCAGCAAGACTCAGTTGGCTGAAGGGCCTGTTTCCGTGCCTTATTGGAATTGGTTTATTATTGTCACTTGTACCGAGGTCTTGCATACCGACCATACAGGTCAATTCCAGTGTAGTTAAATTGGGTTAGTACAGAGTGCATTGATGTAGTACAGGTAAAAACAAGAACAGTACAGAGTAAAGTGTCACAGCTACAGAGAAAGTGCAGTGCAATAAGGTGCAAGGTCACAACAAGGTAGATCGTGAGGTCAGAGTCCATCTCATCTTATCACAGTGGGGTAGAAGCTGTCCTTAAGCCTGGTGGTAAGTGCCCTCAGGCTCCTGTATCTTCTGCCTGATGGGAGAGGAGAGAAGAGAGAATGTCCCTGGTGGGTGGGGTCTTTGATTATGCTGGCTGCTTCACCAAGGCGGTGAGAGGTAAAGAGTCCAAGGAAGGGAGGCTGGTGTCCATGATGCGTTGGGCTGTGTCCACAACTCTCTGCAGTTTCTTGCGGTCCAGGGCAGAGCAGTTGCCGTACCAAGCTGTGATACATCCAGATAGGATGCTTTCTGTGGTGCATTGGTAAAAGATAAATATCTCTCTATGACTCTAAAAGTGACCTCATTGTGGAATACAAATATGAAAATGTTAACTGTTTCTCTTTCCACAGATGCTGCCTGACTAGCATTTCTTGCTTTGAATACAAATGTGCAGGAGTCTGCTTCAGTTCTGATAGCTTGAAGTTTTCCTAAAGAGGATACAAGTGCAAAGAAATAAGGGGTGTTTGTCAGGAAGGTGCAGCAATAATGTGGCTCCCTGAATGTGGCTGCACAGGCTGATGGGGAGGTAGAGAAAGCGGTTAGCGTAACGCTATTACAGCGTCAGTGACCTGGATTCAATTCCGCCGCTGTCTTCAACAATTCTCAAGAAGCTTGACACCACACAGGACAAATCCAGCCACTTGACAAGCACACCACCATCAGAGGCATTCATTCCCACCAGCAGTTATTTATCTAGGCCACTCCAACAGTACTTCCCAAATCCATGATCTTTCCCACCAGGATGGGGACACCATCACCTAAACTTTCCACTCCATGTTGCACACCACCTTCAGGACCAACATTTTTGGAGAAGGACTGGGGAACTTTCTCAGGCGTCCTGGCTGGTAATCAAACCTCAGTGAACATTACTGAAAAGATTATTTGTTCTTACATTGTTGCTCACAGGTTTGTAAACATGCATGGTTGAGTTAGTCAAGGTATACATTTATTTAATTTTGGTTTACTTGAACACTCACCATCCAGTCCCACGACCATTACGTGCCCATTTTCAAATTTATCAAACAATTAATATATTAGGGATGTCAACATTGAGCAGAAACTCAAACAGACCAGCTGCTTAAATGTCATGGCAACAAGAGCAGGTCAGAGGCTGGGTGTCCGACCACAAGTGACTCACCTCCTCCTAAGATCTTTCCACAAGTCAGGAATGTGAAGGAATGCTCACCACCTGTCCGGGTGAGTGTAGTGCCAACAAATCTCGAGAAGCTCAAACACTATCCAGGACAAAACAGCCCGCTTGATTAGCATCACATCAACCATTAGGGTTAGGTCGTTAGTTAGCGGGCAGTGGGAAAATTATCCCTCTTGTGTTCATTGATCTCGTTACTGGAGATTCAGTCTCACTGGACCCTGCCACTTTGATCTGGCCCATGCCTTCGTTAGCCTGGTCCCGCTCCACTTGCCTTTTATTGGATCTGTGCTTTATTCTTTATTCCATACCTTAATAGGTGAGGGTTAGCGTTACTCCAATACAAGACTACTCCAAAGCACCATCCCAAACCTGCAAACTCTACCATCAAGGACAAAGGCAACAGGTGCATGAGAAAACCAGGCAGACCTGCAGATATATCGCTGGTACTTCATCACTGACAAGTCTAAACCCTGGGACATCCTGTCCAACAGCACTGTGCACGTAACTTCAGAAGGAGCTCAAGGCAGCAATTCAGCACACCTTCTCAAGGGCAATTAGGAATAGGCGATAAATGCTCACTTTGCTGGTGACACTTTACTGGTGAATATTAACAAAAAAGGACCCTAATCCAAATATGAAATACAGTGTCCCTCCCCATAACCTTCCCTCCCAGTCCCTCTCAGTCACTCCCTTTTGGTGTGTAACCACACACCATATTCCTGCAGAGTACAAGCCCCCACGTAATTAATTTGCTGTCAGTGATCTGATTTACCTAATGCGTAGAACTTTAAAATACAGATTAGGTATCTGCTATTGGCTCCACTGAGTATCTGCAAACTGATTCCCCAGAGAGTTTCATATTGGAGTTAAACGGGGGCTGAAATATGAGATACACCTGCTTTTAATTGCCACAGCAGGGAGGAATAAACCAAAGCTACACTTACATTAAGGATTAAAAACACACTGTAATCCTAGGATTTTGTCTGGGTCCATTGAGTAAACTGCAGGTTTATAACAAACCTTTATATTTCATTGATAGTTTTATGTCTACAAAAGAGTATATTTTTAGCTGTTCCCACACTTATTAGCCCAATCCCTTAGAAAGGAAATTCATAACTTTGGAAGGAAGCATGTCAAAATCCATTTCATAGCTGCACAGATCAATCTCTTATCAAATCCCCTCACCAAATTCCACAACTATGGCTCAGTTTGTATCACTGTCAGAATGTCTTGGCTTCCAGTTCCACTCCGAAATCAGGATCAGAATCAGATTTATTATCACTGACTTAGATAATGTGAAATATGTTGTTTTGTGGCAGCAGTACAGTGCAGAGACATAAACATCTATAAATTACAAAAATAAATAAATAGTGCAAAAAAAAGGGATAACGAGGTAGTGTTCATGGGTTCATGGAACGTTCAGAAATCTGATAGCAGAGGGGAAGAAGCTGTTCCTGAACCATTGAGTGTGGGTCTTTAGGCTCCTGTACCTCCTCCCCGATAGCGTAACACCATTACAGAGCCAGAGACCCGGGTTCAATTCCGGCTGCTGCCTGTAAGGACTTTGTACATTCTCCCCGTGTCTGCGTGGGTTTCCTCCGGGTACTCCAGTTTCTTCCCACATTCCAAAGACGTACGGGTTAGGAAGTTGATGGCATGGTATGTTGGCGCCGGAAACGTGGTGATATTGAGGGCTGCCCCCAAAACACTCAACGCAAAAGACGCATTTCACTGTGTGTTTCGATGTACATGTGGCTGATAAAGATATTTTATCTTATCTAGTAACAAGAAGAGGGCATGTCCCGGATGGTGAGGGTCCTTGGCGATGGATGTCGCCTTCTTGAGGCACCGCCTCTTGAAGATGTCCTCGATGGTGGGGAGAGTTGTGCCCGTGATGGAGCACAACCACTTGAGAAAAACCTTTATTGTGGTACTGAGTCAAAGAGCGTGGAAACAGACCCTTCAGCCCAATTCATCATGCTGACCAAGTTGCTCACCTGAGCGAGTCCCATTTGCCTGCATTTGGCCTGTATCCCTTTAATCCTTTCCTATCCATGTACCTGTCCAAATGTCTGTTAAATATTGTACCTGCCTCAACCACCTCCACTGGGAGTGCTGCACTGTCATGTCCATTATTTTTTAGGGTGGGGTGGGGTGAGTTGTGTTCTCTCAGTTGGGTAGAAAAGATCCATCAATCAACAGCACTTAAATAGAAAACCACCCATCTGGTCATTACTTCATTGCTGTTGTGTAAAATTTGGCTGCTGTTTATCGATCACTAGGTGATTATAATTCAAAAAAATTTTCACTGATTGTGGAGCAACTCAGTAAGTGCCAAAATCTTGCAAGGTGCTATTGAAATGCTTTCAATCTTTACTAAATCCCGAAATCTCACCTCACCCATTCCCATTCCACTGAACCACTATTCCTCTAATGGAGACACAAGATGCTTGAATCTGGAGGAAAAAAGCAAACTGCTGGAGAAACTCAGCCAGTCAGGCAGCATCTGTGGAGAGAAATGGACGGTCGATGTTTTGAGATGAAGGGTCTCGACCCAAAACGTCGACTGTCCATTTCCCTCCACAGATGCTGCCTGACCCGCTGAGTTTCTCCAGCAGTTTGCTTTTTGTTCCATTCGTCCTCTGAACCAGATCTCCCAACCCGTTCTTGCCAATTCTATAATCACTTCCTTATCTCTCAACATAGCAGTTGCCTCAAACTCCTTCTTAAGAGTTTTTTAACGTCCTTCTCCCACACCATTTCACAATGTAATCACTTGTTGACTGAAAAATACTTCTTCTTAATTCCTCTTTTTTAACCCCTGTCCCCTGAGATTGAACCCTTGAAGAACAGCTGGTTTCAGACCAACGTTCCCAATTCCCTTTGTAAACTTGGACTTCAATTAAGTCACCTCAATACCTCCTCCCCCAAAAGTAAGCAAATCAAATTTCCATGGCCTGTCCATTGAAGAAATAATGGCCTTGTGTAAACATGCCGCGAGAGGGAGTGCCTCCAGAATTTCCTCATGGTTGTCCAGTGAATGTGCAATATAGATGATCGGGAATGAGTTAAAAGTTGGAATCTGATCAAAAGGTTCAAATACAATTCATTTAGAATAATAGATGCTCAGAAATAAACTATCTTCTTGAATCTAATGTAAGGATCATTTTGCAAGGAGTAAATAGAAAATGCTGGCAACTGACTGTCAAGCCTCATGGTATATTGCAAGGACCCTCCTCCCATCAAAATGCACAGATGTTTAAAACTGGTTAATTTTTCAGAATAGTGGCTGCAGTTCATATGTCCCCTCCCTCACCAAAACTCCACTGGAAGTTTGGACCGAGAGTGGCTTTGAGGAAACTCCATCTCACAACTTGTGGATTCGCCTCACCCTCCCTGGGTCTCATTCAGCCCTCAATGTGGCCTGAACTGTGAGCCGCAGCTGGAAGCACAGTAACCAGCCTCCCCTCCATGGACTCTGTCTATACTTCTCGCTGCCTCGGTAAAGCAGCCAGCATAATCACAAAGACCCCACCCACCCCGGTCATTCTCCCTTCTCCCCCCTCCCATCGGGCAGAAGATACAAAATCCTGAAAGCACGAACCACCAGGCTCAAGGACAGCTTCTGTCCCACTGTTATAAGACTATTGAATGGTCCCCAGTACAATAAAATGGACTCTTGACCTCATAATCTACCTCGTTATGACCTTGCACCTTATTGTCTGCCTGCACTGCACTTTCTCTGTAACTGTAACACTTTATTCTGCATTCTGTTATTGTTTTACCCTGTACTGCCTCAATGCATTGGGTAATGAATTGATCTGTACGATCGGTATGCAAGACAAGTTTTTCACTGTACCTCGGTACAAGTGACAATAATAAACCAATTCCAATTCCATAAAAAACATGATGATGCTGGAGGAACTCAGCAGGCCAAGCAGCATTGGTATTGGTATTGGTTTATTATTGTCACTTGCATCCGTGGAGAAAAGCAGGCGGTCAACGTTTCGGGTCAGGACCCTTCTTCAGGACTGAAGATAGGAAAAGGGGAAGCCGCACTGCTGCTACTGCATTCAGACACGCTTTGTTCTGTTAACTCCAACTAATCAAACATCAGCAGAATTAACCATGGCCATCCCTGTGCTCGTTCACAAACTATTTGATTTGTGTACTCCCTTTAATGTAGGAAAATGTCTCAAAGCATTGCATAAAAAGCAAACATTGACACAGAACCAAACATAAGGATTGGCCAAAAGCTTAGTTAAAGAATTTTTGAGAAGAGCTTTAAAGAAGGGTCCTCTTTGACAGCAGCTCTGGAACTTGCAACCTCGACTACCTTGAAGGATTAAGGTAGCAAGCTTAAGGGAGCTTAAGAGCACCAAGCTTAAGAGAATTGTCCTGCAAATCACAAACCTTCTTGGAGTCATAGAACTACAGAGCATGGAAAACAGGCCCTTCAGACCAACTGGTCCATGCTGATCGAGTTGTCCAACGAATCTAGGCCCATATCCCTCTAAACCTTTTCTATCCATGTACCTGTTCAAATGATTTTCAATGTCACTATTGTGCCTGCCTCTACCTCTTCCTCTGGCAGACTGTGGTGGGTATATGGAAAGTTGCCCCTCAGGTCCCTTTTAATTCTATCCCTTCTCACTTTAAACCTCTGCCCTCCAGTTTTGGACTTGCCTACCCTGGGGAAAAGACTGCGAATATCCACCTTATCTATGCCCCTCATGATTTTATAAACCTTGGTTAGGTCACCCCTCAGCTTCCTACACTCCAGAAAAGTCCCAGCCTATCCAGACTCTCCTTATAACTCAAACCCTCCAGTCTCAGTAACAGCCTCGTAAATCTTTTTTTGCATCCTTTGCAGTTTAATGACATCCTTCCTATAGCAGGGCGACCAGAACTGTACGCAGTGCTCCAGATGTGGTCTTACCAACATCTCATCTTGAAAATATGTCTTTGTCCTTTCTCTGCTGCTGGGTCTGCATCAACGAGCTCCTTGCCCACCACCAAAGGTGCAGCTTACCACCACCTCTGCAAGGCCAACATGGGATGGGCATGTTCCAGACCTTGCCTGCAAATCCCATGAATGAATGACCTTGCACCTTATTGTCTGCTTGCAATGCACTTGCTCTGTAAGTGTAACACTTTATTCTGCATTCTGTTATTGCTTTTCCCCTGTACTGCATCAAAATACTGATGTTTTGAAAGTATCAGTATGGATGGCACGTGAAAGGAAAGCTTTTCATTGTATCTCGGCACATGTAACAGTAAGATACAGATATTTATTTATTAGTCACATGTACATCGAAACACACAGTGAAATGCATCTTTTTGCATTACTGAGAATATGCTGGGGGCAGCCTGCAAGTGCTGCCACTCTTCCGGAGCCGACGTAGCATGCCCACAGCTCCTAACCTGTACGTCTTTGGAATGTGGGAGGAAACCGGAGCACCCAGGGGAAACCCACACAGACAGGGGGAGAACGTACAAACTCCTTACAGACAGTGGCAGGAATGGAACCTGGGTCGTTGGTTCTGTAATAGTGTTATGCTAACCACTACATTACTGCCGCTGCACTACTGTACCGCCCAATAATAAACCAATACCAATATCAATGAATAGAAAAAGGGAAGGAGAGTTTTATGAAGGGAATTCAAGAATTTGTCATTCCACTGGCTGAAGGCATGGTAGCCAGGGAATAGATGAGAGGATACATTTGTTCTTAGAGTAATGCAGTTTGGGATTTGAATAAAATGATGGGAATTTTTAATTCTAGACCGGGAACCAATGTCGACAAGCAAGCTCAACCTTAGTGGATGTGAAAGACCTGGTAAGAATCAGGATGCTGACATCAGAGTTTAGCACAACATACACAATGCTAGAGGAACTCGGCGGGTCAGGCAGCCCCTACAGAGGGAAATGGACAGTCGACGTCTCGGGTCAAGACCCTTCCTCTGGACTAAAAGATAAAAGGGAGATAGCCAGTATAAAAAAGGGGGAGGGAAAGAGTGGAGTAAGAGCTGGCTGGTTATCTCCCCTCTATGTTTCAGGGCAGATGAAGGGTCTCGACCCAAAACGTCGACTGTCCATTTCCCTCAATATGTGCTGCCTGTCTCGCTGAGTTTCTCCAGCGTTTTGTGTGCTGCTTCAGATTCCAGCATCTGCAGTCTCCTGTGTCTCCACAGCTTTGCACAAACTTATTTATGAAGGATGGATAGATGGCGAGAAGAATATTACAATGTTTGAGGTTGGGAATTCAAAGACATGGATGAACATCGCAGAAGTAGGTTGATTGAGGCATTGGCAGAGAGAGATTATCATACAGATGTGGAGGTAATGATAAACGTATATAAAATATAGGTTAGGTGATGATTAGAAAACCATGGCCCAGTTCAGAACTGAAGTCATGAACAGCATACGAGTTCACCAGGATGATTGCTAACAGAAACCAATTTAACACCTTGAGGTTATAGCCTGCTTCGTATTTCTATATTCTATACTGTGGCACGGTAGTATAACGGTTAGTGTAACGCTATTACAACGCCAGCGACCCGGGTTCAATTCCCGCCGCCGTCTGCAAGGAGTTTGTACGTTCTCCCCGTGTCTGTGTGGGTTTACTCCGGGTGCTCCGGTTTCCTCCCACATTCCAAAGACGTTCGGGTTAGGAAGTTGTGGGTATGCTATGTTGGCGCCGGAAGCGTGGCGACACTTGCGGGCTGCCCCCAGCACATTCATAGCAACACAAAAAGACGTATTTCACTGTGTGTTTCGACGTACATGTGACAAATAAATAAATATCTTATCTCATTACCATAGTAACAATACTTCAAAATGACTTAATTGACTGCAAAGCACTCCAGAATGTCCTGTTCAGGAAAAGAGTTACGTAAGTGCAAGTTTTTTTCTTTGTATGGCGCATGTTCACGTGGTCAACCATGGCATCTTGTATCAAAAATTGACTAACAGCTCCACATAAAGTTCACATTATTAATTACCAGCCTGGGGCACTCTGACTGAGATAGCACCGAATTATCATTGATAGATCTGACACTTAAAAACTGCCACTTCACTCATGTCACTCTGCCTTGTTAAAATTGCTGGAATTACTTAAAAAAAAAGAATTTGGAGAAGTAACAGATTTAATCACAAGGGACTCTGTGAACTTTTGCAGTTCAGAAGAATCTTAATGAAACATCAAAAATAGATGTTTCCACGAGCGGAAGAGGAGACATAGTTACAAGGGGAAAGCTATTTAAAACGGAGGTGTGTCAGAACTTCTCACAGAGAGTAGTGAGTCTCTACCCCAGAGGGTTTTACAGGCTGGGTCACTGGAAAATAAGGATAGTGGATGAAAATGTGGATGAGTGGGTTAGTAAGTTTGCAGATGACATGAAGATTGGTGACGTGGATAGTGTAGAAGGTTGCTGAAGGGTACAGTGGGATTTAGATCAGTTGCAGATATGGGCAGATGGATTTTAATCGGGGCAAGTGTGAGGTGTTGCACTTTGGGAGATCAAATGTCAAGGGACAGTACATAGCTAATGGCAGGACCCTTAACAGTGTTGATGTACAGAAGGATCTTGGGGGCCAAGTCCATAGCTCCCTGAAAGTGGCTGCACAGGTTGATGGGGTGGTAAAGAAGGCATATGTCATGCTTAAATTAGTTGAGGCATTGGGTTCAAGAGTCAGGAAGTTATGTTGCAGCTTTGTTAAAAAACTCTGATGCATATGGAGTATTGCATTCAATTCTGGTCACCCCATTATAGGAAGCATGTGGAGGCTTTGGAGAGAGTGCCAAAAACGTTTACCAGGATTAGAGGGCATCTGCTACAAGGAGAGGTTGGACAAACTTGGGTTGTTTTCTCTGGAGCAGTGGAGGCCGAGGGGAGAACTGTCAGAAATTTATAAAATGACGAGAGGCATAGACAGAGTAGACAGCCGATTTCTTTTTCCCAGGGTTGAAATGTCTAATACCAGAGGGCATGCATTTAAAGTGAGAGGGGGTAAGTTCAAAGGAGATGTGTGGGGCAAGTTTTTTTACACAGAGTGGTGGGTGCCTGGAATGCTTTGCCAGGGGTGGCGGTGGAGGCAGAGATGTTTAAGCTCTTAGATAGGGACATGAATATGCAGAGAATGGAGGGATATGGACCTTGTGCAGGCAGAAGAGATTAGTTTAATTAGGCATCATTAGCTTAATTAGTTCGCGGGTTGAAGGGCCTGTTCTCTATTGTTCTATTTGAATAGGAGGTCGATAAACTTTTGAAAGATCAGGGAACTGAGGGCAAGAGGGAACAGACACAGAAGAGGAGTTCAGGCTTAAGGAAGATCGCAAGGCAGACTTGAGTGGCCAAGTGACTTACACCTGCTCCAATTTTCTTCAGTCAGTTTTACGCGCTGCAGGTCAGACAAAGAGACACACCCGATGTGTTGATTTGCACATACCGTCATTTATGGAACCGCTGCACTTCCTGTAGTCCCAGTTGCAACTTATTTTATTAAAGGAAACCTAGTGCCAAGAATCTTTTCTTTCAAACATCCTGAACAGATTTCCCATCAGTTATACGAATCACTCATCACTTCCGTAAAATTAATCATGGCTTGGAAAGTCTTCAAGTCCCCTCGTAAATGAATTTTTTAAAAATTAATAGCTTCCACCTTGCTCTGTTCTGAAAGGTAGAAATGTTTTCAAAGCCATCAATGCCCGGTTTATGTGGATCCTGCCCCATCTGTTCTGAGATTCTTCCAAACTCATCAGGTTTCTTCACTAAAAAGCCTCTCAGGAGAGACATTGACCACAAGACTCAAACCACATGTGCTTTGTGTGTGTGTGTGTGTGTGTGTGTGTGTGTGTGTGTGTGTGTGTGTGTGTGTGTGTGTGTGTGTGTGTGTGTGTGTGCGCGCACGCGCGCGCGCGTGTGTGATCCCCAGGATCGAACGTAGTAATGATCTGACTAGATTATATACACTCTATTCCCTGGGTGACCAGACACTAAGGAGATGGAATTACAATCAATGCAAATGGGAGAAGGGCTGAGGGCAGGGACAGAAATGGAGGCCGAGAGCACTTTTCACAAGGGAGTTTGGACCATGTATGTTTAATGTGGCTGTTCATCTTCTCTTTTTGCCTCCTTCTTATTGAGAAGCAGCATGCTTCACAAAGAAACAAAAGATTTTCAAGAATCTATTTCTCATCTCCTTCTTGAAAGATTCTGCATCCGATGAAACACCTTTGATGCAGATTTACTGCTGTGCATAGGAAACGGTGCTGAGGCCAAGAGGGTTGAGAGCTTCAAGTTCCTAGGAGTGAACATCCAATAGCCTGTCCTGGTCCAACCATGTAGATGACAAGGCCAGAAAAGCTCAACAGCAGCTCAACTTCCTCAGGAGGATAAAGAAATTTGGCATGTTCTCTTTGACCCTCACCAATTTTTATCAATGCACCACAGAAAGCATCCTATCCAGATGCATCACGGCTTGGTATGGCAACTGCCCAGCCCTTGACCGTAAGAAACTGCAGAGAGTTGTGGACACAGCTCAGCACATCACGAAAACCAGTCTCTCCTCCATGGACTCTGTCTACACTTCTTACCGCCTCGGTAAAGCAGCCAACATAATCAAAGACCCTACCCACCCCGGACATTCTCTCTTCTCCCCCCTCCCCCCTCCCATCAGGCAGAAGCTACAAAGGCCTGCAAGCACGTACCACAAGGGTCAAGGACAGTTTCTATCCCACTGTTATAAGTCTATGAACGGTCCCTTAGTACGAAAATATGGACTCTTGACCTCACAATCTACCTCATATTGGCCTTGCACCTTATTGTCTGCCTGCCCTGCTTTTTCTCTGCAACTGTAACACTTTATTCTGCATTCTGTATTGGTTTCCCTTGTACTACCTCAATGCACTGTGTAATGAAATGATCTGTATGGGTGGCAGGCAAAACAAACATTTTCATTGTAACTCGGTACATGTGATGATCGTAAACCAATTTGGTATTGGTATTGATTTATTATTGTCACTTGTACCAAGGTCCAGTGAAAAACTTGTCTTACCAGATACGGCCTCATCTGCTGATTTCCTCCAGCAATTTGGTTTTGCTCCAGATTACGGCATTTACAGTCTTTTGTGTGCCTGGCCTAGAATCCTTAATGTCTACCTGAAAGAGCAGTGGGGTCCTCAGTTTAGAACCATAGAACAATACGGCACAATACAGGCCCTTCGACCCACCATGTTGTGCTGCCCTTCAAACCACACCCATGACTATCTAACCCCTTCCTCCCACATATCCCTCTAACTTAAATCCCTCCATATTTTTATCCAACAATCTCTTGAACTTGTCCAATGTATCTGCCTCCACCACCACCCCAGGCAGCGCATTCCATGCACCAACCACTCTCTGGGTGAAAAACCTCCCTCTGACATCTCCCTTGAACTTCCCACCCATTACCTTAAAGCCATGCCCTCTTGTATTGAGCATTGGTGTCCTGGGAAAGAGGCGCTGGCTGTCCACTCTATCTATTCCTCTTAATATTTTGTACACCTCTATCATTTCTCCCCTCATCCTCCTTCTCTCCAATGAGAACAGCCCTAGCTCCTTTAATCTCTCCCCATAATCCATACTCTCCAATCCAGGCAGCATCCTGGTAAATCTCCTCTGCACCCTCTCCAACACCTCCACATCCTTCCTATAATGAGGTGACCAGAACTGGACACAGTACTCCAAGTGTGGCCTAACCAGAGTTTTGTAAAGCAGCATCATCACCTCGCGGCTCTTAAACTCAATCCCCCGATTTATGAAAGCTAAGTTTAACATGCCATTCTACAGACACCTCCTTTGGCAGCACAGCACTCCCTCAGTATCGCACTCAAATATTTGCCCAGTTGTTTGTACCTGGAGTGGGAAGCAAGAACATAAGAAACAGCAGCAGGAGTTGGCCCCACAGCTTGGTCAGCATGCTCTGCCATTCAGTCGGGTCATGACTGAACTGATGTTGGGTCTCCCCACAACCTTTGGCTTGCCCACAGTCAGCCCAGCGCATCATGGACACCAGCCTCACCTCCTTGGACTCTGTCTTTACCTCTTGCTGTCTTGGTGAAGCAGCCAGCATAATCAAAGATCCCACCCACCCGGGTCATTCTCTCTTCTCTCCTCTTCCATCGGGTAGAAAGTACAGGAGCCTGAGGGCACGTAACACCAGACTTAAGGACAGCTTCTATCCCACTGTGATAAGACTATTGAATGGTTCCCTTATACGATGAGATGGACTCTGACTTCATGATCTACCTTGTTGTGACATTGCACCTTATTGCACTGCACTTTCTCTGTAGCTGTGACACTTTACTCTGTACTGTTATTGTTTTTACCTGCACTACATCAATGCATTCTGTACTAACCCAATGTGACTGCACTGTGTAATGAATTGACCTGTACGATCGGTATGCAAGACAAGTTTTTCACTGTACCTCGGTACAAGTGACAATAATAAACCAATACCAATACCAATACTAAAATCCACCTGCCACAGCCTTGAGTGATTTGTGGCACTCGAAGCCACAGGACCTCCGAGCCAGCTGACCCACAGCTGACACAACTGTGCAGTTGCTGAGTTCATCAACAACGAGAAAACTCAGTCTTTCAGAGGAACCAACATGAAAAGGCACTGAAGGAAGTGTTACAAGAATGGGCTCTCTGGACATCTTTTGGAGAAATTACAGCAACTGAAATGGAGCAACTTTAGGGGAAATCCACCAACTTTATATTTATGCTGAGTCTCATTACACCTCATAGCGAGATACCCTGATTCACTTGTAACTCCATTGACAACTGGCATACAAGGAAGGGATGTGTACAGTTCTGGTCGCCTCATTATAGGAAAGATGTGGAGGCATTGGAGAGGGTGCAGAGGAGATTTGCCAGGATGCTGCCTGGATTAGGCAGTATGGATTATGAGGAGAGACTAAAGGAGCTAGGGCTTTACTCATTGGAGAGAAGGAGGATGAGAGGAGACATGATAGAGGTATACAAAATATTAAGAGCATTAGATAGAGTGGATAGCCAGCGCCTCTTTCCCAGGGCACCAATGCTCAATACAAGAGGGCATGGCTTTAAGGTAATGGGTGGGAAGTTCAAGGGAGATGTCAGAGGGAGGTTTTTCACCCAGAGAGTGGTTGGTGCATGGAATGCACTGCCTGGGGTAGTGGTGGAGGCTGATATGTTGGTCAAATTCAAGAGATTGTTAGATAAGTATATGGAGGAATTTAAGATAGAGGGATATGTGGGAGGAAGGGGTTAGTTAGTCTTAGGAGTGGTTTGAAGGTCGGCACAACATGGTGGGCCGAAGGGCCTGTACTGTGCTGTATTGTTCTATGGTTCTACGGATGGCAACTGTTTCCCACAACAGAATTCTACAAGACGTTGGTGAGACCGCACTTGGAGTACTGTGTACAGTTTTGGTCGCCCTGTTAAAGGAAGGACGTCATTAAGCTGGAAAGAGTGAAAAGAAGATTTACGAGAATGTTGCCAGGACTCGAGGGCCTGAGTTATAGGGAGAGGTTGGATAGGCTTGGATTTTATTCCTTGGAGCGTAGGAGACTGAGGGGTCAAAGTCAAATTCAAAGTCAAGTTTATTGTCATATTCACAAGTCCATGTGTGCACAGGTGCAATGAAAAACTTGCAGCAGCATCACAGGCACATAGCATCAGATAAGCAGCTTTCACAAGAAAAATACAAATTAAACACAATTTTTGCAAAAACATAATTAGAACAAAACAAAATCAATTTTAGTCCACATATAGAGTGATCTTATAGAGATGTATAACATCATGAGAGGCTTAGGCAGGCTGGATGCACACAGTCTTTTTCCCAGAGAAAGGGAATCAAAAACTAGAGGGCGTAGGTTTAAGGTGAGAAGGGAAAAATTTAAAAGGGACCCGAGGGGCAACTTCTTCACACAGAGGGTGGTGCATATATGGAACAAGCTGCCAGTGGTTGGGGCGGGTACAATAACAATGTTTAAAAGACACTTGGACAGGTACACGGATAGGAAAGATTTCGGGGGATATGGGATAAATGCGGGCAAATGGAACTAGCTTAGATGGGCACCTTGGTTGGCATGGACAAGTTGGGCCGAAGGGCCTGTTTCCGTGCTGTATGACTCTATGACTTGATGACTCGATGACTCGAATTACAATCTCCGGTTACTAATGCCTGTTACATTTTTAAAGTTGGGTCTGACATCAAAACTTGCCCTGAATTATTTTATAAAAAATTGGGTGGGAAGACAAGGATTGGTGAGATCCTTGAGCCTCCCTTTCTCAAGTAACTGGTTTTGGATTGAGGCAGATGAAAATACTGAGCTCAGTAGCTCCCACATGGGGGTCAGGTGACCCCTGGACAATAAGATATAAGATTTCTTTATTAGTCACATGTACATCAAAACACACAGTGAAATACATCTTTTTGCGTTGAGTGTTCTGGGGGCAGCCCGCAAGTGTCGCCATGCTTCTGGCGCCAACATAGCCTGTCCACAACTTCCTAACCTGTACGTCTTTGGAAACGTCTTTGGAATAAACATATAGGGACGTAACCTTCAGGCACCCCATAACTTCAATGGCATGAACTGTTGGCACAATCCTTGCACTAAAGGGAAATGGAGCTAACATCTTCTGAGTCCCTGACTGCATCTTCTTATGGACAGAAAGAGTTGTCTTTACAAAGTGCTTTATGATCTCAGAAACATCACAAAGCAAATCAGAAACCATGAATTACTTTGAGGTGATAATTTCTCACATATCCTCATACTGAAGGAGGCCAGTTTGGTCAATCGAGTCTGTGCTGGCCTTCCTTCCTCTTCCCCCATTATTCCCTTATAATCTCTCACACCCATCAACTCCTACAAATCCCCCTGACACCCACTTACACCAGGGGTAATTTATAGTAGCAACCCGCATGCCTTCGGGGAAGTGGGAGGGGAGCAGAGTACTGGAGGGAAACCCACGCCTACACAGGGTGAATGTGCAGACCCCACCCTGAAGGTCAGGAGTGAACCCAGGTCACTGAAGCTGTGTGCCAGCAGCACTAACTGCTGCTTCACAGCAGTTCATTACCTTACCAAGTGATCGATGAGGCTAACAAGGCAGTCAGACAAATAACACCGTGCAGATGAAGCTGTGCTTTTAGTTGGCCAGGCCACATGCTCAGAAATTCCTTCCCCAGCCCCTCTTTATTAGTAATTGGCATTTGGTTTATTGTTGTCACATGTACCAAGATACAGTTGACATGCCATCCAGACAGGTCATTCTACACATAAGTACATCGAGGTAGTACTAGAGGAAAACAGAATGCTGAATAAAGTGTTACAATACAGAGAAAGTGCAGTGCAGGTAGACAAATAAAGTGCAAGATCCACAATGAGGTAGGTTGAGTGACCAAGAGTTCATCTTTAGCGTATGAGAGATCTGTTCAAGAGTCTGATAACAGCAGGATGGAAGCTGTCCTTGAGCTTGGTGGTATGTGCTCTCAAGCTTTTGTATCTTCTCCCCGAAGGGAGGGGGCAGAAGAGAGAATGACCAGGGTGGGAGGGGTCCTTGATTACATTGGCTGCTTTCCTGAGGCCGCAGGAAATGTACACATGAAGTGGAGGCTGGTTTGCATGATGGACTGAGCTGTGTCCACAACTCTCTGCAATTTCTTACGGTCTCGGGCAGAGCAGTTGTCATACCAAGCTGTGATGCATCCGGATAGGATGCTTTCTATGGTGCATCTGCAAAAATTGGTGAGAGTCATCGGGGACATGCTGAATTTCCTTATCCTTCTGAGGAAGTAGAGGTGTTGGCGTAAAAAACCAGTTTGACTTTGGGCAATTCTCTCTGGGTCTACATCTGGTCACTACTCTGTGAAACGCCTGAAGAGGATTTACTGTGGAGGATGCAAGACTGTATCCGCAGAAAAGAATGGCATCAACCTACCTCCAAGCCACAGCATGACGTCCAGTCCCAGTCTCCACTTCCCACTCCCCCACAAGAATGGCTGTGCTCCAGGGTTAAGATGCTGCAGCTTCCCAGACAATGAGGGATGGACAACAAACTATCACCAATGTTTGCATCACCCATACCCCAAAAATGACAAAAAGTGCAGACCAAACTAAGCATTGACCCAATAATGGGAGCTTTGTAGTACGCTAGGGAATGGAAACTACCAGTGAAATACTTGCCTGCGGTTCAGCATCAAAGTACAAATCTATTTGAGGTTTTTACTGAATTACTCATAAATCATGGACACAGGTTCTCCAACCCACCAAGTCTGCACTGAACATCAAGCATCCACTTATGCTAATCCTAAACTAATCCTATTTTGTTATGACAGTTCCATCAACCTACACAGCAGGAAAACTTTTCCAATTAACTTTGTGAATTCACGCAGTCTTTTTCCCAGGGTTGGGGAACCAAGAACTAGAGGACATAGGTTTAAGGTGAGAGGGGAGAGATTTAACAGGAACCTGTTCACCCAGAGGGTGGTCCGTATATGGAACAAGCTGCCAGAAGAAGCAGGTGCATTAACAACATTTAGAAGACACTTGGACAGGTACATGGATAGGAAAGGTTTAGAGGGATATAGGCCAAGCTCAGGTGGAAATCTTGGTCGGCACGGACCAGTTGGGCCAAAGGGCCTGTTTCCATGACCAATCCGCCCGTCTTTGGGATGTGGGAAGGAACTGGAGGAACTCGGAGGAAACCCACGCAGTCACAGGGAGTACATGCAAACTCCACACAGACAGTGCCGGAGGTCAGGATCGAACCTGGTTCTCTGGTGCCGCGAGGCAGCAGCACTATTACTCTACCACATCTGCCCTCTCATTCTCCGTTGCTGCAGTGCAGCAGCAGGAGGGGTTAGCACCTTCTACAACTTGCATGGAAACATTTTTTTTAATTGAGAATAACACGTACATACATTTATAAACCTACACAATTATCACACTTGCAAAGAAAGTCAGCTTCCGTCTGACAGAGAAGTGGTCCTGTATTTGGCGAAGCTCACAGCATATCAGTCTGCCTGCTGTCTGACCTCAGCAGGCTGAGAAGTGGCAGAAAGGATCCAGGTGTAATCACTTTCTGTTGTCTTGCTGGCAAAGGTGATAACGTGCCTGAAGGCAACACTTTACATCCTGACCCTTCCACGACCCCTGTTTCTCTTTAAGTGAACTGATAAACTCAACAGAGAGAGAGAAAAAAAACTGCGGTCCTATTAAAGTGCAGGAGTAAAGCATATCAGGAGAGTGCATTAGGGAGAAACTATGACCTGACCTCCTGTCGACCTTGGCTGCCGACCAAAAATATTCATCCCTGCCACTGTGTAAACTCCGGCAGCTTGCCACCAATTGTCTGCTTCCAGTCAGCCTTCCTACAGCGATATCACTGCAAGACCGTGACTCTGTTGTTGGTTTTCTTTAATAAGCCGACAAGCTTTCACGGTGGGATTCAATTGCTTTTCTCTCTGGATATCAACGGCATCACTTACAAATACAAAAGCTGTCCATTTACAAAAAAAAAAACGCCTGCTTACGTGCGCTGGCACTCTCCTGCAATGCTGCCTGACAGTTCTTTTGGGTCCAGAGCACTCTTGCCATGTTTGGCTGGTGACCCTGTGCTGGGGTCTCTGCTTAAACCAGGCCACCTTCAGAAACCAAAGCTGTTTATACACACATTGCAGTTGATCATGGTTGTGACTGTGGCTGAAACTGTGGGACTCAAGTCAAAGGTTTTTCTTTAATTTCTGAGAAGTCTCTTTGGTTTAAGCCCTGCACACGACCTAGAACATAGAATATAGAACAGAACAGCCCACCATGCCAAACATGATGTCAAATCCCTTCTGCCTGCACATGATTCATATCCGTCTGTTCCCTGCCTGTTCATGCACTTATCTATAATCTTCTTAAATGCCACTATTGTATCTGCTTCCACCACCACCCACATTCTGGGCACCCACTCTGTCTGAAAATCTTGCCCCACACATCTCTTTTAAACTTTCCCCCTCTCACTTTAAAGCTATGCCCCCTATTATTTGACATTTTACCCTGGGAGAGACACTGACTGTCTACTCTATCTGTGCCTCTCATCATTTTATAAACCTTTATCAGGTCTCCCTTCAGCCTCTGCCGCTCCAGAGAAAATAACCCACGTTTGTCCAACCTCTCCTTACAGCTCATACCCTCTAATCCAGGCAGCATCCTGATGAACCTCTTCTGCACCCTCTCCAAAGCCTCGACATCCTTCCTGTAATGGGGCGACCAGAACTGCACACAATACTCCAAGTGCGGTCTAACCAAAGTTTTATACAGCTGCAACATGACTTCTTGAATCTGAGACTCAATGCTCCAACCGATGAAGGCCTTTTTTACCACTCCAAGACAAAAGCTGGACTGACCATGGCGAATAAGGGGATATCCATTCTGGAACTGGGAAACATGTCTAAAGCAGCTCTTTGCTTCTGAAGGGAGAAAGTTGTGCTATCTCACTCAGTAGCCTGCTGAGGGAGTTACTGTCTTTTAAACAAAACTTAAACCCCATAAGCCCACTGTGGTGGTTACAAAGGATTGCAGAGTACTATTGGTTGTCGAGCGAAGAACTTACCTTTCTGTCTGGGCTACATTGAGAACATAGAACATTACAGCACAGTACAGGCCCTTCGGCCACAATGTTGTGCTGATATTTTATCCTGCTCTGAGATCTATCTAACCCTTCCCTCTCACATAGCCCTCCATTTTTCTATCATTCATGTGGCTACCTAAGTCTCTTAAATGTCCCTAATGTATCTGCTCCCACAACTTCTGCCAGCAGTGCGTTCCACACACCCTCTGACATCCCCCTATACCCTCCTCCAATCACCTTAAAATTATGCCCCCTCATGTTAGCCATTTTCGCTCTGGGATGTCTCTGACTGTCGACTCGATCTATGCCTCTTATCATCTTGTCACCTCTATCAAGTCACCTCTCATCCTCCTTCTCTCCAAAGAGAAAAGCCCTAGCTCGCTCAGTCTTTCCTCATAAGACACGCTCTTCAATCCGGGCAGAATCCTGGTAAATCTCCTCTGCACCCTCTCTAAAGCTTCCACATCCTTCCTATAATGAGTTGACCAGATCTGAACACAATACTCCAAGTGTGGTCTAACCAGAGTTTTATAGAGCTGCAACATTACCTGGCAGCTCTTGAACTCAATACCCCAACTAATGAAGGCTGACACACCATACGCCTTCTTAACAACCCTATTGATCTGCACAGCAACCTTGAGGGATCTATGGACGAGGACCCCAAGATCCCTCTGTTCCTCTACACTGCTAAGAGTCCTGCCATTAACCTTGTATTCTGCCTTCAAATTCAATCTTCCAAAGTGTATCACTTCACACTTTTCCAGGTTGAACTCCATCTGCCACTTCTCAATCAGTTTTGTATCCTATCAATGCCCCCTATCAATTTACTCTGCGCATTCCCGATGAATAGATTATCTGTCATGATCACATGGCAGTGTGGAACCTTGCCATGTGTAAATCAGTAACTCACTCTCCGCATTACAACTACGTGTTGAAAGTACTTCATTGATGGTAACTGGTTTGGCAGTGCCCAGAAGTCTTGAAAGACACATTACCAGTTCTTATTCTTTCATTTTAAACATAAGTTGTTCAAATAGTGAAGGGTTTTCAGGAGTGTGATTGGTTAGATTGGTCCCAGACAGAGCTGCTACAAAAACAAGCTTTGCCAGAATGGTATTTGTATTGGTATTGGTTTATTATTGTCACATGCACCGAGGTACAGTGAAAAACTTGCCTTGCATACCGTTCGTACAGGTCAATTCATTACACAGTGCATTGAGGTCGTACAAAGTGACCCATAAACTTTTGAGATCTCTGCACTCTCCTCATTCCAGCCGCTTGTTCATCCCTGCAGTCAATCACTCTACCATCTCCATTCTCTGTCCTGATGCAGGGTCTTGAGCCGAAACGTCAACCATCCCTCTACCTCCACAGAGGCTGCCTGACCCGCTGAGTTCCTTCAGCAGTTTGATTTTCACTCTACCACTGTCAGTTGTGACAAAGGTCCTGCGCTCTGGAATTCCGTCTCTAAACCTCTCAGTTTCTCCACATCCTTTCATGTTAAAACCAAACTCTTTGACCAAACTTTAATATCTCCTCATGTTAGGTTTGGTTTGAATGCTTCTGTGACCTTATATGTTGTACATACAGGTTGTCTTGTAACAAATTGTGCCGTTGGTGTACCTGACAGAGAAAAGGAGTCTCAAGAGGCTAGTCCTCCATTGGGCTAGAACAATGATATTCCATAAAGGTTGGCAAAATGTTCTCCTGGCAGAAATTTTAAGCACAGAATTATGGGTGTGATTAAAGAAAAGAAATGGCTGGAATATCTTTTGTGATGGGCTTTTGTGTTGCCAATTCTTCAGCTCTGAACAGAAACTAATGCTCTGAAAACTCAGGAAAAGGATGTAAAAAGGGATTTTGTTTTTCTAATCTCCTTGTACACCTGGATACTAGATATTGAAACCTTGGGGCAGCACTGTAACACAGCTGGTAGAGCCACTGCCTTACAGCTCCAGTGACCCAGGTTCAATCCTGACCTCGGGTGCTGTCTGTGTGGAGTTTGCAGGTGACTCCAGTTTCCTCCCACACCACAAAGACGTATGGATTCGACTAAATGACCACTGTAAATTGACCAGAGTGTCGGTAGTGTGGAAGAAAGTGGTGAGAATAAAGTAGGATTATTGTAGGATTAGTGTAAACGGATGCTTGTTTTGCCCAAGTCCACATGAAGTTGCAGAGAGTTGTGAACACAGCCCAGTCCATCACGGAGACCAGCCTCCCCACCACTGATTCCCTCTACACTTCCCACTGCCTCGGGAAAGCAGCCAACATAATCAAGGACCCCACCCAGCCCGAACACTCTCTCTTCTCCCCCTCCCATCGGGCAGAAGATACAAAAGCTTCAGAACACGTACCACCAAGCTCAAGGACAGCTTCTATCCTGCTGTTATAAGACTCTTGACCAGATCTCTTATACAATAAACTCTTGATCTCTCAATGTACCTCGTCATGGCCTTTGCACCTTATTGTCTGTCTGCACTGCACTTTCTCTGTAACTGTAACACTTTATTCTGCATTCTGTGTTTTTTTTCCCTTTTGTACTACCTTGATGTAATTACATGTGCAATGATCTGTATGGATAGCACGCAAATAAAAGCTTTTCACTGTATCTCAGTACATGTGACAATAATAAACCAATTACCAATTGATGGTCGACACAGACACAGTGGGCCAAAGGGCCTTTACTTGCAGTGTGTCTATGACCTAATAAAAAGCTTGCATGTCTGGGACAGTTGGAGGATCCAGGATGCAACCAGAGACAGCAATCTTGAAGACCCATATACGGCAGCAGGAGGTGATAGAAAAACAAAGACAAGGCCAAGGAGTCTGAAGGATAAACGAGACTGAACGACTTGGCTCAGAACCACATACAGTGAAGTGAATTCAGTGCGAGTCTCCGTACATCTGAGAGAGTACGGTGGTGGCCTAGTGGTTAACTTATCAGATGAAAGATCCTGAGGCCTAAGCAAACAATCCAGCTAAAACAGAAAATACTCAGCATGTCAGGCAGCATCTGTGGAGAGAGAAACAACCCAGCGACCTGAGTTCAAATCCCACCATAGAATTCCAGCTCTGGGATCTGAATTCAGTTAATAATGTGGCGTTAGTAATGGTGACCACAAAACTGCTGTACTGGTACATGGACAGGAAAGGTTTAGAGGGATATGTGCCAAATGCGGGCAAGTGGGACTAGCTTAGATGGGCATGTTGGTTCGCATGGACTAGTTGGACACAAGGGCCTGTTTCCGTGCTGTATGACTCTATGGCTCTAGTGGCAACTGTGGTTCACTAATGGTCTTCAGGAGAGGAAATCTGCCATCCTTACCTGCTCTGGATGTTATGTGGCTTCAAGGACACCAATGTAGTTGAGTCTAAAATAGTAATTAGGGATGGGGAATTTTCAATTTTTCAGATCCCAACAAGTGAATAAACAATAGGTTGTGATATTGGTGAAGGGAGGGTGGGCTATGCAGAGACAGCATTCTTCAGAGGAAATACTCGCACTGCTGACCTACACCTTTTTTAAAGCCTACCACATATCGTAGAGTCATAGGGACATACAGCATGGAAACAGGCCCTTTGGCCCAGCTCATCCATGCCGACTGTGTTGCCCAGCAAGCTAGTCCCATCTGCCTGCGTTTGGCTCCTAGCCCTTTAAACCGCTCCTGTCCACATACCTGTCCAAATGTCTTTAATGTTGTCATTGTACCTGCCTCTACCACTTTCTCTGGCAGTTCATTCCAAATACTCACCACCCTTTGCGTGAAGAAGCTGCCCCTGATGTCCCTTTTAAATCTCTCACCTCTGATCTTAAACCTATACCCTCTTGTTTTTAGCACCCCCTCCCTGGGAGAGAGACTCTGTGCTTTCACTCTGTCTATGCCCCTCATGATCTTATACACCTCTATCAGGTCACCCCTCAATCTCCTACATTCCAGGGAATAAAGTCCTAGTCTACACTAAAATAGCAATTAGTCCTTGTAACTCAGACCCCAGGTCCAGGCAACATCCTGGTAAATCTTTTCTGCACTCTTTCAAGTTTAATAACATCTTTCCTATAACAAGGTGACCAAAACTGTGTACACAATACTCCAAGTGCGGCCTTACCACGGTCTTATATAACTGCAACATAATTTCCCAACTCCAATACTCAATGCCCCGACTGATGAAGGCCAGCGTGCCAATGTCTTCTTCAACACCTGATCTACCTGTGACGCCGCTTTTAGCGAACTACACACTTGCACTCCCAGATCCCTCCCCAGGGCCCGATCATCCACAGTACAAGTCCTCCCCTGGTTTGATCTCCCAAAATGTAATACCTCACATTTATCTGGATTGAAAGCCATTTGCCAGTCCTCAGCCCACACAGCTCGCTGATCAAGGTCCCCTTGTAATTGTTCATAACCTTCCACACTGTCTACGACACCACCTATTTTAGTAGGAGCAACGGCAGCTGCTGTGTAGGGCGAGACTGTTTCAACAATCTCAAAGTTCCTGTTGGACACTAGTGTGCAAAAACCTGTGGACATGGGCAGGGAACCAAGCTGTGGGTTTTCAAATCTTTGTGGTATGTGCAGATTCCATCTCGAGCTGCAATAGGGCAGCCACTTCTGTGACCTTTTCACCTTCCTTTCACTTGAATTAGAAGCTCCTGTTCATTTTTTTTCACACAACACACACACACAAGCTCTTGTGGCTTAAGATTTGTGTTGAATTTTGAACGTTCTTACATTTTGCTTCACAGGATGCGGGAGTGACTGCCAAGGACAGCATTGATTGACTCACCCTAATGGCCCTTGAACTAGATACCCATTTTAGAGGGCAGTAAACCACATTGATGTGGTCTGGTTCACATGCAGGTCAGACTGGGCAAGGACGACAAATTTCCTTCCTTAAGGCGGGAACTAACGGACATTTTTGGAGAGTTTTGTGGTCACCATTTAATGCTACCAGCTTCTCAGTGCACATTCACTGAATTTAAGTTTCTCAGCTGCCATTATAGGATTTGAACTCATGACTTCTGATAACCTTGTAGATTATCACTCTAGTAATATTATCACTTTGCACCACAGTCTCAAACTTATTTGGAATGAACCTCTGGCCCATTAAACCAGACATAATTATATTCATATTTGGTAGCAAATCTTAATTTTTCTGTTGTTTAATAAATGTATACTTTAAGTTGTAGACAATTGTCTAAAATGGCTGCAGTGAAATTAGGGCGAAAACCGAAGCAGCTATAAATTGTTGAATGCAGAGATTTTGTCACAACAATGGGTGAGGTGGCAACAGCTATTCAGTCAATGGATTGGTGGGTCAGAGGTGGACAGAGTTAGCAGCTTCAAATTCCTGGGTGTTAACATCTCGAGCGACCAGTCCTGGGCCCAGCACACAGATGTAATCTAGAAGGTGTACCAGTGCTCCACTTTCTTCGAAGTTTAGGAGATTTGGCATGTCACCAAACACTCCAGCAAACTTCCACAGATGCACTCTTGAAAGATCCTGACTGGCTGCATCAGGGCCTGGTACGGCAATTCCAATGCACCGGAATGCAAGAGGAGGCAGAGAATTGTGGACACAGGCCGGTCCATCACGGGCACAGCCCCCCCCACCACTGTCAGCATCTACAGGAGTTGCTGCCTCAAGAAGATGGCATCTATCATCAAAGATCCCCACCATCCAGGTCTTGCCGTCTTCTCACTGCTACCGTCAGGCAGGAGGTCTGAAGTCCCACACCACCAGGTTCAGGGACAGCTACTTCCCCACAACCATGTAGTTCTTGAACCAACCTGCATAACCCTAACCCTACCTCAGCAACAGAACACCATGGACCACCTCTTGCACTTCAATGGACTTGTCCCTGATTGTGATTTTTTTGCACTAACAGTTGTATAGCTGTCAGCATAAAGCTATTACAACGCCAGTGACCCGGGTTCAATTCCCGCCACTGTCTGTAAGGATTTTGTACATTCTCCCCGTGTCTGCGTGGGTTTCCCCCGGGTGCTCCGGTTTCCTCCCACATTCCAAATATGTATGGGTTAGGAAGTTGTGGGCATGCTATGCTGGCACCAGAAGTGTGGCGACACTTGCGGGCTGCCCCCAGCATGTTCTCAGGAACGCAAAAAGACACATTTCACTGTGTTTCAATGTACATGTGACTAATAAATATCTTATCTTGTTTTGCACAGTCTTATTTTTTTCACTGTTTGGTGTAATTTACGCATAATTTATGTTCTGTGTGTTGTCTGGACCTACGTGCCTGTGATGCTGCTGCAAGCAAGTTTTTCATTGTACCTGTACCTCACCGCACTTGTGCACATGACAATAAACTCAACTTGACGTGACTTGATCTGGAACAGGAGAGGTAAACAGGAAAAGAAATGCATGCTGGCAGAGTTTTAAAGGTGATTGAGAGGAAAGTTTTTTTATACAAAGAATGGTTGAAGTCTGGAACTTGCTGCCAGAGGAGGTGGCGGAATCAGATACAATCGCTGTGTTTAAGAGACATTTAGACGGACACTTGAATAGGCAAAGCATAGAAGGATACATACAGACCTAATGCAGGCAAATGAGAGAAGTGTAAGAGGGCAAAAGGATCAGCATGGATGCTGTGGGCTGAAGGGCCAGTTTCTGTGCTGTATGACTCTATGACTCTAAAGTGACTGGCTGACTTGTAATTTCTATTTCTGTATAAATGTATCATGGAATCATAGAACAGTACAGCACAATACAGGCCCTTCGGCCCACAATGTTGTGCTGCCCTTTAAACCTCACCTAAGACTATCTAACCCCTTCCTCCCACATATCCCTCTATTTTAAATTCCTCCATATGCTTATCTAGCGATCTCTTGAATTTGACAAATGTATCTGCCTCCACCGTCACCCCAGGCAGCGCATTCCATGCATCGCATTCCATGCACCAACCACTCTCTGGGTAAAAAACCTCCCTCTGATATCTCCCTTGAACTTCCAACCCATTACTTTAAAGCCATGCCCTCTTGTATTGAGTATTGGTGCCCTGGGAAAGAGGCATTGGCTGACTACTTTATCTATTCCTCTTAATACTTTGTATACCTCTATCATGTCTCCCCTCATCCTCCTTCTCTCCTATGAGTAAAGCCCTAGCTCCCTTAGTCGCCTGGTAAATCTCCTCTGCGCCCTCTCCAACACCTCCACATCCTTCCTATAATGAGGCAACCAGAACTGGACACAGTACTCTAAGTGTGGTCTAACCAGAGTTTTGTGAAGCTGCATCATTACCTCGCGGCTCTTAAGCTTGATCCCTCGACTTAACGTCCCATAAGCTTTCTTAACTACCCTATCCACCTGTGAGGCAACTTTCAGTGATCTGTGGATATGAACCCCCAGATCCCTCTGCTCCTCCACACTGCCCAGAATCCTGCCATTTACCTTGTACTCCACCTTGGAGTTTGACCTTCCAAAGTGTACCACCTCACATTTCTCCGAATTGAACTCCATCTGCCACTTGTCAGCCCAGCTCTGCATCCTATCAATGTACCTGAAAGAAAGGCCGCCATTTCTGTAGTGCCTTGCACATCCCTTCAGATCTCGCGGCACTTTATGGTCAGTGAAATAATTTCAAAGTGTAGTTGCTGTTGCAATGTGAGATGCACAGCAGTCACAGTAAGCACTGCACCAGAGGCACTGCCTGACCTGCTGGGTATTTCCAGAAAATCCTTGTTTCTATCCTAGAGTAGTAAAACTGAAGAGCTGATTGTTGACTTCAGGAAGGGGAAGGAGGGTGAACATGCGCCAGTCTACATTGGGGAATCGGCGGTGGAGAGTCAGCGGCTTTAAGTTCCTGGGCGTTAACATAGGCAGTGCAGTAGTGTTGCGGTTAGCGTAACGCCATTACAGTGCCAGCGACCCGGGTTCAATTCTGTAAGGAGTTTGTACGTTCTCCCCATGTCTGCGTTGGTTTCCTCCGGGTGCTCCGGTTTCCTCCCACATTCCAAAGACGTACGGGTTAGAAAGTTGTGGGTATGCTATGTTGGCGCTGGAAGCGTGGCGACACTTGTGGGCTGCCCCACAGCACATTCTCAGTAACACAAGAAGACATGTTTCACTGTGTGTTTTGATGTACATGTGACCAATAAATAAATATCTATATCAATGACCAGCCCTGGGTCCAGCACATAGACACAATCACAAGGAAGGTGCGCCAGTGATTTTACTAGTGCTGGAAGCGTGGCGACACTTGTGGGCTGCCCCCAGAACACTCTACGCAAAAGATGCATTTCACTGTGTGTTTCGATGTACATGTGACTAATAAGGATATCTTATCTTATCTTACTTTGTTAGGAGGTTATGGAGATTCGGCCTGTCACTGAACACTCTAACAAACTTCCGCAGATGTACTGTTGAAAGTATCCTGACTGGTTGCATCACAGTCTGGTACGGCAATTTGAATGTGCAGGAACATAAGAAGCTGCAGAGAGTAGTGGACTCAGCCCAATACATCACGGGCACATCCCTCCCCACCATCTACAGTATCTACGGGAGGAGCTGCCCCAAGAAGGTAACACCCATCATCAAAGATCCCCACCATCCGGGCCATGCCATCTTCTCACAGCTACCATCAGGCAGGAGGTACAGAAGCCTTAAGTAGCACACCACCAGGTTCAAGAACAGCTACTTCCCTTCAACCATTCGGTTCTTGAACCAACCAGCATAACGCTAATCATGACCTCAGTACAGCAACACTGTGACCACTTTGATCACATTGCACTAAAATGGACATTTTTTTCTAATTTTGTTCTTTCTTGTAAAAATTGTGTTTAATTTATGACTTTCTTGTGAATGCTGTTTATCTGATGCTCTGTGCCTGTGATGCTGCTACAAGTAAGTTTTTCATTGCACCTGTGCACACATGGACTTGTACATATGACAATAAACTCGACTTTAAGAGTCCATAGTTCTTTGAATGTTTGGATTTCTCAATGTGAGTAATTGTTCACCCACACACACTATCAAAGTTCTCCCTTTGAACAAGCACACTCAGTGATTTCACTGCAGTGCTTTTACTCAATTGGCCTTCAGTAAGTCACCAGAGTACCATGCAGATAAGTGGCTTGGGAAGATAGAACTGAATATTCTGCAGCCACAGGGAGGAGGGAGTGGTGTGTGAAGATTCGCACCAACATCGGAGAGAGTAGAGGAAGGAGGGCTATAAAGATGCACTGATGTGGAGAGATATCTTTGAGGAAGGAGGCTTGTGCAGATTAACTGCCCAGGAGGTGTGAAGTGATTGGGAGAGAATCTCACAGGGAAGAAGGGATGTAGATTCCCTCAAGAGAGGGAGGAGTGGGTGTAAATGTTTGCTCATGAAGAGAATCTCAAATATAGGAATGGATATGATGATTCGTTGACATGGGAAATCAAAGAGGGAAGTCGGGTTGAGGTGATTCACTGACAGGGAGAGAAGCAGGGAGGTAGAAGGAGATGTAAAGAGTCTCAGAAGAAGGAGAAGTTCTAAAGATTACTAACAAGGGAAAGAGTCTCAGAGGGAGGAGGTGGTGTGAAGATTCAGTGACACTGGGAGAATCCCAGAGAGAGGGTGTGGTGTGAAGATTCAGTGACACTGGGAGGACCCCAGAGAGAGGGAGTGTGAAGATTCACTGACACTGGGAGAATCCCAGGGAGAGGGTGTGGTGTGAAGACTCACCATGCTGGACAGAGTCTGAGAGGGAAGAGGAGGTGTGAAGATTGAGGGAAGCAGGGTAAGAATTGCAGTGGGAGTAAATATTATCGCTGTGAGGATTCACTGTTTGGGAATAATATCAGAAGAACAGATTGTGCAGAATCATTGGGACATTCCCACGGTCAAAGTAATTAATGCATGGAATTTACTGGCGGTTTGTGTAAATATATTAGACAGAAAATCACAATAAAAAGGAAGAGGAAAAGCAGTTCTTTTTTACCTACTTCATTTATGGCCTGAAGCTTTGCTTTGAAATAAACACTTGCAGCAATAATTTTTATGTCCAATAACAATTACACGGTGTGTCGTAAACTTCACTCTGTATTTTGGGTGCACTGAATATCAAATTACATAAGGATTGAGTGAAGACTGCTTTCATGTGGTGATGGCATGAGTACTCGCTTGATAATTTCTGACAGTGTGAATTCTGTGCCGCAATATCTAAGGGAAACTCTGAAGCACTATCAGAACAGGGATAGCACAAGTTAGCTAGCAAGTAAAACTCCCTCTACACTGTCCCATCACACCGTCCCAGGGCAGGGACACCACAGGTTACACACAGAGTGTAGCCTCCTCTACACTGTCCCATTACATATTCCCAGGGCAGGGACACCATGGGTTACACACAGAGAGTAGCTCCCTGTACAATCTGCCATCACACACTCTCAGAACACAGGTTAGACATCAGAGTAAAAGCTTCCTCTACACCATCCTGTCACACACTTCCAGGGCAGGGGCAACATGGGTTAGATACAGAGTGAAGCTCCCTCTACACTGTCCCATCACATTCCCAGAGTTAGACACAGAGTGAAGCTCCCTCTACACTGTCCTGTCACACACTCCCAGGACAGGGACAGAAGAGGTTAGATACAAAACATCCTTTGCATTGTGCGGTTTAGCCTCTCCCTCATCCGAACCCAATAACGTATTTCAGCCATGATCTCAAGGTAGCACCTACTTCTATACTTGTGATACTGGAATCATTTGCAAGTGTTCATGCCAACTACCCTGTACCTTGAGGGTAAATGGTGACATGCTGGATTCAGGTGTTTGGAACTGTGGCTCCTTGGAGCTGGCTTCATCCTGTCTGATTGTTCAGGCAGGAGCATTCCAACCTGGTGTCAGCCACGGTTCAGTTGGTTACAGGTTCAAGTCCCACCCCAGAGGCTCGTGCATAAAACTATGAGGGGTCATTGCACTGTCTGAGGCGCCACGCTCTGGAGACAAGCCCACTCTCTGGTTGGCACAGTGGCACACCAGGTAGAGCCGCTGCCTCACAGCTTCAGAGACCCGGGTTCAATCCCCGCCTCCGGTGCTGTCTGTGTGGAGTTTGAATGTTCTCCCTGTGGGTTTTGCCCGGGTTGCTCCGGTTCCCTCCCACACACCTATGACGGGTTGGCAGGTTAATTGGCTGCTGTCAGTGGGAATATGGGGAGAACAGGGTGAGAAGAGTGCAGAAATGAGTGCCTGATGGTCAGCATGGCTTGATGGGCCAAAGGGCCTGTTTCTGTGCTGTATCTATGGCTCAGAGGCAGAGATCATCAGATCTATCCTGCACCCAACACATTGATGCAATCATGAAGAAGGCACGCCAGTAGCTCTGCTTCATTGGGAGTTTGAGGAGACTTGGTATGTCACCAAAGTCTCTTACTTTGCAAGAAGCTGCAGAAAGTTATGGGCATAGCCCAGTGCATCACGGACACCAGCCTCCCCTCCTTCGACTGTCTTTACCTCTCACTGTCTTGGTGAAGCAGCCAGCATAATCAAAGACCCCACCCACCCCAGACATTCTCTCTCCTCTCCTCTCCCGTCGGGTAGAAGATACAGGAGCCTGAAGGCAAGTACCACCAGGCTCAAGGACAGCTTCTACCCCACTGTGATAAGACTATTGAACGGTTCCCTTATACAATGAGATGGACTATGACCTCACGATCTACTTGTTGTGACCTTGCACCTTATTGCACTGCACTTTCTCTGTAGCTGTGACACTTTACTCTGTACTGTTATTGTTTTTACCTGTACTACATCAATGCACTCTGTACTAACTCAATGTAACTGCACTGTGTAATGAATTGACCTGTACGATCGGTATGCAAGACAAGTTTTTCACTGTACCTCAGTACGCGATAATAATAAACCAATACCAATACCAAATTTCTACAGATGTACGGTGCAGAGCATTATGACTGGTTGCATCACTGCCTGGTATGGAGGCTCCAATGCATAGGATCGCAAGAGGCTGCAGAGGGTTGTAGACTCAGCCAGCTCCATCACGGGCACAACCCTCTCCACCATCGAGGACATCTTCAAGAGGCAGTGCCTCAAGAAGATGGCATCCATCATTAAGGACGCTCACTACCCGGGATATGCCCTCTTCTCATTACTATCATCAGGGAGGAGGTACAGGAGCCTGAAGACCCACACTCAACAATTCAGGAACAGCTTCTTCCCCTCCACAATCAGATTTCTGAACGGTGTCACAGAAGGGGGTCCAACACAGAGGGGTGTCACAGAGAGAGGTGACATGGGGGGGGGGGGTTCCAACACAGAGGGGGTGTCATGAGGGAGGGGTCACAGAGAGAGTCCAACACAGAGGAGGGGTCATAGAGAGGGTCCAACAAGGGGAGGGGGGCTGCAGGGTCAGGGGGGGTTCTCGAGGGTCCAACAAAGGGGGCGGTGGTCACAGAGGGGGTGTCACAGAGAGGGTCCAATACAGAGGTGTGGGTCACAGAGGGGGAGGGTCACAGAGAGGGTCCAACACAGGGGGGGAGTCACAGAGTGGGGGTCACACAGAGAGCAGCACAGGGGACCCTCCACGTAGGGAGTGTCTCAGAGGCAAAAGTACACTGGGACCTGCACAGAACAAAAGGACAACGGGAAAACAATACTAGACCACAGAATGAAGGAAGAAGAGTGGGGAATGAGTCAAGGCTTTGGAATTCCATGTTTAGACACTGAGTTATTTTGTCGGGTCAGACCGTGCACTCAGGGCAGGAATGCTCATTCCTGCAGCAGCATCCAACACCAACAGGGCAGTCACGGCGCAAGTAATTCGTCAACGGAGGGGGGGGGAAGCAAGAATAATATTTTGAAAGTAAACACATAGTTTTGGCTGCCCACATTTCCTTCCACATTTGATACCAAGAAAAAAACCAATCCAGACTATTTTATTTTGCAAATGACACTTCCATATTGCAAATCTAATCCTTGTTAAGGGCCTTCTTGGGTTTAGATTCTTCGGTTTGGGAGCCCTCTCACTTACTCCGTAAGAAACAACACCATTTCTGGTTGAGGTGGATGTAAGAAGTACAAAGGCACATGGGGAGGAACCAATTTATCCTCAGTAACATAATGTACAAGACATTGGCGAGGATGCACTGTATTATGTATAGTTTTGGTCACCCTGTTATAGGAACAACGTGATTGAGCTGGAAAGAAGAGTGCAAACATTGACAAAGATGTTGCCAAGACTGGAGGGCCTGAGTTATGGGGAGAGGTTGGGCAGGTTAGGACTTTGTTCCTTGGCGTGTCGGAGACTGAGGGGTGACCTTATAGAGGAGTATAAGATCATGAGGGGCACACACAGGGTGAATGCGCACCGTCTTTTTCCAAGGGGAAAAGGAATCAAAAACTAGAGGACATAGGTTTAAGGTGAGAGGGGAAAGATTTAAAAGGGGCCTGAGGGGCGACTTCTCCACCCTCTAAACCTTTCCTATCCATGTACCCATCCAAGAGTCTTTTGAATGTTGTTATTGTACCTGCTGCAACCATTTCCTCTGTATATAGAACAAGCTGCCAGAGGAAATGGTTGCAGCAGGTACAATAACAACAATTAGAAGACTCTTGGATGGGTACATGGATAGGAAAGGTTTAGAGGGATATGGGCCAAACGCAGGCAAATGGGCATTTAGGTCAGCATGGAGAGTTGGGCTGAAGGGCCTGTTTCCGTGTCGTATTACTATGATTCTGTGATACGATCACATCTTTTTCACAGATTTATCCCATTACTGCCACTCCCGATCCTTCCCAAAACAACGCAAGAGCTAGGAGCAGGAGTTGGCCATTTGGCCCCTCCACCCTGCTCCAGAACTCATCAAGATCGTGGTTGGTGCTCTACCTTAAGAACATTTCCCCCACATCCCTTGCTGCTTCTAATATCCAGAGATCCATTGACCTCGGCTTTGAACAAACTCAATGACTGAGTCACCACAGCCCTCCAGAGCAGAGAGATCCTAAGATTCACCATGTTCTACGTGAAGGTGTTTCTTCTCATTTCAGACCTCAACAGCCTTTCCCTTATTCTGAGACAGAGACTCCTCAAGACTGCTGTAAATCAGAGGGATTTAGTCCTTCTGAAATATTTTATTAAATGTTGTTTTCCACCTTATTGTCTGCCTGCCCTGCACTTTCTCTGTAACTGTAACACTTTATTCTGCACTCTGTTATTGTTTTCCCTTGTACTACCTCAATGCACTGTGTAATGAATTGATCTGTACGAACGGTATGCAAGACAAGTTTTTCACTGAATCTCAGTACATGTGACAATAATAAACCAATTAACCAATTTTTACCGGATATAAATTAGAGAGCTGTAATCAGTGAATGGAGAAAGGGATGGTGGGTTCCAAAGTGAAGGGACTGAGGGACTGGTGAAGAGGGATGGAGGGACATTGGGAGGAGCTGTTGAGAGTTACGCTTACAGAGACACAAGATTCTGCAGATGCTGGAATCTGGAGCAACACACACAAAGTGCTGGAGGAACTCAGCGGGTCAGGCAGCATCCATGGAGGGAAATAAACAGTCGACGTTTCGGGTCGAGACTCTTCATCAGGACTGGAAAGGAAGAGGGCAGAAGAAGAAGGTCGGGGGACAGGGAGGAGGAGGGGGAAGGGATGCTGCCTGAGCTGCCGAGTTCCTTCAGCACTTTGTGAAAGTTACACTTAGACGTGTTCCAGTGTTATGCCAAGGAGGAGTCAAAACCCATAACGGAGAAGGGATTGTCCCTGCCATACAGATGTGTGTATGGCATTTGATATACCATTGATAAGATTAATAAGATATTTTTATTAGTCACATGTGCATCGAAACACACAGTGAAATGTGTCTTTTATGTAGAGTGTTCTGTGGGCAACCCACAAGTGTCGCCACACTTCCAGCGCCAACATGTGTCACACTCGCATCAGATTAGCTGAAATTGTGGATTCATTAAAGATCATAATGTTATATCTGAGATGATCAACGATAGCTCACCCTCCTCTCTCTTTCTTAGAAAGGGGGAATGATGTGTGGATGGGTCAGAGATAATGTGTGGAATGTGAGATAGGGAACAAATGAGAGCTAACTTATTGCAGCCAGAGACAACTTATAAAAGGGCTTGAATTCCATTAAACAACAACTTTCACCTCACCACAGCCTCCATATAAGATAAACACAACTAAGTTTCTGAATAAACCTTTGACGTATCTGATAAATGATAAGAGTGTTTTGAACAACTGCTTGGGAGAGGGGATGATTATTGAAGGTAGATAGGCTGAGTCACAACCTGTCATATCATGACCTCCACCTTCAAAGCTTAATTACTTGGCTGGTGGTACAGGGAAGGCAGCAGGTCACACAGAGGGCAAGAATCAGTTACGACACACCAGCCATTTTACCTCCAAAACAATTAAGCAATCATCTTTATAAGAAAGACAGTACGCGTGATGTCACCATGAGACCTTTGGGCATCACGGACACCAGCCTCCCCTCCTTGGACTCTGTCTTTACCTCTCGCTGCCTTGGTGAAGCAGCCAGCATAATCAAAGACCCCTCCCTCCCGGGTCATTCTCTCTTCTCTCCTCTTCCATCGGGTAGAAGACACAGGAGCCTGAGGGCACGTACCACCAGACTTAAGGACAGCTTCTACCCCACTGTGATAAGACTATTGAACAGTTCCCTTATACAATGAGATGGACTCTGACCTCACGATCTACCTTGTTGTGACCTTGCACCTTATTGCACTGCACTTTCTCTGTAGCTGTGACACTTTACTCTGTACTGTTATTGTTTTTACCTGTACGACATCAATGCACTCTGTACTAACTCAATGTAACTGCACTGTGTAATGAATTGACCTGTACGATCGGTATGCAAGACAAGTTTTTCACTGTACCTCGGTACAAGTGACAATAATAAACCAATACCAGTACCTTAATACAGTGGCATATTTAGGTTCTTCATTACAGCTGCATCTGAGTGAGATTGGCTCCCCTGTTGTTCAAATGCCAGGATCGTTTGATGAGTTTATGGGCACATTGAATCCAAGGGTCCTCGCTAGCAAGGAGGGTGAGGCCACATTAGCAGTGCCCACGGCAGCCTCTCCACCTGTTATTACCCAATAGGAATCGGGACATTATGGTGCAGTCGTAAAAGACGTTGGTGAGGCCACACTTGGAGTACTGTGTACAGTTTTGATTACCCTATTATAGGAGAGATGTCATTAAGCTGGAAAGAGTGCAAAGAAAATTTACGAGAATGTTGCCAGGACTCGAGGGCCGAAGGAAAGTTTGGGCAGGCTAGGACTTTATCCTGTTGAAACATATAAGATTACAAGGGAGATTTACAAAGTGAATGCTTCTCCCGTCGAGGGGTAACTAGAATTAGGGGCACAGAAAATAGAACACAGAACAGTATAGCACAGGAATAGGCCCTTCAGCCCACCATGTTGTGCCGAAATAATTAAACTAGTAATTAAATGCCTAAATAATCCCTTCTGCCTACATAATGTCCATATCCCTCCATTCTCTGCTATTCATGTGCCTTTCTAAGAGCCTCTTCAATGCCTCTAGTGTATCTGCCTCCACCACCACCACTGGCAGCACATTCCAGAAACCCACCGTTCTCTGTGTAAAAATCTTGCCCCGCACATCTCCTTTGAACTCACCCCCTCTCACCTTAAATGCGTACCCTCTACTATTAGACATTTCGACCCTGGGAAAAAAGATACTGGCTGTCTACTCTATCTATGCCCCTTATAAATCTCTATCAGGAGGGGCTGCCTCTTTACATCGGAGATAAGGAGGAATTTCTTCTTTCAGAGAGTTGGGTATCTCTGGAATTCTCTATCCCAGGAAGCTGTGGAGGCAGAGTCAAGGCAGAGAATGACAGAAATTTGAATTACAAGATGGGTATGGGATATGGGGAGTGAGCAGGCAAGATTGGACCAGCCCTGATCTTACCGAATGGGTCAAGGAACCAATTGGCCTGATCCTGCTATAGTTTACTCCTGTCTTACTCCATCTTAAGAACATAAGAACATGAGAAATAGGAGCAGGAGTCGGCCATCTACCCCATCCCGCCTGCTCCACCATTCGATAATATCGTGGCTGATCTGGCCACGGTCAGCTCCACCAGCCTGCCGTTTCCCCACAACTTTCCCTATGCTGCCTGGATTGGAGAGCATGTCTTTTGAGGATAGGTTGAGTAAACCTGGGCTTTTGTCTTTGGAGAGAAGGAGGATGAGAGGTGTCTTGATAGAGGTGCACAAGATGATAAGAGGCATAGATCGAGTGAACAGTCAGCGACTTTTTCCCAGGGTGACAATGGCTAACACGAGGGGGCATAATTTTAAGGTGATTGGAGGAAGGTATAGGGGGGATGTCAGGGATAAGTTTTTAACAGAGAGAGTGGTGGGAGCGTGGAACGCACTGCCGACAGAGGTTGTGGGGGCAGATACATTAGGGACATTTAAGAGACTTAGATAGCCACATGAATGATAGAAAAATGGAGGGCTATGTGGGAGGGAAAGGTTAGATAGAACTTAAGAGCAGGATAAAATGTCGGCACAACATCGTGGGCTGAAGGGCCTGTACTGTGCTGTAATGTTCGATGTTCTATGTTCTAACCCTTAATTCCCCTACTATGCAAAAATCTAACTGTGTTTTAAATATATCTAATGAGGTAGCCTCTACTGCTTCCCTGGGCAGATAATTCCACAGATTCACTGCTCTGGGAAAAGCAGTTCCTCCTCAATTCTGTCCTAAATCTACTCCCCCGAATCTTAAGGCTATGTCCCCTTGTTCTAGTCTCACCTACAGTGGAAACAACTTACCTGCCTCTCTTTTATCTGTCCCCTTCATAACTTTAGGAACCTTAGGAGACTATATTATAGTGTCAGTGTTTCAAGATTTGTCCTGATGAAGGGTCTCAGCCTGAAACGTCAACTGTTCATTTCCCTCCATAGATGCTGCCTGACCTGCTGAGTTCCGCCAGCATTTCGGGTGTGTTGTTCCAGATTCCAGCATCTGAAGAATCTCTTGTGTCTTCATGAACTGTAGAGCACTTGTGATGTCTGGCATGAAAGCTACTCTCCACGCACTCATTTAAAACCCTGCCTTCCATGCCCTGTCATAGTCAAGCTGCTCTCAACCCCGTGCCTGCTGACCTACACAGGCTTCCAAAGAAACACTGCCTCAATTACCCCAAAGACCCCACCCACCCCGGACATTCTCTCTTCTCCCCCTCCCCTCCCATCAGGCAGAAGATAAAAAAGCCTGAAAGCACGTACTCAAGAACAGCTTCTACCTCGCTGTTATGACTATTGAATGGTCGCCAGCATGATAAGATGGACTCTTGACCTCACAATCTACCTTGTTATGGCCTTGCACCTTTTGTCTGCCTGCACTGCACTTTCTCTGTCACTGTAACACTTTATTCTGCATTCTGTTATTTTACTACCTCAATGCACTGTTGTAATGAAATGATCTGTACTGATGGCATGCAAAACAAAGTTTTTCACTGTACCTCAGTACATGTGACAATAATAAACCAATTTACTGTGATGATTGGAGATTGCTCCATCATCTTGCCTCATTCTACCTAACCTTCTCCAGTCCTCTGGGATCTCAACATTTTTCTATGAATTTAATGAGAAGAGAATGGTGGATACTTTGCAGGGCAGTTGTGGAATACAGCGATGGTTCGGTTGATGAGGGATTGACAGATGAAGTGACTGAGTAATAATGAGAGGGGAGAGTAAATGACCAGTTGATGAAGTGCTGAGTGATATGTTGAGGAGAGTGGAAGACCGTGTCGTTAGATGATCCCTGGATGATGTAAATGGACTTCTTGCCCCTTCTGTTTCTATCCAAAGATCACAGATACCTGACAAATGACTCCTTAACCAAGGGCAGGCACGGTGGTGCAGCGGTTAGCGTAACACTATTACAGCGCCAGCGACCCGGGTTCAATTCCGGCTGCTGTTTGTAAGGAGCTTGTACGTTCTCCCCGTGTCTGCGTGGGTTTCCTCCGGGTGCTCCGGTTTCCTCCCACATTCCAAAGACGTACGGGTTAGAAAGTTGTGGGCATGCTATGTTGGCGCCGGAAGCGTGGTGACACTTACAGGCTGCCCCCAGAACATTCTACACAAAAGATGCATTTCACTGTGTGTTTCGGTGTACATGTGACTAATAAAGAAATCTTATCTTAAATATTCCTCAATCCCCCAAAATTGCCATTTTCTTCTCAGCTCCCAAGTTTATGCAGGTAGCTTACAACTTCCAGGATAATTTCAACCATCTTATTTTCAACCTCAGGTCTCTGTACCAAGACGCCGACATCACATTGAATTAAATTTCCCATTTTAGACATGGTAAGATTTTGTTTGTTAGCTCGTCAAGAGCAGCACTCTTTGGAGAATCATATGGCAGAAAGAATTGTGTCAGATCGGAGCTGTTTTAAAGCTGGTTGGATTCTGCAGATCAAAGAAAACTTTCAACCTCCTCCCCCTTCCTTGCCCTGGTGCTTGTCTCCTCTCATATCTCACAGTGCTGGGATACAGATCTGGCGATGTTGTTTCTCATATGTGAGCCCAGTTAATGATCCCACTTGGATATCCAACTATTTGAGATATCTTTACAAGACTGGTCTTGTCATTCAGTTGATGCACACACACAGACACATCCACATACTTCCCAGAATAGTGCACTTGGACAACAGCGTCCAGCATAAATCGTTGACATTTCCAGCACAAATGGAAAGGCATTCACTCCATCAAGTACAAGCCAGCTGAGAAAGTGTGATGCAACCTAATCCCATTTTCCCCGGCTCCTGGTGTGTACTCTTCAAGGTTCTGTATAGTAAGTGTTTATCCTGCTAATTGCTAAAGGTGATGAGGGTTTCTGCCCCATCCTTTCAGGAGGAGAGTTCCGATTGTAGACGGCACAATAATTGGTGGAGTTGTGAACAATGAAGAAGGCTGTCAAAGGATACAGCAGGACATAGATCAGTTACAGAGATGGGAGAAGAAATGGCAGATGGAGTTTAATCCGGGGCAGTGTGAGGTGTTGAATTTTGGGAGGTCAAATGTAAGGGGGAAGTATACAGTTAATGGCAGGACCCTTAACAGCGTTGATGTACAGAGGGATCTTGTGGTCCAAGTCCATAATTCCCTGAAAAGTGCAGACAGGGTCAGAGAATCAGAATCAGGTTTATTATCACTGACTTAGTTGATGTGAAATTTGCTGTTTTGCGGCAGCAGTACAGTGCAAAGACATAAAACTACTGTAAATTACAAAAATAAATAAATAGTGGAAAAAGGAAGGAATAACAAGCTAATGTTCAAGGGTTCATGGACCATTCAGAAATCTGATGGCGGAGGGGAAGAAGCTGTTCCTGAATCATTGAGTGCGGGTCTCCCCGATGGTAGTAACAGAGTAATACAGCACATAAACTGAGGCATTTAGAAAGGCACATTAATGAACCAGTTGGATTTCAGCTTCATGTTTGCTATTACTAAGACTTGCTTTTTCCTTTAAAGTTCCAGAATTATTTAATTTCTTAGAAACATAGAAACATAGAAAAACTACAGTACAATTCAGGCCCTTCGGCCCACAAAGCTGTGCCGAACATGGTCCTACCCTAGAAATTCCTAGGCTTACCCATAGCCCTCTATTTTACTCAGCTCCATGTACCTATCTAACAGTCTCTTGAAAGACCCTATCGTATCCGTCTCCACCACCGTTTCCAGCAGCCCATTCCATGCACTCACCACTCTCTGAGTAAAAAACTTACCCCTGACATCTCCTCTATATCTACTCCCCAGCACCTTAAACGTATGTCCTCTTGTGGCCACCAATTCAGCCCTGGGGAAAAGCCTCTGACTATCTACCCAATCAATACCTCTCATCACCTTATACACCTCAATCAGGATCCCCCTCATCCTCCGTCTCTCCAAGGAGAAAAGGCCGAGTTCCCTCAACCTGCTTTTATAAGGCATGCTCCGCATCCCAGGCAGCATCCTTGTAAATCTCCTCTGCACCCTCTCTATGGCTTCCACATCTTTTCTGTAGTGAGGCGACCAGAACTGAGCACAATACCAAGTGGGGTCTGACCAGGGTCCTATATAGCTGCAACAATACCTCTCAACTCCTGAATTCAATTCCCCGATTGATGAAGGACAATAGACCACATGTCTTCTTAACCACAGAGTCAACCTGCGCAGCCGCTTTGAGCATCCTGTGGACTCGGACCCCAAGATCCCTCTGATCCTCCACACTGCCAAGAGTCCTACCATTAATACTATATTCCGCCAACATATTTGACCTACCAAAATGAACCACTTCACACTTATCTGGGTTGAACTGCATCTGCCACTTCTCAGCCCAACTTTGCATCCTATCTATGTCTCGCGCTGTAACCTCTGACAGCCCTCCAAACTATCCACAACACCCCCAACCTTCGTGTCATCCGCAAACTTACTAACCCATCCCTCCACTTCCTCATCCAGGTCGTTTATAAAAATCACAAGGAATAAGGGTCCCAGTACAGACTCCTGAGGTACACCACTAGTCACCAACCTCCACTCAGAATACGAACCTTCAACAACCACTCTTTGCCTTCTGTGGGCCAGCCAGTTCTGGAACAACACTGCAATGTCCCTTTGGATCCCATGTCTCCTCACCTTCTCCATAAGCCTTGCATGGGGTACCTTATCAAACGCCTTGCTGAAAGTAAATTCCCCATTGGGCAATGACGGAATTCAAATTCATGTTTCTGAATCATTGTCCAGGCCTTCGGATACTAAACACTGTGCCATCGTACACAGAGTTTATAGAACATAGAATAGTAAAGCACAGGAACTGGAATGATCTTTGTGCTGAACATGGTGCCAAATTAATCTAATCCCTTCTGCTTGCACATGATCCATGTTCCTCCATTCCCTGTATATTCACGCGCTGATGTTAAAGCCATCACTAAGGACTCTCACCATCCAGGACATGCCCCTTTCTCCTTACTACCGTGGGGGAGGAGGTACAGGAGCCTGAAGACCCACACTCAGCGATTCAGGAACAGAATGAACACGACCTTGTTATTACTTTTTTTGCACTATTTATTTATTTTAGGATGTGGAAGCGTTGGAAAGGGTGCAGAGGAGATTTACCAGGATGCTGCCTGGTTTAGAGGGTATGCATTATGAGGAGAGACTAAGGGAGCTAGGGCTTTACTCTTTGGAGAGAAGGAGGATGAGAGGAGATATGATGGAGGTGTACAAAATATTAAGAGGAATAGATAGACTGGACAGCCAGCGCCTCTTTCCCAGGGCACCAATGCTCAATACAAGAGGGCATGGCTTTAAAGTAATGGGTGGGAAGTTCAAAGGAGATATCAGAGGAAGGTTTTTTACCCAGAGAGTGGTTGGGGCATGGAATGCGCTGCCTGGGGCGGTGCTGGAGGCAGGTACATTGGTCGAATTCAAGAGATTGTTAGATAAGCATATGGAGGAATTTAAAATAGAGGGATATGTGAGAGGAAGGGGTTAGATAGTCTTAGGTGAGGTTTAAAGGTCGGCACAACATTGTGGGCTGAAGGGCCTATATTGTGCTGTACTTTCTATGTTCTGTGTAATTTACAGTAATTTTATGTCTTTGCACTGTACCGCTGCCACAAAACAACTAATTTCACATCATATAAGACAGTGATAATAAACCTGATTCTGATTCTCTTAAACCCCTCTGTCTGCCTCCACCACCACCCCAGGCAGCCCGTTCCAGGCACCCACCACTCCCTGTATAAAAGACTTGCCCTGCACATCTCCTTTAAACTTTCCCCCTCTCACCTTAAAGCTATGCCTTCTATTATTTTAAATTTCTACCCAGGGAAAAATATACCTACCCAATCTATGTCTCTCATAATTTCATAAACTTCTGTTGGATCTCCCCTCAGCCTCCAACGCTTCAGGTAAAATCCAAGTTTGTCCAACCTCTCCTTATAGCACATGCCCTCTAATCTAGGCAGCATCCTGGTGAACCTCTTCTGCACCTTCTCCGAAGTCTCCACATCCTTCCTGTAATGGGGAGACCAGAACTGCACGCAATACTCCAAATGGTTGGCATGGACAAGTTCGGCTGAAGGGCCTGTTTCCGCGGTGTATTACTCTTATGACCAAGGGTGGGGGCATTAATTGGAGGAGTCCACCTGTTCGTTATTACTGAGTGGACTTAGAAAGTGTAACTTTTTATCACAAGACGATGATATAAGTTCTTCCTCACTACCATTTGTTTGAGGCAATGGTTGCGACAGGGAGGTAGGAAGGGGGGGGAGATGGAAAGAGAGGAACATACTCTAAATTCCTCAGTGATTGTTTTTTCTCTTTTCTCTTCTTTCTTCTTCCTGCTGTTGTTTTCAGCCAAGTGTCCGCCCCGGTCTGACTTCTTCGCATTCCAAGCTCACAAATGTACTTACGAGTGGGCTTTTCAGCTTCACGGGCAGGCAGCTGTGACGTCAGGAGGGCAGTGTCTCTCCATCAATCCTGCCTAATTCGGCAGGTTAGAGGTGAGAGCGAGCTGCATTGTGTGACTGGTGTACTGCTGCCGACAGGGTGATTGACACTGGATGGCAAGCTTGACAATTGCAGGGCGTCTGCAGTCACAGGGGGTCAGGATTGCTGCCTGCCCTCCAACCACAGGCCCAGTGTCTCTTTACACACTGCAACTCAGAGGTCTCGCTTCACTACTCACTGCTTTCAAGAGAGCTCTCTCCTACTGTTTGTGTGTGTGTGTGTGTGTGTGTGTGTGTGTGTGTGTGTGTGTGTGTGTGTGTGCGCGCGCGTGTGAGCATGTGTGTGCATGTGTGTGTGCCTGAGTGTGCATGTGTGTCTGTGTGTGCATGTGTGTGTGCATATGTGCGTGTGTACATGTGTGTGTGTGCATGTGTATGTGTGTGCATGTGTGTGTATCTTTGTGTGTGTGCATGCGTGCTTGTGTGTGTGCATGTGTATGTGCATTGCACTGATGAGCATATGTGTGTATGTGTGCATGTGTACATGTCCGTGTGTGCATGTTTGTGTGCCTCTGTGTGTGTGTGTGTGTGTGTGTGTGTGTGTGTGCCTGTGTGTATGTGTGTGTGTGTGTGTGTGTATGCCTGTGTGTGTGTGTGCGTGCGCACATCTCTCTCTCCACCTGTGTCTCTCTGACTGACTTTATACCTATCTCTCTTTCTCTCATTCAAAGTAATTAAGAAATTTTGCAACAATAATGAGGAAAGTCATTTTTAGATCGAACCTTTCTGCAATAATCACTGGCAATTTTAGAGATTAGACAAATCAAATTTGCAAGTATGGCCTTATAGACGAGTTGATAAGGTGTATTTGGGATGGCTTCTTAAAACAGTATTCTGTAAGATCAACAAGGGAGCAGGCTGCATTCGGTCCCCTCAGCAGCAAAGAAAAAGTCTTGAAATTAAACCTGATTAACCAATCCTCTCAAAAGTCTAAAAGCGCTGAAGTGCTGTGTCGTTTCTGTGTCATTGATGCAAAAGCAGAGACTTTGCACACACTCAGATGTCAGTAACAAAGGGATCATTTTTGGTGACATTGGTTGTGGGTGTGCAGGAGGAATGTCATTTGACCATAAGACGGTAAGACCACAAGATATAGGAGCAGAGTTAGACCATTCGGCCCATTGAGTCCGCGCCGCCATTCAATCAAGGCTGATTTTTTCAATTCCGTTCTCCTGCCTTCTCCCCGGAACTCTTAACCCCCTCACCAATCAAAAACCTATCAGTCTCTGCCTTAAATACACCCAATGACTTGGTCTCCACAGCCCTCTGTGGCAACAGATTCCACAGGTTCACCACCTTCTGGCTGAGGAAATTCCTCCTTATCTCAGTTTTAAAGGGACGTCCCTTTATTCTGAGGCTGTGTCCTTGGATCCTAGACTCCCCTACTAATGGAAACATCCTCTCCACGTCCACCCTATCCAAGCCTTTCAGTATGCGGTAGGTTTCGATGAGATCCCCCCTCATCCTTATGAACTCCATCGAGTACAGGCCCAGAGACATCAAATGCTCCTCATATGTTAAGCCTTTCATTCCTGGGATCATTCTTGTGAATCTCCTCTGGATCCTCTCCAGGGCCAGCACATCTTTCATGTGCCACCCTTGAAGAAACATTGCTCGTTAACAAATTACGCCTTGGGATCTTCAAAACCAATCTGAAATAATCAACATGCGCCTGGTTGTAATGTCTCACCTGATGTATGCCAACTTAGATACTGCATAGCTTGGATTTGTGCTCAGCGCTCCAGAATCATTTAGTTCACCACCTTTGACAGAGTCATACAGCACAGAAACAGGCTCTTCAGCCCAACTGGTCCATGCCGACCAAGATGCCCCATCCAAGTTAGTCCCATTTGCCAGCATTTGACCCATAACCTTCTAAACCTTTCCAATCCATGTACCAACTGTCTTTTAAAGGAGTTATTGTAGCTGCCTCAACCACTTCATCTGCCAGCTCATTCCACATACAAACCACCACGGTAGTGTAACGGTTAGCATAACACTATTACAGCGCCAGCGACCCAGGTTCAATTCCGGCCGCTGTCTGTAAGAAGTTTGTACATTCTCCCTGTGTCTGCATGGGTTTCCTCCAGGTGCTCCGGTTTCCTCCCACGTTCCAAAGACGTACGGGTTAGGAAGTTGTGGGCGTGCTATGTTGGCACTGGAAGCCGGGCGACACTTGCGGGCTGTCCCCAGAACACTACGCAAACGATGCATTTCATTGTGTGTTTCGATGTACATGTGACTAATAAAGAAATCTGATCTTATCTTTGTGTAAAAAGGTTGTCCCTCAAGCTCCTATTAAATCTCTCCCCTCTCATCTTAATCTTATGCCCTCTAGTTCTTGCTTCCCCAACCCAGGGAAAAAGACTGAGTGAATTCACCCTATCAATGCCCTTCATGATTTTATACATTATAAGATCACCTCCCAGTCTCATGCAAGCCTCAAGTCCTTCGATGCAGCAACTAGAATGCTACCCACTGTTGGCTCTCAGCCATACTGTGGGCTGAAGGGTTAGACAATTTCTGCCTGCACTTGGACTCTCTTGTGATAAAGGAAGCATCAGCTTCATGCTTTCTAGTTACACAACAACCTGCCATACAATTCTCCATCAGAATGCGCAATGCAGTTCTGTACAAAACATTTGGAGACTGCCTTTTAACTTCTTCCCCTCTTCCATGGAAACACACCAGGAAAGGGAGAGCTGGGTTGGTCCACTGCAGAGTGTGGGGAAGCTACATCCAATGGTTAGAAGGTTGTTGGTAACTGCTGCTCTTGAAGACATCTTCCATTGCTTTGGTAAATTGGTAAATTGGTTTATTATTGTCACATACCAAGGCACAGTGAAAAACTTTGTTTTGCATGTCATCCATACAGATCATTTCATCACATCAGTGCATTGAGGCAGTACAAGGGAAAACAATAACAGAATGCAGAATAAAGTGTAACAGAGAAAGTGCAGTGCAGGCAGACAATAAGGTACAAGGTCATAATATGGTAGATTGTGAGGTCAGGAGTCCATCTTATCGTACAAGGGGACTGTTCAATCGTCTTACAACAGCGGCATAGAAGCTGTCCTTGAGCCTGGTGGTACGTGCTTTCAGGCTTTTGTACCTTCTGCCCGATGGGAGGGGGGGAGAAGAGAGAATGTCCAGGGTGGGTGGGGTCTTTGATTATGTTGCTGAAGATGTAATATGATCGACAGATGGGGAGGTAAATGGCTGAATGGGATCTGTTCTGCTTTTCGTGGACCAGAAACACCTGCATAACTTTCCAATTTGTCGAGTATCACAAAATGACAAAGTGGTTTCAGCGTGGAAACAGGCAACGGACCCAGCTGTGTGTATGAGTACTCCCACTAGACCCACTCTCCTGCCTTTTCTCTGGAGCCCTGCAAACTCCTTCCCTTTAGAGACTTATCCAGCACCCCCTTTCAAACAATACAAATGAACCCCCCGGCTGTGCATCCCAGCCCCTTAGCACGCGGATGCTATTGAAGTAGCTGTATTAGAAATGCTTAGCTACTGGTGCAGGTAGTTCTGAAACACATGCCTTTGTCAAGGTAGACAGATGTTGTCTGGTTTCGTAGCCTTTCCTCTATCCTGTGCACTCAATCATTCCTCGATATCACGTGGTGTGAATCAAATTGGATGCAGCTTGGTTCTGTGAAGGTGGTGGCCTCGTGAGGAAGCCGAGATGGATTGGTTGATTGTCGGATTATGTATCTCTGTCTATCGCATGCTGCTTCTGCAGTGTATCCTCTGCTGTTGGTTCAGCAAAGCTGGCATCGGGTTTTTTTGATAAGCCTGGTGCTGCTCACAGTTCATCTTCAGTTCTCCTGACTTGGTACACAAAAGGTTACAGAGAGTGGTGGGCGCAGCCTGGTCCATCGCGGCCACAGCCCTTCCCACCACTGACAGCATCTACAGGAGGTGCTGCCTCAAGAAGGCAGCATCTATCATCAAAGATCCCCACCATCTGGGTCTTGCTGTCTTCTCGCTGCTACCATCAGGCAGGAGGTAGTCCCACATCACCAGCTTCAGGAACAGCTACTTTCCTACAACCATCTGGATCTTGAACTGACCTGCACAACCCTAACCCTACCTCAGCAATGGGACACTACAGACCACCTCTTGCACTGCCGTGGACTTGTCTCTAATTGTGTTTCTGTATTAATGTCTTGTTTTGCACAGTTGTTTTTGTCTTCACTGTCTGGTATAATTTATGTATAATTTATATTCTGTGTGTTGTCTGTACCTATGTGCCTGTGATGCTGCTGCAAGAAAGTTTTTTATTGTACCTGTACCTCACCGTACTTGTGCACATGACAATAAACTCGACTTGACTTGGTAGGAAAGAAATTTGGCATGACCCCTTTGACCCTCACCAATTTTTATTGATGCACCATAGATAGCATCCTATTTGGATGCATCATGGCTTGGTACGGCAACTGCTCTGCCCGAGACCAGAAGAAACTGCAGAGAGTTGTGGACACAGCTCAGCACATCACGGAAACCAGCCTCCCCTCCATGGACTCTCTCTACACTTCTCACTCTCAGTAAAGCACCAGCATAATCAAAGACCCCACCCACCCCAGACATTCTCTCTTCTCCCCCCTCCCATTGGGCAGAAGACACAAAAGCCTGAAAGCACGTACCACCAGGCTCAAGGACAGCTTCTATCCGCTGTTATAAGACTATTGAACTGTTCCCTAGTACAATTAGGTGGACTCTCGACCTCACAACCTACCATGTTATGACCTTGCACCTTATTGTCTACCTGCACTGCACTTCCTCTGTCGCTGTTGTTCTGTTTATTCTGCATTCTGTATTGTTTTACCTTATACTATCTCAATGCACTGTGTAATAAAATGATCTGTATGAACAGTATGCAAGACAAGTTTTTCACTGTACCTCGGTACATGTGACAATAATAAACCAATTCCAATCCAAAGACGGGGTGAGGGACATGTGGGGCCACAAGTTTACAGGTTGTGCTGGAGCACAATTCTGCTGCTGTCAGATCTGTCTCATCCCAGTTAGCAGACTTACACTGGTTAGACCTCACCCTAGTGTACACACTTCTCTGCTCCATATTATAGAAAAGAAGATAGAGCCTCTTTTGTCCCGGATTACCCACCAGAGGAAATTGTTTCTGTCTATTCAATCCCATTATCTTTGAACACCTCAGTTAGATCATTCCTCAGTCTTCTATTCTATATTCAAGGAGGTTTATGTAACCACCTGTATGACATAACCTGTTAAGCTCAGGTGAATTCGCAGTGTACATTTTTCAGGCCCAAAACTGTAGGTGTGGTGCCCAAAGCTGAACAGTTATGGAGTTGTAGAGTAATGCAGCACAGAAACAGGCCCTTTGCCCCAACTGGTCCATGCCAACCAAGATTCCCATCTAAGCTAGTGCTATTTGCCCATGTTTGGTCCATGTCCCTCTGAACCTTTCCTATCCATGTACCAGTCCAAGACTCTACACGATACTTCAGGTGTGGCCGCACCAACGTATTGTACAACTGCAATATAACGTCCCAACTTCTATACTCAGATATACTTAGATTTTTGCATAGTAGGGGAATTAAGGGTTATGGGGAAAAGGCAGGTAGGTGGATCTGAGTCCACGGCCAGATCAGCCGTGACCTTATTGAACGGCAGAGCAGTCTCGACTGGTCAGATGGCCTAGTGTAGTAGTTAGTGTAACACTATTACAGCGCCAGCGACCCGGGTTCAATTCCGGCCACTGTAAGGAGTTTGTACGTCCTCCCCATGTCTGCGTGGGTTTCCTCCGGATGCTCCGGTTTCCTCCCACATTCCAAAGGCATACGGGTTAGGAAGTTGTGGGCATGCTATGTTGGCGCTGGAAGCGTGGTGACACTTGCGGGCTGCGCCCAGAACACTCTACACAAAAGATGCATTTCACTGTGTGTTTCGATGTATATGTGACTAGTAAAGATGTCTTATCTTATCTATTTCTCGTGTTCTTATGTTCTTATACTCAATCCTGTTACTGATGAAGGCCAACATGCCAAACACCTTCTTCACCCTGTCTATCTGTGACAACTTTCAGGGAATATGTACTTGTTACTCCCAGGGTCCTCTGCTTTACAACACTCCCCAATGCCCCACTGTTCACTGTGAAAGTCCTACCCTGGTTTGACTTTCCAAAATGCAACACCTCACACTTATCTGGATTGAATGCTCTTTGGCAATCCTTGGCCCACTTACATAGCTGACCAAGATCCCCCTGTAACTTTATATAACCTTCTTCACTGCCTATGACACCACTTATTTTAGTATCATTTGCAAACTTACTAACCATGCCTTGTACATTCTCATCCAAATTGTTTAAAACATGGGGTCATTCCCAAAGTGGCAATGCAATAACAAAGCATAACCCCCTCTTCTTCTCCTTAATCTGAAGACCACTGTTTCATGGATTAAATTGGTAGCTGTTCACTTGTTTTTAATGATTCATGCCTCATGAACCTCTTGGATCCCAACACCATTTCGCTAAAAAAAATGTCTTTCTTGATGATCTCAAACCTTTCCACAGTTTGATTTTTGTTTCAAGAGCTACCTGCTGGAAATAGTTTTGCTTTACTAAACAAATCTGGGCAGTGTCAGGCTAAGAATGGAGGTGATGTTGAGGGATTGTGCTGCTGAAAGATATCAAGCTACAGGAGTGTAGAATACATGGTCGAGAAAAAGTTCTCACTGCTTTTAAAACATAAAGCTGCCCAGGACCAAATAAATAAAGTGCTTGGTGTGCATGTTTCTTGGTGTGTGTATGCCTAAGTGTGTTTGCTTGCATATGCGTGTCTATGAAATGCATGCTTGTCTAAAAGGATTGGGTAGCTCCTGAGGAGTGCTGTAAAGGCAAGAGTGATGTGTCCATTATTTGGGATCCTGGTGTCTAGGCTACCTCTACAAGCAGTGGAATTAGAAGCTCATTAATCAGCCTGTCACTGCTGGGCGGAGGTGGAGAGGCTGACGAGCAGACTTGTCTCTGCGTGATGTCTCGACAAGGCTTGCCTTCATCCTTAGGCCTTTGACAAAGACAGCCGAAACTCTGGGCATCAGACTTTTTTCCAAAAAAAAAGCAAAAGGCCGAAAGAAACATCTTCAGAGCCTTTTTTTCTGTTAGGTATAAATTATTTTCTTCCTCTTCTCCAGAGCCTGGTACCAGGAGCCAAAACAAATATTACCCTGCCTAGGCCAAGGGAGAAGTAGCATCTCCCTTTCTCCAAGTTCAGTAACCCTTCCCAATAGGTTGTGCAGTGATTGCACTGATTTTATTTTAAATATTTGTTAACAGGATGTGGATGTCACCAGCAAGGCCAGTGTTTACTGTCATCCTTCGTTCCCCTGATTCGTTTAATTTGGAATCATGGTCAGCATAGACATCGTGGGCCGAAGGGCCTGTTCCTGTGGTGTACTATAACATGGAACAGTAGAGCACAGGAACAGGCCCTTTGGCCCACGATGTTGTGTCGAACTAATTAAATTAGTAATCAAACGCCCAACTGAACTAATCTCTTCTGCCTACACACTGTCCATATCCTTCCATTTCCTGCACATTCATCAGGCGATCTAAGAGCCTCTTGAATGCATCTATCATATCTGCCTCCACCACCACCCCTGGCAGCACATTCCAGGTACCCACCGCTCTCTGTGTAAAAAACTTGCCCCGCACATCTCCTTTGAACTTACCCCCTCTCACCCTAAATGCATGCCCTCTGGTATTAGATACTTCAACCCTGGGAAAAAGACACTGTCTACTCTATCTATGCCTCTCATAATCTTATAAACCTCTATCAGATCTCCCCTCAGCCTCCACCGCTCCAGGGAAAACAGCCCACTTGCTCCAGTTTCCAACACCTGCAGTCTCTGGTGTCAGCCATGATCTTGTTGAGAGGCACGAGGGCTAAATTGCCCACTCCTGTGTTTCTTATATACCTTTCTCCCATTGCCTTAATTTTTAGTTACCAAACCTTAAGCAGTTTCTCTCTCCATCCCCTCCATCTTACCTTTGGATCATCTCTAGTCAAGCTCCCACAGAGTCATAGAGCATGGAAATAGGCTCTTCAGCCCAACTGGTCCATGCCAATCAAGATTCCTATCTAAACTAGCCCCATTTGTCTACGTTTGGCCCATATCCCTCTAAACTTTTAATGTTTCTAAACCTCTTAGCCTTTTGCGCTGAAAGGAGTTTCGGTGAGGGCAGGGGTGAGGCTGTCTCTGTGACATTGGAATTGGTTTATTGTACAATGTACCAAGGTAAACTTGCATACCGTTCATACAGGTCAATTCATTACACAGTGCACTGAGGTAGTACAGGGGAAAACAATGCAGAATGCAGAATAAAGTGTAACAGCTTCAGAAAAAGTGCAGTGCAGTTGGACAATAAGGTACAAGGTCATAATGAGGTAGATTGTGAGGTCAAGAGTCTGTCTTATCGTACTAGGGGACCGTTCAATAGTCTTATGACAGTGGGATAGAAGCTGTCCTTGAGCCTGGTGGTACGTGCTTTCAGGCTTTTGTATCTTCTGCCCAATAGGAGGGAGGAGAAGAGAGAATGTCCGGGGTGGGTGGGGTCTTTGATTATGTCGGTTGCTTTACCGAGGCAGCGAGAAGTGTAGAGTCCATGGAGGGGATGAAAAACACGATGATGCTGGAGGAACTCAGCAGGCCAGACAGCATCAGTAGAGAAAAGTAGGCGGTCAATGTTTCGGGTCAGGACCCTTCTTCAGGACCCTGCTTTTCTCTACGGATGCTGCCTGGCCTGCTGAGTTCCTCCAGCAGCATAGCGTTTTTCACCTAGATTCCAGCATCTGCAGTCCTTTGTTTCTTTAGTCCATGGAGGGGAGGCTGGTTTCCATGATGCGCTGGGCTGTGTCCACAACTCTCTGCAGTTTCTTGCAGTCATGGGCAGAGCAGTTGCCGTACCAAGCCGTGATGCTTCCAGATAGGATGCTTTCTATGGTGCATTGATAAAAGTTGATGAGGGTCAAAGGGGACATGCCGAATTTCTTTAACCTCCATTCATGATCGAGCTTCCCAAATGAAGGATGAGGTGCCTAGGGATAGTTACATTTCACTCATTACTGTTCAGTAGGGGCAAAGAAGAGAGTGCTCCACAGTAAAACTTTTACTTTATGTGCAGGTCACAAAGCCAATGGTTGCAGAGTGGCTTAAACAGTTCAGAGGTGTCACCTACCCAGCCATTGATTTGTTACCATTGATGTAAGTGAATCAGATCAACACTTCATTATACAACAGCTGCAAGAGCCCAGCCAGTTTAAAGCTCCTTAAGCATCCCCAAACTAGTGTTTTATTGTAAATATTATCCTGCAATTTTCAAAAGCAAGTCGCTGGGCTTGCAGTAAAGTAACACTCCTACAGATATCTCTCTGACAAACTATCTGTGTCCCACCCCTTTACTACCACTCCCTGCTCCAAGTCATTCATCCAGAGAGCTGCAGAGTTGATGAAAGCTCAAAATGTTGATTCGTGAAAGCAGGAAGGAAGAATTTGCATTTCTATAGTGCCTTTCACAGTCCAGGACATCCTTGAGTGCTTCACAGCCAACGGAGTATCCTTTGAAATGTAGTCGCTGTTGTAATGTAGGAAACGAGACGACTGCTTCTCAGCACAGCAAGATCCCAAAGCACAGCAACGCGGTAACGTTTTTTTAAAATCATTGCTTGAGAGATAAATATTTGCCCAGGATACTGCAGAAAATGACCAGGAATTGTTTTGTGGGAACTTTTACTTTCACCCGAGAGAGGACAGAGGAGCTCAGGTTTAATGCCGTGTTTGGAAGATGCAAGTTTCCCCAGTTCTGCCTTATCAGCCTAGTTTATTAACCCTAGAGAAGGATTTGAACCTGCTATCTTCGAGTCTGAGATGAGAGGTCACCACTGAGCCACAGAGAGCAAAAGCAAAAGATTTGTCCTGAGTTAATGCAGGAGTCATTTGAACCAGCCAGGACCCCTTCAAAGGCAATCTACCTCCCACTGATGTTATTCCAAGGACCGCGGGTGATATTGGCAAGGCTGACATCTTGCGCCACTGGCTAACTGCCCTTGAGGAACAGCAAATAACAAAGAACATAGAACAGTACAGCACAGGAACGGGCCCTTTGTGCCAAACTAATTAAACTGATGACACCTAATCCCTTCTGCCTACACAATGTTCATATCCCCCCATTCTCTGCACATCCATGTGCCTGTCTAAAAGCCTCTTAAACACCTCTACCATATCTGCATCCACCACCACTCCTGGCAGCACATTCCAGGCACCCACCACTCTGTGTAAAAAACTTGCCCCGCACATCTCCTTTGAACTTTCCCCCTCTCACCTTAAATGCATGCTCTCTGGTATTAGACAGTTCAATCCTGGGAAAAAGATGTCAGCTGTCTACTCTATCTACTGCCTCTCATAAACTTCTATCAGGTCTCCCCTCAGCCTCTGCCGCTCCAGAGAAAACAACCCAAGTTTGTCCAACCTCTCCTTGTAGCTAACACCCTCTAAGCCAGGCAGCATCCTGGCGAACCTCTTCTGCACCCTCTCCAGAGCCTCCACCTCCTTCCTATAATGGGGCGACCAGAAATAAACACAATACTCCAGATGCGGCCTAACCAGAGTTTTATGAAGCTCTTCCCAATTCCTTGTGAAGATTTTCTTATAGGACTGTTGCCGTCTGAATGGTGAAAGCATTCCTATGATTTTCTTTATATTATGATCTGGGGATCACAAGCAAGGCCAGGTTTATTGCCCATGCTCAACTGCTTTTGGGAAAGTCATGGTCATAGAGCCACAGAGCATGGAAACAGGCCCTTCGGCCCAACTTGTCCTTGCCGACCGAGTAGCCTAACCGAGCCAGTCCCAAATCCTTCCAGTGAAGGTGCTCCCACTGTTCTACTGGGGAGGGAGTTCCAAGATTTAGACCCACCGGCAATGAAGGACCATATATTTCCAAGTCAGGGTGGTGTGCAGCTTGAAGGAGAACCTGCAGCTGGTGGTGTTCCCATGCGTCTGCTGCCCGTGACCTTCTTGGTGTTGGAAGTTGCAGGGCAGGGAGTGCGTCGCAGTGTCCCGAGCAAGTAACTGCAGTGTGTTTTCTAGATGGTACACACTGCAGCCACTATCTGACCAGGACAATGATGTAAGCCCAAGTGCGTGCCTTGGAGGCACACTTATGAGGCTTCCCACGATTGCTGTTATCATAAGATCATAAGATATAAGAGCAGAATTAGGCCATTTGGCCCATCGAGTCTGCCTAGCCATTCAATCATGGCTTATAATTTTTTTCAACCCTGTCTTCTGTCTTCCCCCTTCCCCTTCCCCTTAATTTCTGCCTTAAATACACCCAATGACTTGGCCTCCACAGCCCTCTGTGGCAACAAATTCCACAGATTCACCACCCTCTGGCAGAAAAAATTCCTGTCATCTCAGTTTTAAAGGCAAGTCCCTTCATTCTGAGGCTGTGCCCTTGGATCCTGGACTCTCCTACTGATGGAAACACGCTCTCCACATCCACTCCATCCAGGCCTTTTCAGTATCCAGCAGGTTTCAATGAGAACCTCCCCTTGTCCTTCTGAACTCCATCGAGTACAGGCCCAGAGCCATCAAATGCTCCTCATATGTCAAGCCTTTCATTCCTGGGATCATTCTTGTGAAGTGACTTGCTGAAGTGATTCATGCAGTGACTTGCTGTGCAGTTGTCCAGCAAGGCAGGAGCTGCACACCGCTGTTTACAGGAGGGATCCTGAGAACTGATGGAAGGCCACAGATATCCCAAGAGAAAGGAATAATAACAAGGAGGGCTGAATCCTAGAATGGATTCTGCAAAACATTTATGTAAAGTCCATAAAGGTAGATAAAAGGGAACATTTACTTGGGAAACAAGAACTTTAAAGGACGTGGAGAAAATGCAAGAATCATAAAAGGATGTAGCTATTAAAACAGTGCTTAGTTAAGTGGGCTATTCTTTTGCAGGAATGCAAGAGGCTGCAGAGAGTAGTGGACACAGCCCGTTCTATCACAGGCACAGCCCTCTCCACCATTGACAGCAGCTACAAGAGGCGCTGCCTCAAGAAGGTAGCATCTATTATCAAGGATCTCCACCATCTGAGCCATGCCATCTTCTCGCTGCTACCATCAGGCAGGAGGTACAGAAGCCTGAAGTCCCACACCACCAGGTTCAGGGACAGCTACTTTCCTACAACCATCAGGTTCCTGAACTGACCTGCACAAGCTTAACCCCACCTCAGCGATGGAACACTACGAACCACCTCTTGCACAACCATGGTGTGTTTTTTGCACTAATATCTTGTTTTGCACACCTTTTCTTCACTGTCTTGTATAATTTATGGCCTGTGTGTTGTCTGAATCTACGCGTCTGTGATGCTGCTGCAAGCAAGTTTTTCATTGTACCTGTACCTCATCGTACTTGTGCACGTGACAATAAACTCGACTTGACTTGCACCTTTCGTTACCGCAGCCAACGAAAGCCCCATTAGCCAAATTGCCTGCACAGTTGCTGTCCACACCTGGCCACCCGTGTAGGAGATAGCGCAGTCTTGCAAAGCTCGAGCTCAGGAATTTAAGCGAGATTTAATACCAGAACCTTGTGTGTCACAACTAACTACTGAAGTCAGCAAACAAACTCTTTAGCGGGAAGGTCCGAAACCGTGCGACAGATTACGATTGTGCTCAATAAATATACATCTAATAATATATGTAAATATAAAGCAGCAGTTAAGCCCCAGTAGAGGGATCAGACACAGACGGTGATGCTAATGAGTGAGTGTGAGATCCTCCCACATCGCCACCCGTGAAGTAAAACAGAGAAGTAAATGGGTTTAGAACATAAGTCAGTGGCGGCTGAGAAATTCACAGTTCCTGACAAAACCCCATCTATCTTCTCACTGAAAAGATGACACAGGACAAGAGATCCCTTTCTCTGCTCGTGGCACGCCCACGGCTGCCCCAGGATGTCGCTAGATTGAGCTGCTCCTTGCAGCCGCGAGCGGTGTGAGGAGCAGGAACCACGCCGGTACCTGCCATTGCAATGGCACTGGTAGTAAGAGGTGGGGCAAGGTCATCTTTATAACACAGCACTTTTATCAGCAAGCTTGGGGAAGGGTGGTGGGCAGAATGCATAGTCTCTTCCCTCCCTCTGTCTCGCTCTCTGGACATTATCTCTCCGACAAAAAGAAAAGCCTGACAAGCAGGTGATGCCTGCATCGTTTCTCCCCGCACACCAAACACCTGCTCAGTGTCGACGCTTCTGACAGTTCCCTGCTGCCTCACTGCCAAACCCATGGGTCACAACAGTGGTCGTGGTGGGGAGGGGTGAAGGCAAGAGAGAGGGAGGGAGGGGGGGGAGAGAGAGAGAGAGAGAGAGAAAGTGTGTGTGAGAGAGAAAGAGAAAGAGAGAGAGAGAGGGAGAGAGAGAGAGGGGGAGAGGGGGAGAGAGAGAGAGAGAGAAAGTGTGTGTGAGAGAGAAAGAGAAAGAGAGAGAGAGGGGGAGAGGGGGAGAGAGAGAGAGAGAGAGAGAGAGAGAGAGAGAGAGAGAGAGAGAGAGAGAGAGAGAGAGAGAGAGAGAGAGAAAGCGACCTGGCTGGTCAGGCCTCTACTTGAAGGCCCGAAAGCCAACAAAAAACTCCGAGCGATGACGGGCAAGATCCCGCCAAGGAGTCGGCTAGCGGTGGGGGGGGGGGGGGGTGGGGGGGGGGGATGGACGAGCGTCAATCGCATCTGCAGGCACTGCGGTCTTCAGTCACACATTTAAAACAAAGGCTTACTTGTCTCAAGTCGATGAAGGCCAACTGCAGCGTGTCACCTTGGAACCCAGGCACTGGTCCGGATCTGGCAAAGTCTGTGGGAAAGAAAAGAGGATAAAAACATCTCTAAACAACCATGGACAGGGAGATTGGCAGACAGATGACAGCACAGACAGTGAGGCCAAGCTAGAGGACTACCATTCTTCTAAGGAATCATGTCTTCCTCCCCTACACCTCTTTGTTCACGCGTCAAAAATTCTGTCATCAAACCACCATTAATTCCAAGCCTTGACAGCTAGGAACTGTACTAATCGACCTAAAATTTATTCCCATGGGCTGTTTTAGCTTCATAGTTTTTCTTTTTCCTTCTTTCTCAACCGAACAAACAGCTTGCGAATGGTTTCCTGACACAATAAAATCTACAGCTGGTGAAATCTTTTCAGTTCTGTTAAACTGATGTGATTTTCTGTCCTGCAAGGTCCACATTGTGGGATCTTTTCAATTACATGCCTGTCACCTGATTTTATTAATGTTAATAAGAGAACATTAAAAGCTCCAATCTCCCCTCAACCTCCCACTTCACCTCTCCCCTCTTTACGACTTGTTTAAAGATTAAAACCGAAACAGGAAGCAAATTGATTGGTATAATTATGTTATCATGAGGCTTCATATTGATCAGGAAATATCAGCGTGTCTGACGGAAGGGAAGATAATCGGTTCTGTGACTTACAGTGAGGAAATGTCCAGTCAGGAAACCAGGCTGCAGGTGGCAAGAGGTGGAGAAATAGAAAGAGTGAGGGTCCGATAGAAAAAGAGATATAAGAGAGAGATGATGGAGAGGCATAAGGAGCCTGGGGCGTCAGAGACACAAGAGAGATGAAAGTGGTCAGGTGTGACCAAGGGGGAAAAGAAGAGCTGGGGGGTGGGGTGGGGGGAGTGGGGGAGTGTGGGGCTGGCAGGTGAAGAGCAGGCAGTGTTGGGGTAAAGGAATGCTCGGCAATGACAGAGCTGAGTCGATAGGTCCATGAACGAGGGGGACAGACAGCACTGGTCACAGACGTGGATGCAGACCCGGATGAAACAGATGACAGAAACCGAGCAACAGTGTCCGCAGGGTCAGACAAACGGTATCTGTCACGTGCGCCAGGACTTCCACTATCCCAGCAGCGTGCGTGGGAAGCCTTCGGCAACCAGCAGAAACGAACTGCTGGAAGAACTCAGCGGGTCAGTCGGCATCTGTGGAGGCTGGTTGAGGTTTCAGGTCGAGACCTGCGTCAGGACTGGCGTGAAACATCGAGCATCCCTTTGCATCTACAGATGTTGTTTGACCTGCTGAGTTCTTCCAGCAGTTTGTTCTTGCTCCTGACTTCAACATCTGCAGTCTGTTGTGTCTCCTGGAGCATCCCACTATGCACCTTCAGTCTCACCTGGGACCCCATCAGCTGCAGATTTTCACTGCTATATTGAAAGGCATGTTGGCAACAGTACATTTGGAATATGCTCAGTGGGCACACAAGCAGCTCTACTTCATCAGGAGTTTGAGGAGATTCCGTACGTCATCAAAGACTCTTACAAATTTCTACAGGTGTACGGTGGAGGGCATTCTGACTGGTTGCATCACCGCCTGGTATGGAAGCTCTAACGCACAAGATCGCAGGAGGCTGCAGAGGGTTGTAGACTCAGCCAGCTCCATCACGGGCACAACCCTCTCCATCGTCGAGGACATCTTCAAGAGGTAGTGCCTCAAGAAGGCGGCATCCATCACGAAGGAGACTCACCATCCGGGACATGCCCTCTTCTCGTTACTACTACTCAGGGAGGAGGTACAGGAGCCTGAAGCCCACACTCAACGATTCAGAAACAGCTTCTTCCCCTCCGCCATCAAATTGCTGAATGGTCCATGAACCCACGAACACTACCTTGTTATTCCTTTTTCTGTACTATTTATTTTTTTTGTAATTTACAGTAATTTTATGTCTTTGCACTGTACTGCTGCTGCAAAACAACAAATTTCATGTCATATAAGTCAGTGATAATAAATCGGATTCTGACTGATTCTTTTTGCAAAGGGAACCTCAGATTGTGTGGTGTTCTTGGTTTAACAATATTCCTAATGAATTTACACTTCCCCTGTTGCCTGTAAATCTGATGAAAAGACAGGGTCATCTTCACTCTTCTTGGAGGAAGCTCCAAAAAAACAGACATGCCTGTGGCAAACATTGCGGTCTCTTGTATCGCCGTAGTTTTAGTCCTCCGGCAAACACACGGCAGTCAGAGGGAAGACGCATCACATCCACAAATATTGGCAGCAGCAACTGAACTTCCACAGTCACATACGAAATGGTGGATGAGATATTTATGAACTAACTTTAGACCAAGGTGGTGAAATGTGTGGATGGGACTGAGTGAAATGATAGGCAAAAAGACAGAGGACAGGGTCGTCTCACACCCTAAAGCAACTTATAGAACATGGAACAGTACAGCACAGGAACAGACCCTTCGGCCCACGATGTCTGTGCAGAACACGATGCCAAATTAAACTAAATCACTTCTGCCTGCACATGATCCGTATCCCTCCATTCCCTGCACATCCATATGTCTAACAGCCCTTAAAAGCCATGTTTGTATCTGCCTCCACCACTAATTCTGGCAGCACATTCCAGGCACCCACCACTCTCTGTGTAAAAAACTTGCCCAGCACATCTCCTTTAAACTTACTCCCTCTTACCTTAAACGCATGTCCTCTAATACTTGACGTTTCTACCCTGGGAAACAGATTCTGACTCTCTACACTATCTATGCTTCATATGCACTTCTATCAGGTCTTCCCTTAGCCTCCGACACTCCAGAGAAAACAACCCAACCCAACCCAACAACCCAAGTTTGTCCAACCTCTCGTCATAGCACATGCCCTCTACTCCAGGCAGCATGCTGGTAAACCTCTTCTGGATCCTTTCCAAAGCCTGCACATCCTTCCTGTAAATCAGCGACCAGAGTTGCACACAATTCCCGATGTCCCAATCCAGCTTCCCTTAAAGGAGTCGATGCCGTTTGTCTCAACATTTCCGTGGGATTGAGTTCCCCATTCTTATCATTCTACCAGAAGGAAGTTTCTCCTCAATTCCCCACTGGAATTTTGAGTAACCATCTTATATTAATGGCCACAAATGGAGGAATATGCATGGGCAGCAAGGTGGCACAGCTTGCCGTGCTGCTGCCTCATAGCTCCAGTAACCCGTGTTCGATCCTGACCTCGGGTGCTGTCTGCGGGAAATTTTTTGTGCAGAGTCTTCTGCACCCTCTCCCAATCCTCCTCCACATCCTTCCTGTAACGGGGCGACCAGAATTCCACACGATACTCCAATGCAACCAAATCAAAGTTTAATACAGCCGGTAAATTGGTTTATTATTGTCACATGTACTGAGGTACAGTGCCATCCATACAGATCATTTCATCACATCAGTACATCGAGCAACATCACTTTCTGACTCAATGTCCCAAACACAATGCCAATCAATAGAACAATCCATTCTGAGAATGTTGCTGTTGTTGACAGACCTGGTAATTATTGTCAGTCCCTCATTGAAGAGGTGAATGGTGAGGCTTCTTCATAAACCACTGCAGTCTGCATGGTGAAGATGTTACCACAGGGCTGTGAGGAAGGATTTAGGGGTCCAGCCACAACAGAAGGACATAGGGTATCATCCCAAGAGAGTTCATCACCTGACAGTGACTCGCAGTCTGGTCTTGGGAATTGAGTGGCTGCTGCTTCAGATTAGCTGGGGAAACTGTCTGTTAGTGTCGTAGGATCGTTACCACTCAGGAGGAGGCCCAATGAACCCATATCTGCTTTCTGTACGAACAATCTAGTTCGTCGGACTCTGCACACAGCCCCGCTCTTACTGTTGCCTCTTGATGATAGAACAGCTACTGAAGAGGCAATGTGCTCGACAGTAATACCCATTGGTTAGCCTGGAGAGGCTAGGTGGGCTACTATGATGGAGCATATGATGGATTCCGTAGCTGTCATCTTGCTAATCCCGTAACTACCAGAAAGCACTGAAGAAATACCACCAAGACTGCCTCCACCAAATCCCCCAAATTTATTGGAGGGATGGGCGGCACAGTGTCAAGATCTTCATGCAGACCAACATCCCAGACGTCAAACTCACGTAATCCTCATGCCTGGCGACTCTGAGCTTGTCACTGCAAAAGAATTCCAGGAGGAATGAAAAAAATAATGTCCTTGGGAAAATGTGACATCTTCATCAACCAGGGAACACCAGGCCCATGATGGAAATATAGAGGGAAATTGTATCCAGCAAAGCACTGGGAAACTCAAGACTCCACAGGAGCCGGTAGAGGTGAATCACAAATAGCAGAAGGATACAAAGCCTGTTGCTTCTCTTTAATTCTGAATATATCTCACTCTCTTGTCCACGTTTCATACCTTCTTGTATCTTTGTTTCCAAGTTCATGTGTTGCACATCATTCTCCTACATTCCAATGAAAGCAGTCCCAACCTGCTCAGCCTCTCTCCATAACTTAGTCCTTCGACTCCCAACAACATCCTCGTAAATCTCTGCACTCTTTCCAGCTTAATTACATCTTTCTTAAATAGGAGGGTGACCAATATTTCAAATGTGGCCTCACCAATCTTACCAGCAACATAACATCCCAACTTCTATACTCAATGCCCTGACTGTTATTCAAAGGGACCTGGGTGTGCTCGTTTACAAGTCACTACCTCGTTATGAACTTACACCTTATTGTCTACCTACACTGCACTTTCTCTGTAATGGTAACATTTTATTCTGTGTTCTGTTATTGTTTTACCTTGTACTACTTTAATACACTGTTATAATGAAATGATCTGGATGGATGGTATGCAAGGCAAAGTTTTTCACTGTATTGGTATTGGTTTATTATTGTCACTTGTACCGAGGTACGGTGAAAAACTTTGTCTTGCATACTGATCGTACAGGTCAATTCATTACACAGTGCAGTTACACTGAGTTAGTACAGAGTGCATTGAGATAGAACAGGTGAAAACAACAACAGTACAGAGTAAAGTGTCACAGCTACAGAGAAAGTGCAGTGCAATAAGGTGACTATAATAAACCAATTTACTAATTTATTTTGGCTCAAAGACAGAAGGAACATCGGACAAATGGGAGACCTTGTAAGCCGAGAATAAATTTATAGTAGAGATCGAGGTCATTTGACCCTTTAGCCCCAGGCTGGTCAAAAATGAAACATACATAGAACATAGAACAGGACAGCACAATACAGGCCCTTCAGCCCACAATGTTGTGCCGACCTTTAAACCTCACCTAAGACTATCTAACCCCTTCCTCTCACATATCCCTCTATTTTAAATTCCTCCATATGCTTATCTAGCAATCTCTTGAATTTGACCAATGTACCTGCCTCCACCACCACCCCAGGCAGTGCATTCCATGCACCAACTACTCTCTGGGTAAAAAACCTTCCTCTGATATCTCCCTTGAACTTCCCACCCATTACTTTAAAGCCATGCCCTCTTGTATTGAACTAATCCTAACTCTCAGCTGTTGGTAGGTAGGTTATGGTACTCCAACTGATCATCCAGACAACCTATAAATGTGTTGGCAATTTCTGCCTTCCAGGTGAGTTAGCCACTACTCTTTGAGTGCATAAAAAATACCTCAACAAGAGGGCATAGATTTAAGGTGAGAAGAAAGATTTTTAGAAGGGATCTGAGGGGTAAGTTTTGCTTACACAGAGAGTGGTTGATACCTGGAACTCGCTGCCAGAGGAAGTGGTGGAATCAAATACAATTACTATGTTTAAGAGGCATTTAAATGGACACAAATAGGCAGGGCATAGAAGGATATGTAGTCATAGAAAAACAGGCCCTTCGGCCCAACTCATCCATGCTAACCAAGGTGCCTACCTGAGCCATTCTCATTTGCCCATGTTTGGCCCATAGCCCTCAAAACATTTCCTATCCATGTACCTGTCTAAATACCTTTTAAATGTTGTAACTGTACCCGCCTCTACAGTTTCCTCTCCCAGCTTGTTCCATATCCCCACCACCATCTGTGAGTGAAAGTTTCCCCTCGGATCCCTTTTAAATCTTTCCCCTCCCACCTTAATCCCATGCTCTCTAGTTTTAGACCCCCCCCCACCCTGGGGAAAAGACTGTGGCCATTCACCTTATCTATGCCCCTCATGGTCTTATAAACCTCTATTAGGTCACCCCATTCTCTATGGAAAAAAGTGCCAGCTCATTCAGCCTCTCCTTATAATTCAAGCCCTCCAGTCCTGGTAGTATCCGTTTGAATCTTTCCTGCATCCTTTCCAGTTTAATGACATCCTACCTATAGCCGGGAGACCAGAGATGAACACAATACTCCAAATGCCGTCTCACAAATGTCTTCTACAGTTGCAACATGATGTCCTAAATCCTGTACTCAATGCCCTGACCAATGAAGGCCAGCGTGCCAAATGCCTTCTTCACCACCCTGTCTATTTGTGTTGCCACTTTTAGGGAACCATGTACCTGTACCCCTAGGTCCCTCTGTCCTATAACACTCTCCAGGGGCTTACCATTGTGGACAACTGGGTTGAGTGCAGTTGGCCAAAAAAGGTCAGCGTGCACCTGGTGGGCTGAAGGACCTGCTTCTGTGCTTTTGACTCTACAGTTCCACTCTAATCCCTCTATTAACGTGGATTGGTGTACTCTAGTTATTGACCTCTCTGTCTGGTCTCCTTTAAATGCCCCCCTTGGTCTCCTTTGTTCCAGAAGAAAGAATCCCAGTCTTGAAGGTCTCCCCTCATTCTCCAGACCAAGACACAGTTTTGCAAATTTCCACTGCACCTTCTCTGGTGCTATTACATTCTTCCTGCAGCACAGAGATAATTGGTAATTGGTTTATCATTGTCACATGTACCGAGGTGCAGCGAAAAGCTTTGTTTTGCATGCCATCCATACAGATCATTTCATCACATCAGTGCACTGAGGTAGTACAAGGGAAAACAATAACAGAAGCAGAATAAAGTGTTACAGTTACAGAGAAAGAGCAGTGCAGGCAGACAATAAGGTGCAAGAGCCATGGCAAGATAGATTGTGAGGCCAAGAGTCCATCTTAGCATACAAGGGGTCCGTTCAATAGACTTATAACAGTGGGACAGAAGCTGTCCTTGAGCCTGGTGGTAAGTGCTCTCAGGCTTTTGTATCTTCTGCCCGATGGGGGGGGAGAAGAGGGAATGTCCAGGGTGGGGGGGTCTTTGATTATGCTGGCTGCTTTACCGAGGCAGTGGGAAGTGTAGACAGAGTGCATGGAGGGAGGCATGGAGGGGAAGTAGTGACCACAACTGCAAGCAGTACTCCAGTTGTGGTCTTCATAATCTTTTAAATAGTTCTCCTTCTACTTTTACACAGGTAGACAGGTAGTTAAGAAGGTTATGAAATGCTTGCTTTTATTAATCGAGGTATTGAGTACAGGAGTCAAGAAGTCTCTATAGAACTCCAGTTAGGCCACATTTAGAGTATGCATGCAATTCTGGCCAACTCACTATAGGAAGGATGTCGAGGCTTTAGAGAGGGTACAGAGGAGGTTTACCAGGACACTGCCTAGATTAGAGGGCATGTGCTATCAGGAGAGGCTGGACAAACTTGGGCTCTTTTCTCTGGAGAGGCGGAGGCTGAGGGGTGATCTGTTGGAAGTGTATAAAATTATGAGGGGCACAGATAGGGTGGACAAGCAATATCTTTTCCCCATTATTGAGCGATCCAATACCACAGGGCATGCATTTAAGGTGAGGGGGGGTAGGTTCAGAACAGACGTGAGGGGTACGTTTTTGGTTCAGAGAGGTGTGGATGCCTGAATGCTTTGCCTGATAGGGTGGTGGAGGCAAATTCATTGGGGGCTTTTAAGAGGGTCTTGGCATGGGCACAGAAATGAGAGGAAAATAGAGGGATATGGGCATTCTGTAGGTAGGAGGGAATAGCTACGTTGCACAACATTGTGGGCCGAAGGGCCTGTTCTGTGCTGTACTGTTCTATGCTCTATGTACTTTTTTTTACCAGGGTGGAAATGTCGAATACCAGAGGGCATAATTTTAAAGTGAAAGGAGGAAAGTTTAAGGGAGATGTGGGGTACGTTTTTTCACGCAGCGTAGTAGGTGCCTGGAAGATGCTGCCAGATGAGGTGTTGGAAGCAGACACAATATCAATGCTTAAGATTAACTTAGACAGGCACAGGCACATGCAGGGGATGGACGGATATGGACCATGTGCAGGCAGATGGGATGAGTTTAAATTGGCATCGTGGTTGGCACAGACATCATGGGCTAAAGTGTCTGTTCCATGTTGTACTATTCTATGTTCTATATGCTATGCCTTTGCCAAGAAAGGCAAGTATGTTGTATGTCTTCCTCACCACCTAATCCACTTGCTATCTTCAGGGATCTGGGAAAGTGCACTGCAAGATCCTCTGCACTGCTCAGTAGTCTAACTGAAGTCGCAACTGGTGTTAAAACACAAGCATGTTGCAAAGGACAGCAGAGCTAAATGCGGAACATGGAAATCAATGAGTTAATGAAGCAGGGGTCCGGATGACGCTGGATTTCAGGATGTGAGAACAGGAAGGCCTCAGAAGTCATCCACTGTTCAGGTAGAGCAAAGCTGAACTCCACCTCAGCAAAGTTTCTGAGAGAGAGAATTCATATTTTCACTCCCCATTGAGTGAAGTGTTTTGTGGTATTACTGGTCTTTAATTTATCCCCTCTTGTTCTGGACTCCCAAAAGGTAAAAGTTTCCATCTATCCTCCCAATCAAATTGTTTAATGATCTTGAATAGCTCAGTTGGTCACCTCAAAACAGTTAGGTGAATGCAAGGAAGCGATGAACAACTTACCACCCTCTAACTTGGTTGATCAGTACTGCAATCCCTCCAAGGCCAAGAAATCCTTCTTGAGATGCTCTGAACTGTTCAACTGCCCAGAGGAAATCTGGCCACAGAGTCATAGAGTCACACAGCATGGAAACAGGCCCTTCGGCCCAATTCGTCCCGCAACCGAGTTGTGGACCTGATTGAGTCCCATTTGCCCGTGTTTGGCCCTTATCCCTCTAAACCTTTCCTATCCATGTACCTTGTCCAAATGTCTATTAAATGTTGTGAATGTTTCCGTCTCCACCACATCCTCTGGCAGCTCGTTCTGTACACCACTGCCCTCTGAGTGGAAAAGTTGCCCGTCGGGTCCCCTTTAAATCATTCCCTTTCATCTTAAACTTATGCTCTCTAGTTTCAGACTCCCCTGCCCTGGGGAAAAGACTGTAACTTTCCACTTTATCTATGCCCCTCGTAATTTTTATAAACCTCTGTAAGGTCACCCCTCAGCCTCCTACACTCCAGGGAAATAAGAAGCCCTAGACTATCCGATGTCTTCTTATAGCTCAAGTCTTGCACCAGCCTCAAGTCACTGTGAATTTATATTTTTGAAGGTCTACTTGAAATGCAGTTGCCTCTATGTGGGCTAAATGAATTGTGCAACATTTACCTTTAGCCATCAGCCAGCCTCCCCTCCATGGACTCTGTCTACACTTCTCGCTGCCTCGGTAAAAGCAGCCAACATAATCAAAGACCCACCCACCCCGGACATTCTCTCTTCTCCCCCCCTCCCATCAGGCAGAAGACACAAAAGCCTGAAAGCACGTACCACCAGCTCAAGGACAGCTTCTATCCCACTGTTTTTAGACTATTGAACAGTTCCCTAGTATGATAAGATGGACTCTTGACCTCACAATCTGCCTCATTATGGACCTTGCACCTTATTGTCTGCCTGCACTGCACTTTCTCTGTAGCTGGTACGCTTTATTCTGCATTCTGTTATTGTTTTCCCTTGTACTACCTCAATGCACTGTTGTAATGAAAGGATCTGTATGAACGGTATGCAAGACAAGTTTTTTCACTGTACCTCAGTACATGTGACAATAATAAACCAATTTACCAATTTACCATCCATTGGGTGACCAGAACTGCATACAATATTCCAAGTGCAGCCTAACCAAGGCTTTATAGAGTTGCAACATGACTTCCTGACTGTTATACACAATGCCCTGAACACAATGCCAATCAACAGGAAAATCCATTGATAAGAATGTTGCTGTTGTTGACAGACCTGGTAATTATTGTCAGTCCCTCATTGAAGAGGTGAATGGTGAGGCTTCTTCATAAACCACTGCAGTCTGCACGGTGAAGATGTTACCACAGGGCTGTGAAGAAGGATTTAGGGGTCCAGCCACAACAGAAGGACCTGAAGTATCATCCCAAGAGAGTTCATCACCTGACAGTGACTCGCAGTCTGGTCTTGGAATTGAGTGGTTGCTGCTTCCAGGTCAGATTAGCTGGCTGTTAACGTCATAGAATCGTTACCACTCAGGAGGAGGCCCAATGAACCCATATCTGCTTTCTGTACGAGCAATCTAGTTCGTCAGACTCTGCACACAGCCCCGCTCTTACTGCTGCCTCTTGATGATAGAACAGCTACTGAGGAGGCAATGTGCTTGACAGTAATACCCATTGATTAGCCTGGAGAGGCTAGAAGTGGGCTACTATGATTGGGGGTGAGGGGACGGGAGGCATCTGGAGCATATGGACACCATCGTTCCATCCACTGCAAGAGCTTGCAAATTATCGGTATTGGTATTGGTTTATTATTGTCACTTGTACCGAGGTACAGTGAAAAACTTGTCTTGCAAACCAACTGTACAGGTCAATTACAAATTACCCACCCCTGGTCGACTCACTGCCATTCAACCAAGTTATGCACAGATGAGCTCACATGTGGATTTATCTGCCAACACGGACTACCTTGCTTCACACTTGGTGCCCTTGCATGGATTCATACAGCACTGAATCAGGCCCTTCAGCCCAATGTCTCTGCCAACCAAGATGCCCATCTAAGCTAGTCCCATTTACCCGCGTTTGGCCCATATCCCTCTAAACCTTTCCTATCCATGTACCTGTCTAATCCCCACCCTGAGACAGTGCCTTCAAAGCTAAGACTGCCTTCTTCTGTGGACGATTCCTTCAACTGCCTTACACATTTCACACAGAAAGAAACAACTTTTACCAAGCAAACATAAAGTACCGATTCAAAATTCACTAAAATCCATTGGAATCCAAGTCCCGTCCCTTACTGGGGACACACTCCCCCCCACCCCCCACGCTCTATCTGCCTCTCATTTTTTTCTCTCTCTCTGTCTGCCTCCATCTATCATCCACCTGCCACTGTCCCCCAACTCCAACTTCCCTTCCTGGCGCAACCTGCCCGTCATCCTTCACCCCTCCTCAGTCCACCAATAACCTCTGGCCCCTCTCTCACCACTCCCCCTCTCCTCTTTAGACCGGCCATCTCCCCCTCTCCGCTCTCAGTCCTGATGCAGGGTTTCGACCCGAAACATCGACAGTCCCTTTCCTCCCAAAGATGCTGCTCGACCCGCTGAGTTCCTCCAGCAGACTGTTTCTTGCTCCCGTCCTTCACTGATGTCCTCCGGCTCTCTCCAAACCATAAGTAAACTAAACTGCATTTTGTTCTCATTGACCTTTTCTATGGGGGGTAGTTTATTGAAAAACTCCACTGTTCTAATGGGGATGGATTTCTCATGCCTCCTTTTCTTACTCTTTTCTAACTTACGCATTTTTCACATTTTGAACGTTCTTGCCCTGAATCAATTGTCTTCCAAATCTTGAAAAACTTAACTAGGCCACTTCAAAACTGCTTCTCCAAAGCAAACAATGTCCTCAACAGGGCTCTTGGACAATATTTATTCTCTGTATGAGGTTCTGTTCCCTCACGCTAACTGAGTTTCTGTTGACCATAACACTTAGTTTGTACCTCTTGCTTTCTTTAATGAAAATAATCTTTCTTCACAGAAGCACAAGCATAGTTCAGTTACTGGACCTAAACTAATGATCCAAAGGTATTAGTTCAAATCACATCTCAGATGCTTAAAAAAAAATGAATTCATTTGGTCAAATCTAGAATCAAAAAGCTGGCATCAGCATGAGGCTGCAGAGGGTTGTAGATTCAGCCAGCTCCATCACGGGCACAACCCTCCCCACTATCGAGGACATCTTCAAGAGGCGGTGCCTCAAGAAGGCGGCATCCATCATTAAGGACCCTCACCACCTGGGACATGCCCTCTTCTCGTTACTATCATCGGGGAGGAGGTACAGGAGCCTGAAGACTCACACTCCATGATTCAGGAACAGCTTCTTCCCCTCTGCCATTAGATTTCTGAACAGTCCATGAACTTCATTATTCCTTTTTTTGCAGTATTTATTTATTTTGTAATCTGTAGTAATTTTATGTCTTTGCACTGTACTGCTGCTGCAAAACAACAAATTTCACGTCATATAAGTCAGTGATAATAAACCTGATTCTGATCAATAATGATGATTGGATCTTTGGAAGTGTCCATCCGTTCCTCTGTGGAATGCAACTGTCTCTCTTTACCCAGATTGGCCCGTGTGATTTTTTAATAAATTTATTTATTCACAGCAAGTGGACGTCACTGGCAATGCCAGCATTGGTTGCTCATGAGGAGATGCCGACGAGTCAACTGTATTGGTGGGTCAGGAGTCACATATAGGCCACACTGTGTACACACAACAGGTTTCTTCCCCTGTAGGATATTAGTGAATCAGATCGCAATCTAGTAGAGTCATAGAGTCATACAGCACGGAAACAGGCCCTTCAGCCTAACTGGTCCATGCCAACCAAGGTGCACCATCCAAGCTAGTCCCATTTGCCTGTGTTTGGCCCATAACATTCAAAACCTTTCCAATCCATGTAACTGTCCAAGTGTCTTTTAAAAGCTGTTATTGTACCTGCCTCTACCACCCCCTCTGGCAGCTCGTTCCACACAGGTACCACCCTTTGTGTAAAAAAGTTGCCCCTCAAGTTCCTATGAAATCTCTCCCCTCTCTCCTTAAACCTATGCCCTCTAGTTCTTGATTCTCCAACCCTGGGAAAAAGGCTATGTGCATTCACCCAATCTATGCCCCTCATGATTTTATACACCTCTATAAGATCACCTCTCAGTCTCCTACACTCTAAGGAATAAAGTCCTAGCCTGTCCAACCTCTCCCTATAATTCAGTCCCTCAAGTCCTGGCAGTAACCTTGTAAATCTTTTCTGCACTCTTTCCAGTTTAGTAACAGCTTTCCTATAGCAGGGCGACCAAAACTGAACACAATACTCCAAGTGCGGCCTCACCAGCGGAACGTGACGTCCCTCCTAATTTTTATGCTCAATGTCCTGACTGATGAAGGCCAGTGTTCCAGAGTAGTTGTGGGGCTTTTTGTTCGACAGCTTCTGTTACCTTCCAAATTTACTTAATTAACTAAACTTAAATCCCCCACCCAGTTGCTGTGGTGGGAATCAAAATCATGTCTCTGAATCAATCTTCCAGACATCTGGCTGCTAGACAAGTAAAAACTTCGCTGTCATACCCCTATGTGACCCCAGCTCTGCAGTAATGGGGTTGACTCCCTCCCAGCTCCGAAGGACCAGGAAAGCATTAATTCAAGGGTCGGAAGTGCTGGAAATTGAGTAGAAAAATAACATGGAGACACAAGAGACTGCGGATGCTGGAATTTGGAGCAAAAGTAAACTGCTGGAGGAACCCAGCGGGTCAGGCAGCATCTGTGGAGGCAGAGGGATAGTTGATGTTTTGGGTGGAGACCCTGCATCAGGTCCTCCCTCCACAGATGCTGCTTGACCTGTTGTACGTCCAGCAGTTTACTTTTTGCAATGAAAATAAGAGATGATATCTTTATTAGTCACGTGTACATCGAAACACACAGTGAAATTAATCTTTTGCGTAGAGTGTTCTGGGGGCCAGCCCGCAAGTGTCGCCACGCTTCCAGCGCCAACATAGCACGCCCAAAACTTCCTCACCCGTACGTCTTTGGAATGTGGGAGGAAACCAGAGCACCCGGAGGAAACCCACGCAGACACGGGGAGAACGTACAAACTCCTTGCAGGCAGCAGCCGGAATTGAACCCGGGTCGCTGTAACACCTTCACTGTATCCGGCACATCTTCAGCTCCTCCCTGCCACACTGCAGCATACACAAGGTGCAAAGATGCACTTTCTCACTCTCTTGCAGGTTACCTTTCCAAACCATTTTTTCCTCTCTCCCTCTCCTCCCTTCACCTTTCTCTCTCTTGCTCTCATTTTTTTAGACTCCCCTTCATCTCTCTTGTCAGCAACACTTAACTTCTAAGCCAGACATAAAACATAAAACAGTGCAGTTTAACGATACAGCTTAATTAGTTCGGCACAACGTTGTGGGCCAAAGGGCTGTTCCTGTGCTGATGCCAAATTAAACTAAAATCCCTTCTGCCTGCACATGATCCATATCCCTCCATTCCCTGTATATTCATGTGTCTAACAGCCTCTTAAACACCACTATCGTATCTGCCTCACCCACCTCCCCTGGCAGCCCGTTCCAGGCACCTGTGTAAAAATCTTGCCTCACACATCTCCTTTGAACTTCCCCCGCCTCACCTTAAATGCTTGTCCTCCAGTACTTGACATTTTCTACCCTTCACGTGCCAAGACCGGGTCATGTTGATGCCTTCTCTCCCATAACCTGTCACTTCAGGCAGCTGGTATTCCATCCACTCACCTCCCCCACCATCCTCTGCCAACTCGGGAGTTTACCCTCGGCGGTCCTCATTTCACCCACTCTCTCTCTGGTCACCCACTCACACTCCTCAGGTTATGAGTTGCCTGCAATCCCGCGTCTGTTAAAGCCCACCGTTCTCAAGGCTTGTGCTACCCCTGTCATACACGTCCTGCTCCTGGACTCTGCACACCCTCATCCTGTGAGCTTAGCACACTTCCAGTTGTGTTTCCCTGTCCCAACAGATGGGAGAGTGGGCAAAGAAGTGGTAGATGGAATACCGTGTAGGGAAGCGTGGTACGAAGAATAAAGGTGTTGACTATTTTCTAAATGGAGAGAGGCATCAGAAGTTTGAGGTGCAAAGGGACTTGGGAGTCCAAGTGTAGGATTCCCTTAAGGTTAACTTGAAGGTTGATTCAGTAGTAAGGAAGGCAAATGCAATGTTAGCATTCATTTCAAGAGGACTAGAATATAAAAGCAAGGATTTACAGGCTTTATAAGATGTTGGTCAGACCATATTTGGAATACTGTGAGCAATTCTGGGGCCCGAATTTAAGATAAGATGTGCTGGGCCTGGAGAGGGTCCAGAGGGGGTTCACAAGAATGATCCCAGGAATGAAAGGGTTAACGTACGTGGAGCGTTTGATGTCTCTGCGCCTGTACCCGATGGAGTTCAGAAGGATGAGGGGGATCTCAGTGAAAGCTACCAGATACTGAAAGGCCTGGATAGAGTGGATGTGGAGAGGACATTTCCATCAGTAGGAGAGTCTAGGAGCTAAGGACACAGCCTCAGAATAAAGGGATGTCCCTTTAAGACTAAGATGAGGAGGAATTTCTTCAGCCAGAGGGTGGCGAATCTGTGGAATTTGCAGGAGAATGGAGTTGAAAAAAAATCTGTCATGATTGAACAGTGGGGAAGACTCGATGGGCCGAATGGCCTAATTTTCCTCCTAACGATCTTATGGAAAGGTGTAAATAGGTGCTTAATGGTCAGCACAGACTTGTTGGGCTGAAGAGCTGTCTAACTACACTCTTTGTGCCTCAGTTAGTAGAATGTTCAACTCATTTGGGACGTCCAGTGTTTAAATCCCACTCCAAATATTCGAACACAGCACTGAAGGATTGCTGCCCTGTCTCTGGAGCTGTCTTTTGCATGAGATGTTTAAATGAACCCCTTTCTTGGATGGATGTAAAAGTCCCAAAGAATCCCAAAAAGGTGGTAGGATCGTCCTTCACAGTGTTCGAGGCAATTTCTACTCTTCAATCAACAACAAAAATAACAGTTATCTTTGATCATTATCGTGTGGATAGTCAGAGGCCTTTTCCCAGGGCTGAAATGGTTGCCACAACAGGACACAGGTTTAAGGTGCTGGGGAGTAGGTACAGAGGAGATGTCAGGGGTAAGTTTTTTACTCAGGGAGTGGTGAGTGCGTGGGATGGGCTGCTGGCAACGGTGGAGGAGGCGGATACGATAGGGTCTTTCAAGAGACTGTTGGATAGGTACATGGAGCTGAGAAAAATAGAGGGCTATGGGTAAGCCTACCAATTTCTAAGGTAGGGACATGTTCGGCACAACTTTGTGGGCCGAAGGGCCTGTGTTGTGCTGTAGGTTTTCTATGTTCTATTATCACACTAGTGAGTGTGGGAGTCTGCTGTGTACAAATTGATATTTCTATATTACTGCGAAGACCACATATTTAAAATCTATTGGCGGTAAAACATGTTGGATTGCAAAAACGAAGGTGCTAAAAAGGTGAGTCTTTATTTTCCTCTCATCTGCGCTGATGAGCGAGTATCGACCTGAAAATTAAACTCTGTTTCTCTCTCCACAGATGCCTCCTGTCCTGATGAGCCTTTTCTGCTTCCTTTTATTTCAGACTTCCAGCTCCTGCCATGTTTGGGTTTTTGTTCTGTTTTTTTAAAATCTCTTGGGAAATTTATACTATGGGCGGCACGGTATTACAGCGCCAGCGACCCAGGTTCAATTTCGGCCACTGTCTGTAAGGAGTTTGTACGTTCTCCCCGTGTCTGCGTGGGTTTCCTCCGGGTGCTCCGGTTTCCTCCCACATTCCAAAGACGTACGGGTTAGGAAGTTGTGGGCATGCTATGTTGGCGCCGGAAGCGTGGCGACACTTGCGGCTGACCCCCAGAACATTCCCATTAACGCAAAAAGATGCATTTCACTGTGTGTTTCGATGTACATGTGAGTAATAAACAAATATCTTATCTTTTATAAATTTAGTGTTCCCTTAATCGACCCATTCCTAGACCCAAAAACACTAAAAAAAGAACAAGCTGCTGTAGGAACTCAGCAGGTCAGGTAGACTCTGTGGAGGGAAATGGACAGTGGATGTTTCAGGTCGAGACCTGAAAATCTGGACTGCCTTTTACCATCCAGATGAAGGGGTTCGACCCAAAACGTCGACCGTCCATTTCCCCCCACAGACGCTGCCCAACCTGCTGAGTTCCTCCAGCAGCTCGATTTTTGCTCCAGATTCCAGCATCTGCTGTCTCTTGTGTCCCCCCTGTGAACGCCAGTTCTACATTCCCCAAGTTGCCCGAACAAGCCCTCTTTCTGGGTCATTTGCAACACTAATAATTCCCGCTTTACTCCTAGGCTGAAGGATAATGGGTAAGTAATTGCGAGGCTTGAGTCCAGAGCTCGTCACCCAAGGAAGATAAACTGAACAGTAATTTTTCATGAGTTTCTGGTGAGTTTATAGAAACAAGGAGACCTAATAACCATTAGGAGGGTATTTATCTCAATACAACGACCAGCTGTCTGGACTGCTGATAGCAGGAGCCCTCTCTCTTCTCATTACAGTCAATCTTCCTAATTTGTGGCTGTCCTGGACAGGTTGATAGTTATCGAAATGCTTTAAAAACTGCAGTGGATGACGACGCACTGTTTAAAAGGGAAGGTGGGACGGGAGGTGGTGGGGGAAGCTGATATTTTCCCTCACTGAACATGGGAAAAAAAAATTCACAAGAAAACCTTTATTAAATTCTGCAACTAATGTTCCCCATTACATCACAAACACAACTCTGACAAAAGGGTATTTTACTCAAGAGCGAAAGCACTTTGTGAGAGTGTCCCCATTCTTAGCTTCCAAACACCAGAGATGACAGTGAAAAATAGCAGGGTTAAGACACTGCTATCAATCTCAATTAGGGTGACTGTAATGTGAACGGAGTCTCTCTGGGCGGAAGAGGTCACCTGCCCCCGGAGCTCAGGTTAGGAGGCACCTGCTATTCAGTCTGTAAAAAGCCGCCATTCTCAAGGCTTTGTGTATAATTTCTCTTGCAAACCCACCCCCCCCTCCTGCCCCCCCCCTCCCCTCCTCACCAAGACAGGGCTGGTCTTTCTCTCTCTGTTCATGCAACAAACTAATACAAAGTAATCCAAACCAAGGTTGCAACAGCTTGCACGGTAGGCAGGCACGGTAGCATAGCGGTTAGTGTAACGCTATTACAGCGCCAGAGACCCGGGTTCAATTCCGGCTGCTGTCTGTAAGGGGTTTGTACATTCTCCCCGTGTCTGTGTGGGTTTCCTCCGGGTGCTCCGGTTTCCTCCCACATTCCAAAGACGTACAGGTTAGGAAGTTGTGGGCATGCTATGCTGGCGCCAGACGCGTGGTGACACTTGCGGGCTGCCCCCAGAACACTCTACGCAAAAGATGCATTTCAAGACAAATCTTGTCTTGTCTCTTAATCTCCTCAGCTCTCTCTCTCTGTCTCTCTCTGTCTCTGTCTCTCTCTCATTCTGTATCTGGACTGCCCCTGCTGTGATTCTGCAGATTGCTGATGTTGCCCTGACTGCTGCATTATTCCTCACCCCTCAGCGGACAAGTTATATGCAAATTCACAACCTGAGGGCTGGAAGGTTAAAGGTGTTGTTCGTTCCTGATGTTAACCCTTACAGAGAAACCAGGTGCCATCACACGTCAGGGCACTAAGGTACATTTACTCTCCTCCTTCCCCATCCCTCCTGTAAAGTCAAATGTATTGGGTGCCGAAGAGAGAGAACAACCCTCTGGTGGAACAACCCCACTTGGAGAACGAGCTGCTGGGAAGCTTCTGGCGAATTACGACTGCTTGCTTGTGTGGTGGGTGGGTAAACCATTTTGCAAGACATAAGGTAAGGGATTTTTTTATTAGTCACATGCACATTGAAACACACAGTGAAATGCATCTTTTGCGTAGAGTGTTCTGGGGGCAGCTCCGCAAGTGTCGCCACGCTTCCGGCGCCAACATAGCATGACCACAACTTCCTAACCTGTACGTCTTTGGAATGTGGGAGGAAACCGGAGCACCCGGAGGAAACCCATGCAGACACGGGGAGAACGTACAAACTCCTTACAGACAGTGGCCGGAATTGAACCCGGGTCACTGACGCTGTAATAGCGTTACACTAACCGCTACACTACCGTGTACATCAAGCGAAGCATGCAAATGCTTTCCTAAATGAACAGGGTCACTTCCACAACACCTTTCACAAACCTCTGGATGTCCAAAGGCAATTGACAGCTGCTGTTGGAATATGGAAAACTTGGTACCTAATTTATTGACAAACAACAACACAGTAACAAAATGACAATGTAAGAAAGAGGAGACACAAGAGACTGCAGATGCTGGAATCTGGAGCAAAAAACGAGCTACTGGAAGAACTCAGCAGGTCAGGCAGCATCTGTGGTGGGAAGTGGACAGTCAACATTTTGGGCCAAGACCCTTCCACTGGACTGGACCTGCTGTGTTTCTCCAGTCAGCTCATTGTTTGGTCAACATCTTTTCATTCATAGGATTCAGACATTGCTGGCAAGGTCAGCATTTAATTCTCATCCCTAATGGTCCCTGGACTTCAGAAGGCAGTTAAGAATCAACCATGTAATGGAGCTAGAGTTTCATTCAGGCCAGACCAGGTAAAAATGGGAGATTTCCTCCCTTGATGCACATTAGTGGACCATAGGGTCATTCATCATGGAAACAGGCCCTTCGGCCCAACTGGTCTATGCCGACCAAGGTTCCCATCTAAGCCAGTCTCAGTTACCTGCACTTTGCCCATATCCCTCTAAACCTTTCCTATCCATGTACCTGTCCAGGTACCTTTTAAATGTTGTTGATGTACCTGCTTCAACCACTTCCTCTGGCAGCTCATTCCATATACTGACCACCCTCCGAGTGAAAAAATTGCTCCTCAGGTTCCTGGTAAATCTCTCTCCTCTCACATTAAACTTGTGTTCTCTTGTTCTTGATTCCCCAATGCTGGGAAAAAGACTGTGCATATTCACCCTATCTATGGCCCTCATACGGCACGGTAGCGTAGCAGTTAGTGCGACGCTATTACAGCACCAGTGATCGGGGTTCAATTCCCGTCGCTGTCTGTAAGGAGTTTGCACGTTCTCCCCGTGTCTGCGTGGGTTTCCTCCGGGTGCTCCGGTTTCCTCCTACATTCTAAAGACGTACGGGTAGGTTAATTTGGGGCTTAAAATGGGCGGCTCAGACTTGTTGGGCCGGAAGGGCCTGTTACTATGCTGTAAATAAAATTTTTAAAAAATTTAAAATAATTTGGCACACCACTACAAGATCACCCCTCATTCTCCTATGTTCCAATGAAAGCAGTCCCAACCTGCTCAGCCTCTCTCCATAACTTAGTCCCTCGAGTCCCAACAACATCCTCGTAAATCTCTGCACTCTTTCCAGCTTAATTACATCTTTCTTATAGCAGGGTGACCAATATTTCAAATGTGGCCTCACCAATCTTACCAGCAACATAACATCCCAACTTCTATACTCAATACCCTGACTGTTATTCAAAGGGACCTGGGTGTGCTCGTTTACAAGTCACTACCTCGTTACGGCCCTTGCACCTTATTGTCCACCTGCACTGCACTTTCTCTGTAACTGTAACACTTTATTCTGCGTTCTGTTATTGTTTTACCTCGTACTACCTCAGTGCACTGTTGTAACTAATTGATCTGTATGAATGATATTCAAGACAAGTTTTTCACTGTACCTTGGTACATGTGACAATAATAAACCAATTTACCAGCTTACAAATGCAACAAGCAATTAAGAGGCAAAGTGGCACATTAGCCTTTATTACAATTTTAAAATAGAACGATGGAAGTCTTATTGTGATTGTATGGAGCCTTGGTGAGACTGCACCCTGGAGTATTGTCTACAGCTTTGGTTTCCTGACATAAAAAAATACTTGCCGTGGAGGGAGTGCTGCGGATTCACTGGACTTGTTCCAAGGATGACGGGTTTACTGCTTGAAGAATGAAAGGTGAAACCTGCAGAATTCCTTCCAGGCCTGATAGTCTGGATGCAGGGATGTTTCCCCTGGCTGAGGAATCTAGAATCTGGAGTCACAGTCTCAAGGCTGTTATAGAGTCATGGAGTTATACAGCACACAGAAACAGGCCCTTCAGCCCAACTGGTCCATGCCAACCAAGATGCCCCATCCATGCTGGTCCCATTTGCCAGTGTTTGGCCCATAACCTTCGAAAACTTTCCAATCCATGTACCTGTCCAAGGGTCTTTTAAAAGTTGTTATTGTTTTGGTCTGAGATGAGGAGAAGTTTCTCCACTCAGAGGGTGGTGAATCTGGAAGCAGTCACTGAGATCATTCAAAAATGAGATGGATAGATTTCTGGATATTGAGGAATCGAGGGATATGAGGATAGTGCAGGAAAATGGCACTGAGACAGAACAGTAGATCATGATGAATGGTGGAGAGGGCTCAAAGGACCAGATGGTGCACTTCTACTCTTTCTTCTATTCTTATTCTGACCTGGAAATTACCACAGTTTCATCATCACACAATCCAATTCCCTTCCAAAGGTACCATTGAGGTATCTTGTCATCTGTCAGTGCCACACGTTGCCCTTGCCTTCCCAAGGCAAACTAGGAATGTTGAGATAGATACTTGATGACCAGGACGGACACAGTGTGCCAAAGCGCTGTTTGACTCTGACTCAATGAGAAATTGTAGCCTGGATTAGAGGCCATGTGCTATGAGGAGAGACAAAATTATCTCTGGAGTGGGAGAGACTGAGGGGAGATCTGATAGAAGATTATGAGAGGCATACATTGGATAGACAGTCAGAATCTTTTTTCCCAGGGTCAAAGTGTCTAATACTAGAGGGCATGCATTTAAGGTGAGATTCAGAATCAGAATCAGGTTTATTATCACTGACCTATGTCATGAAACTTGTTGTTTTGTGGCAGCAGTACAATGCAAGACATAAAGACATAAAAATTACTATTAGTTACAAAAATAAATAAATAGTGCAAAAGAGGAATAACGAGGTAGTGTTCATGGGTTCATGGACCGTTCAGATGATGGAGGGGAAGAAGCTGTTCCTGAATCGTTGAGTGTGGGTCTTCAGGCTCCTGTACCTCCTCCCCGATGGTATTAACGAGAAGAGGCGGTAAGTTCAAAGGAGATGTGAGGGGCAAGTTTTTTACACAGAGAGTGGTGGGTGCCTGGAATGCGCTGCCAGGGGTGGTGGTGGAGGCAGATACGATAGGGGCGTTTAAGAGGCTCTTAGATAGGCACATGAATGTGCAGAGAATGGAGGGATATGGACATTATGTCATGAGCCAAAGGGCCTGTTCCTGCGCTGTACTGTTCTCTGTTCTGTCTGCAATGCAAGAATGAACAGAAAACAAGTTGCAGCTTAGAAGGAAGGGGAAAGCAATATTTTGAGCATTCTTGGTCACTCTGGTGTCTGCATCAGTCAATTTGAAATGAGTTGGTTGTCAAAAATTTTCACAAAAAAAAAACACTTCTGACCATCGATGCTTTTCAATTTATTCCCCAGTTTTCCTCTCCCACTAGTTTCCACTCTAACCACAAACCTTTGCAAAGAATGTACTGAAGTGCTTTCAACCGTATTAATTTCTGTCAACCACTGATCCTGTTTCATCCTCGGGACTCTGCGCAGTTTGTTGGACAAGACATGACTTTTTTGAAGCCATGGTGGGCAAGATTTATTACATTATTCCTGTTGAATGGGCTTAAACTACTTCCTTTATAAAACACATCAATATTTCCCTGCCGTGAATATTAAAGGGAAGGGGGCTATAATTCCCACAGTTGTACTTTCGACCTTTCTGAAAGATTGTAACAGAATCTTCCATTTTCCAGTCTGATTGTAATGCTTGCATTTTGCCCCATTTACGTGCAACTCCTGTCCCCAGTCCTGTGAATCTGTGGGGAGTCGTTGGGAATGTGGGACGAGTAAAGTGGGATTAGTGTGGGATTGGTGTAATTGGATGGTTGATAGGTCAGACTCTGTGGGCCGAAGGGCCTGTTTCTGTGCTGTATGACTCTATAACTGCTTTGAGTAGACAATCAGAATCAGAATCAGGTTTACTATCACTGACATATGACGTGAAATTTGTCATTTTACGGCAGCAGTACAGTGCAAGACATAAAAATCTATAAATTACAAAAATAAATGAATAGTGCAACAAAAAAAGGAATAATGAGGTCATGTTCATGGACTGTTCTGACATCTGATGGTGGAGGGGAAGAAGCTGTTCCTGAATCACTGAGTGTGGGTCATTAGGCCCCTGTACCTCCTCCCCAATGGCATTAATGAGAAGAGGGCATGTCCCGGATGGTGAGGGTTCTTAATGGTGGATACCGCCTTCTTGAGGCATCGCCATGGTGGGGAGGGTTAGACCCGTGATGGAGCTGGCTGAGTCTACACCCCTCTGCAGCCTCTTGTGGTCCTGTGCATTGGAGCCTCCATACCAGGCAGCAATGCAACCAGTCAGAATGCTCTCCACCGTACATCTATAGAAATTTGCAAGAGTCCTTGGTGACATACCAAATCTCCTCAAATTCCTAATGAAGTAGAGCCACTGGCGTGCCTTCTTCGTGATTGCATCAATGTGTTGGGCCCAGGATAGATCCTCTGAGATGTTGATACCCAGGAACTTGAAGCTGCTCACCCTTTCCACTGCTGACTCGTCAATGAGGACTGGTGTGTGTTCTCCTGAGCTCAACAGTAAGGGACATTCAGCCGATCCAATGCGCTTTACTGTAGACCTAAGCCACTAACCCTATCTGCAGTCCATGTGCACAGATTTACCAAGCTCTCTGGCCCATTCATTTCATCTCCTTATTTAATTCCCATCCAGACTCACTTCACATCATCAAGGGCTATTCTGCTTATTTAATTTCCTTCCACCAGTAATGAATATTGTCTCCTGTATAGAACCCTGTTGCCCATTTCACATGCACTTCAATGTACCACAGGCTCTCAACCCTGTATGTGCACTGAAGGGGATCCTGCATAAATATTTCTGATTCATAAGGTAATAGAGTTATACAGCATGGAAACAGGCCATTTGGGCCCACTCATCCATGCTGACCAAGGTACCTTCCTGAGCCACTCCCATTTTTTAATGGGCCAAATGTGGGCAAATGGGACTAGCATAGATGGGCATCTTGGTTGGCATAGATGAGTTGGGCCGAAGGGCCTATTTCCGTGCTGTATTACTCTTTGACGCTGTGACTCTTTGATGTTATTCCTTATTTTTTACACTACTCACTTTTGTAATTTATTGTAATTTTCATGTCTTTTTTGCTGCTGCAAAACAACAAATTTCACATCATATAAGTCAGTGATAATAAACCTGATTCTGATTCATTTGCCTGTATTTGACCCCTATCCCTCTAAACCCTTCCTATCCATGAATGTGTCCAAATGTCTTTTAAATGTTGTTATTGTACCTGCCTCTAACACTACCTCCGGCAGCTCGTTCCAAATACGCACCACCCTCTGTGTTTAAAACTTGCCCTCATTTAAGTCTTTCCCCTCTCACTTTAAACCTGTGCCCTCTGGTTTTAGACTCCCCTCCCCTGGGAGGAAAGACTGTGATCATCCATCTTACCCGCAAGTCAGAACAGTACAGAAGACTAGCAATCAGCCCACGTGAGAACATGCTAGCCCTCCGCAGGGCAATGCAGTCAGTCTAAGTGTGGTCTCACCAGAGTTCCACTTTTTACTTCTTTTTAAGGGTGTTCTGTTATTTGAGATCACACCATCCTTCATGCCTGTGTGGGTTTTCCCCAGGTGCTCTGATTTCATCCCACAACCCAGAGACATGTTGGAGGGTGAACTGACTGCTGTGAATTGCACTCGGTGTGGTGGGTGTCAGGAGAACTTGGGGGAGAGAGGGAGCTGATGGATAACTGGAAGTGACTAGGTGAATAAGTGGTGAAATCAGACTGATGAGAATGTTCTAAAGCAGGCATGGACTCGATTGGCTGAATGGTCTCCAATGTTGTAAGAAAATACAACAATTTGATATAATGAAAAGTAAACTGTCCATCAACAATCTTCAGGATGGCTAGAAGTCAGTCCATGCTCGATTTCAACCATCAACATCAATGGTTTAATGGCAAAATATCAGAATATTACATTTACAACAGAGATTTCTGTCCATAAAACAGAAATTTAATAGAAAGGACAGAACATAAGTTATGCACCACATGAACCTTCCATTATTGTTTTCAAAGCCACAGCTATGACAATTCAAAAGGAAAATACTGCAGATGCAGAAATAAAGACAGAACATGTAGGAAATGCTCAGAAAGATACACCAGTAGTATGGGAGACTGGGGTGAGGGGGTGCCAGTGTGTCTTGGGGGAGAGGGGTTACTTAGGGACAGTGTGAGGGAGGGGGAATTAACGTCAGTGGGGATACAGTCAGTGACACAGAGAGCTGGGGGAGAGGGGTTACTGAGGGACAGAGTGAGGGAAGGGGATTAACGTCAGTGGGGATACAGTCAGTGACACAGGGTGCTGGGGGAGAGGGGTTACTGAGGGATGGTGTGAGGGAGGGGGATTAACGTCAGTCGGGATACAGCCAATGATACAGAGCTCTGGGGGAGAGGGTTTTAAAATCCTGTGCCAGGAGACTGGTTTAACATTCCTGTGATAAAGAAGGCTGCCTCATTTAAGGGGTGTCAACCAAATACTTGGTGTAGACTCTTCACCTTTGTCTGTACAAGAGCAGTTCTGAGAGGTGGTCTCTGGAGTGTAACTGAGAGTGGGAGATGGAATCTCAGTGAAAGTCTAGTATAAAGTGAGCACAAATCCTGGTACTCACATCCGCACTCCACCACACAACTCAATGCATCAGGTCCCCCTTTGCCTGTCTCTCCCTGAGGCTAAGGAAAAGTCAGGCACATGTGGATGATTTAGCAAACACCTTACAGCTCGGATATTGTGGACTTAAGGCTCTTAACGAATTGTGACTGCGTTATTTTATTAGTATAATTGAGTCAGACCCAGGACGAGACCCCAAGCTCATACCCCGCCCCCCCCTTTTTAACATTTACATTTATTTAATAAGATGTGTTGGCTACACGCCAGCACACTTGAGTACTGTTCCACTAATGATTGTGTTCCTCTTTATTGAGCCGTTAATTTGCTTTTATTAGATGTGGTTGAAGGGAGACCTGGACACTTTTACAGGAGTACATTGGGGCTGATAAGTCTGCATGGAACCTTGTAAACTCCAGCTGGGACTTTATTATCCAGCATGTGGCTTTTCCGTTCAGATTTGTGGGAAAAAAAGCATCCGTTCCAATGTTTGGGGGGGGGGCAGGGAGAAGCCTTGCGGCCCCCCCCTCCTTGTTTTCCCAGTCTCTTCCAGTTTGACCCGTAGCTCCAGCTACACACTTCCAACTATTATTCCTTGAGACACAAGAGACTGCAGATGCTGGAATCTGGAGCAAGAAACAAGAAGCTGGAGGAACTCAGCAGGTCAGGCAGCATCTGTGGAGGGAAATGGACAGTTGATGTTTTGGGTCAAGACCCTTCATCTGGACTGTCCATTTCCCTCCACAGATGCTGCCTGACCCACTGAGTTCCTCCAGCTTCTTGTTTGTTGTTCCATTATTCCTTGTAGTCATAGAGTCATAGAGCACAGAACAGTAAAGCCCTTTGCCCCATGATGTCTGTGCCAAACACGATGCCAAATTGAACTAAATCCCTTCTGCCTGCACATGATCCATGTTCCTCCATTGCCTGCACATTCATATGTCTAACAGCCTCTTAAACACCACTATCGTATCTGCTTCCACCCCCACCCCTGCCAGCCTGTTCCAGGCACCCACTGCTCTCTGTGTAAAAAACTTGCCCCACACATTAAACTTTCCCCTTCTCACCTTAAATTCATACTTGTCATTTCTACCCTGGGGATAAAGATTCTGTCTGTCCACCCTATCTATGCCTCTCATAATTTTACAAAATGCTATCACGTCTCCCCTCAGCCTCCAACACTCCAAAAAAGACAACCCAATTCTGGTCACCCCTTTACAGCAAGGATGTGGAGGTTTTGGAGGCGGTGTAGCAGAGGTTCACCAGGATGCTGCCTGGATTAGAGGGTATGAGCTAAAGGAGAGGTTGGACAACTGTGAAGAGGTCGTCCCTCAGATCATTTTTATATCTTTCCCCTCTCTCCTCAGACCTATGCCCTCGAACTTCTGGTTCCCCATCCCTGAGGAAAAGACTGTGCATTCACAGAGAAAGGGAACTGGTGCAGAATTCCAAGGGACGAGTGGAAGGAGCTCCAATCTTTTCCGTAGGTGGAATGGGAGGGGTGCAAGACTCTAGTAATTTTTCTCTTCCTTCTCCCTTTATAATCCTGTGTAGATTAAGTTGCAGAGGAAACAAATGCCCTCATTCCCCAGAGTTAACAAATCCACAAGGTGGCAAAACAATGGTTTGTGTAACAGATGATACAGCACTGAAAAAGACGTTTGGCCCAACCAGTTCATTCCAACGTTCATGTTCCCCCCAAGCCTTCTCCTATCTTTCCTCACCTAGCTTTACCCTCCAGTTGTCTCAGAGGTTGGACAAACTTGGGTTGTTTTGGAATTTGGGATTGGAATTGGTTTATTGTTGTCAATTGTACTGAGGTACAGTGAAAAACTTGTCTTGCATACCGTTCATACAGATCAATTCATTACACAGTGCATTGAGGTAGTACAAGGTAAAACAATACAGAATGCATAGTGAAGTGTCACAGCTACAGAGAAAGTGCAGTGCAGGTAGACAAGGTCATAATGAGGTGGATGTGATGTCAAGAGTCCATCTTATCGTACTAGGGGAGCAGCGGAGGCTGAGGGGTCACCTGATAGAAGAGGCATAGATAGGGTAGTCAGTCAGAATCTATTTCCCAGGGTAGAAATGTTGACTATGAGAGGACATGCATTTAAGGTGAGAGGGGGAACGTTTAACGGAGATGTGCGGGGCAAATTTTTGACACAGAGAGTGGTGGGTGCCTGGAACGGGCTGCCAGGGGTGGTGGTGGAGGCAGATACAATAGTGGTGTTTAAGAGGCATTTAGACAGGCACATGACTATGCAGGGAATGGAGGGATGTGGAGCATGTGCAGGCAGATGGGATTAGTTTAATTTGGCATCATGGTCAGCACAGACATTGTGAGCCGAAGGGCCTGTTCCTGTGCTGTACTGTTCAATGTTCAATGCAGCGGTATGTTAATTGACTAATACTGCAGAGAGCACAAGCTGTAATTTCATCAGGGAAGTTGGTGAAGTCTGTGAGTTTGGATTTGCTTGAAAAAAGGGAATAAAAAGCCAGTGTCCATAACAGAGACGACAAAATTGTGGCGTTGCCATAAAAAGAGAAATTGATTCCTTTACATCCTTCAGGCAAAAAACCTGGCCACTTTATTTGGTCTGGGGATATTTTATATCATAATTCATTTAAGGGCTGTTATCACCCCAACAAGGCCAGTGTTTTGAACTGGAGACACATAAGACTGCAGATGCTGGAATCTGGAGCAACACACAATCTGCTGGAGGAACTCAGTGGGTCGAGCAGCATAAGTGGGGGCAAGGAATATGTCCTGAATGCAGGGTTTTGACCTGAAATGCCGACAATTCCTTCTCTCCCAACAGATGCTGCTCGACCCGCTGAGTTCCTCCAACAGTTTGTTTTTTGCTTCAGCGTTTCTGAGGTGCAGGTGAGCTGCCTTTTTAAACTGTTGCTGTCCGTGCGATGTATTACAAAAACTCAACACCACTGTGGTTAACTCTTAGTTATTCTCTGAAATTATATCGATTACACATCTCAGGGGATTCCACCAGGCTCCGTGAGGGATCCTAAGTACACACATTCCTTTTCCCAAGCTTGAGGTATCAAGAACTATTTGGCATAGGTTTACTGTTTAAGGGCAGGCACGGTAGTGTAGTGGTTAGTGTAACGCTATTACAGTGCCAGACACCTGGGTTCAATTCCGGCCACTGTCTGTAAGGAGTTTGTACGTTCTCCCTGTGTCTCTGTGGGGTTCCTCCGGGTGCTCCGGTTTCCTCCCACATTCCAAAGACGTACAGGTTAGGAAGTTGTGGGCATGCTATGTTGGTGCCAGAAGTGTGGCGACACTTGCGGGCTGCCCCCAGAACACTCTACGCAAAAAGATGCTTTTCACTGTGTGTTTCAATGTACATGTGACTAATAAGGATATCTTAAGGTGAGGGGGGAAAGATTTAATAGGAAACTGGGGGGCAACTTTTTCACACAGAGGGTGGTCAGTATATGGAACGAGTTGCCCGAGGAAGTGGTTGAGGCAGGTACAATAACATTTAAAAGACATTTTGGACAGGAACATGGGTAGGAGATGTTTGGGGGGGTGGGGGGATATGGCTAAAACACAGACAAATTAGTTGGGCATCTTGCTCGGCATGGATGAGTTGGGCTGAAAGGCCATCTTCCATGCTGTGTGATTCTATCACTCCAAATGAAAGCTTCATGATCTGGTGGCTGAGAAATAAATAATAAGCAGGACAAAACATATGATAATTATGATCTAGAACTGACAGCTCTTGCAGAAAAGACCCACTCTTGACTCAAGGTCACTGTTGAACAAGCCTGACGCTGACCGCAGACACTCACAGTCACACTCTCCAGCTGTTAGGGAAGGTGCAGGAGCAGCAAGTCCGATGACTGATTTATACTCTCGACAGTCGAAACAGTAAGAAGAATCGACTGCAGAAAGGAGAAGCTGGAAAAATGAATCCAGGAACTAACTGCCAGCTCCATATTATAGAGCCTAATTCACCCTTATATCATAATCGATACTTATAAGAACATGAGAAATTGGAGCAGGAGGAGGCCATCTGGCCCGTCGAGCCTGCTCCGCCATTCAATAAAATCATGGCTGATCTGGCCGTGGACTCAGCTCCCCCTACCTGCCTTTTCCCCATATCCCTTAATTCCCCAACTATGCAAAAAGCTATCTAACTGTGTCTTAAATATATTTAATGAGGTAGCCTCCACTGCTTCCCTGGGCAGAGTATTCCAAAGATTCACTACTCTCTGGGAAAAGCAGTTCCTCCTCATCTCCATCCTAAATTTATTCCCCCGAATCTTGAGGCCATGTCCTCTAGTTCTAGTCTCACCTACAGTGGAAACAACCTTCCTGCCTCTATCCTCTCTATCCCTTTCATAATGTTATATGTTTCTATAAGATCTCCTCTCGTTCTTCTGAATTCCAGCGAGTATAGTCCCAGGCGACTCAATCTCTCCTCATAGGCTAACCCCCTCATCTCCGGAATCAACCTGGTGAACCTCCTCTGCACCGCCTCCAAAGCCAGTATATCTTTCCTCAAGTAAGGAGACCAGAACTGCACGCAGTACTCCAGGTGTGGCTTCGCCAGTACCCTGTACAGTTGCAGCATAACCTCCCTGCTCTTAAATTCAATCCCTCTGGCAATGAAGGCCAACATTCCATTTGCTTTCTTGATAACCTGTTGCATCTGCAAACCAACCTTTTGTGATTCATGCACAAGCACTCCCAAGTCCCTCTGCACAACAGCACGCTGCAATCTTTCACCATTTAAATAATAATCTGATCTTCTATTTTTCCTTCCAAAGCGGATGACCTCGCATTTACCAACATTGTGCTCCATCTTCCAGACCCTTGCCCACTCACTTAACCCATCTATATCTCTCTGCAGACTCTCCGCATCCTCTGCACAATTTGCTTTTCCACTCAATTTAGTGTCATCAGCAAACTTAGATTTCCTTGGTCTCTTCTTCCAGGTAGTTATTGTATATTTTGAACAGTTGTGGGCCCAGCACCGGCACCCCGCTCACCACTGATTGCCAACCAGAGAAACACCCATTTATCCCAACTCTCTGCCTTCTATTTGTTAACCAGTCCTCCATCCATGCTGATACATTACCCGCAACTCCATGCATCCTTAGTTTGTGGATAAGTTTTTTATGTGGCACCTTATCGAATGCCTTCTGCAAATCCAAGTTTATAACATCCACCTGTTCCCCTCTATCCACCGCACTCATTATATCCTCAAAGAACTCCAGTAAGTTTGTCAAACAGGACCTGCCCTTCTTGAATCCGTGCTGTGTCTGCCTGATGGAACCATTTCTATCCAGATCTCTCGCTATTTCTTCCTTAATGATAGCTTCAAGCATTTTCCCGACTACAGACGTTAAGCTAACTGGCCTATACTTACCTGCCTTTTGCCAACATCCTATTTTAAACAGTGGTGTGACATTCACTGTCTTCAAATCTGCTGGGCCCTGCCCAGAGTCCAGAGAATTTGGGTAAATTATCACAAACGCCTCTACTATAACTTCCGCCATTTCTTTCAGTACCCTGGGATGCATCCCATCAGGACCAGGGGACTTGTCTACCTTTAGGCCCACTAGTTTGCTCATCATTACCTCTTTAGTGACAGCAATTGTATTGAGGTCCTCACCTCCCATCCCATCCATAACATCTCTCTTTGGCATGTTGGATGTGTCCTCCACCGTGAAGACTGATACAAAATAGTCATTCAAGGCCTCGGCCATTTCCACGTTACCCAATATTAATTCCCCGTTCTCATCTTCCAAGGGACCTACGTTCACTTTAGCCACCCTTTTCTGCTTTATATAATTATAAAAACTTTTACTATCTGTTTTTATATTTTGTGTTAGTTTACTTTCATAATCTATCTTCCCTTTCCTTATCGCTTGCTTAGTGGCTCTTTGTTGCTTTTTAAAGTTTTCCCAGTCTTCCAGTTTCCCACTACACTTGGCGACTTTGTGTGCATGAGCTTTTAGCTTGGTGCTTTCTTTTATTTCCATAGTTATTCAAGGCTGGCTCTCCCCACCCTCACTGTCCTTGCTTTTAACTGGAATATACTTTTGTTGAGCTCCGTGAAAAATATCTTTGAAAGTCTTCCACTGTTCCTCAACTGTCCCACCATGTAGCCTGTGTTCCCAGTCTACGCGAGCCAACTCCTCCCTCATCCTGTTGTAGTCTCCCTTGTTTAGGCATAACACACTGGTTTTAGATCGAACTATTGCATCATCCATTTGTATGAGAAATTCAATCATACTGTGATCACTCTTCCCAAGGGGATCCCTAACTACAAAATCATTTAATTTTACCTGTATCAAACCTTCAGATTCAGGCCACAGCTAGAGGATTCCAACCAATTCTGAACATCATACTTCGAAAGAGGCGTGATATTCTCAACAGGTTATCAAGAGGGCATATGGAATGTTGGCTTTCATTGCCAGAGGGATTGAACTTAAGAGTAGGGAGGTTATGCTGCAACTGTACAGGGTACTGGTGAGGCCACACCTGGAGTACTGTGTGCAGTTCTGGTCTCCTTACATGAGGAAAGATATACTGGCTTTGGAGGCGGTGCAGAGGAGGTTCACCAGATTGATTCCGGATATGAGGGGGTTAGCCTATGAGGAGAGATTGAGTCGCCTGGGACTATACTCACTGAAATTCAGAAGAATGTGAGGGGATCTTATAGAAATATATAAAATTATGAAAGGGATAGATAAGATAGAGGCAGGAAGGTTGTTTCCACTGGTAGGTGAGACTAGAACTGGAGGACATAGCCTCAAGATTTGGTGGAGTAAACTTAGGACAGAGATGAGGAGGAACTACTCTTCCTGGAGAGTAGTGGATCTGTGGAATTCTCTGCCCAGGGAAGCAGTAGAGGCTACCTCATTAAATATATTTAAGACACAGTTAGATTGATTTTTGCATAGTTGGGGAATTAAGGTTTGTGGGGAAAAGGCAGGTAGGTGGATCTGAGTCCACGGCCAGATTAGCCGTGATCTTATTGAATGGCGGAATGGGCTCGACAGGCCTCCTCCTGCTCCTATTTCTGATGTCCTTATGAGAGAAAGACTCATCGCACCTTGCACAGCCTCAGGACGTTTCAAAGTAACACCCACCTAATGAAATAATCTTGAAGTACATAGAAGATAGAACAGTACAGCACAGGAACAGACCCTTTGGTCCACAATGTTGTGCCAAAGGGCCTGTTCCTGTGCTGTAGTGTTTAGTTAATTTAGTTAAATGCCTAACTAAACTAATCCCTTCTGCCTACACAATGTCCATCTCCCTCCATTCCCTGAACAGCCTCTTAAACGCCCCTATTGTATCTGCCTCCACCATCAACCCTGGCAGTGTAGTCCAGGCACCCACCACTCTCTGTGCAAAGAACTTGCCCAGAAAATCTCCTTTGAACTTACCGGCTCTCACCTTAAATGCATGCCCTCTAGTATTAGACATTTTGACTCTAGAAAAAAGATACCAGCTGTCTACTCTCTCTGTGCCTCTCATAATCTTATAATCTTCTCTTAGGTCTCCCCCTCAGCCTCTGCTGCTCCAGATAAAACAACCCAAGTTTGTCCAATCTCTGCATATAGCACATACCATTTAATCCAGGCAGCATCCTGGTAAACCACTTCTGCACTTGGCTACTGTTATAACAAGTTTGTAACGACAGCCAATCTGTGCACACTGAGTCTCCTCACACATAAACATCTCTGGCTTTTGTGTAGCGGTTAGCGTAACGCTATTACAGCACCAGCGACCCAGGTTCAATTTCCGCTGATGCCTTAAAGGAGTTTGTACGTTCTCCCTGTGACTGTGTAGGTTTCCTCCGGGTGCTCCGGTTTCCTCCAACATTCCAAAGACGTACAGGTCAGGAAGTTGTGGGCATGCTATGTTGGCGCCGAAAGCGTGGCGACACTTGCGGGCTGCCCCCAGAATACTCTACGCAAAAGATGCATTTCACTGTGTGTTTCAATGTACATGTGACTAATAAAGAAACCTTATCTTATCTTATCTTATCTTACCTATATTAGATTGGGCTGGGAGAACTCCAAACAGTGCCATGGGATTTTTTGGTCCACTTTTGAGGGGAGCTAAGGACTTTGTTTAATGACGTATATGTGAAGATGGACAAAACCCTGGGCAGTCTGCACTTTATTCACTGATATTGTGGTGCTCTTAACACCTTGCCCCTGCTCTGGCTCCATATCCTACCCTGACAACATCTATCGATCTCAATTTTGACACTTTCATTTGACGTGTTAGTTGACTGATATCGATGCTGCCTGAGTTATAGGAAGAGGTTGGCCATGCTGGATCTTTGTTCCTTGGAGCGTAGGAGAATGAGAGGTGACCTCATAGAATTTATAAAATCTTGAGGGGTATGGATGAAGTAGATGGTCATAGTTTTTTCCCCCAGGGACGGGGAGTCCATAACTAGAGGGCACAGATACAGGATAAGAGAGGAGAGATTTAAAAGAGAACTGAGAGGTAACTTCTCTGTGTAGAGGGTGGTGAGTATCTGGAATGAGCTACCAGAGGATGTGGTTGAGGCAGGTACAACTGCAACATTTAAGAGGCATTAGGATAGAAACATGGAGGGGAGGGGCTTGGAGGGTTATGGACCAAACGCGGGACACTGGAACTAGCAGGGAGGATGCTGTGGTCAGGCCGAAGGGCCTGTTTCCGTGCTGTATTACTCTATGACTTCTTGTGGATTCTGGATTTTCAAAGTCCTTTGTGCAGAGATGCAGCTCCTGAAATCATGTGCTTTCCAGAGCCTCATTTGCTTGCCTCCTTCACTGACCGCCTCCCCACCCCCACCTCTGGCAAACCTCTCCTTTAGCTTTCAAGGCCCAAACCTCCGCAATTCCTTCTCCCAACCTCTTCCCTTCTCTCTCACTATTCCAAGATGCACTTAAGATCTCTGGCCAGGCTTCAGGATTACCTGTTGCAGCAAGGTGGCTTTGTCAACTTTTCTCTGACAACACTCCCATCTGAGAGCATAGAACAGCACAGCACAGGAACAGGCCTTCAACCCACAACGTCTGCACCAAACACGGTGCTGAAATCTTGCACTTTTGGGCAGGCACGGTAGTGTAGCGGTTAGCGTAACGCTTTACAGAGCCAGCGACCCGGGTTCAATTCCGGCCGCTGTCTGCATGGGTTTCCTCCCGGTGCTCCAGTTTCCTCCCACGTTCCAAAGACATACGGGTTAGGAAGTTGTGGGCATGCTATATTGGTGCCGGAAGCGTGGCGACACTTGCGGGCTGCCCCCAAAACACTCTACACAATCGATGCATTTCACTGTGTGTTTCGATGTACATGTGACTAATAAAGAAATCTTATTGTTTTATCTTATCTCTTATCTTACTGCATTGAAGGTTCTGCTATATAAGTAAATGTAAGTTATTGCTGAAACACTGGCTTAAGAGTATCTTAAGAATGAGTAAAGGTAATCAGCTGGGAGACTCCTCTGACCACTTACGCTCACACTCTTTAATGTCCATGTTGAACTGTTTCAAAGCCCCCATGGTGATCTGTTTGACCTCGGTATCGAGCAGCAGCTGGAGGAGAGACGTGGAGAGGTGCTTGCAGGCAGACATGCAGGCCGTCTGAGCCACTTTGCCCTGAAAAAGATAAAGATAAGATTTCTTTATTAGTCACATTAGTCGAAACACACAGTGAAATGCACCTTTTTTTGCGTAGAGTGTTCTGGGGGCAGCCCGCAAGTGTCGCCACGCTTCCGGCGCCAACATAGCACGCCCACAACTCCCTAACCTGTCCATCTTTGGAATGTGGGAGGAAACCGGAGCACCCGGAGGAAACTCACGCAGACACGGGGAGAACGTACAAACTCCTTACAGACAGCGGCCGGAATTAAACCCAGGTCGCTGGCGCTGGAATAGCGTTACGTTGCACATCAGCCATCATCTTCAATTCCTTAAGCCAGAACCAATGTACAGAAACTCCCAGCAGGTAACCTGCTCCCCGTCTGTCCCTTCCTCTCTCCCTCTGATCTACCCAGGTCCTCTCAGACACACCTTTCTTTCCAAACCTATCCCCCCCCCCCGCCCCAGCCCCCATCACCCTGCTTCTTTCCTTCTTTCCTCCTTCCCCACCTACCCCATCTGCCCATCACCCTACACTTCTCCCACTGGGTCCCTTATCCTGTCCCCCCACTGGTCCCATCTGCCCACCACCCCTGGTTCCTCTCCACCTTCCTCTCCTATCAGATCCCACCATCTGCAGCCCTCTGTCACCTCCACCTATCACCTCCCAGCCTCTGTCGCTGTCTCCACCCTTCCCTCCCCCACCCGACTCCATCTGCCAATCAATCCCTCCTCACCTGGATCCACCTATCACCTCCCAGCCTCTGTCGCTGTCTCCACCCTTCCCTCCCCCACCCGACTCCATCTGCCAATCAATCCCTCCTCACCTGGATCCACCTATCACCTCCCAGCTCTTGCCCCATCCCTCCCCCTCACCTCTTTATACCGGCCATCTCCCCTCTATCTTTCAGTGCAGCTGAAGGATCTCGACCCGAAACATCGACTGCCCATTTCCCTCCACAGATGCTGCCTGATCCGCCGAGTTCCTCCAGCAGATCATTTTCTGCTGCAGAAAGTCCCCGCCTAAGTCTACCTGACGTAAGATTACTCTTGAGTTTCCAATGCTCCCTGGCACTGCTGAAAAAGAAAATGAGGCATTACAGCAGGACCTCACAATGGTACAAAAACTGTCACCTCAGAGACATTTTCGACGATCCACAAACAAAAGTGTGGAAGTTTGCTGGTGCTATGAGTCCAATTCTGAGCTCTACACTTTCAGATGGACGTCAGGCTTTCTTTTCAAATAAAAACATAGAACAGTACAGCACAGGCCCTTCGGCCCACCATATCTGTGCCGAACACGATGCTGAGTTAAACTACATCTCTTCTGTTTGCGCATGGTCTATATCCCTCCATTCCCTGCATATTCATGTGTCCACCTAACAGCCTCTTAAATGCCTCTATCATACTTGCTTCCACCACCACCCCTGGCAGCCTGTTCCAGGCACCCACCTCTCTCTGTGTAAAAAAACTCGCCCTGCACATCTCCTTTAAACTTTCCCCCTCTCACCTTAAATGCATGCCCTTTAGTATTTGATATTTGTACCCTCAGAAAAAGATTCTGACTTTCCACTCTATCTATGCCTCTCATAATCTTATAAACTTCTATCAGGTCTCCCCTCAGCCTCCGATGCTCCAGAGAAAACACCCCAAGTTTGTCCAACCTCTCCTTATAGCTAATACTCTCTAATCCAGGCAGCATTCAGGTGGACCTCTTCTGCACCCTCTCCAAAGCCTCCATATCCTTCCTGAAATGGGACGACCAGAATTGCACACAATGAAGTTTTGTTTCTTATGTATTCACAGGATGTTTACATCGCTGGCAAGACCTATTATCTATCAATTATTACGCTTGAAAAGATCTGGATAAAATTTTAGAGGATCGCGGGACCGAGGAAGGGTTTGGAATGGGCAAGCTCAGGGAGGGAATGGACAAAAAGAGGCTGAAGCTGTGCTGTTCAACAATTGCCATTGCTTGGCCTCTGCATTTAGCCAGCTGAATCCTGCAAGGGTTCTGGTTTCCAGTAACTCTTGCCAGAGAAGCACAAATTCTCTGGTTATGGACAGGAACCTGGTCAGGACGGCTGACTTTCCATGAAGTGATACCCCGATAACACTCACCATCGCTGCTTGGAAATGAGAACGAAATGGAGGAAAGCTACAAGAAACAGGCAGCCGTTCCAGAGTAAAAGCAAAAGTACACGTTGGAGCCATGATGAATATAGCACCGATCAGACAACAAAGGTCCCAGCACCAATCCCTGTGGTACAACACTTGTTACAAACCTCCAGTCAGGAAAACACCCATCTATCACAACCCTCTGCCTCCTATCACCAAGCCAATTTTCGATCCTTGGATCCTTTGTGCTTTAACCTTCTAGATAGGATACAAAAGACTGAAAGCGCATTATCACCATGCTCAAGGACAGCTTCAATCGCGCTGTTATAAGACTATTGACGGTCCCCTACTACGATAAGATGGACTACCTCAATGCACTGTGTAATGAATTGATCTGTACGATCGGTATGCAAGACAAGTTTTTCACTGTACCTTGGTACAAGTGACAATAATAAACCAACTCCAATTCCAATACCTTTTGACCTCACAATCTACTTCGTCATGACCTTGCGCCTTATTGTCTGCCTGCATTGCACTTTCCTTGTAGCTGTAACACTTTATTCTGCATTCTGTTATTGTTTCCCTTGTACTACCTCAATGCACTGATGTGATGAAATGATCTGTATGGATGGCATGCAAAACAAAGTTTTCCACTCAACCTCGGTCCCTGTGACAATAGTAAACCAATTTACCAAGCCTACCATGCAGGACCTTGACAAAAGCCTTACTGCATGTAAACCACATCTATCTTGCTACCTTCATCAATTTTCTCAGATACCTCTTCAAAAAACTCAATCAGATTTGTGAGACGTGATCTCCCCTGCACAAAACCAATGCAGACTCCTCCCCATATGATGAGTGCCCTCTGTATATGGGCTTGCCCAGTTTTCACAGGGGGAGCCTGATCAGTCAGTGTCATTTGGTTGTCTGATCACTGGCAGTCATCACAGTGGGATCCACCCTGTAGGGGAGCAAGGAAGAACCCGTATTAACGTCCCACCACTGTGTATCCTCAGGACGTCCCAAATGTCTTCTGTTCAATGAATTACTCCCCAGAACTTGGCCCAGGTTCAATTACACAAGGGTTGGGTAATACATGTGGTTTCATTAGCTTTGCCCACTTCCTGAATAGAGTGGAACACAATCTCCACATTAATCTGTTTTCTGCTGGGATAACTTGAGAGGAATGTAATTCTTCAAGTATTGTTGAACCAGCAATCAACCACGCAGACTTAACCAGGATTTCTCCTGGTAAAATAAAGTGGTTGAAAATCGGAAAACAAGACTGCGGATGCTGGAAACTTGAAGTAAAAATAGAAAATGTTTGAAGCACTCACTGTGGAAAGAGAAACAGAGTTAATGTTTCAAGGAACCTTCATTAGAATATCCTGAGGAAGAGTCTTGGTTTTGAATTGTTAACCATTTCCCTCTCCACAGGAGCTGCCTGACCTGCTGAGTGTTTCCAGCATTTTCTAGTTTTATAATGTACAGTGACTACCTTACCTCACCTCTCACAATGTAGCACCGCTTCAGTACTGTGCTTAAGTATCAATCTAGGTGCGGTGGTTATGGTGGAGTGGGATGCAGGAACAGGGGTAGGTTGATTTAGCCTCGTGAGCCTCTACCACAGTTTGATATCACAGCCAATCTCTGACCTAATCCTCTGTATGCACCTTCACAGAAACACAAAATCATAGAGTCATACAGCATGGAAATGGGCCCTTCAGCTGACCAAGACTCCCATCTAAGCTCGTCCCATTTGCCCGCATCTAGCCCATAACCCTCAAAATCTTTCCTATCCATGTACCTGTCCAAATACCTTTTAAATGTTAATGTACCTACCACAACCACATGTAATTCAATTCCTGCCGCTGTCTGTAAAGAGGTTGTACATTTTCCCCGTGTGTCTGAGTGGGTTTCCTCCGGGTGCTCCGGTTTCCTCCCACATTCCAAAGATGTACAGGTTAGGAGCTGTGGGCATGCTATGTTGGCGCCAGAAGAGTGGCGACACTTGCAGGCTGCCCCCAGCACATTCTCAGGAACGCAAAAAGACGCATTTCACCGTGTGTTTCGATGTACATGTGACTAACAAATAAATATCTTAATTCTTCTGGCAGCTCATTCCATATACTGACCACCCTCTGGGTGTAAAAGTTGTCCCTCAAATTCCTATTAAATCTCTCCCCTCTCATCTTAAACCTATGCCCTCTAGTTCTTGATTCCCCAACCCTGGGAAAAAGACTGTGCGTACTCACCCTATCTATGCCCCTCATGATTTTATACATTATTACTTCACAAAATTCTATCAGGCACAGCTAAAATAATTAATTAACCATGCACCAATTGCCGTTTGTGAAAGAGAGTTTCAAGCTTCTAGCTCTCTTTGTATGTAGAAAAATTACTTTCACTCCCTGCTGCTCCCTAGACCCAGATTCTTCCTTCTACTCATTATTTCACCTTAATAGCTTGAAAACCTCAATCAAATCACCCCACAATGTACTAAATTTCAGGAAATATACATTCTGATGAAGTCATTGACCTGAAATGTTAACGTTGCTTCTCTTTCCTACTGAGTATTTCCAGCATTTTCTGTTCTATTCCTGGAAATGTAATTCTAGTTTCTGCATTCCCCTTATAATTTAACCCTTGAAGGACAAGAATCATCCTGGTTGATCCACACTGCGTTCCTTTCAAAGCCTCCTGACCCTTATGGCCCAAAGCTTGTGGTATTGAGTAAATGATCGCAGGCTACCTTCTGGGGAGAAATTCAGGGAATGGATGGCAAGTGGGACATCCTGAGGACACACAGTGGTGGGACGTTAATACAGCTTCTTCATTTTTCCCCTGCAGCGTGGACCCCCACAATGGTGGCTGCCAGTGATAATAACAAGACTGATTAGGCTACCCTTTTGGATACCGGGCAAGCCCACATACATAGGACATGCACATCCACTTTGAGATCCCATCAGCATATCTGAATACCTTCCAAACCTATCCATGATGTTTTATGGAGCTGCCTCAAGAAGTCCCACAGCACTACGTTCAACAACAGCTACTTCCCTTCAACTATTCTGCTCTGAACTAATCACACAACCCCAATCATTACCTCAGTATAGCAACACTATGACCACCTTGCACCAAAATGGACTTTGTTGTCCAAATTTGTTCCCTTTTCCTTGGAGCAGACTCGATGGGCCAAATGGCCTACTTCTGCTCCCTTGTCTTGTGATCTTGCAATCTTGTGTTTTTATTTGTTCTAATTATGTTCTTTCTTGTAAAAATTGTGTTTTATTTATGTTTTTCTTGTGAATACTGCTTATCTGATGCTGTGTGCCTGTGATGCTGCTGCAGATAAGTTTTTCATTGCACCTGTGCACACATGGACTTGTGTAGATGACAACAAAGTCAACTTTGACTTTATGGATCTATGTATATAAATGACCTTCAGCCACTGTGGACCTCGACTGCTCCTGCTTTAAACCATTTATAAAGGACATTGTCTTACCCTGTTATGTTCCACGGTAACTGACTTGACATTTCCCTACATGGAAATGAATTTGCTTCAGTTTTGCCTGTTCCCTTAATGCATTGACACTTCTTTCTGGTGTAGTGTTTCCATCGACACTGCTTTCTATATGGTTGCCTGAACCAAGCTGAGATGAGGTTGTTTATGTCAGAATCAGAACCAGAATCAGAATCAGGTTTATTATCACTGACTTATATGACATGAAATATGTTGTTTTGTGGTAACAGTACAGTGCAAAGACATAAAAATTACCATAAATTACAAAATAAATAAATAGTGCAAAACAAAGGAATAATGAGACAATGTTCATGGGTTCATGGACCATTCAGAAATCTGATGGCGGAGGGGAAGAAGCTGTTCCCAAATCATTGTGTGGATCTTCAGGGTCCTGTACCTCCTCCCTGATCGTAGTAACGAGAAGAGGGCATGTCTCAGATGGTGAGGGTCCTTAGTGATGGATGCCGCCTTCTTGAGGCACCGCCTCTTGAAGATGTCCCCTATGGTGGGGAGGGTTGTGCCCACGACGGAGCTGGCTGAGTCTACAACCCTCTGCAGCCTCTTGCAATCCTGCGCATTGGAGCTTCCATACCAGGCGGTGATGCAACCAGTCAGAATGCTTCCCAGAGTGCAGATGAACATAGACTTGTGTAAGGGAATGGAAACACGGGTGACGGAGAGAAAACGGAAAATGCAAGGCCATGATCAGGCTCAGCTTTGATGCTTTTCCTCATCAAACACAGAGCAGGGTGCAGAGGAGATTCACAAGGATGTCAACAACAAACAAGATGCTGGAGGAGCTCAGCGGGTAAGGCAGCATCTGTGGAAGGAAATGGACAATCGGAGAGGTACCCAGTATAAAAAGGTGGAGGAAAGAGGCAGAGAAAGAGCTGGCAGGTGATAGGTGGATCCAGGTGAGGGGGTGAGAGGCATTTCCCTCCACAGATGCTGCTCAGTCCTCCAGCATCTTGTGTGTTGCTCCAGATTCCAGCACCTGCAGTCTCTTGTGTCTCCATTTCACTTGGATCTTTCCTGGGATGTAGTGTCTCAGCTATGAGGAGAGACTGCATAAACTGGGATTGTTTTCCCTGGAGCGGAGAAGGCTGAGGGGGTGCCTGACAGAGGTTTCTAAATGACGACAGGCAGATGGTACAAAACCTTTTCATGTCTAAGATCAGAGGGCATAGGTTTAGGGCAAATTTTTACACCCAGAGGGTGGTCGGAATCTGGAACGTAATGCCTAAGGGGGCTGTGGAGGCAGAGAGTCTCACAACATTTAGGAAATGTTCAGCAGTCAAGTTGAAAAAGCAAAGGCAATGGCCCATGCTGGTAAATGGGATTAATATAGATGGCTACTTGCATGGACAAAATGCGCTGAAGGAGGGGGTACAGAGGAGGTTCACTAGAATAATCCCAGGAATGAAAAGCTTATCGTATGATGTGCATTTGATGTCTCTGGGCCTGTACTCGATGGGAGTTCAGAAGGATGAGGGGAGGATCTCAATGAAACCAATGGAATATTGAAAGACCTGACAGAGTGGACGTGGAGAGGATGTTTCCATTACTAGGAGGGTCCAGGATCCGAGGGAACAGCCTCAGAATAAAGGGACGTCCCTTTAGAACTGAGATGAGGAGGAATTTCTTCAGGCAGAGGGTGGTGAATCTGTGGAATTCATTGCCACAGACGGCCGTGGAGGGTGTATTTAAGACAGAGATTGATTGGTAAGGGGGTTTAAGGGTTACGGGGAGAAGGCAGGAGAATGGGTTAAAAAAATCATCCATGAATGAATGGTGAGGAGACGTTGATGGGCCGAATGGCCTAATTCTGCTCCTATATCTCATGGTCTTATGGTCGATTTCTGTGCGCTATGACCATGAGCTGACCAACACTCACATTCAGAGGCCCACGCACAAAAAGCAGCCATTTGGGTAGTTAGCCCTGTACTTCAATGGTGCAGGGGCTAAACATATCTGAAAGAAATCCCAGCCTTGTCTCTGCAAGTACCACGGCAGTAATTGAACCTGGCACTACTTCGTAATGGTACAGACGATTTACAACTCTCCACGTCATAAGTGCTTCAGCACCTACTGAAGGGAGATCTCAAGAGCTGGTGTTGCTTGAATTAAGGTCCTTGCTCAATTACACAAGCTACAATTCCAGCATCATCAGAGTATCAACTCCGTAGTTTTGCTTTAATCCCCAAAAAAATGTGCTCAACTTTTCATCTTCGAACATCTGGAAATCCTCAAAGCTGTGGCTTCCTAATTCCGACTACTACTGAATGGAATTTCAAGGAATAGAACTTCATAATATTTCTTCAATTGTGGTGCTCCTAAGTGGACTTGATCCACCCACAACCTCCTGGCCCTCAAGAGTTGATGTTTGGACTGTTTCATATCAACCCCTCCCTGCTCTTTCTTTCCAGACTCTCCTAATGTCTGCCAGCCTGATTAATCCAAAATCCTTCATGTCAGCATTTTGTCTGCCGTGTTAGCATCGCGGCCATTACCACTCTCTTTTGCTCATTCTTTTGCATTCCTTCTTCCTGTCCACTTGCTTGGCTCTGCCACTTCACCTCTCTCCCCGTTCAGGTCGTTCAGCTCTCCCTATCTCACCCACTGGGCTATGGATTCTCAGTATTATAGGCTCTTATTTTGTTTGGGCTCGAAGGGAATCGGGTGAAAAAAAGAGGGCACAGAAAAGTTCAGTAAATCATTTGACAAGGTTCCACAGTCTTCCAACTCCACCCCCGCTCTCCTCTCCTACCTGTGGCAATCTCCCTGTCATCTTACATCCCTCCTCAGTCCACCAATCATTTTGCACTCCCTTCTCACCACTCCCCTTTATACTGGCCATCTCCCCCTCTCCACTCTCAGTCCTGGTGCAGGGTTTCCACCCAAAATGTCGACAATTCCTTTCCCTCCCCTACAGATGCTGCTTGATCTGCTGAGTTCCTCCAGCAGATTGTTTATTGCTGGAAGGACAAAGCACTGAGGGAATGGATTATAGGAAGGATGTGGAGACTTTAGAGAGGGTGCAGAGGAGATTTACCAGGATGCTGCCTGGATTGGAGAACATGAGGATAAGTTGAGTGAGCTCGGGCTTTTCTCTTTGGAGAGAAGGAGGATGAGAGGTGGCTTGATAGAGGTGTACAAGATGATAAGAGGCATAGATCGAGTGGACAGTCAGAGACTTTTTCCCAGGGTGACAATGGCTAACACAAGGGGACATAATTTTAAGGTGATTGGAGGAAGGTATAAGGGGGATGTCAGGGGTAAGTTTTTTTACTCAGAGAGGGGTGGGTGCGTGGAACGCACTGCCGGTAGAGGTGGTGAGGCAGATACATTTGGGACATTTAAGAGACTCTTAGATAGCATGAATGATAGAGAAGTGGAGGGCTATGTGGGAGGGAAGGGTTAGGTCGATCTTAGAGCAGGATAAAATGTCGGCACAACATCGTGGGCCGAAGGGCCTGCACTGTGCTGCTATGTTGTATGTTCCATGTTCTATAACTGGTTCCTTCAGAATTCTCAAAGTGGAGGGGAGGGGAAGATGTATCTGGTGAAGGCATCATGTTGGGGATGGAAGTGATTACACTGGATGACCTATTGGATGTGCAGAATGGTGGGGTGCAAGGTAAGGACAAGGGGACTCCTATTCTCATTCTGGTGAGAGATGGACTGAGAGCAAAAGTGCAGGAAAGAGAGCAGTTGAGAGCCACATCAATTATGCTTGAAAGGGAAACATGATTGAGGAAGACATCTTGCAAGTTCTGGTGTGAAAGTTGGAATCCTGAATGCATCCTGACTGGTACAGAGGCTCCAATGCACAGGATTGCAAGAGGCTGCAGAGGGTTGTAGACTCAGCCAGCTCCATCACGGGCACAACCTTCCCCACCATCAAGGACATCTTCAAGATGCCGGTACCTCAAGAAAGCGGCATCTATCATTAAGAACCCTCACCCTCCGGGACACACCCTCTTCTCGTTACTACCATCGCGGAGGAGTACAAGAGCCTGAAGACCCACACTCAACGATTCAGGAACAGCTTCTTCCCCTCCACCATCAGATTTCAGAACAGTCCATGAACCCATGAACACTGCCTCGTTATTCCTTTTTTTTTGCACTATGTATTCATTTTTGCAATTTAAAGATTTTACGTCTTGCACTGTACTGCTGCCACAAAACAACAATTTTCACATCATATGTCAGTGATAATAAACCTGATTCTGATTCTGGAATAAATAACAACAGATACAATGGAGTCAGGGAAACTGGGAGAAGAGAATAAAGTCCTTACAGGAGGCAGGATGGGAGGAGGTGTCCTCAAGTTAGTTAAAAAAGTCTGTGGCCTTGTAAAGTCTGTGGCTGCTAATTTATCCCAAAGCTGGAGACAGAGGGGGAAGAGAAGAGACAAGAGTTGAATCGTATGAAACTGAGAGCAGGATGGGAGGTAATATTACCAATGCACCGTAGAAAGCATCCTATCTGGATGCATCATGGCTTGGTACGGCAACTGCTCTGCTCAGGACCACAAGAAACTGCAGAGAGTTGTGGACACAGCCCAGCGCATCATGGACACCAGCCTCCCCTCCATGGACTCTGTCTTTACCTCTCGTTGTCTTGGTATAGCAGCCAGCATAATCAAAGACCCCACCCACCCGGGTCATTCTCTCTTCTCTCCTCTTCCATTGGGTAGAAGATACAGGAGCCTGAGGGCACGTACCACCAGACTTAAGGACAGCTTCTACCCCACTGCGATAAGACTATTGAATGGTTCCCTTATAGGATGAGATGGACTATGACCTCATGATCTACTTTCTTGTGACCTTGCACCTTATTGCACTGCACTTTCTCTGTAGCTGTGACACTTACTCTGTACTGTTATTGTTTTTACCTGTACTACATCAATGACTCTGTACTAACTCAATGTAACTGTACTGTGTAATGAATTGACCTGTACGATTGGTTTGTAAGACAAGTTTTTCACTGTACCTCGGTACAAGTGACAATAATAAACCAATACCAATACCAATACCACAGGGTTTAGGTAGCTACAACATGTAGCATGGGCACACAAAGAGCCTGTTTCTGTGCTGTATGACTCTGTGACTCCACAACACAAAGAGGAAGGCACAGCTGGTACCCAGGTTTGTATAATTCTACCATGGATTTGGAAAAAGCAAATGGAGTTAAAGGTGAAGTTGTTCAGAACTCAACCATGAGTTCAACAATTTCAGGTAACCAATCTATATTAGAAATTGGCAATTCTATATAAGGTCATTCATAAGATTTCTTTATTAGTCACATGTACATCGAAACACACAGTGAAATGCATCTTTTGTGTTGACCGTTCTGGGGGGGCAGCCCACAAGTGTCGCCACGCTTCTGGCACCAATATAGCATGCCCACAACTTCCTAATCTGTCCGTCTTTGGAATGTGGGAGGAAACCAGGACACCCGGAGGAAACCCACTCAGACACGGGGAGAACGTACAAACTCCTTACAGACAGCGGCCGGAATTGAACCCAGGTTGCTGGTGCTGTAATAGCGTTATGCTAACCACTACACTACCGTGCCTGCCTCTCTACCGTGCCTGAAACACAACTTTTTTGCTCTCCACAGATGCTGCCTGACATTTTCAGCATTTTCTTGTTTTAATTTCAGATATCCGAAGGTTTTTAAACCAAAATTCTCCTTCCTCAACAATCTATGATCTCATCATCCCATCTCCCAATCACCTCAAATCACCTGGTGTCAGATAAGGTCATTTTGAACCAGAGCACAATATTACCAAACACACTCAGATGCCAGTTACCAATTGTAAACAGTCAGGCAATCCAACCAGGCAGTAAGTGTCAGCCATTAATATCAACAGAGATGTAGTGTTGAGGCTGCTGTGTGCCTTTCAACAGTTCAAAAGTGCATGATCTTTCTATAAATAACCACCACTTGCTTGGCACTGCTTTATTAAGATTCACCCTCAAACTTGCAAAGAATTGCTTGAAGAATCCACACTCTAGTGTTGCAGAATCGGTCTCTGCACAAGTTGGCACATTTACTTCAACAAAAGCCTGGTCGAGTCCCGTGTAATATTATAGATACAGTGGCTGGTACAGTGCAGTTTTGGCTTGGAATCTCAGCACGAGTGGGTTTCTGGATTTATATGTCAAGACCCACTAAAAGAGCTGGGGTCCTGGTGTTTGCTCACAGAGAGGGGAGAATGAAGAGTCGGCACTTCTCATGTAAGGATCCTTTTATTGAGAGAACGGGACAGAAAGGATGAAATAGAATCAGGTTTATTATCACTGACTTTTATATGACGTGAAACGTGTTGTTTTGTGGCAGCAGCACGGTGCAAGACAGAAAATTACTATAAATTACAGAATAAATAAATACTGCAAAAGGTAACACTTTTGGGTTTAACGAAGGTAGTGTTCATGGGTCGTGGACCGTTCAGAAATCTGATGGTGGAGGGGAAGAAGGTGTTCCTGAATCATTGAGTGTAGGTCTTGACTGAGCGTGTTGTGTGTGTGGTGTGTCGCGCGCGCGCGGCGTGTGTGTGTGTAAGTGTGTGTGTGTGTGCGCGTGTGTGTGTAAGGGTGTGTGTGTGAGTGTGTGTGTGTGTGTAAGTGTGTGTGTGTGTAAGTGTGTGTGTGTGTGCGCGTGTGTAAGTGTGTGTGCGCGTGTGTGTGTAAGGGTGTGTGTGTGTGCGTGTGTGTGTGTAAGGGTGGTGTGGTGAGTGTGTGTGTGTGTAGAGGGTGTGTGTGTGCGTGTGTGTGTGCGTGTGTGTGTGTAAGTGTGTGTGTGTAGTGCGTGTGTGTGTAAGTGTGTGTGTGTGTAAATTATGCATGCACAAGAGTCAGTGAGAATGTATGAATGTATAAGTACATACTCTTGTATGTCCAAGAGTATGTATGACTGCATAAATGAGGAAATGGAAGTGTGTGTGAGATAGAGTCAGAGAGTGTGGTGTGTGTGTGTGTGTGTGTCTGAATGTGTTTGCGTGTGTGTAAGTGTGTGTGTGTGTGTAAATATGCATGCACAAGAGTCAGTGAGAATGTATGAATGTATAAGTACATACTCTTGTATGTCAAGAGTATGTATGACTGCATAAATGAGGAAATGGAAGTGTGTGTGAGATAGAGTCAGAGAGTGTGTGTGTCTGAGTGTGTGTGTGTGAATGACTATTTGTGTGGTGTGCAAGTGAGAATGGTGTGACGTGTGTGTCAGAGAGAGAGGTACCTGTGTGGGGGAGGCAGGAGTAGTGTGAGTGAGAGGAGGAAGGCTGGTAACGAAGACATAGGAGTTTAATGAGACATGGGATGTATGGGGCATTGTTCTAACCGTTTCTCAACCAACCCGACTTCAGGAAATTGAGCATGGAGTTGTTAATTTTATTTATATTTCCAAACTTTTAAACTCTTCAGGTTCCCTGGATCAAGAATAACACAGGCGAGGCCAGGGTTGTAATCAGAGAGCGTCCTCGATGCTAACAGTAGCGCAGTTGTTTGAAAAGTATACAATATGTTAACAATTACAGGGGCAGCAGAGACCCGAGAGTCTGTGCCGTTAATTATGGAGCCCAGTTATCAAAGGACTCGTTAACAAAGGCACCAATAAAATTACTGTTAAAATAAACGCACATTAATCTCAAAATACAGTAGTACATGCAATCAGGGCTCTCTCTCATGCTGAATGCTGCTGTTAAGCCAATGAACTGCCACTGAATTAAAAACTTTCCATCTGCAGCTCCTGATCAGTTTCAGGCTTAATGTCAAGGCTGTGGCATGGAGCAGCGAAAGAGAAGAAAAACTACAGGCAGGTTTTGAACGAATTAATGAGAACTCAGAAGTTGCTAGCTGCACGTAATATGGAGAAGGTCGAGGACAGACAGTTCGGTGTGGGGAATGGGAAAGGGGATTGAAATGGCATGCAACTGGGAGCTCGGGATGGCCATTGCGGATCAAGCACACGTTCTCTGCAAACCGGTCGCCCAGTATGCGCTTGTCTCGCTGATGTAGAGGAGGCCACATCAGGAGCATTGGCAGATGGAATTTCATCCCGATACACATTTTGGGTAAGTCATGTAGGGGTGCGGCATGAAGGAATATTGATGAACAGAGGGGCCCTGGGGTTCAAGTCACAGTTCCAGAAAGTTGCAACACAGTTAGATAAGGTGGTGAAGAAGGCATACGGCATGGTTGGGGCATAGAATAGTTATGTCATAACGTTAGATAAGATAAGATATCTTTATTAGTCACATGTACATTGAAACACACAGTGAAATGCATCTTTTGCGTAGAGTGTTCTGGGGGCAGCCCGCAAGTGTCGCCACACTTCTGGCACCAACACAGCATGCCCACAACTTCCGAACCCGTACGTCTTTGGAATGGGGGAGGAAACCGGAGCACCCGGAGGAAACCCACGCAGACACGGGGAGAACGTACAAACTCCTTACAGACACGCAGTCGGAATTGAACCCAGGTTGCTGGCGCTGTAATAGCATTACGCTAACTGCTACACTAACCGTGCCTGCCCTACAAAACACAAGTTAGATTGCATTTAAAGTATTGTTTGCAGTCTGGTCACCACACTGTAGGAAAGCTGTACAGGAGGCGCTACCTCAAGAAGGCAGCATTTCATTGTCAATGATCCCCACCATCCAGGCCATGCCGTCTTCTCACAGCTACCATTAGGCAGGAGGTACAGAAACCTGAATTCCCACACCACCAGGTTCAAGAACAGCTACTTTCCTTCAAACATTCTGTTCTTGAACCAACCTGAACAATTCTAATCCTACAGTTTAGCAACACTATGACCACTTTGATCACTTTGCACTAAAATGGACATTTTTTTTGTTCTGTGTTGTTTCTTGTAAAAATTGTATTTAATTTATGTTTTTCCTGTGAATGCTGCTTACAGTATATGGTGCTATGTGCCTGTGATGCTGCTGCAATTAAGCTTTTCATTACACTTGTGCACACATGTACTTGTGCATATGACAATAAACTTGACTTTGACTTTTAATATTGCCAATAGTTTTAGTCTCCTCACCCAACAAAGGACTACTTGCTTTTGAGGAAATGCACTGATGGTTTGCTATGCCAATTTCTGGATTACTGGGAAAGATTAAATATTCCTCAGTGAATAGAAGAAATCAGAGGTGATCTCACTGAAATACATCAAAAATAAATAAAATTCTTAGAGCATGAGAAGATTTTTGAGGGTGCAGAGTTCAGGATGAGGGGGGTGACAATTTCAGAACTAGGAGTAGGTTATTTAGGACTGAGATGTGGAGAAAATTCTGTGGATTCTGTATGGTGGTGGTTTGCACATGCTCATGCACTCAAGGTAGACCTGGACATTAAGAGAAATCTGGAGTATTGGGTTGGGTTATAAAATGATCAAAAATCAGCTGCAATCTTACTGAATGAGTGACTGGGCTGTTTCTGCTGCCTTATTATGTTCCTGTGTTCTTCTTCCATGTTCCCTCTTCTGAGATCAGTTATAGCAGACTTCTTGCTTGCTCAATAAGGCATAAGACATCAGCCCTGATGCAGAGTTTTGACCTGAAATGTCGACAATTCCTTTCCATATTGCATGCATGTAGTCGTGCATGTGACAATAAACTCGACTTGGACTTTGAAGGCGAGGTTGCGTTGAACAGAGTGCAGAGGAGATTCACTAGGATGTTGCCTGGATTGGAGGACTTTAGTTTTTATGGGGAGAGACTGGATGGACTGGGCTTGTTTTCCCTGGAGTTTAGGAGGCTGAAGAATGACCTAATGCAAGTATATAATATTACGAGAGGCGCAAATTGGGTGGATAGTCAGAATCTTTTTTTCCCATGGTGGTGAGAGGGAGGAGTCTTAAAGGGGATTTGAAGGGAAAGTTTTTTTTTACACAAAAAGTGATTGATCTCTGGAACTCACGGCAAGAGGAGGAGGTGGAATCAGATACAGTTACTGTGCTTAAAAGACATTCAGATCGGCATTTAAATAGGCAAAGCACAGAAGGATACAGTCCTAATGCAGGCAAATAGGATTAGTGTTGGGAGAAGGTCAACATGGATGTGGTGATCTCTTTCAGTACTGTACAGCTCTATGACTCAATAGGGCCGTAGACTACAAGGTAAATGGCAGGAGAACTACTACAAGGTAGGGCGGAGTACAAGGTAAATGGCAGGATTCTGGGCAGTGTGGAGGAGCAGAGGGATCTGGGGGTTCATATCCACAGACCACTGACAGTTGCCTCACAGGTGGATAGGGTAGTTAAGAAAGTTTATGGGATGTTAGCTTTCATAAGTAGTGGGATCGAGTTTAAGATCCGCGAAGTAATGATGCAGCTTTACAAAACTCTGGTTAGACCACACTTACACTGTGTCCAGTTCTGGTCGCCTCTTATAGGAAGGATGTGGAGACGTTGGAGAGGGTGCAGAGGAGATTTACCAGGATGCTCCCTGGATTAGAGAGTATGGATTTTGAGGAGAGACTAAGGGAGCTAGGGCTTTACTCATTGGAGAGAAGGAGCATGAGGGGAGACATGATAAGAGGTACACAAAATATTAGGAGGAATAGATAGAGTGGACAGCCAGCACCTCTTTCCAGGGCACCAATGCTCAATACCAGAGGGCATGGCTTTAAGGTAATGGGTGGGAAGTTCAAGGGAGATATCAGTGGGAGGTTTTACACCCAGAGAGTGGTTGGTGCATGGAATGCGCTGCCTGGGGTGGTGGTGGAGGCTGATACGTTGGTCAAGTTCAAGAGATTGTTAGATAAGCATATAGAGGAATTTGAGATAGAGGGATATGTGGGAGGAAGGGGTTAGATAGTCTAGGTGTGGTTTGAAGGTCGGCACAACATGGTGGGCCGAAGGGCCTGTATTGTGCTGTATTGTTCTATGGTTCTATGGTTTGGACTCAATAGGGCTGTGGACTCAAACCCCACTCTACAGACATGAACACATGGTTCTCTGGTGATACCCAGTGTTGGATTGAGGGCAGTGCATCACCGCTGGGGATACAGTCTTTTGAACATAGGATATAGATCGTTACAGCACAGTATAGACCCTTCGGCCCACAATGTTGTGCCGGCATTTTATCCTGCTCTAATATCTATCTAACCCTTCCCTTCCACATAGCCCTCCATTTCTCTGTCATTCATGTATCTATCTAAGAGTCTCTTAAATGTTCCTGGATGAGACATTTATCAGAAGCTCCATCAGATTTCTCAGCAGGATGTAGAAGATCACATGGTACCTTTACAAAGAAGAGCAGCTTAATTAAGGAGACACAGGAGTTGCAGATGTTGGATTCTGGAACAATAAACAGTCTGCTGGAGGAACTCAGTGGGTCGAGCAGCATCTGTGAGGGGAAGGAAATTGTCGATGTTTCAGGTTGAAACCCTGCATCATTCCAAGGATGCTGCCTGGTTCGGAGAGTATGCATTATGAAGAGAGACTAAGGGAGCTAGGGCTTTACTCTTTGGAGAGAAGGAGGATAAGAGGAGACATGCTAGAGGTGTACAAAATATTAAGAGGAATAGATAGAGTGGACAGCCAGCACCTCTTTCCCAGGGCACCAATGCTCAATACAAGAGGGCATGGCTTTAAAGTAATGGGTGGGAAGTTCAAGGGAGATATCAGAGGGAGGTTTTTCACCCAGAGAGTGGTTGGGGCATGGAATGCGCTGCCTGCGGCGGTGGTGGAGGCAGGTACATTGGTCAAATTCAAGAGATTACTAGATAAGCACATGGAGGAGTTTGAAATAGAGGGATATGTGGGAGGAAGGGGTTAGATAGTCTTAGATGAGGTTTAAAGGTCAGCACAACATTATGGGCCAAAGGGCCTGTATTATGCTGTACTGTTCTATGTTCTATGCTTCTATGGAATAACACAGGATTTATATAGGATAATACAGGATTGTACATATTATACATAATACAGGATTTCTGATGCAGGGTTTCGACCCGAAACGTTGACAATTCCTTTCCCCCCAACAGATGCTGCTCGACCCGCTGAGTTCCTCCAGCAGATTGTTCATTGCTCCAGATTCCAGCATCTGCAGTCTCCTGTGTCTCCAGAAATGAAGGACAGATGGAACCAGATATGCAAGCAGATGGAGCAGGAGGGGGTACAGAAAGAGGTGATGGAGTAGAGGCGGGGGGGGGGGGGATAATGGGAAAGGGAACGAAAACAGTAGGACTGGAGGTGGATGAGAAGAGAGAGAGGGGGTATACAGGAGGAAAGCATTACCTGAAATTGGAGAATGCAATGTTCATACCATTGGGTTGTAGACTACCCAGGCAAAATATGAGGTGTTGTTCTAGTTTGCGTTGGGCCTCACCCTGGCAGTGGAGAAGGCCAAGGACGGATAGTTCGGTGTGGGAACGGGAAAGAGGGTTGAAACGGCATGCAACTGGGATCTTGGGATGGCCATCGTAGGCCCAACGTAGGTTCTCAGCAAACCAGTCACCCAGTCTGTGTTTGGTGTCGCTGAGGTAGAGGAGGCCACATCAGGAGCACTGAATGCAGTGGATGAGGTTGGAGGAGCTGCACGTGAAACTTTGCCTCACCTGGAAGGGCTGTTTAGGTCCCTGGACAGTGGTGAGGGAGGAGATATCGGGTCAAGTGTCGCACCTCCTACAGTTGCAGGGGGATGTGCCGGGGTCAGGGACGGGTGGGTGAGGAGGGGTGAGTGGATCAGGGATTCATGAGGAGAGTGGTCCCTGCAGAAGGCAGAAAGGGGTGGGGGAGTGGAAGCTGTGGCTGGTGGTGGGATCAAGCTGCAGCTTAATTATCTCTGGAGACCTGGCAAAAATGTATGTTTCAATCAACATCACCATAAAAAGTTTGTCTAATTATGTCTGAACAAACCAAAGTGTTAACGACCAGAGAACCCATTATTATAATGTTCTTTGAGGACAGGCCCCAAGGAATCTTCTTCAAAATAAGCACTAGAATTTCCTATATCCACCCAGGAGAGAAGACAATTTAGTCACTCATCCACAAGTCAGCATTCCCATCAATGCAGCACTCCCTCAGAATTATTGTGCTTGTGCCACTGGAGGGGGTAACGACCCCAAACTTTTCTGACCCAGGTCCGACCCCAACGGAATCATCGCTGACACAGGAAAGGCAATGCTTGGGGTGCAGGTGGTGTTGGGACTTGCAACAGTCAGTGGACTTGAGCAGAAGTTGGACGGGATTGGGGTCACTATAGCACTGGTCAATTTTATTTTTGTGGGAAACATAGAAAATGAGGATGGGGAGGTTAGTAAGTTTGCAGATGACACAAAGATTGGTGGAGTTGTGAACAGTGTAGAGGGCTGTCAAAGGATACAGCAAAATATAGATATGGGCAGAGAATTGGCCGATAAGAGTTTAATCTGTGCAAATGTGAGGTGTTATAACAGTTTAGGATACCAAATGTAAGGGGAAAGTATACAGTTAATTGTATTGGTGTTAGTTTATTATTGTCACTTGTACCGAGGTACAGTGAAAAACTTATCTTGCACACTGTTCATACAGATCAATTCATTACACAGTGCATTGAGGTAGTACAAGGTAAAAACAATAACGGAATACAGAGTAAAGTGTCACAGCTACAGGGAAGTGCAGTGCAGGTAGACAATAAGGTGCAAGGTCATAACAAGGTAGATTGTGAGGTCAAGAGTCCATCTTATCATATAAGATAACCGTTCAATAGTCTTATCGCAGTGGGATAGAAGCTGTCCTTGAGCCAGGTGGTATGTGCCCTCAGGATCCTGTATCTTGATGGGGATGCCTTGATGCCTGATGGGAAAGGGGAGAAGAGAGAATGACCCAGGTGGGTGGTGTCTTTGATTATGCTGGCTGCTTCACCAAGGCAGCGAGAGGTATAGCCAGAGTCCATGGAGGGGAGGCTGGTGTCTGTGATGCGCTGGGCTGTGCCCACAACTCTCTGCAGTTTCTTGCGGTCCCGGGCAGAGCAGTTGCCGTACCAAGCCGTGATACATCCAGATAGGATGCTTTCTATAGTGGAATGAGTATCAAAGGAGACATGCCAAATTTCTTCAGCCTCCTGAGGAAGTAGAGGCACTGGTGAACTTTAGTGGCTGTGGCGTCTACGTGGTTGGACCAGGACAGGCTATTGGTGGTGTTCACTCCTAGGAACTTGAAGCTCTCAACCCTCTCAACCTCAGCACCATTGATGTAGACAGGTGCATGTACACCGCCCCCTTTCCTGAAGTCAATGACCAGCTCTTTTGTTTTGCTGACATTGAGGGAAAGGTTGTTGTCATGACACTATGTTACTAAGTTCTCCATCTCCTTCCTGTACTCCGGCATCATTATTTCAGATATGGCCCACTATGGTGGTATCATCTGCAAACTTGTAGATGGAGTTCGAGCAGAATCTGGCCACGCAGTCATGAGTGTATAGGGAGTAGAGTAAAGGGCTGAGGACGTAGCCTTGTGGAGCACCAGTGTTGAGAATAATCATGTTGGAGGTATTGCTGCCTATCCTCACTGATTGCGGTCTGTTGGTCAGAAAGTCAAGGATCCAGTTGAAAAAGGTGTGGAGTCCCAGGTCTCAGAGTTTGGTGATGAATTTGCTTGGAACTGTAGTATTGAAGGACTGTGAAAGATGTACAGAGAGATCCTGGGGGTCCATAGCTCACTGAAAGTGGCCACGCAAGTAGATAGGGTGGTAAAGAAGGCATATGGCATGCTTGCCTTCATTGGTCAGGGCACAGGGTATAAGAGTAAGGGGGGTCATGTAGCAGCTACATAAAACTTTGGTGAGACTGTACTTGGAGCGTTGTGTGTAGTTCTGGTCGCTCCATTACAGGAAGGATGTGGAGGTTTCGGAAAGAGGTTCACCAGGATGCTGCCTGGATTAGAAGGTATGAGCTCTAAAGAGTGGTTGGACAAACTTGGGTTGTTTTTTCTGGAGTGTCAGAGGCTGAGGGGAAATCTGATAGAAGTTTATAAGATTATGAGAGGCATAGATAGACAATCAGAATCTTTTTCCCAGGGTAGAAACGTCAAGTACTAGAGGACATGCATTTAAGGTGAGAGAGGGAAAGTTTAAAGATGTGGGGGGCAAATTTTTTACAGAGAGTGGTGGGTGCCTGGAATGGACTGCCAGAGGTAGTGGTGGAGGCAGATACGATAGTGGTGTTTAAGAGGCTGTTAGACAGACACATGAACACGCAGGGAACGGAGGGATATGGACTATGTGCAGGCAGAAGAGATTTAGTTTAATTTGGCATTGTGTTCGGCACAGACATGGTGGGCCGAAGGGCCTGTTCCTGTGCTGTACTGTTCCAACTGACAAAAGCAGCTGCAAACCCAAAGTAAAAGTATTCAAGCACTATCCAACTACACACGTGTGTGCTCAGCTCTGCTGCTGCACGGGTGGGTAACGTGCACATTGCTGACAGTCAGGTCATAGCTGTCAAACAAAATGGGATGTCAGCTCCAATTTTTGTGAAATCTTTAAACCGACTCCAATAATTTTTTTTGTAAAGTCTGAAGGTGAATCGCAACATCTGTCCGGGTTAATTTTCTGCTACTACAATGCCAAACATAATAAAATCCTTTAGAATGAAAGCACTCGGCGTGAAGGCTGGATCCGACCTGATCACATGTGCCTGGATAAATAACCCTGTTGTTTCAAGGGGGACATTGGGGTGGAGGGTGGGGGGTGGGGGCACTTGCTTTTACTGAATGGTGTGCTTGTCAAAATGCCTGGTATTTGGCAAACAGTGGGAAAATGGGATAGGAACTTTGCTCAGAGCCTGTTCCATTCCTTCACACCAGCACTGTGTTGCGGTTGTGGTGCTCCAGGAAGTAGCGCGTTGGCTCCTTCAGGCGGTCACAGCTGCTGAGGTGGTACTTCAATGTGTTGGGATTATCGTTGGCCCCGCGCCAGTGACTGCAGGTGTTGCTGCTCGGGGCGTGACCCGTACACAGGAACGTGGGCTTTCCGAGCCCTCCTCTCCAGCTCGCCTTCTACTGGCCTCTCTGGTGTCTACATACCCAGAGAACTCACATTAACAGAGTGTTCTGCAGACAGGAAGCAGGTAAGAGCACTGTTGGAGAGGTTCAAGGAAAAGCTTCTTGGCTCCAAGCCAGTCCTTCCACTCCAAGCTTCCTCTTTGCGGATCGCAATGGCTAAGTTACCAGACAAGTAATCCGGAGGTCTCGGCTATGATGAACACAATCAATTCAAGCAATTAAATACAGCTGGAAAAGAAGTACTGATACTTTATCCAACCACTTAGATACTATGGCCAAAAAGGCACATCAGCACCTCTACTTCCTCACAAAGTGAAGGAAATTTGTCACGTCCCCTTTGACCCTCACCAATTTTAATCGATGAACCATAGAAAGCATCCTATCTGGATGCATCACGGCTTGCTGCGGCAACTGGTCTGCCCGAGACCACAAGAAACTGCAGAGAGTTGTGGACACAGCTCAGCACATCACGGACACCAGCCTCCCTCCATGGACTCTTGTCTACACGTCCCCCTGCCTTGGGAAAGAAGCCAACATCATCAAAGGCCCCTCCCGCCTCAGTCATTCTCTCTTTTCCCTTATAAACACGCACCAACAGACTCAAGGACAGCTTCTATGCTGCTGTTATAAGACTCTTGAATGGAACTCTTGTACAATAAAGATGAACTCTTGACCTCACAATCTATCTCATCCTGGCTCTTGCACCTTATTTGCCAATCTGCACTGCACTTTCTCTGTAACTGTGATGCTATATTCTAAGACAAGATATTTATTTATTAGTCACATGTACATTGAAACACACAGTGAAATACATCTTTTTGGGTTACTGAGAATGTGCTGGGGCAGCCTGCAAGTGTCGCCACTCTTCCGGTGCCAAGGTAGCATGCCCACAACTTCTAACTTGTATGTCTTTGGAATGTGGGAGGAAACCGGAGCACCCGGAGGAAACCCACGCAGACACGGGGAGAAAGTACAAACTCCTTTCAGACAGCGGCGGGAATTGAACCCAGGTCGCTGGCGCTGTAATCGCGTTACGCTAACCACTACACTACCGTGCTGCCCACCTATACTATTCTGAATTCTGTTATTGTTTTTCTTTTTCTACGACTTCGATGTACTTATGTATGGACGGCATGCAAAACAAAGCTTTTCACTGTATCTCAGTCCACGTGACGATAATAAACCAATAACCAATTAACCATTAATGTCACAAGAACTTACGAGGAGATTTACGGAGCAAGTTTTTTCACACAGAGAGTGGTAGATGCCTGGAATACTCTGCTAGGGGAAATGGTGGAAGCAGATATGATAGGAATGCTTAAGAGGCATTTAGACAGGCACATGAACAGCCAGGGAATGGATGGAAGGAGACCATGTGCAGGCAGATGGGAATGGTTTTGATTGGCATCATCGTCAGCACAGACACTGTGGGCCGAAGGGTCTGTTCCTGTGTCCTAACTCTTCGGGTTCTTCAACAGATTGACTCTATATACACTTTGTCCTGCCTTGGGAAAGCAGCTAACATAATCAAAGACCCCACCCACCCTGGTCATTCTCTTTTCTCCGCCCTTCCGTCGGGGAGAAGATATAAAAGCCTGAAAGCACGTACCACCAGGCTCAAGGCCAGCTTTATAAGACTATTGAATGGTTCCCTAGTACGACAAGATAGACTGTTGACCTCACAGACTTCCTCGTTATGACCTTGCACCTTATTGTCTGCTTGCACTGCACTTTCTCTGTAACTGCAACACTTTACTCTGCATTGTTATTGTTTTACCCTGTACTACCTCAGAGGGCAGTGGAGGCCAATTCACTGCCTCAGAGGGCAGTGGAGGCCAATTCTCTGGGCACTTTCAAGAAGGAGCTAGATAGGTTTCTTATAGATAGGGGAATCAAGGGATATGGGGACAAGGCAGGAACAGGATATTGATTGTTGAGGATCAGCCATGATCTCAAAATGGCGGTGCAGACTCGAAGGGCCAAATGGTCTACTTCTGCTCCTATTGTCTATTGTCTAATGCACTGTGTAATGAATTGGTCTGTATCAACGGTATGCAAGGCAAGTTTTTCACTGAACCTCGGTACATGTGACAAGAATAACCCAATTCCAATTGAAATTACTTGTCCAGTCTGCCATCTTCATATGATTCCAAGACTGAACAATGAGGTTGATTCTTAACCGGCTCCTTAGTTCAGGGGCAACTAATGAGCAATAAATGCCTTGGCAATACGTCCACATCCTGTGAATGAATAATAGAACCAACACAGCAGCATTCCTTCAGTCCTGCACCAGTTTGCCAGCCTGAATATGTTCCCTGATCTCTGAAGTGGGGCTTGAACTCACAACCTACTGTCTCAGAGACAGCAGATTGAAAAACAATTCCAGATTCTCTCTCAATACTGATAAATATAAATAGCAAAAAATAATGATAATAATCGGTTAATGCAATAAAACAGGATTGGAATACCACTAGTGAAATACTTGTACCAGAGGCAAGATGCACGTTATGCAACGTAATAGCACTATTTACAGGGCAGGGATAATACAGGTGACTATTCCATAAAATAGTCAATGGTTCCAATGACAACTTATCAGAATTTCACAATTGTAGCATTATTCACTGAGAAATCAAATGGGTCACAGATAGCAGAAAAGGCTGTGCACTGAGCTCACACCTGACAATAGAGTTTGTTCTGCAGAGCTCCGAGAGTGTGTGCATGTGTGTGTGTGTGTGTGCGTGTGTGTGCGCACGTGCATGCATGCATGTGTATGAATGATGGGTGACAGATAACTCAGCTTCTAGTCACCTGAAATGGAAAAATAAAGTCCTGTGCTGGAAACGAACCCACAGATCTCCAGTTATCCAATTCCAAAGTCCACGGCGTCCACTGGAAACTCAATGCATGCAGGCATGGTAGTGTAGCGGTTAGCGTAACGCTATTACAGCGCCAGCGACCTGGGTTCAATTCCAGCCGCTGCCTGTAAGGAGTTTGTACGTTCTCCCCGTGTCTGTGTGGGTTTCCTCCGGGTGCTCTGGTTTCCTCCCACATTCCAAAGAGGTATAGGTTAGGAATGTTGGCGCTGGAAGTGTGGCGACACTTGTGGGCTGCCCCCAGAACACTCTCCACAAAAGATGCATTTCACCGTGTGTTTCGATGTACATGTGCCTGATATGGATATCTTATCTTATCTTATCACCCCCACACAATACTGGAATATTTCTTCCAGCTCCTCATCCAATACAGGGCAGCTGGAGGCCAATCTGCCCATATAGCTGTGCTGGTTTTCTTCCCACTCTCTTGTTCTTGCACAAATGACAGCCATGGTTCTGACTCAGATAGTGTGTGTTCAAGTCCCATCCCAGAGACTCCAGCAGAAAAATCCCGACTGATGCTTCAGTGCAATACAGAGGAAGGTGCTTGGTCTCTATGATGCGACACTCCATCTCCATTATGGACACAACCCTCCCCAGCATCGAGGACATCTCCAAGAAGCGGTGCCTCAAGAAGGCGACATCCATCACCATCAGGGACATGCCCTCTTCTAGTTACTACCATCGGGGAGCAGGTACAGGAGCCTGAAGACCCACAGTCAATGATTCAGGAACAGCTTCTTCCCCTCCACCATTACATTTGTGAACGGTCCATGAACACTGCCTCGTTATTCCTCTTTCACACTATTTATTTATTTATTTTAAAACTTTATAGTAACTTTTATGTCTTGCACTGCACTGCTGCCTCAAAACAATAAATTTCCTGATATCTATCAGTGGTAATAAACCTGATTCTGATTCTAAACTAGGGTTCTGTATGCCTTTGTATGTAGAAGTAAAGGATCCCATGCAACTTTTTGGGGATGAAAAAACACGATGATGCTGGAGGAACTCAGCAGACCAGACAGCATCCGTGGAGAAAAGCAGGCGGTCAACGTTATTTGTGAAACAATGGCCAATATTTATTCGCCAATCAACATCACCAAAACAGGTCAGCCCAGTTATTATCATAAGCAAATCAGCCAGCTGTATTCAAAATTGGCTGGCACACTTCTGGCACTATCCCTGTGAAAAGCACTCATTTAAAATAGTCTGAGACATCCTGAGGCTGCAGAAGTATTTTATCAATGTTGATTTTTTTTTACCTCACCGAAATTATTGCCCATCCTCTATTTATCCAAAGAAAGTTACCACTGAATCTGCCTCCATTATAACTACTTGCTGTGGAATACAAAATTCTCCTGATCTTTGCACTAATCTGTTTGGCAATTATATTAAACCTGTGCCTTGTGGTAGCTGATCATTTTGATAGGATTAGCCATTTGTCCTGATTTACTCCATCGAAACTATTCAGACTATTGAAAATCTCTGTCAGTCATCCCCTAAGTTCCTCTCTTGAAGAGAACAGTGTTTCTCCAGTCACTTGGGAAAACTGATTTTTCTTTCTTGTTACTCTGCAAAGAAAGATTCTTGTTTCTTTTCTTGCAGCTTTACAAAACTCTGGTTAGACCACACTTAAGAGTACCGTATCCGGTTCTGGTTGCCTCATTATAGGAAGGATGTGGAAGCATTGGAAAGGGTGCAGAGGAGATTTACCAGGATGCTGAATGATTTGGAGAGTGTGCATTATGAGGAGAGACTAAGGGAGCTGGGGCTTTACTCATTGGAGAGAAGGAGGATGAGAGGAGACATGATAGAGGTATACAAAATATTAAGAGGAATAGATAGAAGTGGACAGCCAGCGCCTCTTTCCCAGGGCACCAATGCTCAATACAAGAGGGCATGGCTCTAAAATAATGGGTGGGAAGTTCAAGGAGATATTAGAGGAACGTTTTTTACCCAGAGAGTGGTTGGTGTATGGAATGCGCTGCCTGAGGTGGTGGTGGAGGCAGGTACATTGGACAAATTCAAGAGATTGTTAGATAAGCATATAGAGGAATTTAAAATAGGGGGATATGTGGGAGGAAGGGTTAGATCGTCTTAGGTGAGGTTTAAAGGTCGGCACAACATGGTGGGCCAAAAGGCCTGTATTGTGCTGTACTGTTCTATGGTTCTCTGGTTACCATTCTGTTAAATCTCCCTAAGGAGGTGTGCCTTTCTAAAGAGATGTTAAGCTCAGGTCTCCCTGCACCAGATGTTTATACACATTTGAGAACTTGAAGTATTTGAAGCAGAAGTAGGCTGCATGGTTCCTCAACACTGCCTTGTTGAGAACTTATCATGACTTATACCTTGCACCTCTGCTTACAGAGATGAGAATCCCATGTTTTATTTAAACTTGTTCTGCTACCATCAAAGGTATTGGCCAGAAATATTCATGCTATTTCTCTCTCTACAGATTTGCCTGCCCTGCTTGTGTGCTTCCAATGTCTTTTGATTTTGGTTTTCCAATATCTGTGGCTTTTTGCTTTTTGATCAGGACTTCTTATGTCATGAAAATTTCTGCCCTTCATCTATTTATCCAATTCCCCATGAAAGATGAATTCACTGTCACTTCTTTTCCAGCAATCCCACACTGAAGAAGCTCTGCTCCTCACTCTGGCAGGGTTTGCCTTTGAATCTTTTACCTTGTTCTCTCTGTCACCTGCCAGACCCTTTCATCCCTCCCCCTCACCTCCCCTCTACACCCTCAGTCATACAGCATGGAAACAGGTCCTTCTGCCCAACTCGTCCATGCTGACTCTGCTGCCCAGCGAGCTAGTCCCACCTGCCCGACCTATAGCCCTCAAACCTCTCCTATCCATGTATTTATTTAGATGGCTTTTAAACGTTGCTAATGTGCCCGCCTCAACCACTATTTCTGGCAGCTCATTCCAAATACGCACCACCCTTTGTGTGAAGAAGCTGCCCCTGATGTCCCTTTTAAATCTCTCGCCTCTGATCTTAAACATCTTGCTTTTAGCACCTGGGAAAAGACGATGTACTTTCACCCTGTCTATGCCTCTCATGATCCTATACACCTCTATCAGGTCACCCCTCAATCTCCTACGTTCCACGGAATGTTCCAGGGAGTCATGATGCAGGATCCTGATGCAAAACATTGACCATCCCTTTGCCTCCACAGATGCTCCTGACCCACTGAGTTCCTTCAGCAGTTTGTTTATCTGCTCCAGATTCCAGCATCTCTCTTAATGCTTTCAGAACACAGAACAGAGAACAGTACAAACACAGAAACAGGCCCTTCAGCCCACCATGTCTGTGCCAAACATGATACCAAACTAAGCTAAATCTCTTCTGCCTGCAGATGATCCAAATCCCTCCATGCACATAGGCAGGCATAGTATTGTAGCGGTTAGCGTAACACTATTACAGCGCCAGTGACCCAGGTTCAACTCCAGCACTGTCTGTAAGGAGTTTGTACGTTCTCCCTGCGTCTGTGTGGGTTTCCTCCAGGTGCTCCGGTTTCCTCCCACATTCCAAAGATGTACGGGTTAGGAAGTTGTGGGCGTGCTATGTTGGCGCCGGAAGTGTGGCGACACTAGCAGGCTGCCCCCAGAACATTCTACACAAAAGATGCATTTCACTGTGTGTTTCGATGTACACGTGACTAATAAAAGAAATCTTATCTTACATTTGTGTGCCTATTTAAAAGCCTTAAAATTTTGGTTTCTCTCCTTGGTTTTGAATGTCTCCACGAGGGAAAAGAGGTTTTGCTGAAAGGTCATTGACCTGAAATTAAAACTCTGTTTCTCTCTCTGGAGGCTGTGTGACGTTGAGTATTTCCAACAATTTCTGATTATATTATTGTCATCTTCAGAGCTGTGTATATCTGTACTTCACCCTCCTCTGCAACCCAAAGTAAGACCACTCCATTCATTTTAGATCGACTCTCCACTCTCTTCCCTAGAACCCATGGAACACTAGATGAGTGATTCCATCTCTGCCACACTCAGTCCTCCCAATCTCTTCTTTGCAAAGTTAAACGGGATCCAGGTGAAAATTATCTGGAGATTTCGAATCAGTCTGTAAAGTTATTCTCAGGTCTGGCTTGTTAATGGCATTCAGTGTTGAAAAGCTTTCTCCAGCAAACCTGCTCTCTTCAATCAGCTCAGCTTTGCAAATCCCCACGGCGGCTTCTGAACACAGTGATCAGAAGAAAGGATTATAGAGTCAGAATTATACAGCACTGAAACAGGCCCTTCAGCCCATGATGTTGTGCCAAACTAATCAAACCAATGACTCCTAATTAATCTAATTCTTCTTCCTCGCACATTGACCATATTGGTATTGGTATTGGATTATTATTGTCACTTGTACCGAGGTACAGTGAAAAACTTGTCTTGCATACCGATCGTACAGGTCAATTCATTACACAGTGCAGTTACATTGAGTTAATACAGAGTTCATTGATGTAGTACAGGTAAAAACAGTAACAGTACAGAGTAAAGTGTCACAGCTACAGAGAAAGTGCAGTGCCATAAGGTGCGAGGTCACAACAAGGTAGATCATGAGGTCAGAGTCCATCTTATTGTATAAGGGAACCGTTCAATAGTCTTATCACAGTGGGGTAGAAGCTGTCCTTAAGTCTGGTGGTACATGCCTTGTATCTTCTACCCGATGGAAGAGGAGAGAAGAGAGAATGACCCGGGTGGGTGGCGGCTTTGATTATGCTGGCTGCTACACCAGGATAATGAGAGGTAAAGACAGAGTCCAAGGAAGGGAGGCTGGTGTCCGTGATGCACTTGGCTGTGTCCACAACTCTCTGCAGCTTCCTGCGGTCTCGGGCAGAGCAGTTGCCATACCAAGCCGTGATACATCCAGATAGGATACTTTCTATGGTGCACCGGTAAAAGTTGGTGAGAGTCAAAGGGGACAAACCAAATTTCTTTAGCCTCTTGAGGAAGTAGAGGCGCTGGTGAGCTTTCTTGGCCGTGGCTTCTACGTGATTTGACCAGGACAGGCTGTTGGTGATGTTCACTCCCAGAAACTTGAAGCTCTCGATCCTCTCGACCTCAGCACCGTTGATGTAGACAGGTGCATGTACACCGCCCCCTTTCCTGAAGTCAATGACAAGCTCTTTTGTTCCTTCTTTCCCTTCTTTCTCTGCATATTCATGTGCCAAAGAGTCTCTTAAACACTCCTATGCTGTCTACCGTCCACCACCACCCCTGGCAGTGTATTCCAAGCCCCCACCACTCTCTATGTAAAAAACTTGCCCCACACATCTCCTTTGTACCTTCCTCCTCTCACCTTAAACACATGTCCTCTAATATGAGACATTTCAATCCTGGGAAAAAGATACGGGCTAATCTGCTCTATCTCTGCCTCGCATAGTTTTATAAGCTTCTATCAAATCTCCCCTCAGCCTCTGCTGCTACAGAGAAAACAGCCCCAGCTTGTCCAACCTCTCCTCATAGCACATGTCCTCCAAACCAGGCAGCATCCTGGTAAATCTCTTCTGCACCCTCTCCAAAGCCTCCACGTCCTTCCTATAATGGTTAGCATAACGCTATTACAGTGCCAGCAACGCAGGTTCAATTCCTACCGCCATCTGTAAGGAGTTTGTACGTTCTCCCCGTGTCTACGTGGGTTTCCTCCGGGTGCTCCGGTTTCCTCCCACATTCCAAAGACGTACGGGTTAGGAAGTTGTGGGCATGCTATGTTGGCGCCGGAAGCGTGGCGACACTTGCGGGCTGCCCCCAGAAACTCTACGCAAAAGATGGATTTCACTGTGTGTTACGATGTACATGTGACTAATAAAGAAATCTTAGCTTATCTTAAGTGTTTATTCCAGGTATTGGTGCTACTTTCATGGGTGAAGTACTCTCCTGGTGAAGTGCCTCTAGCTTTGCACTGGGGCTTGAGCTCATAATCCATGTTGAAAATTCCGTGCAGTGCAGGGAGTGCTGCAGTGGTTGGGATGCACAGCATCAAATGAGGCAACACACCCAAAGCCCCCTCTGCCTGGGCTGCCAGACTGCCCCATAGCATCTGGGGAAACTTCTGCTAGTTAACAATCCACACCCTAACAAAAAACATGTGGCAAAATGGAAAGTCCATGCTGTTTAAATCATTTATTGGACGTGGGAGACTTAGAACCATTTGTTAGAGATCTGATTCTTTCCCTGCCCCTCGAGTTACTCTGACCCCACGCTTCAGCCCGCTGTCGACATGCAGATAATCCCTCGAGGGGTTTAGATGCCAGCCCAGTCAATTGCTGTGTGTGGGATCTTGCTATGTGCCAGTTGGTCAGAATCAGAATCAGGTTTATTATCACTGACGGATGACGTGAAATTTGTTGTTTTGCGGCAGCAGTACAGTGCAAGGCATAAAATTACTATAAGTTACAAAAATAAATAAATAGTGCAAAAGAGGAATAATGAGGGAGTGTTCATGGGTTCATGGACCGTTCAGAAATCTGATGGCGGAGGGGAAGAAGCTGTTCCTGAATCGTTGAGTGTGGGTCTTCAGGCTCCTGTACCTCCTCCCCAATATTATTAACGAGAAGAGGGCATGTCCCGGGTGGTGATGGTCCTTAGTGATGGATGCCGCCTTCTTGAGGCGCTGCCTCTTGAAGATGTTCATGGGGACGGTTGTGCCCGTGATGGAGCTGGCTGAGTCTACAACCCTCTGCAGCCTTTTACAATCCTGCTCATTGGAGCCTCCATATCAGGTGGTGATGCAACCAGTCAGAATGCTCTCCAACGTACATCAATAGAAATTTGCAAGAGTCTTTGGTGGCATACCAAATCTCCACAAACTCCTAACAAAGTAGAGCCACTGGCGTGCCTTCTTCATGATTGCCTCAATGTGTTGGGCCCAGGATAGATCCTCTGAGATGCCCAAGAACTTGAAGCTGCTCACCCTTTCCACCGCTGACCCCTCAATGACTGATGTGTGTTCTCCCGACTTCCCCTTCCTGAAGTCCACAATCAGTTCCTTGATCTTGCTGACATTACGTGTGAGGTTGTTGTTGTGACACCACTCAACCAGCCGATCTACCTCACTCCTGTACACCTCCTCGTCGCCATCGCTGCTGCCGGAGTACACACCAATGGCAGTGAAGGATTTGCTTTGAAACTGCGAAAGGTGAAGGTAACAATCTTTTCCCCAGGTAGGGAGGGCATCCATTTAGGGTGAGAGGGGAAAGCTTTAAAAGGGACCTGAGGTCCAACTTTTCCACACAGAGGGTGGTGAGTACATGGATCGAGATACCAGAGGAAGTGGGTGAGGCAGGTACAAGAGGATCATTTAAGAAGCACTTGGATAGGTACATGGAGGGGAGGGGCTTGGAGGGATATGGGCCGAACGCAGGAAATTGGGACATCGTGGGCACCGTGGTCAGCAGTGACGCAGTGGGCCTGTATCCATGCTGTATTGCTCTGTGACTCTGAGGTATGACACGAATGCAGGTTATTATGTTCTCTTCAAGGAGCTGTTATTCGTTGAACATGAAACTGTATAACAGTAAATAACTGATTCCAGCCCCCCAAAAAAATTCTGCTCTATTTTTAAATAAACATTCATTATTTCCACTTAAACGGTTCCAGTGAATATTCATCAGCCAAGGAACAGCGCTGAAGGGACAATGCTGTTCTCGGCCCACTCCTTTCCCAGTGTGGACATGATGACTCTGTCTAACCCTCCCGTTTACCATTCCCTTGTGTGCTGCAGGGACTACACAGCTTCCTGAAGCGGCTACAGAGTTGAGGGCGGGGGCACTCGCTGCAGAACCACCCAGAGTCTGGCAGCTCAGCTGGCAGCAGCCTCGCTGAAGCACCGCAAGGATGGCTGCGGCTCAGAGGTTACCCTCCAAGCCGGGCGGAGCAGTTTGGAGGTTTAATTAAGGGCAGCCTTCTGCTTCCAACCCATGCCAACAGGGAACAGGATTGAAACAACCTACCCCGCCTCCCTCAAACTCATTTCACTCCGCACCTGTAAAAACAAGTCGAGGGACTTCCATCCTGGATGAAGTAGTTCGAAAATAAAGACTCGAATGTATCTGTGTCAGTCACCACTTCAGGGCTTTTCCAAAGCATTTCACAGACAGTGACGTATTTTTGAATTGTGGTCACTGCAGTAATGAAGGGGAAACAAGACAAGTGGAATCTGCACTGTGATCAGAACAATTTATTTACTGTGTGGTGCAAAAGTGAAAACAACAGACCAGGACCCTGAAGGACAGAGCGGAGGCGAGCGGGTCAGGGGGGAGAGAAATCTCCTGCTCTTCCGGTAAATGGGAGAGGCTGAGGTTAATGCTGATAGTGCGAGAGATATTGGCTGAGATTCAGTCCACAATCCGAAGAGCCTGAGGGGTTTATAACATCCATCAGTCTGAAGTCTCTGCTGAACAGGCAGCAAGTCCCCAGTAGTGGCTGAGAGTGCGCCACTCCCTCAGTACTGCCCCTCTGACAGCGCAGCAGTACTGCCCCTCTGACAGTGCAGCACTCCCTCAGTGCTGCCCCTCTGACAGCGCGGCAGTACTGCCCCTCTGACAGCGCAGCAGTACTGCCCCTCTGACAGCGCGGCACTCCTTCAGCACCTCATATTCCTGCTGGGCAGTGTCCAACCTGACGGCACGAACACTGCATTCTCCACCTTCCTGTAACTGCCCTCCTGTCCATTTTCTTCTCTCTTCCTGTTCCACCGGCTCCCATCTCTTTCCCCTCCCCCCCCTCCCTGCCCCTCACCCACACACTCCTGCCACCGGTTCCCCTCCCCACCTCCCTCCCTCTACTCCATGCTCCACCTTCCTCTCCTCATATTCCATCATCTTCAGCCCTTTACCAATTCCACCTATCACTTCCCAGCTCCTTACACATTCCTACTCTGCCCCCTCCCTCATCTGCCCGTCACCCCCCTCACCTGGATCCACCTATCACCTGCCAGCTCTTGCTCCACCCCTTCACCTCTCTGTACTGGCTCTCTCCCCTCTGCTCTTCCAGTCCAGATGAAGGGTCTTGACCTGAAACGTCGCCTGTCCATTTCCCTCCACAGATGCTGCCTGACCCGCTGAGTTCCTCCAGCTCTTGGTGTGTCACTCCCACAGTACTACCTCTCTGACAGTACAGTAGAGTCATAGAGTCATACAGCACGGAAACAGGCCCTTCAGCCCAACTGGTCCATGCCGATTAAGATTCCCACCTGAGCTAGTCCCATTTGCCTGTGTTTGGCCCAGACCCCTCTAAACCTTTCCTATCCGTGTACCTGTCCAAGTTCCTTTTAATTGTTAATGTACCTGCCTGAACCACTCCCTCAATATTTGCCTTTCTAACTGTGCGGCACTCCCTCAGTACTGCCTCTGTGACAGTGTTGCAGTCCCAAGCTTCTCATTAGATTAGTCAGGACTATTTGCCACTGTAGCCAACACTCTGACAGGTGAGATTCATCCTCACCTGTCCCTTGCAAGCAACGTCACAACAGCAGCAGCGTAGTACTGAGAGAGTGATGCACTGTTGGAGATGCAAGCTCAAGGAAGAGACAGTAAACAATCACGGGTTTCTTCTTGGATCAATGCAAAGTGTGTAGCTCTCCCTGGTGTCCTGGTCTATGAGGTATTCCTCAATGAACAATGCCAAGAAAACAGCAGGACTTCCACATTCACTGCAGATGCACGAAGCAAGTACTTATCTTTTGCAGATCTGCCAGTGTCAACTTCCTCATCAAATCCAATCCAAACCTCAATAGCAAGGCCCTGAAAGATCATCTCCATGGAAATCCCGTTATGCGGAGGTGGGACCAGGATAAGACCTGCTCCCACAATAACCGAAGAATGTTGGCAGTTGACCACACTGACAGTTAGAGCCACTCACAAAATCGTAGATTACAAAACGACCAGTGTACCTCACTCCCCAACAGATCTTATGGGAACAGGATTTGGCCATTCCATTTGGCCAAACCAATACCAGTAACATTCAGCCCCACTTGCCCATATCTGCCCATTAATGAGACAACAACTGATCTATATTTCATCAACGCTGGTGGGGATTCAGCTGCTGGGCACTGATCTTCAGAGACCAGCTTAATCCCCATAGAGTTATGGAGCTCAGAAGGAGACATTACACCCACTACACCATGGACTCCTCTCCAATTAATTTCACTTTCCCTCCTCTTGCTGCAGCCCTTACATTCCAATATTTATCCAACTTCCTTTCAGAAGCTCCTTTTGAATCTGTTTCCAACACTATTGAGGCAGAGAGATCTCACCTCCCCTCAATTACCTCGATGAAATTACGAAGAAGGCACATCAGCGGCTCTACTTCATTAGGAGTTTGAGGAGATTTGGTATGTCACCAAGGACTCTTGCAAATTTCTATAGATGTACGGTGGAGAGCATTCTGACTGGTTGCATCACTGCCTGGTACGGAGGCTCCAATGCACAGGATCGCAAGAGGCTGCAGACGGTTGTAGACTCAGCCAGCTCCATCACGGGCACAACCCTCCCCGTCATTGAGGACACCTTCAAGAGGCGATGCCTCAAGAAGGCGGCATCCATCACTAAGGACCCTCAACATTCAGGACATGCCATCTTCTTGTTACTACCATCGGGGAGGAGGTACAGGAGCCTGAAGACCCACACTCACGATTCAGGAACAGCTTCTTCCCCTCCGCCATCAGATTTCTGAATGGTCCATGAACCCCTGAACACTACCTCGTTATACCTTTATTATGCACTACATATTTATTTTGTGATTAATAGTAATTTTATGCCTTTGCACTGTACTGCTGCTGCAAAACAACACATTTCACGTTATATAAGTCAGTGATAACAAATCTGATTCTGATTCTGATTTAGATTCTGAGACTACATCTGCTGGTTACTGACTCACTTGCAGGGGACATGGATCTTCCTTATTCATTCTATAAAAACCCGTCGCCTCGTAAGAAGAGACCTGGACGTGGTCTTTAAGGTGGAGATGGCCGGCTATGGCTCAGGCACAAAGATCTAGCTACTGGTGAACTGAGAGTGAAAGCAGAACTGCCTCCACTTCTGGTCCTCCCCAGGTTAGGGTTCCAGCTTAGGGAACTGTTAACAAGTGGGAAATGCAGCCACGAACTGAGTTCCCCACAGCAGAAGATGCCTTCAGCCCTGCAGCAGCCAGCAAATCCACCCCGCCGGTCTCCCAAACACTCAATAGAATGTATGGGCTGTGCATAAGTCGGGGGTTGTTAAACTGGGGAGGACAACTGTTGTGTAACAGATTCGAAGGGTCTCGAAGGACAAGGACTCTGAACACAGTCTTGGAGTTAAATGATTTATTTATAACAAACACGGGAAAGGATAACGGGAGCAACACACACATACACACACGCACACTGGCGATAGCGAGTGTGGGGGAATCGCGTAAGATGCACACACGCACACACAACGAACTGGGTACAAATGATCAAGGAAGAAACAATACAAGCCTGCCACGCCTCGACTCAGTGCAGGCCCGGCTCTATGCTACCGGGAATATTACTTAGATGTTCAGTGCACAGTTTACCAACAAGGCATCCCTTGGAGACAAAAGAGAGAGAACCAAGCACATGCAGCACTCTTTATAGCTGGGGGGTCCAGCCCAGGTAGTTCAAACAGGCCAATAGCCTGAGGCCAAGTACAAAGATGCTTAAAGGAACCAATGGTCAAATGTGCACTGTTTGGGTGGAGTGGAGCCAAACTTGATTGACAGTGGTGTGTCTTCCGACCAGGTAGAGGCAGTGTTGTCACGTGACAGTCACGACCTCCCACAATACAACACTTTCAAGAGGGGAAGAGTAAGAGAGGAAGATCGGCAAGGAGCGGTTGAGACATATGAACGCTTGTACTCACTGGTAAGTGGGTGAACACGGCAAACGTACTACGCAGGAAGGCGATGAGGTCGACCAAGTAATCGCTGGCATGTCCGTTGGACTCTGCTCTCATCCAGTCATAGTCAGCCAGCTGCAGGAACTGGTCAATCTTCTGATTGAGCTTGGTGTAGATCTCTTCCTCCGCAGCGTGCCGTGCATCCTGCAGAGAAACAGACATCCCGCGCGGTCGGTTACTCACTGCTAGCCAGTGCCCAAGGCACAAGACAGACGGCACCAATACTTTCAGAGGGAAAATCACAACAGCTCAAATATTTACCCTGGATTTTCCTATCGCAGCAAGAAGCCATCTTCCTTCTTGTCTTTAGTAGAGTGATCCAATCCCTTTGCTCATCAGTCCCCACAATATTCTCTCTTTCAGTCGGAGTGGCCCTCCAGCCCAACTCGTCCATGCTGTCCAAGGTGCCTTCCTGAGCTAATCTCATTTGCCTGCGTTTGCCTCAAACCTTTCCTATCCATGTACGTTTTAAACTTTGCACATTCTCCCCGTGTCTGTGTGGGTTTCCTTCGGGTGCTCCGGTTTCCTCCCATATTACAAAGACATACAGGTTAGGAAGTTGTGGGCGTGCTATGTTGACTCTTCTGGGCTGCCCCCAGAAAACTCTACGCAAAAGATGCATTTCACTGTGTGTTTCGATGTACATGTAATTAATAAAGATACCTTATCTTAATTGTACCCACCTCTACAACTTTCTCTGGCAGCTCGTTCCATATACCCACCACCCTCTGGGTGAAAACGTTGCCCCTCAGGTTCCTTTTAAATCTCTCCCCTCTCACCCTAAACCCATGCCCCCTAGTTTTAGAATCCCCTATCTAGGGAAAAGTCCATGAGCATCCACCTTATCTGTTGTCCTTATGATTTTCTAAACCTCTATAAGGTCACCACTCAGCCTCCTTCGCTCCAGGGAAAACAGTCCCAGTCTATTGGTATTGGTATTGGTATCCAGTGTCTCCTTATAACTCAGGCCCTCTAGTCCTGGTAACATCCTTGTAAATCTTTTAGAACATAGAACAGTACAGCACAGTACGGGTCTACGATGTTGTGCTGACCTAAATAAATGTCTATTCCATGATCAATCTAACCCTTCCCTCCTACACAGCCCATAACCCTCCTGTTCTGTACTCTTTCCAGCTTAATGACATCCTTCTTATCGCTGGGCAATCAGAACGGCACACAATGTGAATCTCAACCCAGTAGAGTCATAGAGTCACGGATACAGGCCCTTCAGCCCATCTAGTCCATGGTGCCCACCCAGCTAGTCCCAATTTCCTGCAGTAACAGGGTACAACTATAATAATCAACAGGGTAATATTGGAACCAGAAGCATGATACATTACCATAATAAAATTCAAGGCACAATAACCCACGTCACTATCGTAACTGAGGAGCTCTGAATTATGACAGTAACGTGTGCATTATTGTCCAAGGGACAGCACAGTGACACATCTGCATCTCCCTGTTGCCAGTCACTTCAACTCCCCCTCCTACATTATCACCGATATGTCAGTCCTCGGCCTCCTCCACTGCCAGGAGAATTCCAAGCGCAAACTGGAGGAACAGCACCTCATTTTCCGTCTTGGGACCTCGCAGCCTAACGACATGAACACTGAATTCTCCCACTTTAGGTAAGCCCCACCATCCTTTCCCACACCACACCACACCCCAGCATGCTTCTTCTTCTTCCCTATCTAGTCTCTTTTTTTCCTTTCTCTCCGTACCTTTGACCCATCCCCCAGTGGATCTGCTCTCCCCTCCTCCCCCGCACCTGCCCATCACTATCTCTTACCTGCATCTACCTATCACCACTTTGTGCCCACCCCGCCTCCCCTCTTTTTGTCCACCTATCACTGCTCTGCTTTTCCCTTCCTATATATTGGGCTTCCCTTTTTCCTATCATCAGTCCTGAAGAAGGGTCCTGACCCGAAACGTTGACCGCCTGCTTTTCTCCACGGATGCTGCCTGGCCTGCTGAGTTCCTCCAGCACCATTGTGTTTCTCATCGCAGTGACAAAGGAGCTGATGACTCCACAGATCCAGGTCCGATCCTGACCTCCAGCACCGTCACATGCTCCCTGTGACTGCGTGGGTTTCCCACAGGGGCTTCAGATTCCTCCCAGATCCCAAACACGTGGGAGGAAATTACCTCTCAGTGTAGATAAGTGGCAAAATAATCAAAAGGGAGTTGACGTGCATGTTAGAAGAAAATGAGTTACCAGGCCACAGGGAAGTAAGGGGAGGAAGAGGACGGATGGGTTTACTCTGGTGGGAGCTGACATGGTCTCACTGGACTCCATTTGCTTGGTGGTAAAAAGTCCCATGCAAAATGGCTACATCCTGCTGCCCCAAGAAGACAGTATCTTAAGCATGGGTTGCAAACTCTGACAGACCCTGTACTCCCATGCAGTCATGAGTGTACTCCCTGTACACTCATGACTGCATGGCCAGATTCTGCTCTAATTCCATCTACAAGTTTGCAGATGACATCAACGTAGTGGGCCGTATCTCAAATAGAGATAGAGAGCCTAGTGACACGGTGTCATGATAAAAACCTTTCTCTCAATGTCAGCAAAACAAAAGAGCTGGTCATTGACTTTAGGAAGGGGGGGGCAGTGAATACACTCCTGTTTACATCAACGGTGCTGAGGTTGAGAGGGTTGAGAGCTTCAAATTCCAAAGAGTGAACATCACCAATAGCCTGCCCTGGTCCAACCACACAGATGCCACGGTCAAGAAAGCTCACCAGCGCCTCTACTTCCTCAGGAGGCAAAAGAAATTTGGCACGTCCCCCTTGACCCTCACCAATTTTTATTGATACACCAAGAAAACATCCTATCCAGATGCATCAAGGCCTGGTATGGCAAATGCTCTGCCCCATTCTACTCCCTATACACTCATGACTGTGTGGCCAGATTCTGCTCTAACTCCATCTGCAAGTGTGCAGATGATACCACCATTGTAGGCCGTATCTCAAACAGCGATGAGTCGGAGTACAGGAAGGAGATAGAGAGCTTAGTAGAATGGTGTCATGACAACAATGTCAACAAAAGAGCTGGTCATTGACTTCAGGAAAGGGGGCGGTGTACATGCACCCGTCTACATCAATGGTGCTGAGGTTGAGAAGGTTGAGAGCTTCAAGTTCCTGGGAGTGAACATCACCAACAGCGTGTCCTGGTCAAATCACGTACATGCTCTGGCCAAGAAAGCTCACCAGCGCCTCTACTTCCTCAGGAGGCTAAAGAAATTTGGTTTGTCCCCTTTGACTCTCACCAACTTTTACCGATGCACCATAGAAAGCATCCTATCTGGATGTATCACTGCTTGGTACGGCAACTGCTCTGCCCAGGACCGCAAGAAGCTGCAGAGAGCTGTGGGGACAGCCCAGCACATCACGGACACCAGCCTCCCCTCCTTGGACTCTGTCTTTACCTCTCATTGTCTTGGTGTGGCCAGAATAATCAAAGATCCCACCCACCCGGGACATTCTCTCTTCTCTTTTCTCTCCCCTTCAATCGGGTAGAAGATACAGGTGCCTGAGGGCACGTACCACCAGACTTAAGGACAGCTTCTACCCCACTGTGATAAGACTATTGAACGGTTCCCTTATACAATGAGATGGACTATGACTTCACGTCACTTGTTGTGACCTTGCACCTTATTGCACTGCACTTTCTCTGTAGCTGTGACACTTTACTCTGTACTGTTATTGTTTTTACCTGTACTACATCAACGCACTATGTACTAACTCAATGTAACTGCACTGTGTAATGAATTGACCTGTACGATCGGTATGTAAGACAAGTTTTTCACTGTACCTCGGTACAAGTGACAATAGTAAACCAATACCAATACCAATACCCAGGACCACAAGAAATTGCAGAGAGTTGTGGACACAGCCCAGCACATCACGGAAACCAGCCTCCCCTCCATGGACTCTGTCTACACTTCTCGCTGCCTCGGTAAAGCAGCCAGCATAATCAAAGACTCACCACCTACCCTATACGTTCTCTCTTCTTCCCCCTCCCATCGGACAGAAGATACAAAAGCCTGAAAGTACGTGCCATCAGGCTCAAGGGCAACTTCTATTCTGCTTATAAGACTATTGAACAGTCCCCTAGTACGAGAAGATGGACTCTTGACCTTACAGTTTACCTCATCATGCCCTTGCACCTTATTGTCTGCCTGCACTGCACTTTCTCTGTAACTGTAATACTTTATTCGGCATTCTCTTATTCTTTTCCATTGTACTACCTTGATGCACTGATGTGATGAAATGTTCTGTATGGATGGCATGCAAAACAAGGTTTTTCACTGCACCTCAGTACATGTGACAATAATAAACCAATTTATCAAATTTACCAATACGAAGACCTGCTGTTACCTTGAAGGTTGCTGTGCCATAGAGCTTAGTAGCATGAACAGTCTCCGGGGGTACATTTGTAATGTTTGTGATGAACTCCTCCAGGAACTTACAGGATCGCTCCAGGTGTGTTGTGTTGATGATAATCTGTACGAGCTGCAAAGGGAAGATGAGAAATGGTCTGGTTAACAGCTGGATGAAGCCATTGTGAGCCCCTAACAAATAATGCAGTCATTCTCCTGATTAAGTGACCCTGTAATTGAACCCAAGAAGGTTACAACAGAGAAGGACGATCCGTCAACACCTTGCAGAGGATGTAGTGAGTGGTGGCCCAAAAGGTGCCGTTGGATGCACTTTCAATGGTCATTTTTAAGATGAAGCAGGATACTTATAGAGTCAAAGAATGATATAGCACAGATACAGGCCCTTCGGCCCAACCAGTCCCTGCCAACCACAGTACCCACCCAGCTAGTCCCAATTTCCTGCATTCGGCCCACATCCCTCCAAGCCCCGCCCCTCCATGTACCTATCCAAGTGCTTCTTAAATGATACTGTTGTACCTGCCTCACCCACTTCCTCTGGCAGCTCGTTCCATATACTCACCACCCTCTGCGTGGAAAAAGTTCCTCCTCAGGTCCCTTTTAAATCTTTCCCCTCTCACCCTAAACCTATGCCCCCTAGTTTTGGACTCCCCTACCCTGGGGAAAAGACTGTTACCATCCACCTTATCGGTGACCCTCATGATTTTATAAACTTCTATAAGGTCACCCCTCATACTCCTGCACTACAAAGAATAAAGACCTAGCCTGGCCAACCTCTCACTTTAATTCAGGCCCTCTAGTCCTGGCAGCATCCTTGTAAATTTTTTCTGCACTCTTTCCAGTTTAACCACGTCTTTCCTATAACAGGGTGACCAAAACTGTGCACAGTACTCCCAGTGCAGCCTCACCAACGATTTACATAACTGCCACATAATGTCCCAACTCCTATACTCAGTGCCCTGACTAATGAAAGCCAGTGAGCTAAACGCCTTCTCCACCACCCTGTCTACTTGTGACGCCATTTTCAACAAACTATTCACTTGTACTCCTGGGTCCCTCCGTTCTGTTACAGTGCTCTACCATTCATAGTGTAAGTGCTATGCTGGTTTGACTTTCCAAAATGCATCGTCTCACACTTATCTGTACTGAGATCCATTTGCCAGTCCTCAGCCCACTTCCCTAACTGATCAAGATTTATTTGAAAATTTTGCAGGGATCCAGGGAAAGTGCAAGGAAAATGAAGCTAATTGGATAGCTCTTGCGTCAACACAGTTGATAAGATATTTATTTATTAGTCACATGTACATTGAAACACACAGTGAAAGTCTTTTTGCGTTCTGGGGGCAGCCTGCAAGTGTCACCGCGCTTCCGGTGCCAACATAGCATGCCCACAACTTCCTAACCCGTACGTCGTTGGAATGTGGGAGGAAACCAGAGCACCCGGAGGAAACCCACGCAGACACAGGGAGAACGTACAAACTCCTTACAGGCAGCGGCCGGAATTGAACCTGGGTCGCTGGTGCTGTAGTAGCATTATGCTAACCTTGCCTGAGTGGTTTCCTTCTAGTGTTCAGTAATCTGGTGCCATGAAAGCTCCTCACTGTGAAATAATAACTTAGTTACTTCAGTTAGTGAGTTTAGTTTATTGTCACGTGCAGTAGGGCACAATGAAATTCCTTGTTCGCATGAAGCTCACAGAGTAAACAGTGTACATCGTAATAATAAATACAACAGTAAGTACAACAATGAACACAAAAAAAACAGAATGGTGCAAAGGCTGCAGTGCAGTCTGAAGTAGTGCAAAAAGAAGTGCTAAAGTGACACTAACAGAATAACCAAAAGAGGTAGAGTTAAGAGTCCAAGAAATTGGCATCACGCTCAACGTGGATATTGTGGGCCGAAGGGCCTGTTCCTGTGCTGTACTGTTCTATGTTCTGATCGGCTATGATCTTTGTAAATGGTAGAGCATGCTTGGAGGTCTGAGTAGCCTACTCCTTCTCCTTATATATATGTTCATGTCCACCCTGGAATTATGTTGAAGGTGGCTGAAGATATGTTTTTACTGTGCCTGCCAAACGTTTGCTTAACAAGGTGGCAGCACCAGGAAGGGGACGTGAGAGAGGTGATTGGTTCAGAAGTCTGAGATCAGTGGGGAAGAAGCGGTTCATAAGTCTGGATGTCTGGGCTTTACACCCAACACAGAGGCCACTACACAACACTTCACCGCCTTAGTCACCCCACAGAGGCCTGTATTTTCCATTGACCCTTACAAAACATGTCCCAACAGCAAAAAAATATTCTGTGCTCCATCATCTTCGTGTCCATAAAGTCACAAACTGCTCCATCACTCATTCTCCACCCAGAGGGAATAATCTTTCCCTAGAAGAATCCTCCATAACTTCAAAAGAATGCTTTTAAAATTCCCTGTTCATCTTCTCTGTTTTGGTATCTCAAATTTCTACATCTTGCTCTCATTTCCCTTTTGAGCAAATCCATCCCCTTTGGTTTTCATGTCCTCAGGACTGAAACAGCATCAGCTGGAGCCCTGGGGGTTCTGTGGTCAGGACCCTGGTATGTGAGAAACAAAGGACTGCAGATGCTGGAATCTAGATGAAAAACACGATGATGCTGGAGGAACTCAGCAGGCCAGGCAGCATCCGTGGAGAAAAGCAGCCGGTCAACGTTTCGAGTCGGGACCCTTCTTCAGGACCGGAGATAGGAAAAGGGGAAGCCCAATATATAGGAGGGAAAAGCAGAGCAGCGATAGGTGGACAAAAGAGGAGAAGCGGGTTGGGCACGGGGTGGTGATAGGTAGACGCAGGTAAGAGATAGTGATAGGCAGGTGCGGGGGAGGAGGGGAGAGCAGATCCACCAGGGGGTGGGTCAAAGGTAAGGAGAGAAAGGAAAATAAAGGTAGAAAAAGAGAGGCTCGGAATGGGAAGAAGAGAAGAAGCTAAACCTGTGAAGAGAAGGGGGGGTGGGGATTACCTAAAGTGGGAGAATTCAGTGTTCATACCGTTAGGCTGCAAGGTTCCAAGACAGAAAATGAGGTGCTGTTCCTCCAGTTTGCACTTGGGATTCTCCTGGCAGTGGAGGAGGCTGAGGACTGATATCAGTGATAGTGTGGGAGGGGGAGTTGAAGTGACTGGCAACGGGGAGATGCAGATCGCGGTTACAGACAGATCGCAGGTGTCTGCTAGTAGATGATATTCAGAGAGGTGCAGGTGAATCTCTGTCTCACCTGAAAGGACTGTTTGGGTCCCTGGATGGAGGTGATGGAGGTGGTGTAGGGGGACCTATGGCGGGGGCAGTGAAAAGTTCCCAGGGAGTGAGAGAGGTGGGGGGGAGGAGTGAACTAGGGTGTTGCGGAGAGAGCGGTCCCTGCAAAAGGCAGAAAGGGGTGGGGAGGGGAAGATGTGCTTGGTGGTGGGGTCCCGTCGGAGATGGCGGAAGTGGCGGAGAACCCTGGTACGTGAGCCTTCTCTAAAGATCTGCAGTCCTGATGGGACTCAGGGCCTTAAACCTGTACTGCCATTCTCACTTCATATTCTCTGATTACACTGAGGACCCAGCTGAACCTGCATCAGTGCCTTAGCTTTTTTGCTGCTGAAGCCATCACCCCCAGCCTTGGCTGTCTACAGACACCTATCTTCCAGTTGATACTATCCTCCACTCTCTGTGAACCAGTGCCCATCCTGAAACCAGTGCCCATCCTAAACTCTCCTGCCGTCTTCTTGCACCATCCCTCTCATCCCATGTTTTCTCCTGAGGTCCTTTCACCCAACCTATCTGTGTCGTCACTCTGGGCATTCCGATCAGTCTCATTCTCTCATTTGTTTCCCTGTAACCTGTTCCCTTTCACTTGCCCGCTAACCTCCTCACCAGCACTCCCCTGCTCCCTGACCCTCTTGGCATCCATCCATACCAGGGACAACGTACACATTCATCAATTCACCCGTGGGCAGGCACGGTAGCGTAGCAGTTAGCGTAACGCTATTACAGCGCCAGGGACCTGGGTTCAATTCCGGCTGCTGTCTGCGTGGGTTTCCTCCGGGTGCTCCGGTTTCCTCCCACATTCCAAAGACGTACGGGTTAGGAAGTTGTGGGCGTGCTATGTTGGCGCCGGAAGCGTGGCGACACTTGCGGGCTGCCCTCAGAACACTCCTTACGCAAAAGACACATTTCACTGTGTGTTTCGATGTACATGCGACTAATAAAGAAATCTTAATCTTAACTAGCCGGCATATCTTTGGGATGTGGGCAGAAACTAGATCACACAGAGGAAACCCACATGGTCAAAAGGAGAACGTGGACAGTCCGCACAGACAGCATCAGAGGTCAGGATCGAACCCAGATCTCTAGAGCTGTGAGGCAGCAGCACTAACTGCTTCACCCCATGTCGTCCAACACTTCAATCTTTAGCAATCTACCATGACCCAAAATCTTTGACTCTCGTCCTTGTAATTAAGAACACAGTACCTCACCCACTCCTTCTAACCAACCTCTCCAATATCATACATCCAAGTTCTCCATTCCACCTTCTGACTCATGAGAAACTTTACAAGGCTCTTTTTTAAGACTCTCCATCTTTGACTTCTTAAACCTAACGAATGACTAACATTTCACTCACCCTGCCAACTTCATCTTTGCTGCAGCCTTTACTTCACGTGCTGCTTTTTAACATTTACTTACGCTAAAGATGCCCTATAAATGCAAACTGAATTGAAGAAATTGCTCTAACCAAGAGGAAGACACCAGAGACGGTAGATGCTGGAATCTGGAGCAACACACAATCTGCTGGAGGAATTCACAGGCAGCATCTGTGGAGGCAAAGGAATTGCCGACGTCCTGATGCAGAGTTTCGACCTGAAACGCTGACAATTCCTTTCCCCCCACAGAAACTGCTTTACCCACTGAGTTCCTCCGGCGGGCTGCTTGTTGCTCTAATCAAGGCCCAATCTGTTTCTGAAGAAAGAGCTTCCACTTAGAAAGCACTTCTCATGGTATCAGGGTGCCTTGATATACTTTTCAGGTAATTAATTACTTTTGAACTGGAATCATTATTTCAGTGCAGGGAAATGCAACAGCCAATTTGCACACAAACAAAAATATGGAAAATACCACATTATGGTTTTCACAGACAAAAGCACTGCCAGGGATGGTGGTGGAGACAAATACGATAGAGGCGTTTAAGAGGCTGTTAGATGGGCAGAGAATGTAGGGATATGGACATTGTGTAGTCAGAAGGGATTAGTTTAATTGGGTGTCATTAACTTAATTAGTTTGGCACAACACTGTGGGTCAAAGGGCCTATTCCTGTGCTGTAATTCATAAATCAAAGTATTGAGTATAGGAGTTGGGATGTTATGGTGAGGTTGTATAAGACATTGGTGAGGCCAAATTTGGAGTATTGTGTGCAGTTCTGGTCACCTAACTATAGGAAGGATATCAGTAAGATTGAAAGAGTACAGAGGAGATTTACTAGAATGTTACCCGGTCTTCAGGAGTTGAGTTACAGGGAAAGATTGAACAGGTTAGGACTTTATTCCTTGGAGCATAGAAGATTTGATAAAGGTTTACAAAATTATGAGGGGTATAGACAGAGTAAATGCGAGTAGGCTCTTTCCATCTAGATTAGGAGAGATAAGTATGAGAGGACATGGCTTTAGGGTGAAAGGGGAAAGGTTTAGGGGGAACATTAGGGGGAACGTCTTCACTCAAAGAGAGTGATGGGAGTGTGAAATGAGCTGACATCTTACGTGGTAAATGCCCACTCACTCTCAAGTTTTAAGAATAAATTGGATAGATATATGGGTGGGAGAGACCTGGAGGGTTATGGACTGGGTGCAGGTCAATGGGACAAGCAGAATAAAGTTTTGGCACAGACTAGAAGGGCCAAATGGCCTGTTTTATGTGCTGTAGTGTTCTATGGTTCTAATGTTCTACGTTCTATGCACAAAAATCCACCGGGTTCACTAATATCCATCCAGGAAGGAAATCTCCCACCCTTACCCAGTCTGGCCTCCCTACAAGATCAGACCCACCGATGTGGTTGACTCTTAACTGTCTCCTCATCTTGGGGTTATTAGGAATGGAAGCGGCATAGAGACTGTAAGACAGAAAGGGCGGGTTGGTTTAGGAAGAAAGGTTGGATAGGTTAACTTGAGTTTTGAAGAATGAGAAGAGACTTGATTGAACCATATGATTTCCTGAAGGGTCTTAACAGGATGGATGTGTAAAAGATGCTTACTCTTCTGAGAGTCTAGAGCTTCTTAAAAATAAGGAGTCACAAGAGATGCTGGAAATCTGGAGCAACACACAAAAGACAGGTCAGGCAGGGAAATGAACAGTCGACGTTTTGGGTCGAGACCCTTCATCAGGACTAGAAAGAAAGAGGGCAGACAGCCAGTATACAAATGTGGGGGGGCAGGAAGGGGTGGAGCAAGAGCTGGCAGGGGAGGGGTTAAAAATAAGGGTCAGCCATTTAAGGTCAAGATGAGGCAAATTTTTTTCTCTCATTGGTTTGTGAATCTTTGGAACTCTATTCCTAAGAGCTTGGTAGAAGCAGAGTCTTTGAATATTTTAAGGTCGACAGATATTTGAGAAGCAGAAGGGTTGCTAGAGCAGGTGGGAATATGGAGTCGAGGGTACAGATCAGTCATGATCTCATCGAGTGGCAAGAGTAGGCTGGAGAGGCTGAAAGGACAATTCCTGCTCCTAATCCGCATGTCTGTTAATCTGAGTTAAATCTTGTTGGTCATTAGGATCAGTGTGAGGCTTTGCCAATCAAAATGCAGGTCAATTAGTGAAACAAGGGGACTGACTGCAATGGTTCAGGGTTTGCTGAAGTGTGTTGTGATGCAGAGAAGCTGCAAGGGATATTGACAGGTTAAAGGAGTGTGCAAAAATCTGACAGATGGAGAACAATATGGAGAAATGTGAGATTATCCTTTTTTTGTTGGAAAAACAGAATTTTTTTTTAAAAGGTGGGAGAGTGTGAAATGTCGGTACTTAGAGAGATCTGGGTGTGCTTGTGAAGGAACTGCAGAAAGTTAACATACAGTTACAGCAAGCATTTAGAAAAACAAATTTTAATTTGATCTTCATTGCAAAAGTCTTGCTATATTGCAGAGTCTCACTGCAATTGTATCGGCCTTTTATATATAGCCCCTCTGCTCTTCCAGTCCAAATGAAGGGTCTCGACCTGAAATATCGACTGTTCATCTCCCTCCACAGATGTTGCCCAACCCCACTGAGTTCCTCCAGCAGCTCGTTTTTTTGCTCCAGATTCCAGCATCTGCATCTCTTGTGTGTCTCTCTCTCTAGATCCCCACCATCCAGGCCAAGCCATCTTCTCACAGCTACCACCAGGCAGGAGGTACAGAAGCCTGAAGTCCCACACCACCAGGTTCAAGAACAGCTATTTTCCTTCAATCATTTGGTTCTTGAAACAATTGGCAAAACCCTGATCACCACAGTTTAGTAACACTATGACCACTTTGCACTAAAGTGGACTGTTTTTTTGTTCTAAATGTGTTTTTTCTTGTAAAAATTGTGTTTATGTTGAAGTTATGTTTTTCTTGTGAATGCTGTTTATCTGATGCTATTGTGCCTGTGATGCTGCTGCAAGTAAGCTTTTCATTGCACCTGTGCACACATGGACTTGTGCAGATGACAATAAACTCAACTTTGACTTTTAATATTGCCAATAGTTTTAGTCTCCTCACCCAACTAAAGGACTACTTGCTTTTGAGGAAATGCACTGAAGGTTTGCTATGCCAATTTCTGGGTTGCTGGGAAAGATTAAATATTCCTCAGTGAACAGAAGAAATCAGAGGTGATCTCACTGAAATACATCAATAATAAATAAAATTCAGAGCGTGAGAAGATTTTGGGAGGGTGCAGAGTTCAGGATGAGGGGGTGACAATCTCAACTAGGAGTAGGTTATTTAGGACTGAGATGGGGAGAAAATTCTTCACATTAATCTGTGGATTCTGTATGGTGGTGGTTTGCACATGCTCATCCATTCAAGGTAGACCTCGACATCAAGAGAAATCTGGAGTATTGTGTTGGTGTACAAGATGATCAAAAATCAGCTGCAATCTTACTAAATGGAAGACCAGCTCAATGAGTGACTGGGCTGTTTCTGCTGCCTTATTATGCTCCTGTGTTCTTTTTCCATGTTCCCTCTTCCAAGATCAGTCATAGCAGACTTCTTGCTTGCTCAATAAGGCATAAGGCATCTGTCCAGATACAGGGTTTCAACCCGAAATGTCGACAATTCCTTTCCTCCCACAGATGCTGCTCGACCCGCTGAGTTCCTCCAGCAGATTGTTTTGTTGCTCCAGATTCCAGCATCTGCAGTCTCTGGTGTCTCCAAGGCAGAGGGCAAGTTTCCCTACTGATGAACTGGGCTACTGATGCAGAAAGAAAGTTTTAAAGAGCATGTCACTGTCCCTGCCTTTTACAGGGACAAGTGGTGGACAAGACTCCTCTTTCAAAATGGGTTCTTAAGAAGAGGTTCCACATGAAAGAGACCACTGATGGCCTCTTTGAAAGGAATCACTGGATCCTTAAATTAAACAAGTTGGGAATACCCAAGGGACCCAGAGTGAAAGACTCAGCTGAATAGGTACAGATAAGGGAAGTACAGCAATGAAAGAAACAAAGTCCCTGACTCCAGCACAATTGCTTTATTTACAAATGAAAGAACTACCTGGTCTCCTTCCCAGACCAAATCCTGAGGGAAAATGTACATTACTTCACTCAGGACAGTGAAGATAACCAAGATTGTGGCTGGGGCCTCAGAGATCCAAGCTTACAATGTATTTCATTACCTCAGTAATGATACAAAAACCAGAGAAGATGATAGCTTGAACCTGAAATTTGTTTTTATGCGAGAAGATAGAGTCTGCCTTTTCAATTTCAAGTGCTTAAGTAACAGTTGAGGTAACTCTCTGACTCAATGGACTGTAATCTGCTCAACCATATTCTCCTTTCAGGGAAATTTCTGTTTTCAAGAAGAAAACATCTCCAGAGTCTGAATCCCTTGCACATCCTTCATATCTTTTGTCCTAACAATCACAGCCTTGCCTAAAGTGCTTATACCCTTACCTCTAGAATTCCCTCCCTAAAGCACGTACTTGATGGACCGAAGGGCCTGTTTCCGTGTTGAATGACTCTTAAAGAAAAGTATATAGAACGAGCTGCCAGAGGAAGTGGCTGAGGCAGGTACAATAACAATATTTAAAAAGCACTTGGACAGGTACGTAGATAGGAAAGGTTGAGAGGGATATGGGCCAAACGCGGCAAATGGGACTGGCTTAGATGGGAATCTTGGTTGGCACGGACCAGTTGGGCTGAAAGGCCTGTTTCCATGCTGTATGACTCCATTTGTCATCCCTAAGGGATTTCTATTGAGAAATTTGGGGAGGAAATTGAATGACCCAGTCAGAAACCTTTTCTCATTTGTACTTATGCTCTGATGGAAATAGCAACAATGCGTTAAACTCACCAGAAGCCACAACTAAGTGAACAGAAATGACAACAATGTCATGAAATTGTTTATAGAGCTCCATGTGGTAAACTAGAAAGACCCTAATTTTGGCTTTGTGGTTGAGTTTTGTGCCATCAACCTAGCCTTGCAAATATGCAGGCTTGAGGCGCCTGGGGAGATATTGTTGATGGAGGGTGAAAGCGCTGGGCTCTGTCCCCAGCCCACGTCAGCTGTGGTCGCTCAGTGGTAGCCCTCTCACTTCTGCCCCTCTCCACAGGCACGAGCACGCAATCTAGGCTGACGTTCCAGTGTAGTACTGAGGGAGAGTGCACCCAGATATACAACAGGGAAACAGGTCCTTCAGCCCACCAAGTCCATGCTGAGCGTCAAGTACCTATGATACTAATCCCATTTACCAGCACTTAGTCATAGAGTAATACAGCATGGAAACAGGCCCTTCGGCCCAACTCATCCATGCTGACTCTGGTGCCCACCAAGCTAGTCCCATTTGCCCATGTTTGGCCCATATCCCTCTAAACCTTTCCTGTCCATGTAAATATCCAAATGTCTTTAAAATATTATTGTCCCTGCCTCAAACACTTCCTCTGGCAGCTCATTCCATATATGCACCACCCTCTGCATGAAGAAGTTGCCCCTCGGGTCCCTTTTAAATCTTTCACCTCTCACCTTAAACCTATGTCCTCTGATTTTTGGTTCCCTTTCCTTGGGGAAAAAAAAATGTTCTATGGGCTTCGGAGACACAAAGAACTGCAGATGCTGGAAATCTGGAATCCTGATGAAGGGTCTCGACCCGAAATGTCGACTGTCCATTTTCCTCCATAGGTGCTGCCTGACCTGCTGAGTTCCTTCAGTTTTTTGTGTGTTGTTCTATAGTCTTTGATGCCTTGATGATTCAAGTGCTCATGTAGATACTTAAATACAGTAAGAGTCTCTGACTCCACTGCCCACTCAAGGCAGTGCATACCAGATTCCAACCACCTTCTGGTTGAAAAAAGTCCTCATCAGATCCCGTCTGTACTGTTGGATGTGCCACCTTCGTTATGACATGTTAAGTGATATGGTGTAGGTGTAGAAGGTTAGGTGTAGGTGTAGAAGATTGTTTCGGTGTAGATCTGATTGCACTGTGTAAGAGAGAAGGGGAGATCTCCTGTTGATTTTGCCAATATTTATCCTTCAACCAACATAACCCATAAGATATAGGAACAGAATTAGGCCATTTGGCCCATCGAACTTGTTCCGTCATTCAATCATGGCTGATTTTTTCAACCACATTCTCCCGCCTTCTTCCTGTAACCCTTAACCCCCTCACCAATCAAGAACCTATCAATGTCTGCCATAAATACACCCAATGACTTGGCCTCCACAGCCCTCTGTGGCGACAAATTCCACAGATTCACCACCCTCTGGCTGAAGAAATTCCTCCTCAGCTCAGTTTTAAAGGGACATCCCTTTATTCTGAGGCTGTGCCCTCGGATCCTAGACTCTCTATCCAGAACTTACAGTCACAGATAAACCGTTCTGATCTTGTCTTCACTTATGGGATGGGACTGTTCTTTGAGTATTAGAGGAGTGATTAAGATATCTTTATTAGTCACATGTACATCCAAACACACAGTGAAATACATCTTTTGTGGAGAATGTTCTGGGGGCAGCCCGCAAGTGCCGCCACGCTTCCGGTGCCAACTAGCATGCCCACAACTTCCTAACCTGTACGGAGGAAACCAGAGCACCCGGAGGAAACCCATGCAGTCACGGGGAGAACGTACAAACTCCTTACAGACAGCGGCCAAAATTGAACCCAGGTCGCTGGTGCCGTAATAGTGTTATGCTAACCGCTACACTACCGTGCCTGCCCATTACATTTCACAGAAGTCCTTTAATGGTTGTATAGCACTTTAGGGAATCTTGAACAAGAGTTAATAAGGCAAATGGTATGCTGGCTTTCACTATAAAACTCTGGTTAGGTCACATCTGGAGTATTGCATTCAATTCTGTCCGCCCCATTGGAGGCTTTGGGGATGGTGTCGGAAGGTTTACCAGGATGCTGCCCAGATTGGAGGGCATGTGCTATAGAGGTTTAGAACATTATGAGAGGCATAGGTAGAGTAGACAGCTGGTAAATTTTTCCCAGGGTCAAATTGTCTAATACTAGAAGCAATGCATTTAAGGTGAGTGGGGGTAAGTTTAAAGGAGATGTGCGGGGCAAGTTTTTTTACACAGAGAGTGGTGGGTGTGTGGAATGCGCTGCCAGGGGTGGTGGTGGAGGCAGATATGACAGACCCATTTAAGAGGCTTTTAGATAGGCACATGACTATGCAGAGAATGGAGGGATATAGACCATGTGCAGAAAGAAGAAATTAGTTTAATTAGGTGGCATTAGCTTAATTGGCATAACATCATGGGCTGAAGAGCCTGTTCCTGTGCTGTAACTGTTCTATGTTCTACTGGAGGGCCACAATACAACCCCACGATTTAAAAAGGGGAAAAGCAGTGAATTACAGAACCGTGGGCCTAAAATCAGTGGAAGATAAAACACTAGAATCTGATAATTAAGATGCAATCACAGAATGCTTGGAAAGCTTAAACAGGTTTTGACAAGGTCATTATTTTTATGAAAGGGAAGCCATGCTTAACAAATCTACTGGAGTTTTTCTGAGAATGTAATCCGTGGCATAGATAAGGGAGACCCAATGAATGTGCTGCAATTAGACTATCAGAAGTCCATTGATAAGGTTCCATGGGTCTTTATCTGGGTGGCAGTCAGTGATTGGGCTCCAGCTATTCACAACATAGATTAATGATTTCGATGGGAACTAAATGCAACATAGAACATAGAACATAGAACAGTACAGCACAGTACGGGCCCTTAATCCCACGATGTTGTGCCGAACTATATGAACACCTCCTCCATGATCAATCTAACCCTTCCCTCCTGCACAGCCCATAACCCTCCATTTTTCTTACTTCCATGTGCCTATCTAAGAGCCTTTTAAATGTCTCTGTTGCATCAGCCTCTATAACCACACCTGGCAGTGCGTTCCAGGCACCCACCACTCTTCCCTCTAAAGAATCTACCTCTGACATCTCCCCTGAACATTCCTCCTCTGACCTTAAACGGATATCCTCTGGTATTGGCCATTGTCACCCTGGGGCTGGCTGTCCACACTATCTATGCCCCTCATAATCTTATACACCTCTATCATCACCCCTCATCCTGCGTCGGTCCAAAGAGAAAAGCCCGAGCTCACTCAATCTTTCCTCATAAGACATGCTCTCCAATCCAGGCAGCAGGCTGGTAAATCTCCTCTGCACCTTCTCTAAAGCTTCCACATCCTTCCTATAATGAGGTGACTAGAACTGAACACAATATTCTAAGTGTGGTCTAACCAGAGCTTTCTAGAGCTGCAACATTACCTCGCAGCTCTTGAACTCAGTCCTCTGACTAATGAAGCCAGCACACCACACACCTATTTAACCACCCTGTCAACTTGCGCGGCAACTTTGAGGGATCTATGGACTTGGACCCCAAGATCCCTCTGTTCCTGCACACTGCTCAGAATCCTGCCATTCACCTTGTACTCCGCCTTCATGTTCATTCTTCCAAAGTGTATCACTTTACACCTTTCCAGATTGAACTCCATCTGCCACTTCTCCATCCAACTCTGCACCCTGTCTATATCCTGTTATAACCCACGACAACCTTCTACACTATCCACAACCCCTCCAACTTTCGTTTCATCTGCAAATTTACTAACCCATCCCCAATTCCTCATCCAAGTCATTTATAAAAATCACAGAGATTAGGGGTCTGAGAACAGATCCCTGCAGAACACCACTGGTCACCGACCTCCAGGCAGAATACGCTCCATCTACTACTACCCTCTGCCTTCTGTGGGCAAGCCTATTCTGAATCAAGTCTCCATGGATCCCATGCCCCATGACTTTCTGGATGACCCTACCATGGGGAATCTCGTCTAACTCTTTACTAATGTCCATATACACCACATCCACTGCTCTACCTTCATCTATTTGTATTGTCACCTCCTCGAAAAACTTAATTAGGCTTCATGATATGCCCCTCACAAGGCCATGTTGACTATCCCTGATAAGACTATGGTCTGCAAATGCTCCTAAATCCTATCCCTAAGAATCCTCTCCAATAGCTTGCCCACCACTGACGTAGAACTCACTGGTCTATAATTCCCAGGATTATCCCTATGACCTTTCTTGTACAACAGAACAACATTTGCCATCCTCCAATCCTTTGGTACCACTCCTGTGGCCAGGGAGGATGCAAATACCATTGTCAACACCCCAGCAGTCTCTTCCCTCGCTTCCTGTAGTAACCTGGGGTATATCCTGTCTGGTCCTGGGGACTTATCTATCCTAATGTTTTTCAGAAGCTCCAACACTACCTCTTTCTTAACCTCGACATGCTCCAGCACATTAGACTGTTCTATGCTCACCTCACATTCATCAAAGTCCCTCTCCTTAGTGAACATTGAAGCAAAATATTCATTAAGGACTTGCCCTACCTCCTCCGCCTCCAGGCACACATTTCCCCCTTTATCCCTGATCAGTCCTACCCTCACTCTAGTCATTCTCCTGTTCCTCACATACGTGTAAAATGCCTTGGGGTTTTCCTTAATTCTACTCACCAAGGCTGCCTCACATCCCCTTCTAGCTCTCCTAAGCCCCTTCTTAAGCTCCTTCCTAGCTACCTTATAATTCTCAAGAGGCCTGTCTGATTTTTGCTTCCTAAAACATAAGTATGCTTCCTTTTTCCTCTTGATGAAATATTTCACCTCTCTTGTCAACCACGGTTCCTTTACCCTATCATCCTTTCCCTGTCTCAGTGTGACAAACCTACCCAGAACCCCATGCAAGTGTTCCCTAAACAGCCTCCATATTTCTTCTGTGCATTTCCCTGAGAACATCAGTTCCCAATTTACGCTCCCAAGATCCTGCCTAATACCGTCATAATTAGCCCTCCCCCAATTAAAAACTTTCCCATGTCATCTGCTCCTATCCCTGTCCATGGCTATGCGAAAGGCCAGGGAGTTGTGGTTGCAATCTCCGAAACACTCACCCAAGGAGAGGTCTGTCACCTGACCAGGTTCATTGCCAAGTACCATATCCAGTATGGCCTCTCCTCTAGTCGGCCTGTCCACATACTGTATCAGGAATCCTTCCTGGATACACCGAACAAATTCTGCCCCAACTAAACCTTTTGCACTAAGGAAGTGCCAATCAATATTGGGGAAGTTGAAGTCACCCATGACAACAACCCTGTTATTTTTGCACCTTTCCAAAATCTGCCTGCTTATCTGCTCTTCAGTGTCCTGGTGGCTACTGGGGGGCCTATAGAATACTCCCAATAGAGCGATTGCTCCCTTCCTGTTTCTAACTTCTACCCACACTGACTCAGTAGACGATCCCTCCCAGGACATCCTCCCTTTCTGCAGCTATGGTACTATCCCTGATCAGCAAAGCCACTCCCCCACATTTTTTTACCTCCTTCCCTGTCCCTTTTGAAACATCTAAACCCTGGGACATCAAGCAGCCAGTCCTGCCCTTGGGACAGCCAAGTCTCTGTAATTCCATGTACTGATCCATGCTCTGAGTTCATCACCCTTACTCTTAATACCTCCTCGCATCAAAGTGAAGATACTTCAACCCATCCAACTGACTGCATTTATGACCTATCCACTGTCTATCCTTCCTCACAGCCTCTCCACATAATGCATCTACCTTTACACCAACTGCTCCATCACCTGACCTATCACTCTGGTTCCCATCCCCCTGCCAACCTAGTTTAAACCCTCCCCAACAGCTCGAGCAAACCTGCCCGCAAGAATATTGGTCCCTCTCCAGTTCAGGTGTAACTCGTCCCTTTTGTACAGGTCGTACCTTCCCCAGAAGAGATCCCAGTGATCCACAAATCTGAAACTCTGCCCCCTGCACCAGCCTCACATTTGTCTGCTGTATCTCCCTATTCTTACCCTCACGGCACATGGCACAGGCAGCAATCCAGAGATTACCACCCTTGAGGTCCTGATTTTTACCTTCCTTCCTAACTCCCTATATTCCTCCTTCACAACCGCATCCCTTTTCCTATCTATGCCATTGGTAACAATGTGAACCATGACTTTTGGCTGCTCTTCCTCCCCCTTAAGAACGCTGTGGAATCGATCCAACACCTAACACAAAAGCTGGCAGGTGGGGGTTGGAATGTGAGAGGTGAGGAGATGCAAAGAGGTTCCAATCTGGTTTAGGCTAGACAGATGAGTGGGCAAATGCACGGCAGATGCAGATTAGTGTGGATTAATGAGAGATTACACACTTTGGCTCTAAAAAGGCAGATTATTATTGTAATGGTGACAGATTGGGAAAAAGGAAGGTGCAACAAGACCTGAGTGTCCTTGTACACCAGTCGCTGAAAGCAAGTGTTCAAGCACATCAGGCAGTTAAGAAAGCAAATGGTAGGTTGACCTTCATTGAGTCCAGGAGCAAGGATAACCTACTGCAGCTGTATAGAGCCTTGGTGAGACCCCATCTAGAGTTTTATGGTCTCCTTTTCTGACCAAGAAGGGACTGTAAAAAAGATTTGCCAGGGTAATTGCTGGGATGGCAGTACTGACGTATGAGGAGAGATTGGGACGGTTAGCCCCGTATTCACTGGAATATAAGAACGACAATGGATCTTACTGAAACATACAAACATCTTGAAGTGCTCTACAGGATGGACGCAGAGGAGATGCTTCCCCTGGATGAGCAGTCCAGAACTGAACTCATGGTCAGAATAAAGGGGAGGCATATCGGACAATGAAGAGAAATTTCTTCACACAGCTGGTCAATCCTTGGGATTCTCTGTCTGGAGCACCGCGGAGGTTGGATAGGAAAGGTTTAGAGGGATATGGGCCAAGTGCAGGTATATGGGACTAGCTCAAGGAGGCACCTTGGTCAGCACAGATGAGTTGGGCCGAAGGGCCTGTTTCTGTGCTGTACAACTCTATGACCCATAGAGTTTTTTTCAAGACAGAAATCAATAAATTTTTTGATATTAAAGGAATCAAGGGATACGGAGGCAGGGCAGGAAAATAGAGCTGAGGCAGACATCATGGGCTGATGGTCTAGTTCCGGTGCTCTACTGTTCTATGTTCTATAACCTCTTCAATGTAGGTCAGCCGTGATCTTGATGAATGGTGAAACAGACTCACAGGGCCAGATGGTTGATTCCTGTTATGTTCTTATGAGCTTTGCAATGTATCTCATCTGTGCTGTACCTGTCCTGGGAGAGTTTGATAGGACACTGTTGAGGGAGCTTTATTTCGTACCTAACCCATGCTGTACCTGCCCTGGGAGTGTTTGACATAACAGAGTTGAGGCAGCTTTACCTCATATCTAACCTGTGCCATCTCTACTCTGGGAACGTGTGATGGGACAGGGTAGAGGGAAATCTTTATCTAACATGTGCTGTACCAGTCCTTGTACTGTTTATTGCAACTGTGTAGATGGAGCTTCAGTCTGAATCTACCCCTTGCTGTACCTGCCCTGGGAGCATTTGATGGGACAAAGTAGTGGGACTTTTTACTCCATGTCTCATCCCTGCTGCAACAGGCTGGGGGATGTTTGATGGGACCTGGTAGAGGGAGCTGTACCCTGTACCTAACCCATGCTGCCCTTGCCCTGGGAGTGTGTGATGAGAGAAATTTACTCTGCGATAACCTGAACTGCAATTGCACAGGGAATACTCAATAGACGCGTCGGGCGATACAGGATGATGGAACGTTAAAAATTTCCTACAATACCAGGACATTTTACCAAGGTATTTCTGACGGATATTAATGGCCTTGGGTCAAAAATATCAGGTATGAGTTAGCTGACAAGGACTGGAAGTAGATTTGGCTGGAGTACATCAGCACAGAGGTAGGACGGAATGATCTATGTTTGTGTTATAATGACTTTGACGTTCTACCTACCTGCTAAAACCAGGCAAGTATAGAGGCATGAAGAGAGTTGCAGGAACACTCACCTCAGTAAGTCCCACATGCTGCTTCTTGATGACATTTTGTAAACAGTTGCTTAGTGTCCTGGTCATCAGGAGATTGGTCGACTTTCGGATCATGTCATCTACTTCCGTTGAGCTGGAAAAAAAAATGTTTTCTCTTTCAATTCCCTTAGCATTTCGGCGTCACTCCCAAATTATGGTCGCAGTGAATGTTGTGCTCATTAAGATGCGGTTAATTTTGAGAAACTGAGCACATTCCTTCTCAGGCACGCAGTGTCAACATCAAGAGTTTCCAGATCAGGAACAACACTGAATCACTTCTTCCACACCACCCTCCCCCCCCCGCCGCCCCCCCCGCCCAGTCTATCCCAGTCCAAAAATCCCATACCACCCCCACCACACCTGCAACTGGTGTCTCTTATGGTGCCGGCCGTGAATTGTCGTTTTGTTTATTCTGTCGTGTAGGTAATGTTAACTTATGTGGGGTAAGGATTGAGATGGAGGAAGAAATAAGTTGGAAAGGCAGATGTAGTGAATACTGGCATATGAATTAGTTATAACATGAAATAACATGTTAATTTAAGTTTATGTTTACTAATGTTTCTACTGTACTGTGTTGCTGCTGCAAAAAACTGATTTTCATGGCATTCATACCCTGTGTATGTATGCCTAGAACTACAAACTTGAATGTATTCTTGCCTCTAAGCTAAAATCCATCGATTCAAGTATCGTTTCAGCCTTGAACATAAAGTGAGACAGTCAAACCTATTTTGTCATTCAATCAGATGAAGGTCTCCTACTCTATTTGCCCAAATTTGATTCAAACGCCAGTACTCACTACATCTGCCTTTCCAAATTATTTATTCCTCTATCCCAGTCCTTACCCCACAATCTTCCCAACATCTGCAATGAACAGCCTGGTTTGCTGGAATGCCATTAAGTTGTGACTTGGATAAAAGGGTGGGCATACAAGATTTAGGGGGGGTAAATTTGGAGGAACAGTGTGTTGTGGAGAATATTCAAACCACTGCTGCTCTCTACTTCATGTCAATGCCTGCCATTAGCTCCACTATTGTGACAGCAGTGGAAAGTGAAGTAAATGGACATTGGTTTTGTACCAGTTGGGCAGTATCCACGTTCCTCACAAAGAATATGTTTAGAAATTCAATCAAAGTAATAAAACTGGGTAGAACTGTAGAAGGATGCTCAGAAACTGCAAAATGACTTCAACACACAAGTAGAACAAACAAATTAATTTTGGACAGATGTAAATCATTACACAGAAGATGCATAAATAAGCAACATGCATATTTCATGAACTGCATTACATTGTTAAGAGAGACTTAGGCGCCTAAGCTGACTGTTCCACCAAAGCCAATGTAGAAGAGTGTGGCCAAGAGTGTGGAACAAATCACAGGAAGTTATGATAAAACTGTACAGTGGTCAGCCCCAGCCTGGGTCTCATCTCAAGGCGTGGTCCCCAAGACACAAGCAAGCCACTGAAGAGCTAGGAGCAATGTGGCAAGAACCCACAGGGCTGACCTGAGACCAAGGGCTTGTGCATTTCAGTTTGGAAAGGTGGCGTGAAAGGCAAGATCAGATCTCTTTATTAGTCACATGTACATCGAAACACACAGTGAAATGCATCTTTCGCGTAGAGTGCTAGTCCCATTTGCCTGTGCTTGGCCCACATCCCTCTAAACCTTTCCTATCCATGTACCTGTCCAAGTAGCTTTTGTTGTCAGTATACCTGCCTGAAGCTCTTCCTCTGGCAGCTCATTCCATATACGGACAACCCTTTGGGTGAAAATATTGCCCCTTGGGTTCCTATTAAATTTCTTCCCTCTCACCTTAAACCTATACCCTCTAGTTCTCGATTCCCCGACTCTGGGAAAACGACTGTGTGCATTCACCCTATCCATGCCCCCCTTGATCTTATACACCTCTTTAAGATCATCCCTCATTCTCCTACCCTCCTACGCAAAAAGTCCCAATCTGCTCAACCTCTCTCCATAACTCAGCCCCTCGAGTCCCAGCAACATCCTTGTAAATCTCCTCTGCACTCTTTCCAACTAACGGCATCTTTCCTATAACAGGGTGAACAAAACTGAACACAATATTCAAAATATGCCCTCACCTACGTCTTGTACAACTGCAACATAACGTCCCAACTCCTATACTCAATGCCCTGACTGATGAAGGCCAACATGCCCAAAACCTTCTTCACGACCCCATCTACTTGTGACGCCACTTTCAGGGAGCCATGGACTTGTATTCATAGGTCTCTCTGTTCTACAACACTCCCCAGGGTACTACTGTTCACTGTGAAAGTCCTACCCTCATTTGTCTTCCCAAAATGCAGCACCTTGTACATATCCTGATCTAAATATAATTAAAAGCATTCCACCTCAAAAGGGGACGAGCTTTCCTGGAAAAAATAACAGGAAGGATCAAGCTCGTCCCAACCTATGCCTTGTGTTTGTCTCCTACACAATCCCCGCAGCCACACGAAACACTTGCAGCCTCGATGGGCTCCACTGAACGGGATGCCTCGCTGTCGTGGCACCCTGCAACACACCACGGTCCGCAGAAATCAACTAGCCCTCAGGTGACAGATCCTCAGTCCTGCCACTCTGAAGGCTTGCGGTGTGGAAGGCTCTTTTAAGCAGATATATATTAAAAAAAAGTTGTGATAGATTGAATAACTTTCAAACATTAAAATATTTTTGAAAAAGTTAAAAAAATAAATTGACTTACTACTTTCAACTGATATAAATGTGCCGCTATTCCCCTTTACTATGCCATTGAAATGAGTGCAGACACAGGACATGGCAGATGCTGGAACCTAGTGCAACAAACAACTTGCTGGAGGAACCCGGCAGGTCAGGCAGCATCTGTGGGGGGAAGGACCTGATTGTCCTGACGCAGGGTTTTGACCCAAAAACGTTGACAATTTGTTCCTCCCCCTCAGATGCTGCTCGACCCGCTGAGTTCCCCCAGCAGATTGTGTGTTGCTCCATGCAGATGAGTCTTTGGCATGCCAGTCATGACTGGTGTAGAGCTGGATGCCCCAATATTCAGTGCATGCAGACCTTCAGATGCACTCCATTTGGAACAGGGCAGGCACGGTAGTGTAACGATTATCATAATGCTGTTACAGCGCCAGCGACCCAGGTTCAATTCCGGCTGCTGTCTGTAAGCAGTTTGTACGTTTTCCCCTGACATCCCCACTTATACCTTCCTCCAATCACCTTAAAATTATGCCCCCTCATGTTAGCCATTTTCGCCCTGGGAAAAAGTCTCTGACTGTCCACTCGATCTATGCCTCTTATAATCTTGTACACCTCTATCAAGTCTTCACTCATCCTCCTTCTCTCCAAAGAGAAAAACCCGAGCCCACTCAAACTATCCTCATGTTCTCTGCTTCTGTGTCTGATGGTCAGGCTGACCAGCATGTCGGTGTTGGCCAGTGGTCATTCACAGAACCAGCTGGATGAAGAGGAGCTTGGTCTTGTTCACGTGCACATTGACCAAGTGTGTGAAAGTTGGTCAGGAAGATCAGGGGATTGCGCTGTGGGTTACAAATCCCCAGAACTGATTTATGCCAGTCCAGCATTTGATTCCCACAAACACCGTGTGTCCCCAACCTGGCCATCATTTCCATGGATTCAAACATTCATCCTGCCTCAGGAAATAAATCCCACCAATCAGCAGAATGACTCTTTGAGCTGCACAATTGTTGTAAATACAAATCCAAACGTACAGTTACTCCATGATCAAGTAATAGAGAGATGGGTCACAGACTCATAGGGTCACAGTTATACAGCATGGAAATAGACCCTTCAACCCAACTCGTCCATGCCGACTGTGTTGCCCAGCGAGCTAGTCCCATCTGCCCATGTTTGGCCCATAGCCCTCTAATCCTCTCCTTTCCTAGTGGGGATGCAGCTCAGTGGGCGAGCGCATGCTTCGCATGTATGAGGTCCCGGGTTCAATCCCCGGCATCTCCACACTGGTAACAGAGTATTTCAGGGCAGGCACGGTAGCGTAGTGGTTAGTATAACGCTTTACAGTGCCAGCGACATGGGTTCAATTCTGGCCACTGTCTGTAAGGAGCTTGTATGTTTTGCCCGTGTTTGTGTGGGTTTCCTCCGGATGCTCCGGTTTCCTCCCACATTCAAAAGACGGACAGGTTAGGGAGTTGTGGGCATGCTATGTTGGCGCCGGAAGCGTGGCGACACTTGCGGGCTGCCCCCAGAACACTCGACGCAAAAGATGCATTTCACTGTGTGTTTCGATGTACATGTGACTAATAAAGATACTTTATTCATGTACTTATCTAGATGGCTTTTAAACGTTGCTAATGTGCCCACCTCAACCACTATTTCTGGCAGCTCATTCCAAATACGCACCACCCTTTGCGTGAAGAAGCTGCTCCTGATGTCCCTTTTAAACCTGTCGCCTCTGATCTAAACATCTCCCCCTCCCCCACCCACCTACCTTCCCCCTATCACCTGAACTCACCTATCCAATGCCTGCGTGTGCTCCTCCCCCTCCCCTCACTTTCTTATTCTGGCTTCTGCCCTCTTCCTTTCCAGTCCTGATGAAGGGTCTCGGCCCAAAACGTTGACTGTTCATTTCCCTCCATGGATGCTGCCTGACCTGCTGAGTTCCCCCAGCACTTTTTGTGTATTGCTTCAGATTCCAGCATCTGCAGAATTATTTGTGTCTCTGTTAAACCTATGCCCTCTTGTTTTTAGCAGCCCCTCCCTGGGAAAAAGACTATGTGTTTTCACCTTGTCCATGCCCCTCATGATCTTATAAGACCATAAGACATAGGAGAAGAATTAGGCCATTTGACCCATCGAGTCTGCTCTGCCATTCGATCACGGCTAATTTATTTGTTCCTCTCAACCCCATTCTCCTGCCTTCTCCCCATAACCTTTGACACCCTTACCAATCAAGAACCTATCAACCTCCACTTTATATACACCCAATGACTTAGCCTCCTCAGCCGTCTGTGGTAACGAATTCCACAGATTCTCCACCCTCTGGCTGAAGAAATTCCTCCTCATCTCTGTTCTAAAGTGACGGCCTTTCATTATGAGGCTGTGCCCCCCCGGTCCTAGACTTCCCCACTACTGGAAACATCCTCTCCACGTCCACTCTATCCAGGCCTTTCAACGTCTGAAGGTTTACCTCTACTTTTATCAGGTCTGTCATTCAATCCCCTTTGCCTTCCAACTAACCCTTCCAACTTTTCCTTACTTTCTAAATTATCGGCCATCGATCTGAAACCTGGTCTGGGTTTCTCTCTCCACAGATGCTAGACTGCATTGGGAGTCAACGGAGGAGATTGCTGGGACCCTGAAGGATATTTTTGCATCTTCGTCAGCCATGGGTGAAGACGTGGATAACTGGGACTAAAGCACACAGACTTTCTTCCCAACTGCAGGAACACCTTCACCAGAAGGACTGCAAAGGTTCAAGAAGACGGCTCACCACCACCTTATCCTAGGGATGGGCAGTAAATGCTTGCCAGTGACACCCAGATTCCTAAAGTGAATAAAAAAACATGCCCTAGAGTTCACATACAGGTTGCTGTGGAGATAGGAGATGAACTGGTCATCATCTTCCCAAATTTCATGGATTCTTTATAGATGCACCATAGAAAACATCCTACCCAGATGTATCTATGTCTATCCTAACACATGAGGAACGTTTGATGGCTCTGGGCCTGTACTCGCTGGAGTTTAGAAGGGTGAAGGGGGATCTCATTGAAACCTAACAAATATTGAAAGGCCTGGATAGAGTGGACGCGGAGAGGATGTTTCCAGTAGTGGGAGAGTCTAGGACCAGAGGGCACAGCCTCAGAATAGAAGAACATCCCTTAGAACAGAGATGAGGAAGAATTTCTTTAGCCAGTGGGTGGTGAATCTGTGGAGTTCACTGCCACAGACAGCTGTGGAGGCCAAGTCATTGGGTATATTTAAAGCGGAGGTTGACAGGTTCTTGATTAGTAAGGACGTCAAAGGTTACGGGGGAAAGGCAGGAGAATGGGGTTGAGAGGGAAAAATAAATCAGCCAAGATCGAATGGTGGAGCAGACTCAATGGGCTGAATGGCCTAATTCTGCTCCTATGTCTTATGGTCTTATGGATGCATCACAGCTTGGTACGGCAACTGCTCTGCCTGTGACAGCAAGAAGCTGCAGAGAGTTGTGGACACAGCTCAGCACATCACAGAAACCAAGTCTCCCCTCCATGGACACTTGTCTACGCTTCTCGCTGCCTCGGTAAAGCAGCCAGCATAATCAAAGACCCTACCCACCAGGGTCATTCTCTCTTCTCGCCTCTCCCATCGGGCAGAAGATCCAAAAGCCTGAAAGCACGTACCCCCAGGCTCAAAGACAGCTTCTACCCTGCTGTTATAAGACGACTGAACGGTCCCTTAGTACAATAAGATGGACTCTTGACCTCACAATCTACCTCGTTATGGCCTTGCACCTAATTGTCTGCCTGCACTGCACTTTCTTTGTAGCTGTTACACCTTATTCTGCATGCTGTTATTAGAACCATAGAACACTACAACAATTGTTTTCCCTTGTACTACCTCGATGTACTGTTGTAATGAAATGATCTGTATGGGTGGCATGCAAAACAAAGTTTTTCACTGTACCTCGGTACATGTTACAATAATAAACCAATTTACCAACTGACCACATAATAGTCTTGCTGGTAAAATTAGATCCAATGGAATAAAATGAATAGTGTCAACTTTCATTTAAAATTGGCCACCTCATTTTAGGCCTAGTGAAAACCTCAGGTGCAAAAAAGATTTATTAGAATGGTCTCAGGTTTGAAAGACTTGATTTACATGGCTGGACCGGAGAGACTAATCTTCCTGCAGCATTTCCATCGGGGTCCATCAGAATGAATAAAGACAATCTTTCCATTAGTTAGAGACGTGAGAAACACGAGACAGAGATCTGAAGTGACTGGGAAAAAGAATCAAAGAAGGAAAGAAGACACATCTTCAGGCATTGAGTCATGGCTTGGAAGGTAGGTGTAAGAAGATTCAGTCGTGGCTATCAAAGAATTTGGTAACTATCTTAAGGAAGAAGAATTGTTTGATTGCAAGGAATGAGACTTACTGGATTACTTAAATAAAATATTGGCACAGATTCCATGGCATGAATGTCCTCCTCCTCTACTATTATTCTAAGAACTGCCTTTAAGCCTTTCAGGTTCAGAGAGGGAACAAGTGAAGGTGTGTCTCCTCATTCCTCCCATTAATTAGATGTTCTCTGACATCTTAAGTTGTCAAGTTTTAAACCACATTTCTCACCCCGGACATTCTCTCTTCTCCCCCCCTCCCATCGGGCAGAAGATACGAAAGCCTGAAAGCACGTACCACCAGGCTTAAGGACAGCTTCTATCCCGCTGTTATAAAACTATTGAACGGTTCCCTAGTATGACAAGATGGACTCTTGACCTCACAATCTACCTCATTATGACCTTGCACCTTATTGTCTGCCTGCACTGCACTTTCTCTGTAACTGGAACACTTTACACTGCATTCTATTATTGTTTTCCCTTGTACTACCTCGATGTACTGTTGTAATGAAATGATCTGTGCAGACGGTATGCAAGACAAGTTTTTCGCTGTACCTCGGTACATGTGACAATAATAAACCAATTTACCAATTTATCTTGCTTTACCTTTCCATTTGATTTTCCTCTTTTGTCCAATCTTTCCCTCTGTTTCTTTCTCTAAGTCATTCTAATCTTCTCTGCTGTTTCTTTCCCAATCCTTAAATCTCAATGGTTGAGATACATTGCTTGTTGCACCTTTCACCAGGCCGGAGATAGTCCTCTTCCCACAAGGGTCTCCAAGCTGAATCATTAACTCTGTTTCTCTTCCCACGGATACGGCCTGACCTGCCGAGTATTTCCAGCGTTTTCTGTTTTTAATAGTTCCAATAAACGACGACTTAAAATATGACCTGATGGATTGGGAAACTAGAGAGTCATAGAGTTGCACAGCAGAGATATGGGCCCTTCCAACCACCACACATATGCGAATCTTTTTGTCCATCTGCACTAATCCTATTTACCCGTACTCAGTCCATAAATTCAATGCCTTGCCTATTCAATTGCTTGTCTAAATATCTCCTTAGTGTAGTAATTATATTGGATTCCAGCACTTCCTCTGGCAGCGAGTTCCAGATATCACCCACTCCCTGTGTAAAAATACACCCTTGAAATCCTCTTTAAAACTCCTTCCTCTCACCTTGAGCCTATGCCCTCTTTGTTTTCGGGAACCTAACCATGGGAAAAATATTCCTTCTACCCCATCTATGCATCTTATAATGTTAAGTACCTCTTATCAGGTCACCCTTCAGCCTCCTTCGCTCCAGGGAAAACAAGCACAGCCTATCCAATCTCTCCTCATAAGTCCTCCAATCCGGGCAACATCCTGGTGAATCCCCTCTCCACCATATCCGGCTTAATCACATCTTTTCTATAGTGTGGTACCGGAACTGTACACAATACTTCATGTGAAGTCTAACCAGTGTTTTGCAAAGACGCAACATAACTCCCTCTCCCGTTAGGCAGAAGGTACAAAAGCTTGAAAGCACGTAACATCTGACTCAGAGACAGCTTCTATCCCGCTGTTATCAGACCCTTAAACAAACCTCTCATATGCTAAAGATGAGTTCTTGATCTCTCAATCTACCTCGTCGTGGCCCTTGCACTTTATTTGTTTACCTGCAGTGCACTTTCTCTGTAGGTGTAACACTTTATTCTGTGTCCTTTTTACTACCTCATTGGAGCCATCTGCCTGGATAGCACGCAAATAGAGTTTTTCATTGTATCTGGTGGTACGTGAGGGGCAACCTGGTTAGATGTATATAAAATTATGAGAGGTGTAGATAGGGTGGACAGTCTTTTTCCCAGAGTGGAAATGTCAAATACCAGAGGGCATAGGTTTAGGGTGTGAGGGGGGAAAGTGTAAAGGGGATTTACGAGGCAGTTATATTTTCACAGAGAGTGGCAGGTGCCTAAACGGGCTGCCGGGGGTGGTGGTGGAAGCAGATACAACAGCAATGTTGAAGAAGCATTTAGGCAGGCGCATGAACAGGCAGGGAAGGGTGATCTAGACCATGTGCAGGCAGGTAGGATTAGTTTGGATCAGCATGGTGGGCTGAAGGGCCTGCTCCTGTGCTGTATTGTGTTCTACTTCAGTGGACATGACAATAACAAACCAACACCAATACTTCACAACTTTTATATTCTATACATTACCTGTCCTGTTCCAACCACATACTCTGTGGTCAAGAAAACTCACCAGCACCTCAACTTCATCAGGAGGATAAAGAAATTTAGCATGTCCCTTTGACATTCACCAATTTTTATCGATGCACCATAGAAAGAATCCTATCCAGATGCATTACGGCTTGGTACGGCAACTGCTCTGCCCGCGGCCGGAAGAAACTGCAGAGGGTTGTGGACAGAGATCAGTATATCACGGAAACCAGCCTGCCCTCCATGGACTCTGTCTACTCTTCTCACTGCCTCAGTAAAGCAGCCAACATAATCAAAGACCCCACCCACCCCGGACATTCTCTCTTCTCCCCTCTCCCATTGGGGCAGAAGATACAAACGCCTGAAAGCACGTACCACCAGGCTCAAGGACAGCTTCTATCCTACTGTAATTAGACTATTGAACAGTTCCCTAGTACGATAAGATGGACTCTTGACCTCACAATCTACCTCATCATGGCCTTGCACCTTATTGTGTGCCTGTACTGCACTTTCTCTGTAACTGTAACACTTTATTCTGCATTCTGTTATTGTTTTCCCTTGTACTACCTCAATGCACTGTTATAATGAAATGATCTGTGTGGATGACATGCAAAACAAAGTTTTTCACTGTACCTCAGTACATGTGACAATAATAAACCAATTTACCAATTTATAGTCTAACATCAAGCACCACAAGATGCAGGTTCAGCAATAGCCAATCCATTATGCCCAAGTCCATTCAAGACATGAATAGTGAACTGAGGAGCTTTTTAACAACCATCCTACCCTTCAACATACCTGTGGTTGACACCTCAGGAGTACGGACCAGCATTCACGTGATGTAACCGATCAAGGCATACAGATGGGTGTGCCTGCCTCTCGTCACCACCTGACTAGATCTTATCAGCTTGGGAATCCATTAAGGAAAGTTTTTGAAACCTGAACAAACCAAGCTGCTGTCTCAAATGGTTGATACCCAAATGTTCCTATAAAATGGACAGAATTAGAGACCGGCGCCTGACTCCATACAATGGTTGAACTCAGGGACGAGACAAACTGCAGTAAATTACCTTCACCTCGTGGACTCAAGAGAGAATTTCAAAGAGTCTTTTACCACAGAGGTGTTAACTGCAGGTTTTTCACCACTGATCTAAAGGTCAACATGAGAGCCCTCTCGAGACAGTTTTACAAACCATCCCTTCTTATTTATTTCTCCCATGCCTTAATTAGAGTCATTATCCAGCGGCTTACTTATTTAAATTGTATTATTTGCTTTTATAATGAGAAGCTTGCTTTAATGCTCGGGGAATCTAAGACACTGCAAGGGGCCTATCCAAAGGAACAAGGATTCCTTTATGGAAAATCACAGGGATTTCCTGCACCCACTGATTAGTATATAACCTGGTCTTAGAGAGTGCCCTTTTATCAATGACTGATTCCATTCAGGGGTGCAGAGCCAAAATCCTTTCCCACAATTTGGTACACCAGAAAAACTTTGTTCAACTGGGTTAAAATTTATAAATTTTAATTCTTTACAATACTTAAATATATTTCTAGGCTGCACTAAAAGTAAAGTGGATATACCCACACAATGCTCACATTGATCTACTTTAGGTTTAGTGTTTCGAATGGAAAATTCAACTGAACAGGGTACTCCAGTTGGCCGGTGGGAAGGAATGAGAGAAAGGAGGGGTGTGATTGAGAGTAATTTTATGTCTTTGCACTGTACTGCTGCCACGAAACAACAGACATATAAGTCGCTGATATTAAATCTGATTCTGATTCTGAATGGGGAGGGATGGAGTGGGGTGGGGGAGGCAAGAAAATGGGGGCAAAGGATGGGAGAGTTGTTGCAGGTGTGAAGGGAGGAGAAGGGAAGAGGGGAAAGGGGGGAAGCGGTGGAGGGGAGCAGGGGAGAAGAGAAAGGGAGGTGTGAGAGAGGGGGTCGATGTTTCCCAGTTGGAGTGAGGGTTTAATAAACTCAGCAGCCACAGTCGACCAGGCCTTCAACTGAACACAGTGAACTCCAGGTAGTCCGAGATCAAGGGCCCGCTGTGCATCTGTTGCACATCTAGGGCAAGGAGGCAGAGTGTAAACTTCAGCCATGGTTGAATGGCGGAGCAGACTCGACGGGCCGAATGGTCTAATTCTGCTCCTAAATCTTATGGTCCAATGGTCGAGCAGCATCGAATTGTCGATGTTTCAGGTCGAAACCCTGCATCAGGACTTAAGAGAAGAGAGTATAGAGAGGAGAGGGGGAGTGGTGAGACAGGAGTGGTGGAAGATGATGGGCAGGTTGCACCAAGTAGGGGAGGGGAGTGGGGAGGAATTGGGAGACAGTGGTGGGTGAATGATAGATGGAGAGAGACAAAGAGAAAAGATTTGAGAGGCAGATGGAGAGAAGTGGGAGGAGGAGAGTGAGGTTGAGATGTACGCATTTACAGAGAGGGAGGTAGAAAGTTAGAACTTTCGCACCTTTCTTGCAATGTCGATTGCTAACTTTAAAAGAGATTTGGAGAAAATTTAAGTGTATGGGGTTAGGTCACAAATCAGCCACGATCTTATTGAGTGGTGCTAAAGGGGACGTGGAAAGAGGCGAAATGGCTTATGCATTCCTAACAGGGGTCCGTTGTGAAGGAATAAGCTGACACTTCAATCCCGTTAGTCCAGCTCCTATGGTCAGCCCCCACTGCCAGTCTACTGCTCCCCTTCACAAGAAGGTGGTGATCAAGACCGACGTGGGGTTACACAGGTAACACCCACCTTACGCACCCTCCTTTCTATCTCACACACACACACACACACACACACACACACACACACACACACACACACACACACACACACACACACACACAGCAGTATGAGTCACTCGGTAATGATCAGGGTACAATGTTTTCCTGCACTCTTCCTGCCCAGACCCCAAGACACTGAACCATTAGGTCCCCTCTCCCATCAGGCAGAAGACACAAAAGCCTGAAAGCACGTACCACCAGGCTCAAGGACAGCTTCTATCCCGCTGTTATAAGATTATTGAATGGTTTCCTAGTACAAAAAGATGGACCCTTGACATTACAATCTACCTCGTTATGGCCTTGCACCTTATTGTCTGCCTGCACTGCACTTTCTCTGTAACTGTTACACTTAATTCTGCACTCCGTTATTGTTTTTACTTTATACTACCTCAGTGCACCATTGTAATGATCTGTATGAATGGTATGCAAGGCAAGTTTTTCATTGTACCTCAGTACACCTGACAATAATAAGCCAAATTTACCAATTTATCAGTTTAAGAGGTAGTTCCTCAAGAAGGTAGCATCCATCATTAAGGACCCTCACCATCTCGTTACTCAGATCATGCTGATCAGCTGGCAGAGGTATTTGCGGACATATTTAACCTCTCCCTGCTTCAAGCTCAGGTTCCCACCTGTTTTAAGAAGACCACCATCATCCTGATACCGAAGAAAAGCAAGGTAACATGCCTCAATGACTACTGACCAGTGGCTCTGACATCCACCACCATGAAGTGCTTTGAGAGGTTGGTCATGGCACACATCAACTCCAGCCTCCCAGACAACCTGGACCCATGGCAATTCACTTATCGCCGAAACAGGTCTACAGAGGATGCCATCTCCCTGGCCCTACACTCAGCTCTGGAGCATCTGGACAGCAAAGACACATACGTTAGACTATTGCTTATTGACTACAGCTCTGCCTTTAATACAATAATCCCAAGTAAGCCTGTCACCAAACTCTGAGACCTAGGACTCAACACCTCCCTCTGTAACTGGATCCTTGACTTTCTAACAAACAGACCGCAATCAGTGAGGATAGGCAGCAATACCTCCGGCACGATTACTCTCAACTCTGGTGCTCCACAAGGCTGCGTCCTCAGCCCTCCTTATACACTCATGACTGTGTGGCCAGATTCTGCTCTAACTCCATCTACAAGTTTGCAGATGATACCACTGTTGTAGGCCGTATCTCAAACAGCAATGAGTCGGAGTACAGGAAGGAGATAGAGAGCTTAGTGAAATGGTGTCATGACAACAACCTTTCCCTCAATGTCAACAAAACAAAAGAGCTGGTCATTGACTTCAGGAAAGGGGGCGATGTACATGCACCTGTCTACATCAATGGTGCTGAAGTCGAGAGGGTTGAGAGCTTCAAGTTCCTGGGAGTGAACATCACCAACAGCCTGTCCTGGTCAAATCACGTAGAAGCCACAGCCAAGAAAGCTCACCAGTGCCTCTACTTCCTCAGGAGGCTAAAGAAATTTGGTTTGTCCCCTTTGACTCTCACCAACTTTTATCTGGATTCATCACTGCTTGGTACGGCAACTGCTCTGCCCAGGACCGCAAGAAACTGCAGAGAGTTGTGGACACAGCCCAGCGCATTACGGACACCAGCCTCCCCTCCTTGGACTCTGTTTTTACCTCTCGTTGTCTTGGTGAAGCAGCCGGCATAATCAAAGACCCCACCCACCCGGGACATTCTCTCTTCTCTCCTCTTCCATCGGGTAGAAGATACAGGAGCCTGAGGGCACGTACCACCAAACTTAAGGATAGCTTCTACCCCACTGTGATAAGACTATTGAACAGTTCCCTTATACGATGAGATGGACCATGACCTCACAATCTATCTTGTTGTGACCTTGCACCTTATTGCACTGCACTTTCTCTGTAGCTGTGACACTTTACTCTGTACTGTTATTGTTTTTACCTGTACTACATCAATGCACTCTGTACTAACTCAATGTGACTGCGCTGTGTAATGAATTGACCTGTACGATCGGTTTGTAAGACAAGCTTTTCACTGTACCTTGGTACGAGTGACAATAGTAAACCAATACCAATACTATCGGGGAGGAGGTACAGGAGCCTGAAGACCCACACTCAACAATTCACCATCAGCTTCTTCCCCTCCGCCATCAGATCTCTGAATGGTCCATGAACCCATGAACACTGCCCCGTTATTCCTTTTTTTGCAGTATTTATTCATTTTTGTAATTTATAGTAATTTTATGTCTTTGCACTGTACTGCTGTGAAAAAAAACAAATTTCAAGTCATCCAAGTCAGTGATAATAGATCTGATTCTGAATGGGCGCACCCCTACTTCTGTATAAGTGGCTGCAGGGAGCAGTGGACACAGCTGGCCCATCACGGGTACAGCCCGACCTACCATTGAAGCACTGAGGTGCTGCCTCAAGAAGGCAACATCCATCATCAAAGATCCCCACCATCTGGGCCATGCCATCTTCTCACTGCTACAATCAGGCAGGAGGTACAGAAGCCTGAAGTCCCACACCACCAGGTTCAAGAACAGCTACTTTCCTACAACCATCAGGTTCTTGAGCCAACCAGCACAACCCTAACCCTACCTCAGCAACGGGACACTACGGACCACCGCTTGCACTACCATGGACTTGTCTCTGATTGTGTTTTTTTGCACTAGTGTCTTGTTTTGCACAGTGTTTTTCTTCATTGTCTTGTCTAATTTATAGATAATTTATATTCTGTGTGTTGTCTGTACCTACGTGCCTGTGATGCTGCTGCAAGCAAGTTTTTCATTGTACCTGTACCTCACCGCACTTGTGCACTGACAGCATCTACAGGAGGCGCAGCCTCAAGAAGGCGGCATCTACCATCAAAGATCCCCACCATCTGGGTCTTGCCATCTTCTCAGAGCTACCGTCAGGCAGGAGGTACAAAAGCCTTAAGTCCCACACCGCCAGGTTCAGGAACAGCTATCTCCCCACAACCACCTGGTTTTTGAACCAACCTGCATAACCCTAACCCTACCTCAGCAACAGAACACCATGGACTACCATAGACTGTCTCTGATTGTATTTTTTTGCACTAACGTACACGGCTGGGTAGCGGTTAGCGTAATGCTATTACAGCACCAGCGACCCGGGTTCAATTCCCACCGCTGTCTGTGAGGAGTTTGTACGTTCTCCCGGTGTCTGCGTGGGTTTCCTCCGGGTGCTCCGGTTTCCTCCCACATTCCAAAGACATACAGGTTAGGAAGTTGTGGGCATGCTATATTGGCACCAGAAGCATGGCGACACTTGCGGGCTGCCCCCAGCACATTCGCAGTAATGCAAAAGATGCATTTCACTGTGTATTTCGATGTAAATGTGACTATTAGATATCTTATCTTATCTTGTTTTGCACAGTCTTATTTTCTTCACTGTTTGGTATAATTTACGCAAATTTATGTTCTGCGTTGTCTGTACCTATGAGCCTGTGATGCTGCTGCAAGCAAGTTTTTCGTTGTACCTGTACCTCACCGCACTTGTGCACCTGACAATAAACTTGACATGACTTAATTTACTACACAACAGGTAAGAAATCAAACCTTATCCATTAGATTCAGTTACTCAGTGCTACAGCTCGTGACTTCACTCCAGGGGCAAGGAGGAATATTCACACTTCATTATTAAACCAACTGCTGGTGAGATGTTACTGTGTGTGAACTGGCTGCCACTTTTTGGATTGTCCTGAGGTGACTGAAGGCATTACACAAAATCAGGTGTTTCTTTATTTTCTAAAATGGGGGTATCACCTGAACCGCTGATGTTGAGACCTGACTATTCCAGAACACTTCAGCCGTCGCGCTCTGTCCGCCATGGCTTTCTGGAGCTCACGGTTGCCAGCCATTTTAATTCCCTTCCTCATTCCCACTCTGACCTGTCTGTCCTCGGCCTCCTCCACTGCCAGGGTGAGGGGAAATGCAAACTGGAAGAACAGCACCTCATAGTCTATCTGGGTAGGTCTACAACCCAGTGGCAACAACATTGAATTTCAGGTAACCTGCTCTCCCTCTGTCCCTTTTCTCTCTCCTCCTGATCCACCCGGTTCCTCCTACATCTCCAATCACCCTGTCTCTTCCCCACCCCCCCCCAACCACTCCATCTGTCCATCACCCACACACACCTGCCACTGGGTCCCCTCCCCCCACTGTTCCCATCTGCCCTCCCCACCTCCCTATTTGGTTCTTTTCCGGTCAGATTCCATCATCTGCAGCCTTTTTGTCGCCTCCACCTCTCACCTCGCAGCCTCTGTCACTATCTCCACCCTTCATCCCTCCTCACCTGGATCCACCTATCGCCTGCCATCTCTTGCTCCACCCCTTCCCCCTCACCTTTTTAGACTGGCTATCTCCCCTCTACCGTTCAGTCCAGATGTAGGTCCTCAACCTGAACGTCGACTGTCCATTTCCCTCCACAGATGCTGCCCGACCCACTCAGCATCTCCTGTAGTTTGTTCGTTTCTCTAGATTCCAGCATCCGCAGTCTCTGGTGTCATCAAAACACTTCTGCCCAGTTTCCTCGTTCTACTTCCTATATAGTTCACCCAGAACCCTGTTGCTTGTGTTCTACCTCACTCAGTGAAACTTATCCCCCGTTAAACAGTGCCTTGTTAAAATTCCCATTCACATTGCCAAATTATGCCACGGTCTCACCCCTATCTCTGAAATCTTCTCCAGCAATATAACCATTTGAGATACCTGCACATCTGTCGTCCAGGTGCTTGCTTCTTCTCCAGCCCACCACTGCCAGGCATGCTTTCAGTTACCAAGGTCCTCAGCCATAGAACTCTTTCTCTGAACCTCTCTCCTATATGATGTGCATCAAAACCTCTTTCTTTGACCTATCTTCCGTACGTCATTGCTAATCTCTTCCTGTGGCTTGGCATCAGTTTTGTTTGGTTTGATAACACTCTTGTGAAGTGCCTTGGCAATGTTTTGCTACATTGAATGCGATACTTAAATGAAAGTTGTCATTCATTATCTTGCTGATGTCAATTAATGTGTGCTGACAGAAGAACGGCCTGCCTCATGCTGATTAAAGGAGCACACGAAGTGGTTAAATGCAAATACCTAGAAATTAGAACATAGAACATAGAATACTACAGCACAGTACAGGCCCTATGGCCCACAATGTTGTGCCAACATTTTATCCTGCTCTAAGATCTAGCTAACCCTTCCCTCCCACATAGCCCCCTATTTTTCTATCATTCAGTGTCTATCTAAGAGTCTCTTAAATGTCCCTAATGTATCTGCCCCCACCACCTCTGCCGGCAGTGCGTTCCATGCACCCACCACTCTCTCTGTAAAATACTTATCTCTGACATCCCCCTTATACCTTCCTCCAATCACCTTAAAATTACGTCCCCTCGTGTTAGTCATTGTCACCCTGGGAAAAAGTCTCTGACTGTCCACTCGATCTATGCCTCTTATCATCTTGTACACCTCTATCAAGTCCCCTCTCATCCTCCTTCTCTCCAAAATAGCTCATTCAACCTATCCTCATAAGACATGCTCTCCATTCCAGACAGCATCCTGGTAAATCTCTGCACCCTCTCCGAAGCTTCCACATCCTTCCTATAACGAGGCGACCAGAACTGAACACAATTAGATTTCATCTGTTTTTGGTATGCTAACTCCATCCTGGTCATAGAGTCATACAGCACGGAAATGGACCCTTCAGGCCGACTGGTCCGTGCCGACCAAGATTCCCATCTGAGCTCGCTCCATTTGCCTGTGTTTGGCCCATATCCCTCTAAACCTTTCCTATCCATGTACCTGTCCAAGTACCATTTAAATGTTGTTAATGTACCTGCCTCAGCCACTTTCTCTGGTAGCTCATTCCATTTTCACTCTCTGGGTGAAAAAGTTGTCCCTCAGGTTTCTACTAAATCTCTCCTATCTCACCTCCCCTCTCACCTTAAACCTTATGACCTCTGGTTCTTGATTCCACAGCTCTGGGAAAAAGACTGTGTGCATTCACCCTGTCTATGCCCCCCATTATGTTATACACCTCAGTAAGATCACTTCTCATTCTCCTACACTCCAATGAAAAAAGTCCCAGCCTGCTCAACCTCTCTCCATGACTCAGTCCCTCGAGTCCCGGCAACATCATTGTAAATCTCCTCTGCACTCTTTCCAGCTTACTGGCATCTTTCCTATAGCAGGGTGACCAAATTTGAACACATTATTCCAGCTGTCCTTAAGCCTGGTGGTATGTGAAGCCTGTCATGTTTAGTTCTAATGCTGATTCAAGTCACCCACTTAAAAACATGCCAAAATTTGAGGCTTGAAGCAGTGACAAGGTGGTTCGCACCCAGAAAGATGTGATAAAATGGGAATACAAGAGACAGCAGATGTTGGGATCTGGAGCATAAAACAAACTACTGGAGAAACTCAGCGGATCAGGCAGCATCTGTGGAGACAGAGGGATAGTCGATGTTTCAGGTCGAGATGCAGGGTCTCAACCCCAAACGTCAACCATCCCTTTGCCTCCTCAGATGCTTCCTGACCAGCTGAGTTCTTCCAGCAGCTTATGATAAAATGGGAGCTGGGTGCTACCTGATGGGAGCTGCAGGGAATCGCCATGATTGCACATTTTTGCCAAGTAGAGCGTGGGGAAGGTCTTTAAAGGGCCTCTCCCCATGGCAGTCACAGGCTAGCTTCATAACTGACTGACATGGAGGTGGAGGAACAACTTGGGGGAGGGGGACACAGCAATTCACTGGCCCATTTGAAGTCCTCGCCACGAGGGGACCAAAGCCAATGCGAGGTGCTGAGTGGTGAGTGAGGCAGAGATCGTAGCATGACACATTCATATGCACAAAACAAAAGCTTTTGTGCGATATAATGAAACAAGGAACAATGGGTTATGTGAGATGTGCAATCAAAACATCCAAGCCAGACTGGAGAAATTTCATTCAGGCTTCATTGAAGATACAAAGGCCTGAAAGCACAAACCACCAGGCCCAAGGACAGCTTCTGTCCCGCTGTTATAAGACTATTAAATGGTCCCCTAGTACGATAAAGATGGACTCTTGATCTCACCATCATAATCAAAGACCCCACCCACCCGGGACATTCTTTCTTCTCTCCTCCAATCAGGTAGAAGGTACAGGAGCCTGAGGGCACGTACCACCAGACTTAGGATAACTTCTATCCCACTGTGATAAAGACTATTGAATGGTTCCCTTATATAATGAGATGGACTCTGACCTCACGATCTACCTTGTTGTGACCTTGCACCTTATTGCACTGCACTTTCTCTGTAGCTGTGACATTTTACTCTGTACTGTTACTGTTTTTACCTGTACTACCTCAATGCACTCTGTACTAACTCAATGTAACTACACTGTGTAATGAATTGACCTGTATGATCGGTATGCAAGACAAGTTTTTCACTGTACCTCCGTACAAGTGACAATAATAAACCAATACCAATATCAATCTATCTCATTATAGCCTTGCACCTTATTGTCTGCCTGTACTGCACTTTCTCTGTAACTGTAACACTTTATTCTGAATTCTGTTATTGTTTAACCTTGATGCACTGTGTAATGAATTAATCTGTATGAACAGTATGCAAGGCAAGTCTTTCATTATACCTCGGTACATGTGACAATAATAAACCAATTCCAATGCCAATTGGAGATTTTTGTACATTGTGCTCTTTGATTTTCGGGGATTGCTATACAACAGCTGTTCTGACATGGGAGCTCCAATCAGTTGGTGGAGCAGGGGGGAAACACAGTGACAATGACAGATATGGGGCTGGCAAAACGACACGTGTGTAAGGATGAGAATGAATTGCAACTGGGAGTGCCCAAAGCAATTTTGCAATGGGCAGAACATTAACCAGTGTGTTCTGCAATGAGTAAAATTGATCTTTAAATGATAAGTGCCTTAAAATGCTTGAGGGCATGTACCACCAGTCTCAAGGCCAGCTTCTAACACACTCTTATCAGACTTTTGAATGGACCTTTTGTATGATCAGGGTGAATTCTTGATCTCTCAATCTACCTCGTCATGGCCCTTGCACTTAATTTGTCTGCCTGCACTGCATTTTCTCTGTAACTGTAACACTATACTCTGCATTCTGTTTTTTTCCTTTTGTACAACCTCGATGTACTTATGCATGGAACGATCTGTCTGGATGACACGCATACAAAAGCTTTTCACTGTATCTTGGTACATGTGACAATTATAAACTGACACCAAGACTATTGAACGGTTCCCTCGAAAAATAAGATGGACTCTTAACCTCACAATCTACCTCGTTGTGACCTTGCACCTTATTGTCTGCCTGTACTGCACTTTCTCTGTAACTGTTACACTTTATTCTGCGTTCTGTTATTATTTTACCTCAATGCACTGTGTAATGAATTGATCTGTATGAACGGTAGGATTAGTTTGGATTGGCATCGTGGTTGGCACAGACATGGTGGGCCAAAGGGCCTGTTCCTGTGCTGTACTGTGTTCTGTCCTGGTTGGCATGACAATAACAAACCAACACCAATACTTCACAACTTTTATATTCTATACATTACCTGTCCTGTCCAACCACGTACTCTGTGGTCAAGAAAACTCACCGGCACACCTACTTCCTCAGGGGGCTAAAGAAATTTGGCATGTCCCCTTTGAACCTCACTGATTTTTATCGATGCATCATAGAAAGCATTCTGTCCAGATGCATCGCGGCTTGGGATGGCAACTGCTCTGCCCGGGACCACAAGAAACTGCAGAGAGTTGTGGACACAGCCCAGCGCATCAAGGAAACCAACTTCAAGGCTAAGATTGGTAATTCAGTTGCAAGCAATAGACAAACAGTAGAAGCTGCAATGGAATGGATGGAGCAAAAGCCCTGAGAATGTATTTAATAAAAGGGTTTACTCCAGAACATTTATTTCAATGTGATGTTTCCCCCAGCATTTGCTTTCAAACATGGTTAAATTGCTCTGACAATCAGCTTGAAACCACAGCTCTTCCATCCTACAGGAGGCATCTGTCAACAGAACTGCATTAGAGTCGAGACTACAAGTTTCTTTGTGATGTTCTTTGGAGAGACAAAGGAAATGAATGACACGAGGGTTAGCAAGTGTTTTGGGTAGAATCCTGCCACAAGGCAATGAAGACAGATGTATCTGAGTTCATAAAGAGCCCATCTCACCTCCCTAATGCTAAACCTACCTGGGAGACCAAGATTGCAGAAACATATCTGTTATAAAGTGAGCACGGATTGGATGAGCCTGCTATTTATCAGTTCGGTGGCCACAAACTCCAACGTTCTCCAACATGATGAGAGTGAGTCCATTTGCAACTTCGAAACGTTGCAAGGCACAGCATAAAAAGATTTCCTTCAATTCTTCAGCCACATTACTTGAGCTTTAACTCATTCCCAGACATAGTATTTCATTTTTAAAGCAGTTAAATGCCTTGATTAGGCTATAGTCTGTAACTCAGTAGTGAGTATATGATATTCTACCTTTAAACCATCCAATCCCTTGATTAGGCTCCAGCCTGTAACTCACTCTGGGATGTCCATTATTCTATATATAAACCATCTGAACTTTTGATTAGCTTCCAACCTACAACTCATTCTCAGGCATTCATTATTCTAAATTTAAACTAACTAATCCCCTCATTTCAATTCTAGTGTATACTAATTCTATCCTTAGCATAATTTTAACCGCAATCACCACCTAGAGTCCCAATTAAAAGGACAGCATAAATCAGCAGTAATTTGCTTTCTTATAATCAAAACGTTTGCAGTATTGTTGCAAGGTAAAACTACATAAAGGTGGGCAGGAGCACAAACAACATGCATCTTGATCAGGCTCAGAAATACAATTCATACAGCAGTCTATGTTAAGATACTTCTGCTTTACCACTGAAGAGAGGAACTTCGATGACACAACTTTATATTGTCACAGAGTCACAGAGCAATACAACATGGATACAGGCCCTCCGGCCCAACCAGTCCATGCTGACCACAGTGCCCACCCAGCTAGTCCTAATTTCCTGCGTTTGGCCCATATCCCTCCAAGCCCTGCCCCTCCATGTACCTATCCAAGTGCTTCTTAAATGATACTATTGTACCTGCCTCACCCACTTCCTCTGGCAGCTCGTTCCATATACTCACCACCCTCTGTGTGGAAAAGTTGCCCCTCAGGTCCCTTTTAAATCCTCCCCTTTTCACCCTAAATCCATGTCCCCTAGTTTTGGACTCCCCTACCCAGGGGAAAAGGCTGTTACCGTCCACCTTATCTATGCTTCTCATAACTTTAAATATTTCTATAAGGTGACCCCTCATTCTCCTATGTTCAAGGAATAAAGACCGAACCTGGCCAACCTCTCCCTATAACTCTCGTCCTGGCAACATCCTTGTAAATCTGTTGTCCACTCTTTTCAGTTTAACTACATCTTTCCTATAACAGGGTGATTTGTATTAAAATCCAAAGGACAATACTGTTTCCCACTCACTGCCATTGCATATGACTCCAATGGACCAAGCTCCTTCCCAATCACATCCAGTCTGTCAAATTCCAATAGGCCAAATTCCTTCCCAAACATTCCCATTATGCACAACTCTAATGGACTAATGGGGACACTGGTGACTACAGATGCTGTAATCTGAAGCAACAAACAATCTGCTGAAGGAATTCAGCCGATCGATCTGCACCTGTGGGAGGAAAGGAATTACCAATGTTTTGGGTCAAAACTGCGCATCAGGATCCAAAACGTCAACAATTCCTTTCCTCCCACAGATATTGTTCGACCCGCTGAGTTTCTCCAGCAGATTATTTGTTGCTCTAATGGACTAAACCTCTTCCCCATCACTCCATTGCCGACTATTCCAATTGGCTAAAGATCTTTCCAATCAGTCCCATTGTGTACAATTCCAATGGACCAAACCAACTACCTCGAATTATGCAGTGATTTAAAAAATTAGCAGAACAATCAATCACCGTAAAACGTTCACTCCCAGAGATCATAGCGCATTTCACAAACTAACCCCTTCCACGTAGAATGTGTTTTCTGTTAAACCCACTCTTTTCCGTTGAGGTTGAATGGCTCTGTGAGTGATTAAACACACTGTGGAGACAGAGGCTTACAATTGCTGACTTTTATTTGCAGTTTATTGAAATCCTGATCTAACTGGAAACATTTCTTGTCAAAGAAGCCAGTCTTGTTTTTATCAGCAACTGACTGGAACAGGACCTGTAACATACCAGGACTGACTGTGCAACTATCAAAGAGTTACTACCAATTTGCATGAACAGGAGTTTGTTTGCAGAAGACTGGCCGAGTGCTGTATGGAGTTTATTATCTGCTAAATAGCTGTATGGCACCTCTGAAAGTACAATTCTTTCTTTTTTGGAAATTTGTGCTTGAGGTGTGCTGGAACTCCCTGCTGGGTTACATAGAACATAGAACTGTACAGCAAAGGACAGGCCCTTCGGCCTACCATGTTGTGCCAAACTAATTAAACCAATGACTCCTGATTAATCTCTTCAGGTGCCTATCTACAAGCCTCTTAAACACTCCTATGCTATCTGTCTCCACCAGCACCCCTGGCAGTGCATTCCAGGCACCCACCACTCTCTGTGTAAAAAACCTGTCTCACACATCTCCTTTGCACGCTCCCTCCTCACCTTAAATACATGCCCTCTAGTATTAGACATTTCAATCCTGGGAAAAGGTGAGAGAATGGCTGGACAGTCTCAAAAAGTTATTACGGCATTGGTTAGCCAAATGTCATCGCCCCTGCTGTATATTTACAGGAAGGTTGTTGGCATTCTATGCTGGTGTATTGTATTTCCTCAGGACAGCTATGTCACAGACAAATCTGTAGTCAAGTTTCCTCCTCGTACCTTCAACCCAAACTCAGATGAACGTTTACCACAAGAACAATATTCCTCTCCCTACACCAATCACCTCCAAGTGGTGCAAAGAACAAACTACTGGAGGAACTCAGCAGGTCGAGCCTATCACCTCCTAGATTCTTACACCGTTAGAGAAATGGATGAAAAACACAATGATGCTGGAGGAACTCAGCAGGCCAGGCAGCATCCGTGGAGAAAAGCAGGCGGTCAACGTTACGGGTCAGGACCCTTCTTCAGGACCGAAGATAGGAAAAGGGGAAGCCCAATATATAGGAGAGAAAAGCAGAGCAGTGATAGGTGGACAAAAGAGGGGAGGTGGGGTGGGCACAGGGTGGTGATAGGTAGACGCAGGTAAGAGATAGTGATAGGGAGGTGCGAGGGAGGTGCGGGGGAGGAGGGGAGAGCAGATCCATCAGGGGGTGGGTCAAAGGTAAGGAGAGAGAGGAAAAAAATGGTAGATGCTAGAAAAGGGAAGAAGAGAAGAAGCGTGTTAGGGGGGTGGGGATTACCTAAAGTGGGAGAATTCAATGTTCATGCTGTTAGGCTGCAAGGTTCCAAGACGGAAAATGAGGTGCTGTTCCTCCAGTCTGCGCTTGGAATTCTCCCGGCAGTGGAGGAGGCCGAGGACTGATATCAGTGACGGAGTGGGAGGGGGAGTTGAAGTGGCTGTCAATGGGGAGATGCAGATCGCGGTTACTTTCTTTCTGACACCATTCCCACTCTCCCCATCTCCCACCTGCCTATCACCCCCCTCACCTGGAACCACCTAACACCAGCCAGCTCTTGCTCCACCTCTCCCCCCCACCTTTTTATGCTGGTTATCTCCCCTCTTTCTTTCCAGTCCTGATGAAGGGTCTCGACCCGAAATGTCGACTGTCCATTTCCCTCCGTAAGTGCTGCCTGACCCGCTGAGTTCCTCCAGAGCTTTGTGTGTTGCTCCAGGGTGAATGCACACAGACTTTTTCCCAGGGTTGGGAAACAAGAACTAGAGGGCACAGGTTTAAGGTGAGAGGGAGAGGGTAAATAGAAACCTGAGGGGCAATTTTTTCACCCAGATAGTGGTGCATATATGGAATGAGCTGCCACAGGAAGTGGTTGAGGCAGATACATTAACAACATTTAAAAGGACTTGGATAGGTACATGAATAAGAAAGGTTCAGAGGGATATGGGCTAAACGTGGGCAAATGGGACTAGTTGGGCCGAAGGGCCTGTTTCCGTGCTGTATGACTCTGTGACTCTTTGTTAGGGATTCTTTCCATCATCATCCATCTGCAGTCTCTTGCATCTGCAAGTGGAGTCTCTAAATCCTACTCTACGAAAGACAAAAGCGAGCAAATGAGGTGCAAAGGGAGCGCTGCATTCTCTGAGGCGGCAACTTTTGAAAGGGAGCTCAAAATCAATCTTCTTCAGTGATCGGAAAAGATGTGTTTCAAAGGTGTCGTCTCCCCAGCATCCAGACCAATCCGCTTGACAAAAAAGGGCTAGTGAGGCCGCTGCTTCGCAGCGCCAGAGATCAAGGTTCAATCTAGACTTCCAGTGAAGTTTTCTCCGAGAGCTCTGGAGGAACATCGCAAAGGTGTGCAAGTTCGGAGGTTCATTGGTTACTCTGACCCCCATTGTGTCGGTGAGTGGGAGAATCTGGGGGGAGTTGATGACAACGTGGGGAGAGTAAAATGGGGATTTATGTAGGATTCGTATGAATGGGCGGCGTGGACTCAGTGAGTGAAGGGCCTGTTTCCGTGCTGTATTTCTTTATGAGATTAGATGATCTGATCATTGCCCCACTGCTGCTTGTGGGAACTCCATGCACAACTGGATAACCCTAACCCTAAGGCATGTGGCCGCAAATCTCTTCAGCCTCCAGCTTACGAACAACATGATATAGAAATAAAATTTTCTTTGTTTTGTAATTTCTTTTTCACCCTAACATAGAGCCAGGACTGTATTAAATTTAGATTGCAAGCAACCCCCAACAGCCATAAGAGGCCTTCATGTTGTGAACTAGCCCCAAGGAGTAAAGATTCCAGAGATAAAATGACCATGGAACAGTCAGACCAGGCAAGCACTCCCAGAGCAGGGCTGGCTGAGTACTCCTACAGGTGAGCTGGGAACTTGCTGACCAAGGGACTGGACACTTGACCAGGGCACTATTCAATACAAGAAATTGCACAGCCCATTCCATCACGCAAACCAGCTTCCCCTCCACTGACTCTATCTGCACTTCTCGCTGCCTCGGGAAAGCAGCCGACATAGTGAAGGACCCCTCCCACCCCGGTCAGTCTCTCTTCTCCCCTCTCCTATTGGGCAGAAGATACAAAAGCCTGAGAGCACGAACCACAGGATTCAAGGACAGCTTCTTTCCCGCTGTTATCAGACTCTTGAATAGGCCTCTCGTACGCTAAAAGATGAACTCTTTAACTCTTGATCTCGCAATCTACCTCGTCATGACCCTTGCACTTTACTTGTCTGCCTGCACTGCACTTTCTTTGTAACTGTAACACTACATTCTGCATTCTGTTTTCTTTTTACTGCCTCAATGTAATTATGTAAGGCATGATCTGTCTGGATGGCACACAAAATAAAAGCTTTTAACTGTATCTTGGTACATGTGACAGTAATAAACCAAATTAATGCTGATGATAAATCTTTAGTTGAAGTACAGTGAATTCTGCTGACATCCCTCCCAAGCATTATTGTCGCAAACTCGGATTTCTAAAGCCCCTTAAGATTTCTTAAGATAAGAATTCTTTATTAGTCACATGTACATCGAAACACAGTGAAATGCATCTTTTGCGCAGAGTGTTCTGAGGGCAGCCCGCAAGTGTCGCCACGCTTCCGGCGCCAACATAGCACGCCCACAACTTTGTAACCCGTACATCTTTGGAATGTGGGAGGAAACCGGAGCACCCGGAGGAAACCCACGCAGACACGGGGAGAATGTACAGACTCCTTACAGACAGCAGCGGGAATTGAACCCAGGTCGCTGGCGCTGTAATAGCGTTACGCTAACCGCTGTGTTACCGTGCCGTATCAGTCTTTCACATATCAGGATGTCCCGAAATGCAATCTAGCCAATTGTGGTTTTGAAATTCAAGATACCTACAAGCCAATTTGCACACAGCAAGCCCCCACAAACAGCATGGTGATAATGGGCAGATAATTTGATTTATAGCGGTGTTGACGGAGGGATAAACATTGGCCTGTGATACAAAGGAGAACTCTCCTACTCTTCTTCAGAAAAGTGCCGTGGGACCTTTTGCCTCCTCACAAAAGGGCAGACAAGGCCTTGGTCTAATGTCTCCGCTGAAAGACTGGATGGAATGACACAAATGCTGCCATTATTACAACTTGGACCTTCGGATGAATGGGAGGTAACTTGGGGTGAATTAAAAAAAACAAGCGTTCAAGGAAAGACAGAGGAGTGTGCGAAAAGGCGCCATCAAACCCGACACCTTGCTTCCTAAGGACTCAAGCTTATGACCTGGCATACCTTGCGTGATTGACGGGCTGACCCTATCACTCCAGGGTTCAGTAAGAATGACAGCTAAATATCCCTGCTGGCTCTCTGTGCAGACCCTCTAATGAAAACTAATTCAGACCTGTCACGTCGCTGAAGGGAGGAAGTGGCAGGCGACATTATTGGCCAGGGATAGTGGGCCATTGTTTTGCAGGAGGCCCTCTTTAACAGGACGACGACTCCAGCAGGGAGGACGGCAACAAAGTGCACTCAAAGCGTTTCATTTAAATTTCCCTCTGACATGCCTGCTTTGTTATTTTTTTGTTCAGGATTGACAAGTTTTTTAAAGCACCTTAGACAACAGATTTGAGGAATTTTCTCAAATGACACACACACACCCATTGTGCGGAAGGCCAACATCAATTGTCTTCAGCTCTAATTCATGGCTTTCGTCACTACTGTGCAACTCCACAGTGATTCCTCCTGCCATTAACTGGTTTATGGAAGCCATGCATTGTAGTAGTTTCTTCCAGTGTCAGGCTTTGATTTAAAATCTATGGTATTATTTTGAAAGCCACTTGGAGAATTTCCCTAACGTCTTACTGATGATCATTTGCTGTTTGTCAGATTTTACAGTGCTCAAACTGGCTGCTGTGCTTCCTGCTTTACAACAGTGACTATATTTCCAAAGTACTTCATTGGCTCTGAACCATTTGTATACGTGCATAGTTCCCTGAAAGTGGCGTCACAGGTAAGTAGGGTGGTGAAGAAGGTGTTTGACACACTAGCCTTCATCAGTCAGGGCTCTGAGTATGGGAGTTGGGTCGTTACATTGCAGTTGTACAAGATGTTGGTGAGACTGCGCTTGAAGTATTGTGTACAGTTTTGGTTACCCTGTCAAAGGAAAGACACCTTGCTTTCCTGGAAAGAGCGCAGAGAAGATTTATGAGAACGTTGCCAGGACTAGAGGGCCTGAGTTATAGGGAGAGTTGGGCAGGTTAGGACTTTATTCCTTGGAGCGTGGGAGACTTGAGGGGTGAATCGTGAGGGGCACATATAGGGTGAAAGCACAGTCTTTTCCTAGGGAAAGAGAATCACAAACTGGAAGGGCATAGGCTTAGGGTGGGAGGGGAAAGATTTAAAAGGGACCTGAGGGGCAACTTCTTCACACAGACGGCAGTGAGTATATGGAACGAGCTGCCAGAGGAAGTGGTAGAGGCAGGTACAATAACAACATTTAAAAGACATTTGGACATGTACATGGATAGGAAAGGTTTAGTAGGATATGGGCCAAACACAGGCAAATGGGACGAGCTTAGATGGGCATCTTGGTTGGCGTGGATGAGGTGCAAAGGGCTTGTTTGCGTGCTGTCTGACTCCATGACACTTCAGGAACCGGTGAAATGCACTATGTTGCTGCTGGGCTGGAAATATGAAACTATCAAGAATCTGTCAAGTCCTGAGGACAGCGGAGAGATTCAAAACATAGACAGGTCTCTGCTGGGTGAAGATAGCTTAGAAACGTTAGGAATGCTGTGTAAATGGAACTGAGTTCCATATCAGCCACTGGGTAGAGCAGATGATTGTCCTTCCACTGTTCCCAGCGAATGATTCACCATCCTTTTTGTTTTACTTCACTCGTGGACTACTGACGATCAGCACATGTAACCTCATCCTATTGCCCTTCAGCTGAGTATTTGGTTGGATCTTTAGGCAGTTATGAGTCAACCACAGTGAAGCAGGGCTACGAGTTTCATACAAGGTCAGGACACCAGATTTTTTTCCCTGAGGGACATCAGTGAACCTGATGGGTTTTTACCCATCCAACACCTACGATACTTTGCTACAACAACGTTCTGCTGGGAACTCAGAGGCTCAACTCACTGAGTTCCTCCAGCAGATTGTGTGTTGCTCCAGATTCCAGCATCTGCTGTCTCTTGTGTCTCTATGGTGTTATGTTTTTGGATTTAGGTTTTCATGAAATCCCGTAGTTTTCTAATAAAGAGAGTAACTTTTTATTCCAGATTAGGGAGCAGCACAGTGGTGCAGCTAGTAGAGTTATTATCTCTCAGCTCCAGTGACCAACGTTCAATACTGATCTCTTGTGCTGTCTGTGTGGAGTTTGCACATTCTCCCTGTGACCCTATCAACACAGGTACACCTCAAGGATGCGTGCTAAGCCCACTGCTCTACTCTCTCTGCACTCATGACTGTGTGGCTAGGCACAGCTCAAACGCCATCTATAAATTTACCGATGACACCGCTGTTGTTGGTAGAATCTCAGATGGTGATGAGGAGGCGCACAGGAGTGAGATAGATCGGCTGGTTGAGTGGTGTCGCAACAACAACCTCGCAATCAACGTCAGCAAGACCAAGGAATTGATTGTGGACTTCAGGAAGGGCAAGTCGGGAGAACACACACCAGTCTTCATTGAGGGGTCAGCGGTGGAAAGGGTGAGCAGCTTTAAGTTCCTGGGCACCAACATCTCAGAGGATCTATCCTGGGCCCAACACATTGATGCAATCACAAAGAAGGCACGCCAGTGGTTCTACTTCGTTCAGAGTTTGAGGAGATCACAAATTTCTATAGATGTACGGTGGAGAACTTTCTGACTGGTTCCATCACTGCCTGGTATGGAGTCTCCAATGCACAGGATTGCAAGAGGCTGCAGAGGGTTGTAGACTCAGCCAGCTCCATCATGAGCACAACCTTCCCCGCCATCAAGGACATCTTTAAGAGGCGGTGCCTCAAGAAGGAGGCATTCATCATTAAGGACTCTCACCATCCGGGACATGCCTTCTTCTCATTCCTACTATTGGTGAGGAAGTACAGGAGCCTGAAGACCCGCACTCAATGATTCAGGAACAGCTTCTTCCCCTCCGCCATCAGATTTCTGAACAATCCACGAACTCATTAACACTACCTCGTTATTCCTTTTGTTTTGCACTCTTCATTTATGTTTGTAATTTATAGTAATTTTATGTCTTTGCACTGCACTGCTGCCACAAAACAACACATTTCACGTCATCTGTCAGAAATAATAAACCTGATTCTGATTCTGACCATGTCAGTTTTGCCCAGGTGTTCTGGTGCCCTCTCAAACCCCAAAGAGGTGCAGGTTAGTAGGTTAATTGGCCGCTGTAAATTGCTCCTCATGTGTCGATGCATTGTAGAATCTGGGGGGAGTTGAGGGGAATGCTTGGAGAATGAAATAGGATTTGCGTAATTGGGTGGTTGATAGCCAGCACAGATTGCAGGGTCGAAGCAGCCTGTTTCTGTGCTGTATGGCTCCATCACTCTATGACTCTACCATTTAACTAAATTTATATTCCCAGCTGCTGCGGTAGGATTTGAACTCATCATAGAATCACAGAACATAGAACAGTACGGCACAATACAGGCCCTTTGGCCCACCATGTTGTGCCGATCTTTAAACTTCACCTAAGACTATCTAACCCCTTCCTCCCACATATCCCTTCACCCTAAGCTCCTCCATGTGCTTATCTAGCAATCTCTTGAATTTGACTAATGTACCTGCCTCCACCACCACCCCAGGCAGCACATTCCATGCCCCAACCACTCTCTAGGTAAAAAAAACCTTCCTCTGATATCTCCCTTGAACTTCCCACCCATTACTTTAAAGCCATGCCCTCTTGTATTGAGCATTGGTGCCCTGGGAAAGAGGCACTGGCTGTCCACTCTATCTATTCCTCTTAATGCCACCAGATCTTCAGTCCTGGTCTTTGGATTACCCGTACACTAACTTGACAACATTCCCAGAGCCATCTCCAATCTGTAAGAGCAAGCAAAGGTTCTTCAAATGGGAAAACACATCAGGAAAGTGAGAATGACTAGATAGCTCTTTCATTAACCTGACGCAGTCATGATGAATTGAATGGCCTCTTCTGTGTTTAAGATTCTTATGAAATAAAATAAGTGCATTAGATATGATAGGGGCATTTTAGAGACTCTTATATAGACACCTGGTGTAAGAAAAATGTAGGGTTAAGGGCTGTGTAAGTGAAGATAAGATAAGATTTCTTTATTAGTCACATGTACATCGAAACACAAAGTGAAATGCATCTTTTGCGTAGTGTTCTGGGGCCAGCCCTCAGGTGTCGCCATGCTTCCAGTGCCAACATAGCATACCCATACGTCTTTTCTGGAATGTGGGAGGAAACTGGACCACCCGGAAGAAACCCACACAGACACAGGGAGAATGTACAAACTTCTTACAGACAGCGGCCGGAAAATGAACCCGGGTCGCTGGCACTGTAATAGCGTTATGCTAACCACTACACTACTGTGCCGTGCCGTGCTATAGGAGGGAAGGGTTAGATTGATCGTGGAGTAGGTTTATATAGGTTGGCACAACATCGTGGGCCGCAGGGCCCGTACTTTACTTTGTTCTATGCATTGCTCACTCTATCTCACATCAACTAAAACACCAATAAGAGGCACACTTATGTTTAGATGTTGCTTCTCAGGATCAGGGTGAAGTTGGCAAGGATGGCCAATTGTCCATTCCAGGTTGGCCTACTGCCCAACCCTAGCTGAACAACTGTCTGTCCCAAGCTGGCCTCGCAAATGCCACTTACTTCAGAGGCACAAGATGAGAGCTGGCTCTTTTAAAAGTGATAACAGAAAACACTTTTTATGAAGTGCAGAGGGAACTTGTAACTCTCTTCTCCGTTCCTGAAGAGGATAATGAATCAGTCAAAATTCTCAGGGCTGAGTTTAATAGACAATTATTAGCTAATAACATCAACAGATAAGGAGCAAAATGATCTTGACACAGAAAGAGAACATTTTGCCACTGCACCTACCGACTCAGCTTGGTCCCAATGCCCCACTCTTAACCCTCAAGTTCTTGGAATCATGGAGTAATACAGCACGGAAACAGGCCCTTCGGCCCAACTGGTCCATGCCAACCAAGATGCCCATCTAAGCTAGTCCCATTTGCCTGTGTTTGACCCATATCCCTCTAAATCTTTCTTATCCATGTACCTGTCCAAGTGCCTTTTAAATGTTTTTACTGTACCTGCCTCAATCACTTCTTCTGGCAGCTCAATCCATATACGGATCACCCACTGTGTGAAAAAGTTGCCCCTGAGGTTCCTATCAAATCTCTCCCCTCTCACCTTAAACATATTCCCTCTAGTTCTTGATTCCCCAATCTGGAAAAAGACTATGTCCATTCACCCTATCTATGCCCCTCATGATTTTATACACCTCCATAAGGACACCCCATTCTCCTGCGCTCGGGCAGAAGATACAAAAGCCTGAAAACACATATCACCAGGCTCAAGGACAACTTCTGTCTCGCAGTTATAAGACTATTGAATGTTTCCCTAGAACAATAAGATGGACTCTTGACTTCACAATCTACCTCGGGTTATGACCCTGCACCTTATTGTCTGCCTGCACTGCACTTTCTCTGTGACTGTTACACTTTACTCTGCGTTCTGTATTGTTTTACTTTGTACTACCTCAATGCACTGTGTAATGAATTGACCTGTATGATCGGTATGCAAGACAAGTTTTTCACTGTACCTCGGTACAAGTGACAATAATAAACCAATTCCAATTCCAATGAATAAAGTCCTAGCCTGCTCAACCTATCTCTATAACTCAGTCCCTCAAGTCCTGGCAACGTATAATGAATACCTGTGCTGATAGTGTGGTGGACAGGGGATTCGTAGTTTAAAGATGGGTAATAGGAGAGTGAGCTAAATTTGCTCTCCACTGCCAGATTGTCCCCACTGTAACACAGACCTTCAAGTGGACAGTCCCTTTGAGCCATAACATTCCATTTTGCCCCAGGCACAATCAGACAAATATTGACACTGAGTGAAATCAGAACAGATGACCAAAAATTTAATCAAAGGGGCATATCTAGAAGGGGATGGGTGGGAGGTGTAGGATTAGGTTGGGAATTTCCGAGCTCAGGGTCCATAAAGCTGAGGGAGCAGCTGTCAACGGTAGGTCAAGAGACCAGAACTGGAGGAGCAGAGAGATTGCAAAAGTTTGCAGAGTTTGCAGAGACTGTTAGATAGGTACATGGATCTGAGAAAAATAGAGGGCTGTGGGTAAGCCTAGTAATTTCTAGGGTAGGGACATGTTCGGCACAGCTTTGTGGGCTTAAGGGCCTGAATGGTGCTGTAGTTTTTCTATGTTTCTATGGAGAATGTAGTTAAGAAAGCTTATGGGGTGTTAGCTTTCATAAGTCGTGGGATCGAGTTTAAGAGCCACAAGGTAATGATGCAGCTCTATAAAACTCTGGTTAGACCACCCTTAGAGTACTGTAACCAGTTCTAGTCACCTCATTATAGGAAGGATGTGGAAGCGTTGGAAAGGGTGCAGAGGAGATTTACCAGGATGCTGCCTGCTTTAGAGAGTATGCATTATGAGGAGCGACTAAGGGAGCTAGGGCTTTGCTCTTTGGAGAGAAGGAGGATGAGAGGAGACATGATAGAGGTGTACAAAATATTAAGAGGAATAGATAGAGTGGACAGCCAGTGCCTCTTTCCCAGGGCACCAATGCTCAATACAAGAGGGCATGGCTTTAAAGTAATGGGTGGGAAGTTCAAGGGAGATATCAGAGGAAGGTTTTTTACCCAGAGAGTGGTTAGGGCATGGAATGCTCTGCCTAGGGCGGTGGTGGAGGCCAGTACATTAGTCAAATTTAAGAGATTACTAGATAAGCATATGGAGGAATTTAAAATAGAGGGACATGTGGGAAGAAGGGGTTAGAAGGTGGGCTGAAGGGCCTGTATCATGCTGTGCTGTTCTATGATTCTATGTTACATTAACAGGAAGGTAAAAGAACTGAAAGATCTGACTGAGAAGCCACGAATTACATCAGAATGTCACATAGTCAGCTAGTTACCTGCATGCACTCCCAACTCACTGTCCTTTTGTACATCACTGCTTCACCAGGGTAATTGTATGAAAAAAGCATGAGAGTGCGACACTTCTTGGCTAAGATGCGGGAATGAATATTCCACACCCTGTCTGTCTCGAAGAAACCGCAATCGCAAGGAAAGTTAAAGTAAAATTTATGAAAATAATTGGTGAGGGAAAGGATGATCAAAAACAGCTTTTACACAAGACATTGGTAGCCAAGTGGTTCAGAGCACTGAATTAGCAAGCCAGAGGTCTCTGAATTAAGATTCCTCCCTGCAAATGGGAGAGTTGTGATTTGTGGCTGGCACCAAGGGAAATGACCAGAAAAGCTTGTTAAAAATGCCCAATAGGTTTATGGGTGCACTCCAGGGAAGAAAACCTGCCAATCTTCCAAGTATTGCAGTCCTACACAATGAGATTGTACCAAGAGTCTCCTTCCTTCCCTGGAATTCAGAAGATTAAGGGGGATTTGACTGAAGTTCTCCTAGTTAAAGAGAACTACTGGGGTACATGGACAGAAACAAGGAATACTATCACTCACAGTCAACCACATCATGGCCCTTGCACCTTATTGTCTACCTGCACTGCACTTTCTCTGTTACTATAATATATATTTTGAATTCTGTTATTGCTTTTCCCTTGTACTGATGAGATGGACTCTGACCTCATGATCTACCTTGTTGTGACCTTGCACCTTATTGCACTGCACTTTCTCTGTGGCTGTGACACTTTGTACTGTTATTGTTTTTACCTGTACTACCTCAATGCACTGTGTACTAACTCAATGTAACTGCACTGTGTAATGAATTGATCTGTACGATCGGTGTGCAAGACAAGTTTTTCACTGTACCTCGGTACAAGTGACAATAATAAACCAATACCAATGTACTTATGTTTTGAAATGATCTGTAGGGATGGCATGCAAAATGAATTTTTTTACTGTATCTTAGTACATGTGACAATAATAAACTAATTCAATTGAATTCAGATCAGCTGTGATCTATAGAACGATTTTACAGCTTTGGAGGTGCGAGTAGCCTCCTGCTGTTGGGCATTCCATTGGGCATACAATGGTACAAAATACCACCGGACACGTCAGCTGTTCACCGCGTTTAGTCTCTTTCACATTGTCCTTACCTCAGATGAAGGTCCTCTGAAAATTTTAGACAGGCGTAGATAAATTCTTTGATCTGCGAGTAGACTTTGGGCACAAATTCCGAGAATGGGAACTTCTTGGGGAAGGGTTGCTGCAAGTGACAAACACAGTGAACACAGAATTGAAAAGAAGGGCAAAAGAACTTTGAATAACATATGTTTAGTAACACACACAACCACAGAGCTATTCATGGAGTATCCAGAGGCCTGGAATATTGATCTGAGTTCAAATCCATCACAGTAGTTAAAGAATAAAAAGCCAGTGTCAGTAATGGTGTGGCCATGGTGAAAGATCCAATAAAAATCGTTAAAAAGAAGCGAGGTAGCTATTTGCCGTGTCCTATCCTGTGTTTATTCTCCATTCTGGTTACTCCCTTGCCTTTTTTTAAATTAATTTATTTGAATCTCTCGAAGTGTACCACCTTCTTGAACTGTCCGTCAGTGAAGGAGCTCACACGTGACCCTTGGGAGGGAATTCTAGGATTTAGACACAGTGACAGTAATAGAACATAGATCATGGGACACAGAACAGTACAGCACAGGAACGGGCCCTTCGGTCCACAATGTTGTGCCGAACTAATTAAATTAGTGATCAAATGCCCGACTAAACTAATTCCTTCTGCCAACACAATGTCCATGTCCTTCCATTTCCCACACATTCACGTGCCTATCTAAGAGACTCTTGAATGACCCCGTCGTATCTGCCTCCACTACCACCCCAAGCAGCACATTCCAGGCACCCACCACTCTCTGTGTAAAAAATTTGCCCCGCACATCTCCTTTGAACTTACCCCCTCTCACTTTAAGTGCGTGCCCTCTGGTATAAGACATTTCAACCCTGGGAAAAAGATAGTGGCTGTCTTCTCTATCTATGCCTCTCATAATCTTATAAACCTCCATCAGGTCTCCCCTCAGTCTTTGCCACTCCAGAGAAAACAACCCAAATTTGTCCAACCCCTCCTTATAGCACATGCCCTCTAATCCAGGCAGCGTCCCGGTAAACATCTTTTGCAAAATGGGCATGTTTCTGGTGAATAAGTTGTGCTTAATAGCACAGTAAATCACTTCCCTGTTGATTGAGAGTAGACTGACTGGGCAGTCAATAGCCAGATTGGATGTGTCCTGCATTTCATGAATAGGACATGCCTGGGCAACCTTCCACCTTGTTGGGTAGACGCCAGTATATTAACTGGAAAAGCTTGGCCAGAGATGTGGTTTGTCTGGAGCACAGGTCTTTGAGATAATGGCTGGGACATTGTTTGGTCCCACAGCCTTGCCGCATCCAATGCTTGCAACCATTTCCTGATGTATTCCAACAGAATTAGGCAGGAGCAGGGGAGAGTAGATTGGGAGCGGCTGTTATTGAGCAAGTCCACATCTGACATGTGGGAGTCATTCAAAGGCCAGCTGGTCAGAATTCAGGACCGACGTGTTCCTGTGAGGAAGAAAGACAAGGATGGCAAGGCTCGGGAACCTTGGATGACAAGAGATATTGTAAATTTAGTCAAAAAGTAAAAGGAAACACATGTAAGGTTCAGGAAGCTGAAATTGGACAGGGGCCTTGAGGAGTATAAAGCAAGCAGAAAAGAACTTAAACAGGAAATCAGGAGGGCTAAAAGGGGTCATGAAATGTCCTTTATGAACAGGATTAAGGAAAATCAAAAGGCATTTTATACATACGTTAAAAACAAGACTGTAACTAGGGAGCAGGTATGACCATACAAGGAGAGGATTTATGCCTGGAGACAGAGGAAATCAGCGAGGTGCCAAACAAGGACTTCACAACGGTTTTTACCAAGAAGAAAGGCACAGTGGATAGTGACATCAGAGAGGGGTATGCTGAAATGCTAGGGCATGCTGTTATCAAGAAGGAGGAGATGTTGGGTCTCTTTAAGAGCATTAAGGTGGATAAGTCTCCAGGGCCTGATGGGATCTATCCCAGGTTATTCAGAGAGGAAAGAGAGCAGATTGCTGGGGCCTTGACAGAGACATTTGTGTACTCTTTAGCCACAGGCAAGGCCCTAGAGGACTGGAGAATAGTCAGTGTTATTCCTTTAAGAAGGGTAATAGGGACAATCCAGCAAATTATGGACCGGTGACCCTTACATCAATGGTAGGGAAATTATTGGAGAAGATTCTTAGGGATAGGATTTACTCACATCTGGAAAAGCATGGACTTATTAGGGATAGTCAGCATGGCTTTGTGCAGGGGAGGTCATGTCTTATAAACTTGATTGAGTTCTTCGAGGTGACAATGCTGAGGGTAGGGCAGGGCAATGTTGTCTGCATGGATTTTAGTAAAGAATTCGAGAAGGTTGATCCAAAAGATTAAGGCACATGGGATCCACAATGACTTTATAGATTGGATTCAAAATTGGCTTGGATACTGAAGGCGAGAGGGTCGTGGTGGAGGGGTGTTATTCTAGCTGGAGGCAGTTGCCAGTGGTGTTCTGCAAGGATGAGTGCTGGGACCTCTGTTGTTTGAGATATATCTAAATGAAGAGTGAAAACGTAGTTGGGAGGATTAGTCAGTTTGCAGACTACACAAAAATTGGCAGAACTGTGGAGAATGAGAGAGGTTATAAAGCATACAGCAGGATACAGATCAGTTGGAAATGTGGGCAGAGAAATGGCAGATGGAGTTAACCCGAACAAGTGTGAGGTGTTGTACTTTTGGAAGGTCCAATCTGAGAGGAAAGTAGCCAGTAAATGGCAGGGCCCTTAGGAGCAGATAGATCTTGTGGGGCCAGTCCATAGCTCCCTGAAATTGGCAACACAATTAGTTCGGGTTGTACAGAATGCGTACAGTATATTGTCATTGGTCGGTGCATTGAGTATAAAACTCAGGCAGTCATGTTGCAGCTGTATAAAACCTTGGTTTGGCCGCATTTGGAGTACTGTGTGCAGTTCTGGTTGCCACATTACAGGAAGAATGTGGAGGTTTTGGAGAGGGTGAAGAAGAGGTTCACCAATGTTACCTGGATTAGGGAGTATTCGCTATAAATGGAGAGGTTGGACAAACTTGGATTGTTTTCTCTGGTGTATCGGAGGCTGAGGGGTGACCTGATAGAAGAATATAAAACCAGGAGAGGCATAGATAGATGAGAAACACGATGATGCTGGAGGAACTCAGCAGGCCAGGCAGAATCCGTGGAGAAAAGCAGGCGGTCAACGTTATGGGTCAGGACCCTTCTTCAGGACTGAAGATAGGAAAAGGGGAAGCCCAGTACATAGGAGGGAAAAGCAGAGCAGTGATAGGTGGACAAAAGAGGGGAGGCGGGGTGGGCACAGGGTGGTGATAGGTAGATGCAGGTAAGAGATAGTGATAGGCAGGTGCGGGGGAGGAGGGGAGAGCAGATCCACCGGGGGATGGGTCAAGGGCAAGGAGAGAATGGGGGGGGGGGGGGGCATATCAAAAAGAGAGATAGGCTAGGAAAGGGAAAAAAAGGCCATCGTTGGGGGGTGGGTGTGGGGGATGTGGTGGGGGGGAGTGGTGTGGGGATTACTTGAAGTGGGAGAATTCAGTGTTCATGCCGTTAGAAAATGAGGTGCTGTTCCTCCAGTTTGTGCTTGAAATTCTCCCAGCGGTGGAGGAAGCCGAGGACTGACATATCAGTGATAGTGTGGGAGGGGGAATTGAAGTGACTGGCAACGGGGAGATGCAGATTGTTGTTACGGACGGAGCGCTGGTGTTCTGCAAAATGGTCACCCAGTCTGCGTTTGGTCTCACCAATGTAGAGGAGGCCACACTTAGAGCACCGAATGCAGTCGATGATATTAAGGGAGGTGCAAGTGAATCTCTGTCTCACCTGAAAGGACTGTTTGTGTCCCTGGGTGGAGGTGATGGAGGTGGTGTAGGGGCAGGTGTTGCACCTATGGCGGGGGCAGTGGTAAGTTCCCGGGGTGGGAGCGGGATGGGTGGATGGGGGGGAGGAGTGAACTGGGGAGTCATAGAAAGAGCGGTCCCTGCAAAAGGCAGAAAGGGGTGGGGAGGGGAAGATGTGCTTGGTGGTGGGGCCCCATTGGAGACGGCGGAAGTGGGGGAGAATAATGTGTTGGATACGTAGGCTGGTGGGATGAAATGTGAGGACAAGGGGGACCCTATCCCTGTTGGGTCTGGGCGGGGTAGGGGTGAGACCAGAGGTGCGGGAAATGGCAGAGATGCGGGTGCGAGATCTCTTGACCGCAGTAGGGGGGAAGCCCCGGTTAGAAAAGAAGTTGGACATCTCAGATGTCCTGGAGTGGAAAGCCTTATCATGGGAGCACATGTGGCAGAGGCGGAGAAATTGAGAGAAAGGGATAACGTCCTTGCAAGAGACGGGGTGGGAGGAGCTGTAATCGCGGTAGCTGTGGGCATCAGTGGGTTTGTAGAAGATGGCGGTGGAGAAGGAATCTCCTGAGATGGAGATGGAGAGATCGAGGAAGGAGAGGAAGGTGTCAGAGATAGTCCGAGTGAATTGGAGAGCACAGTGAAAATCTGTGGCGAAATTTATGAAACTGTCGAGTTCCATATGGGTGCAAGAGGTGGCACCAATGCAGTTGTCGATATAGCAGAGAAAGAGTTGAGGAATGGGGCCGGAGTAGCCTTGGATCAGACACTGTTCAACTTAGCCATTGAAGAAGCAGGTGTAGCAGGGGCCCATGCGAGTGCCCATGGCTACACCATTGGTCTGTAGAAAGAAGAAGAATTGAAAATGAAGTTGTTTAGGGTGCGGACAAGTTCAGCCAGGCGGAGGAGAGTGTTAGTGGAAGGGGACTGGTTCTGTCTCTGGTCAAAAAAGAAGTGGAGGGCGGTGAGGCCGTCATGATGGGGAATGGAAGTATATAGGGACTGGACGTCCATGGTGAAGATGAGGTTGTGTGTGCTGGAGAACTTGAAGCTATGGAAGAGTTGGAGAGCATGTGATATGTCACTGACGTAGCTGGGAAGGGATTGGACCGGGGGGGGGGGGGGGGGGGGGGGGGCGTTGGAGGGGACAGGTATAGTATCCAGGTACGAGGATACAAGCTCCTAGATTTCCCAAAATCCAAATATTAAATCTACAGTGCATGGCTTTAAGGTGAGAGAGGGCAAAGTTTAAAGGAGATTAATGAGGCAAGTTTTTTTGCACGGAGAGTGGTAGGTGCCCTGGAACGCACTGCCAAGGGAGATGGTGGAAGCAGATACAACAGCAAAGTTTAAGAGCCATTTAGACAGGCAACGTGAGCCAAAGGGCTTGTTTTGTGATGTACTGTTCTATGTTCTCCATCACGTGGTGTGACTCAAATTGGCTAAGGACTGGTTTCTGTGATAATGGGAATCAGAAGAGGAAGCGAAAAGTTTAAACTAATATGGCAGGGGGATGGGAATCCATGCAGGAAGACAAAAGGAAGCAAAGCAGAAACCAGAGCAAAAGTTAGAAAAAGTAAGAGTGGAGTACGGAAAAGTCAGACGCAAAGGACACAAAGGTTACTAGATTCTATAAGGACAATGAGTGTAAGGGCACTTCATCTGAATGCCCATAGTATTCGAAACAAGGTCAGTGAGCTTGTGGCACAAATCAGTACAAAGGAGTATGATCTAGTGGCCATTACAGAAACGTGGTTGCAGGGTGGAGATGAGTGGGAATTAAATACCCAAGGGTATCAGGTAATACGGAAGGATAGGCAGGAAGGTAAGGGAGGTGGGGTAGCGCTCTTGATTAAGGATGAGATCAGGATGATAGTGAGAGATGATATAAGATCTAAGGAGCAGAATGTTGAATCCAACTGGGTAGAGATTAGGAATAGTAAAGGGAAAAAAATCACTGGTGGGAGTTCTCAAGAAGCCACTGAATAATAACATTACAGTGGCGTAGGCAATAAACCAACAAATATTTGATGCATGGAAGAATAGAATGGCAGTTGTCATGGGGGACTTTAACTTGCACATAAATTGTGGGAATCAAGTTGGTCGAGGCAGTCTTGAGGAGGACTTCATAGAATGCATCTGTGATAACTTCCTTGAACAGCATGTTAGTGAAGCTACACAGGAAAATGCGATCTTAGATCTGGTCCTGTGCAACGAGACAGGTAAAATTAACAATTTTGTAGTTAGGGATCCTCTTGGAAAGAGTGATCATTGTATGATTGAATTTCTCATACAAATGGAGGGTGCAATAGTTTGATCTAAAACCAGTGTATTATGCCTAAACAAGGGAGACTACAACGGGATGAGGGAAGAGTCGGCTAGTGTAGACCGGGGACACCGGCTACATGGTGGGACAGTTGAGGAACAGTGGAAGACTTTCAAAGAGATTTTTCACGGTGCTCAACAAAAGTATATTCTGGTTAAGAGCAAGGACAGTGAGGGTGGGAAGAGCCAGCCTTGGATAACTAAGGAAATAAAAGAAGGCATCAAGCTAAAAGCTCAAGCACACAAAGTCACCAAGGGTAGTGGGAAACTGGAAGACTGAGAAAACTTTAAAAAGCAACAAAGAACCACTAAGCAAGCGATAAGGAAAGGGAAGATAAATAGAACATAGAACATAGAAAACCTACAGCACAATTCAGGCCCTTTGGCCCACAAAGCTGTGCCGAACATGTCCCTACCTTAGAAATTACTAGGCTTACCCATAGCCCTCTATTTTACTCAGCTCCATGTATCTATCTAACAGTTTCTTGAAAGACCCTATCGTATCCGCCTCCACCACCGTTTCCGGCAGCCCATTCCACGCACTCACCACTCTCTGAGTAAAAAACTTACCCCTGACATCTCCTCTATATCTACTCCCCAGCACCTTAAACCTATGTCCTCTTGTGGCCACCAATTCAGCCCTGGGGAAAAGCCTCTGACTATCTACCCGATCAATACCTCTCATCATCTTATACACCTCTATCAGGTATCCTCCGTCTCTCCAAGGAGAAAAGGTCGAGTTCCCTCAGCCTGCTTTCATAAGGCATGCTCTGCATGCCAGGCAGCATCCTTGTAAATCTCCTCTGCACCCTCTCTATGGCTTCCACATCTTTCCTGTAGTGAGGCGACCAGACCTGAGCACAATACTCCAAGTGGGGTCTGACCAGGGACCTATATAGCTGCAACATTACCTCTCGGCTCCTAAATTCAATTCCCCGATTGATGAAGGACAATACACCATATGCATTCTTAACCACAGAGTCAACCTGCGCAGCCGCCCTGAGCGTCCTATGGACTCGGACCCCAAGATCCCTCTGATCCTCCACACTGCCAAGAGTCCTACCATTACTACTATATTCTGCCAACATATTTGACTTACCAAAATGAACCACTTCACACTTATCTGGGTTGAACTACATCTGCCACTTCTCAGCCCAACTCTGTATCCTATCTATGTCCCTCTGTAACCTCTGACAGCCCTCCAAACTATCCACAACACCCCCAACCTTTGCATCATCTGCAAACTTACTAACCCACCCCTCCACTTCCTCATCCAGGTCGTTTATAAAAATCACAAAGAGTAAGGGTCCCAGTACAGATCCCTGAGGTACACCACTGGTCACCAACCTCCACTCAGAATACGACCCTTCAACAACTACTCTTTGCCTTCTGTGGGCCAGCCAGTTCTGGATCCACACTGCAATGTCCCCTTGGATCCCATGTCTCCTCACCTTCTCCATAAGCCTTGCATGGGGTACCTTATCAATCGCCTTGCTGAAATCCATTATGAAAGTAAACTAACACAAAATATAAAAACAGACAATAAAAATTTTCATAATTATATAAAGTGGAAAAGGGTGGCTAAAGTGAATGTAGGTCCCTTATAAGATGAGAAGGGGAAATTAATACTGGGTAATGTGGAAATGGGCGAGGCCATGAACGACTATTTTGTGTTGGTCTTCACGGTGGAGGACACATCTAACTTGCCAAAGAGAGATGTTATGGATGCAATGGGGTGTAAGGACCTCGATATAATCACTGTCACTAAAGAGCTAGTGGTGAGCAAACAAGTGGGCCTACAGGTAGACAGGTCCCCTGGTCCTGATGGGATGCATTCCAGGGTACTGAAAGAAATGGCGGAAGTTTTAGTAGAGGCGTTTGTGATAATTTACCAAAATTCTCTGGACTCTGGGCAGGTCCGGGCGGATTGGAAGACAGTTAATGTCACACCACTGTTTAAAAAAGGATATAGGCAAAAGGCAGGTAACTATAGGCCAGTTAGCTTAACGTCTGTAGTCGGGAAGATGCCTGAAGCTATCATTAAGGAAGAAATAGCGAGACATCTGGATGGAAGTGGTTTCATCAGGCAGACACAACATGGATTCAGGAAGGGCTGGTCCTGTTTGACAAAATTACTGGAGTTCTTTCAGGATATAATGAGCGCGGTGGAGAGAGGGGAACAGGTGGATGTTATAAACTTGGATTTCCAGAAGGCGTTCGATAAGGTGCCACATAAAAGACTTATCCACAAAATAAGGATGCATGGAGTTGGGGGTAATGTATCAGCATGGATAGAGGACTGGTTAACCAATAGAAGGCAGAGAGTTGGGATAAATGGGTGTTTCTCTGGGTGGCAATCAGTGATGAGCAGGGTGCCGGTGCTGGGCCCACAACTGTTCAAAATATACATTAACTATTTGGAAGAGGAGACCGAGCAAATCTAAGTTTGCGGATGACACTAAATTGAGTGGAAAAGAAAATTGTGCAGAGGATGCAGAAAGTCTGCAGAGAGATATAGATAGGTTAAGTGAGTGGGCAAGGGTCTGGCAGATGGAGTACAATGTTGGTAAATTTGGAAGGGAAAATAGAAGATCAGATTATTATTTAAATGCTGAAAGACTGCAGCGTGCTGTTGTGCAGAGGGAGTTGTGCATGAATCGCAAAAGGTTGGTCTGCAGGTGCAACAGGTTATCAAGAAGGCAAATGGAATGTTGGCCTTCATAGCCGGAGAAACAAAGGGCTGCAGATGCTGAAATCTAGAGAAAAACACAATGATGCTTGAGAAACTCAGCAGGCCAGGCAGCATCTGTGGTGAAAAGCAGGCGGTCAATGTTTCCGACTGAAGATAGGAAAAGGGGAAGCCCAATATATAGGAGGGAAAAGCAGAGCAGTGATAGGTGGACAAAAGAGGGGAGGTGGGGTGGGCGCATGGTGGTGATAGGTAGATGCAGGTAAGAGATAGTGATAGATTTTTTCTACCCCTTTTTTTATCACCTTACCCTTGACCCATTCCCCGGTGGATCTGCACTCCCCCGCACCTGCCTATCACTATCTTTCACCTGCCTCTTAAATGCCTTTATCATATCTGCCTCCACCATCACCCCTGGCAGCATATTCCAGGCACCCACCACTCTCAGTGTCAAAAAATTGCCCCACACATCTCCTTTCAACATCTCCCCTCTCACCATGAGTGCATGCCCTCTAGTATTAGACATTTTGACCCTGGTAAAAAGATACTGTCTACTCTATCTATGCCTCTCATAATCTTATAAACTTCTATCAGGTCTTCCCTCAGCCTCTGTCGCTCCAGAGAAAACAACCCAAGTTTGTCCAACCTCTCCTTACAGCACATGCCCTCTAATGCAGGCAGCATCCTGGTGAACCTCTTCTGCACCCTCTCCAAAGCCTCCACATCCTTCCTGTAATGGGGGCGACCAGAATGGGAGAACTAGTTTCTCCTTCCACAATGATGTTTCATGAGCTGTAAGGCATTTTGGGATGACCCTTTAAGTCCAACTCTTATTTTTCTTTCTCTGGCACTGTGAGTTCACGTTCCATCACCAATGTGTGACATTTTTTGGAAGGCCACCAGAAAATGAGTATGAAAGCTGCTGGTTCATCATAAAATTACACTGGATCACCAATACCATTAGCGCAGGGACCAATGTGAGACACTGGTCTCGGATACATGCAACTCTTATGGTGTGGGATTGACTTTTAACCATTCTCCGAAATGGCCTAAGAGGAATGCTTAGAATTTATATGGGTTCCAGGGTCATATCTGCAGATCAATACCGAACCACTGATGATTGAACAGCCTGCCTCATTAGGAATAGGCCTGGCTTTGGGAAATGGAATTTTTCCCACTGCGCTCTCATGAGAAAGCCAATGTCCTAATGGTGGTCTTGGCTGCACACACAGCAAGCAGCGAAGCCAGTTCAGGTCCATGAAAATTAAGACTCAGTTGGGAAATGAAAAAGAACAAACATGCATTGACATGGCTACCTTCAGTGGTCCCAAAGCACTTTACAGCCAATTAAATACTCTGATGTTACAGACACCCACTGTAAAGTTGGAAACACAGCAGCCAATTCACATGCTTGGTTAAGGAGGAATGTAACGTGCATAGATTAGATTTTTCACCTAATGGAGAAGGTGTGCAGGACCAAGTGATGTTAAACGAGGTTAGAGAACAATGGTGGTGAGATGTGTGTAGCTGAGGTATAGCAGGGAAACCTAAAGTCTCTTCATTTGGGCCCTGGATAGTCAATGATACAATGTTGTTCCCCTATCAAACTTCCACAGAGGTATTGGTATTGGTTTATTATTGTCACTTGTACCGAGGTACAGTGAAAAACTTGTCTTACAAACCGATCGTACAGGTCAATTCATTACACAGTGCAGTTACATTGAGTTAGTACAGAGTGCATTGATGTAGTACAGGTAAAAACAATAACAGTACAGAGTAAAGTGTCACAGCTACAGAGAAAGTGCAGTGCAATAAGGTGCAAGGTCACAACAAGGTAGATTGTGAGATCATAGTCCATCTCATTGTGTAAGGGAACCGTTCAATAGTCTTATCACAGTGGGGTAGAAGCTGTCCTTAAGTCTGGTGGTACGTGCCCTCAGGCTCCTGTATTTTCTACCCAATGGAAGAGAGAAGAGAGAATGTCCCAGGTGGGTGGGGTCTTTGATTATGCTGGCTGCTTCACCAAGACAGTGAGAGGTAAAGACAGAGTCCAAGGAGGAGAGGCTGGTGTCCATAATGTGCTGGGCTGTGTCCACAACTCTCTGCAGTTTCTTGCGGTCTTGGGCAGAGTAGTTGCCGTACCTCAAGTTTTCTGACTGTTGGAAGTTTCCTGACTGGTTGCATCATGGTCTGGTACAGCAATTTGAATGTGCAGGAACGTAAGAAGCTGCAGAGAGGAGTGGACTCTGCCCAATACATCACGGGCACATCCCTCCCCACCATCGGTTGTACCTACAGGAGGAGCTGCCTCAGGAAGGCAACATCTATCATCAAAGATCCCCACCATCCGGGCCATGCCATCTTCTCGCAGCTACCATCAGGCAGGAGGTACAGAAGCCTAAAGTCCCACACCACCAGGTTCAGGAACGGCTACTTCCCTTCAACCATTTGGTTCATGAACCAACCGGCACAGCCCTGATCACTACAGTTTAGCAACACTATGACCACTTTGATAACCTTGCACTAAAATAGACTTTTTATTTGTTCTAATTGTGGTCTTCCTTGGAAAAATTGTGTATAATTTATGTTTAATTTATGTTTTTCTTCTGAATGCTGCCTATCTGATGCTATGTGCCTGTGATACTGCTGTAAGTAAGATCTTCATTGCACCTGTGTCAACATGCACTTGTGCAGATGACAAGAAACCCAACTTTGACTTTGGCTAAAGGAACTGGATGGACAAAAATGGAGCCATTCCAAGCCAAACGAAGCTCTGACCACCAAAGACAGTCACTGAACAGAGAATGAAATCAACTGCTAAAAGCGCAAGGCTGTGCAGCAGCAGATTTAGTAGGTGCTATGCTGGAATAGAAAGCATGCCACTAATTAAAGGATGAGGTGGTAGCCAAGAACCTTCATCACTCTGTAGTTCATCTATTCAAGGGATCAACACATTGCAGCCAGGGTGGTATGAACATCAGCACTTTGCTCTAACTGTGAAGTTGCCTGAAATTACACCATCCAAACATCCAACAGAACTCAGTGTACAATATTAACTTCCATTTAAATAATGTCTTTGACATATGAAAACTTTCTTCATTGACAGGACATGGACGTCAGTGACAAAGGCCACCATTTACTGTCCATCACTAACTTCCCCCTCATCTGAGGAGGCAGTTATTTGTCAACCATAATGGTGGGTCTGGAGTCACATATACACTTGGCACCAGGTAAAATAAACGTTGCAGGTTTCCTTCTCTGAAGGACACCAGTGAGCCAGATAGGTTTTTGGTTACCACTACTGACACTAACTTTTCACTCCACATTTATTCGCCAGTTGCCATGTTAGGATCGGAACTTGTGCTTCTATGTCAATGGATACTGGCCTAGTAGCTGAACCACCATACCACTATACACTTTTAAACCTCTAAAACATTGAATATGATCAACTAGCTTGACACCTCCTCTGTGATGACTCTGCTCAGACAAAATGATCACTGCATTCCATTCTATTGTTCACCTTGACGAAAGGGGGGTATGAAAATAATGAGATAATCTATCTTTATTAGTTACATCAAAACACACAGTGAAATGCACCTTTTGCGTAGAGTGTTCTGGGGGCAGCGCGCAAGTGTCACCATGCTTCCGGCGCCAACATAGCATGCCCACAACTTCCTAACATGTACATCTTTGGAATGTGGGAGGAAACCGGAGCACCCGGAGGAAACCCACGCAGACACGGGGAGAACGTACAAACTCCTTACAGACAGTGGCCGGAATTGAACCCGGGTCGCTGGCGCTGTAAACTGTTACGCTAACCACTACACTACCGTGAAGAACTGGGTGAGAGATCCAAGCGGCATTGAGCACGAGGTTCACGACTAGATCTGGACAGATCATATCAGTCTTTGGGCTTCATTCTCCTGTGGAGGTCCAAGACTGTCTTCCTGGTTTCCTTTCTCCACCTACCAACATTTCTTGAAAACCCCTCCCCCTCTCTACAACCTTGCATCCCCACGCCCTCCTCAGCTCTCCTGTGCCTAGTCCTACCACCAACAAGCAGAGGGAACTTGTGAGGAAAAGTGTAATGGAGACACAAGAGACAGCAGATGCTGGAATCTGGAGCAACACAGAAAGCACTGGAGGAACTCAGCGAGTCAGGCTGCATATGTGGAGGGAAACGGACAGTCGACATTTCGGGTCGAGACCCTTCATCCGGACTCGAAAGAAAGGGGGAGATAGCCAATATAAAAAGATGGGGGGAGGAAGGGGCGGAGCAAGAGCTGGCAGGTGATAGGTGGATCCAGGTGAGGGGGGTGATAGGCAGATGGGGGATGAATGATGCCCAGGAATGATGTCCTAGAATAATGGAAAGTTTCATGATCTGAAGCATTAACACTACTTCATTCCCTGTGAATGCCGAGTGCTTCAGTATTTTCTGTTTACGTTCTACCTTCAGAATACCTCACACTGAGGCAGATGGTGAATACAATATATCGCAATATATGATAAGTGCTTACATTTTCCAGGTCTGGATCACGGAATGGAAACTGACCCATCACTTTCTTAAATTCCTCTTCATTTGAGACAGGAATAGCACTGTAGTTGTCCAACTCTAAGATATATCTGTTGAAAAAAAATCAATGCGTTAATATTGAAGGTCCCATTTCTGATAACTCGGCAGGGTAGGCCATTAGTTTCTTGTTACACCTCATCAATTACCCAGGCACTCTCTGCTGGACAATTGCCAGTGCAAAGTTTCCTCAGCCATTACCCAAACTGAAATCTGTTAATAACTCTACTTAACAAGACAGATCTGTACTTGTCATGCCCACCGCTTGCATGAGAATGTGAGTGATCCAGTTGACAGGTCTTGTTGGTACTCCATCGCTAGCTGAGCACTCACCAGAACTCGGACTGGGAACAAGTGAGACTTAAAGCTATTTCAGGAGTTCATGAATCAAAATCACAAAAGCAGATGATCTGGCTTTATTACTTTTTGTTTCAAATCTGAAAACAGTGACTACATTTCAAATTACTTCACAGTTTATAAAGCATTGAGGGATATGCTAAAGTTCTGAACAATGTCAAATTAACTGAAGTCTTCCTTTCTCGTGGTTTCCAATCACTAGTTTGAGAAGGCAGCCATTGGCATTGCATTGAAACACCATAACCTGTTCCTTCCTACAGCAGTAGTGCCATCCTGTAGCTCCTTCCACCTGCTCACCACCTGTAGTCATTAGGCAACTGATGAGCTTGGCCCTGAGGCTCTGGGGCAGCATTGAACCTGCACAACATAGTGTTCCACCAGTGAGTATTGTGAAGTTCAAGCCACCGTGATTCATAGAAAATAGAACAGTACTGCACAGGAACAGGCCCTTCGGCCCACTATGTCTGTGCCAAACATGGTGCCAAATTAAACTAGTCCCTTCTGCCTGCACAAGATCCATATCCCTCCATTCTCTGCACATTTATGTGCCTGTCTAAAAACCTCTTATACACCATTATCGTATCTACTTCCACCAACGTCCCTGGCAGCCCATTCCAGGCACCTACCAGTCTCTGTAGAAAATAATTTGCTTCATAAATCTCCCTTAACCTTACAGCGCCAGCAACCCGGGTTCAATTCCAGCCACTGTCTGTAAGGAGTTTATACGTTCTCCCCGTGACTGCATGAGTTTCCTCCGGGTGCTCCGGTTTCCTCCCACATTCCAAAGACGTACAGGTTAGGAAGTTGTGGGCATGCTATGTTGGATCCGAAGCATGGCGACACTTGTGGGCTGCCCCCAGAACACTCTACGCAAAAGATGCATTTCACTGTGTGTTTGGATGTACATGTGACTAGTAAAGATATTTTATCTTATCTTAAAGTTCTGCCCTCTGGTATTTGACATTTCTACCCTGGGAAAAAGGTTCTAACTATATACCCTATCTATGCCTCTCATAATTTTATCAGGTCTTCTCTCAAATTCACTGAATTTTTGTTTTAAGAATTGAAGTTGTTTTGCATTGCGGGAAAATAGGACCAGCTTAGGTGGGCACCTTGGTCGGCATAGACGAGTTGGGCCGAAGGGACTGTTTCCGTGCTGTATTAGACTATCATTCTACAATTCTATCTGCATCAAAACACAGTTCCCTGGATAGTCACAGACAACACATTTGAAGATCCTGTAAAAGGTTTGACTCCTTCCTCATTCCTAACAGGGTATCTGATAACAGGGCAAGGCCAGCTCATCCTAGCTGAAAGTGCTTGTTCTTTAAGCCATGCCTTGCTGTTAACCCATAAAAACACATCTTCAGTAAAAATAATCGGCCTCCAACAGACTGTAAATTCTGCTGTAACAAGCCACCTTTTTCAAAATAAGCGAGCAGCTGCTAAAACTATATCAACAACACAGGTCTTGGCTCTCCAACAGAACCCAGGAAGAATTGGTGCAAATATACCAGTTCTCTCAGGATCCCACCTCGCTGTCAAGTTCAGTTTATTGTCACGGGCATGCATACCCAGGGTATAAATGCCATGAAAATTAGCTCTTTGCAGCAGCAGCACAGTATGTTACAAACATAGACAAATTAACATAAATTACACATAACTTACATGACAAAATAAACAAAAATAAACATGACATTAGTGCAAGTTGAGGAAAATACAGTCTGAGGTAGAATTAGGGTTTTTCAGGTGGGTTTAAGAACCTCACGGCAGTTTGACCTTGAGGTATGGGTCTTCAGGCTCCTGTACCTCCCGCCTGATGGCAGCATCGAGAAGAGGGCACATCTCGCATGGTGGGGGTCCTTATTGATGGATGTTGCCTTCTTGAGGCAGCACCTCCTGTAGATACTACCGACAGTGGGGAGGGATGTGCCTGTGATGTATTAGGCTGAGTCCACTACTCTCTGCAGCTTCTTACGTTCCTGCGCATTCGAATTGCCGTACCAGACCGTGATGTAACCGGTCAGGATACTTTCAACAATACATGTGTAGAAGTTTGTTAGAGTGTTCGGTGCCAAGCTGAACCTCCTCAACCTTCGAAGAAAGTAAAGATGCTGGCGGGCTTTCCTTATGATTGCATCCATGTGGTGGGCCCAGGACAGGTCATGCGATATGTTAACACCCAGGAATTTAAAGCTGCTCTCTCCACTGCCAATCCCACAATGTAGACTGGTGCATGTTTACCCCACTTCTCCTTCCTGAAGCCAACAATCAGCTCTTTAGTTTTACTGACACGGAGCGAGAGGTTGTTGTTGCGGCACCACTCACCCAGGTGTCCTCCCTCGCTCCTGTATGCTGACTCATCACCACCTGTGATTTATCCATCAACAGTAGGTAGGTAGCATAGAAGGTTGGGGAGGGTAATGGGTGGAAGGTAATGGGTAATGGTCACCTTCCTGAGACATCGCCTGTTGTAGATGTTCGTCAATGGTGGGGAGAGCTGTACCTGTGATGGAATAGGCAGAGTCCACCACTCTCTGTCAACTCTTGTGTTCCTGTGCATTAGAGTTCCCATACCAGGCCGTGATGCAAACAGTCAGTCTCAACAGAATCCTTAGGCTGCCAACAAATACTGTGGTCTTGCACCTCCTTACACTGACCATTACAAAAACATGAGTACCGTGCCTCATTCAATACGATCTCTCACCAACCTGTTCAACCTGCATGTCGTTTGGATGAGAGAAACACACTCGATCACAGGGAGAATGTGCAAACTCCACACCGACAGTACTACAATGCACTTTGTTTCTCTTTGGTTTTTTTCATGTTCTAATTCTGTTCTTTCTTGTATAATTTTTCTCTAATTTATATTTAATTGATGTTTTTCTTGTGAATGCTGCTCATTTGATGCTCTGTGCCTGTGATGCTGCTGCAAGTAAGTTTCTCATTGCACCTGTGCACATATCGGTCAAAATTGAGTTTATTGTCAAATGCACAAGTAAATGTACGCACAGGTACAACAAAAAACTTACTTGCAGCAGCATCACAGGCACAGAGCATCAGATAAGCAGCATTCCCAAGAAAAACATAAATTAAACATAAATTAAACACAACTTTTACAAGAAAGAACACAATTAGAACAAAAAAAAAGCCCATTTTAGTGCAAAATGGTCATAGCGTTGCGGAACTGAGGTAGTGATTAGGGTTGTGCCGGTTGGTTCGGGAACCGAATGGTTGAAGGGAAAGCTGTTCCTGAACCTGGTGGCGTGGGACTTCAGGCTTCTGTACCACCTGCCCGATGGGAGCTGTGAGAAGATGGCATGACCTGGATGGTGAGAATCTTTGATGATGGATGTTGCCTTCTTGTACTTGTGCATATGACAATGAACTCAACTATGATGGAGGTGAGGATTGAATCTGGTTCACTAGAGCTGTGAGGCAGCGCCTCCGCCAACCGCACCACCGTGCTGCACAACATGTCACTGTGGGTCAGGAATGGGGCAATAAATAAGACATGGAACATCGAACAGTACAGCACAGAACAGGCCCATCGGCCCACAATGTTGTGCTGACATAGCTATTCCCTCCTACCTACAGAATGCCCATATCCCTCTATTTTCCTCTCACTCATGTGTCCATCCAAGACCCTCTTAAAAGCCTCCAATGAATTTGCCTCCACCACCCTATCAGGCAACGCATTCCAGGCATCCACCCCTCTCTCAGTAAAAAACTTACCCCTCACGTCTGTTCCGAACCTACCCCTCACCTTAAATGCATGCCCTCTGGTATTGGATCGTTCAATAATGGGGAAAAGATATTGCTTGTCCACCCTATCTATGCCCCTCATAATTTTATACACTTCCAACAGATCATCCCTCAGCCTCTGCCTCTCCAGAGAAAAGAGCCCAAGTTTGTCCAGCCTCTCCTGACAGCACATGACCTCTAATCCAGGCAGCATCCCAGTAAACATCCTCTGCACCCTCTCTAAAGCCTCGACATTCTTCCTGTAGTGAGGTGACCAGAATTGCACTAAATACTCTAAATGTGACCAAACCAGAGTTCTATAGAGATGCATCATAACTTCATCATAACATGAATGAACAGGTTCCATGCCACTACAGCATTCATCAATCTGATGTCAACTTTTTATTTCTAATTTACAGCGGGCAATTAATTTTTGTTTTGAGGTGGCTCTGTGGCACAGCTGGAGGAGCCACTGCCTCAAAGCCCCAGAGACCCGGGTTCAATTCTTACCTCCGGTGCTCTCTGTGTGGAGTTTGCACGTTCTCTCTGTGACCATGTGGGTTTCCCCCGGGTGCTCCGGTTTCCTCCCACATCCCAAAGATGTGCAGGTTCGTAGGTTAATTGCCCGCTGTAAATTGCCCCCTAGTGTGTAGGTGAGTGGTACATTCTGGGGGGCAGTTGACAAAAATGTGGAAGGAATTTTTAAAAATTGGGATTGATGTCAGGCTCTGGGGAGTGTTGTGGAACAGAAGGACCCAGGAGTACAAGCATGTAGTTCGCTGAAAGCGGTGTCAGGGGTAAACAAGGTGGTGAAGAAGGTGTTTGGCACACTGGCCTTCAACGGTCAGGGCACTGAGTATAGGAGTTGGGACGTTATGTGGCAGTTGGACAAGACGTTGGTGAGGCTTGGGAGTATTGCGTACAGTTTTGGTTGCCCTGTTAAAAGAAAGACATCATTAAACTGGAAAGAGTGCAGAGAAGATTTACGAGGACTTGAGGGCATGAGCTTTTGGGAGAGGTTGGGCAGGCTAGGACTTTATTCCTTGGAACATAGGAGACTGAGGGGTGACCTTATAAAGGCGTATAAAATAATGAGGGGTATAGATTGGGTGAACGCACATAGTCTTTTTCCCAGGAAAGGGGAACTAAAAACTAGGTGGTAAGAGGTGAATGATTTAAAAGGGACCTGAGGGTCAACTTCTTCACACAAAGGGTGATGCGTATATGGAACGAGCTGCCAGAGGAAATGGTTGAGGCAGGTACAATAATAGCATTTAAAAGACATTTGAATGAGTACATGGATCTGAGGGGTTTAAGGGGATATGGACCAAACGCGGGCAAATGGAACTAGCTTGGTGGGCACCATGTTTGGCATGGACTAGTTGGGCCGAAGGGCCTGTTCCCATGCTGTATTACTCTATGACTCCATGTAGGACAAGTGTAAGTGAATGGTTAATGGTCGGCACAGACTCAGTGGGCCGAAGGGCCTGTTTCAGTGCTGTAACACTCTGCTCCATGACTAAAATGCTGAATTCAAGTTCTCAGACTGTGCTGGTTTTGCTGAGCTCAAATTTCCTGGATTATTAGTCCTGTAGACTACTTACAGTGGTTTGAGAACTTCAGTGCAGTTAAAGTATCCAAAAATAAATAGCTGCTATCGGTGAAAATGAATCTTCGGGTTGTCCCAGTTCCAGAATACACAACACTGCTGCACAACATGCATGCCTACCCTTCAGGCTTTTGCTAATATTTTCCTATTTAATTTAAGATATAATTTAAGGGTTTACTCTGTGGCACACAAACAGAGTTTAACAGAGTGCAAAAAAAAATGGCCTCAGCATGAGGAAGATGCAGGACCTTGGCTGAGAATAAACTGCTGATTAAGAGTGAGTGGGAGCTGGATTAACATCAGTGGAGAATCAGGGCACTGGGGGAAGGGGTTATGGAGGAACTGTGTAAGGAAGCTGGATTAACATCAGTTAGTGAAACAAAAAGCTTTGGGGGAGAGGGTTACTGAGGGACAGTGTGAGTGAGCTGGATTAACATCAGTGCAGATGCAGTCAGTAACACACGGTGCTGGGGGAGAGGGGCTACTGAGTCACAGCGTAAGGGAGCTGGATTAACATCAGTAGAAATACTGTTAGTAATGCATGGCACTGGGGGCAAGGGGTTACTGAGTCACAGAGCTGGATTTACATCAGTGGAGAGGCAGTCAGTAACACACAGGGTGATGAGGGAGAAGGGCTACTGAGTCACAGAGTAAGGGAGCTGGATTAACATCAATAGAGACACTGTTAATAACACAGGGCGCTGGGGGAGAGGGGTTACTGAGGGACAGTGTGAGGAGCTGGAGTAACATCAGTGGGGATACAGTCAATAACACCAGGCACTGGAATAAACTTGCTTAATGCAGGAACAAAAGGTGATGTATGATAGTTTTATGGGCAAGCTTTGTAGTCTCAACCAGCACCATTAAAAAAAGACTTAACTGATCACTTATCTCAAATTCATTTGTGACAGTCTGCTGTGTGGAAATTGGTTGCCCTTTCGACTTGCAAAGCAACAGTGACTGCCTGAACAAAATAATAGACTGACCATGGATTACTGTGGAAGATCTTTGCACGAGAAATGCGACAAAATATTTCATTGTCATTTTTCAGACAGCTCCTCCAGGGAAGCTGGATCTTTGATCGTTTCTAGATCCTCAGATCTCCAAGGCATCCAGCAACATTCTCCTCAGCCTTGAAACATTTTATCAGTTGACCCTTGGCCATCTCTTCTGGGATATCTCCTTGCATCTGACCATCTCCTTGGCAGATCCCTGATGACGATATCTCTGTCTGGCATTTCTCTTGATGCGAACACCAACAGTGATCAGTAACAGCATTTTGCCAAGCCACATTCTGAGGGCAATCAATGTTTATATCTTCCTTCGTGTGGGCCAGTGGGAAGGGACAACTAAGATAATCAGGGAGATCAGTGACGCACCACAAAAAGCATCCTATCCGGATGCATCACTGCAACTCCTCTGCCCGAGACGGCAATAAAACTGTTGCTGTTGGGCAGAAGATACAAAAGCCTGAAAGCACGTACCACCGGGTTCAAGGACAGCTTCTATCCCGCCGTTATAAGACTATTGAACAGTTCCCAGTGTGATAAGATGGGCTCTTGACCTCACAATTTACCTCATCACGGCCTTGAACCTTATTGTCTACCTGCACTGCACTTTCTCTGTAACTGTAACACTTAATTCTGCATCCTGGCATTGTTTTCCCTTGTACTACCTCAATGTATTAATGTGATGAAATGATCTGTATGGACGGCATGCATAACAAAGTTTTTCACTGTACCTCAGTGCATGTGACAATAATCAACCAATTTAATTTACCAATTTACTACAAACTTCCAGCATCTGCAGTTTTGCCCTCAATAATCTATTAACCAAATGCCTCCGTAAACACTGGTTTCACCCGACTCACCCTATCAAAGACTTTCCCTCTGTCCTGTCCATCACTCCCCACACTCTCTCCACTTACAACCAACTTGCTTTCTCAGTTGGAGACACAAGAGACAGCAGATGCTGGAATCTGGAGCAAACAAGAACTGCTGGAGGAACTCAGTGGGTCAGGCAGCATCTGTGGAGGGAAATGGGCAGTCGATGTTTTGGGTCGAAACCCTTTATCTGGACTGGAAGTGGATGGTCGCTGTTTCAGGTCGAGACCCTTCATCTGGTCTTGACCCATAATGTCGACTGTCCACTTCCCGCCACGGATGCTGCCTGACTTGCTGAGTTCCTCCAACAGATTGTTTTTTGTCTTCTCACTTTCCCAGTTTGGAAACTTTAAATCTGTTTTTCTTTCCACAGATGTTGCCTGACCTGCTGAGTGTTCCCAGCAGTTCCGGCTTTTATTTCATATTTCCAACAGCTGCAGCATTTTGATTTTCAACACTGCTTCCAGGCTGACCTACTCAGCATGTACTGCGGACCAGTCAGGGACTTGGCTAGCCGACATTAGCTGTTCACTGCATACATTTCACTGAGCAAATCTGAACCTGGTCACCTCAGCCAGAGTATTTTTATTTCTTCGATGAGGACATCATGCGCTTCTAACAATAGGTTCCCAGGCACTATTGGTGCCTTGACAGAGATATTCATAGCACAGACAGGCAGGGAATCACCCAGCAACAAAGAATATATTTGGGAGAGTCAGATTGCTGTGGATTTGTGTTAGTAATTTGAAACACATGGACGTTTACTGAGGGGATATGTGGCCAGCTATTCCTTAATTATTGTACACTTTGAGGGCCAAATAGTAATTTGGATCAATGACAGAAGCTTGGGGAAAGGAAGAGGAGAGAGTGGGAAGAGAACTAAAATGAAAGAGAAAAGTGAACAAACAAAAGAGAGAAAGAAGTCAGGAGAGCTTGTGCAAAAGATAGAGCCAGATATACACAAGAAGAAAGTGTGAGGTGTTCACAGGCATGAGAAGGGATCTAAACCCTGTTTGATTTGAAAACAAGATGATAGGCAGATAGAAACCCAGTGGTCCTTAACATGGAAGAGAGATGGGCCACAGACTCATAGAGTCAGTCATTCAGCATGGAAACAAGCCCTTCGGCCCAACTCGTCCATACTGACTGTGTTGCCCGGCCTAGTCCCATCTGCCCGCCTTTGGCCCATAACCTCTCCTATCCATGTACTTACCCAGATGGCTTTTAAATGTTGCTAACGTGCCCGCCTCAACCACTATTTCTGGCTGCCCATTCCAAATACACACCACACTTTACGTGAAGAAGCTGCCCCTGATGTCCCTTTTAAATCTCTCATCTCTGATCTTAAACCTATGCCCTGTTGTTTTTAGCACCCCCTCCCTGGGAAAAAGATAATGTGCTTTCACCCTGTCCATGCCCCTCATGATTTTATATGCCCCTATCAGGTCACCCCTCAATTTCCTACGTTCCAGGGTCTATGAGAATTGGGGAAAATGGCATTCACAGTGCCCTGCATTTCACAGAGGATGGTTTGGAAAGCATTGTGATGAAAGCACAGATAGGAATTTCAACAGGGCTACTGGAAATATGTGGTAGAAATAGAGAAGGAATGAGAAATCTTGTAATCTTTGTCGTGGCCAACGAGATGAATAAAAGGGGTAAAGCTTGCTGGGTAAGGTGCGTTCAGTGTGAATCAGTGTTATCCTTGCCCTGGAAACATTTGACAGGACTGTACAGAAGTAGCTTTATTCCGTATCTAACCCATGTTGTCTCTGCCCTGGAACTGATCGATAGGACACTGTGAAGGGAGAGTTATTCCATATCTAACCTGTGCTGAACCTGCTTTAAAACCATTGGAAAGAAAAATCCGAATTCCTATCACAGGTTCACCAGAATTGGTCACAGAGTAAATGTTCAGGTCGCTGTGGAGACACAAGAGACTGCAGATGCTGGAAATCTGGAGCAACACACAAAGGTGCTGGAGGAACTCAGCGGGTCAGGCGGCGTCTGTGGAGGGAAATGGACAGTCGACGATTCGGGTTGAGACCCTTCATGAAGGGTCCTCCACAGATGCTGCCTGACCCGCTGAGTTCTTCAAGCTCTTTTGTGTGGTGCTCCAGGTCATTGTTGATCTTTTCAGGAAGGGTTCTCATTCCCACTGCTTGTACCCTGCCTCCTTATCACCATGAACTCAAGCATGTTTGCGGTTTCTGGGTCTTACAATCTTTTTCCTCAAGCAAAGTAGTGCTTGGAAATGATTTCATTTTCCAAAGTACCATTTAAAACCTCAAGGTACCTTAAAGTGTTTCAGAGAGAATTAATTAATGAAGCTCACCAACCAATCAGTGCACAGTAAATGTCCCATGGGAATCTTCCATGCTCACCTGAGGGACATTCTATGCTACGGTTCAAAGTTTCTGAAGGATATCACCTTCCATGCCAGCATCCATAATCTATCCCTAATCACCGCCCTCCCTCAGCCAGCACCAGGTCCATCTGTATCATTCATGTTCCCCTGTCTCCACCCTACAATTATTTTGTTCTCTCCACTCCTCTCCCTTCTCTGAAATTCCTGTTTGATTTTCTAACCTTTCCTAGTTCTGATAACCTGTAAAATTAACTCTGTTTCTCTCTCCACACATAGTGTAGAGCCTGTTGAGTATTTCCAGCATCCGCAGTAAAAATAAGCCACAGTGGAGTCGGAATAGCATCCCTGTAGGATGTCAGCAAACCAGATGAAGCAGTCTGATAGTCTTCCAGTCAATGTTACTGATATGAGCTTTTTACTCCAGATTTGTCTTAATTACTTAAATTTAAGTTGCCAGCTGGCATTCAAACTAAGTGAGCTGGATTCGCAGCCCAGATCTCTGGATGCCTGTCCAATAGAAGACTTGGAGAGGAAATTTACTAAGATGGTAACCAATGATGAAAGAAACTGGAGGAGCTGAGTTTACTCTCCTCAGAGTGAAGAAGGTCAAGGGGAGAGACAATGAAGACAGTTAAAACTGTTGGAGCGAGAAGCCATTGACTGGCAGGAGGGTTAGGAATCAGGGGTCACAGAACAGCACATTACTGAAAGAATCAGAGGTATAGAAAGAGTATTTTTTGAGACAGCAAGGTTATGATCTCAAATACATTGACTTGATTCAGCACAGGAGCAACAGACCAATTAGTCCTTGCATTCTTCTACAACTATAGTTCCCTGGGATTTTTGAAATACACTCACTATTCTGTCCTTTCACTCAGCTCAGAGAGTGGAAACGTTACTGTGCCAATGGAACTTACCTGACTTTTGAGAGTCATATTTACATAGAAAACATAGAAAACCTGCAGCACAATTCAGGCCCTTTGGCCCACAAAGTTGTGCCGAACATGTCCCTACCTTAGAAATTACTAGGCTTACCCATAGCCCTCTGTTTTTCTAAGCTCCATGTACCTATACTAAAGTCTCTTAAAAGACCCTATCGTATCCGCCTCCACCACCGTTGCCGGCAGCCCATTCCACGCACTCACCACTCTCTGAGTAAAAAACTTACCCCGACATCTCCTCTGTACCTACTCCCCAGCACCTTAAACCTGTGTCCTCTTGTGGCAACCATTTCAGCTCTGGGAAAAAGCCTCTGACTATCCACAAGATCAATGCCTCTCATCACCTTATACACCTCTATCAGGTCACCTCTCATCCTCCATCGCTCCAAGGAGAAAAGGCCGCGTTCACTCAACCTGTTCTCATAAGACATGCTCCCCAATCCATGCAACATCCTTGTAAATCTCCACTGCACCCTCTCTATGGCTTCCACATCTTTCCTGTAGTGAGGCAACCAGAACTGAGCACAGTACTCCAAGTGGGATCTGACCAGGGTCCTATACAGCTGCAACATTACCTCTCTGCTCCTAAATTCAATTCCACGATTGATGAAGGACAATACACCATATGCCTTCTTAACCACAGAGTCAACCTGTGCAGCCACTTTGAGCATCCTATGGACTCGGACCCCAAGATCCCTCTGATCCTCCACACAACGTTTCTGTGTCAATGGAACTTACGCTGACTTTTGAGAGTCATATCTACAACATGAACTTGGAAAGCAAGTGTTCATAAAGCCAGAGAGCATTGAAAAGAGGCTAAAGAAAGACTGAGAAAAAATTGTGGCAGTATCTCCTGGTGGTTTTGTCAGCAGTTGTGTGAGTGCACAGCAAGTCAACAGCACAGAACACAAGTTCACAACATCTGGGAACAACTGCATCTGTTTAAAGCTGGATTCCCACTTTTAACAAGCCAACATTTGCCAGAGCAAGAAAGGGAATATTTCTTCTTTCCTTTATAAAGTTTATTTACTTAAGACTTTGTTAAGCCCAACGGAGCTTAGTGTGTGTAAGTGGAGTGCTTCCAAGCAGCCTATGAGGCTACACAAATTGCATTTATAATCATAGAACTTACAAGTTCAGAACGCACAAGGAGATCGTCAGCTCCGGGTGCTTCTCTGCAGAATGGGTCCAGTTGGCAGAAGACAGGCAATGCTGCCGGCAACAGAACACTGTAAAGAAGGCCAAACATGTGTTTTCCCCAGGCCTCGCCCTCTCAATTTGGAAAGGCAGTACAGGAAACACTGCGTCCTTACCAATGGAGCAATTACCAATCGCTGCTGTAAGACTATTGAACGGTCCCCTAGTATGATAAGATGGACTCTCGACATCTTCAAGAGGCGATGCCTCAAGAAGGCAGCATCCATCACTAAGGGCCCTCACCATCCAGGACATGCCACCTTCTCGATACTGCCATCGGGGAGGAGGTACAGGAGCCTGAAGACCCACACTCAACAATTCAGGAACAGCTTCTTCCCCTCCGCCATCAGATTTCTGAATGGTTCATGAACCCATGAACACTACCTCGGTATTCCTTTTGTTTTTGCACTATTTATTTATTTTGAAATTTCTAGTCATTTTTATTGCTTTTCACTGTACTGCTGCCACAAAACAAGACTTCGCACCATATAAGTCAGTGATAATAAACCTGATTCTGACCTCACAATCTACCTCGTTATGACCTTGCACCTTATCGTCTGCCTGCACTGCACCTTCTCAGTAACTCTTTATTCTGCATTCTGTTATTGTTTTCCCTTGTACTACCTCAATGCACTGATGTGATGAAATGATCTGCATGGATGGCATGCAAAACAAAGCTTTTTACTGTACCTTGGTACATGTGACAATAATAAACCCATTTACCGATTGACAACAATGAAGGCTTGCTGAACTTTACTGGACCCATCCTCAGCATTCACTTTGAGCCCTGGGTCTGTGGGCTACCTTTACAGCCTTGATTTAGAAGGTGACAGCCTCATGTCCCCATTCAGAGCAGGTCCAGTTGATGCACATGACAGGAAGGCTGAGAAAGCACCACAAAGTCAAGCTTGCTGACTCCAATGCACAGGATCGCAAGAGGCTGCAGACTCAGCCAGCTCCATCACGGACACAACCCTCCCCACCATTGAGGACATCTTCAAGAGGCGGTGCCTCAAGAAGGTGGCATCCATCATTAAGGACCCTCACCATCCAGGACATGCCATCTTCTTGTTACTACCATCAGCGAGGAGGTACAGGATCCTGAAGATCCACACTCAACATTTCAGGAACAGCTTCTTCCCCTCCGCCATCAGATTTCTGAACGGTCCATGGACCATGAACACTACTTCACTGTTCCTTTTTTTTGCACTATTTATTTATTTTGTAACTTATAGTTTTTTATATCTTGGCACTGTACTGCAGCCACAAAACAACACATTTCACATCATTTAAGACAGTGATAATAAACCTTCTGATTCTGATTCAGACCTTCAGCAGGGCTGTTAAATCAATGCCACATCTCCCCGCTCAGGTGAATGAAATTGATCCCACAGCACTGTTTGAAGAGGGATAGGGGAATCCTCTGAGGTTTTGGGCCAAGATTCATCCCTTTGAAATTAAAAATTAATCTGGCCATTGGTGTTTGTGGGTACTTGGTGCGTGAAAGTTGGCTTGCCTCATTTCTAGCACAGCAACACTCCTCTTCAGAAATATTTCACTGGCTGTGAAGTGGTTTGGAACATCCTGGAGGTTGAAAGTCAACATCAAACGGAAAGCAGCTCCCGATGGATGATAGAAAGAATGCTACCCAAAGTGAGTTAGTCCACCAACTAAAATTTATTAATCCTGCATCTAGATATGGAATAAATAATAAAAATATAGTTTGAGGATCAAATTGGAGCCAGAACTTCCACCATTTTGCGTCCATCCTTAAGACGGCGACTCTCACAAGTAGATAGGATGGTAAAGAAGGCGTATGGCATACTTGCCTTCATTGGTCAGGGTGTTGAGTATACAATGAGGAAGTCACGTGCAGCTGCTTAAAACTCTGGTTAGGTGCCATTTGGAGCATTGTGTGCTACATTTTAGGAAGGATATGCAGGCTTTGGAGAGGGTGCAGAAAAGGTTCACCAGGATATTCACTGGATTTGAGAGTATTAGCTATAAGGAGAAGTTGGATTGCTTTCTCTGGAGCGTTGAAGGCTGAGGGGAGACCTGATAGAAGTTTATAAAATTATGAGAGGCATAAACAGAGTAGACAGTTGAAGTATCTTTCACGGTGTAGAACTGTCAAATACTAGAGGCCATAGCTTTAAGGTGAGAGGCGGGAAGTTTAAAGAGATTTATGAGGCAAGTTTTTACACAGAGAGGTGTCTGGAACACACTGCCAATGCAAATAGTGGAAACAGACACAATAGCAATGTTTAAAAGGCATTTAGACAGGCACGTGAACAGCCAGAGGATGAAGGGATATAGATCATGTGCAGGCTTGGGATTAGTTTGGATTGGCATCATGGTCAGCACAGACAGGGTGGACTGAAGGGCCTGTTCCTGTGCTGTACTGTTTTATGTTCTATGAACAGCAAAATCTATCCACCAGATCTAGCTTTAGTTCTGTGAAATGGCACTCCAAAATTCTACTGTTCTAAAAGGAATCTTCGTTGCCCCATCGCAACAACATGAACTTATACAGCGCGCACAACAGTACAAAACGTCACAAGGCAATTCACAGGAATGTTGCCAGATAAAACTTGACAACAGCAACACCTTACATTTGTGTAGCACCTTCAACGTTCTCAGGCACGGTGCTATGTACAGAGATCAGGTAGATGCCTAAAAGCTTGGTCAAAGCACAAGTTTTTAAAAGAGGAAGAGGAAGGTTTATGCCCCAGACAGCAGAATGCATGGGTGCCAATTGTGGGGCACAGGGAGGTGCGAGTAGTCAGAGGTGGGTTCTTGCAGCTATGCTCAAACACAAGTCCCAAATGTCCCATTTGGACAGAATTACCATAGAAAGCGTCCTACCTGAATGCATCATGGCTTGGTACGTCAACTGCTCTGCCCAGGACCGCAAGAAAGTGCAGAGAGTTGTGGACACAGCCCAGCGCATCATGGAAACCAGCCTCCCCTCCTTGGACTCTTGCTGCCTTGGTGAAGCAGCCGGCACAATCAAAGACCCCACCCATCCAGGTCATTCTTTCTTCTCTCCTCTTCCATCAGGCAGAAGATACAGGAGCCTGAGGGCACGTACCACCAGGCTCAAGGACAGCTTCTATCCCACTGTGATAAGACTATTGAACGGTTCCCTAGTACGATAAGATGGACTCTTGACCTCACAATCTACCTCATTATGACCTTGCACCTTATTGTCTGCCTTCACTGCACTTTCTCTGTAACTGTTACACTTTATTCTGCATTCTGTATTCAAATCAGACCTTACACCTTATTGCACTGCACTTTCTCTGTAGCAGTGACACTTTACTCAGTACTGTTATTGTTTTTACCTGTACTACCTTAATGCACTCTGTACTAACTCAATGTAACTGCGCTGTGTAATGAATTGACCCATACGAACGGTATGCAAGACAAGTTTTTCACTGTAGCTCGGTACAAGTGACAATAATAAACCAATACCAATACCAATTATCTTGTTTTAACTGCTCAACAGAAGTTGTGTGGTGCAGGAGTGCAGACACAATTATTCAATTGCTTTGTTGCAATACCATGACTTTGATTGTCACAGCAGCCGTATATGCTGTGATGGCAAAGTGGCTGCATTACTGGATTAGTAATCAAGAGGCCAGGACTAATTACCCAGAGACACAGGTTCAATTCCCAACACTACACTCAATTTATTAAATAAATCCAAAAGGTATGAGCAAAAATGGATTTTCATAAAAGCCCATCTAGTCAATGCGTGACTTCAGAGCTACAGCAGTGCATGACAATGAGCCAAGCCACTTGACTTAGGTGTTAGGACAGCTTCCATATCCTTTCTGTAATGAGGCAGACAATACTCCAAATAGGCCCTAATCAGAGTTTTATACAGCTGCACATGACTTAACATGACTTCCTGCCCCACACCCTTTGAATCAAAGTAAAAATTAAACAATCAACACAATATAAATTTTGTATAAACTAAATAGGCATCGACCTCAGTTACTACCCCACCATTGTTATAGGAGCAGGGTAAGCTCAATGTCTGCTTGATGGGTGAGAAGCTTGAACTTACTTGCTGGCTTACACCTCAGTAAAAATATCTGCAAGTGGTTCCTGTACAAGGAATGACCTTGGACTTGAGTTAATGTTGTGCAGCAACCCACAAACAGCAATGAGCGGCGACTATATTTTTGAAGGCATCGAGTCAGGAAAGTTGGCTGGGACCCTGCCAGAATTCCTTACTTTTGAAGAGCACCACAGGATCTGTTAACAACCTCTCCCAGAGAGCCTGGCTTGATGTCTTATCCGTAGAACAGTCACCTCACTGGTTCCAGCTTTGTAACCAAGTGGAGACTGTACTGGTCTTGTACCCTTATCCCAAGGAGCCAGACTCACAGGGCTCTGGAGAAATGGCAAGACTCACTTCTTTCTTCTCTTGCCTAGGCCACTGGATTCTTTAAAATCTGAGAACCTAATTTAATCTCACTGGATATTTCTTCATTCCGATGTTTAACATTTATTTAACTTATTGATAATTGTTGGTCACTTGGGGTACCAACCTTACAACAGTGGGACCACCTGCTTGAATCTGGACAAAGTTGGTAGGATATGAGTCACACCCACAGAAAATGCCAAAGATACACCATGGCCCATTACATTAAGGAGGGAGGAATGGTCAGGGTAACATTACAGACAATAGTTTGTCCGCATTCTTACACAAAACAAGAGGACCTTCATTTTCAATTGCACCTTTTACAACTTTTTTTAAGATTTCTTTATTAGTCACATGTACATCAAAATACACAGTGAAATGTATTTTTTTGTGTAGCATGTTCTGTGGGCAGCCCGCAAGTGTCGCCATGCTTCTGGCACCAACATAGCATGCACACAACTTCCTAACCCATACGTCTTTGGAATGTGGGAGGAAACCGGAGCACCCGGAGGAAACCCACGCAGACACGGGGAAAACGTACAAACTCCTAACAAACAGCGGCTGGAATTGAACCCGGGTCGCTGGCGCTGTATTAGCGTCACACTGACCACTACACTACTGTGAAATTCACTTTATAATCAATCAACACTTCTGAAGTCCAGTCATTGCTGTAATATTGGAAACTATGGAGACAATTTGTGCACAAGATTAACACCAACAGCAATGCAACAATGCCCAGATTATTCTTTCCAGAGTTACTAGATGAGGGATGAGCATTGGCCACAGGGAGCACATCCTGCTGATCTCTGAAACAGTGTCTTCCACTTGAGAGCAGAGACCATCCAAATAGCACACAGCAAGATCCCACACCAATACAAATGATCCATGAAATCTACTCAGTTTCCCAATGATGATCAGCTGACTGAAGAAGAGTTTTCATGGTGGTTGAGGAAGAACGTCTCAGCTATGATCTAAATAAATGGCAGAACAACATCAAAGTCCTATGAAATCTCTTCCCAGTCCGAAAGATTGTTTTGGGGAATACCTTCTAATTTGCTTCATGTCTACGCCAAACCTCTGAGCAACCTCAGCAATCCCTCTTCCCCACTTATTTCCCTGGAACTTATTCTCTCTCACATGTCCATCAAAAATTCTCCCATCAGCACAGGGGGTAATTTACAGTAACCAAATAACCTACTAACCAGCACACCATTGGGACGTGGGAGGAAACAGAATCATCCAGAGGAAACGTGCATGCCTACCTGATGTAACTCAGCAATAGTCCCTTATCAGCACTGACTATTTCAATCCAAAGAACATTTCACCACGTCCAACTACCATAACATTGCTCTTAATCTATCCAACACATTTGAGCACACAGAAGTGTCCAACAACTTTTGGACTCAATCTTCATTCATCTCTGCGTGCAGGAAAGAGAATTTTGATTTTATTTGAAGTTTGTTGAAGTCTGTATTTAATTAATTGTGCACTGAGTCTGGAACATAAACAATCCTGATACCATGCCTCTCTTCAGTTGAAGGCTGACAAGGCGTCACAGTAGTTTCGTTGCTTTTAACGACAGGAACGCACGAAGGTGCTTCAGACAGATGCCAAGCGATGGATATAAGAGAGAGGATTGAAATTAATGTTTCCAAAGCATGAAGAGAAAGTAGCTACATGTAAGTAGTGAGGCAGAGACTCATAGAATATGGAATATATTACACTTTTTTGTAAACTGAACTAGAACCATTTAGAGTGTTGACAGACCTGTGCCCTGGAGTGGGCTACCCACGGCTTACAGAGCAGAATCACCATAGAACACAGAAGAGTGCAGTGCTGGAACAGGCCCTCTGGCCCAAATGTCTGCGCCAACCTCGACGCCAATCGAGCCCATCCCATCTCCCTACACATGGTCCGTATCCCTCCACTCCTCCCTGACTGTTCATGTGTCTGACTAAATGTCTCTTAAACGTCGCGATCGTATCTGCTTCCACTGCCTCCCCTGGCAGCCTGTTCCAGGCACCCACCACTCTGTGTAAAAAAAACTTGCCTCACACATCTCCCTTATACGTTCCCCCTCTGATCACCAACTTTTATCGATGCACCATAGAAAGCATCCTATCTGGATGTATCACGGCTTGGTACGGCAATTGCTCTGCCCAGGACCGCAAGAAACTGCAGAGAATTGTGGACACAGCCCAGTGCATCACGGAAACCAGCCTCCCCTCCTTGGACTCCCCTGTCTTTACCTCTCGCTGCCTTGGTGAAGCAGCCAGCATAATCAAAGACCCCACCCACTCGGGACATTGTCTCTTCTCTCCTCTTCCATCAGGCAGAAGATACAGGAGCCGGAGGGCACGTACCAGCAGGCTCAAGGACAGCTTCTACTCCACTGTGATAAGACTATTGAACAGTTCCCTTATACGATGAGATGGACTCTGACCTCACGATCTACCTTGTTGTGACCTTGCACCTTATTGCACTGCACTTTCTCTGTAGCTGTGACACTTTACTCTGTACTGTTATTGTTTTCACCTGTACTACCTCAATGCACTCTGTACTAACTCAATGTAACTGCACTGTGTAACAAATTGACCTGTATGAACGGTATGCAAGACAAGATTTTCACTGTACCTTGGTAGATGACAATATTAAACCAATACCAATACCTTAAAGCTTTGGCCTCCAGAATTTGATATTTCCACCCTGGGAGAAAGACTCTGACCATCTATCTACCCTATCTATGGCCTTCATAAGTTTATGTACGTCTACTCTCAGCAGACTTGGGAGAGATCTGGAGTTGGGTGATAAGACACAGAGGAGAAGGTGGGGAGGAGGGTGTGCACACAGGAGCTAGAATCAGATGACCAAAGGACATATGAGACTTGGGAGGGAACAGAAGTAGGAAAGGAAGCAGGATGGTGGGATTGGTAAAAAGAGGACATATATTTTCAATTGAATGCTTTGAAAGACAGAAAGGGATTTATGCATGACGGTGGCTGCAGCTAAAGAACACAGTAGCGTGGGGTGGCACGGCAGCGTAGCGGTTAGCGCGACGCTATTACAGCACCAGCGATCGAGGTTCGATTTCCGTCGCTGTCTGTAAGGAGTTTGTACGTTCTCCCATGTCTGCGTGGGTTTCCTCCGGGTGCTTCGGTTTCCTCCCACATTCCAAAGACGTACGGGTAGGTTAATTGGGTTTAAAAATGGGCGGCGTGGACTTGTTGGGCCCGAAGGGCCTGTTACCATGCTGTAAAAATAAAAAAATATAGGAGAGCAGCCTGAACCCTAGAAAATCAGGAATTATTGATTCCCAATCCACATTTCTCATCCCAGAAGATCGCTGACTTTCAGAGGCAAGGGCCAGCGTGTAATCAGGAGGTGCAACATAAGGGTGGTGTTCGCTGACTCAGTACAAGTGAAGTGTCCTCCCGGTACGTTATGAACAATGATGGATTTTCAGCCCTGGATAGATCAGACCCGAGGGCCGATGTGCAAAACAAGTCACCTAATCCGTAGCAACTTGATTGTAGTCTACATCATCTGCCTGAACATCTTGCTCTGGTGAGTGTGAGAGCATCCCTCTCCAAACCCCCCCACCCTGATCACTGCTTCTGCCCCCCCCCCCTCCACCCACTCCATCTGACACTCTTCCCACTGGGTCCCCTCCCCCCACTGCTCCCCTCTGCCTACCATCCCTCGCTTATCCCCTCTGCCTACCATCCCTCGCTTATCCCCTCTGCCTACCATCCCTCGCTTATCCCCTCTGCCTACCATCCCTCGCTTATCCCCTCTGCCTACCATCCCTCGCTTATCCCCTCTGCCTACCATCCCTCGCTTATCCCCTCTGCCTACCATCCCTCGCTTATCTGGTTCCACTCTTCACCTTCCTCACTTATCGGATTCCACCATCTGCAGCCCTTTCCTGCCTCCACCTATCACCTCCCAGCCTCTTGTCGCTGTCTCCTCCCCTCCCCCCACTGCTCCCATCTGCCAATCAACTCTCTTCAGCTGGATCCACCTATCGCTTGCCAGCTCTTGCCACATCCCCCTCCCTCATCTCTTTACACTGACTATTCTTTCAGTGCAGATGAAGGGTCTGCACCCGAAATGTCGACTGTCCATCTCCCTCCACAGATGCTGCCTGACTCACTGAGTTTCTCCAGAAGCTCGTTTCTTTGCTCCAGATTCCAGCATCTGCAGTTCCTTTGATTACTGTCAGTAAGTTCACCACACTGACCAGTTAAAGAAGTTTACAGATAGAGTCATAGAGTTACACAGCACGGAAACAGGCCCTTTGGCCCAACTAGTCCATGCCGACCAAGATGCCCCATCCAAGCTAGTCCCATTTGCCCTCACTTGGCCTATAACCTTCTCAACCTTTCCTATCCACATACCTGTCCAACTGTCTTTCAACGTTATTGTACCTGCCTCAACCATTTCCTCTGGCAGCTCATTCCACATACATACCACCCTTTGTGTAAAGGTTGCCCCCAAGCTCCTATTAAATCTCTCCCCTCTCATGTTAAACCTATGTCCTCTAGTTCTTGATTCCCCAACCCTGGGAAAAAGACTGCGTGCATTCACCCTATCTATGCCCCTCATGACTTTATACATCTGAAAATTAAAAAAAACCTGCAGATGCTAGAAATCAGAATTTAAAAACAGAAAATGCTGGAAATAATCAGCAGGTCAGGCCACATCTGTGGGAAGAGAAACAGAGCTAAGGTTCCAGGTCAACCTGAAACGTTAGCCCTGATTCTCTCCCCACAGAATGCAGCCTGACCTGCTGGTTAAGGAAGGTTGCTCACCACTTCCATCTCAAGGGCAATAAAAATGGTCAATGCTGGTTTTGCCAGCTGTCCCGTAAAGTAATAAAAATATTTTTACTTTCACCGGTCACGCTACACCTCACCACATCAGATTGGTCATAACAGTAAATGAGGAAGAAAACAATGAGGTTCCAGAGCATGGCCCTTGTTCAGCAGCTCTTCAATTACATCTTGGCTTTTTAATCTAAAGCACTGTTGGTGGTAACCCCTTAAATAATTATTCCATTCCACAGAGGAGCAATTGAGAAACTATTTTTTTTAATGAAGCTTCTCAGAACATTTCACATGTATTGTGGAGACCCTGTACTACCAGCACACACCTGGCACACCATTAACTCCACAGACATGCCTGAAACAATGAGACCACTCTTAACGTTCTCCAGGCTAGTTGGAAAAGCTCTTGGCAAACATAAGAGAAGTATCGCTATTAATTTAGACCTTCTCGGGCCATGAATCACGCCCAGCGGGAAGTTGGGGAATTTTTGTGTGTGAATGCAGGAAACCACCAATTCCAAAATTGAGGAAGACCTTCGAACCAGGTAGTGAGAGAGTCGAGCCCCAGCTGTATAAAGACTGGCTCATGAATGGAAAAAATACTTCTCTTTTCCAGTACCCACATGAAAAAAACTGGTTTATACATGTGTTTTCATTAAAATAAATGTTACAGTAGATCAGGGTATCAAAAAGCATGGAATGTGTGAATGTATCACCATGGATTGTGCAATCTTGTTATATCCCTATTTCTGTCTTGTTCTTGAATCAGAGAACGAAACCAACAGCTTGTACATTTATAGCACAAGCAATGTAACAAAACATCCCAAGGTACTTCACGGGAATGTTATAGAACAAAATTTGACACCAACTTACAAGGAGATATTACAGCTGATGACCAAATGCTTTATGAAACAGGTAGGGTTTAAGAAGCATTTTAGAAGAGGTAAAAGATTCAGGGATAAAAACACAAGAGTTCAGGGCTTCGATAGCTGAAGGTACAGCCACCAACGGTGAAGTAATTAAGAACAGGAATGAGGATCACAGATAAGTGGAGGAGGACCTGAAATTTGACTGTCCATTTCCCTCTACAGCCGTTAATCGACCCGCTGAGTTCCTCACACTTTTCCAGCATCTGCAGTCTCTTGTGTCTCCAAGAAACTGGTTCAGCCAATTGTGATTCCGTCTATAATTCATTTTATCCCACTCCCCTGCTCTTTCCACATGATCCTTTAATTTTTTTCCCTTCTAACTCTTTCTGACAATGAATCACCAACAAAAGTGCTGGAAGAACTCAGACAGTCAGGTAGCATCTGCAGAAAGAGAATAAAAAGACAATAAAAACAGAAAACAGAAAAACAGAAAATACTCAGCAGGTCAGGCCGCATCTGTGGGAAGAGAAACAGTTAATGTTTCAGGTTGGTGACCCTTCATTAAACTTTGACCTGAAATGTTAACTCTGTTTTACTTCCCACAAATGTGTCCTGACCTGCTGATTACTTCCAGCATTTTCTGTTTTTATGTTAGAGTTCAAGCATCTGCAGTTTTTTTTTGATTGTCACATCTGGGGAAAGAGAAACCAGTTAAGGTTTCAGGTCAGGAACCTCAGAATTGCGTAATGTGTTGCCACTTGTTTTGTTGGGCATACAACATTACACAGACTTTACAACATGAGCAACACTTTACAAAGAAGTTTAACTGCTCCTTAACGTCCACATTATTTCACCCTAACAGAAAAATTCCCTTCGCTCCACGCATTAGCCACCCCCACCTTCCATGCTACCTACCTACTGTTGATGGATAAATCACAGGGGGTGATGAGTCAGCATACAGGAGTGAGATAGGACACCTGGGTGAGTGGTGCTGCAACAACAACCTCTCGCTCCATGTCAGTAAAACTAAGGAGCTGATTGTTGATTTCAGGAAGGGGAAGGAGGGTGAACATGTGCCAGTCTACATGGTAGGATCGGCTTTAAGTTCCTGGGCGTTAACATATCGGATGACCTGTCCTGGGCCCAGCACATGGATGCAATCATAAGGAAAGCGCGCCAGAGTCTTTACTTTCTCAGGAGGTTTGACTTGTCACCGATCACTCGAGCAAACTTCTACAGATGTACTGTTGAAGGTATCCTGAATAATTGCATCATGGTCTGGTCTGGTACGGCAAATGTGCAGGAATGTAAGAAGCTGCAGAGAGTAGTGGACTCAGCCCAATACATCACGGGCACCTCCCTCCCCACCATCGGGAGTATCTACATGAGATGCTGCCTCAAGAAGGCAACATCCATCATCAAAGATCCCCACCATCCGGGCCTTGCCATCTTCTCACAGCTACCATCGGGCAGGAGGTACAGAAGCCTGAAGTCCCACCCCACCAGGTTCAGGGACAGCTACTTCCCTTCAACCATTCAGTTCTTGAACCAACCAGCACAACCCTAATTACTGCCTCAGTACAGCAACACTATGAGCACTTTGCACTCCAATGGACTTTGCTTGCTTTTATTTTAATTGCATTCCTTCTTGTAAAAAATTGCGTATAATGTATATTTTTCCAGTGAATGCCGCTTATATCATGTTATGTGCCTGTGATGCTGCTGGAAGGAAGTTTTCCATTGCACCTGTGCAGGTTCTCTCTTTCACAGTTTCTCTCTTTCACAGTTCTGCAGAAAGGTCCCCGACATGAAAAGTTAATTTTTTTATCTCCAGAGATGCTGCCTGATCTACTGAGATTTCCCAGCATTTTCTGTTTTCACTTCAGAGTACCACTGTCTCCATTTCTCCAGTCTGCAGCAACTATTATCAGTTCAGATGAAGAGTCTCAATCCGAAAGATCAACCGTCCACTTCCCTCCACAGATGCTACCTGACCCTATAATTCCTCCAACAGCTCATTGTTTGCTCCAGATTCCAGCATCTGCAGTCTCTTGTGTCTCCAACCATTATCAACGTAAATTGGTTAACTGGTAAAATGGTTTATTATTGTCACTTGTACCGAGGCAGAGTGAGAAACTTGTTTTGCATACCATCCATACAGATCATTTCATTACACAGTGCATTGAGGTAGTACAAAGGAAAACAATATCAGAATGCAGAATAAAGTGTTACAGTTACAGAGAAAGTGCAGTGCAGGCAGACAATAGGGTGCGAGGCCATGATAAGGTAGATTGTGATGTCAAGAGTCCATTTTATCGTACGAGGGGACTGTCCTATAGTCTTATAACAGCGGGATAGAAGCTGTCCTTGAGCCTGGTGGTACGTGCTTTCAGGCTTTTGTATCTTCTGCCCGATGGGAGGGGGGGAGAAGAGAGAATGTCCGGGATGGGTGGGTCTTTGATTATGCAGGCTGCCTTACCGAGGCAGTGAGATGTGTAGACAGAGTCCATGCAGAGGAGGCTGGTGTGCTGAGCTATACTTTCTATCTTTCGGCTAATTTTAATCCATTATTTCTGGCTCTGATCACAAGGGCTTCATCCTAACAAGTCTATTACATGGTGCAATATCACTACCACAGGTCACATAATGCAACATTAACAGCTCTATCCTCATCAATTCTCTCTGTTATTACAGGGGTGTGGTCAAATTAACAAAGCTATTCTGATTTTGCCTTTAGTTTCTCAAATGCAAATTAATTTTGTCCTTTACAATTGCTCCTAAACACACCCATGCCAATGATATTAAACTGGGTGATATATAGTCATTGGGCTTATCCCTCACCCATCACACTTGCACTGCTCCTGTCCTCTGGCACAGCCCCACAGCTGAGAAACTTTGCAAAGCTGTGACCAGAGCCACAGTTAATTAAAAAATAAATAAATAACTTGGATTCGATGGAACCTTTAAAGCCAATGAGGCGTTTGGGAATTAAATCCACAGTATTAACACAGGAAAGGCTGCGGCCAATTAGCACACAGCAAGAATCCACAAACATACATTCTCATAACCAGCAAATCTGATTTATAGATGTTGGTTAAAGGATAAATATCAACCCAACTGTTCTCCCCTGCACAGTCTCTTCCCACATGAGAACATAAATGCAACACGAGGCCATTCCGCCTCCCTGCCTGCTCCACCATTCAGTAAGATCTTGCCAAAGCTTTTATCTCAGAGCCAACACGAACCATGTATCTCGAGACTTCCATCATATATCTAAATCCATCGATCTCTGTCTTGAAAATACTTAGCAATTGAGTCTCTACAGCTGGAGAATTATAAAGGTCCTCTCATCTCATTTTAAATGATCTACCCCTTAACCCCTGTTTCTTGACATCCCAGACAGGGAAAACATCATCCCTGCATCTACCCTGTATATCTCAAAAGAATTTTGTATGCTTCAATGAGATCACCTCTCGGTCTTCTTAGTCTAGAGTGTATAGGCACTAAGTTAACCTCCCTTCAAAGCACAATCCTCACCCCAGACATCAATCCAATGAAAGAGCAGCACGGTAGTGTAGCGGTTAGTGTAAGGCTATTATAGCACCAGCAACCTGGGTTCAATTCTGGCCACTGCCTGTAAGGAGTTTGTACGTTCTCCCCATGTCTGTGTGGGTTTCCTCTGGGCGTTCAGGTTTCCTCCCACATTACAAAGACGTACGGGTTAGGAAGTTGTGGCATGCTACGCTGGCGCCAGTAGAGTGGTGACACTTGCGGGCTGCCCCCAGAACACTCTACGCAAAAGATGCATTTCACTGTGTGTTTGATGTACATATGACTAATAAAAAAATATCTTATCTTCATTGCAAGCCCTCCATCACAAGTATGTCAAGGTATGGTCTCACCTGGGTCCAAAATAATATGAGGAAATATCTTTTGGATTCAAAGTCTTGCAATTAAGACTAAAATTCTGTTTACCTTCCTGATTGCTTTCTGTACCTGCATGCCAACATTCAGTAATTCATATGTAATAATCACTAATACAATTCACTTTGTCAACATTTCCACCTTACATTCCACCTGCGATGTACTCACCTATCTACACCTGTCTGTACACCCGCTCCCCACCACTGATCATGTGGATAGTCAGTGGCTTTTTCCCAGGGCTGAAATGGTTGCCACAAGAGAACATAGGTTTAAGGTGCTGGGGAGTAGGTACAGAGGAGATGTCAGGGGTAAGTTTTTTACTCAGAGAGTGGTGAGTGCGTGGAATGTGCTGCCGGCAACAGTGGAGGAGGCGGATACGATAGGGTCTTTTAAGAGACTTTTGGACAGGTACATGGAGCTGAGAAAAATAGAGGGCTATGGGTAAGCCTAGTAATTTCTAAGGTAGGGACATTTTCGGCACAGCTTTGTGGGCCGAAGGGCCTGTATGTGTTGTAGGTTTTCTATGTTTCTATGTTTCTATATCACGGGCACATCCTTCCCCACCATTGGTAGTATCTACATGAGGTGCTGCCTCAAGAAGGCAACATCCATCATCAAAGATCTCCACCATCCGGGCCATGCCATCTTCTCAGGCAGGAGGTACAGAAGCCTGAAGTCCCACACCACCTGGTTCAAGAACAGCTACTTCCCTTCAACCATTTGGTTCTTGAACCAACCGGCACAACCCTAATCACTGCCTCAGTATAGCAACACCATGACCACTTTGTTTTTTTTTGTTCTAATTGTGTTCCTTCTTGTAAAAATCGTGCATAAATTATGCTTAATTTATGTCTTTCTTGTGAATGCAAGAAAAACACAGTATAATGTTATGTGCCTGTGATGCTGCTGCAAGCAAGTTTTTCATTGCACCTGTGCACACATGTACTTGTGCATCTGACAGTAAACTCGACTTTGACTTTGAAAGGGCAAAGCTGCACTGCTTAACGTAGAAGAGCAAAGGAGATGGAGACTGCCTGGTGCTAAGTTTAAGGTTTTCTAAGACAAAACCTCCACAGGTACTGGGGAAGTGAGCTGAGGCAGCAGAGTCCTTAGACCCACGTCACAAAAAAGGAATTATTTCATAATCCTGAATGAATTAGTCCCCCCTCAACAAAAAGCTGAAAGCTAAATGTCAGTTACCATATGAGTGTGCCCACAATGACCATCCTTGTGGCTTCTCTGGGTTTAATTATCAATCTAATGTTGAACTTTGGCAAAGTTAACAATGCAGGCATATGCCCACTGGGAACTTGGTTGTCCCTTATCCTGAATGCATTTCACAAGGGATGTTACAATTAGAAGCAGGGTTATTTATGTTATTACTGGCAGATTGATTAAGATCCAGATTCAGTGATGAAAATTAGAAATCCGTACACACAATACAATAGCTTTTGATCCTTTAAGTCAAACCTTGTAGCACACTTTTTAAATCATGGAAAAATAGCTAGGCTGTAGACTTTTAAAAACTGCAAGCTTTTTACACTGCCCATAACATAGTAAAATATACTCAGGTGAGTCGCAGAAGCAAAATCTGGCAAAAGGGACAAGGGACATACACAGGGATGTGGAGCAACAAACGAGATGCTGGAGGAACTCAGCGGGTCAGGCAGTATCTGTGGCGGTAAACAGACAGTCGACGTTTCGGGTTGAGACCCTTCATCTGGACGGTGACAGGGAACGTGACCGAACAGTTGGCTTAAAGACATCCAAAGCCAAATACTGCAGATGCTGGAATTACTCAGCTTGTCAGGCAGAGCATCTATGCAGAGGGAAGCAGGATTAACGTTTCAGGCAATACCCTATCGTCATAACCAGGAAACGTTAGAAATGGAATGATGTGGCATGGATGAGTTGGGTTGAAGGACCTGATTCTATGCTGTATTACTCAATGACTCCATAACATTGAAGGTGCAGAGAAAATGGGGGAGGTGTGGAGAGATCAGTAGGGAAAGTCTGCAATATGGTGAACCCCAGAAGAGACACAAATGCTGCTGCTGCCAGCTGAGAGACAGTGGTAGAGGTATATCAAGAGAAGAGATATCTGGAGTCCAAAGTATTAGAAGAGGAAAGAGAGAAACTAATTCTCAAACAGTAAAATACAAGGCTGGAATGGATCATCTGGAACTGTTGAATTCAATGTGGAGTCCAGAAAGCTGTAATTTGTCAAGTCAGAAGATGTCCTTCAAGCTTGCATTGTCAAGGTCAAAGTTGTTTATTGTCATGTACACAAGTACATGTGTGCACAGGTGCAATGAAAAACTTCCTTGCAGCAGCATCACAGGCACAGAGCATCAGACAAGCAGCATTAAACATAAATTATGCTTCACTGAGCTTCATTCTAAGAGCGAAGCGAGAGGTCCGAGCAGGAGTGAGATGCAGAATTACCGTTTGCCGTTACCAAGAAATGGAAGCTCAGCGTCACTCTTGTGGACTGAATGGAGCTGTTCTGCAAACTGGTCACCCGATATGGGTTTGGTCAATCCAACATAGAAGACTATATTGTGAGCACCTAAAGCAGTCCACTAGATTGAAAGAACTACAGGCAAATCGCTCTTCACATTGAACAAGTGTTTAAATTGCTGAATGATAGGAAAGTAGGAGGTAAAAGGCCATCGTTGTAACTCCTCCGCATGCATGTGAAGGTGCCTCGAAAAGGGGAATGGGTATCAGTGGACTCGGAAGAGTGAACCAAAGCATTGTAGAGATAACAGGTCTGTCGTAAAAGGAAGGAAACTGTAAGGTGTTGATGGTGGAAGTCAAGGAAGATAGCCTGTTGAACGTGGAGGTCGATAGGGTGGGAGGTGAGGACAAGGGGAACCCGCCACTGGGTGGGAGGAGACGGGGTGACACCACAAGTGAGGAAAGGGAATAGATGCTGAGAGCCCTGTCCAATCAGATGGAGGGATAGCCAAGGCTACGGAAGAAGGATGCCATTGTGGAAACACAGCTGTGGAAGGTGGTGTTGTTTGAAGAACCATAGAACCATAGAACCATACAGCACAAAACAGGCCCTTCGGCCTACCAGGTTGTGCCGTCCATCAAACCACCCTCACACTACCTAACCCCTTCCTCCCGCATATCCCTCTATCTCACATTCCTCCATATGCCTATCCAACAAGCTCTGGAACCTGTCCAATGTATCTGCCTCCACCACCACCCCAGGCAGTGCATTCCATGCACCAACCACTCTCTGGGTGAAAAACCTCCTCCTGACATCTCCCCTGAACCTCCCACCCATAACCTTAAAGCCATGCCAAAGAGACGCAGCAGGGATAGAGAGAGTGGGTGAATGCGACAGAATCCACACAGAAATTGCGTGTAATTCTGGTCACCTCACTACAGGAAGGATGTCGAGGCTTTAGAGAGGGTGCAGAGGAGGTTTACCAGGATGCTGCCTGGATTAGAGGGCATGTGCTATCAGGAGAGGCTGGACAGACTTGGGCTCTTTTCTCTGGAGCAGTGGAGGCTGAGGGGTGATCTGTTGGAAGTGTATAAAATTATGAGGGGCATAGATAGGGTGGACAAGCAATATCTTTTTCCCATTATTGAGCGATCCAATACCAGAGTGCATGCATTTAATGTGAGGGGGGTAGGTTCAGAACAGATGTGACGAGTACGTTTTTACTCAGAGAGTGGTGGATGCCTGGAATGTGTTGCCTGATAGGGTGGTGGAGGCTAATTCATTGGGGGCTTTTAAGAGGGGCTTGGATGGGCATATGAGTGAGAGGAAAATAGAGGGATATGGGCATTCTGTAGGTAGGAGGGAATAACTATGTCAGCACAACATTGTGGGCTGAAGGGCCTGTTCTGTGCTGTACTGTTCTATGTTCTATGGAGGAAGCAGAGTGAGAAGATGTACACTCAAGGGTTAAAGACTCTGTTTAAGGCTGAGAGAGACACAGAGAGGTTTAGGCAGAAAATTCCAGAGCATCAGGCCTGGGAAGCCAGAATTAACAGTGATTCCCAACCCTGCTACATTGAGATTCAAATTCTCTCAGTTTTAGTGAACTTGCACTGCACCCATTCCAAACTAATATAACCATCCTGAGGTTTGTGCCAAGAAATCTTCTAACTGGAGATCTTAAAAGTTTTTCCCAGAGTACATAAGAGTGAATTAAAAAGTGGCATTTATATGGGTATTACTGAAGAACAACGTTTTTAATATCATCTTTAAGATAGAAATGTATTCCAAGATGCTTCACAAAAGCATGATCTGATAAATATTAACACTGAGCCACCTAAGGCGATGGTAGGTGATCAAAAGCTTGGTCATAAAAGCAAATTTTAAGCAGCGTATTAAAGGTGGGTGAGGGAGAGTGGTTTCAGAAGGGAACTGCAGAGCTTCGGGAGTCAGGAATTGAACAAATATAAGTGGTGGAGCAATCAAAATCACAAAGCACTGGATTGCAATAGTGAAGAGGTACCGGAGAGCCACATGTTGAAGTACATGTTGAGGGACTGAGTCACAGGGGGAGCTTCGACAGGCTAGGACTTAATTACCTGGAGCGTAGCAAACTGAGAGTGATCTTACAGAGGTGTATAAAGACATGACGGCCATAGATTGGGTGAATGGACTCAGTCTTTGTCGCAGGGTTGGGGAATCAAGAACTAAGGTGAGAGGGGAAAGATTTAATAGGAACATGAGGGGCAACTTTTTTACACAAAGGGTGGTATGTATGTGGAATGAGCTGCCAGATGAAGTGGTTGAGGCAGGTACAATAACAACTTTTAAGTAACAGTTGGACAGATACATGAAAAGGAAAGGTTTAGAAGGTTATGGGCCAAACACTGGCAAATGGGACTAGTTTGGATGGGACATCTTGATCGGCATTGACTAGTTGGGCCAGAGGGCCTGTTTCCATGCTGTATGACTCTATGAAAATACTGGGACAGAGATAGGATCATGGAAAAATCTGTAAACAAGAAAGTTAATTTGGAGAGAAGGAGTATGAGGGGTGACTTGATAGAGGTGTACAAGATGATAAGAGGCATAGATTGAGTGGACAGTCAGAGACATTTTCCCAGGGCGACAACGGTTAACATGAGAGGGCATAATTTTCAGGTGATTGAAGGTATAAGGGGGATGTCAGAGGTAACTTTTTTACACAGAGAGTGATGGGTGCGTGGAACTCACTGCCAGCAGAGGTTGTGGGGGCAGACACTGAGACAGCCACACGAATGATAGAAAAATGGAGGGCTATGTGGGAGGGAAGGGTTAGATGGATATTAGAGCAGGATAAAATGTCGGCACAATATCGATGCAATATCTTTCATTGCACCTGTGCATACATGTACGTGCATCTGACAATAAACTTGACTTTGACTTCGAAAGATATGGACCTAATATTGGCAAATGGCATTAGCGTAGATGGTCAAAAAAATTGGCATAGACGTGGTGAGCTGAAAGGCATTTTTGTGCAGTACAACTCTCTGAATCGTAGAATCAGGGAATAATACAGCACGGAAACAAGCCCTGACCAGCAGTGCAATACCCCACCTCCTTTTGTACACCCCTCAGTTGCACCTGAAACTTCAATACCCAAGAACACTGAGCTGCCAGTCCTGCCTTTCCCTCGACCACGTTTCTGTGACTGCAACAATATCGTAATCCCATGTGCTGATCCAGTCTTCCTGGGATCAATTCACTGCAACATGTATTACCGGAATGGCAAATAAATGCAGTGGAAGTACTCGGAGCCAAACTGCAAAAACATTGTTTTATTCACTGGCGCCACTGCAGAGAGGAGAAATGCCTTTCTAACCAAACTACTTGACTGGTGGTCTTAATAGACGACTCTGGTAGGTCTGCTACTTAAAAGAAGCCTATATAAATGTGAGATATGAGAGAGAGAGAGAGAAACCAAAAAACACAACTACTGATCAAAAGAACACCCAATCTGGGAAGGGAGGAAGCGATTAAACAGTCCGCTGATCCATGCTTACTTAAAATCTTAAGGATAAGAGATGAGGAAGATGAGACATCAAAGCCATTTCCTGCTTAAACAATACTCCTGGGTAATAGGAGGGGGGACAGAAACCACTCCAAGAACTTCACCAAAACCATTTCCGGGGTATCATGTTTTACTCTCATCCAGTCTGCGCACCACTACACAAAGGAGTGAGCAAGAGAGAGAGGAAAAAATACATCATAGGCATTCACTGCCCTGTGGTACTTATATATATTCCTACACATATGAAGATAACAAGAAAGAATTATGGCACAAAGTCCACCAACACTTTGCCAATGATTTTCTCAAAAGGTAAAAAGCAGAAGGGAAAACAACATATTATATTGTGTACGTACATATATATGTTATATTGTGTTATGTTATTTTATATTATATTATGTGTTATGAGGATAGGTTGAATGAGCTAGGGCTTTTCTCTTTGGAGAGAAGGAGGTTGAGAGGTGACTTGATAGAGGTGTACAAGATGATAAGAGGCATAGATTGAGTGGACGGTCAGAGACTTTTTCCCAGGGCGACAATGGCTAACACAAGGGGACGTAACTTTAAGGTGATTGGAGGAAGCTATAGGGGGGATGTCAGAGGTAAGTTCTTTACACAGAGAGTGGTGGGTGCATGGAATGCACAGCCTGAAGACGTTGTGGGGGCAGATACATTAGGGACATTTAAGAGACTCTTAGATTGACACATGAATGATAGAGAAATGGGGGGCTATGTGGGAGGGAAGAGTTAGCTGGATCTTAGAGCAGGATAAAATGTTGGCACAACATTGTGGGCCAAAGGGCCTGTACTGTGCTGTAATGTTCTATGTTCTATGTTATATTGTGTTCAGTTTTGGTCACCTTGGTATTGGAAAGATGTTGTTAAATTAGAAAGAGTACAGAAAAGATTTACCAGGATGTTGCCAGGACTTGTGGGCCTGAGTTACAAGGAGAGGTTGCGTAGACTAGGACTTTATTCCCTGGAACGTAGGAGATTGAGGGGTGACCTGACAGAGGTGTATAAGATCATGAGGAGCATAGACAGGGTGAAAGCACATAGTCTTTTTCCCAGGGAGGGGGTGCTAAAAACATGGGTTTAAGATTAGAGTCGAGAGATTTAAACAGGACATCAGGGGCAGCTTCTTCAGGCAGAGGGTGGTGCGTATTTGGAATGAGCTGCCAGAAATAGTCCTCCCCACACTTACCTCCCCCCAACCTCCCTCCCATCACACCTGAGGATTCTATACCCCAGAATGTTGAGTTGCCAATCCTGGTCTTCTTCCAACCCTGTCTCTGTGATAGCAAGTTCTTCTAATATCTCTTACTTGTTTGCTAACACCTCAACAGAGCCCAAAGCGTGCTGATACATTGGAGGCACAATATGAATACAAGGTGCTGCTGCTATTACAGAACAAACTGCAAGTTTTCTCCACGGATTCTGCCTGGCCTGCTGAGTTCCTCAAGCATCATAGTGTTTTTCAAACTGCAAGCAGTGCGTTCCACGCACCCACCACTCACTGTGTAAAGAACTTACCCCCTTATAGCTCCCTCCAATCGTCTTAAAATTATGCCCCCTCGTGTTAGCCATTGTCGCCCTGGGAAAAAGTCTCTGACTGTCCACTTGATCTATGCCTCTTATCATCTTGTGCACCTCTATCAAGTCACCTCTCATCCTCCTCCTCTCCAAAGAGAAAAGCCCTGAATGAGGTGGAGATTATGCAATCCAGAACACTCAAAGTGGACAAGGAGAGAAATGGAGATGTTCAGCCTGAATGATCGGTACAACAGGACCGAGCCGTGCTGAGAGTAAGAGAACGGTGGACAAGGGTAATGTGAGGCAGACGGAGAAAATAATCTGCTGGAGGAACTCAGCGGCGAGGCAGCATCTGCAGAGGGAAATGAACACTTGACGTTTCAGCTCGAGACCCTTCAAGTATCTCGACCAGAAACGTCAACAGTCCATTTGCCTCCACAGATGTTGCCTCTCGCCCGCTGAGTTCCTCCAGCAGATTGTGTTTTTTTTGCTCCTGATTCCAGCATCTGCAATCTCATGTGTCTCTACTAGGCAGATGGAAATACAGTCTTTTGACAAGGTTAACTTGTGGAATTAACTGCTTAGTTCAGTGAAACACCCATGGTTGTAAAGAGCCAGATTCCATTGAATGAGCTTGGGAGAGAGAGGTTAAGGAGGTTCGATTTGTCACCGAACACTCTACAGATGTACTGTTGAATGTATCCTGACTGGTTGCATCACTCGAATGTACAGGGAGGTAAGAAGCTGCAGAAAGTAGTGGACTGTACCCAATACATCACGAGCACATCCCTCCCCACCATCGGTAGTATCTACAGGAGGTGCTGCCTCAAGAAGGCAATATCCATCATCGAAGATCCCCACCGTCCGGGCCATGCCATCTTCTCACAGCTACCATCGGGCAGGAGGTATAGAAGCCTGAAGTCCCACCCCACCAGGTTCAGGAACAGCTACTTCCCTTCAACCATTCGTTTTTTTGAACCAACCAGTACAACCCTAATCACTGCCTCAGTATAGCAACACTGTGACCATTTTGATCACTTTGCACTAAAATGGACTTTGTTTTTTTTTCTAAATTAGGTTCTTTCTTGTAAAAATTGTGCATAATTTACATTTATTACTTTCTTGTGAATGCTGCTTATCTGATGCTCTGTGCCTGTGATGCTGCTGCAACTAAGTTTTTCATTGCACCTGTGCAGACATATACTTGTGCATATGACAGTAAACTCGACTTTGACTTTGAATTCAAGATGACTTTCCTCTAAGTTGTTCAGTTCTGATGAAGGGTCTTCAGTCTGAAACATTAACTCTGTTTCTCTTGCCACATATGCTCCCTGAAGTGCTGAGTGTTTCCAGTATTGTCTGTTTTTATCTATCTTTCATGCATCTGCTGTAGGCAGTTAGAAGTCAGATACTGTGACACCTGTATTAATAAAGAACTTATAACTTTAAAGAAGGAAGCCATTTGGAGTCATAGAGTCATAGTCATACAGCACGGAAACAGACCCTTCAACCCAAATCGTCCATGCCAACCAGGATTCCCATCGAAGCTTGACCCATTTGCCTGCATTTGGCCCATATCCCTCTAAACCTTTCCTATTCATGTGCCTGTTCAAGTGTCTTTTGTTGAGGTACCTGCCTCAACCACTTCCTCTGGCAGCCCATTCCAAATACCGACCTCCCTCTTGGTGAAAAAACTTGCCCCTCAGGTTCCCATTAAATGTCCCCCCCCCTCACCTTAAACCTATACCCTCTAGTTCTTGAACTCCCAACCCAGGGAAAAAGACTGTGTGCATTCACCATATCCATGCCCTTCATAACTTTATTTGTTGTTACAATGAAACTCCTTCAGTCAATTAACTGTGATATTTGCCTGTAACATTTAGATATAAGATATAAGATATTTATTTATTAGTCACCTGTACATCGAAACACACAGTGAAATGCATCTTTTTGCGTTACTGAGAACGTGCTGGGGAGCAGCCCGCAAGTGTCGCCACGCTTCCCGCGCCAACATAGCATGCTCATAGCTCCTAACCTGTATGTCTTTTTTGGAATGTGGGAGGAAACCGGAGCACCCGGAGGAAACCCATGCAGACACGGGGAGTACGTACAAACTCCTTACAGACAGTGGCTGGAATTGAACCCGGGTCGCTGGCGTTGTAATAGCGTTATGCTAACCGCTACATTACTGTGCCACACAGACCTGATGGATATAAAGTGTTAGCACTATTTCCATTATTTTACCAGCAGATCTTCTTGCAATGCTGCTTAAATGAAGTTTGTGCATGTGTTTTTGTGAGGACATGCTGTATAAAACACAACATGTTATTCTGCTGCTAAAGTATACGGTAATCCTTTTAAAAAGTAACAGATGTAAAGTTTATTCTTTAATAATGTTTTTTCATGGTAAAACCAAAATTCTGGCTTGCTGTTTTTGAGGGGGATAAAGTGTCCATCAAGAGCGTGTATATAATTGACTCCAATAACGTGTGCAGGTGCCTGACGTTATTTTGCACATTCCATTACCAGTCTGCCTTAATTCCCATTTCTGGCTCAAGAATTTGCAGGAGAGTGTTTGATATCTGCACTGTCAAATGGGGAATTAGTGCATTTCACAACACTACAGAGAATTATGTGGACAAACATAACGCAATTGTTCCTCCTGAAAAGGGGAGGGTAAAATTTTAATTGTGTTATATTTATGAGTCATTCAATATTCAATTTCCTCTCATATGCAGAGCAACTCCATTTTCACACCTTTGATCTATACTCCTCTGTAAGGTACCCTACAAACACCCATCCATGGAAATGAAAGAAACTGCAGATGCTGGAGTCTAGAGCAACAAACAGTCTGCTGGAGGAACTCAGCGTGTCAAGCACCATCTGTGGGGGAGAGGAATTGTCGACATCGATATTTCCTTCCCCTCCCCCCCATAGATGCTGCTCGACACGCTGAGTTCCTCCAGCGGACTGTTTGCTCCAAAGACCTACCTGTAATAGTCCTGAAAGCTCCAGCTCAATGAAGAAGAGTAGATAGGGTCGTAAAGAGAGGCTTTAGCACATTGGCCTTCATAAATCAGGGCATTGAGTACAGGAGTTGGGATGTTATGTTGAAGTTGTATAAGACGTTGGTGAGGCCGAATTTAGAGTATTGTGTGCAGTTCTGGTCACCTACCTACAGGAAAGATATCAATAAGCTTGAAAGAGTGCAGAGAAAATTTACACGGATGTTGCCAGGACCCGAGTTATAGGGAAAGGTTGAATAGGTTAGGACTTTATTCCCTGGAGTGCAAGAGAATGAAGGGAGCTCTTATAGAGGTATACAAAATTATGAGGGGTATAGATAGGGTGAATGCATGCAGGCTTTTCCCCCTCAGGTTAGGTGAGACTAGAACTAGAGGTCATAGGTTTAGGGTGAAAGGTGAAATGTTTAAGGGGAATCTGAGGGGGAACTTCTTCACTCAGAGGGAGGTGCGAGTGTGGAACGAGCTGCCAGCGGAAGTGGTGGATGTGGATTCAATTGTTTGGATCGGTACATGGATGGGAGGTATGGAGGGCTGTGGTCCATGTGCAGGTAGATGGGACTAGACAGAAAACCAGGCTGGTATGGACTAGATGGCCGAAGGGCCTGTTTCTGCGCTGTAGTGCTCTATGACTCTAAGAGTGTCCCATTATTCTTCCAATCCTGCATTTGAAACCACAGAAGTGGAAGCAAATGTTGAAAACCATTCACTCAAATATCAGGAGCAACGTCAAGCAAAATAGTTTGAAAAAGCAAAATATATATATTCAGTTATCCTTCACTATCAACATATTTAATTGTTTAATATGTGCATTTAGGTTCAGTACAGGATTAAATTACCTTGAAGTACTGAAGGGTTACACTTTGGCAAGGAGATTGGGCTACGTTTTACAGCCCATCCGTCCCCAAATAATGAGGTGGAATGTCTTTGCAGAATCCAATCTGCACAGCTATGAAAACTCCACCTAATTGTACACAACTGGGCCTGCCAAGAAGTCAGCCTGTTCGAGCAATACAACTTCAAAGTTCAAACTCAAACAGAACATCCACCACATTGCATTCACCCGCCACTGGAGAGTCAATCTGGCTGCAGATTTATCACTGAGGAAAGTCTTCACAGGATGAGGCAAAGGGCAGGAAGTGAGGCTTGTGTCTCAGTTGTTGAATTTTAACTTGAGGCTTCTGCCAAGATCTTCAGAGGAAATTCACACACACACAGGGTCTCGACCTGAAACATCCCTTTGCCTCCACAGATGCTGCCTCACCTGCCGTGGTTTCCCAGCAGTTATTTTACGAGATGTGTGTGTGTGTGTGTGTGTGTGTGTGTGTGTGTGTGTGTGTGTGTGTGTGTGTGTGTGTGTGTGTGTGTGTGTGTGTGTGTGTGTGTGTGTGTGTGTGTGTGTGTGAGACTCTGAAGGCGAGGGGATTTACAGCATGTATTACATGCCTCTTTGGCCCACAGTCCAGCCTCACAGCTCAGCTCCAGGAAAAGAAATAACAAACAAAGAAAAAAAATACTAATAAAAGTTTTAATCACTGTAACAGCTAGAGGTTGAGTAAACTTCACCCTGAGCTGTCCTTGCAGTTGCCTTTGGATGGGCTTTCTATGACCTCCAGGACTCGGGTCCACATACACACACCGCCCTACATTACATTTCAACAGGGGGTAACACCAGCCCTGGAGGACATACATATTATTATTTGGCAAAACACTGCACTTCAGTTCATTTGGTGTACATAGACAGCTTTAAAAACATACAATGCAGTGTATAAAAAAGACACCCAGACCTCAGTGGCTCAAGAAGAGAGAGAACCGATGAATGACCAGAAGGAATCTTCAAAATTACGAACTGGATCAGAACATAGAACAGTGCAGTACAGGAACAGGCCCTTCAGCCCACGATGTTGTGCCAAACTAATTAAACTAGTTACTAAATGCCTAACTAAACTAATCCCTTCTCCCTACACAAGGTCCACAACCCTCCATTCTCCGCATTCATGTGCCTATCTAAGGTCCACTTGAACACCTCCACTACCACCCCTGGCAGCACATTCCAGGCACCCACTACTTTCTAAAAGAAACTTGCCCCGCACATCTGCTTTGAACTTTCCCCCTCTCACCTTAAATGCATGCCTCTAGTATTAGACATTTCAACCTGTAGACGCTGTGGCAAAGCAAGGGTTAAGACAGTGTGCAGGCAGAGATGGTTTGCAGACAATTATGGTTTGCAGACACGCTGCAGTCACCCATGCTGAGCAAGGTCCTTGAGAGCATAGCTCCTCGTTGGACAGTATGGGATCCGAGGTCACCAGGCACACCAAGTCAAGATAAGGATGCAAACAAAGGATTGCAAGGCACACACTAACTATTGGACAATTACTTTACTAACGCGAAGATATTATTGGCCATTAACATGTAGTTTCTCTTGGTCATTATTAGCATCTATATTAATAGAACATGATTGATATTTTATGTATGCAAATGAGGGATTGTGAGGTGCCCAAAGATTTTAATTGGTCAATATCTATTTAAAAAAGACAACACTTTGTTGAAACTTTAGAATAGTTCAGTGACAGGGGCTGGACTGTCCTCCTTGTGCACAAGTAAATAAAGTGTGATTGAGAAACGAGCGCAAATTGTCAGAGTCCAGTTAATCGGTGAAGACAAACCCTAGGAACAAGATACCGGCTGTCTACTCTATCTACGCCTCTCATAATCTTATAAACTTCTATCAGGTCTCCCCTCAGCCTCCGATACTCCAGAGAAAACAACCCAAGTTTGTCCAACCTCTCCTTATAGCACATGCCCTCTAATCCAGGCAGCATCCTGGTGAACCTCTTCTGCACCCTCTCCAAAGCCTCCACATCCTTCCTGTAATGGGGCAACCAGAACTGAATACAATACTCCAGATGTGGACTAACCAGAGTTTTATAAAGCTGTAACATAACTCAATGCCTTGTCTAATAAAGGCAAGCATGCCATATGCCTTCTTCACCACCCCATCAACCTATGCAGCTAGGGACTTGGACCCCAAGATCCCTCTGTACATCATGGATTGATAGGGTAGACATGGAAGATTCTTCTATGTGGAGAAGCCAGAGACTAGCTATACCAGATAGTTACTGATAAATCTTTTAAGATGTTCAGAATCCATTTACGTGCCCAGAGATGGTGAGAACATTGAAATCACTCCCAGTTATAGAGTCAGAGAATCATAGAGTCATACAGTACAGAAGCAGGCTCTTCAGCCCAACTGGTCCATGCCGACAAAGATTCCCATCTAAGGTAGTTCCATTTGCCTGGCACATATCCCCCAAACCTTTCCTGTCCATTTACTTGTCCAAGAGCCTTTTAAATGTTGTTAATGTAACTGCCTCAACCACTTCCTCTGGCAGCTCGTTCCACATACATACCACCCTTTGTGTAGAAACAAAAGTTGCCCCTCAGGTTCCTATTAAATCTCCCCTCTCTCACTTTAAACCTATGCCCTCTAGTTCTTGATTCCCCCAGCCTGGCGAAAAAGACTGAGTGCATTCCCCTATCTATGCCCCTCGTACGTTTATACACCTCTCATAATTTTATATACAGTACCACTATAAAAACACCTCTCATTCCCCTATGTCCATTGAATAAACTCCTAACCAGCTCAACCTCTCTCCATAACTCAGTTCCTTGAGTCCCGGCAACATCCTCATGAATCTGTAATGGAGGTCAATCAGCCCATCAGGTCCATGCCAGCTCACGGGAGTGATCCCATCAATCCTGTTCCCCCTCTGCTTACTCCCCTGTAGCTATGCAACTTATTCTCTCCCAGGTTTCCCCCAACTCCCCCCCAATTTTCCTGCCACTTACCTATAGTGGCCAATCAACCGAACCAGCAGATCTTTGTGGTGTGGGCGGAAACACCCAGAGGATGTCCACATGGTCACAGGTAGGACGTGCAAACTCCACAATGTCAGCACCTGATGATCAGTGTGAAGGAACAGAGGGATCTTGGGGTCCACGTCCATAGATCCCTCAAGGATGCCGCGCAGGTCGATAGGGTTGTTAAGAAGGCGTATGGAGTGTTGGCCTTCATTAGTCGGGGTACTGAGTTCAAGAGCCACAAGGTGATGTTGCAGCTCTATAGAACTCTGGTGAGACCGCACTTGGAGTATTCTGTTCAGTTCTGGTCGCCTCATTATAGGAAGGATGTGGAAGCTTTAGAGTGGGTGCAGAGGAGATTTGCCAGGATGCTGCCGGGGTTGGAGAGCATGTCTTATGAGGATAGGTTGAGCAAGCTAGGGCTTTTCTCTTTGGAGAGGAGGAGGATGAGTGGTGACTTGATAGAGGTCTACAAGATGATAAGAGGCATAGATCGAATGGACAGTCGGAGACATTTTCCCAGGGCGAAAAAGGCGAACACGAAGGGGCATGATTTTAAGGTGATTGGGGAACCCTTCCCCAGTACCCTGAAAGTGGTGACATAGGTAGATGGGGATGATGAAGAAAGCATGTGGCATGCTTGCCTTCATGGGTTGGAGCGCTGAGTACAAGAGTTGGGACATCATGCTGCAGTTGTACATAACATTGCATGTACAAGGGCATACATTTAAGGTGAGAGGGGGTAGGTTCAGAACAGACGTGAGAGGTACGTTTTTTACTGAGAGAGTGGCGGATGCCTGGAATGCGTTGCCTGATAGGGTGGTGGAGGCAAATTCATTGGGGGCTTTTAAGAGGGGCTTGGGCAGGCACATGAATGAGAGGAAAATAGAGGGATATGGGCATTCTGTAGGTAGGAGGGAATAGCTATGTCGGCGTAACATTGTGGGCCAAAGAGCTTGTTCTGTGCTGTACTGTTCTATGTTCTATGTAACATTGGTGAGACCACATCTGGAATATTTTGTGTATTTCTGGTCACCACACTATGGGAAGGATGTGATTAAGCTGGAGAGGGCACAGAAAAGATTCACAGGCAGATTGCCAGGACCGGAGGGCTTGAGTTATAAGGTGAGACTAGATAGGCTGGGACTGTTTTCCCTGAAGTGAAAGAGGCTGAGGGGTTAGAACCATAGAACACTACAGCACAGAAAACAGGCCATTCGGCCCTTCTAGTCTGTGCCAAATCTTTATTCTGCTAGTCCCATTGACCTGCACCCAGTCCATAACTCTCCAGACCTCTCCCGTCCTTGTACCTATCCAATTTATTCTTAAAACTTAAGAGTGAGCCCGCATTTACCACGTCAGATGGCAGCCCGTTCCACACTCCCACCATTCTCTGAGTGAGGAAGTTCCCCCTAATATTCCCCCTAAGCCTTTCCCCTTTCACCCTAAAGCCACGTCCTCTCGTACTTATCTTTCCTAATCTAGGTGGAAAGAGCCTACTCGCATTTACTCTGTCCATACCCCTCATAATTTTGTAAACCTCTATCAAATCTCCCCTCATTCTTCTACACTCCAAGGAATAAATTCCTAACCTGTTCAATCTTTCCCTGTAACTCAACTCCTGAAGACCCGGCAACATTCTAGTAAATCTTCTCTGCACTCTTTCAATCTTACTGATATCCTTCCTATAGGATTATTTTATAGGGTTAGCTTATATAAGTTTATAGAATCATGAGGGGCATAGATAAGGGTCACAGTCTTTCTCCCAGGGTCGGGAAGTCTAAAACTAGAGGGAATAAGTTTGTGAGAGGAGAAAGGTTTAAAGGTAGTGGGTAAATGGAATGAGCTGCCAGAAAAAGAGGTCGAGGTGGTTACAATTACAATGTTTAAAAGACATTTGGACAGGTAATGGATAGGAAATGTTTAGAGGGATATGGGCCAAAGGCGGGGAAATGGGACTAACACAGGTCGGCATGGGCGAGTTGGGTCAAAGGGTCTGTTCTCATCCTGTACAACTCTGTGACAAGCGGGATAAATCTGGCCGGCTCTCCAAGATACATGGCCCACAAAAGGAGTCAAAAAAGGAAGCAATTTGACACACAATTACAAATAACTTCTTCCTCTAAAAAAAAGGAATGTATCAGTCAGAAGCAGCCAAGCACGCTACTGAAGTGGAACCTGAGTTAATGAGGTACTTTCAGAGCCAAATAATGCATCCTTTATCTCTTCAACCTGACCCATAGACTGAGCAATGCAAGGCTGCTTCCAGCCACTCTGCAGGCTGAGAGACAGGTCTTGTCATGTCATGCAAGAACGCTCGTAAAGCCTTACTGATTTTGCAGGCCGTTCAGCATAATCGAGCAGCTTAAGTGCAGCAGGGGCTAAAATTCCAAGTATTTCAAATCAAGCACCCTTTTCTTCCACAGTGTATGGATAGAACTCCCATCAGGCCTCATCCATGCCTTGGGGCCCAGTCGCGGGCACAGTAGTGTGGGCAGGCTCGGGAGTGTAGTGGTATTACAGCGCCAGCGACCTGGGTTCAATTCAGGCCGCTGTCTGTAAGGAGTTTGTACGTTCTCCATGTGTCTGCATGGGTTTCCTCCAGGTGCTCCAGTTTCCTCCCACATTCCAAAGACGTACGGGTTAGGAAGTTGTGGGCGTGCCATGTTGGCACCAGAAGCGTGGCGACACTTGCGGGCTGCCCCCAGAACACTCTGCACAAAAGATGCATTTCACTGTGTGTTTCGATGTACATGTGCCTATTAAAGATATCTTATCTAATAGACCCAGGGAAGCCTGGCTCTCTGTTATTCTTAAACTGTGAATGGGATCCAGGACAGCACAGTGGTGCAGCGGGTAGTGCCTCACAGTTCCAACAACCTGGGTTCAATCCTGACCTCAGGTGCTGTCTGCGTGGAGTTTGCACGTTCTCCCTGCGACCACGTGGAGTTTCCCCTGGGTGCTCCGGTTTCCTCCCATGTCCCAGTGACCTGCAGTTTGTTAGGTTAATTGACCACTGCAAGCTGCCCATGGGTGTGGTGGATGGTATGAGAATCGGGGTGGAGTTGATGGGCATGTGAGACAGAATAGGTTGCTGGAAAATTATAAGGAGAAATGGAATTGATTGGATTGCACAGAGAGCAAGTGGACACAATGACCACTCTAATCACTTTGCACTAAAATAGACTTTTTTGTTCTAATTGTGTTTTTTTCTTGTAAAAATTACATATAATTTATGTTTAATTTATGCTTTTCTTGTGAATGCTGCTTATCTGATGCTCTGTGCCTGTGATGCTGCTGCAAGTAAGTTTTTCATTGCACCTGTGCACACATGGACTTGTGCAGATGACAGTAAACTCCACTTTGACTTTTCACTAAATTGCCTCTTTCTGTATCATAAGAACAATATGAGAAACGCACGAGTGTGCATTAATGATTCCGAGCTCTCTCAGCTTGCTCAGATGGCGAGAGTAAGGAACTGGAGGGAAACTACCCAAACACATTTCACGAGGAATCTGTTGGGCATGAGAGGGACACTTTCACACACTCAGCAACGATGTCTTGCAACAATATTAAGATCTTTATTAGTCGCATGTACATCGAAACACACAGTGAAATGCATCTTTTGCGTAGAGTGTTCTGGGGGGCAGCCCGCAAGTGTCGCCACGCTTTCAGCGCCGAGAAAGCATGTCCACAACTTCCTAACCTGTACGTCTTTGGAAACACACGCAGAAACAGGGAGAACGTACAAACTCCTTACAGACAGTGGCGGGAATTGAACCCGGGTCGCTGGCGCTGTAATAGCGTTACGCTAACCGCTACACGACCGATAGAATCATAGAAATTTTGTGACACAGAAGACAGCCATCGGCTCATTATGTCTGAGCTGGTAGTGTCCAAGTTGGATTGAAGACAGAAGTAATCACGTGGCAGTGTGCAAACCCTGTGCACCACTTATTGTATCAATATTTTCTCAAGCACAAATACAATTGTTCTTACCTGAAGACGCCAGACCATTTCTTGAGCAGAATTTCTCCATACTGATCTCTGATCTCTAGCAGCATGTCAAAGTACTGATTTACAGGGAAACCATAACCCTGTAAAACAAACGTAAGTGCTTTAAGCAGCAGAACTCCAGAGCAAATGTCCAGAGTAAACACATTCACTAAATGGGGCACTGGGGGCTAGAGAGAGAATAAATTATTCTATTGCAGGAAATAAATGAATAATTACACATAGACACATGAATGTGCAGGGAATGGAGGGATATGGATCATGTGCAGGCAGAAGGGATTTAGTTTAATTCGCTATCATGTTCAGTCCAGACATTGTGGGCCGAAGGGCCTGTTCCTGTGCTGTACTCTACTATGTTCCATGTTGCAATCTTATTTATGAATGGAGAAATCTTAACAGAATCATCAAATTGTGCCACTGGAATATTTGTCTGCTGCTCAGAATGAAAGGAGCAGTGAAGTGCCTTTGGAGAGCAAGACTTAGCAGAGGAAATGAGAGGATGAAGCTTATTTTTCCATTCCCTTTAGCTTCAGAGAATACTATTGCAGAACCTTCCCTCAGAGATGTACGAGCCTGTAATTGGGTAGAATGTACACAATGATAGCGTGAGTGTTAACAGCGTTAACTAAATCCTTCCATTGGTTTACTTAACACGGTTAATACCTCTTAAATTAGCTTACAAACAAGGCTGATCCAAACTCCAGTTATGGTGAACAATTATCTGTTACCTGCAGAGTGTCTGCAAAGAGTACCAGGAGGTTCTTCAAATCCAGGACCAAGTTCGGGTCAGAGCAGTACGACTGAGGGGGAAGAACAAAAAAATAAGTGTTCAATACCAGACAGGTTCAAAATGCAACACAATATTTTGAAGAACCTAAGACTGAAGCAGATACTAATCTAATAAATATTAGACTAGTATCTGCCTCAGTCTTCGGTTCTTCCTTATATAATGAATACAGAACCTGCATGGAAGCAACAAAATTAGGGAAGGGAAGCAAAACATAAGGCGGATGGAGAGATCGAAATCAAAGTCAAAGTCAAAGTCAAAGTCAAAGTCGAGTTTATTGTCAGACGCACAAGTACATATCTGCACAGGTGCAATGAAAAGCTTACTTGCAGCAGCATCACAGGCACACAGCATCAGAGACACAACATTCACAGAAAGATCATAAATTAAACATAAATTATACACAATTTTTACAAGAAAGAACACAGTTAGAACTCAAAAAAAGTCAACTGTAGTGCAAAGTGGCCATAGTGTTGCTATACTGAGGCAGTGATTAGGGTTGTGCAGGTTGGTTCAATAAGCGAATGGTTGAAGGGAAGTAGCTGTTCCTGAACCTGGTGGTGTGGGGCTTCAGGCTTCTGTACCTCCTGCCTGATGGTAGCTGTGAGAAGACGGCATGGCCCGGATGGTGGGGATCTTTGATGATGGATGTTGCCTTCTTGAGGCAGTGCCTCCTGTAGATACTCCCGATGGTGGGGAGGGATGTGCCCGTGATGAGTTGCACTGAGCCCCCGACTCTGCTACAGAGCAGCGCAAGTGGGACAGAAAATTTATTTTGGGAAGTGTATGAGCATGTAGAAGGATGGAGGAGGGCATGATAATATGCAGTTGAAAATTAGATGAGGGTGAGCAGCAGTCATTGGAGAATGTGGGGACTGGGGGATGAGGGTGGATTCTGGTAAATTAAGGAGAGAGCACCAGTTAATAGGGAATGAAGTGAGGATTCAGTAAACGGGGCACTGGGGGCTAGGGAGGGAATAAATTATTCTATTGCAGGAAAGAAATTAATTTACCTTGGGTGGTAAGAAATCACAGTGCACAGCAACTGGGAAAGGAAATGCATGCAAATGGGACTAGCTCAGTTCATCAGAGTCATAGAGCAATACAGCATGGATACAGGCCCTTCAGCCCAACTGGTCCATGCCAACCAAGATGCCCCATCCAAGCTTGTCCCATTTGCCTGTGTTTGGTCCATATCCCTCTAAACCTTTCCTATCCATGTACCTGTCCAACTGCCTTTTAAAAGTTGTTATTGTACCTGTCTCAACCACTTCCTCTGGCAGTTCATTCAATATATGTACCACTAGGGCAAGCATGGTAGTGTAGCAGTTAGCGTAACGCTATTACAGCGCCAGCGACTCGGGGTCAATTCCGGCCACTGTCTGTTTGTACATTCTCCCTGTGTCTGTGTGGGTTTCCTCTGGGTGCTCTGGTTTCCTCTCATATTCCAAAGACATACAGGTTAGGAAGTTGTGGGCATGCTATGTTGGTGCCGGAAGCGTGGTGACACTTGTGAGCTGCCCCCAGAAAAGCACAAAAGATGCATTTCACTGTGTGTTTTGATGTACATGTGACTAATAGAGATATCTTATCTTCTGTTTAAAAAAAGTTGCCCCTCAGGTTCCTATTCAACCTTTCCCCACTCACCCTAAACTTAAGCCCTCCTGTTCTTGATTTCCCAAACCCGGGGTAAAAGACTGAGTGCATACATGGCTGGTCCAGTTGAGTTTCTGGTCAATGGTGACCTCCCTGGATACTGATAGCAGGGGACTTGCCAAAAGTACTGTCACTGGATGTTGGAGATTGTCAACACTTGGCACTTTTGTGGCACAGATGTCATTTTTTGCCTGAATGTTGTCTGTGCCTTGCTGCTCGCAGACATGGACGCAAGATTGCAAGAGGCTGCAGAGGGTTGTAGACTCAGCCAGCTCCATCACGGGCACAACCCTCCCCACCATCGAGGACATCTTCAAGAGGTGGTGCCTCGAGAAGGCGGCATCCATCACTAAGGACCCTCACCATCCGGGACATGCCCTCTTCTTGTTACTACCATCAGGGAGGAGCTACAGGAGCCTGAAGACCCACACTCAACATTTTATGAAACAGCTTCTTCCCCTCCATCATCAGATTTCTGAATGGTCGATGAACACTACCTCATTATTCCTCTTTTGCACTATTTTATTTATTTTGGTGACTTATCGTGACTTTTTTATGTCTTGCACTGTACTGCTGCCACAAAACAACAAATTTCACAACACATGTTAGTGATAATAAACCTGATTCTGATTAATTTGTTGAGGAGTTGCTAAATGAGATAGAAGTTCAGGCACAAATGAAGAGCTGGATTTTGAACCGCAGGGTATTAAATGTGGGGAAGGAGGCAGCAAATTGGAGGGGTTTGGTGAGAAAGTGGTAAACCGGTAAATTAGTTTATTATTGTCACATCTACCGAGGTAGAGTGAAAAACTTGCCTTGCATATTGTCTATACAGATCATTTCATCATATCAGTACATTGAGGTAGTACAAGGGAAAAGCAGTAACAGAATGAAGAATAAACTGTTACAGTTACAGAGAAGGTGCAGTCCAGGCAGAGAAGAAGGTGCAAGTTCGTAATGAGATAGATTTTGAAAGAGCTGCAGGCAGTGCGATTTAAGGCTCTGCAATTGAGAGACAGAGACTACAGTCAGCCAGCGAGAGAGAGTGGAAGTCAGAAAGCCAGAGAGGTTGGGGGAAGATGAACCTCAACTGACTCTCACCAGCTTTTACCGATGCACCATAGAAAGCATCCTACGGCAACTGCTCTGCCCAGGACCGCAAGAAACTGCAGAGAGTTGTGGACACAGCCCAGCGCATCATGGACACCAGCCTCCCCTCCTTGGACTCTGTCTTTACCTCTCGCTGTCTTGGTGAAGCAGCCAGCATAATCAAAGACCCACCCACCCGGGTCATTCTCTCTTCTCTCTTCTCTCCTCTCCCATTGGGCAGAAGATACAGGTGCCTGAGGGCACGTACCACCAGACTTAGGGACAGCTTCTACCCCACTGCGATAAGACTATTGAATGGTTCCCTTATACGATGAGATGGACTATGATCTCACGATCTAGCATGTTGTGACCTTGCACCTTATTGCACTGCACTTTCTCTGTAGCTGTGACACTTCACTCTGTACTGTTACTGTTCTTACCTGTACTACATCAATGCACTCTGTACTAACTCAATGTAACTGCACTGTGTAATGAATTGACCTGTACGATCAGTTTGTAAGACAAGCTTTTCACTGTACCTCGGTACAAGTGACAATAATAAACCAATACCAACACCAATACCAATACCAGAAAGGAGCAGAAACAGTTTATTAAAAATATTAAGATCGGTGCTGAACTATATTCTATTACTGAACTTGTTAACATCTGTAGTTCTTTGAGACATTGGTCAGAAGCAACTCTAGGAGGCAGGGCAGGAGTGGAGGCAGATTGACAGCCATACTTACTGAATGAGTGCGGAGTGCTGACATAGTTTTGGACACAGCCAGCTCCCACAGCTGATCAATGTACGCTCTGTTCACCAGACCCTGGGTGGTGTGCAATATGTGATCTTCAACGACGAAGAAACTGAAGGAAGAATCACAGCGGGTCAGAGAACTGGAAGCAAAACTAGTCGCAGTAAAATCACACCCTCGGTTGTCACAGATTCCACAGGAAGGATTAGAGCAACGCGAGTAAAACTAAACACATTGGTTCCTGACTTAGTTTACCCTAAGGTGAGGGGCAGGAGCCACAGTTTACTTGCGGTTTCTTGTTTTTTAAGTAGATCGTTTCAAAAGAAGTTTTTGGACTCAGTGTCTTGCATTTCTTGCAGAGTCACTGCCCACAACGATACAGTTACAGAGAGATCCATGATGTAGGGGAGGAAAAGGCAAAGAGAAGGGGATTAAAAGGAGGGGAGAAAAGGGGTAACAGAGAGGTGCAGAAGGGTTAGAGGAGGAGGAAGGCTTAAAGGTATGGGGCAAGGGACAAGGTGCATCAAGGAGACAGCAGGGGAGGTTGAAGGGACGGAGGGGGTTTAAGGGATGGAGGATTAAAGGGATAGGACAGGGAGTTAAAGGAATAAGGGGGGATTAAGGGACAGGAGGGAGGGGTTAGAAAGGGAGTAGGAAGGGTTAACGGGATGGGAGGGCTAACGGGACCTGAAGGGGATTTAAGGGGGGGGCTTAAGGGACAGGAAGGGAGGTTAAAGGAACGGGGGGGGGGAGGGTTAAAGGGAAAGGTAGTGTAAAAGGAGGGGCAAAGGGTGAGGAGAGTGGATGAAGAGAGCGCGGGGAATAAGAGGGGAAAGGGAGGAGAAGAAATGAGAAAAAGGACAGGAGAAGAGAGGAAAACGAGGCGAGGGGAGGGACGTGGAGAAAAGCAAAGAGAAAAGCAGAGGAGGTCCAATCTCAGACAACGATTACTCCAGCAAAGTGCAAGCTCAACCTTTCCTGAAATTGTCCCATGATCAGGTGCGGGCAAGGCTGAGGTAGGGAAGGTCCAAAGCAGAAGGGACAGGACTTGAGATGAGGAGAAGAGGGTGCGGGTGTGGAGTAGATGAGGAAACAGGACAAGGCAGGGAGGGGAGGGGCAGGGAAAGTCAAAAAAAGGGCAAGTTGGGGCTGAGAGAGCCAGGTGGGAGCAGCAGAGGGGGTGAGATAGGACAAGATGAGGGGGGAAGAGAGGGCAAGGTGAGGGAACAGGTGGAGGACTAGGTGAAGTGGGTGTAAAAGAGAGGGCGAGGTGGGGTGGAGGAGACGGTGAGGTAGGGGTTGAAGAGAGAAGAGGGTGAGACGGGTGAACAAGTTAGGGTTACAAGAGGGTGACCCAGGGTGAAAGAGAGCGAGGCACGGGTAAACAAGGTGGTTCGGGGGGAGGGGGGGGGGGTGAAAGAGAGCGAGGCTGAAATGGAAGACATGCAAAAGCGAGGGTAGAACTCAGAGCAAAGCAGAAGGGCGAGAGGGTAAAAGAGAGGATGAAGCAAAGCTGAGGACAGGGTGAGTGGGAGAGAGTGAGATGGGGAGAAGACATGGAAAGGGCAGGGAGGGTAAAATGGGACTGAGAGGAAAGGAAGAGCAAAGAAAGAGAAAACAAATGAGGGGCAAAGGGTGAACATAGAACATAGAACAGTACAGCACAGAACAGGCCCTTCGGCCCACAATGCTGTGCTGACATAGCTATTCCCTTCTACCTGCAGAAATCCTATGTCCCTCCATTTTCCTCTCATTCATGAGCCCATCCAAGCCCCTCTTAAAAGCCCCCAATGAATTTGCCTCCACTACCCTATCAGGCAACGCATTCCAGGCATCCACCACTCTCTCAGTAAAAAAAATACCCCTCACATCTGTTCTGAACCTACCTCCTCTCACCTTAAATGCATGCCCTCTGGTATTGGATCGTTCAATAATGGGGAAAAGATATTGCTTGTCCACCCTGTCTGTGCCCCTCATAATTTTATACACTTCCAACAGATCACCCCTCAGCCTCCGCCTCTCCAGAGAAAAGAGCCCAAGTTTGTCCAGCCTCTCCTGATAGCACATGCCCTCTAATCCAGGCGGCATCCTGGTAAACCTTCTCTGCACCCTCTCTAAAGCCTCGACATCCTTCCTGCAGTGAGGTGACCAACATTGCACGCAATACTCTAACTGTGGCCCAACCAGAGTTTTACGGAGATGCCTACAGGAGAATGGATGAAGAGAGAAGAATAAGAGGGGAATTAGGGACAAGGAGAAGAGAGGAAAACGAGGCGAGGGGAGGAACGTGGAGAAAAGGAAAGAGAAAAGCAGAGGAGGTCCAATCTCAGACCAGAGAGGTGAGACAAGGCAGGAAATAGAGAGCGAAACCAGGGACATGGAAGGAAGGTGCAGCCACAAGGAGGTATGAGCACCAAGAGGTGAGAGGAAGTCAGAGTGAAAATGAAAGGTGCACAAGGACCACCACTGGAAGAACGACCTGGTGGCAAAAAATCTTCTCATCCAAAAATAAGCTTAAATTGTTATCTAAGGTTCGACATTCCAGAATGCAAATAGCGAGAACATAGCACCAGCAAAACTTTTTTTTTTCTTTTGCATGTAAAACACACTCACCCAACAATTTGATTAAAATACCTCCTGTAGCCGTCTAACGTTTCATGCTGCAACAAGACAAGCATTTTGAGTTAGGACAATAAAGGACTAACAAAAATAAAGAATTAAGAAAACGAGAGGGTCGTACACTAGCATGCACAGTAGCTCAAAGCAAAAACAAAAGGCAATACTGTTTCATCAAGGTTAAAATGCTCTTTACTTAATGGAAATGAAAGGGGAGATTATTCCTACCATGTTGGAAGGGGGTTGAAGTACTAAACGAGCCTGTTTCTTCCTTTGTTTCCTGTAGTAGTTCTCAAATGTATCTTGGGCACCCTGGAGAAATGAAACAGAAGAGAAGGGGATGTGTGTTGGAGTCCGGAGCGCGTGAACACATTTTTAAGGACTGACAAAAGCAGATTTGTTGTTGGAAGCCAGACACCTTTAACTGAGTCTCACATCCACACAATGGTCAACCCGTTTAGAAGGGAGTGCCCCATTCTCCAGGAACTTCCTTCTCCCCGACTGCTGTGTCGAGCCTTCTACCATTTATGGTAGAGACCGATTACTTGACATCTCCACATGTAAAAAGATAAGAGGAGATATTTTCGGAATTGCAAAGGTTATAACACAGGAGAAGACTATTTCGCCCATGCAGGCTATCCAAATAGTCCCACTTCCCAAAGGCATGTACACTACCTCCTCACACCCCACCCCCAGTATTTATGTAATTCCCTTTCGAAAGCGACTGCTGGATATGATGGACTCTGACCTCACGATCTACCTTGTTGTGACCTTGCGCCTCATTGCACTGCACTTTCTCTGTAGCTGTGACACTTTACTCTGTACTGTTATTGTTTTTGCCTGTACTACCTCAATGCACTCTGTACTAACTCAATGCAACCGATGCACCATAGAAAGCATCCTATCTGGGTGTATCACGGCTTGGTACGGCAACTGCTCTGCCCAGGACCGCAAGAAGCTGCAGAGAGTTGTGGACACAGCCCAGCGCATCACGGACACCAGCCTCCCCTCCTTGGACTCTGTCTTTACCTCTCATTGTCTTGGTGTAGCAGCCAGCATCATCAAAGACCTCACCCACCCGGGACATTCTCTCTTCTCTCCTCTTCCATCAGATAGAAGATACAGGAGCCTGAGGGCACGTACCACCAGACTTAAGGACAGCTCCTACACCACTGTGATAGGACTATTGAACGGTTCCCTTATACGATGAGATGGACTCTGACCTCACCATCTACCTTGTTGTGACCTTGCACCTTATTGCACTGCACTTCCTCTGTAGCTGTGATACTTTACTCTGTACTGTTATTGTTTTTACCTGTAATACATCAATGCACTCTGTATTAACTCAATGTAACTGCACTGTGTAATGAATTGACCTGTACGATCGGTTTGTAAGACAAGTTTTTCACTGTACCTCGGTACAAGTGACAATAATAAACCAATACCAATACCAATATGCTTCAACCATCCCATCAGGCAAAACGATACAGAACGCAGCCTGATGCTCAAAAAATATCTTCATCCTGTCTAACGGCTTGGCTGTATGCATCTTTATCGCTCTAAAGCTCATAGTCCAGAGTAATACTTCCAGTACTATTTCCTTAGGTGAGACCTTAAACCGAGACATCTGGTCTCTTGTCATTATTTTGAATGAAGGCAGGGGTATTCCCAGTGTTCTGGCTAGTAGTCAGAGAGCAAAATCAGCGCAGAAACAGGCCCTTTGGCCCAACTCGTCCATGCCAGCCAAGGTGCCCATCTAAGCTAGTTCCACGTCCATGTTTGGTCCATATCCCTCTAAACCTTTCATAGAACAGCACAATACAGGCCCTTCGGCCCACCATGTTGTGCCGCCCTTTAAACCTCGCCTCAGACTATCTAACCCCTTCCTCCCACATATCCCTCTATTTTAAATTCCTCCATATGCTTATCTAGTAATCTCTTGAATTTGACCAATGTACCTGCCTCCACCACCACCCCAGGCAGCGCATTCCATGCCCCAACCACTCTCTGGGTAACAAATCTCCCTCTGATATCTCCCTTGAACTTCCCACCCATTACTTTAAAGCCATGCCCTCTTGTATCCATATATCCTATCCGTCCAACTGTCTTTTAAATGTTGCTGTACCTGCCTCAACCACTGCGTCTGGCAGCTCGCTCCATATACCCACCACCCTCTGTGTGAAGAAGTTGCCCCTCAAGTTCCTTTTTATATCTTTCCCCTCTCACCTTAAACCTATGCCCTCTAGTTTTTGATTCCCTTTCCCAGAGGGGAGGCTGCTCTCCGTGAAGTGCTGAGCAACTCTCTGCAGTTTCTTGCGGTCCCGGGCAGAGCAGTTGTCGTACCAAGCCGTGATGCATGCGGATAGGATACTTTCTATGGTGCATCTATGGAAATTGGTCATGGTCAAAGGGGACATGCCAACTTTCTGAGGGCCTGTTTCCCTGTCGAGTGTCTACGACACTATGAAGATAGTTATGTGGAGTTAATCTATGAATGGAAGACAGACCTGTGGACCAAATGGTCTTTTCCTGTTCTTAAAACATGGTATTCAAATGAACAGCAATACAGTAGCAGCGATTGCATCAGCATCTCCAGTGACTCCATTCTGTGCCTTTAAAACACAGAGTGTGCTCCACAAAAAAGATTGCGAATTTTCACAAGTATTTCCTGCTTCCATTGAATTGCAAAAGACAAACTGTAGCCGTTTTTGACAAAAAAAAACACAGCCTGAACAAAAGGGGTATTAAAGTCTAAATGACACCGGATTGCCGCTGATTTTAATGAGAAGACATTTTTCCCTGCGTACAAAACAACTATTTACAATTTTGGCTTTTGTTTAAAGTTTCAAATCGCTGCAACCTTAAGTGGCTCTATAATCCCCTGACATCTTAAGTTTAGAGTGCATGTTCTTTATCTGATACTGGTGCTTGTATTAAGATCTCTTGGGGGGTAGGGTGAAGGCACAAGGGGTGGCAGTTGGTCAGTGGCAGCAATGGTATTTGAGCTGGGAAGAAATGGTGTCCCCAGCAACTGGGAAATGGCTGGTGGACAGTTCTTCATTCTAATGCCCCAGCTGGGACCAGGGTCTTGGCAAATCATAACTAGAACAGTACAAAGGACTTTAAAGAGGTGGAATACGTGATGTGGAGATGGGGGTCGTGCAGCTATTGAGAAGTCAGGGGAAAAACTGCAAAAATTTGCAACAAGGGATGGCAGTTCAGACAATGCCAAGCGGACTGTGACAGGGAGGGTCAATCTGTTTAAGGTGAATGGCACATTAGTGAACAACAACCAAAGATTAAAATCAAAGGTTGCAAATGTGAATGCCACAAAGCATATGCAAGAAGGTGCATAGATAAACAGGGATAAGTGCATTTGATCTTAGTCATTACAGAGACGTGGCATCTCTGTGACCAAGTTAGGGATTTAAATACTCCAGGGGACTCAATGTTTAGAATGCAAAGACAAAATGGAACTTCGGCACAGGAGTAGGCTATTTGTGCTCTCAAGCGCATTCATTCAATCAACGTAAAGACTAAAGTCTAACCTAACTCTAGCCTTTTGCCCATATCTCTTAATATCTCAGATCTTAATATCTCAGATTAACAAAAAAAAATCTCAGATTTGAAGTTAATCGATGACACTTCTACCACACTCTGCCATCAAAGTGTTTCATAACCATTCCTGAAAAGCTTAGCTCTCATGCACAGATCATTCCTCACAGTCCTAGACTCTCCAACTAGCAGAATAGTTTTTCCCCATCAACCCCACCAGGCCTCTTTAATATCTGTACAGAAAAAGGAGGGGGAAGCTTTGATAACAGAGGATGACATTAAAAAAAGAACCACATAAAATCAGTATGAATGGGAAATAAGAGATAACAAGGAACAAGACGTGCTGAATGGAGTAACAGAGTATCAATTCAAGAAATTGTGAGTAGTTTGCAATAATACAATAATTGTGAAATAAAAGCAGAAAATTCTGGAAATAACAGGTCAGGATGGAGTATAATTAATGCTTGCAGTATCTGAAACTAGTGGTTAGTGTAACGCTATTACAGCGCCAGCAACCTGGGTTCAATTCCCGCTGCTGTCTGTAAGGAGTTTGTACGTTCTCCCCGTAACTGCGTGGGTTTCCTCCGGGTGCTCCGGCTTCCTCCCACATTCCAAAGACGTACGGGTTAGGAAATTGTGGGCATGTTATGTTGGCGCCGGAAGCGTGGCGACACTTGCGGGCTGCCCCTAGAACACTCTACGCAAATGATGCATTTCACTGTGTGTTTCGATGTACATGTGACTAATAAATAAATATCTTATCAATAACTGGGGGCCGTGGATGGAGGAGAGAGGGGGTAAATGGGCAGGCGTGATACCCCTGCGATTGTACGAGTTTCTGTCTCTAGCGCAGCAAGTTTCAGACCACTACCATCCCTAGGGCAAAAAAGATTCCTCCTCTGTTCCATACTTATCCTCCACCAATTAACTTAAGTCTCTACCCTGGGTTAGTGACCTCTCTACAGAGGGAAAACGGTCCTTCCTGATTCTCTTTCTAGGGGGCCCCTCCAGATCCCAGAAGGTGGAAGTGTGTGCTCGACGGGGTACTGAGAATGATTGAAAGCTCTTACTGCGGCGGCATTGAGCTGAATTTCGAAGCAACGGGGAATCAGGTCATTGAAAATCGCCCAGGCTCCATCAGCTCAGGCTCAGATGCCTGGCGCCGCCTTTTGAGTCTGCAGCCTGACCAGCGCAGTAGGAGAATTCTTTAAGACTCGGGGGTTTGTGACATAGCAGTTTAGCTACTTAGCTCATTGCAGCTTAGAGGGAAGGAACAAAATCTCTTTAACAAAACTAATAAGGTCAGCACTTGCAGCATTTTCAAAACATAATCACATGCTAAGAAAACAAGTGTTGTAACGACCCCAAAAGCTAAAAGCATGATTGACGTAATGTTGGAAGATTGGAGTTCTCTGGCAGTCGCTGAATGTTAAATTGATGGCAGTTTGTTTTACTCCTTATTGGGCACATTATGCCTACTGGATATCTTTCAGCGCACTGTGAGATCTGCCAATTTGCACTGTGGAACACCTGACCAGATATCACAACTGCAAACTAATCTTATGCATGTCAGCATATCTTCAGATATCACCCTTTTTGCAAGCGAGGGGTTCTGTCAGTCTTGGAAGAGAGGTCTGCTGACGTGGGACTGTGCATCGTGCTAGTGTAAGCATGAGAGCCTCTATGTGTTTTTTTTTAACAAAAGGGGTTGCTTTATTGAGCGGATCTCAGTTCAAATTTAAAGATTAAGGGTTTAAGGTGCTGGGGAGTAGGTACAGAGGAGATGTCAGGGATAAATGTTTTACTCAGAGAGTGGTGAGTGTGTGGAATGTGCTGCCGGCAACGGTGGTGGAGGCGGATACGATAGGGTCTTTTAAGAGATTGTTGGATAGGTACATGGAGCTGAGAAAAGTAGAGGGCTATGGGTAAGCCTAGTAATTTCTAATTCATGATCGGCACAACATTGTGGGCCGACGGGCTGTAGGTTTTCTATGTTCTATGTTCTAAGTGGCTGTGCCATCCTGGTGCACGAGAGTTTTCAATGTGGGGTGGTAGAGTAGAGAAAAATGACAGCTTGACAAACTATACAAGGATGGGAAGGACAAGGGAGGGAGGGGGGGAATGCAAAATACAGGGAGAAGACCAGGCCTGGGCTTCACACGATTTTGCAGAGTGTGGGTTTGACAGCCCCGTTTTGAAGTGATTTACTTCTTTTCCCACTCAAAACTTTGCACTGTCGCCCTCATCATTTTGCCCTCCAGTTATGTTTTCTGTCTCATGTTACCAGTGCCCCTTCCATCCTTTCACCTCCCGGGCTCTTCTTTCTGCCTCCCCAGTTGGGCTCCAGTGCTTTCCCTCCCATCATTCCAGCTTTGTTGCTACTCTCTCCCCTGCTACTCTGGGTTCCAGTTCCCTCTCCGGCCTCACTCCAGACCCCAGTTACTTCTCCTCCAACTCTAGGCTCTTTCTCCCCCCACAACATCCCACTCCGGGCCCCAGTTCCTTCGCCCACTCACTCTCGGGGATCCAGTTCTGTATCCACACCCCCTCCCTCTGGCCTCTAGTTCCCTCCCCCATCCACTCTGGATTCCAGTTTCTTATCGCCATGCCTATCCAGTACTTTCTCATGTTGTTCCCCCATACCAGTCTCAGATCTTTCCCTCCTAATTCCCATGCCGGATGCAGTACAATTTCCACCTCTTGCTCCGGGATAATCGCATTAACAGAACAAAGTACTAAATTCTAGCTGAAGAAAGCAAATCTCATGAGCAAATCAATCTCAAAGCAAATCTCACGACACAGCGCACTGATACTCTAAAATAGCGTCAAATTTGAATTTGCGGAATTTGGTACATAAAGGAATTTTCACAAACAGATCGGAAGCAGCACACAATCTGCTGGAGGAACTCAGCGGTCGAGCAGCATCTGAGAAGGAAAGGAAGTGTCGACATTTCAGGTCATCGGATCCAGCATCTGCAGTCTCTTGCGTCTCCAGTATTCAAGATTTGATTTGATTCTTTTTAAAAATTCCCAGATTAAACGCGATGGAATTGAAAGGCAAAGTTAGTGCTGTTCTTATTAAAAATGGGAGGGTTGAAAGTTGACCCACAATGATCAAGGGTTTTGAGTGACAGTGAACAACTAATCCCTTTGGCAAGTAGTCAATAGTTGGAACATCAATGGGAAGAACTTAAGAGGGGAATGTTCTACTTAAAACAAAAAATAACTTCCATTAATATAGCACCATGCACATGGAAAAACATTCTCATGACGGAGGGGAGTTGAATGATGTCAGAAGCTGGAGGTGACAAAGAGCTTCACTCTCCCTCCCTCCCTCCCTCACCTGCCTATCACCCCCACACCTGGATCCACCTATCACCTGCCAGCTCTTGCTCCACCCCTTCACTCCACCTTTTTTACACCAGCTCTCTCCCCTCTTTCTTTCCAGTCCAGATGAAGGGTCTCGACCTGAAACCTTGACTGTCCATTTCCCTCCGTAAATGCTGCCTGACCCGCTGAGTTCCTCCAGCGCTTTTGTGTGCTGCTCCAGGTCTTAAGGAGTATCTTAGAGGTAGCACATGTTGCTTGTAGGGAGAATTCCTAAGCTTAGAGTTAGGGAAAGCTCATGGAAAACAAGTGGCCAATGGTTAGATCCAATCAAAACTGGAGGATGGCAGGGATCTGTATATTAACGAGGGTTAATAGGTACAGACGTGCCCTCATAAGATAAGATTTCTTTATCAGTCACATGTACATCAAAACACACAGTGAAATGCATCTTTGCATAGAGTGTTCTGGGAGCAGCCCGCAAGTGTCGCCATGCTTCCGGTGCCAACATACCATGCCCGCAACTTCCTAACCCTTTGGACTGTGGGAGGAAACCGGAGCACCCGGAGGAAACCCACGCAGACACGGGGAGTATGTACAAACTCTCTACAGTCAGCGGCCGGAATTGAGCCCGGGTCGTTGGCGCTGTAATAGCGTTATGCTAACCACTACACTACCGTGCCTGCCCTCACACTATGGAGCCTAACTTTTCAAAGCAAAGTGCTTCTGTTAAAATGGAAAACAGGGAACTGGATCCCACTGTGGTCCAGTTGCCAAAGGTAAGGTCGTGTCGTGTGTCAACTACTCCTCAACAGCCATGGTATAGGAAGGGCGTGATTAAGCTAGAGAGGTGAAGTAAGATTCACAAGGATGTTGCTGCGACTGGAGGGCTTGAGTTATAAAAAGAATCTGGATAGGATGGGGCTGTTTTCCCTTGAGCCAAGGAGAGTGAGGGGTAACCTCATAGAGATCTATAAAATCATGAGGGGTACAGATAGGGTGGAGAGTCACCGTCTTTTTACCAGGGTAGGGAAGTATAATACTAGAGGGCAAAGGTTTAAGGTGAGAGAGGAAAGATTTAAAGGGGACCTGAGGGGCAACTTGTTCACGCAGAGGGTGGTGGGTATATGGAACGAGCTGCCAGAGGAAGTGGTAGAGGCGGGTACAATTACAATGTTTAAAAGACATTTGGACAGGTACATGTATTGGAAAGGTTTTGAGGGAAGTGGGCCAGAGGCAAATGGGACTGGCTCAGGTAGGCAGCTTGATCAGCATGGATGAGTTGGGCTGAAGGGCCTGCTTCCATGTTGCATGACTCCCTGACTCTACTCAATGACAACAAGCGTGGGACATTCACAGTTACGGTGGCCTGCACCCCATTCTACTTGGTCTCTGCCTGGACTCATACGATTGCATGACTGCTGGGAGGTAACATCAGTACCTGTGTGTGTCCATGGAGGTGTCAAACAGCAAAAAATTGAGAGAAGGTGAATGGCAACTGCCCACTGTTATAGGACTATTGAACAGTTCCCTAGTACGATAAAATGGACTCTTGACCTCACAATCTACCTCGTTATGGCCTTGCACTTTATTGTCTGCCTGCACTGCACTTTCTCTGTAGCTATGATACTTTATTCTGCATTCTGTTATTGTTTTCCCTTGTACTACCTCAATGCACTGTGTAATGAATTGATCTGTATGGATGGCATGCAGAACAAGGTTTTTCACTGTACCTCAGTACGTGTGACAATAATAAACCAATATAATAATTTAAATTTACATCCATTTTTGTTACAAGGATTGAAGTCTTTGCTCTTGTTCCTCTTTTCCTTTACTTGCCAGCCCTTTTTAGATGAAAAAAAAGTCGTAGTGAAGGGGGTGGTTGGTGGGTGGGTGGGTGGAGAGAGACATCAGCTTTGCTGTGTGGGACTTAATCATCTGTGAAACAGTCTCAATGCAGTATTTTCTGGTTCGTCTGAGCTCCCTTTTTGTGCTGGCTCAACCTTTCTACCCTCCAAATCGGTCGAGAGATCATGATAAACTGCCAGTGAAGTGTCTAATTGTGATCTCAGTTACAGCGTCATTGTACCTTCAGCTGGTGTGCTGGGTAGAACCTTGCATCCCCCTATTGTCCTCTCACAAGGACTGTGCGTAAGTCTATCTCGTGCTATTGTGCCATTAGCTCCACTGGAATCCCCACGAGTTGACAATTTAATACAAAGTTCTTTTTGAGTGCCGTCTGAAATCTCCTGATTTTTTTTCCCTCTCTCTTTCTCTCTCTCTCTCTCTCTCCAGCACTCTAAGTGAGGGTGTTGTTCAGTCCTTTCCACACTTGATCCTATCCTGAGGTTAATAGAGTCCTTTGGGAAAAAATATGCATCATCTTTGTCTCTTCCAGTCTCGGCACTCTTAAAGTGAGCTAAATTTAATCGGAAAGTGATTACAAAAATGCTGCACAATGGATGCTTTTATTTTCCCTGAAAAGTAGAGGGAACATTGTGGGCAGAAATTGTTTTTTTTCAGATGTTGAGGCACCTAATCTATTTTACCAAGTGTTTTTTTTATTTCAAAACAGAAAAATATTAACAAGCCAGTGTTCCCAGAATCGAATGAAGTTCAGGGACTCCAGCCACGAGCCTCATCGATATGCTGCTGCAGGGTCACTTCCATCCACCCAAGAAGGCAGAAGCAGTCTTAACATTTTTACCTTTTTCCCTCATGACACAGGAAGAGGTCATTCAGCCCATCATGTCTATGCCGGCACACAGAGCAAACCCAGAGGTTAATTTTCCCTGAAACCTTCTCACACAACATTCCAATTAAGTCCCCCCAGATTCTGCCACTCACACACATTAATATAAGATTTCTTTATTAGTCACATGTACATTGAAACACACAGTGAAATGCATCTTTTGTGTCGAGTGTTCTGGGGGCAGCCCGCAAGTGTGGCCACGCTTCCGGCACCAACATAGCGTGCCCACAACTTCCTAACCCGTACGTCTTTGGAATGTGGGAGGAAACCGGAGCACCCGGAGGAAACCCACGCAGACACGGGGAGAACATACAAACTCCTTACAGACAGTGGCCGGAATTGAACCCGGGTTGCTGGCGCTGTAATAGCCGCTACACTGCTGTGACTGTCAATTAACCAAGCAACCCGCACGTCTTTGGGATGTGGGAGGAAACCGGAACACCCCGGGGAAACCCACACGGTCACGGGGAAGACGTGCAAACTCCACACAGGCAACACCAGAGGTCAGGATTGAACCCAGGTCTCTGGAGCTCTCAGGCAGCAACTCTGTGCCACTGTGCCAGCCTTGACTTGATTTAACATATCATTCAAAATTCAAAGCATTCACACTGCAAACCCCTGTAGTGGCCACAATGGCAATACCAGATTCCAGAGACACAAGTTCAAATCCAACCATGGCAACTGGAAAATTTAAATTCATTTAACAATCTGAAATTATTTTTTAAAAAGTTGAGAGAGTCAGAATCTTTTCCCCAGCATAGAAATATCAAATGCCAGAGGACATGCTTTTAAGATTCAAGGGGGAAAGTATAAGGGAGATGTGAGGGGCAAGTTTTTTACACAGAGAGTGATAGGTGCCTGGAATGGGTTACCAGGGGTGGTGGTGGAACCCGGCAGTTTGGTGGAGTTTAAGAGGCTTTTAGATAAACCAATGAAGGGATGGTATTGGTATTGGTATCGGTTTATTATTGTCACTTGTACCGAGGTACAGTGAAAAACTTGTCTTGCATACCGATTGTACAGGTCAATTCATTACACAGTGCAGTTACATAGAGTTAGTACAGGGTGCATTGATGTAGTACAGGTATAAACAATAACAGTACAGAGTAAAGTGTCGCAGCTACAGAGGAAGTGCAATGCAGGTAGACAATAAGATGCAAGGTCACAACAAGGTAGATTGTGAGGTCAAGAGTCCATCTCATCATATAAGGGAACCGTTCAATAGTCTTATCACAGTGGGATAGAAGCTGTCCTTGAGCCTGGTGTTATGTGTCCTCAGGCTCCTGTATCTTCTGCCTGATGGGAGAGGAGAGAAGAGAGAATGTCCTGGGTGTGTGGGGTCTTTGATTATGGAATGGAGGGATATGGAGGAGGATATTTAACATAAATTGGCATCAAGATCGGCACAACATCGTGGGCTGAATGGCCTGTCCAGTGCTGTACTGTTCTGTGTAAATGCTAGTCATTTTTTAAACTTTACAGTTCTGATGAAAGATCGTTGACCTAAAATGTTAATTCTGCTTCCCTCTCCACAGATGCTGCCTGTCCTGATGAGTATTTTAGTATTATTTCAGTCATTGAATAATGATGACTGCAAAACTATTTGAGTTTTGCAAAATTCCAAATGCTTCACGAATGTCCTTCGGGAGAGGAAATGCCTTATGCTTACTTAGTAACACCTAATGTGGTTGATTCTTAAATGCCCTCTGAAAAATTCAAGGGGAAATTAGGGACAATAAATACTGGGCTTGCCCAGATCCTGAAAACTGAATAAATAAAGTCAGTAGCTGAATATTGGCTGGCAGTCTCATTCTCTGCTGCAGTAGCAGAACCCTAAGCTTCTGTCTGTGAGGTGCAAGTGCTCCCCAGGGTAACACTGAACACGTGGGCCTAAATCATGGCCACACCTCAAAATCCACACCAGATTAGGCAGTAAACTAAAGCTCAAACAATATTTGGTTAAAAGATGTGGCACAGACTTCACTTTTGTTTGTTTTGACAAAGGTGCTTATCGTGGTTCTACAACAAGGACAGAAGGTGTCAAACAAAGATCCTACTTTTACATAGAACATAGAACAGTACAGCACAGGAACAGGCCCTTCAGCCCACCATGTCTGCACCGACCATGATGCCAATCTAACTAATCCTATCTGCCTGCACATGGCTTGTGTACCTTCATCCCCTGCCTGTTCATGTGCCTGTCTAAATGCTTCTTAAACGTTGCTGTTGCATCTGCTTCCACCACTTGTGCTGTCAGGGCCTTCCAGGCACCCACCGCTCTCTGTGTCAAAAAACTTACCTTGCAAACCTCCTTCAAACTTTCCCCTTCTCGCCTTAAAGCTACTGCTTCTAATATCCGACATTTCACCCTGGGAAAAAGACTCTTGACTTTCTGCCCTATCTATGCCTCTCATAACTTTACAGATCTCCCCTCAGCCTCCGACGTTCTAGTGAAAACAATCCAAGTTTGTCCAACATAGCTCATACACTCCAATCCAGGCAACATCCTGGTGAAATCTCCAACTTCAGCTGACCTCCTCCCCCTCAGTCCTTTCTCTCTCTCGTTCAAATGTACCCAGTTCTCTTTCACCCACCACAGACCCTCACCCAATTTCTTTCCTCATCTTTCCCCTCCTCCACTCACTCCATCTGCCCACCCCGTCTCCCTTATTTGATTCCATGCTTGTCCTTCCTTTCCTCACCACTCACCAACTTTTACCGATGCACCACAGAAAGCATCCTATCTGGATGCATCACGGCTTGGTACGGCAACTGCTCTGCCCAGGACCGCAAGGAACTGCAGAGAGTTGTGGACACAGCCCAGCGCATCACAGACACCAGCCTCCCCTCCATGGTCTTTACCTCTCGCCGCGAAGCAGCCAGCATAATCAAAGACCCCACCCACCCGGGTCATTCTCTCTTCTCTCCTCTTCCATCGGGTAGAAGATACAGGAGCCTGAGGGCACGTACCACCAGGCTCAAGGACAGCTTCTACCCCACTGTGATAAGACTATACTTATACGATGAGATGGACTCTGACCTCATGATCTACCTTGTTGTGACCTTGCACCTTATTGCACTGCACTTTCTCTGTAGCTGTGACACTTTACTCTGTACTGTTACTGTTTTTACCTGTACTACATCAATGCACTCTGTACTAACCCAATGTAACTGCACTGTGTAATGAATTGATCTGTACGATCGGTATGTAAGACAAGCTTTTCACTGTACCTCGGTACAAGTGACAATAATAAACCAATACCAATACCTTTGTTGCCTCCACCTATCACCTCCCAAACTCTGCCGCTATCTCCACTCTCCCATCCTCCTGCTGCCTATCACCCCTCCTCACTAGCTCTTGCTCCACCCCTGCCCTTCACCTCTTTGTACTGGCTCTCTCCCCTCTTAGCTTTCAGTCCAGATGAAGAATCTCGACCCAAAATGTTGACTATCCATTTCCCTCCACAAATGCTGCTTGATCCTCTAAGCTCCTCCAGTATTTTGCTTTTTGCTTCAGATTCCACCATCTCAGAATCAGAATCAGGTTTATTATAGAACAGAGAACATTGCAGCACAATACAGGCCCTTCAGCCCACAATGTTGTGCTGACGTTTTATCCTGCTCTGGGCCATAAGATAAAGGAGCAGAAGTCGGCCATTCGGCCCATTGAGTCTGCTCCGCCATTCTATCATGAGCTGATCCATTCTCCCATTTAGCCCCACTCCCCCGCCTTCTCACCATAACCTTTGATGTCCCGGCTACTCAGATACCTATCAATCTCTGCCTTAAATACACCCAATGACTTTGCCTCCACGGCCGTCCGTGGCAACAAATTCCACAGATTCACCACTCTCTGGCGAAAGAAATTTCTATGCATCTCTGTTCTGAATGGGTGCCCTTCAATCCTGAAGTCGTGCCCTCTTGTACTGGACTCCCCTACCATGGGAAACAGCTTTGCCACATCTACTCTGTCCAGGCCTTTTAACATTCGAAATGTTTCTATGAGTTCCTCCCCTCATTCTTCTGAACTCCAAGGAGTACAGCCCAAGAGCCGTCAAATGTTCCTCATATGTTAACCCTCTCATTCCTGGAATCATTCTAGTGAATCTTCTCTGAACCCTCTCCAACGTCAGCACATCCTTTCTTAAATAAGGAGCCCAAAACTGCACACAGTACTCCAAGTGAGGTCTTACCAATGCCTTATAGAGCCTCAACATCACATCCCTGCTCTTATATTCTATTCCTCTAGAAATGAATGTCAACATTGCATTCGCCTTCTTCACCACCGACTCAACCTGGAGGTTAACCTTTAGGGAATCCTGCACAAGGACTCCCAAGTCACTTTGCATCTCTGAATTTTGAATTTTCTCCCCATTTAAATAATAGTCTGCCCCTTTATTTCTTCTACCAAAGTGCATGACCAGACACTTTCCAACATTGTATTTCATTTGCCACTTCTTTGCCCATTCTCCTAGTCTATCCAAGTCTCTCTGCAGACTCTCAGTTTCCGTAACTCTACCCACCCCTCCAACTATCTTTGTATCATCGGCAAACTTAGCCACAAAGCCATTTATTCCATAATCCAAATCGTTGATATACATCATAAAAAGAAGCGACCTCAACACAGGCCCCTGCAGAAAACCACTGGTAACTGGCAGCCAACCAGAATGGGATCCCTTTATTCCCACTCTCTGTTTCCTGCCAATCAGCCAATGCTCCATCCATGCTCGTAACTTTCTTGTAATTCCATGGTCCCTTATCTTGTTTATCAGCCTCATGTGTGGCACCTTGTCAAAGGCCTTCTGAAAATCCAAATACACAACATCCACTGCATCTCCTTTGTCTAACCTGCTTGTAATTTCCTCAAAAAATTGCAATAGGTTTGTCAGGCAGGATTTTCCTTTAAGGAAACCATGCTGAGTTCGGCCTATCTTGTCATGTGCCTCCAGGTACACCGTAACCTCATCCTTGACAATCGACTCCAACAACTTCTCAACCACCGATGTCAGGCTAACAGGTCTATAATTTGTTTTTGCTGCCCTGCACCCTTCTTAAATAGCGGAGTGACATTTGCAATTTTCCAGTCCTCCGGAACCATGCCAGAATCTATCGATTCTTGAAAGATCATTACTAAAGCCTCCGCAATCTCTACAGCTACTTCCTTCAGAACACGAGGGTGCATTCCATCTGGTCCGGGAGATTTATCTACCCTTGGACCAGTCAGCTTCCTGAGTACCTTCTCTGTTATAATTGTGACTGCACACACTTCTCTTCCCTGACACCCCTGAGTGTCCGGTATACTGCTGATGTCTTCCTCAGTGAAGACTGATGCAAAATACTCATTCAGTTCCTCTGCCATCTCCTTGTCTCCCATTACAATTTCTCCAGCGTCGTTTTCTATCGGTCCTATATCTACTCTCACCTGTCTTTTACTCTTTATATACTTGAAAAAGCTTTTAGTATCGTCTTTGACATTATTTGCCAGCTTCCTTACATAGTTCATCTTTTCCTTCCTAATGACCTTCATGGTTGCCTTTTGTAAGTTTTTAAAAGCTTCCCAATCCTCTATCTTCCCACTAATTTTTGCTTCCTTGTATGCCCTCTCCTTTGCTTTTACTTTGGCTCTGATTTCTCTTGTCAGCCACTTCTCTTGTCTAATATCTATCTAACCCTTCCCTCCCACATAACTCTCCATTCTTCTATCATTCATGTGTCTATCTCAGAGCTTCTTAAATGTCTCTAATGTATCTCCCTCCACAACCTCTGCAGTGCGTTCCACGCACCCATCACTCTCTGTGTAAAAAACTTACCACTGACATCCCCCTTATATCTTCCTCCAATCACCTTAAAATTATGTCCCCTCATGTTAGCCATTTCTGCCCTGGGAAAAAGTATCTGACTGCCCACTCGATCTATGCCCCTTATCATCTTGTGCACCTCTATCAAGTCATCTCTCATCCTCCTTCTCTCCAAAGAGAAAAGCCCTAGCTCACTCAGCCTATCCTCATAAGACATTCTCTCCAATCCTGGCAGCATCCTGGTAAATCTCCTCTGCACCCTCTCTAAAGCTTCCACATCCTTCTTATAATGAGACGACCAGAACTGAACACAATACTCCAAGTGTATTCTAACCAGAGTTCCATAGAGCTGCAACATCACCTTGCGGCTCTTGAACTCAATACCTCAACTAATGAAGGCCAACATAACCCTCCATTTTAACAACCCTATCCACCTGCGTGGAAACCTTGAGGGATCTATGGACGTGGACCCCAAGATCCCTCTGTCCCTCCACACTGCTAAGAGTCCTGCCATTAACCTTGTATTCTGCCCTTGAATTCGATCTCCGGAAGTGTATCACTTCACACTTATCCGGGTTGAACTCCATCTGCCACTTCTCAGCCCAGCTCTGCATTCTATCAATATCCTGTTGTAATCTACAGCAACCTTCTACACTATCCACAACACCACCAACCTTTGTATCATCAGCAAACTTACTAACCCACCCTTCCACACCCTCATCCAAGTCACATAAAAATCACAAAGAGATCACATTATGACTGACAAATGCCATGAAATTTGTTGTTTTGCAGCTCCTGTCTCCAGCTTCCTGGTGAACCTCTTCTGCATCCTCTCCAATACTCCAAATGTGACCTAACCAAAGTTTTACACAGCTACAACTTGACTTGCCAACTTGTCAACCAATAAAGGCAAGCATGCCATACACTTTCTTTAACACCCTATCCACTTGTGTTGCCATTTTTAGGAAACAATGGATTGGCACCTCAAGATCCCTCCATACATCAATGCTACGAAGAATCCTGTCATTTGGTGTATTATTATAGCCTTAGCATATTGCAATATTGAATGAATTATTGACGTTTGTTCAATTGCTATGTCAGGCAGACATGGGAACCAAATTACACACAGAAAGATCCCACAATAATCATAAAAAAAGAATGTCAGGGTCACCTGTGGTTATTAATATTAGTTGTCCAAGGTACCAGGAAAATCTCGACGTCCCTAGAGAGTGATCAATGGGACATTTGAGCTTTTCGATGTAAGTCTCATCTCAAAACAATGCCATTGAAAAGGCAGTCATCTCAACACTGCACTGGATTACCAAGATGATGCATGCAAGACTCCTACAAATATCTATAGATGTACCATGGAGAGCATTCTGACTGGTTGCATCACTGCCTGGTGTGGAGGCTCCAATGCACAGGATCGCAAGAGGCTGCAGAGGGTTGTAGACTCAGCCAGCTCCATCACGGGCACAACCCTCCCCACCATCGAGGACATCTTCAAGAGGCAGTGCCTCAAGAAGGTGGCATCTATCATTAAGGACCCTCACCACCCGGGACATGCCCTCTTCTCATTTTTACCATCAGGGAGGAGGTACAGGAGCCTGAAGACCCACATTCAACGATTCAGGAACAGCTTCTTCCCCTTTGCCATCAGATTTCTGAACAGTCCATGAACCCATGAACACTACCTCATTATTCCTTCTTTTTGCACCATATTTTTGTAATTTATAGATTTTTATGTCCTTGCGCTGTACTGTTGCCGCAAAACAGCAAATTTTATGTCACATCCAGTTATAATAAATCTAATTCTGATTCTGATTCTAAAACCAGCCCAATCCACAAGTTTCTGATTTAAGAAACAAATACACTGCCAGCTCAACTTCACCAATGATGACGAAAAATGGAACATGGAAACTGAGAGAAAAGAACGGTTAAAATGATAATATGATTAAAGTTGAAGTACTTAATGAGATTAAGGTTAAACAACTTGAAATAACATAAAATTCTGACAGAATCTAGACATTGTAATAAGATCAAGTACACAAAGACAAGTTAATGTAATCAAAATATAAGGACAAGCTGAGAGAAACACCATGAGCTGTTTGTTTACACCACTGTCTTCAGAACCAAGTGACGACATTGTTTGAAAGACTCATACCTAGCATTGGAATGTGCATATATTACAAGATGTGTACAAAAGTTTTCAATCTTGTGCAATTGATCTCTCCCAATCATTATTGTGAAGTGCTAATAAAACATATTTTATACTCTTTTCAAATGTCACAGGATCATTTTCCTTAACAAAATACTTGCAAGTAGCTCACTGAAAGTGGTGACACAGGTGGATAAGAGAGCGATGAAGGCATTTGGTACACTTGCCACAGGCTGAGGCACTAAGTTTAGGAATTGGGCAGTCATGTTGTAGTTGTACAAAACATTGGTTAGACCGCGTATAGAGTTCTGGTCACCACACAACATTAAGGATGTGGTAGCAATGGAGAGAGTGCAGAAGAGGCTCGCCAGGGTGTTACATGGATTGGAGAGGTGTCATTATAAGGGGAGATTGGATAGGATTGGTTTATTCTCACTGGAGGGAAGGGTTAGATCGATCTTCGAGCAGGATAAAATGTCGGCACGACATTGTGGGCCGAAGGGCCTGAGCTGTGCTGTAATGTTCTATGTTTAACTGTACAGCACAGGAACAGGCCCTTCGGCCCACGATGTTGTGTCAAACTAATTAAATTAGTAATCAAATCCCCAACTGAACTAATCCCTTCTGCCGACACAATGTCCATATCCTTCCATTTCCTGCACATTCATGTGTCTAAGAGCCTCTTGAACACTTCAATCATATCTGCCTCCATCACCACCCCTGGCAGCATATTCCAGGCACCCGCCACTCTCTGTGTAAAACATTTGTCCCGCATATCTCCTTTGAACTTAAACCCTCTCACCTTAAAAGCATGCCGTCTGGTATTAGACATTTAAGGCACCTTCTGGAGCCAGCGCAATCTGCATAGCAAAGACTCATACAACGTTGTCAGGCAGGACTGTGGAAGGGTCAGCAACATATGTTCAAGTGAGAATAGTATGTGACTTGAATGGGAACAAGTTTCAATGCCTCTTTAGCTCCACCCCTTTAAGATGCTTTAAGACCCCTTAAAAGGCAACGGGGCAAGTTTTTTACACAGAGAGTGGTAGATGCCTGGAATGGGTTACCGGTGGAAGCAGGTAGTTAGTTTAAGAGGCTTGTAGATAGACACATGAATAAGAAGGGAATGGAGGAATATGGATGATGCACAGGAGGAGGACATTTAGTATAAATTGACATCAAGGTCGGCACAACATTGTGGGCTGAATGGCCTGTCCAGTGCTGTACTGTTCTATGTTCTATGCTCTTTAAACTTACCAGTACCATCTCATGTGATTCAGTGTCATGTGGACAACGATCTGTGAAGCACTCCAGGATATTACACTTCATTTGAGGTGCTACCTTGGCAGTGTGAGATGGTAGAGAAGGACATGAAACAGTCTATTAATTGGGTTGGATGACGTAGGGTGAGAGCAGGCTTGTAGAGAGCCCCCACAGATCAGTTGGGCCAAATGGACTGATTCTGTGCTGCAAATAGTAAGTTAAAATAAAATGAAAATCTGGTTCACAAAATAAAGATTAATGAAAAAGGTCAATCAAAGGCAAAACAGAGCAGGCAATCTGTGCTACACAACTGGCAGTTCTGCAGCTGTCAGGCATGTGATGTTATCAATATCTGAGGTCAATGCTGGAAGGGAGCACCTCATTCCCTGTCTGACCCAGAAGCTTGCTGGTTCATCCCATGTCCCCACACCACAGTGACCTCCCAGCAGACTGAACACTAGGCCATCTGAACTGCGAGTTCATTATTTTGCCTCAACCTGAAACAGTGTGAAAAAATCACAGGCCAGATGTGAAAATCTAATCCCTGTCCAATCTCCCTCTGTTGTCTACCAGAGTCATTGGAGGTCCAGACCGCAGCGTTTTAATCATATTTGTGGACACAGCTCAGCACATTACAGAAACCGGCCTCCTCTCCATCGACTCTGGCTACATTTCTCGCTGCCTCAATAAAGCAGCCAACATAATCAAAGACCCCAACCACCCCAGACATTCTCTCTTCTCCCCCCTCCCATCATGCAGAAGACACAAAAGGCTGAAAGCATATACCACTAGGCTCAAGGATGGTTCCTATCCTCCTCATATAAGACTACTGAACAGTTCCCTGGTATGATCAACTGGACTCTTGACCTCACAATCTATCTCGTTATGGCCTTGCACCTTATTGTCTCTGCCTGCACTGCACTTCCTCTGTAGCTGTGAAACTTTACTCTGCATTCTGTATTGTTTTACCTTGTACTACCTCAATGCACTGTTGTAATAAATTGATCTGTATGAACTGTATGCAGATTTCATCTGTACCTCGGTACAAGTCACAATAATAAAACCAATTCCAATATTGCGTTTTGCCTTCCTTGATAGACTGGCCGGTGGGGAGAGGAATCACAAATGTTTAAAATTTCAGTAACAACAACAAAAACTTCGATTTACATAATGCCTTTAACGTGCTTTGTGGAAATGTTAACAAAATTTGACACTATGTGAGATGCTACAGGTGGAGATACTATAATAGATGACCAAAGATTTGTGACCAAAGGAGGTGGGTTTGAAGGAATGTCAGAGAAAGGTTGAGAGGCAAGGAGGATTTCAGAGCTCTGAGCCCAGAGGTAGCTGAAGCTGTAAATGGGAAGGAGGGGTTGATGGGGGGGAGGCAGACAGAGGGGAGAATCACGAAACAAGCGATGTGCAAGATGCCAGAACTGCAGCTGTGCAGCAGTCTAAGATATCTTTATTAGTCACATGTACATCAAAACACACAGTGAAATGCATCTTTTGCGTAGAGTGTTCTGGGGGCAGCCCGCAAGTGTCACCACGCTTCCGGCGCCAACACAGCATGTCCACAACTTCCTAACCCGTATGCCTTTGGAATGTGGGAGGAAACCGGAGCACCCGGAGGAAACCCACGCAGATACGGGGAGAACGTACAAACTCCTTACAGACAGCGGCCGGAATTGAACTCGGGTCGCTGGTGCTGTAAAGCGTTATGCTAACCACTACACTACCGTGCCTGCCCATTCACGTTTGGAAAAGTTTACAGAGATAGAGAGGGCCAGGGTAAACAAGGGGTTGAAAGCATGGATGCGAACTGTTACATGGAATGGAGCGTCGGAGAATGAGGGATGTACAAAATTATGAGGGGCACCTATCTATGCCCCTCATAATTTTATACACCTCTATAAGATCACCCTGTAATGCACACAGTCTTTTTCCAAGGGTTGGGTAACCAAGAACTAAAGGGCATAAGGTGAGAGGGGAGAGATTTAATAGGAACCTGAGGGGCAACTACTTCACCAAGAGGGTGGGCAGTACATGAAACGAGCTGCCAGAGGAAGTGGCTGAGGCAGCTACATTAACAATATTTAAAAGACACTTGCATAAGACAGAAAAGGTTTAGAGGGATATGGGCCAATGTTGGCAAATGGGACGAGATGGGAATCTTAGTCGGCATGGACCAGTTGGGCCGAAGGGCCTGCTTCCATGCTGTATGACTCTTTGATTCTTTGCTGCCTGTACCACTGAGTTCCCCCAGCGTTTTGTGTGTTGCAGCATGAAATTGAGCCAGGTTGCTCCTGGATAGGCGGTGAAACTGACCCAGCTTTCTTGGGGTCCACAGTGAGACTGTCCCTGTATCCCGGCAGGTAATCTGAACAGCAGATCACATGGCTTTCACTGCACTGTGAAGCAGTCAGTGTATATCAATGTCACTAATTGTATTGCATGCATAAACAGTGGGTATGAGACAATTACACAGTGATTACATAACACAATCATTAAGACTGAGGGGAAAAATAAGGGAATTCAGTTCTTTAAACAGAATGTAACTCAATCACCGTGCACAGGTCACAATGAGGCCGGCCATGAAAATGACAGAAGCTGCCTATCTCGGTTCCAACATCCTGAGATAGTTCTAGGAATATTTTGTGGACAGCCAGATTTGAACATGCTAAAAGTTCAACACTGCTTCAAGGAGGATATTCCCTTGATGCACAGCTACAGACATTTCCACCAGCAACACAGCCGGCTTCTCTCTTGCTAGTAAAACAATTGAATGTAAAATGCTGTGTGGAATTTATGTAGCCTAAAACAGACCATCTTCGCCACCCAGCACCTTCCTCAAGAAATTGAAGGGCGATAGTTTAATATGACATCAAATAAGACCTGAATGCCAGAAGTCTGGCACAGACTAGACTCACCATACCTCTCAGAGAATTCCTCCCTTTACCTGAAGATGCAGTCACTGTTTTGAATTTGGTCATTCCTGGATGGTTTTGGATAGTCATTCCTGGAGCACCAACATTCCACAAACATTGTCCCACCCCCTACCCTAGATTTGTTTGCCTCCCCCACCTGGTTCCATCTGCCTATTCAATGGGTTTCTTTATCCTTGACCGACTCTTCTTATCCCCTTTCCCACCTGGCTCCATCTGCGCATCATCCTCCTGTCACCTGGATCTGCCTGCACTGCACTTTCTCTGTAGCTGTGACACTTTACTCTGCATTCTGTACTGTCTTCATAGAATCGTAGAACAGTACAGCACAATACAGGCCCTTAGGCTCACAATGTTTTGCCGACCTTTAAACCTCGCCTAAGACTAACTAACCCCTTTCCCCACATATCCCTCTATTTTAAATTCCTCCATATGCTTATCTAGTAATCTCTTGAATTTGACCAATGTACTTGCCTCCACCACCGCCCCAGGCAGCGCATTCCATGCCCCAACCACTCTCTGAGTAACAAACCTTCCTCTGATATCTCCCTTGAACTTCCCACCCATTACTTTAAAGCCATGCCCTCTTTTATTGAGCATTGGTGCCCTAGGAAAGAGGCGCTGGCTGTCCACTCTATCTATTCCTCTTAATACCTTAAACTACCTCAATGGACTGTGTAATGAATTGATCTGTTATGAATGGTATGCAAGACAAGTTTTTCACTGTACCCTGGTACAAGTGCCAGTAATAAAGCAATTCCAATTCCCAATCCACCCATCACCTACAAGCCCCTGTCACCTCGTTATACTGGCTGTGCCCCCTCTACAATCTCAGTCCTGATGGAGGGTCTCAACCCAAAACAACGACGATTCCTTTGCCTCCACGGATGCTGAGTTCCTCCAGCAGTTTGTTTTTTCTTAATTCCACAAATACCTCCAGCCAAGCTGACACTGATTCAGTGCAATATAACAAAAAGATGCATGTTTATGAGGAATCACAGGGCATTCGAGGGATACACTAGAAGTTATACATCACTCTTGTGAAGTGTAAACACTGTTGTTCTAGAAGCAAGTGCAGCAGCCAATTTCTACAGAGCCAGGTCCCAGATTAGCAGTGGAATGGACGGCCAGTTACTTTGTTTTAGTGCTATTGGATCAGAGACGAGTTTTGGCTGGGACACAGAGAATTCACTTCTCCTCTTTTAAGCAATATGGGATTTTCAATGTCCTCGAGAACAAGCAGATGGTGTAAATGCCACACTCACTGCAGCACTGGAAGATTGGCTGACTTCATGCACTGATGTGCCTGAGTGCGTTTAAAACCAGAGAGAAAGAAAACAAGCTCAGCAACATCAACAGAACTCTGCAAGATTCCACTCCTGCAGTTCTACTCATTATACAATGGTTTGCAAGCTTACATTTAGTCAGTCATCATTATTCACACTTAGTTACCAATAGCCTGTCCTGGTTCAACCATGGAGATGACATGGCCAAGAAAGCTCACCAGCGCCTCTACTCCCTCAGGAGGCTAAAGAAATTCGGCACATCCCCTTTGACCCTCACCAATTTTTATCGATGCACCGTAGAAAGCACCCTATCCAGATGCATCACGGCTTGGTATGGCAACTGTTCTGCCCAGGACCACAAGAAACTGCAGAGAGTTGTGGACACAGCTCAGCACATCACGGAAACCAGCCTCCCCTCCATAGATTCTGTCTACACTTCTCGCTGCCTCAGTAAAGCAGCCAACATAATCAAAGATGCCGCCCACCCCGGACATTCTGTCTTCTCCCCCCTCCCATAGGGCAGAAGATACAAAAGACTGAAAGCACGTACCACCAGGCTCAAGGACAGCTTCTACCCTGCTGTTGTAAGACTATTGAACAGTCCCCTAGTACAATAAGATGGACTCTTGACCTCACAATCTACCTCGTTATGGCCTTGCACCTTATTGTCTGTCTGCACTGCACTTACTCTGTAACGGTAACACTTTATTCTGCATTCTGTTATTGTTTTCCCTTGTACTACCTCAATGCACGTGATGAAATGATGTGTATCGATGGCATGGAAAACAAAGTTGTATGTTGTACAATTGTACCTCGGTACATGTCACAATAATAAACCAATTTACCAATTTACTTCAGACACAATTACTCCCACACTCCAATGGTCAAAGAGGTGAAGAGTTCCAGGGAGTTCCAGATCTAAGAACCATGCCAGCTAAAAACAAGGCCCTTAACTACCCTTTCTCTATATTCTGTTCTAATCCAATTCCCTTCTAAACCAATGGCACACCTACTCCAAGAAAATTCTGGCGTCCACATCTAGTGTGACTGGCATTCAGCTTGAACACAGAACATAGAACAGTACAGCACAGGAAAAGGTCCTTTGGCCCACAGTGTTTCACCCAACTAATTAAACTAGCAATTAAATGCCAAACTAAACTAAGCCCTTCTGCCTACACAAGGTCCATATCCCTCCATTCTCTGCACATTCATGTGCCTATCTTAGAGTCTCTTAAACGCCTCTATTGTATCTGCCTTCACCACCATCCCTGGCAGCACATTCCAGGTACCCACCACTCTCAGAGTAAAGAACCCTGCCCTGCACATCTCTTGTGAAATTTCCCTCTCTCCACCTTAAATGCATGCCCTCTAGATTAGACATTTTGACCCTGGGGAAAAGATACTGGCTGTCTACTCTACCTATGACCCTCATAATCTTATAAACTTCTGTCAGGTCTCCCCTCAGCCTCTGACGCTCCAGAGAAAACAACACTAGTTTGTCCAACCTCTCCTTATAGCACATGCCCTCCACTCCAGGCAACATCTTGGTGAACCTCTTCTGCACCCTCTCCAAATCCTCCACACCCTTCCTGTAATGGGGTGACTAGAACTGAATGCTTGAACTTACAACCTATTGACCCAAGACAGTAGCACTTCCTTACTTTAGGCAGGGTGAGCTGAGATAGTTCAGATGGATGTCACATTCCCCCAACTAGAAATGGTCAGCCACTGCCAATGAACAGTTCTTGCTCTGAAACACTAATGCTAACCATTACACCACTTGCAAAAGTATCCCAACCATCAGCTGTTGCAATACAAACAAACTTCTGGCATTGAAGTGAAAGGGAGATCAAAGGCATTATTGGGTTGCTGGGAGTTTTTAAGTACACACATCACCTGTCACTGGCAGAGACGCAGTAGAATTACCTGTCCCAAATGAATCTCACTTGACCCAGATGCAGTTAAAATGTCAAAAGCACAGACAAAAAAATAGTCTAATAGGATAAACGAGGCTGCCTTCTCAAGTTCCAATCAAGCCGATCTCCATCGTGATACCCTTGGTAGCGCTGTTATACAATCCCACCAACAACAATACACATTTCATTTTCTTGTCCAATGGGATTTAGGTGGGAGATAGAAGGAATATACACTCCGTGTGACCTCAGTGGTTGGATCATCATATCGTGAATAAAAGCCCACTCGTTTCCTTCTGGTGAATTATGAGTTCATCAAGATGAAGTGCATTAGTGCTGGGTAAACGAACACTTTCCAATTCAGATACTCATTGTCAACACTACGCATTTGTAGGTAAGATGGGTTACGGACAGCATGGGTTTCATTAAGAGACATTTGGACAGGTACACGGATAGGAAAGGTTTAGAGGGATATGGGCCAATTGCGGGCACTTGGGTGCCTTGGTCAGCATGGAGCAGTTGGGCTGAAGAGCCTGTTTCCATGCTGTATGACTCTATGACTCTATAAGACTTAAGCTCTATACCAACCCAGTGTAGAGAGAGTACATTATATATAGAGTAATGTTCCTCAGCAATCATCCCATCGAGTACTTCCAGGGCACAGATAGCACAGATTAGCTGTGGTGTAAAGCTCCCTATACACTGCCTAATAACACAAACCCAGGGCAGTTACATCACAAGTTAGTTATGCATCTAAGCCCCTTCAATAATGTCCCATCAAACATTCCCAGATCAGGTACAGCAGAGGTTAGATGGAGGGAAGAGTTATCTCTGCACTGTGCCATCACGTAATTCCAGGAGAACACAGAAAGTAAAGCTCCCTCTTCAAATGCCTCACCAAGCATTTCAAGAGAAGGTAGAGCACAGGTTAGGTACAAAGTAAAGGTCTTCCTATACTGCTCCATCATCCACTCCCAGGTCAGTTGCAATATAGGTTAGAAATAAAATCAATACTTATGGCACAAATGAAACAAGAGAAATCAGCCATTTGGCAAAACATTAGCTTATTCACCATATCCATAAAATATTGTTGGTTCTTGCACAAGACCTACTTCTCAGAACTGAGACTGTCAAATCATCCTAAGAGGACAGTTTAAAGCTGTTTTGGACTTAGACCAATCTCATACTCCATAGGGATGCTGGTTTGTCCTCCAATTCTTTGCACGGTAAAATCTTTGACTTTTACCCACACTTTATGAGGTTAGAAAGAAAATCTGCATAAGTTTGCAAACGTGTATTCAGTTTGAAGGAATAAAAGATCAACAGTTCAAAGGCAGATCCACCATCTCAAGGTCAGAAGAAGACTTTCCTCCCTGGATGAACATGAAGTGGGAATTGCGCTGAAGGATATTATCTGGATTTATATACATACAGGGTCACAGGGTTAAATTGGTAAATTGGTTTATTATTGTCACATGTACCAAAGTACAGCAAAAAACATTGTTTTGCATGCCATCCATACAGATCATTTCATCACATCAGTGCATTGAGGTAGTTTAAGGGAAAAGCAATAACAGAATGCAGAATAAAGTGTTACAGTTACAAAGGAAATGCAGTGCAGGCAGACAATAAGGTGCAAGGTCATGACGAGGTAGATTGTGAGGTCAAGAGTCCATCGTACAAGGGACGGCACAAAAACCAGCCTCCCTTCCATGGACTCTGTCTATACTTCTCGCTGCCTCGGTAAAGTAGCCAACATAATCAAAGACCCCACCCACCCTAAACATTCTCTCTTCTCCCCTCTCCCATCGGGCAGAAGGTACAAAAGCCTGAAAGCACGTACCACCAGGCTCAACAAAAGCTTCCATCCCACTGTTATTAGACTATTGAACCATTCCCTAGTATGATGTGGACTCTTGACCTCAGAATCTACCCCATTATGACCTTGCACCTGACTGTCTGCCTGCACTGCACTTTCTCTGTAACTGTAACACTTTATTCTACATTCTCTTATTGTTTTACCTTGTACAACCTTGATGCATTGATCTGTATGAATTGATCTGTATGAACAATATGCAAGACAAGTCTTTCACCGTAATTCAGTACAAGTGACAATAATAAACAATTCCAATTCCAGTTCCAGGGTGATAGAAGCTGTCATTGACCCTGATGGTATGTGCTTTCAGGCTTTTGTATCTTTGTCAGAGGATGCTTACATTGAGCCAAGGGGTCTGTTTCTTTCCTCTAAATCATCGAGATAATTACAGTCCGATGCATTGTTGTTGTCCTGCAGCCAAGTACAGCTGCATTGGAACATCAGCTGATTCCCCTCCAAGTCACACACCATCCTGCATTGGAAGTATTGGTATTGGTATTGGTTTATTATTGTCACTTGTACCGAGGTACAGTGAAAAACTTGTCTTGCATACCGATCGTACAGGTCAATTCATTACACAGCGCAGTTACACTGAGTTAGTACTGAGTGTATTGAGGTAGTACAGGTAAAAACAATAATAGTACAGACTAAAGTGTTACAGCTATAGAGAAAGTGCAGTGCAATAAGGTGCAAGGTCATAACAAGGTATCATGAGGTCATAGTCCATCTCACTGTATAAGGGAACTGTTCAATAGTCTTATCACAGTGGGATAGAAGCTGTCCTTAAGTCTGGTGGTACGTGCCCTCAGGCTCCTGTATCTTCTACCCGATGGAAGAGGAGAGAAGAGAGAATGTCCCGGGTGGGTGGGGTCTTTGATTATGCTGGCTGCTTTGCCAAGACAACGAGAGGTAAAGACAAGAGTCCAAGGAGGGGAGGCTGGTGTCCATGATGTGCTGGGCTGTGTCCACAACTCTCTGCAGTTTCTTGCGGTTCTGGGCAGAGCAGTTGCCGTACCAAGCCGTGATACATCCAGATAGGATGCTTTCTATGGTGCATCGATAAAAGTTGGTGAGTGTTAAAGGGGACAAACCGAATTTCTTTAGCCTCCTGAGGAAGTAGAGGTGCTGGTGAGCTTTCTTGGCCGTGGCATCTAAGTGATTTAACCAGGACACGCTGTTGGTGATGTTCACTCCCACGCTGTTGCCATTTCAGATACACGCTATGTCAATGAAACATTTGAAAGACAAAGGGGTGCAGGGAAAGGTGTAGAGTGGAAACAGATGCAGCAAGAGAGAGAGGGCATTAAGTAGTCCTAAAGCAAGGCAGAGGATCCAAAATAAAATTATTTTGAAATGCATGAGTATGCTGATACTGCAGTTCATTTGAATCAGGGACTCATCACACTGCAGAATCAGAATCAGAGTAATTATCACTGACTTATATGACATGAAACTTGATGTTTTGCAGTAGCAGCACAGCAAGACTTAAGAATTACTATAAATTACAAAATATATAAACAGGGCTATGCTGTACCAGGCCATTCTGTCTTCAAGTCCATGTTGAAATTTTGTGGATCAATCTATTGATTTCCCTTCTCCTCTTCTTTCCCAGTAGCTTTGCAAATTATTTGCATTATCAAGGGTTCCAACTTTCGGATGTAATGTTGAATACCAGCCACATTTACCTTGTGCAGACAAACGTTAAAGAATGTGCTTCAAAAAATTGCTGAGGGGTGTTTTACATACATTCAACAGCAGCCGGTGTTCTTAAAAATTCTTCATGAGGCACTTTCAGATCTTTGGAAAAGGGAGATTGGAAACAGTATGGCTGCAAACCACATTTTTCTTGGCTACTTTTTCTGAGTTTATGGAAACTGTTTCCTTTCTGTGCACAGATTTGTCTCCACCTGCAGCTCAGGTTGAAAGCCCATGAGTGCGCTTTGGCTGTGACTCCTTAATGCTGCAGCAGAGAGGGGTGTGAAATCAGTACCAAAGGCCCATAATGGATTTATTCAGCCCCTTGATTCAATACTAGATCTCAGCCTACAGCAATACAAAATTAACCTGCAATTGGTTTATTATTGTCACTTGTACCGGGGTACAAGTGTCTTGTATACCGTTCATACAGATCAATTCATTACACAGTGCATTGAGGTAGTATAAGGTAAAACAATACAGAATGCAGAATAAATCAACCTCTTCCTATAGCTTCATCTTCCACTGCTTCTAATATTTAGTTTAATCTCAGGTAACAGATGCAATGGTGTCTCCCTCTCCCTGTCATAAAGCAGTCTATACTTAACCACGTTCTGAGAGTTGTCTCCTAACCACTCTTAACAACTAGCTGGGGAGGGGTTTTAAATTACAGATTCCTCATCAATTACTCCTTCATCAGAAAAAAGTATTTGTTTGGATCTGATCAAAATCAATCATGCTTCCAAACACCTCTATTAATGTATGAGTTATAGGGAGAGGTTGGACAGGCTCGGACTTTATTCCCTGAAGCGTAGGAGACTGAGGGGTGATCTTATAGAGGTGTATAAGATCATGAGGAGCATAGATAGGGTGAATGCACTCAGTCTTTTTCCCAGGGTTGGGGATTCAAGAACTAGAGGGCATAGGTTTAAGGTGAGAGGGGAAAGATTTGATAGGAACTATTTTTATACAATGGCTGGTATCTATCTGGAATGAGCTGCCAGAGGAAATGGTTGAGGCAGGTACAACAACAACTTTTAAAAGACAGTTGGACAGGTACATGGAAAGGAAAGGTTTAGAAGGTCATGGGCCAAATTCTGGCAAATGGGACTTGCTTGGGTGGGGCATCTTGGTCGACATGGACGAGTTGGGCCGAAGGGCCTGTTTCCGTGCTGTATGACTCCATGTAATATCTCTAACTGTGGAGCAATCCGACAAGAAGAATGCCTCCTCATATCTATAGCATCCTTATCTCTGGAATGGTTTACATATACATATCTTCTCGGGCACAAACCCACAACGTTAGATGAGATAAGACAGGATGCTTGCATTGAGCCACAAGGTCTGTTTCTTTCCTGTAAATCTGGGTAATTGATAATTGTTGTCACTTGTACAGTGAAAAACTTTGATTTGCATGCTACCCATACAGATCATTTCATCACATCAGTGCATTGAGGTAGTACAAGGGAAAACAATAACAGAATGCAGAATAAAGTGTTACAGTTACAGAGAAAGTGCAGGCAGACAATAAGGTGCAAGGCCCATGACGAGGTAGATTGTGAGGTCAAGAGTCCATCTTATCACACAGTACATCCATTCAATAGTCTTATAATGGCAGCCTGATGCATTGTTGTTGTGTTGCATCCAAGGACAGGTACATAGGAGCTTTACAGATTCCCTTCCGAGTCATACCCCAATTCTGAAAGCCTCCAATCAGCCACATGATGAGAGGAGAGAATGCTGTATCTCACCACCATCTCCTCAAGGGCTGTAAATGTTGGTCTTAACAGCAACTACATTCTACGCAGGATAGAAAAACAATTCCGCAGACTGCGCCTAATTGCACCATCATGCAGTGAGCAATGTGATGTGATGGAACTCAGAAGGGAGACGGAACAACCCTGGTCGTTCAGACTGGGATGCAAGGGGTTAAGACGACCTCCTGGATGGACTGTGCAAAGTTATGCCTCTGCCTACTTTGAGAAATCTCCAACTGAATGGCCAAAGTGTTGCCTTGCAGTCCAACCACAAGGCAACACAGCAACCCATTGCAAAATCTGCAATGCCCTCTGCTGTTCCCACCACAAAATAAAAAGCAGGCATTCTCCTCAAACGCTGCTGCGGGAGAAATGCGGAGCGACTCATTTGGCCAGGTCCTAGCGGCTGAAAGGTGAACTGCTTGTGGGCACTTACATGACCAATAACATGCAGCATAGTCTTGTTAAAAGTCGTTACGGTGTTACGGTAGACACGCCGATCAACAAAGAACAAAGCTACCAAAATTCTCACAAGTGCTTCTGAGTCAGTCAGTTACTTTCCAGGCACTTTGTGCACAGCCAGTCCTGTAAGCAGCAAAGACCAGAATGACCTGCTTTACTTTAACTGGCTGAATGTTATCCAGAGTACTAGGCCACTCTGGTCTTCTTCAGATGGGTCAACAGAGGGTGAGGAAAATGGTAAGTTCCCTTGCACCTCCACTTCAAGCCTCAATTTAGTGACAAAAGAAAGGGGAATACAGGGGTTGACCAAAGTAATTGAATGAAACCAATCAGTGTAGTCGGCCAACATATAGCAAGTTCTCTTCAGGATCAAGTTCTCTTCAGAAGCAGCCCCATGATAAATGCTGCTTCTTTCTCTTCAGAAAGGAGCAGCATTTATCATGGGGCTGCTTCTTTCTTCTCTGACACCAGAAGGACAGGCAGAGGGAATGTCTAATTGGGAGAAACAACTCCGAGTCAGTAAACTGCCAGAGTGGAGACACAGGAGACCGTAGATGCTGGAATGTGTAGCAATAAACTGCTAGAGGTACTCAAACAGCATCTACTGAGGCAAAGGGAATGTTGACGTTTCAGATCAAGACCCTCTATCAGGACTGAGAGTGTAAAGGGAAGATAGGCAGTATACAAAAGCGAGAGAGGGGTAAGACAGAGGTTGGTAGGTGGAAACAGATGAGGAAGGGATGATGGACAGATGGAACCAGCTGGTGAAGGGGATAGGAAAGGTGAACTAAGGGAGAAGAAATCCAAGTGGACAGGTATATGGGTTATGAGCAGATGGAACCAAGTGATGAGAGTTGGTATTTGGGATGGGGGGGGGGGGGGGGGGGAAGAATGGAAACAGTGAACAAAGGGACAGAGAACTAGGGTGGACTGGTGGGAGTAAGAGAGGGACACAGGGAGTGTGGGTTACCTGAAACTGGAAAATTTAACGTTCATACCATTGGGATGTAGGCTACCCAAGCAGAATAGGAGGTGTCGTTCCTCTAGTTTGCACTTGGCCTCACTGTGGCAGTAGAGAAAGCCAAGGACGGACAGGTGGGTGTGGGAGTGGGAGATGACACACAGTCAGAAGTTCAAGATGACCATTGTGGACAGAGCACAGTTGCTCTGCAAAATGGTCGCCTAGTGTGCACTTGGTAGCCTCCCTTCCCCAACCTGATTCCAGCTGCCTATTTTTTGCCTTATGTGTTTCCACCTATTACCTACCAACCTCTTTCTCAACACCTCTCCTCCCCCACCTGGCTCCATCTACCTGTCATCACCAACCACCCCCCCCCCCCCCCCCGCCACCTCATCTGGTTCCACCTCTCACCGAGCAGCCTCTCACTTCTACGTACTGGCTATCTCCCTTTTACACACCAGGGTCTCGACCATCCCTTTGCCTCCACAGTTGCAAGGGGGGGGTTGGAGCTACCATTTCTGTTAAAGCTGATGAAATCTCACTATGGATTTAGATACTATTAATGTAATTGAAGTTGTCTACAAATGGAGTCAAAACTTTCAACTGCATGACTGACTGCATTTTATCGAGTATGAGGTTTAGTTCAAATTATGTGCAGGGTTGCAGGACACACACATCATGGTATCTGTACACAGAGTACTGTACAGGTCATTCCCAGGTTATGAATGCCCAACTTACGGACACCTCCACATACGAACGAGCTCCCATAATATCATTAGGTTCCAAAGTCCGATGTACATACATCTGTTCGTTGCTACAAACAGCAGAACTAGTTTCCACTCTCTCTCTACTTTTACTAATTGTTCTTTCTCATCAGTCTTACGTATCTTGATGCTACTCACTACAATACCATGGAGGTACGGTTACCATATCGAGTGATTTTTGTGTATTTTCCAACTTACGAACAAAATCGACTTAAATATGTCTACAAAAATGGACCCTGTTCGTTACCCAAGGACATGCTTTAAGCAGGAACATCTCAGCAGTTGTGGGAGTTTCCTCCAATTTCCTGTTTATCCCCCAACTGTTGCTAAATTAAACTGGTAAATTGGTTTATTATTGTCACATGTACAGAGGTACAGTGAAAAACTGCATGCTTTCCATATGGATCATTTCATCACATCAGTACATTGAGGAAGCACAAGGGAAAAGCAAAATCAAAATGCAGAATAAAGTGTTGCAGTTACAGAGAAAGTGCAGTGCAGGCAGACAATAAGGTGCAAGGCAATGAGGAGGTAGATTCTGAGGTCAAGAGTCCATTCCTTAAAAACATAGAGCAAAGAACACTCTACACTGCCACTCTACACTTGCTGCAATGTACAGAGTCAGTTCAGGTTAACGTCTATGACTGGGCAAAGAAAAAACCCCAATAACATGGCCACGTGACAGAGGCTCCATATCGGCAGGTTCGTCTCAAAATGCCAGCTGTACTCACAGAATGCAGCATTTAGTGTTGGTAAATATGGCCTTGGTAGCGTACAGTAGATATGTCATGACTTTGCACCTCATTGTCTGCCTGCAATGCACTTCCTCTGTAACACTATATTCTGCATTCTGTTATTGCTTAGTCTACCTCTCTAAAAGGATTAGGAGAAACTGCCCTAGTTACTAGATGCAATCCGTTGAAGAAAGAACAAATAGAAGCAATAGCAGCTCCTATGACCTTGTGATTCTGCTCTGCCATCGAGTCACAGAGTAATACAGCACGGAAAACAGGCCCAACTCATCCATGCCAAACAAGTTGGCTAACTGAGCTAGCTCCATTTGCCTGCGTTTGGCCTATATCCCTCTCAGCGTTTCCTGTCCATATACCCGTCCAAATGTCTGTTAAATGCCATAATTGTACCTGCCTCTAGCACTTCCTATGGCAGCTCGTTCCATATACTCACAACCCACTGTGTGAAAAAAGCTGCCCCTCAGGTCCCTCTTAAATCTTTCCCCTCTCTCCTTAAACCTATGCCCTCTGGTTTTCGACTCCCTTACCCTGCAAGAAAGACAGTGTCTATGCACCTTATCTATGCCTCTCATCATTTTATAAACCTCTATCAGGTCAACCCTCAGCCTCCTGTGCTACAAGGAAAAAGTCCCAGCCTATCCAGCCTCTCCTCATAACTCAAGCCCTCAAGTTACAGTAACATCCTCATTATATCATGGCTGATCTTGGCTATCAACTCAACTTGGAATTGGAGTTGGTTTATTATGCTGCCTGGGGTGGTGGTGGAGGCAGGTACATTGGTCAAATTCAAGAGATTGCTAGATAAGCATATGGAGGAATTTAAAATAGAGGGACATGTGGGAGGAAGGGGTTAGATAGTCTTAGGCGAGGTTTAAAGGTCAGCACAACATTGTGGGCCGAAGGGTCGTATGTGCTGTAATGTTCTATGATTCTATGATTATTGTTGCATGTACCGAGATACAGTGAAAAACATTTGTTTGCATGCCATCCAGACAGATCATTCTGTACATGAGTACATCGAGATATTAAAAAGAACCATAGAACCATAGAACCATACAGCACAAAACAGGCCCTTCGGCCCACCATGTTGTGCCGTCCATCAAACCACCCTCACACTACCTAACCCCTTCCTCCCGCATATCCCCCCATCCCACATTCCTCCATATGCCTATCCAACAAGCTCTTGAACCTGTTCAATGTATCTGCCTCCACCACCACCCCAGGCAGTGCATTCCATGCACCAACCACTCTCTGGGTGAAAAACCTCCCTCTGACATCTCCCCTGAACCTCCCACCCATAACCTTAAAGCCATGACCTCTCATCTTGAGCATTGGTGCCCTGGGAAGGAGGCGCTGACTGTCTACTCTATCTATTCCTCTCAGTATCTTATATACTTCTATCATGTCTCCTCTCATCCTCCTCCTTTCCAGTGAATAAAGCCCTAGCACCTTAAGCCTCTCCTCATATTCAATACTCTCCAATCCAGGCAGCATCCTGGTAAAAAAGGAAGACAGAATGCAGAATATAGTGTTACAGTTACAGAGAAAGTGCAGTGCAGGCAGACAAATAAAGGGCAAAAGCCATATCGAAGTAGATTGAGAGGTTAAGAATTCACCCTTAGCGTGCAAGACGTCTGTTCAAGAGTCTGATAACAGCGGGGGTAGAAGCTGTCCCTGAGCCTGGTGGTACGTGCTCTCAGGCTTTTGTATCTTCTGCCCAACGGGAGGGGGGAAGAAAGAGAATGACTGGGGTGGGAGGGGTACCTGACTATGTTTTCCCGAGGAAGTGTGGACAGAGTCAATGGAGGGGAGGCTGGTTTGTGAGATGGACTGGGCTGTGTTCACAACACTCTGCAGTTTCTTGTGGTCCAGAGCAGAGCAGTTGTCATACCAACTGTGATGCATCCAGACATGATGCTTTTCTGTCCAGTCCCCACCTCCCTTGATCTCAGTCTTGAATATAGTCATTACTGAGCATCTTCAGCCTTCTGTGGAGTATACACTCCATCTACATCCTTATGTGCAAATGAACATCTCTTTTCAATCCTTGACAGTAACTCCTTTATCCTGAGATAATGCCCTTCAACCTGAGGAAAAATGCTCAGTACCTGCCCAGTTGCAATCTGATTGATCCAGGTTTCAACAGTCTCATGGTTTTAAGTGATGGCTAGTCTGATATCAGTGGTGTCGCAACAACAACCTCACACTCAATGTCAGCAAGACCAAGGAAATGATCGTGGACTTCAGGAAGGGGAAGTCGGGACAACACACACCAGTCTTCATTGAGAGGTCAGCGGTGGAAGGGGTGAGCAGCTTCAAGTTCCTGGGTGTCAGCATCTCAGAGGATCTATCCTGGGCCCAACGCATTGATGCAATCACAAAGAAGACATGCCAGTGGCTCTACTTCATTAGTAGTTTAAGAAGATCTGGCATGTCACCAAAGAGTCTTGCAAATTTCTACAGATGCATGGTGGAGAGAATTCTGACTGGCTGCATCTGATATGAAGGCTCCAATGTGCAGGATCAAAAGAAGCTGCAGAGGATTGTAGACTCAGCCAGCTCCATCACGGGCACAACCCTCCCTACAATCGAGGACATCTTCAAGAGATGGTGCCTCAAGAAGGCGGCATCCATCATTAAGGACCCTCACCACCCTGGACATGCCCTCTTCTCATTACCACCATCTGGGAGGAGGTACAGGAGCCTGAAGACCCACACTCAACGATTCAGGAACAGCTTCTTCCCCTCCGCCATCAGATTTCTGAATGGTACCTCATTATTCCTCTTTTGCACTATTTCTTTTTGTAACTTATAGTAATTTTTATGTTTTGATGTCTTGCACTGTACTGCTGCTGCAAATCAACAAATTTCATGATATATGTCAGTGATAATAAACCTGATTCTGATTCCGATTCTAATTCTGATTCGGAATGATCTTGAAGGCTGCAGTACCAAACAAGCTCCAGCTCTAGAATCTGAAGAGCCCAGAAGCACTAAGGCTGGCTGTGATTCTCTTAGGGCCAGAGTTCAAAAACGATTGCTTCAAACCACTCGATGAAAAGTTTCAATGAGCCATCCAAATCACCCCACCCAATACTCCCACCTCCTACAATGGAAGCTATTTGAATGAGAACAAGGCACCTTCATTTACACTCAGCCACAGTACTGATCAACCCCCTGTGACTTTTTCTGAAGAAATTGCCCTTGGCCACACTGACAAGACCAAGGCCCATCCTTGAATAATGCACTTTAAAAGTCAACCACATTATGTGAATTAGAGTCACATCTAATCCAGACCACACAGAGGTGGCAACTTGCCTTCCTTGCATGACATGTGCAAACCATTTAGATTGTTAATGACAATCTGGCAGTATTCAGAATCATTTTTTTTCTCACTGGTGCTTAAATTCAAATTCACAATTTACCGTGGTAGTGTTTGAACTCATGACCTCTGCATCGTCAATCCAAGTAGCCAAACCACGGCACAACTTACTCTGAAGAACAGCCATTTGAGTGGATAGTAGTGGACTTGTACGAGTGCCCTTTGGAGCCAGATCCCAACAGTATTTGACAACTTAGAAAGGGGACTGGGTTGGAGTGGAGGGAGCAGAGAGATTGGCAGTGATATTAACACGAAACAAAAGCCAACATTTAAAATTACCAGATTTGAGTTTATAAATCCTTGGTTGTCCTGGCTTTGTACTGCACAGGCATTACATCTGAGCTACAAGTATGAAGTTTGGCAATGGAAAAAGCCCAATCTAGCAAAACAGAAGTTTCTTAACACCAAACTGTTTGTTTCCCTGCTTTCTGCTGGTTTTCTGATAACAACCACAGGATTAATTTGAACCTCTTGATTTATTGCACTGGCACCAGGCTCTGAGGAAGAAAATGGACTGCACTGTTTTTGAGAAAACATTGGCTACAGGTGTCTGGGAGCAGTGTTCTCAATGCAGCATTCTTGTGCCAGAACACGGTGAGATATTCCAACTCCACTGTGCTGTTGCAGTCGAGATAAACTTAAACTACAAGAAAGAGAAAAGACATTCTATCAGGGAAAACATCAGCCATAAGCCTGGTTTTGACCTCCTAAAACTTCGACGTGGACCCTTGGCAGTGAAACAATGAAATCCTGCACAGCAGGGGACAGTGCAGTCAGAGAGAGCTATTGTAAAAGGAGACGTGATAGGGAGACAGACAGGAGATTCTGTGGCTACGAGTGACACTCCAAGATGGTATGTTGCCTCCCAAGTGCCAGGGTGAAGGATGTCCCCAAGCAGTTGCAGAACATTGTCAAAGCAGAGGGTGAGCAGCCTGAGGTTGCTGTACACATTGGAACTAACGACATAAGTAGAAAAAAGGGATGAAGTCCTGCAGAGTGAATAGAGCGAGTTAGGCAGAAGGTTACAAAGCAGAATCTCAGGTGTTGCAATCAGCAGATTACCCTCCGTAGAGAGTAGGAATAGGAGCACATGAATGCATGGCTGGTGCTGGGCAGGAGGGCTTCAGGTTCTTCGACCACTGGGATCTCTTCTGGGGTAGAGGTGACCTGTACAAGAGGGACAGGTTGCACCTGAACTGGAGGGGGACCAAGATCCTGGCTGGAGATTTGCTAAACCTACTCAGGAGGGTTTAAACTCCTCTGGCAGGGGTGGTGGGACACAAAGTAGTCATGTAGCAGATGAGAAAGGTGAAGCAAATATAGAAGTTAAAGCAAGCAAATCCATTAGGTAGGACAGGGAGCGAGTAAGGTCTGATTGGATAAAATGTGTTTATTTTAATGCAAGGAACATGCCCCACAAGGTAAAGGAACTCAGGGCATGGATAGGTACACGGGATTGTGATATCATAACTATTACAGAAACACGGTTGAGGGATGGTCAGGACTGGCAGCTCAATGTTCTAGGGTACAGATGTCACAGGTGTGACAGAGGGGCAGGTAAGAGAGGGGGGGGCGAGTTGCGATATTGATTGGGGAGAACATCACGGCAGTAATTACTGAGGATATTCCTGAGGAAATGTCCAGTGATGCTATATGGGTAGAACTTAGAAATATAAGATATTAGTCACATGTACATCGAAACACACAGTGAAATGCGTCTTTTGCGTAGAGTGTTCTGGGGGCAGCCCGCAAGTGTCGCCACGCTTCCGGCGCCAACACAGCGTGCCCACAACTTCCTAACCCGTACGCCTTTGGAATATGGGAGGAAACCGGAGCATCCGGAGGAAACCCACGCAGACACGGGGAGAACGTACAAACTCCTTACAGACAGCAGCCAGAATTGAACCCGGGTCACTGGCGCTGCAATAGTGTTACGCTAACCGCTACACTACTGTGAAGGGGCTGATCACTTTGATGGGATTGTACTATAGGTCTCCCGATAGCCAGCAGGAACTAGAGGAGCAAATATGTAGGGAGATTGCAGATAGGTACAGGAGTAATGGCGTTCTAATAGTAAGCAATTTTAACTTCCCTAATATTGACTGGGACTGCCATCGCGCTAAAGGATTAGATGGGGCAGAATTTGTTAAGTGTGTCCAGGAAAGTTTTCTCAAGCCGTATGTTGATGGCCCTATTGGGGACGGGGGCTGCACTCGACCTCCTCTGAGGGAATGAGGCTGGGCAAGTGACTGAAGAGTCAGTGGGGGAGCACTTTGGGACCGGTGACCATAATTCTATTAGTTTTAAAATATAGAAAAAGGACAACAGCTCGTATTCCACCTGGGTAGTCTACACCCCAATGGTATGAACATCAAATTTTCCAATCTCGTGTAACCATTTCCTCCTTCCTTTCCCCCACCTCCACCCCCCAAATTACCTGCGGTTCTCCCATTTTTTCCCCTTTCCCATACCCCCCTCCAGCCCTCCCATCACCAATTTTCATCCCCCTTCCCTTCCTGTTTCCATTCACCACCACCCACACGTTTCACCCACCGGATCCCCTCCCTCATCTGGTTCCAATTGCCCTTCACCTCTCCCCTAACGGATCCCATTATCACCTTCCTTCCTTTGCAGAGTCCAGCACTGGTAGCCTTCGTGTTCCTGCTCATCTCCGTCCAGCCCCTCTCTCCACCTTCGCCCTCCCCTCCCCCAGCTCCTTCTGCCCGTCATCCTTCACCCCTCTCGGCCTACCAATCACCTACAGGTCCCTGTCTCACACCTCCCCCACTCCTCTTAACGCTGGCTCTCTTCCCTCTACGCTCATAGTCCTGATGCAGGGTTTCAACCCGAAAGATTGACAATTCTTTTCATCCCACAGATGCTGCTCGACCCACTGAGTTCCTCCAGCAGGTTGTTTGTTGCTCCAGATCCCAGCATCTGCAGTCTCTTGTGTCTCTTCCCTCAATTCCTCAATCACTTAGGTCTCAATGACATCTCCAAAGCGAATGGGGGTGACCTTAACTTAGGCACTTTTCAAAGGACAACCCCTGCAAGGAACCTGCTGCATTGAGCACAAGGCCAATGTTTCCTTCTCTGGATGCTGAGGGAACTCTGCCACAAATGGACAGAGCTTCATTATATTCGTTCAACAGAACTTTCAGAACAGAGACAAATGCAGACACAAGAGAGTGCAGATGCTGGAATCCAGAACAAAGTGCTGGAGGAACTCAGTGGGTCAGGCTCTGTCCGTGGAGGGAAATGGACAGTCGACAGTCGAGGTTTCGAGTCGAGGTCCTTCATCTGGACTGAAGGACTTACAGAACAACTTGGAGTTTCAAAGGAGATTGATGCATGTCTGTTGGCAGGAAGATAGAAGGGAGAGTAAGGAACGGAATCAAAGAACAAGGAATTTACTTTGAGTTACAAGCAATCTGCAGGAGGATCTCAGCGGGTCGAGCAGCATCTGTGGAGGGGTGAAGGAACTCGATGTTTCAGGTCGAAACCCTGCGTCAGGACCCGCTGAATTTCTCCAGGAGATTGTGTGTTGCTCCAGCATCCAGCAGCTGCAGTCTCTTGTGCCTCCAAGGAACTTATAATGTGAGGAACTTGTAATGCGAGGGAGATATCCAGGCCACTGGTCACTTTACCATTCAAATCAAGGAACCAGTTTACACAAGGGGGCTGGGGGAGAAGAACTAAATACCAAAGAATGAAAACAGTCAGAGATCGGGACGGGAACTTGTGTTCTACGTGCAGGACAGTGGAATGCTGGAGATGATGAAAGGAAGGGGAGGGCGAGACCGATCCACAACAGCAAATGAAATAGATGACGCAAATGAGCCAGGGTGTGGGGGGAGATTGCCATGGTCTGAATACTGCTCAGACTAAACAAACATAAGATAAGATAAGATTTCTTTATTAGTCACATGTACATCGAGACACACAGTGAAATACATCTTTTGCGTAGTGTTCTGGGGGCAGCCCACGAGTGTTGCCATACTTCCGGCGCCAACATAGCATGCCCACAGCTCCTAACTCTCAAGTCTTTGGAATGTGGGAAGAAACCGGAGCACCCGGAGGAAACTCACGCAGACACGGGGAGAACATACAAACTCCTTACAGACAGCGGCCAGAATTGAACCCAGGTCGCTGGTGCTGTAATAGCGTTACGCTAACCGCTACACTAACCGTGCCTGCTAAACTCTGTCCCTATTGACCCACTGACTGGATGACCTCCACAACTTATCCCCACAGGAACTCTTTCAGAGATATTCCTTTCGTCTTGTCCATCCCTCTTCAACATTCTGCAATTAAAACTTGTTTTCTCTTCTTCCTGGTTCTGATGAAGAGAATTAACCAGAAATGTTAACTGTTTCTCTTTCCACGGATGTTGCCTGACCTGTTGAGTGCTTCTAGTATTTTCTGTTTTTATTTCAAATTTCCAAGAGACCCTTCTCCCTCTACCCCACCCAGATACCATCAACTCCTTTTTTAACAACACCCCCCCCAATTATATATTCCTTATTAGTGACAAGACATTGAAAGCCACTGTGCAGTCCTGTGCAAGTTGGAGATTGCTGGCCAGCTCCAACCGGTTTATGAGGTGCACAGCCCTTCACTAATGACTGGACTGTTTATGAGCAAGCCTGCATTTTGCAAGATCTTGTTTCTCTTGGCACGTTCCTCACAGCTTGTCCCAGGTTTGACCTAACAAGGAACTTCCCCTCTGGAGGCCAACTACAGCCTATACTATGACAGATTGATATCACAAAGACTTTGTACAGCAGCACCTATCATAGCCAATAGTTTCTGGACAGAAGAAAGAAACGATCATTAATGTTAATTGGATCTGGCCCATTGTAACAACAAAGTGCAAGGTCTTAAAGGACAATATAAAAATTGAAATATTCCCATTTTCCCTGCAACGTTTTTCACCCATCCTTTCCTGAAGGCACCAATAGGTCCTACTTTTCTCTCTGTTACTTGTCTACGAGACATGATGAAGGGTCGACTGCCCTTTTCCCTCCACCACTGCTGCCTGACCTGCTGGGTTCCTCCAGTATCTTGTCGTTTTTTCAGGATGCTGCCTGGATTGGAGAGCATGTCTTATGAGGATAGGTTGAGGATAGTTTTTGTCTGAGAGTCTGTTCTCCATCAGTGAGTCCCTACAACTATTCCCCTTCACTCTCACATGACAGCCATAGACACGACGAGAGTAGTGCAGTTGGAGTCACTGGACGGTCACTGAGAAAGTTATGGAGAGAGGTTGAGCAGGTTGGGACTTTATTCATTGGAGGGTAGGAGAATGAGGTGTATAAAATCATGAGGGGCATAGATAGGGTGAATGCGCATAGTCTTTTTCCCAAGGTTGGGTAACCAAGAACTAGAGGGCATTGGTTCAAGGTGAGAGGGGTAAGATTTAATAGGAACCTGAGAGGCAACTTTTACACCCAGACAGTGGTGCGTATATGGAACGAGCTGCCAGAGGAAGTGGTTGAGGCAGGTACATTAACAACATTTAAAAGGAGCTTAGACAGGTACATGGATAGGAAAGGTTTAGGGGGATCTGGGTCAAATGCGGGCAAATGGGACAAGCTTAGATGAATCTTAGTCAGCATGGACCAGTTGGGCTGATGGGCCTGTTTCCATGCTGTGTAGATCTATGACTCTGTGAGAGCAGAAACCCTCGCTGATATTTTGCCTCGTCACTAGCTCACAAGGCACAAAGGCGAACCAAGAAGCTCCAATGGCAGATATCAGGTAGGCCAGCATAGGCATGCAATTGAACCGAGTGCCTGATGCGTTGTGTACAGCTAGAAGTGTATTTACTCAGTAGGTCATTTGGAAAGTCACCAGTACCTTCTTTCTAAAGCACTTTCACATCCTCAGGATCTCTCACAACCTTTCGCAGCCAACTTTCTTTTGAGTACTGTTATTTTTTGTTGCAATGAAACAAGGCAGCAGTTTACACAGGGCAAGGTCCTGCAAAGGACACCAAGATACATGAGCCACTAATCTGTTTTTTGGTGCTGAATTCAATCCTGATATCAATAGCACCTTTCACATCTTCAGGATATTTGCCTCTTCCATGCTCTTTCCCAGAACACCATATGTTTTTGTTTTGCTTTTTTCACAAGTATTTAATTTGCTTCTGTCACCTCCAGCACAGCCCCAGCAGTGCAGCCTCAATTATCTGCACAAGTCCTGCTGTGCAACTTGAACCTACCACCTTATGATTGAAAGGCATGGGTGCTACCATTGTCAAGATCACATTAGCTTTAAATACTTGTTGTTTCCAGACATCCTCTGCAAGATTCACCATTGGATCCAAAATAAAAACATTCCCCAAGGTAAAATTACAGGGGGATCATGATCAGTTGAGTAAGTGGGCCAGGGAGTGGCATATGGAGTTTAATACAGATAAGTGCGAGGTGTTGCATTTTGAAAAGTCAAATACAGGTGTGACTTTCACAGTGAACGGCAGGGACCTGGGGAGTATGGTAGAACAGAGGGACCTTGGAGTACAAGTACAGGGTTCTCTGAAAGTGGAGTCACAGGCAGACAGGGTGGTAAAGAAGGATTTTGGCACGCTGGCTTTCATCAGTCAGGGCATTGAATGTGAAAGTTGGGAGATCGTGCGATTGTTTAGGACGCTGGTGGGGCCACGCTTGGAGTATTGTGTTCAGTTTTGGCCACCCTTCTATAGGAAAGATGTCATTAAGCACGAAAGAATGCAGAAAAGATTTACAAGGATGTTGCCAGGACTGGGGATGTTGCGGAATCAAGAACTAGAGAGCATAGGTTTAAGGTGAGGGGAAATATTTACAAGGAACCATTTCACACAAATGGTGGTATCTATGTGGAATCAGCTGCCAGAGGAAGTTGTTGAGGCAACAATAGCAACTTTTAAAAGAACGTTGAACAGGTACATGGATGGAAAAGGTTTAGAAGGTTATGGGCCAAATGCTGGCAAGTGGGACTAGCTTGAATGGGGCAGCTTGGTTGGCATAGACTAGTTGGGCCGAAGGGCCTGTTTCCACGCTGTATAACTCTATGACTCTATATTTTCCTACAGGGCCATAAATTGAGTCCCTTATTTCTCTTGGAGAAGACTATAAAGTCCCATTTGCACCATGACTCACTGGGTTGAATCATCTCACTGCTGCTTAGATAGCAGCTGCTATCTACCTTAATGTGCAAATATATCACCTATGGGGAATATTTTTCATTGAAATGTATGCCAGAAAATGGCAGAAAAGAAGCTGACACATAATAAGAAAGAATCGCATGGATTGTAAGGTCCATCTTTCCCAGCTCGTGGAGTGGGCTCTTTCATCTAATACCTGAAGGCAAGTATTTGTATTGAGAAATTTCACAACCTATGATGACGTTCCTTGGAATTAAGAGAGCAGTTAAACTCTCAAGATATTTAGAAGAACAGATAGAATCAGAAATGAACTCATAGAATCTTATGTTGTGTGAATTTTACAAAATGGAATTAATGTAGGATTTATTCTAAATGGGTGGTTGATGGTTGTCATGGTGGGCCGAACGCCTTGTTTCTGTGCTGTATGACTCTATGATAGGGACAATAGAGAGACACTATTGCTATTAGTTGGGGAATCTAGGACTAGGGTCTGAAAATTAAGGCAAGGTCTTCCTGGAATGAGGTGAGGAATTGCAGATGATAGAGTCATAGAGTAACTTGTCAATACCGACCAAGATGCCCATCTAAACTATTTCCATTTGCCTGCGTTTGGCCCATATCCCTCAGAATCTTTCCTATCCATATACCTGTCCAACTGTTTTTTAAATGTTGTTATTGTACCTGCCTCAACCACTTCCTCTGGCAGCTCGTTCCATATGAGCACTACTCTCTGCATGAAGAATTTCCCCCTCAGATCCCTTTAAAATATTTCTCCTCTCTCCTTAATCCTGTGCCCTCCAGTTTTTGATTCCCTTTCCCTGGGAAAAAGACTGTGCGCATTCACCCTATCTGTACCTCATGATTTTATACACCTCCATAAGGTCACCCCCTCAGTCTCTAAAGCTGAAAGGAACAAAGTCTTTGCCTGCCTGATGGTACAAGTTTGAAACTCTCTTCTGTCATTCAACAAAATTGGCTCAGGGAGGTAGGAAGCAGAGGGCAGTGGTTGAAGATTGTTTCTCGGAATGGAGGCCAGTGACTAGTGGTGTGCCGCAGGGGTTGGTGTTGGGACCCTTGCTATTTGTTAATTATATAAATGATTTGGATGCGAATGCACAAGGCTTGATCAGTAAGTTTGTGGATTACACAAAATTTGGTGTTGTTGATAGTGAAGTAGGTTATTGTAGATTACAGGGGGATCTTGATCAGTTAGAGAAGTGGGCCGAGGAGTGGCAAATGGAGTTCAATACAGATGAAGTATGAGGTGATGGATTTGGGAAAGTCAAACCAGCAGAGGACTCATACTATGAATGGCAGGGCACTAAGGAATGTAATGGAACAGATGGACCGAGGAGTACAAGTGCATAGTTCATTGAAAACGGCATCACAGGTAGACAGGGTGGTGAAGAAGGCATTTGGCACACTTGCTGGCCTTCATCAGTCAGAGCACTGAGCTTAGCAGTTGGGACATTATGTTGCAGTTGTAGAAGTCAAGGCATTTGATAAGGTACCCCATGCAAGGCTTATTGAGAAAGTAAGGAGGTATGGGATCCAAGGGGACATTGCAGTGTGCATCTTGAACTGGCTGGCCAACAAAAGGCAAAGAGTGGTTGTTGAAGGGTCATATTCTGAGTGGAGGTCAGTGACCAGTGGTGTACCTCAGGGATCTGTCCTGGGACCCTTACTCTTTGTGATTTTTATAAATGACCTGGATGAGGAAATGGAGGGATGCGTTAGTAAGTTTGCGGATGATACAAAGGTTGGATGTGTAGTGGATAGCATAAAGGGCTGTCAGAGGTTACAGTGAGACATAGATAGGATGCAAAGTTGGGCTGAGAAGTGGCAGATGCAGTTCAACCCAGATAAGGGTGAAGTGATTCATTTTGGTAGGTCAAATATGTTGGCGGAATATAGTATTAATGGTAGGACTCTTGGCAGTGTGGAGGATCAGAGGGATCTTGGGGTCTGAGTCCATAGGACGCTCAAAGCGGTTGTGCAGGTTGACTCTGTGGTTAAGAAGGCATATGGTGTATTGTCCTTCATCAATCAGGGGATTGAATTTAGGAGCCATGAGGTATTGTTGCAGCTATATAGGTCCCTGGTCAGACCCCACTTGGAGTACTGTGCTCAGTTCTGGTCGCCTCACTACAGGAAGGATGTGGAGGCCATAGAGAGGGTGCAGAGGAGATTTACAAGGATGCTGCCTGGATTGCAGGGCATGCCTTATGAAAGCAGGTTGAGGGAACGGCCTTCTTTCCTTGGAGCGACGGAGGATGAGGGGGGACTTGATAGAGATCTATAAGATGATGAGAGGCATTGATCAGGTAGATAGTCAGAGGCTTTTCCCCAGTGCTGAAATGGTTGCCACAAGAGGACATAGGTTTAAGGTGCTGGGAAGTAGGTACAGAGGAGATGTCAGGGGTAAGTTTTTTACTCACAGAGTGGTGAGTGTGTGGAATGGGCTGCCGGCAACGGTGGTGGAGGCGGATACGATAGGGTCATTTAAGGAACTTTTGGATAGGTACATGGAGCTGAGAAAAATAGAGGGCTATGGGTAAGCCTAGTAATATCTGAGGTAGGGACATGCTCGGCACAGCTTTGTGGGCCAAAGGGCCTGAATTGTGCTGCAGGTTTTCTATGTTCTGTGTTCTATGTTCTAAGTCAATGGTGAGGCTGCACTTGGAGTACTGTGTACAGTTTTGGTCACCCTGTTATAGGAAAGACGTAGTTAAACTCGAAAGAACGGAGCAAGATTTACGACGATGTTGCCAGGACTAGACAGCCTTAGTTATTGGAAGAGGTTGGCCAGCCTAGGTCTTTATTCCTTGGAACATAGAAGAATGAGGGGTAACAGTCTTTTCCCCAGGGTAGGGGAATCCAAAACCAGGGGGCACAGATTTAGGGTGAGAGAGGAAAGATTTAAAAGGGACCTGAGGGGCAACTTTGTCACGCACGGGGTGGTGAGTATATGGAACGAGCTGCCAGAGGAAGTGGGTGAGGCAGGTACAATAGTGTCATTTAAGAAGCACTTGAAGGGCAGGGCTTAGAGGGATATGGGCCGAACACAGGAAATTGGGACTAGCTGGGAGGGCACCATGGTTGGCATCAACTGGTTGGGCCAAAGGGCCTGTATCCATGCTGTATTGCTCTATGACTCAATAACTACTGATTGATAGGTCCTTATTAACCAAATAATTGAGGGATTTGACAAAAAGATAAATATATCAAAGTCGGTTCGGGTTTCAGTTTCCACAGGACAACGACTCCTCTTGGATAAATTATTCTCCTGAGATTCTTAGCTGCACTGGTAATTGTCACATCTTATCTGGATCACGCTGTTCATTACTTTACTGTCATTTTCCATGCTAGACTCGGATTATGCTGGCGGGTTTAAGGTAAGCATTCAGTTCTCACCGGAGGGTGCTTATTGTTGAAAGAGCAGTCAAGTTTAAGATTACAATAAAAATCTTAAGGGTGAGGTTTGGAGTTAAATCTTTGTTGGATTGGACCAGTCAACGGAAGTGCTGGAGGGAAGAGAAATGAAGGTGTGTCATGCACTGTGATGACTCAGAGATACCTGGTATTGGAAACACAACCACTGATGCAAACATGTTGATGTTCGAGGACGAGGGGTCAAATGTTCAGCAGAATGCAGGGGTGGATTCAGGTTCAACCATTGAACAGCAGAAGGATATACAGTATACACTGAAAAATGGCCACAGGAATATTATGTATCAGGACAGATTCAGTGATGTTAAAAGAGAAAGTCTAAACGATATGTGCATCCAGTGCTACTGTGTGGAATGGAGCCCCTAATATTAAAAACATCCCTCCCCACCATCGGGAGTACCTACAGGAGGTGCTGCCTCAAGAAGGCAACATCCATCATCAAAGATCCCCATCATCCGGGCCATGCCATCTTCTCGCAGCTACCATCGGGCAGGAGGTACAGAAGCTTGAAGTCCCACACCACCACGTTCAAGAACAGCTACGTCCCTTCAACAATTCAGTTCTCGAACCAACCGGCAAAAACCCTAATCACTACAGTTTAGCAACACTATGACAATACTATGCACGAAAATGGACTTTGCTCTTTTTCATTCTAATTGTGTTGTATAATTTATGCTTAATGTCTGTTTTTCTTGTGAATGCTGCTTATGTGATGCTATGTGCCCGTGATGCTGCTACAAGTTTTTCATTGCACCTGTGCACACATGTACTTGTGCATATGACAATAAACTCGACTTGACAGGGATGAAACTTTTGGAATGTGCTGCCTGAGGAAGTAGTGGAGGTAGATACTCTTATAACATTTATGAAGCATCTAAGTAAATTATTAAATTGGTAAATTGGTTTATTATTGTCACATGTACCAAGGTACAGTGAAAAATTAAACAATAACAGAATACAGAATAAAGTGTTACAATTACAGAGAAAGTGCAGTGCAGGTAGACACTGAGGTGCAAGGTCACAACGAGATAAGTTGTGAGGTCAAGAGTCCAACCTTATCGTACAAGGAAACCATTCAATGGTACCCCTATTTAGGCAGAACACGTTAGAGAAGTTGCCTAAAGTCGTACATTGGAGAATGTTGCTTTTATAACTTCCAGAAGGAGTTGGGCACAGTCCTTCACACGAGGCCATCAGCCAAAGACAGTGACGGTGGGAAGCTGTCGATTTGAACCGTGCAGTTTCTGGTTGCGATGCTATTGAGCAGGCAAATCCAGGATTTTGACCTTGTAACCACAAACCTCAAAAATCTCTTCTCCTGAACTACTCCACCCTCTAATTGTACATTTCCAATGCATTACTTCCCAATACGTGCTCTTGATGGTTCTGATATATTTTCCTGGCACTTAACTCTCAGGCATTCCCATATATTCTCCCCAAGTGCATGAGCACAGACTAGAAACAAGCCAATGAAAATGAAATGGATATTTTTTGAGACCTTCCCTGTGTGCTTGTCCTGACATGAATAGTTTGGTGGGAGACTTGCTCCCATCCACCTGACTTTCTGAGATTACTCAAAATTGTAGATACACCTCTTCTTATAACTGATATCCAGTGCCCTGAAATTAGACTTAATAGGGTGGTAAAGAAGGCGTACAGCGTGCTTGCCTTCATCGGTCGGGGCAGAGTATAAGAGTCAGGAAGTCACGTTGCAGCTGTATAAAACTTTGGCGAGGCCGCACTTAGAGTATTGTGTGCAAATCTGGCCGCCTCATTACAGGAAGGATGTGAAGACTGTGGAAAGGGTGCATCAGGGGTTTACCAGGATGCTGCCTGGACTGGAGGGTCTGAGCTATAAGGAGTGGTTGGACAAACTTGGTTTCCTTTCTCTGGAGCGTTGGAAGCTATGCGGAGACCTGATAGAGGTTTATAAGATGATGAGAGACTTAGATAGGGTAGACAGAATCTTTTTCCCAGGGTAGCAATGTCAAGTACTAGAGGATATGCATTTAAGTTGAGAGGGGGAAAGTTTAAAGGAGATGTGCAGGGCAAGTTTTGTTTTACACACAGAGTGATGGATGCCTGGAACGGGCAGCCAGGGGCGGTGGTGGAAGCAGGTACAATATTGGCCTTTAAGAGGTTTTTAGGTAGACACATGACGATGCAGGGAGTGGAGGGATAAAGCATGTGTGGGCAGTAGTTTAATTTGGCATCATGTTCAGCACAGACATTGTGGGCCAAACAACTTGTTCCTGTGCTGTACTCGAATTTCAATAGCACCATTCACAGCTACAAGATATTTACTACTTTCCTGCTCTTTCTGCAGAACCCTACAAATTACACATGTGTCAAATTCTATTTATAAGGTTAGAACTACACTTGCTTACACCACTGTTTCAGCCAGAGCAGCAGAATACACCACTAGGTGATTCTTCTTATCTCTTCCCTGCACATTTTTTTTCTGTCACCTTAAATCTGTCCTCTGTGGAAGAGTTTCTCCCTCTCAACATCAATTGTGGACACCCCTCAAACCTTCCCTTTAGTCATTCTCTGATCTGAGATCGATTCCAGCTTTTCAAGTTCGATCTAAGAGACTCTTCATCATAAACCAGCACATGAAGAGTTAACTCAGAGAGCTCTGTTGTCACGAATCTCTCAGCAAGTTCATAACAAATAAAACACAATAACCTATGGAACATAATGAGAGATCAGTCAAAGGCAGTGGCCATATCATCTCGTCCTATCTCAAACACATTAAAAGTGTTTACAATTCACCCAACACTGTTCCGAGGGCAAACGCAGGGCAAGCACAACAAAATATGAAGTCTAATAGGTCAGGGAAAGGTGAGGCCTCCGCTTAAAACTGTATTTCAAGGGAAAATGGATAGTGTGGAGGCAGAAACATATCATAGGGCCATTGGCACATGTTAAGGACCCTCACCGTCCAGGACATGCCCTCTTCTCGTGACTATCATCGGGGAGGAGGTACAGGAGTCTGAAGACCCACACTCAACGATTCAGGAACAGCTCCTTCCCCTCCACCATCAGATTTCTGAACAGTCCATGAACCCATGAACACTACCTCATTATTCCTCTTCTGCACTATTTATTTATTTTTGTAACTTACAGTAATTTTCACGTCTTGCACTGTACTGCTGCCTCAAAACAACAAATTTCACGACATATGTCAGTGATGATAAACTTGATTCTGATTCTAATCAGCAAGTCACAGTACTGGCATTTCCATCATCATTACAAGCAAGGTATACTAATATTCCCTGGCTCTCAATCCCACACATTCTCCCAGCTACACCAATACAGTTTTCCAAATCTCGCTACACTCAACATACAGAAGATGGTGCAGATATGGAATGAGATGCCAGAGGAAGTGGTTGAGGCAGGTACAATAACATTTAAAAGATATTTGGACAGTACATGGATAGGAAAGTAGACGGATATGGGCCAAATGCAGACAAATCGGCATCTTGGTCAGTATGGACGAGTTGGGCCGAAGGGCTCGTTTCCATAAGACCATAGACCATAAGACAAAGGAGCAGAAGTCAGCCTTTTGGCCCATCGAGTCTGTTCCGCCATTCTACCATGAGCTGATCCATTCTCCCATTTAGCCCCAGTCTTATTTATTTGTTTTATTTGTTATAGAGAAGTTTTGTTATGGAATTCCATGCTGTATTTCTCTCTGACTCACTTTGTCTCCACAGATGCTGCCTGATCTGTTGTGCATTTTCAACATTCTTCTTTTAGTTCCAGATTCCTCAGATGGATAACCTTACAGAAGAACTGGCCAGTTTTGGAATAAACTGAAAAAGCAAATGATCTGAAACTGTTTAACACGAGAAAATAGGAACCCGTGATCTTCCTTCAATGTGATCATGACTGATCTGGCCCAGGCTTTTTCTGTCCTATTTACCGATGGCCCTCAATTCCCCGATCTTTCAAAAACTTATTACCTCCACTGATCAACCCCCTATAATCTTCCGGGGTTGAGAATTCCAGAGTCCGGAATGCTTCAGCAAGCCTTGACAAATGAGGTGCTGTTCCTCACACACACGCTAGGCCTCTGCTGGAACAGTACGGGAGGCCACAGACAGATAGTTCAGAGTTGGAGCTGGAGGAACTCAGCGGGTCAGGCAGCGTCTGTGAAGGCAGAGGGACGGTCGACATTTCGGGTCAAGACTGAGAGTGCAGAAGGGAGACAGCCAGTGTAAGGAGGCGAGAGGAAGGGGTGAGAGAAACGATAGGTGGAACCAAGTGCAAAGGAGATGATGGGCAGATGGAGACGAGTAATGAGGAAGGACACGTCGCTGTTAGTATGACCATAGTTGAAGAGCAGTAGAAACCAAGCAGAAGGAATCAGTGAGAGAGGGACTCACAGAACTCCTGTTGAAGAGAGAAGGAAAACTTCTGGATACACATTAAAGAGACTTCGCAGTAGAACAGTCAAAAGACAACTGGAAGTTCTGCCCCTTTGAACTGAATTGGAGATGTTCTGCAAAGTGGTCACCCAATTTTGCATTTGGTTTTTCCACTGAAAAAGAGACCATAACTTGAACACCGAATGCAGTACACTAGATTGGAAGAAGTGCAAGTAAATTGCTGATTCACCCAGAAAGGCTATTTGGGTTCCTACATAGTAGAATGGGATGAAGTAAAAGAGAAAGTGTTGTATCTTCTGCGGTTGCATGCCATGAGAAGGGGAGTGGCTGACACAAATAGAAGAGTGGGCCAGGGACAGGCAAAGGTGATAGTTCCCTCTGGAATGCTGAGAGGGAGCGGAAGGTGTGTGGAAGGTGATTGTGAGGGATGATCCATTGCTGGTGGGATGAAGGGTGAGGACCAGGGATATTTTAAACTTGCTCTGGCTGAGAGGAGGGACTGGGAGAAGGGGTGTGGGGAAAAAGGTGAGAATGAAGCTGAGGTCTCTGTCAATTGCTATAGAGGGGAAGGCACCATTAAGGAAAAAGAAAGACATCTCAGAGGCAATAGTATGGAAAGTCCGATTATCAGAACAGATACAATGGAGGTGGAGGAGCAAGAAGAATGGAATGGCCCTCAGGAAGCGAGGTGGCAAGTCAAGAGCTAGAGGAATCTGTGGGTTTGCAATGGATATTGGTTGCTAACCGATTTCCCAAGGGAGATCCAGAAAGCAAAGGGAAAGGGATAGATCACATGAAAATGAAAGCAGGATGGACATTGGCAGCGAAAGTAATGAATTTTTCAAGTTCTGTATAACTGCAGGGAAAAGTGCAGATACAGTCATTAACATACCAGAGAAAAAATTGATGGACAGGGCCCGAGCAAGATCAAAACTAAAATTGTTCCACGTATCCCACAAAAATTAAGGCAGAGATATGGCTCATGTGAGTTTTCAGAGAACATCTTCAATCTGGAAAAATGAATGGAGTTGAAGGGGAGTTTTCACTGTTCAGACGGTCCAGCCCAGCAAATAAGTGTGTTGTTGGAAAGGAGTTGATTGGGAGTCTGTTCATGGAAGAAGTCCTCATATCATTCCAGTGTAGGATGGAGTTAGAACGTAGAACATTGAACTGTACAGCGCAGGAACAGTCCCTTCAGCCCACAACGTCTGCCAAATTAAACTAATTCTCTTCTGCCTGCACATGATCCATATCCTTCCATTCCCTACATATTCATGTGTCCATCCAACAGCCTCTTAAACACCACTACTATATCTGCTTCCACCACCCCTGGCAGCCCATTCCAGGCACCCACCACTCTCTGTGTAAAAAACTTGCCCCGCACATCTCTCTTAAACTTTCCCCCTCTCACCTTAAATGCATGTCCTTTAGTATTTGACATTTCTACCCTGGGGAAAAGATTCTGACTGTCTACCCTATCTATGCCTCTCTTAACTTTATAAACTTTTATCAGGTCACCCCTCAGCCTCTGACGCTCCAGAGAAAACAATCCAAGTTTGTCCAGCCCCTCCTTATAACTCACATCCTCTAATCCAGGCAGCATCCTGGTAAACCTCTCTTGCACCCTCTCCAAAGCCTCCACATCCTTCCTGTAATGGGGTGAATTGTAGGGCGATTGTTATGACCAAGAAATTGGGAACTGTCAAAGTGGCAGAGGGCATCTGAGATGTCACAGACGTGTGTGGGAAGGGATGGGACCAGGGGAGCAAGGAGCCAAGTTAGGAAGAAATGAATCCTGTGGGACAAGAGCATACTGAACCGTTGGGTCTGCCCAGATGGTCCTGCTTGTGGATCTTGGGCAGAAGGTGCAAGCAGGCTGTGTGGGGTTGAGAGACTCTGGGCGAAAGATCTCCTGAGGAAATCAGGTCAGTGACCGTCGCAGGGATGGGGTCGTGATCCAGAGGGAGGTATGAGGAAGTGTCTGAGAGCTGACATTTGGCCTCTGCGAGAGAGGTCAGTTCAGCAGACCACAATAGCCCCACCCTTAGATGATATTGGGGTTTGTGCTCAGTGCTCTATCCATCTCTCCCTAACCACTCTGCAACTTAAAACTATGTTTTCCCACTTGGATCTGAAGGATCTTCAACCTGAAACATCAACTTTGTTTCTCTCTCCACAGATGCTGCCTCATCTTCTGAGAGTCTCCACCAGTTGCTGTTCGTGTTTCATTTTTCCAGCATCTGCAATTTTTCAACATTCAATAACTATTCTGCTTTTTTTCCCCTCTTCCTAATCTCAACAACATAACTTCTCTGCATTGAGCGTGGGTTTAAATCCCACTTTGGAGATCCGAGGACTTTAATTTTAGTTCAAACAAGCCAGAACTCTGAAAAATAAATGCAGCGAAAGTGAGCATGTAGCTGTGGGATTGATTAAAAACCAACTGGTTCACAAAGGCCTCTTAGAAAAGGAAACGCCATTCTTTTTTGGACTGGACCAACAAATGAGTTTATTCCAAGCGCAGCCAAGTGATTGCCCTGAGAAGTGAACTGGCTGGAAGTTGAATCAAGACATCTTGGAATGGGCAAGAAATGCTGCCCTTGGCAGCAACGTTCCCATGTTGAGAATGAATAAATATTCCGAGTTACAGTTTGCCAACGTCAGGAGTGGGACTCTCACAACGAACATTAGGGTGCGCCAGCTCTAATGGTTCAGATGAGCAGGATATCGTGTTCCTACATTCAAATAATAGAAAAAGGTCTTGACAAGGTTGATTTAAGGAATTTTTGAATTGTGCTGAAGGGTTCAATCACAAGGGAATGCAAGTTAGGAATATGAAGGAATAATAATGAGGAAAGAAAGGAAAGCCAGGCTGCTCTTCCTTAGCCAAATGGCAAGTTACCACTGAAGCAGAAAGTATAAATGGGTCAGAGGCAAACAACACAGTAGATGAGACCCGATGACAGGTTATGGAAATTGCAGCACAACTGTGAGTTTGGTCTTTCACACAAGGGAACACAGGAATGAAGACACGTACCATACACACCAAGAAATATCAGGAAAATCGTACAAGAGGTGAATCTTGCACAAGGCTCAGAGCCATTAAACATTCATCCCAGGTTTGGAAAAAGAATTATTCCACACTGGAAGAAGATATGGAAGACACAGATGGTTATGTTATGAGGATAGGTTGCATTGACTAGGCATAAATTCCACCGGGTGTAGAAGATCAAGAGATGACGTAATTGAAGCTTTGAGGATAATCCAAGGCCTTGAAAAGATAGATAGAAACAATTTCCTTTGCTGGGAAGGTCCAGACAAAAGGGGACAAAATTAGAACCAGGCTCTGTGGAGGTGATAGGAAGAAGCACTTCTAAACACAAATAGGAAGTCTGTAACTACTTCCCCATCCTGCCCTCCCCAACCTGAAAAAAGTAGTTGAGGCTTACAGGAGGTGGGAAAGTTCAGCTGAGGAATAGGAAACTGAGACTGACAGATTTTTGGAGACAAAAGAGATTGTAGATGCTGGACTGTAGAACAAAAAGAACAAGAGCCCTGGAAGAACTCAGTGGGTCAGGCAGCATCGCTGGAGGCAAAAGGTGTACGTTGACATTTCGGGTCGAGACCCTGCATCAGAACGGAGAAGGAAGAGGAAAGATTGCCAACATATAGCTGTATGCGAGAGGGATGGGACAGAGGCTGGTCGGTAATAGGTGGAACCAGGTGGGAAGGGGATTGGGAAATTGGTTTATTATTGTCACATGTACCGAGGTACAGTGAAAAACTTTGTTCTGTGTGCCATCCATACAGATCATTTCATCCCATCAGTGCATTGAGGTAGTACAAGGAAAAAGCAATAACAGAATGCAGAATACAGTGTTACAGTTATAGAGAAAGTGCAGTGCAGGCAGACAGTAAGGTGCAAGGCCATGATATGGTAGATGGGCAGATAGAACAATGTAGGGGAGGAGGAGAGGGGAGGGGGTTGGGAAAGTTAAACGAAAGGAGAAGAAACCTGGGTTGACACAGGAGTGAGTGTGGAAGGAGGACACTGAGGGTGTGGGTTGACTGAAATTGGAAAATTCAATATTCATACCATTGGGCTGTGAGAGAAACATGAGATGTTACTCTTCCAATTTGCATTAGGCCACTCTGTCGCCATGGAGAAGGCCAAGGGCAGACAGGTCGGTGTGGGAGCAGGGAGGAGAGTTAAAATGAAACGGAAGCAAAAGATAGCCGTAGAGGACAGAGCGCAAGTGCTGTGTAAAACGTGCACCTCTTCCAACCTGCTCCATTGCATTCAATGCTCACAGTGTGGCCTCCTCTACATTGGTGAAACTAAGTGCAGACAGGGCGATTGTTTAGCAGAGCATCCGCACCATCTCAAGCCTCCGGCTGCTTGTCATTTGAACTCTCCTTCCCACTCCGACACCGTCCTGTCTGTCCTTGACCGTCTCCTTTGCCACAGAGAGGCCAAACGCAGATTGGAAGAGACAACGCCTCACATCCCATTTGGGTGGTTTACAACCTAATGGGATGAACATTGAACTTTCTAATTTCAGGCAATCCAGGCCCTCAATGTCCCTCTCCCACACACACTCCTGTGTCCACCTACGTTTCTTTTCCCGTCCTCCCCACCCCCCCCCCCCCCCCCCCCCCTCCTCTCCCCACACATGGTTCCACCAGCCCATCATCCCCGTTCTCATCTGGTTCCACCTATCAGCTGTCAGTAACCACTCCCCCCCGCCCCACCCCCTTTGTTTTCCCTCATCCCACGGGCCCCCATACCCCTTCTTTTTCCCCGCCCCCATCCTCTGGATCTGCCCGTCACCCACTCATTCCTCCCTCCGGTTCCCCTCCTCACCTCCTTCCCTTTATTCCATGGGCCAGTGTCTCCAATCAGATTCCACTTCTTGAGCCCTTTATCACCTCCATCTATCACCTCGCAACTTCTTACTTCATTCCCACTCCCCCCTTCCCTCACCTCCCTATCCCCCCCTCACCAGGATCCACCTATCATCCACCAGCTCTTGATCCACCCCTCCCCTCCACCCTCTTTCCTTCCAGTCCTGAAGAAGGGTCTTGACCCAAAATGTCAACTGTCCATCTCCCTCCACAGATGCTGCCTGACCTGCTGAGCTCCTCCAGCGCTCTGTGTGTCGCTCCACCCCTCCCTTGCACACTTGCATTCTTCCCTTTTGCCTCTCAATCCTGATGCAGGGTCTCGACCTGAAACACATCCACCTGTTGCCTCCATTGATGCCGCTTGACTCACTGAGCTCTTCCAGTGTACTGTTTCCCGACAGATTTTTGGAAGGTGTTTGCATCGAGCACATTATGGCAGTTGGTTGGAGCTAACATTCAGATCAACCATGATCATAAAAGTCGTGGAAAACCACAAGGCCTCTTTGTGATCCTGTGATTAGAACATAGAACATAGAACACTACAGCACAGGACAGGCCCTTCCGCCCACAATGCTGTGCCGACATTTTATCCTGCTCTATCTAACTCTTCCCTCCCCATTGATGCCAAAGGAACTAAGGAAAAGAAACTGAGGGATATTTGGGAATGATCATAAATTCAACACCAACAACATGTAATCAATGAAAAGCCACAGTAAGTGAATGACAGCCCTACTGCTGTAGAAAGATAAAGAATTCATCCTACCCTACTCCAGAGCACTAAACCTTGGCTGGCACTCCACTCCAGTACTAGTGGTGTGTCAGACTAGAAAGTAAATTAGTTCCATTGCACCAGATGATGAAGAATTTTCTTGGTGCCCTGGGAGACATTCACCCCCTAACCAAAGCTAACAAAAGTAATCAGCTTGCAATTTATTTTGCTATTGTGTCAATGTAACTGCAAAAGCTGATTGTATTATACAGCAGTTGTTATTGAACATGTTAAGGATGTGAAAGGCACTATATAAATCTAAACTCCATCCTCCCTCCTCAACTTCCACCAGCTGCAAGACTTGGCAAAGGTATGTTAGCAGTTCTCTGCCACTGCACTTGCAGCCAGAGAGGACTGGAAAATGATTGTCTGGACCTCTGCTATTTCCTTCTGTGCTTTTCACCAGCTTTGGATACATTTCATCCTGCTCTTTCTGCTTGCAAAACATATCCTTCTCTTCTCCTTGTGTTTGTTTAGCATCCCCATAAGAACCTCTCTGTTGTTTCCCTCAACCACTCCCTGTGGAAGCAACCTCTCCTTAGAGCTAATTCTCTACACATTCTTACCTCCTCATGCTTTCCCTGAATTCCTTGCAGACGTGCCCTGGAAGTTGAGTATAAGTTGTACCGATTATCTCAAGGTCCTCTAGTTCGGACCTTCCAGACAAGCCTTAGTATTTTACAAGGGCTGCCAAAGCTTCTGGACAAGGGTTTTATCACCTTGGGGTGAAGAAGAAGAAATTTACATTTCTGTTTGGCTCCTTGTTTCCTTTTCAAGATATTGGTTTCTCCCAGGAGATTACACATCACTGGGAGATCTGTGGTGTTAGGCTCAACCAGTCATGGATCATGGTTGCAACGTCTTATTTTGTCCTGTTAGGTCCATGGCATCAAGGTGCACCTGTATTGGAGTCCGTGACAACAAAGGCAAATGTTGCAAAGTCAAAGTCAAAGTCGAGTTTATTGTCACATGCACAAGTACATGTGTGCACAGGTGCAATGAAAAACTTACTTGCAGCAGCATCACAGGCACATAGCATCAGATAAGCAGCATTCACAAGAAAAACATAAATTAAACACAATTTTACGAGAAAGAACATATTTGGAACAAAGCAAGCCACAAAGAATATTTTAGTGCAAAGTGATCACAGTGTTGCTAAACTGTAGTGATTAGGGTTGTGCTGGTTGGTTCAAGAACCGAATGGTTGAAGGGAAGTAGCTGTTCTTGAACCTGGTGGTGTAGGACTTCAGGCTTCTGTACCTCCTGCCCGATGGTAGCTGTGAAAAGATGGCATGGCCCGGATGGTGGGGATCTTTGATGATGGATGTTGTCTTCTTGAAGCAGCGCCTCCTGTAGATACTACCGATGGTGGGGAGGGATGTGCCCCTGATGTATTGGGCTGAATTCTCTACTTTCTGCAGCTTGGTTTCAAAGACTTATGGCACAGAAAAAGGCCATTCAGCCCATCAAATGTATTACAGTTCTTGCTTCAGCAATTCCATGCTATTTCTCCCATAGCACTACAGGCTTTAGTAACTCCTTCCACTTACTTGAATATCTATTTGCCCAATAACAAACGGACTGGCCCACATTGCTTAATAGTAATTGTGGGAGACAGGGATTGAGGATGGTAAGAGCCAAAAGAAGGGGTATTTTGTTAACCAAATGGCCGTGTATTGCTGCAAATACTGACTTGAGCTGATTGCTCGTAAACAACAAAGCTCCAGTCCATGGCAAAGCATTAAATGGTCATTGGAAAAGCAAACAATGACTAATAATTACATAATGGAAAGGCCAATGCAATGTAAATACAACTGTTTGGCCAGCAGTTAATCCAAGAACTATCACATCAGGAACTGTCATGTCACCCACCCCACCTCCCCAATAAGCTCCTTGTCAACTTCAGATCCGTATGCACCCAGTGACCTCTGAACTTTCATTCTCTAACACATTAGAGTCTGACAGCGTGGGAACGAATGAATCGCAGCTATCTGATTGGATATCGTATTTCAAAGTCCAAACTATCCTGCTAAGTGGCTGCATTTCATTCTGACTGCAACTGATGATCTCAATTATTTGGTGAATGGATGCGGAATACAATATTCAGCTCCACAGAAAAAATAAACTCCCATCGGTTTTGAGGTAATCAGTACAATTTATACTCAACTTGCAGGGCACATCTGCAAGGAATTCAGGCAAAACCTCGAAACGCTTTGAGAGGTGAGAGTGTGGAATTGCTTCCACAGGGAGTGGTTGAGGGCAGCAACAGAGAGGATCTTAAGGTGATGCTAAACAAACACAAGGAGAGGAAAGGAACAGAAGGATATGTTTTTACAAGCAGAAAGACCAGAGTGAAATGTATCCAAAGCTGGTGAGAAGCAAGGAGGAAATAGCAGAGGTTCAGACAATCATTTTCCAATCTCTCTGGCTGCAAGAGCAGTGCCAGAGAACTGTTAACATACCTTTGCTTAAAAAGAATAAGGGAGAGGTGAAGGAACTGAACATCAGCCAACCTATCCTTGGCTGGAATATACTGAGTGACAGTACTAAATGTCATTTGGAAAGGCACAAATCAAACAAATCCAGTCTCACTGCCTAAGTTTGGCAGTTAGATCTGTTTCAAGTCCATAGCCCCCTGAAAGTGGCAACACAAGTGGACAGGGTGGTAAAGAAGGCGTACGGCATGCTTGCCTTCATCAGTTGGGGCGATGAGTAAACAAGTTGGCGAGTCACTTTGGTTAGGCCAAATTTTTAAGATTTCTTTATTCGTCACATGTGCATCAAAACACACAGTGAAATGCATCTTTTGCATAGAGTGCTCTGGGGGCAGCCCGCAAGTGTCGCCACGCTTTCGGTGCCAACATACCATGCCCACAACTTCCCAACCCATACGTCTTTGGAATGTGGGAGGAAACCGGAGCACCCGGAGGAAACCCACGCAGTCACGGGGAGAACGTACAAACTCCTTACAGACAGCGGCCGGAATTGAACTCAGGTCGCTGGCGCTGTAGTAGCGTTACGCTAATCGCTACACTATCGTTCTTGCCTTATTTGGAGTTTTGTGTACCGTTCTGGTCACCCCATTACAAGGAGGCTTTGGAGAGGGTGCAGAAGAGGTTCACCAGGATTTGCCTGGATTGGAAAGAATTAGCTTTCAGGAGAGGTTGGATAAACTTGGGTTGATTTCACTGGAGCGTCAGAGGCTGAGGGGAGACCTGACAGAAGTTTATAAAATTGTGAGAGGCATAGATAGTTTTTTTCCCAGGATGGAAATGTAAAATACGAGAGGGCATAGCATTAAGGTGAGAGGGGGAAGGGTTAAAGAAGATTTACAAGCAAGTTTTTTTACGCTGAGGGTGGTAGGTTCCTGGAAAGCTCTGCCAGGCTAGAAACAGATATGATAGCAATGTTTAAGAAGCATCTACATGGACACATGAACAGGCAGGGAATGGAGGGATGTGGATCTTGTGCAGGCAGATAGGATTAGTTTAGATTGACAACATGGTTGGCACAGACATGGTGGGCTGAAGGGCCTGTTCCTGTGCTGTATTGTTCTATGGTTAACCAATCTAATAGAGTTTTCTGAGAAGGTACACAGAGAATTAATGAGGGTATTGCTCATGATGTACTCTAAATGAAACACAAAAAAAGCTTTTGACAGGGTCCCACATAACAAACTGATCAAAAGATCAAAGGGCTGCACGATCGAAGTTGGATTCAAAGCTGGCTCTGGCAGGAAGCAAACAATAACAGGATACAGGAGCCTGAGGGCACGTACCACCAGACTTAAGGACAGCTTCTACCCCACTGTGTTAAGACTATTGAACGGTTCCCTTATACAATGAGATAGACTCTGACCTCACAATCTACCTTGTTGTGACCTTGCACCTTATTGCACTGCATTTTCTCTGTAGCTGCGACACTTTACTCTGTACTGTTATTGTTTTTACCTGTACTACATCAATGCACTCTGTACTAACCCAATGTAACTGCACTGTGTAATGAATTGACCTGTACGATCGGTATGTAAGACAAGTTTTTCACTGTACCTCGGTACAAGTGACAATGATAAACCAATACCAATACCAATAACAGCTGACAGGTGTGTCTGCGAGTGGAAGGTTGATGCACTTGGACTCCACAGGACTCACTGAGAGGTTCGATGTTTTCTTGAGTACATTGTTATTGGTTTATTATTGTCATGTGTACCAAGATACAGTGAATAGCTTTTGTTTTGCAAGCCCATTTAGACAGATCATGCCATATATAAGTACATTGAGGTAGTAAAAAGAAAATAGAATTCAGAATAAAGTGTTACAGCTGCAGCGAAAGTGCAGAGCAGATAAACATATAAAGTGCAAGGGCCACGACGAGGTGGATTGAGAGATCAGCGGTTAGCGTAACACTACTACAGTGCCAGTGACCTGGGTTCAATTCCAGCTGCTGTCTGTAAGGAGTTTGTACACTTTCCCCGTGTCTGCGTGGGTTTCCTCCGGATGTTCTGGTTTCCTCCCACATGCCAAAGACGTACGGGTTAGGAAGTTGTGGGCATGCTATGTTGGCGCCAGAAGCGTGGAGACACTTGCGGGCTGCCCCCAGAACACTCTACGCAAAAGATGCATTTCACTGTGTGTTTCGATGTACATGTGACTAATAAAGATATCTTATCATCTTTTGCATATGAGAGGTACGTTCAAGAATCTGATAACAGCGGGATAGAAGCTGTCCTTGAGCCTGGTGGTTTGTGCTCTCAAGCTTTTGTATCTTCTGCCTGATGGGAGAGGGGATCAAGAATTCATCTTAAAATCAACAATTTAGACTTAAATGTGTGAGTCTTGATTATGAAGTTTGTTAATTATACAAAAACCTGGTCATGTGGTTGATAAGGTGGAGGTGTGCTGTCGAGTGCAGCAAGGTGTGCAGTAAAGGGGTAAATAGAATCCAGTCTGCAGAAGTGTTAGATATAGAGTCAAGGAGGACAATTAAAGAAAGGAAGTGTTCAGTAAATGAGAGATTACTGAGCAAAAATTAGAGGAAGAGAGAGAACGCAGGTCAATAAGATCACGAAGAAAGCAGACAGCAAAGGAGTCAGAACTATAGAAAAGTGCCTGTGGAGATTTGCAAGGATGTTACCTTGGCCTCAGACTTTTGCAAGGAGAAAAGAATAGGCTGAGCTTGTTTTCTTTGGAAAAGTGGAGACTGAAAGATGATTGAGGCACAAATAATTGAGAGGGCCCTGATATAGTGAATAAGAAGATCTATTTCCCTCAGCAGAGAGGTAAATAACAAAGGATCACCAACTTCAAGTGACTGGCAGAAAGTTTGGAGAGATGAGCAGAACCATTTTCATCAAGGTCAGTGAGAAGCTGGAACTCTCTGCCTCAAGAAGTGATAGAGATAGAAACATCACATTGAAAATGTGGACACGAACTGTTATAATTTATAAAGGTTGGAGTGCAGGATTTGGCTACATTGCTCTTTTTCAGCTAGCAGGGATAATTTAACATACTTTAATATACTTACTGTGACGGGGACCCATTCAGTCCATCAACTCCATGCTGGCTCCCAGCAGAGCAATCCCATCAGTCCCAACCCCACTTGTCTTATTCCCCTGTAGCCCTGTGACTTATTTTCTCTCACATGTCCATCAACTTTCCCTTCTTTTTTATTGCCACTGACTTACACTAAGGGGAAATTTACAACAACCAATTAACCTACCGGCACATCTTTAGGACATGAGAGGAAGCCTACAACAGTCACTGGGAGAATGTACAAACTCCACACAGGCAGCATCAAGGTCAGGATTGACCCTGGGTTCCTGGAGCTACGAGGCAGCAACTGGGTCACTGTGCCACACAGCCTCCTTCTATGCATTTTTTGAAGAACCCTTGACTCTTTCTGAACATCTTTACAAAGCACCTTAAGAATCTCTCTCACCAAGATTTGGTCATTTATCCTAAATTCATATTACAGGGCTCTTTGCTTAACCATGGGGTTTTACTACATTATGAGTGCTTGACACAACTCGGTCCATCATGGGCAAATCCCTCCCCACCACTTACATCATCTACAGGAGGCGCTACCTCAAGAAGGTGGCACCTATCATCAAGGAGTGGTTACTGAGAGAGTGGTGGATGCCTGGAATGCGTTGCCTGATAGGGTGGTGGAGGCAAATTCATTGGGGACTTTTAAGAAGGGCTTGGATGGGCACATGAATGAGAGGAAAATGGAGGGATATGGGCAGTCTGTAGGTAGGAGGGATTAGCTATGTCAGCACAACATTGTGGGCCGAAGGGCCCGTTCTGTGCTGTAGTGTTCTATGTTTTAAGGATCCCCACCATTCGGGCCATGCCCTCTTCTTGCTGCTACCATCGGGCAGGAGGTACAGAAGCCTGAAGTCCCACACCACCAGGTTCAGGAACAGCTACTTTCCTACAACCATCAGGTTCTTGAACCAACCGGCACAACCCTAACCCCACTCAGCAACAGAATACTACGGACCACCTCTTGCACGACCATGGACTTGCCTCTGATTATGTTTCTTTTTTGCACTAATGTCTTGTCTCACACATTCTTCTTCACAGCCTTGTATAATTCATGTATAAATTATATTCGGTGTGTTGTCTGTACCTACATGCCTGTGATGTTGATGCAACTTTTTCATTGTATCTGTACCTCACCGTACTTGTGCACATGACAATAAACTCTACTTGACTCGACCCAGTGTTCAAACACACAAAATGCATTGGGGAATCAAGAACTAGAGGACATGGGTTTAGGGTGCAAGGAGAGCGATTTAAAAGGAACCTGAGGGACAACTTTTTCCCTCAGAGGGTGGCCGGTATGTGGAACGAGCTGCCAGAGGAAGCGGTTGAGGCAGGTACATTAACAACATTTAAAAGGTACTTGGACAGGTACATGGATAGGAAAGGTTTGGAGGGGTATGGGCAAAAGTAGGCAAATGGGACTAGCTTAGATGAGGATCTTGGTCGGCATGGACCAGTTGGGCCAAAGGGCCTGTTTTGTGTGGGTATGACTCTATGTCAAAAAGAGGCCCAAATATTGTGAATTACAAAAAAGGGAATCATCACACTGCAATGGAATGCAGATAGCTTGCACATGATGAGAATGGAAATGATAAATGCTGTAGCTACAAGAGAGGTTTTGACACTTCACGGGAACATATTTTTGAACATCAATCACAATGCTTGCAATTGACAGATCAGGACAGTTCTCTTGTTTTTGACAAATCCCAATGGAATTTGGGTTTAAAGGAGCTGACAGGGCAGTTCAATGTGATTGTGCAATTATTTGTTTGCAGCTTACAGTTCTGCCCTGGAGCACAATACAGAGGCAACAGGAACAAACACTTAACAAACCAGACCGTTGAATGATTATCCATCAGTACGGTTCAGGAAAATGCCACCCAGGAACATGTACAATTCTCTCTGATCTCTTCCTAACCTATTTCATCTTCTGAAGGAGAGTGATAAGATTAGGAATGCAGAAAAGTCACTCAGCGAGGCCTTAAACTTGCCATGCTCGATAGCTCCAACTGATCATTGGGCACTGAACAAAAATTTCAACTGATAACGAAAGAGTTCTTGCTAAGTAGAAGAGAGAGAAACCCATAAGGTATTGTTCTCAAGCCAAAAGTGTCTAATCTTCCAGGAACAATCCAAGAAGATACAAGAGTCTGAAAGCACGTACCACCAGGCTCAAGGCCAGCTTCTATCCCCCTGTTATAAGACTATTGAACGGTTCCCTAGAAAGATAAAATGGACTGTTGACCTCACAATTTACCTCGTTATGACCTTGCACTTTATTGTCTGCCTGCACTGCACTTTCTCTGTAACTGTTACACTTTATTCTGCATGCTGCTGTTGTTTTACCTTGTACTACCTTGATGCAGTCTAATGAATGGATCTGTATAGATGGTATGCAAGACAAATTTTTCACTGTACCTCAGTACATGTGACAATAATACAAACAATTCCAATTGCAATTCCAAAATCATAGGAAGATTTAAAAACTGTTCTATTTGTTCCATTTGTTTTAATGCTCTTTTTGATGAAATAATGGAAAGGGGAAAGAAAGTTGTTGGATTGCAGAGCAGTTGGAAGGCTTGATGTCCTCCAGGAATAAGGTTGATCCAAGATGGGAATCTCAGCCCAGAATGGAAAAAGCAAGTGCATATGCAAAGGACAAGCACTAAATCCAGATATAATGTAATCGCATCACAATCACTACCAACAACCCTACCCAAGACCATGATGGCCCAGTAGGCCATGAACAACTTGTTTACCCAGAGGTGGGAGAGATGCAAATAAGCCACAGCTGACAATAATCAGAAAGAGCCTGTGTTCATCTCTCTCCACCCTGTTAATTTCCCTTGCAATTGGCCAGGTTGCATGAACTGAACCTCTTCAGTATTAATCAGTAAAGATGTAAGTGAAGCATTTACCTGAAGCGACTAGGAGAACTCACCTATGCCTTCACTAACAACTTCCATTTATGAAGAGACTTCAATGTCATTAAACATCCCAAGGAATTGGAATTGGTTTATTATCAACACATGTACCGTGGTACAGTGAAAAACTTTGTTTTGCTTCCCTTCCATACAGATCATTTCGTTACAACAGTGAATTGAGAAAGTACCAGGGAAAACAATAACAGAATGCAGAATCCCAGTTACAGAGAAAGTGCAGTGCAGGCAGACAATAAGGTGCAAGGCCATAACGAGGTAGATTGTGAGGACAAGAGACCAATTTATTGTACTAGGGGACTGTTCAATACTCATAACAGCGGGGTAGAAGCTGTCTTTGAGCCTGGTGGTACGTGCTTTCAGGCTTTTGTATCTTCTGCCCAATGGGAGAGGGAAGAAGAGAGAATGTCCGGGGTGGGTGGGGTCTTTGATTATGCTGGCTGCTTTACCGAAGCAGCACGAAGTGTAGACAGAGTCCACGGAGGGAAGGCTGGTTTCCGTGACGTGCTGAGCTGTGTCACATCAGACAAAATTTGACATTGAACCATGGAAGGTGACGACACAGGAGGAGAGAGAAGGAGAGGCACGGTGGAAACAGAAAGAGTCAGCGGTGGAGCCAGGAACAAGGTCTCAAGAGTCAGATCTGCACGAGGGAATCTAGTTATGGAGTGGATGATAATTCCAGGAGCAGGGGAACTCAGCAGAGCTGGGGAAGAACAGGAGTGGGAGTTTGCAGCTCTGTATATGTTGTACTATTCAAAGTTCATGGCATTATTGGAGAGGGAAAAGGCAAATCAGAAGGGTCAATTTTGCAGCTGAACAAAGGAGACTATGGAGCCATGAGGGAGGAGCTGGCTAAAGTTGACTGGGCGGGCATCCTAGCAGAATTGTTAATGGAACAGCAATGGCAGGTATTCTTGGGAATAATGCACAAGGTGCAGGATCAGTTTATTCCCCAGAGAAGGAAAGACTCAAAGAGGGGAAAGGGGCCACCGTGGCTGACAAAGGAAGTCAGAGATAGCATTGTGTTAGAAAAGGAAGAAGTATGGCAGAGCCAAGCTGAGTGGGAAGATAGAAGATTGGGAAATTTTTAAGGTGCAGCAGAATTTAACTAAAAAGGTAATTCGGGAAGAAAAAATGAGGTACGAAGGCAAGCTAGCCAGGAATATTAAGGAGGATAGCAAAAGCTTTTTCAGGTATGTGAAGGGAAAGAAGTTAGTTAGGAACAATGTTGGGCCCTTGAAGACCGAATCGGGTGAAATTATTACAGGAAACAGGGAGATGGCAGTCGAATTTAATAAGTACTTTGGATCTGTCTTCACGGGGGAAGACGTGAGAGATCTCCCAGAGGTAAGGATGGACAAAAGGCAGAGGGTGACAGAGGAACTGAAGTGGATTGACATTGGGAAAGAAATGGTGATGGGTAGACTAATGGGGCTGAAGACTGACAAATCCCCAGGTCCAGATGGTCTGCATCTCAAGGTACTAAAGGAGGTGGCTCTAGAAATTGTGGATGCATTAGTGATCATTTTCCGATGTTCCTTAGATTTGGGGTCAGTTCCTGAGGATTGGAGAATGGCTAATGTTATCCCACTTTTTAAGAAAGGAGGGAGGGAGAAAACGGGGAACTATCGTCCAGTTAGCCTAACATCTGTGGTGGGGAAGATGCTAGAGTCCATTATTAAGGATGAAATAGCGGCATATTTGGATAGCAATGATAGGATTGGGTCGAGTCAACATGGATTTACCAAGGGCAAATCATGCTTGACTAATCTACTGGAGTCTTTTGAGGATGTAACCAGGAAAATAGATGAGGGAGATTCAGTGGATGTTGTATACCTCGACTTTCAGAAGGCATTTGATAAAGTGCCGCACAGGAGATTGGTGGGTAAAATTAGGGCTCATGGAATTGGGGGGCGGGTATTAACATGGATAGAAAACTGGTTGGCGGATAGGAAACAAAGGGCAGGGGTGAATGGATGTTTCTCAGAATGGCAGGCCGTGACTAGTGGGGTGCCACAGGGCTCGGTGCTGGGAGCGCAGCTGTTTACGATCTATGTTGATGATTTAGATGAAGGCATTGTGAATAACATTAGCAAGTTTGCTGATGATACAAAGTTGGGTGGCAGTGCGACATGTGAAGAGGAAGTTAGGAGAATTCAAGGTGATTTGGATAGGTTGGGTAAGTGGGCAGATACTTGGCAGATGAAGTTTAACGTGGATGTGTGAGGTTATCCACTTTGGGAGCAGGAACAGGAAGGCGGATTATTATCTGAATGGTGTGGGGTTAGATAAGGGGGAAATACAAAGGGATCTAGGAGTCCTTGTTCATCAGTCACTGAAAGTGAATGAGCAAGTGCAGCAGGCAGTGATGAAGGCTAATGGAATGTTGGCCTGTATTACAAGGGGAATTGAGTACAAAAGCAAAGAGAATCTTTTGCATTTGTGCAGGGCCCTGGTGAGACCACTCCTGGAGTATTGTGTACAGTTTTGGTCTCCAGGGTTGAGGAAGGATATCCTGGCTATAGAGGGCGTGCAGCGTAGGTTTACGAGGTTAATTCCGGGGATGTCGGGACTGTCTTATGCTGAGAGGTTGGAGAGACTGGGATTGTACACGCTGGAATTGAGAAGATTGAGAGGGGATCTGATTGAAACATACAGGATTATTAAGGGATTGGACAAGATAGAGACAGAAAATATGTTCCAGATGTTGGGGAAGTCCAGGACCAGGGGGCATGATTTAAGAATAAGGGCCAGGCCATTTAGGACAGAGGTGAGGAAAAACTTCTTCTCCCAGAGGGTTGTGAATTTGTGGAATGCACTGCCTCAGAGGGCAGTGGAGGCCAATTCTTTGGGCACTTTCAAGAAGGAGCTAGATAGGTTTCTTATAGATAGGGGAATCAAGGGATATGGGGACAAGGCAGGAACAGGATATTGATTGTTGAGGATCAGCCATGATCTCAAAATGGCAGTGCAGATTCGAAGGGCCGAATGGTCTACTTCTGCTCCTATTGTCTATTGTCTATTGTCTATCAGTGTCTTGACCCATATTTCTGAACAAACATCATTTAACAGATTAGCAAGGAATGTACCTCAGTTGGGGAACCTGCTGAGCTCAAATTGGCTGCTTTGTTTCCATCAATTTCAACAGAGGTTATGAAGCACTTTGGGGCAGTTTGGTATCATGAACAATAAACAAGTATTTTAAAGATTCTCCTGTAGTGGGAGAGAGAGGGGCTTAGCATTAAGAACATAGAAGGAAGACTAAGCTGTCAGCCTCTGTGGGCTCTGTCTACACTTCCCCCTGCCTCGTTAAAACAGCCAACATAATCAAAGACCCCATCCACCCCGGACATTCTCTCTTCTCCCCCCTCCCATTGGGCAGAAGATACAAAAGCCTGAAAGCACGTACCACCAGGCTCATGGACAGCTTCTATCCCGCTGCTATAAGACTACTGAACGGTCCCCTAGGATGATAAGATGGACTCTTGACCTCATGTTCCACCTTGTCATGGCTTTGCAGCTTATTGTCTGCCTGCACTGCACTTTCTCTATAACTGTAACACTTCATTCTGCATTCTGTTATTGTTTTACCTTGTACTACCTCAATGCACTGTTGTAATGAAATGATCTCTATGGACAGTATGCAGGACAAGTTTTTCACTGTACCTCTGTACCTGTGACAATAATAAACCAATTTACCAGCCAGTACTAAAGCAACTGAATTTGAACCCCAGCTAGAGTCAGTGTACTCAATGGTGAAGGGAAGCAGAGGGAAACCCACCCTGGTACAGGACTTCAGACTTGAATATGAGATCATTTGCTCCTCTAAATGTTATCCTGTTTTTGCAAAAGCTGTTAAGATACTGCATGTTTGTGCACACACCACTTTCAGCTATTTACCCAGACCTAGTGGACTCAGGAAATGATTTCTAACTAAGGAAACTCTTCAGATTTCTACAGGGGTACAAATGACCGACCTTTTTCCACCCTTATCAGGAACAATAGATCCATGAAAAGATTTGAAGCCACTTTGCTGCTACCCTGCCATTGACCCCATGGGCTAATGTCTTACCACTCTTGACCTTCCTGAGAGAGTTCAGTGCTTCCTGAGGCAGTGGCACCAGTTCCCAGATAGCTCAGTCTTTCCCAGCTTCCAGCTGCTGATGGTGGGATTTACAGACACCTACACCCTCTGTCACCAAGACTCTGACCACAGACTGACCTCAGGACACAAACCGGAGCACAACACTGAACTTTTGCACTGCAGATAAACGAAGGGAAAACATGAGAAACTAATGTAGCAGGCCCGCACTTGTGCTATCTGTCCTTCCCATCTTAGTTCTGCTTTGATCGTCTGATGCAAACCGAACTACAAGCTTGGGATGACCTGAAGTAAAATTTCTGCCGTAAAAAGACAAGATCAGACCGAAAGAATTGGGAATAAATTAAAGGTGATAGATCTTGCATTCATCACCTGAACACACAGTTGCAGGGTATTGAAGCATGTCACCACCTTGCCTCCAAGTTGCACTTTCAGTTGGGTGAGGGGTTGAACAGCAGTTGCAATGATACGCAGCAGTGGCCAGATACCTATCCCAGATGTGGCGATACCTGCCAAGTGCCAAAGGGTAAACAGGCTGTGCAAGACAGAGAGCGGCACCTCCCCAAGGCTACAGGCTGTGCAGTAACATACTCAAAGCTTCATCTATATATCACAGCAAACGTGACACACGGAACTCCAATGAGTGCATGCTCACAGGCAGGTTAATACTCAGGACCCAAGAGAGGGGCCCAGCCCAAAATATTGGCCTCTCCCCCTTCCAGAAGCAAAGAACCCTTTCACTCCTGACGTCCATCACTCAAATGTCTTCAGGACCATCTGAAACATCAGCGTAAAACAATTCAGTTGTGAAACTCCTCGTTACAACATGGGTGTGACAGTTCTCCTCACTGCAAAATATTCATTGTGAGTCCAGTGTGACAGTACCACTGACCATGAAGCACACATTGCAACTCTGGTGTGACAGTCTCACTTCTGATGAATTCCTCATTGCAACCCCACAAGCCAAGGGACCATAAGACATAGGAGCAGAATTAGGCCATTCGGTCCATCAAGTCTGCTCCATCATTCAATCATGGCTGATTTTATCAACCCCATTCTCCTGCTTTCTGAGTAACGCTACTATAGCGCCAGTGACCCGGTTCAATTCTGCCGCTGTCTGTAGGGAGTTTGCACACTGTCCCCGTGTCTCCGGTTTCCTCCCACATTCCAAAGATGTACAGGTTAGGAGCTGTGGGCATGCTGTGTTGGTGCCAGAAGAGTGGCGACACTTGCAGGCTGCCTCCAGCACCATAGAACCATAGAACAATACGGCACAATACAGGCCCTTCGGCCCACCATGTTGTGCCGCCCTTCAAACCACAATTAAGACTATCTAACCCCTTCCTCCCACATATCCCTCTAACTTAAATTCCTCCATATGCTTATCTAACAATCTCTTGAACTTGTCCAATGTATCAGCCTCCACCACCACCCCAGGCAGCACATTCCATGCACCAACCACTCTCTGGGTGAAAAACCTCCCTCTGATATCACCCTTGAACTTCCCACCCAACACCTTAAAGCCATGTCCTCTTGTTTTGAGCATTGGCGCCCTGGGTAAGAGGCGCTGGCTGTCCACTCTATCTATTCCTCTCAATTTCTTGTATACCTCTATCATGTCTCCTCTCATCCTCCTTCTCTCCAATAAGTAAAGCCCTAGCTCCTTTAGTCTCTCCTCATAATCCATACTCTCTAATCCAGGCAGCATCCTGGTAAATCTCCTCTGCACCCTTTCCAACACTTCCACATCCTTCCTATAATGAGGCGACCAGAACCAGACACAGTACTCTAAGTATGGCCTAACCAGAGTTTTGTAGAGCTGCGTCATCACTTCGCGGCTCTTAAGCTCGATCCCCCGACTTATGAAAGCTAACATCCCATAAGCTTTCTTAACTACCCTATCCACCTGCGAGGCAACTTTCAATGATCTGTGGATATGAACCCCCAGATCCCTCTGCTTCTCTACGCTGCCCAGAATCCTGCCATTTACCTTGTATTCCGCCTTGGAGTTTGTCCTTCCAAAGTGTACCACCTCACACTTCTCTGGATTGAACTCCATCTGCCACTTGTCAGCCCAGCTCTGCATCCTATCAATATCCCTCTGCAAGCTTCGACAGCCCTCCACACTATCCACAACACCACCGATCTTTGTGTCATCTGAAAACTTGCTAACCCACCCTTCCACCCCCTCATTTAAGTCATTAATAAATATCACAAAAAGTAGATGTCCCAGAACCGATCCCTGCGGGACACCACTAGTCACAGCCCTCCAATCTGAATGCACTCCCTCCACCACAACCCTCTGCTTTCTACAGGCAAGCCAATTTTGAATCCACATGGCCAAGCTTCCCCGGATCCCTTGGCCTCTGACCTTCTGAAGAAGTCTACCATGCGGAACCTTGTCAAACGCCTTACTAAAATCCACGTAGACCACATCCACTGCACTACCCTCATCAATCTTCCTGGTCACCTCCTCAAAGAACCCTATCAGGCTTGTGAGGGAAGATCTTCCCTTCACAAAGCCATGCTGGCTGTCCCTAATCAGTCCATGTTTCTCCAAATGCTCATAGATCCTAGCTCTTAGAATCCTTTCCAACAGCTTACCCACCACAGACGTAAGGCTCACCGGTCTGTAATTCCCTGGACTATCCCTACTACCTTTTTTGAATAAGGGGACAACATTCGCTACCCTCCAATCCTCCGGTACCATCCCCATTGACAACGAGGACTCAAAGATCCTAACCAACGGTTCAGCAATCTCCTCCCTCACCTCACGAAGCAGCCTGGGGAATATTCCGTCAGGCCCCAGGGACTTATCTTTCCTAATATTTTCTAACAGCTCCAACACATCCTTTCTCTTAGTATCTACATACACTAGAACATTACCCTCACCTACACTGTTCTCAGCATCATCAAGACTCCTCTCCTTGGTGAATACTGAAGAGAAGTATTCATTGAGAACCTCACCCATTTCCACAGCTTCCAGGCACATCCTCCCAACATTTTTAATCGGACCTACCTTTACCCTAGCCATCCTTCTGCACATTCTCAGTAACGCAAGAAGACGCATTTCACTGTGTGTTTCAATGTACATGTGACTAATAAAGAAATATCTTAATATCTTATATTAACCTCTAACCCCCTTACCAATCAAGAACCTATCAATTTCTGCCATAAATACACCTAATGGCTTGGCTTTCCAGAGCCCTCTGTGGCAACGAATTCCACAGATTCACCACCCTCTGGCTGAAGAAATTCCTCCTCATCTCAAATTTTAAAGGGATGTCCCTTTATTCTGAGGCTGTGCCCTCAGATTCTAGACTCTCCCACTGATGGAAACATCCCCTCCACGTCCACTCTATCCAGGCTTTTCAGTATCCAGTAGGTTTCAATGAGAGCCCCCCCTCATCCTTCTGAACTCCATTGAGTACAGGCCTAGAGACATCAAATGCTCTTCATATGTTAAGCCTTTCATTTGCAGGATCATTCTTGTGAACCTCCTCTGGACCCTCTCCAGGACCAGCACATCCTTCCTTAGATACGGGGTGTAAAATTGCTCACAATATTCCAAATGCGGTCTGACCAATGCCTTATAAAGCCTCGGCAGTATGTCCTTGCTTTTTTCTTCTAGTCCTCTCGAAATGAATGCTAGTATTGCATTTGCCTTCCTTACTACTGACTCAACCAGTGACTGGGACTTCAGTGTGACAGTCCCACTGGCTGTGAGACACTCATTGCAACCCTGGTGTGACAACCCCACTTCTGACGAGTTCCTCACTGCAACTCCCTCTGGCCGTGAGACACTCATGGCAATTCTCAGATGTTGCCTCCCTTCTAGGTTCTCTTCATTAGCTCCTGGGTAGCCTTTGCATTGCTCTGCTAAAGAAGACAAGGTGCTTTCTGCTGTTGTGACAGAACCGTGGCACAGGTGAAAGCTCACAGCCACCGAAAACATGCGAGGGCCGCTATTTCCAAAAGTCTGAGCCACAGGGAATTCAATGCACTGCCGACAGAAACGATTCAGGATGGAACAAAATGTTCCTTTTTCCAGGATTCCCAGCCAGTCTTCACCATGTCCCCGTTCCCACCAACCGCCCAGACAGCCACCCGCCACCATCGCCCCCAAATGTCCCATCCCCCTCCATCCCAATTTGGAAGACCATGATTTGAACCCAGCTGACTTACCAGCGCAGTATATATGTGCAAACATCTGTACACAGGGGAAAAGTCCACCAGATCTTGGGCACTTAGTACCTGTCAAACACATGAAACAACACACGCACAAAAAAAGAGAGAAGGTGAAACTTAGTGCATGGCTCGCATCCATATCAATCCATAACACTGTCAATCAATGCAGCACTTCCATAAAAACATCAAAAGCTTCAAGCAGATATCTATTATAAAAGACAGGTGTGCTGCAGCTGTTGGAAATTAACAGGACAATACCAGACCTGTACGTTTTGGGTTTGGCCTGCTTCCTCAACACATGCAACCAGACATCCCTTATGGGATTGTAGCTTTTATTAAGTTGTGTCCCTGGACTTAGAGGAATCCTGTGGGATAAGAGTCCCACAATGGGTAATGCTCTATGAAATGTTACCACTTAACACTAAATCACTCACAGGTTTTTTTAGCTTTTAAACTTTGTGAATTAATAGTACATCAAGGAAAGATATTTCAGTATTCCATTTCAGCAAGCTAGCACCAGCTCAGAACACTCCCAGGGCAGGGAGAATTGAATACAGAGTAAAGCTCCCTCAGCACTCACCCATCAACTCTCCCAGGGCAGGGAGAGTATGAGTTAGACACTGAGTCCTCCGCATTGTCCCATCAAACACTCTCAGGGTAGAGGCAGCATAGATTCGATGCAGAGTAAAACTCCCTCAGCACTAACCCATCAAATTCTCCCAGAGCAGGGGAAAATCAGGTTAGACACAGAGTAAAGCTCCCTTTACACTGTCATATCACACACTCCCAGGGCAGGGATAGAATAGGGTAGACACAGAATAAAGCTCCCTCTACACTGCCCCATCACACACTCCCAGGGCAGGGACAGCATGGGTTAGATACAGAGTGAAGCTCCCTCTGCACTGTCTCATCACACTCTCCCAGGGCAGGGACAGAACAGGAGCAACACAAAGCTCCCTTGACAATGTCGCATCATGTACATCCAGGATAGGTACAGCAGGAGTTGATACATACTAAAACTCCCTCTACACTGTCCCATCAAACACTCCCAAGGCAAGGACAACATAGGATAAATACACAGTAAAGCATCCTTTACAGTGTCCTGTCAAACACTCCCAGGATATGTACAGCAGGAGCCTGAAGACCCAAACTCAATGATTCAAGAACAGCTTCTTCCCCTCCGCCATCAGATCTCTGAACGGTCCATGAACCCATGAACACTGCCTCGTTATTCCTCTTTTTGCAGTATTTATTTATTTTGTAATTTATAGCAATTTTATGTCTTGCACTGTACTGCTGCCACAAAACAACACATTTCACGACATATAAGTCAGTGATAATAAACCTGATTCTGATAAGAGAAATATTAATGAGCAGTTGATGACTGAGATTTGAATATTTTTTTGAGTCTACAATCTTTCACCACAGAAATGAAACGTTAACTTGTTTCTCATCTCAGAGGCTGCCTGGTCTGCTATGTATTTTGAGCATTTTCCATTTGTATTTCAGATCTCCAGCACCTGGAGTACGTTGCCTTTAAATCCAAAGGTGAGAAAAGGCATGAAATTAGAGTGAAAACCTCTTGACAATCCATGATCTTATTTTTCAGAAGTTCCAATAATTCGGTATCTGGCTCACCAGGTGAAGATTCCTGCCTTCCTTTTAAACTCACCAAGGCCGTGTTTCATGTGACCCCATTAAAATTTACCAGGTCCCTGGTTCCAGTGCTATCTTTAAACTAACCAAGGCCCTGTTTCCTGTGCTCCTTTTAATCTCAACAGGGCCACACCTTCCACCCTCCCTTGAGACTCAAAGGGTTCATTGGAAAATTTGAAGGCACAAGAGACTGCAGATGCTGGGATGTGGAGCAACTGCTCTCCCCGTGACCGCAAGAAACTGCAGAGAGCTGTGCACACAGTCTCCCCTCCATGGACTCTGTCTACACTTCTCACTGCTTCGGTAAAGCAGCCAACATAATCAGACCCCACCCCCCGGGACATTATCTCTTCTCCCTCTCCCATCAGGTAGAAGATACAAAAGCTTGAAAGCACGTACCACCAGGCTCAAGGACAGCTTCTATCCCACTGTTGTAAGACTCTTGAATGGATCTCTTGTACGATAAAGATGAACCCTGGATCTACCTCGTCGTGACCCTTGCACCTTATTGTCTGCCTGCACTGTATTTTCTCTGTAACTGTAACACTTTATTCTGCATTCTGTTATTGCTTTTCCCTTGTACTACCTCAATATACTGTTGTAATGAATTGATCTGTCTGGACAGTATGCAAAACAAGTTCTTCACTGTACCTTGGTAGATGGGACAATAATAAACCGATTTATTATTTATGAGCAGGCACAGTAGTGTAGCGGTTAGCGTAACGCTTTACAGCGCCAGCGACCCGGGTTCAAATCCACCCTTCGTCTGTAAGGAGTTTGTACGTTCTCCCCGTATCTGCGTGGGTTTCCTCCGGGTGCTCCGGTTTCCTCCCACATTCCAAAGACGTACGGGTTAGGAAGTTGTGGGCATGTTATGTTGGCGCCGGAAGCGTGGCGACACTTGCGGGCTGCCCCCAGAACACTCTACGCAAAAGGATGTATTTCACTGTGTGTTTCAATGTACATTTGACTAATAAAGGTATCTTATCTTACCTTATCTTATCAAATAACCTGCTGGAGGAACTCAGTGGGTCAAAAGGAATTGTCAACGTCGACAATTCCTTTCCCTCCAAAAAGGCTGCTTGACCCGCTGAGTTCCTCCAGCAGATTGTTTTTTGCTCTCCCTGGAAAATTTATGGTACTACTGTGTAATTTCTTTCCAAAAAAGAATAAAAAGTGTGTTGGGGTATTAATGGGAATAACTTCCAGTAGTCTTGAAAAATCTATTGGTCCGACAGCACCGATGCCCTGAGTGTGTCAGATTAAGGAGTTTTACTATTGATAGAACGAAAGCAGAAAAGTAGAACTAGCGTTTAAGTCGGTGTCTAATTTTTGGGACCCTTCTAAAATCTCCTCTTTCACCTCTGTGTCTGTTATTCTGCTGGAAAACCATGACGTGAAGAACTCTTGGATTGTCAGGGAACTTCCTCGAATGGAAGATCGATCTTGCACGAAGTGTTCCTGGCATACCCAGGAGACAGATGATGCAACATCCACCTCTCACATTTTCCCATCCACATACTTTTCACCCAAAACTTCTCTGAATTCCCACTCCTACTAGCAAAATCCTGCCTGCCTGGTATTCAATACTCTGCAGATGCAGCTAAGATATTCTCACTGATGAGTGTTTTATAGTTTGCTGACTGTATAAATTGATAGGGAAGGAAATGGTTGCAAAGCGTGCTTCACTGGGACTGATCTCACTGGCAGGAGTACTACAATGGTCCAGTGCATCATCCAGGCTACTCCGTTAGGCATCCCACCTCCCATATTTTGTTCCATGCTTCCTCTTCCTCTCCTATCTGCAACCCTTTGTTGCCTCCACCTATCACTTCCCAGCCTCTGTCGCTATCTCCTCCCCTCCTCCATCTGCCCATCACCCCTCCTCACCTGGATCTACCTATCGCTTGGTAGCTCTTCATCCACCCCTTCCCCTCAGCACTTTATACTGGCTAACTCCCCTCTATTTTGCAGTCCAGATGAAGGGTCTCGACCCAAAACGTCGACAGTCCATTTACCCCCACAGAGGCTGCCTGACCCGCTGAGTTCCTCCAGCAGTTTGGTTTTTGCTCTCAAACCCGTGACCCAGACAGACAAGGGAAGCAGGCACACCTGAACGACACAGGCTGCAAGATCCCCTCCAAGTCACACACCATCATTCCTTCCTCCTGGAACTCCCTACTCTTCACTAGAAGCACTGCTGCAGGACAAGAAAATGGCTCAACACCAGCACCTGAAAGGGAGTTCAGAACTGCCAATAAACACTGGTCTTCACAGTGACACCAACCTCCTGAAAATCTTACTGAAATCAGCAGGCCTAGATTCATTTGCTATTTCCATAATAAAGAAGAAACACAAATGGACAAACCAGCTCCTCACGTCTTCTCCATTGTTCACTTAAATCACAGTTTATACATTTACCAACATTGGGTCTTTAACCCTTAACACTCCAGCATCACAGAAGTTTATCGATCTCAGCTTGAAAATACTCCTCCCAATCTTAACAAGTTCCAACTTCACACTCTCACCATTGGTCCATAATTTTTTTAAGAAGGGCCCTTCCATATGCAACAACCTTTCCCTCAATGTCAGCAAAACAAAACAACTGGTCATTGACTTCAGGAAGCAGGGCGGAGACCACATTCCTGTCTGTATCAGTGGTGCTGAGGTGGAGATGGTTGACAGCTTCAAGTTCTGACGTGTAAACGTCACCGATAGCTTGTTCCAGTCCAGCCACACGGACACAATGGCTAAGAAAGCACACCAGCCCCTCTACTTCCTCAGAAGGCTAAGGAAATATGACATCGAGGGAGAGCTGGCTAATTGGATACACAAGAGAAACAAAGGACTGCAGATGCTGGAATCAAGATGATAAACATGATGATGCTGGAGGAACTCAGCAGGCCGGGCAGCATCCCTGGAGAAAAGCAGGCGGTCAACGTTTCGGGTCAGGACCCTTCTTCAGGACTGAAGGGTCCTGACCCGAAACGTTGACTGCATGCTCTCCTCCAAGGATGCTGCCTGGCCTGCTGAGTTCCTCCAGCATCATCATGTTTTTAATTGGATACACATTTGGACTGATGATAGAAAGCAGAATGGTGGAAGCAGAAAGCAGACGGTGGAAGGTTGCTTTGCGGACTGGAGGCCCATGACTAGTGATGTGCCCTAGGGTCGGTGCTGGGCCCATTGTTGTTTGTCATCTATATCAACCATTCATATAAGAATGTACAAGGCATGGCTGGTAAGTTTGTAGATGACACTAAAATAGGTGGTATAGTGGACAATGAAGAAGGGTATCAAAAATTACAGGGGGATCTTGATCAGCTGAATAAGTGGGTTGAGGAATGGCAAATGGAGTTTAATGCAAGGCATTGCACTTTGGAAAATCAAATCCAGATAGGATTTTCACAGTGAACGGCAGGGCCCTGGGGAGTGTTGTAGAACAGAGGGAGCTTGGAGTTCAAGTACATGATTCACCAGAAGTGGAGTCACAGGTAGACAGGGTGGTGAAGAAGGCTTTTAGCACACTGGCCTTCATCAGTCAGGGCATTGAGTATAAAAGTTGGGAGGTCATGGTGCAGTTGTACAGGACGCTGGTGAGGCCGCACCTGCAGTACTGTATTCAGTTTTGGTCACCCTGCTATAGGAAAGCTGTTATTAAACTGTTAGTAAACTGAAAAGAGCACAGAAAAGATTTACAAGGATGCTGCCAGGACTTGAGGGACAGGTTGGACAGGCTAGGACATTAGAGCGTAGAAGACTGAGAGGTGATCTTATAGAAGTGTATAAAATCATGAGTAGCAGAGATAGGGTGAATGCACACAGTCTTTTCCCCAGGGTTGAGGAATCAAAAAATAGAGAGCATAGGTTTAAGGTGAGAGGGGAGAGATTTAATAGGACTTGAGGGGCAACTTTTTACACAAAGGGTGGTATCTATGTAGAATGGTCTGCCAGAGAAAGTGGATGAGGCAGGTACAATAACAACTTTTGAAAGACAGTTGGACAGGTACATGGATGGGAAAGCTCTCGAAGGTTATGGGCCAAACGCAGGCAAATGGGACTAGCTTGGATGGAGCAACTTGGTTGCCATGGACCAGTTGAGCCGAAGGGCCTGTTTCCGTGCTGCATAACTCTATGAAACTATCTCCCCATTGACCCTCACCAATATTTATAGTTGCAGCATAGAAAGCATCCTATCCAGATGCATCATAGCTTGATATGGCAAATGCCCAAGACCTCAAGAAATTGCAAAGAGTTGTGAACACAGCCCTGTCTATCATGGAAACTAGTCTCCCCTCCATTGCCTCTGTCTGCACTTCCTCGGAAAGCAGCCAACATAATCAAAGACCCATCACAGCCCAGACATTCTCTCTTCTCCCCCCTTCTATCTGGTAAAAGATACAAAAGCTTGAAAACATGCACCACCAGGCTCAAGGACAGCTTCTATCCTGCTGTTATGAGACTCTTGAACAGATCCCTTATATGATAAAGATGAACTCTTGATCTATCTCGTCATGGCCCTTGCACCTTATTTGTCTACCTACACTGTACTTTCTCTGTAACGGGGTATTCTGCATTCTGTCCTTGCTTTTCCCTTTGTACTACCTCAATGTAATTATGTTTGGAATGATCTGTCTGGATGGCGTGCAAGACTAAGTTTTTCACTGTATCTCGGTAAATGTGACAATAATAAACCAATTACCCTTTTAATTAGCTAATTATAAATGATATAACTGGAAGCCAGGAAGTTAAAACAGAGTCGCTCTGTGTAGCCTCTGCAAACTTAATGATAGAAATGGAAAGCTGAGAATAGAGCTTTGCCCAACCCAATTCTGCTAACACAAGGTCAGGCTCCAAATAAGAAGATTCCAAAACATTTCTGTCCAAATTATGTCTCTAATTTAATGAAAAGTTGGGTGTTATAGCTTCAGTGCAGGAAAGTAAGAGAAATCAGCTGGTTATGACTCATACAAGATATCAAAATTTCAGGACTACAAGCAGCCAGACTTCACAACATTAGTGAATGTAAGAACATCAGAAATAGAAGCTTGCAGCCTCTGGTGCTGGCTCAGCTGTTCAATAGAACCAAGGCTGTGCATTGTGCACAATTCTGGTTAACTGTGTGCAATTCTGGTCGCCCCGTTATAGGAACGATGTCGAGGCTTTGGAGAGGGGTTTAGCAGGATGCTGCCTGGATTCGAGGGTATGAGCTATAAGGAGAGCTGGGACAAACTTGCGTTGTTTTCTCTGGAGTGTCTGTGGCCACGGATGATGAGAGGCATAGATAGGATAGACAGTCAGAATGGTGTTGTGGTTAGTGTAATGCTTTGCAGCGCCAGTGACCCGGGTTCAATTCCGGCCACGGTCAGTAAGGAGTTTGTACGGTCTCCCCGTGTCTGCGTGGGTTTCCTCCAGGTGCTCCAGTTTCCTCCCACATTCCAAAGACGTAGGGGTTAGGAAGTTGTGGGCATGCTACGTTGGTGCCAGAAGCATGGTGACACTTGCGGGCTGCCCCCAGAACAGTCTACACAAAAGATGCATTTCACTGTGTGTTTTGATGTACATGTGACTAATAAAGATATCTTATCTAAACATTAGAGGGCATACATCTAAGGTGAGAGGGGGAAAGTTTAAAGGAGATGTGCAGGGCAAGCTTTTTACACAGAGAGAAAGGTGGGTGCCTGGATTGGGCTGCCCCTGAATGGAGAAGGTAAACATGAGCTAACCCCATTGGTGGTTCTGGAGCCACTTCAAGGCCAGACAAGGTAGGCCATCCCAAAGATGTGCTGGTCTGTTAACTGGATGCAGTAAATTAGTGCAGGTAAGTAGCAAAAGAATCAAAGGGCAATTGCACACAGAGCACTGGAGGAACTCAGCAGGTCAAGCAGCATCTGTTAAGGGAAATGGACAGTCAATGTTTCGGGTCGAGGCCCTTCATCCGGGCTGGAAAGGAAGAGGGGAGAGAGCTGATATAAAAGGGTGAAGGCAAGGGGCGGAGCAAGAGCTGGCAGGTGACCGGTGGATCCAGGTTGAGGGGAGTGATAGACAGGTGAGGGAGGGGTGAGAGTGGAAATGGTGTCAGAAGCTGGGAGGTGATAGCTGGAGGTGACAAAGGGCTGAAGATGATGGAATCTAATGGGAGAGGACGGTGGAGCGTGGAATAAAAGGAGGGAGGTGGGGAGGGGAACCAGTGGGAGGAGTGTGTGGGTGAGGGGCAGATGTAGAGAGAAGGGGTGATGGAGGCCAGTGGGATTAAAAGGAAGGGGGAGGGACAAAGGGGAATGGTTACCAGAAGTTAGAGAAATTATCACTCACGCCATCAGGTTGGAGATTACCGAGGCAGAGTATGAGGTGCTGTTCCTCTAATCTACGTCTCGCCTCAACTCGGCAGCGGAGGAGGCCGTGGACAGGCATGTTGGAGTGGGAATGGGAAGTGGAATTAAAATGGCTGGCCTCCAGGAGATCGGCTGGTACGAAAAGGGGAGGTGACAGACATGCGAGAGAAGAATAAGTTAATGGGGCTATAAGGAAATAAGGAGGGAGGGGGAATGGGGCTGATAGAAGTTGGCATGGATCCAGTGAGCTTAATGTCATCTTTCCGTGTCATAATAAGAAAGAATGAATAGCAGGTTTCATTCTCTGAAGGATATTAGAAATCCAGATGAGACAATCCCTTCGTTTCATCCGTACTGTCATTGAGACTGGCTTTTCTTTGACATGTCAGATTTATTTAACTATCTTGAGACGATTTTTGTCAACATGAAATGTGCCGTATCAATTCACAGCTCAAGGCACCAGAGTTGGGTTGCCCTTGCCTCAGCTGTGTTTTTCTGTGGTATACGACTGTATTTAAACTTGTTGGGCTTCAAACATTTGTTTAGGATGATTGGCCTGATGAAATAAAAAAAACCTCCCATGTAGTTCAGACCTAAATATGTTACTGAAAATTTACAGAAGGCCTGGTCTGTTGTCAAGGCTTGTAATCACAACTGGGGATTCCAAGAATGCATACAAACCACAAAGGAGATGAGATCACAGATTGAATCTTACCATCTATCCACTCCTTCATCACATCACAGAGATCGCTCAGAGGGGGGGAAGTGGGGGAAGAGTGGATAATGTCCTGTGCAGTCCACAGTCCCAAGTGATAACATCTGCCTTCCGGGATTAGCAACAGTGATACAGTCAACAATAAAGCTCGAGCTAACATCCAGCATCAACCATTGTAGGGCAGGGTTGACAACTAAACTGTTCCACCCGCATGTGACAACTGGGCAGCCACACAAATAAAAACAGACAGGTGATTCACAAACCAGAAGGCCCGAATTCCTCTCATGGCTTTGAAAACCTCAGGATGTACTTTAAAGCCAATTAAACAACATCACCGTTGGAATGTGGTGCAGTAGCATAGTAGTCAAGTGACTGGGACTGGACTAATTTCCAGAGACCAGGACTACTTATCTGGAGACATGAGTTCAAATCCCACCAGGACTGCTCGTGAATTTAAATTCAAATTAATGCATAGAAATTTGAGGGAAAAGTTAGTGCCCTTACTGTTGGATTGCTGTAAAAACCCACACCATTCACGAGTATACATTGAGTTGGGATGTTATGTTGCAGTTGGACAAGACAATGGTGAGGCCACACCTTGAGTATTGTGTTCAGTTTTGGTCACCCTCTTGTAGGAAAGATGTCATTGCGCTGAAAAGAGTGCAGAGAAGATTTACGAGGATATTGCTGGGACTCGAGGGATTGAGTTATGGAGAGAGGTTGAGATTGAAGTAATGGACTTTATTCATTGGATGTAGGAGAATGAGGGGTGATATTAGAGATAAATAAAATCATGAGGGCCATAGATAGGGTGAATGCGCATAGTCTTTTACCCAGAGTTGGGGAGTCAAGAACAAGAGGACATATGTTCAGGGTGAGAGGGGAAAGATTTAATAGGAACCTGAGGGGCAATTTTTTCACCCAGAGGGTGGTCCGTACATGGAACGAGCTGCCAGAGGAAGTGGTTGAGGCATGTATAATGACAACACTTAAAAGACAAGTACATGGAAAGGAAAGGTTTCGAGGGATATGGGCCAAACATGGACTCTTGACCTCACAATCTACCTTGTAGTGACCTTGCACCTTATTTTCTACCTGCAATGAACTTCCCTGTAGCTGTGACACTTTACTCTGTACTCTGTATTTTTTTTTACCTGTACTACCTCAATGCACTCTGTACTAACTCAATGTAACTGCACTGTGCAATGAATTGACCTGTACGATCAGTATGCAAGACAAGTTTTTCACTGTACCTTGGTACAAGTGACAATAATAAACCAATACCAATACATGGGCAAATGGGATTAGTTTAGATGGGAATTTGGTCAACATGGACCAGTTGCATCGAAGAGCCTGTTTCTGTGCTGTGTGACCCTGTGACTCTATAACCGTCCTTCAGGGAAGGAAATCCACCATCCTTAAATGGTTTAGTCTACAAATGACTGCGGATTCCCAGCAGTTCTTAAATGGCCAAGAAACTCACTTCGGGAGGTAAATCGAGATGGACGATAAAAGCTGACCTTGCCAGTAATGTCCAACATTCATCAACAAATGAGGAAACGCTGAGCCCATTTACCCAGAACCAGTTATGTGATAAAGACCAGATAGCCTGATGATTGGGTTATAAATAGCAATCAAAGTAATGGGAGAACTTCCCTGCCCTTCCTCAAGTAATGCCACAGAAAATCTTGCATTTACCAGAGTTTATCACCTCATCTAAAGAATGGCACCTCTGAGAAGCTCTGCACCCTCTCAGTTCAACACCAAAATGCTAATGGCTTGTGCTAATGTCTTGAACTCACAACTTACTCACTCAGAGCCAAGTGCTGATGCTGACCCTTGGCTGCCACTTTATAAGACAGGCACGCCCATGACTTTGCAATTATGTGCTGCGCATGGTTGTGGCCAGAATCTAAGACCATCTTAAATCTGAAGCTCGCAAAAATTATTGCCCAATATGATCAGTGCATTCTTACTATCTGGACAAGTACAGACAAGTATCCTTACAATCTTCTCCACCCGACTTAAGTCATTGCAAGCAAATTTAAAGCTAGAATTAGAACAAATCCTTGGCTTACACTTGTGCACCTCCTGGTGGATGACTGGCATGTCATCAGACATATGGAACTCTAATAGGGTAACGTGAGCCAATTGCCCCAGACTCATTACACCATTAAATCCTTAAGACTTCTTACTGGAACTCCACATTGTCTGAAATATGTTGCTCAGCAGTCTCTGGATGCTATTACCATTAATGATGATTGGCTTTAATAAGAGGTAATGACATACATTTTCAGTGGCATGGGATCAATGAAAACCAAATCAATCCCACTCACAGGGTTAATTCTCAATTACAGAGAACCTTAAATATAAACATGATGTTTGGGGGAAATTAAAATTCACCCCAGGGTGGCTCATTTTTCTTTTTTCACTCTACTGTGAGAGCAGCAATATCAATGCCTGGAGGTGCCATGGTAGGTTCAGGGCAACACAGACAGGGACTGTGGTGTTGGCACTGAGGCAGGCTCCAACTGCAAAGTGCACCTTCCCAATAATGAAGAGGTCGGTTACACTGGGTGCTGTGCTCACTTCAATGATTGCAAATACTTCACCAGTGTGGACGGGAATGTCCACTGTCGACTTTGAGTGAATGTTGGTCGGAAAAATCTGGGCTGGTTGCAAGAATGAGTAGGAAAAGGATTGTGGCAGTGAGTGGTTGTCATGGGGGAGGGAAGTGCCATCTTATAAGATAAGATCTTTATTAGTCACATGTACATCGAAACACACAGTGAAATGCATCTTTTGCGTAGAGTGTTCTGGGGACAGCCTGCAAGTGTCGCCACTCTTCCAGTACCAACACAGCATGCCCACAACTTCCTAACCCGTACGTCTTTGGAATGTGGGAGGAAACCAGAGCACCCGGAGGAAACCCATGCAGTCAAGGGGCGAACATACATGCAAGTTGGCGCCGGAGCGTGGCAACCCATTGCAAGTTGCTCTCTACGGACCTACTCATTACCTTTACTGTAATCATTCTACCCTTTTAAATTTAAGTTCTATGTCACTTACTATTACTAATAATGTTCTTTTAAATCTTCTTACAATGCTGGCGATCTTCCGACCTCCAGGAACGACTGTGAAACGGACCCGACTCCCGGAACCTTGCACCTTATTGTCTACCTGCAATGCATTTCCCTGTAGCTGTGACACTTTACTCTGTACTCTGTTATTGTTTTTACCTGTACTACCTCAATGCACTCTGTACTAACTCAGTGTATCTGCACTGTGTAATGAATTGACCTGTACAATTGGTATGCAAAGCAAGTTTTTCACTGTACCTCGGTATAAGTGACAATAATAAACCAATTCCGATACTCCTTACAGAGAGTGGCCGGAATTGAACCTGGGTCGCTGGTGCTGTAACAGTGTTACGCTAACCACTACACTACCGTGCCTGCCCTAGAGGTCCAAGTAGGATGTGGTGTTCCTGAAGATCGTGGCTGTGTCTTTGCCTCCTCTCCTGTCCTGCAGTTCTGCAGATACTCAGAATCTTTTCCCCAGAGTGAAAATGTCAAATACGAGAGGGCATAGGTTTAAGGTGTGAGGGGAAAAGTTTAGAGGAGATGTGCAAGGTAAGTTTTTTTTAGCTGACACGGTAAGTGGTAGAAGCAGATACGATTGCAATGTTAAGAGGTACTTAGGCAGACACGTGTACAGACAGGGATTAGGGGGATACGGATAGTTGGAGGGGTGGGTAGAGTTACGGAAACTGAGAGTCTGCAGAGAGACTTGGATAGACTAGGAGAATGGGCAAAGAAGTGGCAAATGAAATACAATGTTGGAAAGTGTCTGGTCATGCACTTTGGTAGAAGAAATAAAGGGGCAGACTATTATTTAAATGGAGAGAAAATTCAAAATTCAGAGATGCAAAGGGACTTGGGAGTCCTTGTGCAGGATTCCCTAAAGGTTAACCTCCAGGTTGAGTCGGTGGTGAAGAAGGCGAATGCAATGTTGACATTCATTTCTAGAGGAATAGAATATAAGAGCAGGGATGTGATGTTGAGGCTCTATAAGGCATTGGTAAGACCTCACTTGGAGTACTGTGTGCAGTTTTGGGCTCCTTATTTAAGAAAGGATGTGCTGACGTTGGAGAGGGTTCAGAGAAGATTCACTAGAATGATTCCAGGAATGAGAGGGTTAACATATGAGGAACGTTTGACGGCTCTTGGGCTGTACTCCTTGGAGTTCAGAAGAATGAGGGGAGGAACTCATAGAAACATTTCGAATGTTAAAAGGCCTGGACAGAGTAGATGTGGCAAAGCTGTTTCCCATGGTAGGGGAGTCTAGTACAAGAGGGCACGACTTCAGGATTGAAGGGCACCCATTCAGAACAGAGATGCATAGAAATTTCTTTCGCCAGAGAGTGGTGAATCTGTGGAATTTGTTGCCACGGGCGGCCGTGGAGGCAAAGTCATTGGGTGTATTTAAAGCAGAGATTGATAGGTAGCTGAGTAGCCGGGGCATCAAAGGTTATGGTGAGAAGGCGGGAGAGTGGGGCTAAATGGGAGAATGGATCAGCTCATGATAGAATGGTGCAGCAGACTCGATGGGCCGAATAGCCGACTTCTGCTCTTTTGTCTTATGGTCTTATGGTCTAAGTGTGGTGTCCTAATAGAGAGAGACAGAAATTCTGCTGTGGAATAAGGAAATGGCAGAGGAATTAACTAATTTGACTCTGTCTTCCAAGAAGACACACTTGGCTCATTCCTAGGATCAAACATCCGACATACGTTACCCTCAAGATGGCCACAGTGCAGGTGAGACGATCGTCCACCTCTGTGTGGACCGAGTGTTTGCCAGAAAGGACTGGGAAAGGATTCAACGTTCCTTGCAGAGGTTCAGCCTGACGAGCTGAGTAACAGAGGACTCTCTGATCCCAGGGCTGTTCCCAGGGGCACATGTCGAGGCAAACGTCAAGTGCCGCTGGAAGGTCATCAACTTGGAGAAAGCCGCACTTTGGTCTGCCTGAGGCTTGCTGCTTTTCCAGTGTAATGAGATGTCCGTAAGTGAATGCTGCCAATTGGCACATTCCAGAGTGCAGGACCACAACACAATGAAGTTCAGTACAGCCACCACGAAAGCTTTGTGGAGAAGGACCACAGCCTAAGGTCCTGCTGCCACTGCACACAGGGCCTGAGTTCTGTGTAACAGCCTCTCAAACACTTCACAGGTGCATTGCTTAAAGTGGAGACTGAGGGGAGATCTGACTGAAGTTTATAAAATTATAAAAGACATTGGGTAGAGAGCAGGTATCTTTCTCCCAGGGTCGAAATGTCTAATACTGTAGAGGGCATGCAATTAAGATGAGAGAGGGTAAGTTCAAAGGAGATGTGTGGGGCAAGTTTTTTTACACAGAGGGTGGTAGGTGCCTGGAATGTGCTGCCAGGGGTGGTGCTGCAGACGTTCAAGAGGCTCTTAGATAGGCACATGAATGTGCAGAGAATGGAGGGATATGAACATTGGAAAATTGGTTTATTATTGTCACATGTACTGAGGTACAGTGAAAAACTTGTCTTGCATACCGTCCACACAGATCAGTTCATTACACAGTGCATTGAGGTAGTACAGGGTAAAACAATACAGAATGCAGAGTAAAGTGTCACAGTTACAGAGAAAGTGCAGTGCAGGCAGACAATAAGGTGCAAGGTCATAACAAGGTGGATTGTGAGTCAAGAGTCTACCTTAACGTACTAGGGAATGTTCCATAGTCGTATAGGCAGAAGGGATTAGTTTAGTCAGGCACTTAATGACTAGTTTAATTAGTTCAGTACAACAGGGCCTGTTCCTGTGCTGTACTGTTCTATGTTTTATGAAACATTGCTGTTTTGTAAGAGTCTGTATTGGTTTGATGGCACAATGAATGTAAAGAAAGATATTTACAGATTGCATTGGAGTCATAGAGAATCACAGGGTCAGATAGACGGCTCTGAAACAAGTCCTTAAGTTCACCAAGTCCAGGCCACCATCAACCACTCATTTACACCACTCATATATCAATCTGACTTTTAATTCCAATCAACTCCCACCAGATTCTACCACTCAACCATACACTAAGGGCAAGGTAGAGCAGCCAATTAACCTCACAATCCGCATGCCTTTCGGATGTGGGAAGAAACTGGAGCACCCGGAGGAAACCCACATGGTCACAAGGAGAATGTACAAACTCCACATGGACTGCACCCGAGGTCAAGATAGAACCCGGGTCTCTGGAGCTGTGAAGTAGTGGCTCGATTAGCTACACCATTGTATCACCCCCTCGTAATGACTGTGTTCTATATGTATATCGTATTTCCTGTATATATTTAATATGTGAAGTATATTTTTGAAATTAAAATCAAAATAGATGGAGTGGGTCTCCTTTTACTTGACAAGAGGCAGCTGAAGGGCGATGGAAGGTTACAGCAGGGTGGATACTGAGAACATATGTGGTGAAGAGCACAACATGAGGCCGTCAACATTGAATCACCAAGAAATCCGACTGGGAACTTGGAAGAAACTTCTTTAACCAAAGAGTAGTGAGAATGTGAAACTTGCTGCCACAGGGAGTGGTTGAGGGAAATCGTATGGCTGCATTTGTGGGAATCCTGGCTGACATATGTAAGAGAAAATAATAGCTACACTGGTTGCTGGGAGGAGGCTCGAGTAGAAGATGAATGTCAGCATGAACTAGTTGAGCTGAATGGCCTGTTTCTGTTGTGTTTAATCTAGATAATCCTATGCAATTTGGATGTTGAGGATGGGAAATGAAGCAGGGTTAATGAGGAGATGCAAGGTGTGATTAAGTTGGCAAAAGCAGTGCTAGTGGACATAGAACATAAAACAGTACAGCAGTGGCCAGGTCATTCGGCTCACATTGTTGCGCCGATCTTGACGCCAATTTATACCAAATGTCTTCCTCCTGTGTATCATCCATGTAAGATATTTATTCATCACATGTACATCGAAACACACAGTGAAATGCATCTTTTTGTGTTACTGAGAATGTGCTGGGGGCAGCCCGCAAGTTTCACCACTCTTCCGGCGCCCACAATAGCATGACCACAACTTCCTAACACATACGTCTTTGGAATGTGAGAGGAAATCGGAGCACCCGGAGGAAACCCACGCAGACACAGGGAGAACATACAAACTCCTTACAGACAGCGGCCGGAATTGAACCTGGGTCGCTGGTGCTATAATAGCGTCACGCTAACCACTACACTACCGTGCCTGCCTATCCCTCCATTCCCTTCATATTCATGTGTCTATCTATAAGCCTCTTAAACTCCACCAAACTGCCTGCTTTCGCTACTACCTCTGCTAACCTATCCAGGCACTTATCACTCTCTGCGTAAAAACTTGCTCCTCTAACCTTAAAAGCATGTCCTTTGGCGTTTCACATTTCTACCCTGGGGAGAAGATTCTGACTGTCTACCCTATCTATGCCTCTCATAAGGTTAGAAACCTCTATCAGGTCTCCCCTCAGCCTCTGGCGCTCTAGCTTGTACAACCTTTCTTGGACAAGGAGGGAGGGGAGTGGATGATGGGTATGAACACACAGTAGACCCAAGAGAGCAAGGATTGCATGGAGGGCTTCGTGCTAGAGGAGCCTGCAGTGTTAAGAAAGGCAGGGAAAGATGTTTAGAACAAGATTTGAGGAATGTACTGAGGAATAAGGAGACTTTTGAGGAATTATCCTAAGGACAGAATGTATGCGGCCGAGTTTTGAGTAACAAACAATCTGCTGGAAGTGTCAGTGGGTCAAGCAACATCTGTAGGGGGAAAGGAATTGCCCACATTTTGGGCCAAAACCCTGATTCGGGGTCTGTGTTGGACTCCAGATTCCAGCATTTGCAGTCTCTTCTGTCTCTATTCTGAGTAAATTGGATTGGAACTGGGCAGATCTGTGAAGATGAGCTGGAAAAGTCAGGGTGAGGAGCTAATGAGACCATTACCATAAGATATAGGAGCAGAATTAGGTCAGTCGACCCATCGAGTCTGCTCTGCCATTCAATCAGAGCTGATTTACTTTTCCCTCTCAACCCCATTCTCCTGCCTTCTCTCTGTAACCTTTGACACTCTTACTAATCAAGAACCTATCAACCTCCGTGTTAAATATACCCATTGACTTGGCCACCACATCCATCTGTGGCAATGAATTCCACAGATTCACCACCCTCAGGCTAAAGAAATTCCTCCTCATCTCTGTTCTAAAGGGACGTCCTTTTATTCTGAGGCTGTGCCCTCTGGTCCTAGACTCTCCCACTACTGAAAACATCCTCTCCATGTCCACTCTATCCAGGAATGTGAGGAAATAAATGAGTTTCAAATAGAGTGGGAGGAATGGGGATAAAGGAGAACAATATTTCAGCTTCAGGCGACATACTGGAACCTGTGAATCTATGTGAGGCATCTGATTCAGTGAATTTCCGGGAAGAGTATGAGGCCAAACCTTCAAGCTCAACAAATAGCTACTGATGCACCAAGTCAGAGTTGCATTCTGTCGGTGCTTCCTTATAAGAGCAGATGAAGAGAGTTCACTTGAACTGCCAGTAAATTTCCCATTGGTCAATCACAAGACAGAAGCTTGTGTCACACACACAACCTCTGTCTTGTGAAGTGCCTTCGATCACCAATCCAAGTGCCCACTGATTCAAACCATTTAAAGACTGGAGTCGACAAGAAAAAAAAGTGCTATTTGATGCAGTAAACCTCTGGTTCAATCTGTGTCTGCATATTAGCTCATGCTCTCTATTCCAGCTCTGGAAACATGACATCTGAACTCCCATCTTCCCTCAGATCTGCATTACACTACAATTCAATTATTCTGTCTCTTCTGAAAAAAGTTTTTGCATCAGGATTCTTAGTCACTGAAATACTGAGTCAATGTAATCTCTGTATGTGATCTCTGTGTGTCAATTACCAAAGCTACTGAAGGCAGTTTTGTAGAAAAGTACCACCAAGCATTGGTGTATACCATCTATCCTTCTGATCCTTTGCCAGATCTCCCTCATAATCTCTGTGAATATTCTCTGTCACTGTTTCTATTAATTGTGGTATAGTTACTTACTCACTTTACTTTTCCAAGCTGAACATCAATAACTAGCACAGAGCATTCCTCGACTCAACTTTACCAGAGGGGAAATGTTATGTTTTATTTCGGATCAGCTAAATACTGGACTTTACTAAGACCTCGGTTCTTCATGGATTCACTCTCCAAATACAGTATCTGCACCTCTGAACAAATTTTGCCCTGTGCCATATCTTCATATAATCTAACACATCTGCAAAAATATGACAGTGACCCTCTCAATTTTTTATCTCAAATTTTATTCCTTTGAATTGACTTCCTTAACAGGACAGTTGTTCAGTTTTTAAAAGATGAAAAGTTCCACAAGTTACAGTTTGGCTTGCCCATTCCACTGGTGACATTACCTCTCTAATTTTAGAACAGGAACAGGCCCTTCAGCCCACAATTTCTGTGTCGAATACGATACTGAATGAAACTAAGTCTCTTCTGCCTGGACATGATACATGTCCCTCTATTCTCTGTATATTCATGTGTCCATCTAAAAGCCTTTTAAACACCACTATCGTATCTGCTTCCACCACCACCCCTGGCAGCCAGTTCCAGGCACCCACCACTCTCTGTGCAAAAAACTTTCCTGGACATCTCCTTTAAACTGTCCCCCTCTCACCTGTATGTCATCTAGTACTTGACACTTCTATCCTGGGAAAAAGATTCTGACTGTCTACCCTATGTATGCCACTCATAATTTCACAAACTTCTATCAGGTCTCCCCTCAGCTTCCGATGCTCCATGGAAAACAACCGAAGCTTGTCTAACCTCTCCTTATAGCTCATACCCTCTGTTCCAGGCAACATCTTGGTAAACCTGCTCTGCACCCTTTCCAAAGCCTCCACATCTTTCCTAAACCGAGGCGACCAGAAATGCACACAATTTTGCTCTCAAACATTGGCAATCTACCCGCCATTGAGCTCAAAACCACAGAACTTTCTGCTTCTCTCTTTTCTTATAGTCTTCAGTTTGGCGTCATTCACCACTTTCTGATTTACAACTGGTTCCCGTTCCCATATCTAATGGTATCTTGTCTCTTTAAAGTCCATATGAATGAATTAAAAAGCAAAAATTTCAACCAAACCATCAAACAAATACCTCCATTGTGAAACAACAGAAATAACCTGAAACGTCTTCACAACTTGCATGGGTCTAGGTTTATGGGAAATATAAAGAAAGTTGTTAAATCCAGACTACATTTATTGACTCAATGTGGGCGTCATTGGCAAGGTCAGTATTAATTAGTCATCCTTAACTTCCATTGACAAGCTGACAATGAGCCATCTTCTTAAACTGCTGCAGTTTGACAGGTGAAGGAACTCCCATTGTGCTGCAAGGCAGAGACTTTCAGGATTTTGATCTGACAACAACAAATGAATAACCAATACAATTCTGAAATAAAATAATTTACGGCTTGGACGGAAACTTGAAAACAATTGGGGCAGATGATGCCAGCAGCTAAAAATTACTTTTTTTCCTGGATGTTAAGTTGGGGACGATAACAGTGCAACTACAGATGGCCACGAGAGGAACTGAATGTTTCAGTCCAGATTCTAGAGATGGCCTTGGAGATGTAGGCATAAAGATGAGAATGCTGAACGAGAGCAATGAGGAAAATGTATGCCAGCAAGGACCCAACACTGGGTACAGAGTCTGGGGTGACTGTTTTATAGAGAATGGGATTGAGTTGAATCTGGAGATGCATTCTGCAAATAACAAATGGACTCCCGAGTTTGGAACGGACACAGGCAAGGGTGGATTGGAAATAGCAACAGGATGCGGTCATAAATTAAAAATATCCACTGTACTGGAATTTAAAGTTCCACATCTACAAGTAAGTAGAACGTCTGAGATTGGAGAAGAATCGGGCATTCAGCCCTCGAGGCTGGCCCACAATTCAATGAGATCGTAGCTTGTCTGATCTTGGCCTCGGGTTCCATTTTCCTCCTCTATAATCCAAAATAAGCCTCCACATCAACTCATCAGACCCCTCCATTAATCTCACCAGAAAGCCAACTGAACCTCATGCTATCCTCGGAATGAAAATAACACCATTAACATTTTAGTGCTGACTGCCTTTCCCAAGTATGAATGCTTCACCATGGTCTGAATTAATTTCCAACAGCACATTCCCTGGGGAGCAGATAAGGAAGGACTACCTGACGTGTGCACAGTCACAGAGTTATAGAATCATACCGCACGGAAGCAGGCCCTTCGGCCTAACTCCTCCATGCAGACTAAGGTGCCTTCCTGAGCAAAACAGAGACACAAGAGATTCTGCAGATGCTGGAATCTGGAGCAACACCTGCTGAGTTCCTCCACCATTTTGTGTGCACCTTCCTGAGCAAGTCCCATTTGCCTGTGTTTGGCCAACATCCCTCTAAACCTTTCCTATCCATGTACCTAACTGTCTTTTAAACACCGTAATTGTACCCACCTCTACCACTTTCTCTGGCAGTTTGTTCCACATACCCACCACCCTCTGTGTGATAAAACTTCCCCTCAGGTATCCTTCAAATTGTTCCCCCCTCACCTTAAATGTTTGACCTCTAGTTTCAGAATCCCCTTCCTTAGCAGGAAGGTGGACCTGAGTCCACGGCAAGATCAGCCATGATCTTATTGAATGGCAGAGCAGGCTCGATGGGCCAGAGGGACTACTCCTGCTCCTAGTTCTTATGTTCTTGGGAAAAGACGTGACCATCCACCTTATCTATGCTCCACGTGACATCATAAACCTCTATAAGTCCTCCCTCAGCCTCCTTCGCTCCAGGGAAAACAGTCCCAGACTATCCAGTCTCTCCTTATAACTCAAATCCTCCAGTCCTGACAACATCCTCGTGAATTTTTTCTGCACCCTCTCTAACTCAATCACATCCTTCCTACAGTTCGGCAACCAGAACTGCACACAATATTTCAGGCATGGTCTCACCAGCATCTTATACTCAATGCCCCATCCAACGAAGGCAAACATGCCGTACACCTTCTTCACCACCCTGTTCTACCTGTGTCGTCATTTTCAGGGAACTATGTACTATGTACCCCTTGGTGTCTCTGTTCAACATCATTCCCCAGGGCCCTGTCCTGATTTAACTTCCCAAAATCCATCACTTCACGCTCTGAGTTAAATTCCATCTGCCGTTCCTTTGCCCACTTTCCCAGTTTACCTCAACCCTATTGCAACCTAAGACAACCTTCTTCACTGTCCACCACACCACCAGTTTAGGTGCCATCTGCAAAATTACTAATCAAACCACCTACATTCTCATCCAAATCGTCAATATATAAGACAAACAACAGGAGACCCAGCACCGATCCCTACAGTATGCCACTAGTCACAGGCCTCCAGTTTCGTAAACAACCCTTCACCACCACCTTCTGTCTCCTTCCACCAAGCCAATTTTATATCCAATTGATAGCTCACCCTGGATCCCTTGTGATCTAACCTTCCAGACCAGCCTACCATGTGGTACCTTAAGAGAGGTAGGGTTAGGCATAGATTAACAGCATGACATTCTGGCAACATCCTTGTGAATCTTTTCTACAACCTCTCTAACTTAATCACATCCTTCCTATAATGTGATGAACAGAACTGCACACAATATTCCAGATACGGTCTCACCAACATCTTATACAACTGTAACATAATGTCCCAACACTTGTACTCAATGCCCCATGAATGGCCAGTTATACGAGACGCTGGTGAAGCCAGACTTGGAGTATTGTGTTCAGTTTTGGTCACCCTGCTAAAGGAAAGATGCCATTAAGCCAGAAAGAGTGCAGAAGCAATATCTTTTTCCCATTATTGAGCAATCCAATACCAGAGGGCATGAATTTAAGGTGAAAGGGGGTAGGTTCAGCACAGACGTGAGGGGTACGTTTTTTACTGAGAGAGTGGTGGATGCCTGGAATGCGTTGCCTGATAGGGTGGTGGAGGCAAATTCATTGGGGGCTTTTAAGAGGGGCTTGGATGAGCACATGAGTGAGAGGAAAATAGAAGGATATGGGCGTTCTGTAGGTAGGAGGGAATAGATATGTCAGCACAACATTGTGGGCTGAAGAGGCTGTCCTATGCTGTGCTGTTCTATGTTCTAAAAGATTTACAAGGATGTTGCCAGGACTCGAGGGACTGAGTTATAGAGAGAGGTTGAGCAGGCTAGGACTTTATTCCTTGGAGCATAGGAAACTGAAAGGTGATCTTATAGAGGTGTATAAAGTCATGAAGAGCATGGATAGGATGAATGCACTCAGTCTTTAGCCCAGGATTGAAGAATCAAGAACTGGGGGGTGTAGGTTTAAGGTGAGAGGGGAAAGATTTAATAGGAACCTGGGGGGCAACTTTTTCACACAGAGGGTGGTAAGTATACGGAACGAGCTGCCCGAGGAAATGGTTGAGGAGGGTACAATCGCAATATTTAAAAGATATTTGGAAAGGTACATGGACAGGAAAGGTTTAGAGGGATATGACCTCACAATCTACCTTGTTGTGACCTTGCGCCTTATTGCACTGCACTTTCTCTGTAGCTGTGACACTTTTACTCTGTACTGTTATTGTTTTTACCTGTACTACATCAATGCACTTTGTACTAACTCAACGTAACTGCACTGTGTAATGAATTGACCTGTACGATGGGTTTGTAAGACAAGCTTTTCACTGGTACAAGTGACAATAATAAACCAATACCAATACCAATATGGGCCAAACGCAAGCAAATGGGACTAGCTTAGATGGGCATCTTGGACGACACGGATGAGTTGGGCTGAAGGGCCTGTTTCCGTGCTGTATGACTCTATAACTATGACTCTAAATATGATAAAATACACTTGGCTTGAATTGTAAAAAATTGATCTCATTAACGTTTTTAATATCTTCAATGGATTTGATAGACTGGAGACTGGGAGAATGAAGAATCTTAAAAGGACAATTTCCCAACATGGATAGTAAACATTTGGATTTCTCTCTCCTCACAAGCCTGTGACCACTGGGGATTAAATGGCACCTTTATCACTGAGGAAGACAAGTGTAAATTAGCTCTGGCATAACTGAATGCGAGAACCACAGGAGGCTGAATGGCTTCCTCCTGTGAAAGGCGAAAGAGAAGAATGAAAGTTATCCCGACAAGGTGATTAAGCTGCAGCCTTGTTGTTTATATGGCCTCAAGGACAGCTTGGAAAACAGCACACCCAAACCCATTAGCTGTTCCTTTCCAAGTCGTCAGAAGGACCTGGCTTGTCGCCGCACTATCAGTTGTCCAGAGGTTTGGCTGATACCACAGCTCGACCACATCTGCTACAATCAGACCATCGCAGTAAACATTACAGTTCCCTTTGGAAATATGGAACAGTGGGAAGAGACGAACAAAGTAACTAATGCAACACAAGGCGTCCTTCATGTCTGTTCAGCTGCATGTTGATGGAATTTGAACGTGTTGTTGGTCCATACTGTGTGAATCCACATACGTCAGATCAGAGGGTTGGGTTCTAGCCGTCTGCGAAAAGGCTCACGTTCTTCCACAGAGGAAATGAGCAATCAAAATGAGGGATTTTTTCCTGAAATAGCTCCAGATCAAAAAGATATAGCAGAGACCCACTGAGAAATGCCAAGCCTGATTGCACTGCTGGTAAAATCAACGACAGGATCCGATACTGCTGGGCAGAGGCATGCATCAGTGTTATCACCAGGCCAGGCATGCTTGTTTCATTGATTCACAATCACACTTGACCCTTTATAACTGGGTGGGCATGGTGTTGTAAATAGATGCTGTTATATTCCCTGGAACGTAGGAGATAGCAGCACGGTGGTGCAGCAGTTAGTGTAACACTATTACAGCACCAGCGAATGGGGTTCAATTCCCACCGTTATCTGTAAGGAGTTTGTACGTTCTCCCCGTATGTCTGCATGGGTTTGGTATTGGTACTGGTATTGGTTTATTATTGTCACTTGTACCAAGGTACAGTGAAAAACTTGTCTTGCATACCGATCGTACAGGTCAATTCATTACACAGTGCAGTTACACTGAGTTAGTACTGAGTGTATTGAGGTAGTACAGGTAAAAACAATAACAGTACAGAGTAAAGTATCACAGCTTCAGGGAAGTGCAGTGCAGGTAGACAATAAGGTGCAAGGTCATAACAAGGTAGATCGTGAGGTCAGAGTCCATCTCATCGTATAAGGGAACCGTTCAATAGTCTTATCACAATGGGATAGAAGCTGTCCTGTTACAGTTACAGAGAGCATTCCCCTAGTCTTATGATGGAGTCTTGACTTAACAATCTACCTTGTCATGGCCTTGCACCTTATTGTCTGCCTGCAGTGCACTTTCTCTGTAACTGTAACACTTCATTCTGCATTCTGTTTTTGCTTTTCCCTTGTACTACCTCAATGTCTGTTGTAATGAATTGATCTGTATGGATGGCGTGCAAAACAAAGTTTTTCACTGTACCTAGTACATGTGACAATAATAAACCCATTTACCAATTTACCAATGGTTTAGGTCTCTAAGGAAGGAGATTGTTGAGGGAGTTTGTCACATATTCAAACAATCTTCCTCATGTCAGTTTTAAATGGCTGATGCCTTCTGTACCCAACATTGGGTGCACCATCGAAAGCATCCTATCTGGATGCATTATGGCTTGGTATGGCAACTGCTCTGCCCAACACCGCAAGAAATTTAACACAGCCCAGTCTTACACAAAACAGCCTCCCCTCCATTGATTGCACTTCCCACTGCCTCAGGAAAGCAGCCAAAATAATCAAGGACCATCCCCCCACCCTGGACATTCTCCCTTCTCCCCCCTCCCATTGGGCAGAAGATACAAAAGCTTGAGAACACATACCACCAGGCTCATGGACAGCTTCCACCTGCTGTTATAAGACTCTTGAACAGACCTCTCATACGATAAAGATGATCTTTTGATCTCTCTATCTCATCTCATCTCAATCTACTTCAATCTACCTGTGCGCTTTATTTGTCTACCCGCACTGCACTTTCTCTGTAACATTATATTCCGCATTCTGTTTTCTTTCTTTTGTAACACCTCCATGTATTTATGTGTGGAATGATCTGTCTGGATGGCATGCAAACAAAATCTTTCAACTGTATTTCAGTACATGTGACAATAATAAACCAATTACCAAATTGAGACACATCGAGTATCAACAACTCACAAACCTTCACCATTTAAAACATATATTGCTTTTCTATATTTCCTACAAAAGAGGAGAACTTCACCTTTTTCTATATGGTCTTCCCTTTCCCTCCTACCTTCTGAGAGAAGATACAGGAGCTCGACATCCAGACTGAAGAACAGCTTCTTCCCCACTGTTGTCAGATTCCTGAACCAGTCCCCTCTCTCACATCCCCTTCCCGGTGGTGCTGCCACGTTCTCGGAACGTTCAGGCTCTACCTCTCTCGGTTACTCCTTTATTGCTACTTCAGCATTTCTTTTTGCACTACTTCAGATTGCATGACAGTCTTTGCACCATTCTGCTGCTTTGTGCTCATTGTATTTATTATTGTATTTGCATTTATGATTACTACATACACTTTTTACTCTAAGAGCTTCATGCGAACAAAGAGTTTCATTGCACCCTGGTGTAAATGACAATAATGTAATCTAATGAACTGCTTCTCTGTGGATTGTCACCTTGTCGTGTTGGAGAAGCTTGTGTGGTCCTGAGATCCCGAGAGCGATGCCGTCTGGAGCTATGCTCCTGGTAGGGTCACCCATGGCGGTGAGGTCGATGGTGACGTCCCTGACAAAGAACGACCCAACCAAGACCTCAACAGTGGAACAGGGGGATGAAGTTATTTTGAACTCAATGGTTGTGAAGGCAGATAAAGGCTGCAACAAATCCATCAGCTCCAATTGTCGTGGTTTCCATGCCATTGGAATCAGTTGGTTGGTTTGTGAAGTATCGTGTGCTTTTTGTAGTGCAACGTCAAGTACACGTTAAACAAATACACGCACGGGCGGCTTCACTCTGTGGGCTACTTCTCCAGTCTTTCAGCGATCAGGGAAAGGCAAGAGGAGCAGGCAATGTGATGGCTGGAAGCTCCTAGTCAAGAACCCGCATAAGCCACTTGAGAGCCCATAAATCGATCAATGGAACGAAGACCATCATCCTCGACATCAAGGGATAGCCACGAATGAACAAATGAACTGCTTTATATTCATCCACCTGCTCAACCTTCAGCCACTTCATTCCACATCACAGCTTATATTTTCAACAAACTTATCATTGACAGGGGCGGACCTTATTGAAACCTATCGGCTACCAAAAGGCCTGGACAGAGTGGATGTGGAGAGGATGTTTCCAGTAGTGGGAGAGTCTAGGATCAGAGGGCACAGCCTCAGAATAAAGGGATGTCCCTTTGGAACTGAGATGAAGAGGAATTTTTTTTAGCCAGACGGTGGAAAATCTGTGGAATGTGATTCCACAGACGGCTGTGGAGGCCAAGTCATCGGGTGTATTTAAAGCAGAGGTTGAAAGGTTCATGATTAGTGAGGGCATCAAAGGTTACAGGGAGGAGGCAGGAGAATGGGGTTGAGAGGGAAAAATAAATCAGCCTTGATCGACTGGCAGAGCAGACTCGGTGGGCCGAACGGCCTAATTCTGCTCCTATGTCTTATGGTCTTATGTTCTTGCTAACTCCCCTTTGGGATAAATCAACTGGATGGGGACGGTGCAGAGAAAATGGGGAAAAATTCTAGAAGCTGCCTTTGTGCTGATGACACAGAGATGGGTAGGAGACTAAGTTGTGAAGACGACATAATGAGAATACAGAGAATACAGATAGTTGAAGTGAGTGTGTAAAGATCCGACACGGCCAAGAAAGCTCACCAGCGCCTCTACTTCCTCAGGAGGCTAAAGAAATTTGGTTTATCCCCTTTGACTCTCACCAACTTTTACCGATGCACCATAGAAAGCATCCTATCTGGATGTATCACGGCTTGGTATGGTAACTGCTCTGCCCAGGACCGCAAGAAACTACAAAGAGTTCTGGACACAGCCCAGTGCATCACGGACACCAGCCTCCCCTCCTTGGATTCTGTCTTTACTTCTCACTGTCTTGGTGAAGTAGCCAGCATAATCAAAGCCCCCACCCACCCGGGACATTCTCTCTTCTCTTCTCTTCCATTGGGTAGAAGATACAGGTGCCTGAGGGCACGTACCACCAGACTTAAGGACAGCTTCTACCCCACTGTGACAGGACTATTGAACGGTTCCTTTTTACAATGAGATGGACTATGACCTCATGATCTACCTTGTTATGACCTTGCACCTTATTGCACTGCACTTTCTCTGTAGCTGTGACACTTTTCTCTGTACTGTTACTGTTTTTACCTGTACTACATCAATGCACTTTGTACTAACTCAGTGTAACTGCACTGTGTAATGAATTGACCTGTACGATCGGGTTGTAAGACAAGCTTTTCACTGTACCTCGGTACAAGTGACAATAATAAACCAATACCAATACCAAATGGAGGATAAGGTAGCAGAATGCACGATTGTCCATTTTGGCAGGAAAAATAAAAATCGAAATTATTTCAGCGGTGAGAAATTCTTTCTGAGATGCCAGAGCTGATCTCTGGGATGCAGAGAGATCTGGGTGACCTGATGCATGCTATGCTAAAGACTGGTGTGCAGATACTGCAAAATACCGCTACTACAGCTGGAAAGAGTGCAGAGGAGATTTACGAGGATGCTGACAGGACTTGAGGGACTGAGTTATAGGGAGAGGTTGAGCAGGTTGGGACTGTTTTCATTGGAGTGCAGGAGAATGAGGGGTGATCTTATAGAGGTATATAACGAGGGTCATAGATAGGGTGAATACGCACAGTCTTTTTCCCAGGGTTGGAGGATCAAGAGGGCATAGGTTTAAGGTGAGAGGGGAGAGATTTAATAGGAAACTGGGGGGAAGCTTTTGCACCCAGAGGGTGGTCAGTATATGGAACGAGCTGCCAGAGGAAGCGGTTGAGGCAGGTACATTAACAACATTTAAAAGGTACTTGGACAGGTACATGGATAGGAAAGGTTTAGAGGGATATGGATCAAACATGGGCAAATGGGACTAGCTGAGATGGGAATCTTGACCGGCATGGACCAGTTACGCCGAAGGGCCTGTTTCAGTGCTGTAAGACTCCATGACTCTGTAAGTACAGTATATACCTGTATTACTGAGGGGTTGCTTTCCTAGAAAACCGTCCATATCATGAGTTTCTGTAATGCAGACCCTTTTACCTCTTTGAATCCCATTTTATAAGTGGCCCCATTTTAGGCACGGCATGGTAGCGTAGCAGTTAGCACGACGCTATTACAGCGCCAGCGATTGGTGTTCGATTCCCGTCGCTGTCTGTAAGGAGTTTGTACACTCTCCCGTGTCTGCGTGGGTTTCCTCTGGGCGCTCTGGTTTCCTCCCACATTCCAAAGACGTACGGGTAGGTTAACATGGGGGTTTAAAATGGGTGGCACGGACTCGTTGGGCCAGAGGGGCCTGTTACCACGCTGTAAGTAACATTTTTTAAAAAAGTGGAAATGAGTGCCTATGGGAAGTTTATCTCTGACCTGTAATGTCCGCACAGTTTGCACAGTTTATGGGTAATGGAATTCTGATTGTATGGCAGGAAGACGAGAAAGGGTTGTCGTTTTAATTAACTAGGAAAGGACGTTACATTGTTTGATAAAGTATTGCTGTACAAGTATCAATAGAGAAGATTGCCATAAAGAGACAGGCAAGGATCCAAGATATTTATGTTCCATTTATTGCTTCTCTCTACGTTCCATCAGCCCTTTGTGACCTCCACCTATCTCCACCCGGCTTCAGGTGCCATTCCCACCCTCCCCTCCCCCATCTGCCTATCAAACCCTCCCCCCTCACCTGGATCAACCTATCACTTGCCAACTCCTGCTCCACCCCTTCCCTCCACCCTTTTATACCGGCTCTCTCCCCTCTATCTTTCAGTCCAGATGAAGGGCCTCGACCCGAAACGTCGCCTGTCCATTTCCCTCCGTAGAGGCTGCCTGACCCATTGAGTTCCTCCAGTGTTTTGTGTGTTGTGAAGAGACTGCCTTGTCAGTTTCCAAAGCAAATCCGTTGAGTGGCCACTCATTGTGAACCAGCAACCTGCGATCATTATCCTTGGTAATCTAGCTCAGTTTTCTGTGGACAATTTGTGCTTAATAATTTATTTTCTCATACAAATTCCATAAGAGTGAATTTTTATTCCATATCTTAAACTTTTTGTAATGATTTGTGAATTCTGCAATCGCAAATTTCCGTTACCTGAATTACCCTAATGCAGGGGTACATTGTAAGTAGGAAAGCAAACAGAACGTTATTGTTAATTGCAAAGGGGGACTGATTGCAAAAAAATGGAAGGTTATGCACAGTGCATTGATGAGATCATGTCTAAAGTACCTAGCACAGGATGAGTAGTTAGGTACAGATATAAATGAACATAGAACGATACAGCACAATACAGGCCCTTCGGCCCACAATGTTGTGCCGACCTTCAAACCACTCCTAAGACTATCTAACCCCTTCCTCCCACATATCCCTCTATTTTAAATTCCTCCATATGCTTATCTAGTAATCTCTTGAATTTGACCAATGTACCTGCCTCCGCCACCGCCCCAGGCAGCACATTCCATGCCCCAACCACTCTCTGGTTAAAAAACCTTCCTCTGATATCTCCCTTGAACTTCCCACCCATTACTTTAAAGCCATGTCCTCTTGTATTGAGCATCGGTGCCCTGGGAAAGAGGCGCTGGCTGTCCACTCTATCTATTCCTCTTAATATTTTGTACACCTCTATCATGTCTCCCCTCATCCTCCTTCTCTCCAAAGAGTAAAGCCCTAGCTCCCTTAGTCTCTCCTCATAATGCATACTCTCCAAACCAGGCAGCATCATGGTATGCATTGGAAACAGGTCAGATAACGTTTACGAGACCAATATCTGATAGGAGTAGGTTGCAATATGAGAAAAGATTGGATAACGAGGCTTGTACCTACTGAAATTTAAAAGGAGAGAGGTCTTAACCAAAACCTCTCTCATTCTCTAATGGTGGGCCGAAGGGCCTGTTTTGTGCTGTATGGTTCTAAAACATAAGATCTTGAGGGGTCTTGACAAGGTTGATGTGGAGAGGACGTTTCCTTCAGGGAGAATCTCGGATGAGGGAAATGAAGTTTAAAAATAGGGGGTTGCCTATTTAAGGCAGAGATAAAGGGAAATGTTTCCTCTGAACTTAGAGTCTTTGTAACTCTCTTCCTTAAATGGTGGTAGAAGCATTCTTTGATTATTTTTCAGAGGTCGATACTTGATAAGCAAGGAAGTGAAAAGTTACCTTCGATGGGCAGAAGTTAGGACTGGAGGTTTCAATCAAACTAGCCACAATCTTATAAAATGGTGAGGCAGGCTTGAGGGACCTGGTGGCCTACTCCAAGCCCATACGTTTGTATGGCTTCCGTTCAGCCCATGAGTACTGCAAGGCAACACCAGATATTTAATAGTGCGCATGTGGCTCAGCTACAATTGCTCTGTGTGGCGCCACTTACGCTCAGAAGTACTTGGCTCCCACACATTTGCAAGGAAACTGAACCCAACAGAATAAGCATGCCAATGGAATCAGCAAGCCGCATGAACATTTACACAGTGCACATCGGTATGTGTCACTGATATGTTACCCGCCTCTAACCATCGTTCCAATATAGCTGTTAGACTCTGTGGCACTTATTTTTGTGGTTTGGTGGATTTAAAAGCACAGAGAATTTCCACTTCAGTGAAAAACTTTAATGTTGCTCCACCAAACTGATCCCATGCCCTCGGGAAAACATATCCACAACTATGTCTGGAACAGCCAGCTTGGCTCACCCTGCAACGTGCTCCATCCTGAGTCAGATGTTCGAGGGTTCAAGACCCGCTTTGGAAATGTAAGCATATAACCTGGGATAACCATGACAGAGATGGAGTCTGAGAGTCTTTGGCACGGCTTGTGGGGCTGCTGCCTCACAGCTCCACCGATCCAGTTCCAGTGTGATCTGCGTGGAGTTGGCACACTCTCATTGTAGCCGTGTAGGTTTTCCCTGGGTGCTCCAGTTTCCTCCCACATCCCAAAGATGTGCAGGTTGCTGGGTTAATCACTGAGAACATATAACATTACAGCACAGGAACAGGCCCTTTGGCCCATGATGTCTGTACCGATCAGGATGCCAAATTAAACTAAACCTATCTGGCTGCACACGATCCATTATCGCTCCACCAAAGAGAGCATCATATCTGGATGCATCATGGCTTGGTACGGTAACTGCTCTGCCCGGGGCCGCAAGAAGCTGCAGAGAGTTGTGGACACAGCCCAGCGCGTCACGGACACCAGCCTCCCCTCCATGGACTCTGTCTTTACCTCTGGCTGCCTTAGCGAAGCAGCCAGCATAATCAAAGACCCCACCCACCCGGGTCATTCTCTCTTCTCTCCTCTTCCATCAGGTAGAAGATACAGGAGCCTGAGGGCACGTACCACCAGACTTAAGGACAGCTTCTACTCCACTGTGATAAGACTATTGAACGGTTCCCTTATACAATGAGATGGACTCTGACCTCACGATCTACCTTGTTGTGACCTTGCACTTTCTCTGTTGCTGTGACACTTTACTCTGTACTTTTATTGTTTTTATCTGTACTACATCAATGACTCTGTACTAACTCAATGTAACTGCACTGTGTAATGAATTGACCTGTACGATCGGTTTGCAAGACAAGTTTTTCACTGTACCTCGGTACAAGTGACAATAATAAACCAATACCAATACCAATAGCATTCATTGCATATTCATGCGTCTATCTAACAGCCTCTTAAACTCCACTATTGTATCTGCTTCCACCACCATCCCTGGCAGCCCGTTCCAGGCACCCACCACTCCCTGTGTAAAAAACTTGCCTCATAAATTTAAACCTTCCCCCCTCACACCTTAAAGATATCTCCTCAAGTATTTGACATAGTGTAGAGGAGTGACACAGATTGGCTTACACTCAACGTCAGCAAGACCAAGGAATTGATTGTGGACTTCAGGAAGGGGAAGTCGGGAGAACACACACCAGTCCTCATTGATAGGTCAGCAGTGGAAAGGGTGAGCAGCTTCAAGTTCCTGGGCGTCAACATCTCAGAGGATCTATCCTGGGCCCAACATATTGATGCAATTACAAAGAAGGCACGCCAATGGCTCTACTTCGTTAGGAGTTTGAGGAGATTTGGTATGTCACCAAAGGCTCTTACAAATTTCCACACATGTACGCTGGAGAGCATTCTGACTGGTTGCATCACCATCTGGTATGGAGGCTCCAATGTGCAGGATCAAAAGAGGTTGCAAAGGGTTGTAGACTCAACCAGCTCCATCACAGGGGCAACCCTCCCCACCATCGAGGACGTCTTCAAGAGGCGGTGTCTCAAGAAGATGGCATCTATCATTAAGGAGGCTCACCACCCAGGACATGCCCTCTTCGCGTTACTACCATCGGGGAGGAGGTACAGGAGTCTGAAGACCCACATAGACACAGCTTCTTCCCCTCCGCCATCAGATTTCTGAACAGTCCGTGAACCCATGAACGCTACTTCGTTATTCCTCCTTTGCACTATTTATTTATTTATTTGTTTGTTTGTTTATTTTTGTGACTTGTGGTGATTTTTATGTCTTGCACTGTACTACTGCTGCAAAACAACAAACTTCACGACATATGTCAGTGATAATAAACCTGATTCTGATTCATTTCTAGCCCGGGAAAAAGATTTTGACTGTCTACCCTATCTATGCCTCTCAGAATTTTATAAACCTCAATCAGATTTCTCACCCTCCGACAGTCTGGAGAAAACAATCCAAGTTTGTTCAACCTCTCCTTATAGCTAATACTCTCTAATCTCGACAGCATCCTGGTGAAATTGGCTATTGTAAATTACCCCCTGTGTGTCCATGGGTGGTATAATCTGGTGTGGTCATACAGAGGGGCCCAGGGTGAGGGGATTGTGGGGATTGATTATTCAGCAAGGAAACAGGATTTTCACCCCACAATGTATATGTCAACCATCATGTTCCCAACTATACTTGGTACCCATCGACTGAATAACACCAGGCTAAACTGAGGTATCTTCCAATCCAGTTATTAGTCTCTCCTTCTTAAGATCCTGAAGAGTTAAAAATTGGTGAATTGGTAAATTGGTTTATTATTGTCACATGTACCGAGGTACAGTGGAAAAACTTGCATACTGTTCCATACAGATCAATTCACTACACACTGCGCTGAGGTAGTACAAGGTTAAAACAACAGAATGCCAGACAGCTACAGAGACACTGCCAGTGCAGGTAGACAATAAGTGCAAGGTCATACCAAGGTAGATTGTTGAGGTCAAGAGTCCATCTTATCGTACTGGGGGACTGTTCAATAGTCTTATAACTGCAGGATAGAAGCTGTCCTCGAGCCTGGTGGAAAGAGCTTTCAGGCTTTTGTGTCTTCTGTCTGATGGGAGGGAGGAGAAGACGAGAAATCTGGGGTGGATGGGGTCTTTGATTTTGTTGGCTGCTTTACCCGAGGCAGTGAGAAATATAGACAGAGTGCATGGAGGGGAGGCTGTTTCCGTGAGTGGCTGGGCTGTGTCCACAACTCTCTGCAGTTTCTTGTGGTCCTGGGCAGAGCAGTTGCCATACCAAGCCATGATGCATCCAGATTGGACGCTATCTATGGTGCATCTATAAAAATCGGTGAGGGTCAACAGGGACATGCCAAATTTCTTTTGCCTCCTGAGGGAGTAGAGCACTGGTATTTTTATATAGCTGCTTTTATAAAAATCATCAAAGGCTCATCAATTAACACATCTATTGGAGAAAAGATGGTAGGGGCACCTAATCAAAGTATTTAAAACAGCATAGGGTGCAGATCAAGTCTGGCTAAACACTGGCATTGGATAAGTGTCCTAAAACATCAGGCCAAGCACAACAAGATGCACTCACTGGGAGGAGAGAACATCAAGAGGAGCACAGTCATCCTAAAGGAGTAGTGCTTGCATGCATATTGCATTACAGTTTGATATTTGTCATCAATGACACAGCTAATGGCCAAAACGACATTTACACTCGGCCATTGGGTATTTTTTGTTGAAATTCTTTTGAGCCTGTTAGCACCACAAGCTGTCAATTTACAGAGAAGTAATTATTTTCTCACTGACTGGAGGATACGCGTCAACAGCAATTAGGTTGGTATTGGTTTATTATTGTCACTTGTACCGAGGTACAGTGAAAAGCTTGTCTTACAAACCGATCGTACAGGTCAATTCATTACACAGTGTAGTTACATTGAATTAGTACAAAGTGCATTGATGTAGTACAGGTGAAAACAGTAACAATACAACGCACCATGGTGTCTTTGTAACAAATCAGCCTTGAAGCAGCATTTCTCAGTCCACAACAGATTCATCTTAAGACTGCATGACAATTCTATTGCCCTATATAGCAAAATGTCCTTATTTCTGAATGGTACATCCTACCTCGAAGTGAGCATTGCCACAGGTCATTTACAATTAAATCCAGAAACTACTTTAATCCAATGTAGGTAACTGACAACATTGTCGGCAGGTACAATAACAACATTTAAAAGACAGGTGCATGGACAGGAAAGGTTTAGAGAGAATGTCTGGGGTGGGTGAGGTCTTTGATTATGCTCGGCCTGCTTTACCAAGGCAGAGAAAGTGTAGACAGAGTCCATGGAGGGGAGGCTAGTTTCCGTGATGTGCTGAGCTGTGTCTACAACTCTCTGCAGTTTCTTGCAGTCATGGGCAGAGCAGTTGTCATGCCAAGCCGTGATGCATCGGATAGGATGCTTTCTATGGTGCATTGATAAAAACTGGTGAGGACCAAAGGGGACATGCCAAATTTCTTTAGCCTCCTGCAGAAGTAGAACAGTACAGTACAGGAACAGGATCAGGAATCACTTGTCCTTGAGCCTGACTGTCATTCAGTAACAATATAGCTGATCTAATCATTAGCCTCAACTCCCCTCTCCTGCCTGATTCCTAAATGGTCCATAAATCTATTTAAGCCTTGAAGATATTGAATAACATTACGTACAGCATTTTTGGGTAGAAAAGTACAAAAATAAGACAGCCAATACACTGTGTCAACAACTTAATATATTATAGATTCTGGTCAACATCTACCATTCAACAAACATCACTAAAATAACTTGAATGGCATCACATTACTGCTTATGAGAACTTGCCACATGCAAATAGGTGACTACGTTTCTTACAATAACAGCAACGCCTTTCCTCCAAAAGGACATCATTAGCTGCAAGGCACACTGCAATGCCCTTAGATTGTGAAAGGCTCTGTAAAAATGCCAATCTTTCTATTTATTTCATTCCATTTCTCGTCAAAGTTCGTCATACAAGAGTTGGGAAATGTTTCAAAGCAATGACGGGCAGATGGGAAGGACCCCAAACTTCAGCCTGCTCCAAAACTCATACCATATATCTCACAATCCTCTGGCCAAAAAGGCAATTTAGTCATTTGTGGGTCTTTCACAAAACACTACGTCTGCTTTATTTCACAGTGATGTAACTTATGGCATCAGGACTTTTGTTGACGTACCAAGTAACGCATTTTTCAGTGCCAAGCCCCTTGAGGTAACATTCAAGATAAGATTTCTTTATTAGTCACATGTACATCGAAACACACAGTGAAATCCATCTTTTTCCATAGAGTGTTCTGGGGGCAGCCCGAAAGTGTCGCCACACTTCCGGCGCCAACATAGCATGCCCACAACTTCCTAACCTGTATGTCTTTGGAATATGAGAGGAAACCAGAGCACCCGGAGGAAACCCACGCAGACACAGGGAGAACGTACAAACACCTTACAGACAGCGGCCGGAATTGAACCCGGATCGCTAGCGCTGTAATAGCGTTACGCTAACCACTACACTACCATGCCTGCCAAAAATGCATATTTCTCAACTTTTACCTTTTTCTTCATGTCCTGTGAAAGTACTCTGACCGGTTGCATCATGGTCTGGTACAGTTTGAATGCGCAGGAACATAAGAAGCTGCAGAGAGTAGTGAACTCTGCCTGATACATCACGGGCACATCCCTCCCCACCATCGAGAGTATCTACAGGAGACGCTGCCTCAAGAAGGCAACTTCCATTATCAAAGATCCTCACCATCCAGGCCATGCCATCTTCTCGCAGCTACCATCGGGCAGGAGGTACAGAAGCCTGAAGTCCCACACCACCAGGTTCAGGAACAGCTACTTCCCTTCAACCATTTGGTTCTTGAACTAACTGGCAACACCCTAATCACCACTACAGTTCAGCAACACTGTGACCACTCTGATCACTTTGCACTAAAATTGACTTTTTTTTGTTCTTTTTTTTCTTGTAAAAATTGTGTACAATTTATGTTTATGGGTTTTTTTGTGAATGATGCTCTGTGCCTGTGATGCTGCTGCAAGTAAGTTTTTCATTGCACCTGTGCACACATGGACTTGTGTATGTGACAATAAACTCCACTTTGACTTCATGTCATGGAGAGAAATTTACTCAAACATGAGTATGGTAACCAGTTACATGAAGAGGTGAGAGAGGCTGGGATTGTTCTCTTCAATTTACAGAGGAGAGGTGATTTATATATTTTGTTTCAAGTCAGCAGGTTATTATGAACAGAATGCACTGCTTGGTAGGTAGATCGAAACAAATTCAACAAGGGCCTGTTTCCTTGCTGTATGACTCTATGAAAGAGCAGTTATCTGAAGCTTTCCAACACTCTTACTGCTACCATAATTTCTCAAACTAATTGGAAAAACACACAGATACTTTGTCAATCACGGTGACAATCCTGACCAGCAGTCAAAGCCTTAAGTTCCATCTTCAATATCTTTCATGACTGATCAATAAAAATATTTACAAAGAAAACGTGAAAAAAGAATCACAAAGCTCCCTTTAATACGTTCAATGTGGCTAGGCATTGTGGTTTAGTTCTTGGACAAATTTTCAGCAATCACAGCAACTGATCCACAAAGAAAAGTTCAAATCCCACCATGGCAACGAGGGAATTTAAGTTCAAGCAATTAAATAAATCTGGAATTACACTTTATTCTGCATTCTGTTATTGATTTCCCTTGTACTACCTCAATGTGCTGATGTGTTGAAACGATCTGTCTGAATGGCATGCAAAACAATGTTTTTCACTGTACCCCAGTACACGTGACAACAGCAAACCAATTCACCAATTTACCAATCTCATGACCAGATTGCTGTAAAAACCCAAGTAATTGGTAACTTTTCCCAGGGCTGAAATGGTTGCCACAAGAGGACACAGGTTTAAGGTGCTGGGGAGTAGGTACAGAGGAGATGTCAGGGGTAAGTTTTTTTACTCAGAGAGTGGTGAGTGCGTGGAATGGGCTGCCGGCAACGGTGCTGGAGGTGGATACAATAGGGTCGTTTAAGAGACTATTGGATAGGTACATGGAGCTTAGAAAAGTAGAGGGCTATGGGTAAGCCTAGTAATTTCTAAGGTAGGGCCATGTTCGGCACAACTTTGTGGGCCGAAGGGCCTGAATTGTGCTATAGGTTTTCTATGTTTCTATGTTTAATTCATGAAGTCATACAGGGAAGGTCGTAAAACATTGGTTCGGCCACACTTAGAGCATTGTGTGCAGTTCCAGTCACCCCATTATAGGAAGGATGTGGAGGCTTTGGAAGGGGTACAGAAGAGGTTAACCAGGATGCTGCCTGGATTAAAGCGTATGAACTGTAAGGAGAGGTTGGACAGACTTGGATTGTTTTCTCTGGAGCATCAGAGTCTGAGGGGAGACCTGATAGAAATTAATAAAATTCTGAGAGGCTTTCACAGAGTAGACAGTCGGAGTCTTTTCCCAGCGTAGAAATGTCAAATACTAGACAACATGCATTTAAGATGAGAGGGGGAAAGTTTAAAGGAGATGTGTGGGGCAAATCTTTTACACAGAGAGCGGTGGGTGCCTGGAACAGGCTGCCAGTGCTAGAAATGATAATGGCTTTTAAGAGGCTTTTAGACAGGTACATGAATATGCAGGGAATAGAGGGATATGGATCATGTGCAGGCAGAAGATTTAATTTAATTTGGCATTGTGTTCAGCACAGACATCGTGGGCCGAAGGGCCTGTTCCTGTGCTGTACTGTTCTATGTTCTGTAAGTCACACTCGACTCACCAAAGTGGTTCACCGTTAACTCCTCCAATCAGGTGAGGAAAATAAATGCTGACATTGCCAGCAACAGCCACATCTCATTAATGAATGATTTTTGCCAAGGGAATTGGAATTGGAATTGGTTTATTATTGTCACTTATACCGAGGTACAGTGAAAAACTTGTCTCGCATACTGTTCATACAGATCAATTCATTACTCATTGCATACAGGTAGTACAAGGTAAAATAACAATGCAGAATAAAGTGTTACAGTTACAGAGAAAATGCAGTACAGGCAGACCATAAGGTGAAAGGTCATACCGAGTTGATTCTGAGGTCAAGAGTCCATCTCATCGTACTAGGGAACCATTCAATAGTCTTATAACAGCGGGATAGAAGCTGTCTTGAGCTTGGTGGTACGTGCTTTCAGGCTTTTGTATCTTATGCCTGATGGGAGGGGGGAGAAGAGAGAATATCTGGGGTGGGTGGGGGTCCTTGATTTTGTCGGCTGCTTTAGTGGAGTGCAGGCAGACAATAAGGTGCAAGGTCATAACGAGGTAGATTGTGAGGTCAAGAGTCCATTTTATCGTAAGGGTTTGCTTATAGCAGAAGTTCTGGTGGTTTACCAGTGCCATCTGTTGTGCAGTTTGTGGCAGAGTGCTGTAATTTTCATTTCATTCTTTGCAGTGCACTAAAGCTCTCCAAGTCACCACCTGCCTATGAAAAGGCCAAAACTTAAACTTAATCCCTTAACCAAATCTCTTAACACCCCAACAAATCCGACTCCTTTCTGAAGCGGCTAGGACATTTCCCTACATGGTAGGCACATATGAATGCAGTGGTAGCAGCTGATGTCAGTTCGGATGCTGTTGGTTGAAACTCAATTAGCAAGCCAAAACACAAAGGACATTGTAATCTGGTCATCCGCTCTTTCATCTTGTGGGTGAAGTTCAGAGGCAAGGAGCCAACAAAGAGTTTAAAACCAACATCGCCAAAGAAAGCTTAAAAATAAAACCCTGTTTTCTCTTCTTCAGAGCAGTAATTATAATAAAGCTCCACCTATCTCCTGGGAGATCGGGAATAAAATGGGCTGGAAATGGCCAACGCTACTCAAAGACTGTAAATAACCTCTGTAAATATTTATTCTGACTAGGTCACCAAAAATGAAAGGACAAAGCTGGAGCTGAGCCAGCCCTCCTCATGTTGCACAATAGTTCGTACCCTCAAGGTCAGAAGGTTCAAACCCCAAGGCAAGAGCTTGAATGAGAAGTGCAGGTTAACACCATTGCTAAGTGTTTGCTGGCGAGAGGTGTCAAAATTCAGATAAGGCATCCTTTCTCCATGTAAGGCATTAAAGCTACTGATTACCTGAACTGGTGGGTAGGAAAGGCCACACACAGAACTGTTTCACTAAAAGCACCAAGCTTTCTCAACGAACCAAGCAATGTTCTGAAGTATCATAGGGGAAAGAAACACAGGCAAACTGTGGTTTGAAGACTGCGCAGTTGGCACATATTTAATAACAGCCACTGTATTAACAATGGTCTACGACCTGAAACATTAACCCTTCTTCCTTCCACTGATGCTGCCTGACCTGATGACTGCTTACAGCATTTTCTTTTTTTTATTTCAGGTTTCCAGCGTCCATAGATTTTTGTTTTTTTAATAAATGCGATAGAGGCGTTTAAGAAGTTCTTAGATCGGCACATGAATGTGCAGAGAATGGAGAGATATGGACATTGTGTAGGCAGAAGGGATTAGTTTAATTAGGCATTTAATTACAAGTTTAATTAATTTGGCACAACATCGTGGGCCGAAAGGCCTGTTCCTGTGCTGTACTGTTTTTTGTTCTAAGTTCTAATAAAAATGACATTTTTATGGAGACACAAGAGACTGCAGATACTGGAATCTGGAGCAACACACATGATGCTGGAGAAACTCAGCGGGTCAGACAGCATCTGCAGAGGGAAATGGACAGTCGATGTTTCGGGTCGAGACCCTTCACCTGGACTGAAAGGTAGAGGGGAGATTGTCAGTACGAAGAGGCGGAGGGAAAGGGTGCGGCAAGAACTGGCAGGTGATAGGTGGATGAGGGAGGGGCGAGAGTGGGACAGGCACTAGAAGCTGGGAGGTGATAGGTGGATGAGGGAGGGGCGAGAGTGGGACAGGCACTAGAAGCTGGGAGGTGATAGGTGGAAGTGACGAGGGGCTGAAGATGTTGGAATCTGATAGGAGAGAAAGGTCGAGCAGGGAATAAAGGGAAGGAGATGGGGGAGAGAAACCAGTGGGAGGAGTGTGGGGGTGATGGGCAGATGGAGAGGGTGGGAAGAGACAGGGTGAGGGGGGCCAGGTCGATCAAGAGAGAGAAAAGAGAAAAGAGAGCAGTTACTGGAAGCTGGAGAATTCAATGCTCATGCCACCGAGTTGGAAACTACCCAGGTGGAATGGATAAAACCATAGAACACTACAGCACAGAAAACAGGCCATTCGGCCCTTCTAGTCTGTGCTGAAACTTTATTCCGCTGGTCCCATTGACCTGCACCCAGTCCATAACCCTCCAGACCTCTCCCATCCATGTATCTATTCAATTTATTCTTAAAACTTAAGAGTGAGCCTGCATTTACCACGTCAGATGGCAGCTCGTTCCACACTCCCACCACTCTCTGAGTGAAGAAGTTCCCCCTAATATTCCCCCAAACCTTTCCCCTTTCACCCTAAAGCCATGTCCTCTCGTACTTATCTCTCCAAATCTAGGTGGAAAGAGCCTACTCGCATTAACTCTGTCTATGCCCCTCATAATTTTGTAAACCTCCATCAAATCTCCCCTCATTCTTCTGCACTCCAAGGAATAAAGTCTTAACCTGTTCCTGGAATATGAGGTGCTGTTCCTCTAATTTGCATTTAGCCTCAATTTGACAGTGGAGGAGGCCAAGGACAGACAAGTCATGTTACCACTGTTGTAGTCAGGACTGTGAAGCAACACTCTCCACTTGCCTGGATGTGTGCCGTGCCAACAACACTCGAGATGTTCAACACCATCAAGGACAAAGCAACCTGTTTGCCTGATGCACCCATCCAGCATCCAAAACAATCATTGCCTCCATTACCAGTTCACAGTGTACCATCTAACAATGTGCTGCAACTCTTCTGTCAGGTTATGCCAACAATGCCCCCCAAACCTGCAATACCTACCAGCAAGGACAAGAGCAGAAGGTGAAGAGGAACATTGACTTGTACACTGTTCTCCTCGCACACCATCCTGACTTGGAAATCTGTCACATTCCCCGGATCTAAATCCTGGAACTCCGCACCCATGAACAGTATTGTTACCACAGGACTGTACACCATCTCGCCAAGGGCAATTAAGGAAGAACAACAAAAATGCTGGACTTGACAATGATGAATGCAACCCAAAAAAATGAATATTAAAATATATAGAAAATACGGCATCCACTTTGTGCACACAGAGGTCCCAAAAGCTATCTGATAGTAATCAGATCATCTGCTCTGAGTGCTGGTTGAGGCTCAAGTGATGGTCAGGACAACAGAGAGAACTAGACCAAAGTCCTTCTCAGATTGTATTGTGGGATCTTGAGCATTCACCAAGGAGCACAGGGAAGACTTGGCTTAAAGTCTTATCTGAAGGGAAGAAGCTCTGACAGTGCAGCACCCTCTCAGTATTGCATTGCAGTGTCAGCTGAACTTTGCATTTATGTCTGGAAGAAGGGAATAAATGTCAGAAAAAAAAGTTAAAACAAAATTGATTTTACTTTCCCTGGAGTGTCAGAGGCTGAGGGGAGACCCGACAGAAGTATATAAAGATAGACAGAGTCTTTTTCCCAGGGTGGAAATGTAAATTGGTAAATTGGTTTATTATTGTCACGTGAACCAAGGTACAGTGAAAAACTGTGTTTTGCATGCCATCCATACAGATCATTTCATTACACAGTGCATCGAGGTAGTACAAGAGAAAACAATAACAGAATGCAGAATAAAGTGTTACAGTTACAGAGAAAGTGCAGTGCAGGCAGACAAGGCCATTGTGAGGTCAAGAGTCCATCTTATCATTCAAGAGGTCAGCTCAATGGTCTTATAACAGTGGGATACAACTGTCCTTGAGCCTGGTGGTACGTGTTTTCAGGCTTTTGTATCTTCTGCCCGATTGGAGTGGGGAGGAGAGAGAATGTCCCGGGTGGGTGGGGTCTTTGATTATGTCGGCTGCTTTACCGAGGCAGCGAGAAGTGTAGACAGAGTCCATGGAGGGGAGGCTGGTTTCCGTGATATGCTGAGCTGTGTCCACAACTCTCTGCAGTTTCTTGCGGTCAAATACCAAAGGGCATAAGCTTTAATGTGAGAGGGTGAAAGTCTAAAGGAAGTTTATGAAGCAAGTTTTTTACACAGAGAGTGGTGGGTGCCTGGAAGGTGCTGCCAGGGGAGGTGGTGGAGGCAGATACAGCAGCAACATTTAAGAGGCTGTTGGACAGGCACTTGAACAGGAAGAGGGCGGTGGGATCCCCTCTTCCAGCTCATATTTCTATTCAGAATAGTTTTATGATTTCCAGAATACCAAGGAAAGAGAAAACAAAGAGAAAGGACACATGATGCAACCCTCATTTTCCGTCAATTTTATTGAAGTGAACATTGTGTGAGTCAGACAGCTGGAGGTTTACGGGAGGTGAGGAGGACTTAGAACAAAACTTAGAGCAAAAGAAGTGTTTCTTACAAAGTTTATTTACTCACATTGTCTATTTAAAGAGTCTCTTCCACCTATAGAAAACAGCTCTGAACTAAAACTACACCAAAATCAGATAAAACTGGGATAATTTCTCCAGTAAGATGTGGGTAAGGATAGCACGTACTTGTAATTGTAATAAATGCCCAGCATTCACAGTAGTGATTGGTGGCTTTGGCATGCCAGCAGCTCTACTTCTTTAGGAGTTTGAGGAGATTCGGTATGTCATCAAAGACTCTTACAAATTTCTATAGGTGTACAGTGGAGAGCATTCTGATTGGTTACATCACCGCCTGGTTTGGAGGCTCCGACGCACAGGATCGCAAAAGGCTGCAGGGGGTTGTAGACTCAGCCAGCTCCATCACGGGCACAACCCTCCCCACCACTGAGGACATCTTCAAGAGGCGATGCCTCAAGAAGGCGACATCCATCATTAAGGACTCTCACCATCCGGGTCATGCCCTCTTCGTGTTACTACCGTTGGGGAGGAGGAGCCTGAAGACCCACATGGACACAGCATTTTCCCCTCTGCCATCAGATTTCTGAATGGTCCATGAACCCATGAACACTGCCTCATTATTCCTTTTTTGACTCTATTTATTTATTTTTGTAATTTACAATGATTTTAGGTCTTTGCCCTGTACTGCTGCCACAAAACAATGAATTTCACACCATCTAAGTCAGTGATGTGAACATAGAACATTACAGCGCAGTACAGGCCCTTCGGCCCACAATGTTGTGCCAACATTTTATCCTGCTCTAAGATCTATCTAACCCTTCCCTCCCACATCGCCCCCCCCCAATTTTCTATCATTCATGTGTCAATCTAAGAGTCTCTTAAAGGTCCCTAATGTGTCTACCCCCACAACCTCTGCAGGCAGTGCGTTCTGCTATCTGAGGTATCAGATACCTGATACCTCTGATTCTAATTCTGATACTTATCTCTCAAGCAATAATTAAGAAATATAGATTATGAATCAAATACTGATTTCAATCAAAGCAACATGTTTGATCAGTACCCTATTCACCGTCGTAAACTTTCGCTCCCTCCACCAGTGACTGCGAATCTGAAGTCATGTGTCGGTTGGACGGGGTACGAAACATACCAAGTTTATGGTTGCGGTTATTGATACCAAGTCTTCATTCCAATTTATTTAACTAGATTCGCCAGCTGGTGTGGTGGGATCTGCACTTTTGTCTCTGGATCATTTGACCAAGCTGGATTAGTAGTCCAGTAATGTACCTTACAGCTCCCACGGGCAAATCAGTAGCTACTAGGATTACAAAGTTGTATCTCAACTTTCAACTTAACATATTTTGCACAGGAGAAAAAATTTTTCAAGGGAAGAGAAAGAGAAAGGAAAAGCAGAGGTGTTTCTTTCTGATTCTTACACTTTTTGAAGTTGTTAAGAATCCCACTTAATTAAAGCAGTAAAGTTGGAGGAATTGCTATTTCAGTTACAAAGTCAGCACAGAATAATCTAAAACAGCATCAAGTGATTGTCAGCTGCCCAGCTGGTAACGTGGAAAGGTAACATCTGGTTTGCTTTTTTTTTGTTTAATACTTTCCTTCACCTTGCTCCCAGTACCTCAGGGCTGGGAAAACTTCTGCAAGATAAACTCCCCTTACCACCTGCAGCACTTATGCCACCAGGGCCAGTAAAACTTTTACAAGATTTCTTTTTCACATCATCTTCAAAGACCTGGGGGGAGGAGCAGAGGGGGGAACAAGAAACACGGAATCCCATGCAAACAAGACATGTGTGCGAGTGTGACTGGGACTGTGTTCTGTGTAGTGTGAGAGAGAATAAGAGAGTGTGAGAACCACGCTCTTCAAGAAACTGAAAGGGGGAGACTGATGAATCAAAGTTCATGAACACTAACATCAGTCGTCGAGGAGTCAATAATGAGCCATGTTCCTTACAAAAAAACAAAGGTCTTCGAACAACCTGACCCCTCTACACAACACCATCTCCCAACAATAAGATCAAGACCTATATCTCAGGAGCCACCTCTCAGTGAAGGCAGACATCAGTGATGAAATACACCACTGACTTCAGAACACCAGCACAACCTTTGACTGTCCGCGGCAAACAATGTTTGAAGATCAAGGTCTCAGATCTGACACAAAACTCATAGTCTATGGACAGTGCTGATTCCTACCTTCCTGTGTATTTCTGAGAATTGGGCCAAAACACTTCTGAGGTATCACCAACACTGTATCCACAAAATCCTCCAAATTCACAGGCTGCATAAGTGGTTTTACATTAGCATCCTCTCCCAGGCCAACATCTCCAGCACCAATGCTCAAATGCCACTCAGTTATGGCGTAACACAGCATGGAAACAGGCCCTTCAGCCCAACCCGTCCGTGCTGACCATGGTGCCCACCAAGTTTTATAAGATAAGATTTCTTTATTAGTCACAGGTACATCGAAACACAGTGAAATGCATCTTTGTGCAGACTGTTCTGGGGGCAGCCCACAAGTGTCACTGTGCTTCCAGCGCCAACATAGCAAGCCCACAACTTCCTAATCTGTACATCTTTGGAATGTGGGAGGAAACCGGAGCACCCAGGGGAAACCCACGCAGTCACGGGGAGAACGTACAAACTCCTTACAGACAGCAGGCGGAATTGAACCCGGGTCGCTGGCTCTGTAATAGTGTTACACTAACCGCTACATGACCGTGCCTACAAAATTGCCCGTGTTTGGCCCACTTCCCTCTAAACCCCTCCTAACCATGTACTTATCCAAATGTCTTTTAAATGTTGTTATTTACCTTCCTCAACCACTTCCTCTGGCAGCTCGTTCCATAGAACCACCACCCTCCACTTGAAAAATTGCCCCTCAGGTCCCTTTTAAATCTTTTACCTTTCACCTTAAACCCAGTTTTTAGTTCCCTTTCCCTGGGAGAAAGACTGTGTGCATTCACCATATCGATACCCCTCATGATTTTATACACCCCTATAAGGTCACCCCTCAGTCTCCTACATTCCAAAGAATAAAGTCCAAGCCTGCCCAACCTCTCCCTGGAACTCAGGCCCTCGAGTCCTGACAACATCCTCGTAAATCCTCTCTGCACTCTTTCCAGTTTAGTCACATCCTTCCTATAACAGGGCGACTAACACTGTATGCAATGCTCCAAATGCAGTCTCTACCAATGTCTTGTACAGCTGTAACATAATATCCTAACTCCTTTACTGAGCACCCAGACTGATGCAGGCCAGCATGCCAAACGCCTTCTTCACTGTTCGCTCCAACAGACAGACCACGTAGTTCACATGATTGATGCCAGACTCTTGACGCAGACATCCTCTTGTGAGTTGTGTCACAGTAAAAGATTACCAACTGGACACTGGAGATTATTGAAGAATGTTTTCAAAGCCTCACTCAAAAAATACCATGTCCCCACTGACATGAGAATCCTTGCTGCGCAGGTGTTCAGCAGGAGACTTCAGAATCGTACTGAGAATCTGAAGCCCATTAGCTTGGAGAACACAAAAGTCCAGCAGAAACTGCAGAAGTAGCTGAACACGGGCCATGCCATCTCCTCGCAGCTACCATTGGGCAGGAGGTACAGAAGCCTGAAGTCCCACACCACCAGGTTCAAGAACAGCTACTTCCCTTCAACTATTCAGTCCTTGAACCAACCAGTAAAACCCTAATCACTACCTCAGTAGAGCAACACTACAACCAGTTTAATCACTTTGCACTACGTTTTTATTTGTTTTTTTGTTCCAATTGTGTTCTTTCTTGTAAAAATTGTGTATAATTTATGTCTAATTTATGCTGCTTATCTGATGCTCTGTGCCTGTGATGCTGCTGCAAGTAAGTTTTTCATTGCACCTGTGCATACATGTACTTGTGCATTTGACAATAAGCTCGACTTTGACCTCCCAACCCACCACCACCTGCCCCATCAATCACCGCCTGTCCCACCTTTGGCAGAGTCTGTGAGGAAAGCTGCTACCACAGAAACCATGGAACTGGAGTGGAAGAAAGTCACCCCCAATCCCAAGGAGATGACAAAATCGTTCCATAATTCCGTGATTTCCACCTAGATTAGGAGAGATAAGTACGAGAGGACATGGCTTCAGGGTGAAAGGGGAAAGGTTTAGGGGGAACATTAGGGGGAACTTCTTCACTCAGAGAGTGGTGGGAGTGTGGAACGAGCTGCCATCTGATATGGTAAATGCAGGCTCACTCTTAAGTTTTAAGAATAAATTGGATAGATACATGGATGGGAGAGGTCTGGAGGGTTATGGACTGGGTGCAGGTCAATGGGACTAGCGGAATAAAGTTTCGGCACAGACTAGAAGGGCCGAATGGCCTGTTTTCTGTGCTGTAGTGTTCCATGGTACTATGGTTCTACGGAGTGGTTGAAAAATTCAATCAATCATGGAGAGAAGCCCGGCATGGATTCCTCAGCAAGCAATTGTGCCTGACTGAGCATTAAGTCAGGGACAGGGACTATCAATGGGTCTTACTTATTTGGATTTTCAGAAGGCATTTGTCCGTAGTAAGGGACTGTTAGCTAAAGCCGATAGATTGAATGCAAATTATTAAGCAGGCTCAGAAATGGGAATGGGAATTGGGCAAGAACTCCAACTGGTGGGATGAAGATGAACCATTGGGGCCCACAGGGATCTGTGGTTTGGCTGCATCAACTCACAATGAACATAGAACACTACAGCACAGCACAGGCCTTTCGGTGCACAACGTTGTGCCAACATTTTATCCTGCTCTAAGATCTATCTAACTCTTCCCTCCCACAAAGCCCTCCATTTCTCTATCATTCATGTGTCTATCTAAGAGTCTCTTAAATGTCCCTAATGTATCGGGCCCCACAACCTCTGCCGGCAGTGCGTTCCACGCACCCACCACTCTCTGTGTAAAAAACTTACCCCTGACATCCCCCTTATACCTTCCTCCAATCACCTTAAAATTATGTCCCCTCATGTTAGCCATTGTTGCCCTGGGAAAAAGTCTCTGACTGTCCACTCGATCTATGCCTCTTATCATCTTGTACACCTCTATCAAGTCACCTCTCATCCTCCTTCTCTCCAAAGAGAAAAGCCTGAGCTCACTCAACCTATCCTCATAAGTCATGCACTCCGATCCAGGCAGCATCCTGAAAAAAACAACAAGATGCTGGAGGACCTCAGTAGGTCAGGCAGCATCCATGCAGAAAAGCAAACGGTCAACATTTTGGGTCAGGATGCTTCTCACCACGTTTCTTTAACAATCTCACAAGTGTGAGGCCATCGAAGATCGAAAAGGAATAAAACTGAGCATTTCCTAAAGGGTGTAAAGCGACCTGTGGTGGAGGTCCAGAGAAATTTTGATGTCATTAAGATATGATTCAGATGTCGATATTGATACAGAAAGCAGTCAAGAAGTCAGATGAGATGCTGACATTTATGCCTGGAGAACTGGAGTGGAGTTAAGTGGGACGGCAAGAGACAGCAGATGCTGGAATCTGGAGCAACACACAATCTGCTGGAGGAACTCAGCAGGTCGAGCAGCATCTGTGGGAGGAAAGATGCAGGGTTCCAACCTAAAACATCAACAATTCCTTTCGCAACACAGATGCTGCTTGACCTGCTGAGTTCCTCCAGCAGATTGTTGGTTGCTTGGAGTGAAGTTTAGCTGCAGCTATGCAAAACTTTAAGCCACGTGTGGAGTTTGAGAACAGTTTGGAGGACCAAACCTTAGGGGGGTAAGTTGGTGTTGGAGGGAGCGCTTTGTAGATTTACTGGGTTGATACCTGGACTCTAAGGGTTAATTTACAAAAAGAGACTACATTAAAAAAATCATTTTGCCTCAAATTTAAACTATTTGATTAAAGATATTAAGAGAATGATAGGATAAATAGAAAAAACTGTTTCCGCTGGTCGAAGAGTCTAGGACTAGGGGGCATAATATCGAAATTAGGACCAGGCTTTGCAGGAGTGCATACAAAAAACCTTCTACATACAGTGGGTAGTAGAAATTTGCAGCTCCCTCCACAAATTACAGTTCATGCTGGCTCAATTGATAGATTTTGGGAAAACAAAGTTACTTAGGGATGCAGAAAAGAGGCAGGAATATGAGGTTTGGTTACACATCAGCCACGTTGACAACAAACAGCAGAAAAGGCTCGAAAGGCTAATTGGTCTCCCCTCTCTCTATATTCTTTATCTGGCATTTATTCAGTATTCATCAAGCCAAGGAAGTTGAAGATGAAGAATACTTAGCTCTGAGTCAGCACCTAACAAAAAAGCCAGGCAGGATGCAGAGGATAAAGTAATGGGTGTGGAAGCCATAGAAAGGGTGCAGAAGAGATTTACAAGGATGTTGCCTGGATTGGGGAGCATGCCTTATGAGAACAGTTTGAGTGAACTCGGCCTTTTCTCCTTGGAGCGATGGTGGATGAGGGGGGACCTGATAGAGGTGCAGAAGATGATGAGAGGCATTGATCGTGTGGATAGTCAAGAGGCTTTTTCCCAGGGCTGAAATGGTTGCCACAAGAGGACACAGGTTTAAGGTGCTGGGGAGTTGGTACTGAGGAGATGTCAGGGGTAAGTTTTTTACTCAGAGAGTGGTGAGTGCGTGGAATGGGCTGCCGGCAACGGTGGAGGAGGCGGATACGATAGGGTCTTTTAAGAGACTTTTGTATAGGTACATGGAGCTTAGAAAAATAGAGGGCTATGGGTAAGACTAGTAATTTCTAAGGTAGGGACATGTTCGACACAACTTTGTGGGCCGAAGGGCCTGTATGTGCTGTAGGTTTTCTATGTTCTATGTTCTATGGGTACCAGGAATTGAGTATTTCAGTTCCATGCAAAGACCCAAGAAATTGGGAGAAGGCAGAAGAGGCACTCAGATAGGCTTGTCATAGGAGAGGTTCAACAACTGCAGGCATGGGGGATCCACAGTGATACTTGCATCCGAACATTCCCAAAGATGATCGCAACCAGTTTTGAAGCCCAGTCACTGTTGCTTTGTCAAGTAACAAAGCAGCCAGTTTGTGCACAAAGAAATACATTGAAAATGGTGAGTGCTGGATATACTCAGCAGGTCAGGCAGCATCTGTGAAGGGAGAAACACTCCAGTTGTCTATTTCAGGCTCTGTTTCTCGCCGAGCACACTGAGAACTTCCAGCTTTCTCTGATTTTATTTCAGTTTCTTGCATTTGTAATGAAACAAGTGATCTGTTACTTCATTCAGTTGTGTGGCTGTGCTTTAAAAGGTGGAAGCACCTCGCTTTTTCAGGAGTGTTCGCTCAGTTTAGAACTGGAACTCAAATGTAAAAGCTGAACTTGTGCACGGGGTATTGTGTGCAGTTTTGGTCACCCTGTTATAGGAAAAATGTTATTAAACTAGAAAGAGCGTATAAAAGATTTACCAGGATATTGCCTGGAATTGGGGCCCTGAATTACAAGGAGAGGTTGCATAGTCTAGGACTTTATTCCCTGGGACATAGGATATTGAGAGGTGACCTGATAGAGGTATAGAAGATCATGAGGGGCATAGACAGGGTGAAAGCACATCATATTTTTCCCAGGGAGGGGGTGCTAAAGACAAGAGGGCATCGGTTTAAGATCAGAGGTGATAGATTTAAAAGGGACATCAGGGGCAGCTTCTTCACACAAAGGGTGGTGCGTATTTGGAATGAGCTGCCAGAAATAGTGGTTGAGGCGGGCACATTAGCAACATTCAAAAGTCATCTAGATAAGTCCATGGATAGGAGAGGTTTAGAGGGCTCTGGACCAAACATGGGCAGATGGGACTAGCTCGCTGGGCAACACAGTCAGCATGGATGAGTTGGGCCGAAGGGCCTGTTTCCGTGCTGTATGACTCTAAAAATGCTAACGTATCAGTAAAGATTGTGATGGGAAAAATGTGGGTTTCAGGATAGAGACTTTGCTTGGATCTCAGTGCAAAAGCCTGGTGTGACACTAATATTTAGGTCGGGAAATGTAAAAGTAAAAGTCTTTGCAGTTCTCTGTCCCTACACTATGGATGCTCGGTTGTTGAATACATCCAAGATTGAGAATGACTGATCCATAATGTTTCCAAAACTCTGGTGTGGTGGTGGTGTTTGGGGGAGGGGGGTAGAATGGAGGAAGTACAGGATCCATGAAATCTTATTAAATGGTGGAGCATGCTTTAAATTACCATATGGCCTACTTCTGCTCTTGCTTTTCATGTTCTTAGGTTCCTGCCTGCTGCAGATTCAACAGCCCCTCTGCATGTAACATAAAATGGAACAAGCAATAGGACACGCTAATTTTGGGAGGTGTTATTGGCATTTACACGAACTTATTACAGCTCGATCCCTTTCACTGATGCAATTTATCCACAATGTGTTTCCACAGTTACAAAGCACTGGGGAGGGAGGGAGAGCTTAAGGACTCAATCTGCATATATTGGCTGGATTGCAAGAAATTCCTCTGGGCCACAGTTGAGTGATTGGTTTATGATCAAACTTAGAACCTCAGAACTTTTTTGTTAAGTAACTTAAATAAAAGGGAAAGAAGCAAAACAAATCCCAGGTACAGAATCTAATTTCTCCATTATTTTAATTTGATTGAGAGAAACTTCTTCAAAATCCCTAGATGATACCGACCCACATGCCAGGAGGCACGCTAGCTTTCTGTCAAATACTGTGGACTTCTATACCCCGTTGAAACCTGGCCACGAACTCAGTCTTTCACTGAGAGAGATTTGGGCCTTTCAGAAGCAAAACTAAATTGAGGTTTCACCTTCTTGCTTCAAAGAGCCACCAAAAAATTCAAGCAACTGCAGCATGTGCATCTAAGACCCCAGCCAACATTCATCTCTCAGACAAAGCACCAAAAGATGGTCATTTACTTCTTGCTCCTTGTGGGATCTTGCACCTTGAAAACTGGCTGTTTTGTCTGCCAATGTTACAAGACAACTTCTGGCTGAGAGTTACTTTGGGATATCCTCAGCATGACATCAGTGCAGATGAATTACATTCTCCCAAAACAAAGCTCAATAATGCTTTCTCTTCCAACACCTCCACCATTGGCAGTTCTGTGATCGCAGTACCAGAAGAGCTGACATGCCCTATGAAGCTTTTGATTATTTCAAACTCCACTGATCCCAGTAACCTTTATCGTTAACCTGAAACCAGATATTCACACATTTCCCTTTGTGAAAGGAGTTTAACACAGCTCAGGTGTTTCTGAGAGAGCCACTTCCAGATGTCAACTGTCCAACAACCAAATTAAACCCTTCTCAGCTCTGGTAGCATTGATCCAAAGCAGGTTGCTGCCATGTAGTGTTTCAAGAAGGAAGGCCAACCGCCACTTTCTTTGAGAAACCAGAAATGTCAGTAAATTCAGCCCACAATCTGAGTACAATGCAAAGTGAGAAACAAACTGCTGGAGGAACTCAGCGGGTCATGCAGCATCTGCAGAGGCAAGAGGGATGGACAACATTTCGGGTTCACACCATGAATCAAGACCTGAGTGCAGTCTTGAGCTGAACGGTTGACCATCCCTCTGCCTCCACAGATGCTGCCTGACCCGCTGAGTCCCTCAAATAGTTCGTTTTTTGCTCCAGATCCCGGCATCTGCAGTTTCCTGCGTACGTATTCTAACATGTAACACCGGCGATAGTTAGAACACTCCTACCAACTGAATCCAAAAGGATTAAAACTTCCAGTGGATGCCCATTCAGCCCATCTAGTCCATCCTCACCCAGCTGACTAAAAGGTTTCACCAAAATATTTTGGAGGATGATGAATTACCTCTTCTTCATCTTCCTCATCTTCAACATCTAGGATCCCAGAATCTTGTTCTGACATTGGGCTGGTATTGTCTACCTCCGCATCAAAGCCAGTGCCACCATCTTTCTTCAGTTTCTTCCCAGCTCCCATCTTGTGTTGCTGAGACACTACGTTGTCCAGGCTCCTCTGCTGATGTGCCTGGGAGAGAAATAATTAAGATCAAGTTTATCATAGTTCATTAAGATCAGGTAATGATTCTATTGTTACCGCTTCGACCTCTACCAGCCCCCTTAACACCGCACTTTGCCCAATTGTCATTTACTCTTTCCTGCCTACTGCTACGACAGACCTACTCTTATATGCCTTCCATTGCCTTCCCACCCACAGCTAGCAAATTTCTCCTGCATCTTAAAACTTTTGCTCCAAACTATTTACATAGAACAGTGCAGCGCAGGGGTGGTGGCATGACAACAACCTTTCCCTCAATGTCAGCAAAACAAAAGAGCTGGTCATTGACTTCAGGAAAGGGGGCGGTGTACATGAACCTTTCTACGTCAATGGTGCTGAGGTCGAGAGGGTTGAGAGCTTCAAGTTCCGAGGAGTGAACATCACCAGCAGCCTGTCCTGGTCCAACCACAAGGAAGCTCACCAGTGCCTCTATTTCCTCAGGAGGCTAAAGAAATTTGGCATGTCCTATTTGACACTCACCAATTTTTATCAATGCACCACAGAAAGCATCCTATCTGGATGCATCACGGCTTGGTATGGCAACTGCTCTGCCCAGGACCACAAGAACCTGCAGAGAGTTGTGGACACAGCTCAGCACATCACGGAAACCAGCCTACCCTCCATGGACTCTGTCTATACCTCTCACTGCCTTGGTGAAGCAGCCAGCATAATCACACCCACCCGAGTCATTCTGTCTTCTCCCCTCTCCCATCGGGCAGAAGATACAGGATCCTGAGGGCACATACAACCAGGCTCAAGGACAGCTTCTATCCCACAATGATAAGACTACTGAACTGTTCCCTTATATGATGAGATGGACTCTTGACCTCACAATCTACCTTGTTTGACCTTGCACTTTATTGTCTACCTGCAATACACTTCCCTGTAGCTGTAACACTTTACTCTGTATTCTGTTATTGTTTTTACCCTGTACTACCTCAATGCACTGTGTAATGAATTGACCCGTACGAACAGTATGTAAGACAAGTTTTTCACTGTACCTCGGTACAAGTGACAATAGTAAACCACTACCAATACCTTTGGCCCACGACGTCTGTGCTGACAAAACTAAACTAATCCCATCTGCCTGCACATGATCCATATTCCACCATTCCCTTCATGTTCATGAGTCTATCTAAATGCCTCTTAAATGCCATTATCGTGTCTGCTTTCACCATCAGCCCTGGCAGCACGTTCCAATCTCTGTGTAAAAAACACCTGCTCCACACATCTCCCTTAAACTTTCCTCCTCTTACTTTAAAGCCATGCCCTTTAGTATTTGACATTTCTACCCTGGGAAAGAGACTCTGACCGTCCACTCTATCTATGCCACTCATAATTTTATAAACTTCTGTCAGGTCTCAACTCAGACTCTGATGCTCCAGAGAAAACAACTTTGTCCAACCTCTCCTTATGGTTAATACTCTCTAATCCAGGCAGCATCCAGGTGAACCTCTTCTGCACCCTCTCCAAAGCCTCCACATCCTTCCTGTGATGGGGTGACCAGAACTGCACACAAAGTGCAGTCTAACCAAAGCTTTATACAGCTGCAACATAACTCCCTGACTCTTATATTCAATATCTGATTAAAACTGGTCAAATATTAATCAGCAGTACCGAGCATGCCCTGCATGAAGGTACATATCAATCTCAAACATCAGAGTCAAGTTCAGCTCAAGTATTTAAAAAAAATCTAAACTTGGCTTTCAAATCCTCAGTTTATTCTAATGTTTAACAGCCAATGAAATGCTTAAGAAGCATAGTCACTGGTGTAATAGTAGAACTACAGCAGCCATTTTACACTTAGCAAGATCATAGAGTCATACAGCACGGAAACAGGCCCTTCAGCCCAACTCATCCATGCCAACCAAGATGCCCAACTCAAGATGCCCTAGTTCTTGATTCCCCAACAATGGAGAAAAAGGCTGTGTGCATGCACCTTTATCTATGCCCCTGAAGTACTCAGAATGTCATCTGGATTTTATGCTTGGGATTCCAGGGTGGGATGTGATTCTGCAACCACTAACATGTACCACGAACTAAGTCAACAATTTGGCTGAGGGAATCAAATTTCATATTTCCAAGTTTGCTGATGATATAAAACGAAGTATATTTGTGAGTAAGGAGAAGGGTCCAGAGAACCTTCAAAGAGATACAGACAAGCTGAGTAAGTGGGACACAACGTGGCATATGCAATATCAATTCAATAGGGAAGGTGCACCCACGTCTTTACTTTCTTAGGAGGTTAAGGAGGTTCGGCTTGTCACCAAACGCTCAAACAAACTTCCACAGATGTACTGTTGAAAGTATCCTGACTGGTTGCATCACGGTCTGGTACGGCAATTCAAGTGCACAGGAACGTAAGAAGCTGCAGAAAGTAGTGGACTGTGCCCAATACATCACGAGCACATCCCTCCCCACCATCAGTAGTATCTACAGGAGGCGCTGCCTCAAGAAGGCAATATCCATCATCGAAGATCCCCACCATCCGGGCCATGACATCTTTTCACAGCTACCATCGGGCAGGAGGTACAGAAGCCTGAAGTCCCACACCACCAGATTCAGGAACAGCTACTTCCCTTCAACCATTCAGTTCTTGAACCAACCAGCAAAACCCATTACTGCCACAGTTTAGCAAAACTGTGACCATTTTGCACTAAAATTGACTTTTTTTTGTTCTAATTGTGTTTTTTTCTTGTAAAAATTGTGTATAATTTATGTTTAATTTATCTTGTTCTGGTAAATTCTGCTTAAGTGCCTGTGATGCTGCAAGGAAGTTTCTCATTGCACCTGTGCACACATGTACTTGTGCATGTGACAATAAACTCGACTTTGACTTTGATCCTGTGGTGAAATGAGAAGTCATCCAATTAGGTGCACGGAACAGAAATTTGGAGTATTTTTTAAATGGATAATGTTGATGTTCAAAGCGATGTATCTACCTTTGAAAGCCAACATGCCAGTGCAGCGAGCAGCTGGGAAGGCAAACGGTATGTTGGTCTCTACTGTGGGAGAACTTGCATACAGGCTTACTGCAATTACAGTGCCTGGTGCGACTGCACCCAGAATACTGTGCACAGTTTTGGTCTCCCTACTGAAAATGATATATCCACCATACATAGAAATTGTTCCAGGGCTTGATCGGCTGGATGTAGGGTGGATGTTTCCCCTGGCTGAGGAGTGTGGAGCCAGGGGTCACAGTCTCAGTACAAGGACCAGTTAGATTGAGACGAGAAGAAATTTCTTTTCGTGCACTGGATAATGAACCTGTGGAATTCCCTGCCTCAGAGTGTTGTGCAGGCTCAGTCGTTGAGTTCATTCCAAACAGAGATCAACAAATTTCTGGCTATCAGGAGATATTGGGGATAGGGCAGGAAATATTGTGGAGAGAGAAAATCAGCAAAGAGGCATAGAAGGCTGTGGACCAAGTTGTAGTCAATAGGCTTAGTACAGATTGGTATTTATGGTCAGTATAGACATGGTGGGCTGAAAAGCCTGCTTCTGTGCTCTTTGACTCTAACGTGATGAATGGCGGATCCCACTCCTGCTCCTAATTCTTATGTTCTGATCGAATCTCAGTGTGGCACCTTGAACAAAGCAAAGTGTTCCAAAGTGCTTCATGGTATTGCAGGGGACCAACAGCCCTGGTCAAAGGGGTAGGTTTATGGAGCATGCAGGGAGGGCATAGAGTCACAGAGTCATAGGGTTACATAGCACAGAAACAGGCCCTTCGGCCCAACTCATCCATGCCGACCAAGTTGCCTGAGTTAGTCCCATTTGCCTGCATTTGGTCCACATCCCTCAAAACCTTTCCTATATGTTTTCCCATTATTGAGCGACTTTTTCCCATTATTGAGCGATCCAGTATCAGAGGGCATGCATTTAAGCTGAGAGGGGGTAGGTCCAGAACAGATGTGAGGGGTACGTTTTTTACAGAGAGTGATGGATGCCTGGAATGCTTTGCCTGATAGGGTGGTGGAGGCAAATTCATTGGGGGCTTTTAAGAGGGGCTTGGATGGGCACATGAATGAGAGGAAAATCGAGGGATCTGGGCATTCTGTAGGTAGGAGGGATTAGCTACGCCAGCACAACATTGTGGGCCAAAGGGCCTGTTCTGTGCTGTACTGTTCTATGTTCTATGTTCTATGTTCTATCCATGTACCTGCCTAAATGTCTTTTAATTGTCGTAATTGTACCCGCCTCTACCACTTCCTCTGGCAGCTGGTTCCATATACCCACCATCCTCTGCGTGAAGAAGCTGTCCCTCAGGTCTCTTTCCCCTCTCACCTTAAACCTATGCCCCCTAGTTTTGGACTCCCCTAGCCTGGGGAAAAGACTTTGGCTGTTCACCTTACCTATGCCCCTCATGATTTTATAAACCACTATAAGGTCACCCCTCAGCCTCCTTCGCTGCAGGGAAAACAGTCCCAGCCTGTCCAACCTCTCCTTATAACGCAAGCCCCCAAGTCCAAGTAGCATCCTTGTATATCTTTTTTGCACCATGCCCAGCTTCATGATATCCTTCATATAGCAGGGCGACCAGAACTGCAAGCAGTACCGGAACAGCATGGGAAGGAGATAGAGAGCCAAGTGACATGGTGACATGACAACAACCTTTCCCTCAATGTCAGCAAAAGAGCTGGTCATTGACTTCAGGAAGGGGGGGGCGGCCCACACACTCCTGTCAACATCAACGGTGCTGAGGTCAAGAGGGTTGAGAGCTTCAAGTTCCGAGGAGAGAACATCACCAATAGCCTGTCCTGATCCAATCATGTAGACGCCACGGTCAAGAAAGCTCACTAGCGCCTCTACTTCCTCAGGAGGCTTAAGAAATTTGGCATGTCCCCTTTGACCCTCACCAATTTTTATCATTGGTAAAATTGGTATGACAACTGCTGTGCCATGACTGCAAGAAACTGCAGAGAGTTGTGGACACAGCCCAGCACATCACGGAAACAAGCCTCCCTTCCATGGACTCTGTCTACATTTCTCGCTGCCTCAGTAAAACAGTCAGCATAATCAAAGACCTCACCCGCCCCAGACATTCTCTCTTCTCCCCCCTCCCATCGGGCAGAAGATACAAAACCTGAAAGCACGTACCACCAGGCTCAAGGACAGCTTCTATCCCACTGTTACAAGACTATTGAACAGTCCCCCGGTACGATGAGATGGAGTCTTGGCCTCACAGTCTACCTCGTTGTGACCTTGCACCTTATTGCCTGCCTGCACTGCACTTCCTCTGTAACTGTAACACTTTATTCTGCATTCTGTTATTGTTTTCCCTTGTACTCCCTCAATGCACTATGTAATGAATTGATCTGTATGAACAATATACAAGACAAATTTTTCACTGTACCTCGGTACCTGTGACAATAATAAACCAATTCCAGTTCAAGTGCAGAGCTTCTGGAGCTTGACAGCAGTTGGTGGCACTACCACAATATAGTGAGGCAATTTAAAGTCAGCAATGATCGAAAAGCCAGAATTAGTGCACAGATCTCCAGAGGTTATCAATCTGGAGGAGATTACGGAGCTACAGATGGGCGAGATCAAAAGGGATCTGAAAAACTGAGATAACAATTTTAAAATCAAGGCATTGCTTAGACTGATTACCAGTGTGCGTCATCAAGCACTTGGGGTAAGTCTGTGCACAAGCAGCAGAGATTTAGATCATATCATCGAAATAGATATATTTAAAACACATACAGTTTAATGTCCTCCTTTATTTGAGGTAAAGGTTGGAAGTAGTGGTGGGGTGACACAGTTTCCTAGAATTTAGAACAGGGATTAACAACACTATTAGCAGGCAGTCACCAGGAGCATGTAGTCACAGACTCAGACAGCATTGAAACAGGCCCTTCCGCCCAACTCGTCCATGCCGACTGTTGCCCAGCAAGCTAGTCCAATCTGCCTGTGTTTGACCCATAGCCCTTTAAACCTCTCCTATCCATGTATCTATCCAGATGGCTTTTAAATGTTGCAAATGCTCCCCCATCAGCCACTATTCCTGGCAGCTCATTCGAAATACGCACCACCCTTTGCGTGAAGAAGCTGCCCCTCATGTCCCTTTTAAACCCTTCGCCTCTGATCTTAAACCTATGCCCTCTTGTTTTTAGCACCCCCTCCCTGGGAAAACGACGATGTGCTTTCACCCTGTCTATGCCCCTCATGATCTTATATACCCCTATCAGGTCACCCATCAATCTCCAACCATCCAGGACATAAAGTCCTAGTCCATGCAACCTCTCCAAGTAGGGAGGGGACAGAGTTATGGAGTCATACAGCACAGAAACAGCTCCACATCCACTGGAGTATTGAAGGAGTGACCAGAGTGTGAATGGAAGAGGGGTAGAGGGAGGAAATCCCTTGCAAAGATTAAGGAATCTGTAGTTCATGCAGTAATGTCACACTGAAATAAAAGATTAGCCACAATCTTATCAGAGATTTTAGGATTTCTTTATTAGTCACATGTACATCGAAACACACAGTGAAATGCATCTTTTGCGTAGAGTGTTCTGGGGGCAGCCGGCAAGTGTCGCCACACTTCCGGCGCCAACATAGCATGCCCACAACTTCCTAACCCGTACGTCTTTGGAATGTGGGAGGAAACCGGAGCACCCAGAGGACAGATTTGAACCCAGGTCACTGGCACTGTGAAGCATTACGCTAACCGCCACGCTACTGTGGCTGCCCTAATACATTACCACGTGGCCCACGATGTTATGCTGACATTTTATCCTCCTCTAATATTATCTAACCCTTCCCTCCCACATAGCCCTGCATTTCTCTATCATTCATGTGGCTATCTAAGAGTATCTTAAATAGGGGTATATCAAATAGCAAAGCAAGCAATGAAGAGCCCACTGGCCAACTCCTGCTTCTATTTCTTATGATCTTAGTTCAATCTATTTGTAATTGGTTTATTATTGTCACATGTACCGAGATACAGTGAAAAACATACATCCAAACAGATCATGCCTTACATAAGTATGTTGAGGGAGTAAAAAGTAAAACAGAATGCAAAAAATAGTGCGGCAGTTACAGAGAAAGTGCAATGCAGGCTGACAGTGCAAGGGCCATGATGAAGTAGATTAAGCGATCAAGAGTTCATCTTTTAGCGTATGAAAGGTCCATTCAAGAGTCTGATAACAGCAGGATAGAAGCTGTCCTTGAGCCTGACCCTTTGACTTCCGTCAAAACGGAAGTGGTACCTTAGCAATATGTCAGTATTTGCAGGGATCGTCAGGGCATATCCATATTTGCAGGGGGATCCCTGGAATAGAACATTGAACATAGAACAGCACAGTGCAGGCCCTTCGGCCCATGATGTTGTGCTGACATTTTATCCTGCTCTAATACCTATCTAACCCTTCCCTCCCACATAGCTCCCCATTTTTTTTATCATTCATGTGGCTAAGAGTCTCTTAAATGTCCCAAACATATCTGCCCCCACCACCTCTGCCGGCAGTGCACTCCACTGTCTGTGTAAAAAACTTACCCCTGACATCCCCCTTATACCTTCCTCCAATCACCTTAAAATTATGTCCCCTCGTGTTAGCCATTGTCACCCTGGGAAAAAGTCTCTGACTGTCCACTCAAGCTATGCCTCTTATCATCTTGTGCACCTCTATCAAGTCACCTCTCATCCTCCTTCTCTCCAAAGAGAAAAGCCCGAGCTCGCTCAACCTATCCTCATAAGACATGCTCCCCAATACAGGCAGCATCCTGGTCAATCTCCTCTGTGCCCTCTCTAAAGCTTCCAAACCCTTCCTATAATGAGGCAACCAGAACTGAACACAATTCTCCAAGTGTGGTCTAACCAGAATGTTTTACTTTCCAGTGGTATCTCTGGCGAGCATTTACTTCCACTGACAAATGGACATCAACCTGAAACATGGACTGTTCTTCTCTCCACAGATGCTGCCTAACTTGCTGAGTATTTATTTCTTGCTGAGCTTAACTTTCACTGTGTACGTCCTGGGAGTGTTTCGATATTTGCTGTTCTCTGTCTCCCTCTTTCACCTTCAACACATAAACAGTGGGTTCACACATACACAGGAAGAGAACACCGGAGTCTGAGGCACACAAATACGGGAAGGACACAAGGGTTTGTTTGAGTTAACAAGGGTCTGTGCCAGAGTGCAGGGATTCAGATTTTGAAATAAAAAGTTTAAAGTACCCAAAACAGTTATGAAAGAGAATTCATAACAATACTCTACACAACACTTCCACAAAAACAATGGCAGCAAGCCAGGCTACCCTTCCAGAAACTACAATGACCTCTTGTCCCTCAATCAGACAAGTGCAGAAATATCTGTGAGAAGTGCAAAGTCAACATGTTAACATTGTTTTTCCCTTTCTCCTGAACTGAAATGCAAACCACAAGAATGATAAGAGCTGTACGATTTGTCTGCCCCTGCTACTGTTATCTTCCATGCTCACTTCCCCATAGATCAGATATAACAACAAAACTCTCTGTAAATGGACAGGGACGTGACAGATTGACTTGCCCTTTGTTTGACTCCACCACCACGGTCAGAAGTCCATGAACTGGGCTGAGGTAATGCAGGCTTGAACGAAATAAGTCTATTTCGTGCCAATGAAAGCAATATACAAACACGAGTTTGATAAAGGATTCTAACAACAACCTGAAAGATTATAGTGATACATTTTTTTTTAAATCCTAGAACTGGGCAAAGAAACTGCTTTATAAATATCAAGTAAATAGAAAACAAACAAGATCTTAGTGCATCCAGCCAAAGGAGATGTCTCAGGAGAAATAGTTAGCTTGTTTAAATCACTAGCCCAGCCCCCTACCATGTCTGGACACCACACAACCAGCAGATGTGCTGGATTAAAAGAGGGTAGATTCATAAAATAATAGAGCACAGAATCTCAAGGCCCGAGCCAACTCTTTGAGAGAGTTATCCAATTAGACCCTCTCCCCGATCCTTCCCCACGGCCCTGCATTTTCCTTTCCCCCCTCCAAGAACTCGGTCAAATCCTTTCTGAAAATTATTACAGAATCCCCTCCCTTTCAGACAGCAGAAGAAAGGATTCTCTTTCCCTCTTGCTTCTGGTCATTTAGCTGGTTCAGAGGTCCTCCAGTGGATGCCAACATTACGGTTCTGGAGATATCGGGAGAGGAAATGAAAGGCTAGGAATGTTAAACTGGCAGGATTCTGGGGCAGTGTGGGAGAAGCAGAGGGATCTGGGGGTTCATATCCACAGATCACTGAAAGTTGCCTCGCAGGTGGATAGGGTAGTTAAGAAAGCTTATGGGGTGTTAGCTTTCATAAGTAGCGGGATCGAGTTTAAGAGCCGCGAGGTAATGACGCAGCTCTACGAAACTCTGGTTAGACCACAATTAGAGTATTGTGTCCAGTTCTGGTCACCTCATTATAGGAAGGATGTGAAAGTGTTGGAGAGGGTGCAGAGGAGATTTACCAAGATGCTGCCTGGTTTAGAGAGTATGGGTTGTGAGGAGGGACTACGGGAGCTAGGGCTTTACTCTTTGGACAGAAGGAGGATGAGGGGAGACATGATAGAGGTGTACAAATTATTAGGAGGAATAGATAGAGTGGACAGCCAGTGCCTCTTTCCCAGGGCACCAATGCTCAATACAAGAGGGCATGGCTTTAAAGTAATGGGTGGGAAATTCAAGGGAGATATCAGAGGGAGGTTTTTAACCCAGAGAGTGGTTGGGGCATGGAATGCGCTGCCTGGGACGGTGGTGGAGGCAGGTACATTGGTCAAATTCAAGAGATTAATAGATAGGCATATGGAGGAATTTAAAATAGAGGGATATGTGGGAGGAAGGGGTTAGATAGTCTTAGGCGAGGTTTAAAGGTGGGCACAACATTGTGGGCCGAAGGGCCTGTATTGAGCTGTACTGTTCTATGTTCTATGTTCTATGGAACCTGAGACCACACCGAACTTTCCAGATGTATTGATGGTCCCTACAGGTACACTGGTACCTTCTTTAGTACTCAGGGTGCATTCCTGGGATTAAGAATGCTAATGGATTTATCACTTAATGGGGGCATTTTACACAGACGTCTATAACCAGCACTGCTCTGTGGCGGAACCTGGCACTAATGTAGATCAGTACAGCACAGGAACAGGCCCTTCAGCCCACAACGTCTGTGCCAACCATGATGCCAAATTAAAACTAAGATTTCTTATTAGTCACACATACATCGAAACACACAGTGAAATGCATCTTTTGCGTAGAGTGTTCTGGGGGGCAGCCCGCAAGTGTCGCCCGCTTCCCGGTGCCAACATAGAATGCCCACAACTTCCTAACCAGTATGTCTTTGGAATGTGGGAGGAACCGGAGCACCCAGAGGAAAACCCACGCAGACACAGGGAGAGCATACAACCTCCTTACAGACAGCGGTGGGAATTGAACCCAGATCGCTGGCGTCTGTAATAGCATTACGCTAACTGCCTACACTACCATGCCTGCCTAAATCTCTTCTGCCTGTATGGGATCCATATCCCTCCATTCCCTGCATGTTCATGTGTCTATCTAACAGCCTCTTAAAAGCCACCTTTGTATCTGCCTCCACCGTTCCCCCTGGCAACCCATTCCAGGCACCCACCACTCTGTGTCTAAGAAAACTTGCCCTGCACATCTCCCTTAAACCTCCTGCCTTTCCCCGCCACTGCGTGCTGGGAATCTGGTGCAAATCCAGCAATGAATTGGCCATGCTTCAGTGTGGAGGGTCTGCCTGCTGAGGGCTGCTGCTGAGCAGGCCAGGGAGAGCAGTGTGCCACACTACGCTGAGGTGTGGGGCTCAGCACTGCCCTCTGACCAGCATGGTCAACACAAGGGGCAAGTCAATCCACCATGTGCCTGTTCCGATTCCAGGGAGTTTTATCATTAAATCTGATCTACAGGGAAAGGGACTGAAAGCCCTGCTCCACATGTGGACAGACCGCCCAGATCCCATGGTCTCTGTCATCACTACCTGTTAAATATGTTGCCAGGACTTGAAGACCGGAGTCATAGGGAGAGGTTGGGCAGGCTTAGTGTAGCGGTTAGCGTAACGCTATTACAGCTCTAGTGACCTGGGTTCAATTCCAGCCGCTGTAGCTCGGTACATGTGACAATACTAAACCAATTTACTAATTTACCAACTTGAACTTTATACACCTTTATAAGTTCGTCCCTCAGTCCCCTACGCTCCCAAGGAATAAAGATGATGATTTCTTTATTAGTCACATGTACACCGAAACACACAGTGAAATGCATCTTTTGCAGAGTGTTCTGGGGGCAGCCTGCAAGTGTCGCCACACTTCCAGCGCCAACAATAGCATGCCCACAACTTCCTAACCCGTACGTCTTTGGAATGTGGGAGGAAACCAGAGCACCCAGAGGAAACCCACGCAGAGACGGGGAGAACGTACAAACTCCTTACAGACAGTGGCCGGAATTGAACCTGGGTCGCTGGCGCTGTAATAGTGTTGCGCTAACCACTACACTACCGTGCCTGGCCTCCAGTCCTGGCAACATCCTTGTAGATCATTTCTGCACCCGCTCTAGTTTAATTCCATCCTTCCTACAGCAGGGCAACCAGAAGTGCTCCAAGTGTGTAATCCAGGTATTGGTACCACTTGCGTGGGTGAAGTGCTCTTCTGGTGAAGTGCCTCGAGCTTCACACTGGGGCTCGAGCTCACAACCTGTGTTGAACGCTCAGTGCAGTGCAGAGAGAGTGATGCACTGTTCGAGACGTGCCCTTCTCCTGTATCTCACAAACTAAGCAAGAAGCGTGGAAATGGTCAAAAGGTCAGGCAGCATCTGTGGAGCATGAAGCAGGTTTAACATTTCAGGTGGATGAACTCATGAAAGAACATCTACCTGAAGTGTTAACTTGGATTCCCTCACCACAGAAGCTGCCTGACCTGCTGAGTATTTACAGCAATACACAAAAAGTGCTGGAGGAACGTGCCGAGACCCTTCATCAGGACTGGAAAGGAAGAGGGCAGAAGCCAGAATAAGAAGGTGGGGGGAGGGGGAGGAGCACAGGCTAGCAGGGGACAGGTGTGTTCAGGTGAGAGGGGGAAGGTAGGTGGGTGGGGGAGGGGGAGGTTATAATAAGCTGAGAGGTAATAGGTTGAAGAGGCCAAGGGCTGAAGAAGAAGGAATCCGATAGGAGAGGGCAGTGGACCATGGAATAAAGGATGGGGGAGGGGAGGAGAGGAGATGGGCAGGTCATCAAGGCAGGGGAAGGGAGCCACAGGAATAAGGGAAGACAAAGGAGTTGTGGGGATGGAGGTGTTACCGGAAGTTAGAGAAATCGATGTTGAGGCCGTCAGGTTGGAGACTCCCAGGGCGGAATATGAGGTGTTGTTCCTCCAACCTGCACCTGGCCTCATCGTGGCAGAAGAGGAGGCCGTGGACAGACATGTCAGCGTGAGAGTGGGATTTGGAAGTGAAGTGGGTGGCCACCGGGAGGTCCTGGCTGCTGCGGCGGACGGAGCGAAGGTGCTCAACGAAGAGGTCACCCAATCTGCGTCGGTATTTACAGCATGTACCTGTTTTATTTTGGATTTCCAGTATCAGCAGTATTTTGATTTTGGATTTTAAAATCAAGACATTGCTGGATTGGAACCCTGAATGAGTTCAAACTCAGGAGAAGGAAGGTAAGCAGTCAGTTTAAATCTTATAACAAGGGTGGGGAACAGACAGAGACAGTGGAAACTGCTGATGCTGGGAAGTTCAAAGAGCAAGTGAACCTTTCTTGTGAAAGGTGATGATAAGTAGTAGTTTACAAAAGAGCATTTCCTGATTACATCATAACCAGATGGGCAATGGTGGTCTTTTTCTGGTCCTGTATATTCCAGCAGAAAATGAGAAAAATAATGCTAATTGGAGCATATGTCCAAAAATGGATCTGCTCTTCATTAGCATTCTTAAGACTTGCCTTTCCAAATCCGCAGCATTTTGAGTGTACCAAATGTTGGCGTGGCCTCAAACCAGATCCCTGCTCTAATAATGCAGAGAACATGAGTTCAAATCCAACTGTGAATGTCTGTGAATTGGAACTATGTTTAAAAATCTGGGAATAAATGGCAGGCCTCGGTAACAGTGACCACGAAGCTAACAGACGCTCGTCAAGACTCTGACCCTCTTGTCTCTACTCCACTTGAGAATTTTAAAAAACTGCAGATGCAGAAAATCTGAAATAAAAGCAGGAAAATGCCAGAAACACTCAGCAGAATCCATGGGAAGAGACACAGAGTTAACATTTCAGGTCTTTAACCTGCAATGCAACACTATTGGGTCTTGACTGCCCTCTGAAATAGCCTCAAAATGCAATCATTTGCACCCAGGCACGAGAGATGTCTGCTCAAGGAGACCCATCACCACCCTCTCAGCTCACAATGACTGGCTGCCCAGTTAAGCCCATGCTGAGAATGCAAAGAGAAATAGAGGCACTTTGGGAAGTCCATCAGCCAATATTTACTGAAACGCATCTCACGATGCCCAATACTAGTAATCTAAGGTTAAATATTTGGGTCAAGTAAAAATATTTAGTGAGATAAGAAGCCTCTGGGCACTTTGCCTACAATAAATCTCTGATGTTTCACAATCCACTGTACCAACTGACCTGATCAAGCCCAACTTGGTCACCTGCATCAAGCAAGATATCCCAACAACATAATCCACCCATCAGAACCAGAGAAAAAAAAGGACTATCTTCTAGTTAACCAACACCCCCTTTCCTCGCACAGATGCTGCTCAACCCGCGAATTTCCTCCAGCAGATTGTTGCTCTTCTTTTGATATTTTGATTTCAAACTTGATTATTTAGATACTCTTTTGATATTGGTGAAAATGGCTCACACAAGGGGGCATAACTTTAAGGTGTTTGGAGGAACGTATAAGGGAAATGTCAGGGGTAAGTTTTTTACACAGAGAGTGGTGGGTGCGTGGAACACACTGCTGGCAGCGGTTGTGGGAGTAGATACATTAGTGACATTTAAGAGACTCTTAGATAGACACATGAATGATAGAAAGATGGAGGGCTATGTGGGAGGGAAGAGTTAGATAGATCTTAGAGCAGGATAAAATGTCGGCACAACATCATGGGCTGAAGGGCCTGTACTGTGCTATGAAGTTCTATGTTCTTTACTGAATTAATTCCAAAGGTGTTTACAAGCCAGCAATATTTGATCAATCCCCACTTCTCCTGAGAAGACAGAAATGGGCCACCTTCTTTGGTTATTGATTTATTATTGTCACATGTACCGAGATACAGTGAAAAGCTTTTGTTTATGTGCCACCCAGGCAGATCATTCCCTACATAAGTACATCGAGGTACAGAATATAGTGTTGCAGTTAAGAGAAAGTGCAGTGCAGGTAGACAAATAAAGTGCAAGGGCCACAACGAGGTAGTTTGGGAGACCAAGTGTTCAAGAGTTCATCCTTTAGGGTATAAGTGGTCCATTCAAGAGTCTGATAACAGTGGGATAGAAGCTGTCCTTGAGCCTGGTGGTATGTGTTCTCAAGCTTTTGTATCTTCTGCCCAACGGGAGAGGGGAGAAGTGAGAATGACCGGGGTGGGAGGGGTCTTGATTATATTGTCTGCTTTCCCGAGTCAACTGGTACAGTAGTTTGCTGTAACTACGGCAGTTCCTTGACTGTTCAGAGGACAGTTAACTCAGCTTGGTAAGTGAGAGTTTCTGGTCAATGGTAACCCCCAGGTTGATGCTGGTAGGGAACTTGGCCATGGGAACACCATGAATATCAGAGATAGGTGGTTAGACATAGTCTTGCCTGCATGTTATCCAGATCTTATTATGATGGGAGGGAGGTCACTGATGAAGCAGTAGAAGCTGGCTGGGCCAAGGACACTGCCCTGAGTAACTTCTGCAGTGGTACCCCGGGACTGAGGTGATCCACCTCCAGCAACCACAACCATCTCCCTTTGAGCAAAGTACATCTCCAACCAATGGAGTGCTTTTCTCACTCTTGCCCATTGACTTCAGTTTTGATAGGGCTCCTTGATGCCACACTTGCTCAAGTGACATCAAGGGCAGTCACCCTGGAACCCCTGGAGTTCAGGTTTGGACCAAAACTCTGTTGAGCTCTGGAGCCGAGTTGATCTGGCGAAACTCAAATTGATTACTAAGTACATGCCAGACTGAGTAACAGCAGATTTCTCAATCTAAAACTATTTCAAACACACTTCAAATGTCAGTGACATCTGGGCAGTCAGTAACATCCAGTGCACCAGTGATGTTTGGGAAATCATTAATTCCCAGTGACTGACTAAAGAAAGCTTCAGGTCACTGAAAGGCATTAATGTAGCTGTTCCAATTTTATGTCAATCAAAAGCTTCAGCATGACGTTTACAAGATCTTTCCAAATTTGACAAAATTCTCAAACAAAACATCAACTAGATTTCTCTAGGTTTTTGCCTTGATGTCATTACAGCTAAGAAAATACCTTTTGAGTCAAACTCTTCATTGTAATGTACAAAACAGTTGATCCAAATTGTGCACAGTAAGCTCCCACAGACAGCGATGAGCTAATAACCATGTAATCTGCTTCAGTGCTGTTGCTTAAGGGATAAATATTCGACAACGCTCTGCGCAGGACCTTAACGCTTGTCTTCAAACAGCACTTTGGGTTTTGTTATCACATCCATCTGAAAGTGTGACACATCTCATCTGAAAAACTGCACCTTGCAGCGCTACAGTCAATTGTCAGTGTTCATGTTGTGCTTCAGTCTTTGGAGTGGGATTTGAATCCATCTTGGCTTAAGGGAAGGAATACTAGCAACTATGCCAAGGCCAACACTGGCATGGTAACACAGAACTTACCATTCATGCCATGTCCATTCACAATGGGCTATTCTTACCTGCCTCTCTGAGCAAACTGGCAACAGTTAAGAGGTACTCAGACGTGCAACCATATAGCTGGCTCCCGACTAAGATGCACGAAGGTTAATGGCTGTGGAAAAGGTGAGGTGCTTGGCAGAGGCTCAAAGAAGTGAGAGGCAGCATTAAAAAAAGAAGTAAATGGAGTGTCTAAAAGGCTTTGGGAGAACTAAACTACCAAAGCACAAGGTTAAAGAAGTAAATGTTTAACAATGGAGCATTTAAATCATTTCCTTGTGTCAGGTCTTGTTCATATCTCTCTTGTTATTCAATCTGCTCAACTAAAAGCAAAGTTGGAATAAGCCTTGTCCATTGCTTGGCATGGGAGACGTTTTTCTTTGCAAAAAATGCACCCAACATTAACTTTCTACTTATTAAAAAGCAGAACTTGACATTCAAATGTTAAGCAATTACATAAATAACAGAAAAAAGAGCAACTTGATGTTGGGGATGTAACTGCCAAAAAATTCTCTAACCAAATTCCATAAACCCTTAACAGTGAGCTGTCTGAAAGAGGGGAATATTAAAATCATGGGAAGCGAACAAGAAAGAGCCTAATCTCAATCAGCTGCTTGCTTCAATCCCCAAGTCCTCTGATGGAGTCAATGGTTAATGTGGAGGGCAAAAGAGATGCTGGCACCGTCATGAAGGGCAGAATGGTCTACTCTGTGCTAGCTGCAAGAGCTGGTGTTGGTTTATTATTGTCACATTTTCCCGAGGTACAATGAAAAGCTTTTGTTTGTGTGATGTCCAGACAGATCATTCCATACATAAGTACATCAAGGTAGTAAAAAGGAAAAACGGAATGCAAAATGTCATGTTACAGTTACAGAGAAAGTGCAGTGCAGGTAGACAAATAAAGTGCAAGGGCCATGACGAGGTAGATTAGGAGACCAAGAGTTCATCTTTTAGCACATGAGAGATCTGGTCAAGGGTCTGATAACAGCGGAACAGAAGCTGTCCTTGGCACGTGACCCAGCACAACAAATTTCATGACAAATGTCAGTGATAATAAACCTGATTCTGGTTCTGACATGTTCTCATGCTTTTGTACCTTCTGCCCAACAGGAGAAGGGAGAAGGACCGGGGGTGGGAGGGGTCCTTCATTATGTTGGCTGCTTTCCCGAGGCAGCGGGGAGTGTCGACAGTCGATGGAGGGGAGGGTGGATTGTGTGATGGACTGGGCTGTGTCCACACTTCCAAGCAATTTCTTGCAGTCAGGGGCTTCTATGGTGCAGCTGAGGATGTATTCCTGAAATTTAGATGATTCAGGATGACTTGACTTCAGGATATTAAAGGAAAATGGGTTTCTCTCTACCTTGCCTATTATGGTTGGTCAGCGGTTCTCGGACTAAGGGGGGGCAGAGCTTGAAAGTTAGAGCCAGAGCTTTCAAGAGTAGTTTAGAAACACTTTTACATGCAGAGAGCAGTAGAAATTTGGAACTCCCTTTTGTAAATTGCAATTGTTGCCATGTTAATGTTATATTTGAATCAGAGATTGACAGATTTTATTTTGATCCAAAAGTATTAAGGGCAATGGGGAATATGCAGGTGTTTGGAGTAAGGTCACAGATCAATTATGTCAATGAATGGCTGGCAGGCCAGGGACTTGCAAAATGTCAAAGGGCTAAATGGCCTGGTCTTGTTATGTTCCTTCCTGTATACCTAATGGCCCAATTCAACAATTCATCACAACAAACACGACGAGAAAGAGAAAGGGCAAAGAAGAGGGGGAAATTAATATAGATAAAAGCACATGGGAGGAACAGAGATCTCCCAGTGGCCCAATTGGATATCAATTCTACAGCCTGTTCTTTGGGTCCCAGCAGTAATCAGTTCCTCAATTTTCAGCACAGTTAGTGATATTAAAGTCCCAAAGTTTAATGACGTATCCTTCATGACGGTGTCAGCGTGTCACCAATGAAGTACATTTCAGAGCAGAGATGCTATTGTAATGTGTTTGCACACAGCAAGATCCCAGTGACCACAGTGTGCTAACGACCAGATGTCAATGATGAGCAAACTAATGGGGCAGACAAAAGACAAACTCGCTTCCAAAGGGTATGAATTCCTGCTAAACCTGAATTGATGGTTAGAGGACCTCAAGAGGTCTGCTGATAGGGGATCCTAAACCATAAAGAAATAAGGTTCTGGGTGAATTCAAGATACTTCTAACAAGCTTCTTCACAATTTTTTACAGAATAAAGGACAAGCTTGCACAGTTGCTGGATCCACAGTACTGGTTTCTTTTGGGGGGTGGGAATGTGTTGGAATCTTTTGACAGTAGAACAACAATTTTATGGAATTTAGTGAATAATGAGAAAAAATTAGAAACCAAATAATTAGCAAGAGAAAGAAAATGGTGTAGAGAAAAACACTAGTTACATTCTACCCTATTCACTATCACCCTACACCACATCCACGCCCCCATCATATCAGAAGTGAAGGGAAACAAAAATTTCAAGGGCAGCACAGCCAGCCACAATTTCAACAGCATTGCCACAATCAGATGCTATTCTCTGACTCACGAGGTCCAAGAACACAGGACCACTGCCAGCCAAAGAGCATCATAGATGCAGTTTATGTGGACAGAGCCAGCAAATGCTGCAGCTCCAGCCGTCAGACCCACAAAGATTTAAAGCACCACTTACTGGAGAGTCAGCAGATCTGGCCTTACTGCTGCGCAGAGTGGGAACAGTGGAGGTGGTGAAGGTACGCAGAATAGGAACCATGGTGATGGTGTTGGTGAGAACGGTAATTTTGAAGGACCTCAGTGGACAAATATCTTTATTAGTCACAAGTACATCGAAACACACAGTGAAATGCATCTTTTGCGTAGAGTGTTCTGGGGGCAGCCCGCAAGTGTCGCCACGCTTCCGGCGCCAACATAGCATGCCCACAACTTCCTAACCTGTACGTCTTTGGAATGTGGGAGGAAACCGGAGCACCCGGAGGAAACCCACGCAGACACGGGGAGAACGTACAAACTCCTTACAGACAGCGGCCAGAATTGAACCCAGGTCGCTGGTGCTGTAATAGCGTTACGCTAACTGCTAACGAACATAAGCAGCAGTTTCAAGGCTTTCTCCCAACTCATAACCAATAAACTTTCAAAGTCCCTTTCTGGATCTTTGAAGACTTAATGCGTTTACAGCAATGTTACTTTATAAATTGAATTCAAATGTTATAGCATAATAAATCACACTGCCAATTTTAGCACATCAAACCCTCACATAAGTCACCGTGACAACAACCAAATGATCTGCTTTCTTGTTATCACTGGCTTGGGGACAAATAAAGGCCGATACAATTGAGAGAACAGTCCTCCACCCTGCACCTTATCACACTGCACTTTCTCTGTAGCTGTGACACTTTACTCTGTACTGTTAATTGTTTTAGAACGCAGAAACGTAGAAAACCTACAGCACAATACAGGCCCTTCGACCCACAAGGTTGTGCCGAACATGTCCCTACCTTAGAAATTACTAGTCTTACCCATAGCCCTCTATTTTTCTAAGCTCCATGTACCTATACAAAAGTCTCTTAAGGGACCCGATCATATCCGCCTCCTCCACCGTTGCCGGCAGCCCATTCCACACACTCACCACTCTCTGAGTAAAAAAACTTACCCCTGACATCTCCTCAGTACCAACTCCCCAGCACCTTAAACCTGTGTCCTCTTGTGGCAACCATTTCAGCCCTGGGAAAAAGCCTCTGACTATCCACACGATCAATGCCTCTCATCACCTTATACACCTCTATCAGGTCACCCCTCATCCTCCGTCGCTCCAAGGAGAAAAGGCCGAGTTCACTCAACCTGTTATCATAAGGCATGCTCCCCAATCCAGGCAACATCCTTGCTTTTACCTGTACGACATCAATGCACTCTGTACTAGCCCAATGTAACTGCACTGTGTAATGAATTAACCTGTATGATCAGTATGCAAGACAATTTTTTCACTGTACCTCGATACAAGGGGCAATAATAAACCAATACCAATACCAAGTGATGGTGCGACACCTGAATTGCTCCAGAGAGGAAATGATTAGAGATAAAAAAGAAACTGCTGGAGGAACTCATGAGAAGTATAGATAGGGCGAGCACACACAGTCTTTTTCCCAGGGAAGGGGAACTAAAGATGAGAGGGCATAGGTTGAAGGTGAGAGGGGAACGTTTTTAAAGGGACCTGAGGGGCAACTTCTTCACGCAGAGGGTGGTGCGTATATGGAATGAGTTGCCAGAGAAAGTAGTTGAGGCAGGTACAATAACAGCATGAAAAAGACATTTGGATAAGTACATGGATAAGAGAGGTTTAGAGGGATATGGGCCAAACGGGGCAAATGGGACTAGCTTGGTGGGCAACTTGGTCGGCATGGACGAGTTGGGCCGAAGGGCCTGTTTCCAGGCTGTGTGACTCTCTGACTCAGTAGATCAGACAACATCGAAGGGATTACAGATTTTGGCTTATGGGAGTTCCTGACTAAATACCAAGCTTCTGGGTGAATTAGATTGTTCTTGTAGTTAGCAAATCATTGAATCATAGAAACTAAGAGACAGGTTGCCTTTTGGTCAACGGCATCTAATGAAGAAGGAGAGGGACAATCATGTTGGCTGGAACCTGATGTATAATTGGTACGTGACTGGATGAAGATTTTTTGTTGGTAGAGGTGGAAAGGACTTTGTCAAGTTCAGTGCATGACAGACAGGAATTGGAAAATAACCAATATAGAGAGAAAAAGTGACCAAAGAAATAGAAGAGCAAAAGTCAGAGAAGCTATCTTTACAGCTACACCAGAAAAAGACCCCTAATTACGTTAAAAAGCACAACCGGCCTCTCCAAAACTCAGGCTCAGGAAAAATGGAGCAATGAGAAGTACAAACTCAAGTGCATAGCATTTGGAAAAGAAGGAATTGGAACAGCTTTGGGTCCCTCGTGTTACCATTTCTACAATTTATTATATTCTTGATTTTGAAGAATTTCTCAAAGCAGCGGGGTTGGCAAACAGCATCTGGCCATCACGAGGCACCTTCTACACTTGACACTCAGCTAATTCTTATTGTACTTTGTCACCAGAAACATATGCAATTCTGGGAAAGAGTGGACTCTCAGTGTCCAAGAACCCAGACCCCCTGCTCGCCATAAACGGATCATAAATGCAGCTCGCTTGAATAGTTGGAAGGCACATGAGAGAGTTCCACATGTGCGAATACTAAAGATTAAAAGCTTTATTGTGCTGGAGAATCAGCAAGGTTTGGTTTTACTGCCTCTCTCTAAGATAATTTCTGCCCATGGGACTAAAACATCCAACGACCAGTTAAATTTTCACAGTACAAGGAAGTTGAATGGTTATATTATAAATGTTTGTCGAACACTGTGCCACAAAATCTCTCTTTCCACTCCACCAACTAAAGAATTGGATTCCAACCACCACAGTCATTCCTCTCCTACTCCTTCAGATACTTCAAGAAAATCCATCAGCTTTCTGTATTACAGGAGTACAATGATAATTACAAAGTCTAACATTCTATTCACCTTTTTGATTTTACTTTTAACATGACTACTACATTTCAGTGACCCATGCACATGGACCACTAACATTTCAATTGGTCTCCGATATTACCACTTTACCATATACGAGATTTACAAGGTGATTCCCGGAATGAAAGGGCTTGCATACGATGAGCGATTGTCGGTTGTTGGACTGTACTCATTGGAGTACAGAAGAATGAGAGGGGCCCTCAGAGAAACATTTCAAATGTTGAAAGGACTGGACAGAGTAGATGTGGCCAAGCTGTTACCCTTAGTGGGTGAGTCCAGGACTAGAGGGCACAGTCTTAGAATTATAGAGGGTATCCATTTAGAACAGAAATGAGGAGAAATTTCCTTAGCCAGAGGGTCGTGGATTTATGGAATTTGTTGCCACATACAGCTGTGGAGGCCCGATCATTGGGGGGGTTTAAGGAGGAGATTGATAGGTATCTAATTAGTCAGGGTATCAAGGGATATGGGGAAAAGGCCAGGAATTGGGGCTAGATGGAAGAATAGTTTAGCCAATGGTGAGGTAGTGGAGCAGACTTGATGGGCCAAATGGCCTACTTCTGCTCCTTTGTCTTGTGACCTTGTGATCATATGAGTTAAAAGCAGATCATTTTGGAATCGTGCAGGATCTGTGCATTTCTGGCAAGCCAGCACTTATTGACCATCCCAAATTGTCCCTGAGAAGGTGAGGGTGAACCGCCTCCTTGATCCACTGCAGTCTTTCTGGTGAAAGTGCTCCCACAGTGTTGTTGCATAAGGGAGTTCCAGCATTCAGAACCAGTGATGACGACTGAACAGCAATATAGTTTTATGTGACTAGGAGGTGGTGTTCCTGGGTACCGGCTGCCCTTGTCCTTCTTAGTGGTAGAAGTTGTGGGTTTGAGAAGTGCTCTCGAGCTGCCTAGGTAAGATGCATCCAGATGCATCACGGCTTGGTACGGCAACTGGTCTGTCCGTGACCGCAAGAAACTGCAGAGAGTCAAGGACACAGCTCAGCGCATCATAGGAACCAGACTCCCCTCCATGAACTCTGTCTACACTTCTCGCTGCCTCAGTGAAGCAGCCGGCATAATCAAAGACCCCACCCACCCTGGACATTCTCTCTTCTCCCCACTCCCATCGGGCAGAAGATATAAAAGCCTGAAAGCATGTACCACCAGGCTCAAGAACAGTTTCTATCCCACTGTTATAAGACTATTGAACGGTCCTCGAGTACAATAAGATGGACGCTTGACCTCACAATCTACCTCATTATGGCCTTGCACCTTATTGTCTGCCTGCATTGCATTTTCTCTGTAACTGTAACACTATATTCTGCATTCTATTATTGTTTTACATTGTACTACCTCAATGCACTGTGTAATAAATTGATTTGTATGAACTGTATGCAAGACAAGTTTTTCACTGTACCTCAGTACATGCAACAATAATAAACCAATTTACCAAATTACCAATTTAGATGGTACACACTTCACCCACTGCGTACCAGTAGTGCAACGCATAAATGCTTAGAGTGGTAGATGGGGTGTCAATCAAGCAGCTACTTCATCCTGGAGACACAAGAGAGACTGCAGATGCTGGAAATTTGGAGCAACACACAAAAAGCTGGAGGAACAGGTCAGGCAGCATCTATGGAGGGAAATGGACAGTTGATGTTTCGGGTCGAAGCCCTTCTTCATGCTGACCTCCAGCTTTTTGTGTGTTGCTACCTCGCCCTGGATGTGTTAAACTTCTTGAGAGTTGTTCATGCTGCACTCATCCAGGCAAGTTCGATCACAGTCCAATTCTATGACTTGAGTGGAAGGGGCTCGGGGTGTCAGGAGGTGATGCACTTACCACACAACACCCAGCCTCTACTCTTGTTGCCTGGTGTTTATGTGGCTGATCCAACTGAGCTAGTCAATGGTCACCTGCAGGATGTTGACAGGGGAGGGAGGAACTCTGTAAATGGGAATGAATGTTCTGCAATCATCAGTGAAGACTTCTGATCTTCTGATGGAAAGGTGGTCTATGGTGAAGTAATTGAAGATGGTTGGGCCCTGAGGAACTCCTGTAGTTGTGTCTCACGGCTGGAATGATCGTTCTCTGACAAGTACAACCATCTTTCTTTGTAAGAGGTCTGACTTCAATCACTGGAGTGATTTTCTCCTTGAAGTCCTTTTGATTTCAGTTTTGCTCTTGCCTCACCTCTGGACTTTATCTCTGTGCTCCCCATATTTGGACCAAGGCTATGGTAGAGTGGTCATGGCATGGACAGTGCTGTCAAGTGGTACTGGTGAGTGAATGCCACTTGATAGCACTGTCGACAACACCTTCCATCATTGAACTGATGATTCAGAATAAGCAGGACAACTGGATTTGTCCTGCTTTTTGTAAAGAGGGCATATCTGGGCAATCTTCTAAGTCGCTGAGTAAATGCCAGTGTTGTAACTATACTGTAACAAGTTATGTAGAAACCTGAAATGTTCACTCTGCTTTTCTCTCCATAGCTTCTGCCTGCCCGGCTGAGTATCTCCAGCGACAGCATATTGCTTTTGGATTATCATAACTGGAGAAGGATCCAGGTATGGGGCAGAAGAGAAAAAGCAAGAACAACCCGTGACATCAAGGTGCTCCAGTCAAACATGATTCAATGGAAAAACACATTCAAGAGTTTGGAGTCAAGCCTTCAATTTTCACCAACAGCATCAGAGCTTGAGGCACTGCACTTTCTTGGAAGGTTAGGGAGGTTCAGCATGTCACTGAACACTCTAACAAACTTCTACAGATGTACTGTTACAAGTATCCTGACTGGTTGCATCATGGTCTGGGACGGCAATTCAAATACGCAGGAACGCAAGAAGCTGCAGAGAGGTAGTGGACTCAGCCCAATACATCACGGGCACATCCCTCCCCACCATTGGAGTATCTACATGAGGCACTGCCTCAGGAAGGCAACATCCATCATCAAGATCCCCACCATCTGGGCCATGCCATCTTCCCGCAGTTACCATCAGGCAGGAGGTACAGAAGCCTGAAGTCCCACACAATCAGGTTCAGAAACAGCTACTTCCCTTCAACCATTCAGTTCTTGAAACCTGCACAACCCTAATCACTACTTCAGTATAGCAACGCCATGACCACTTTGTGACCACTTTGCACTATAGTCAACTTTGTTTCTTTTTGTTCTAATTATGTTCTTTCTTGCAAAAAACTGTGTATAAGTTATGTTTTTCTTGTGAATGTTGTGTATCTGATGCTGATGTGCCTGTGATGCTGCTGCAAGGAAGTTTTTCCATTGCACCTGTGCCCACATGGACTTGTGCAGCTGACAATAAAACTCGACTTTGATTTTGACTTTGCAGTTCATCAGGGAGGGAGAAGGAAAGGTACCTGGATTCTTTGTTACAGGAGGCACTTGAACCTCTTGAATAAAGTTCTTGTGGTCAGAGACACACAGATGTGACTACACATTAGACAGATATGGGGATCCAGGCGGTAGCCTTGGATAAGCCACATGCCTCACACTTGACCACAGGTATGAGGCTTTTGCAACCTGCGTGAATGAGAGCTGGGAATGAAGCGAACAGATCACAGCGCTGTGGTGGTGTGGTTCACAGTTGTGGTGAGTGACAGCATAGATGGGGTGATGGATTCTGTTGGAGTCAGTCAGCACAGAAACAGACCCTTCCATCCTCCCTATCCATGCCGACTATCAACTACACACCTGTGATAATTACCAACACATGGTGCATAGCCTTCCAAGTTCTAACTGCTCTGAAGCCACAAGCATGGTTTCGGACCGCTGTTTTTCCTGCCCATTCCACAAGAAACTGCAGAGAGCTGCGGACACAGCTCATCATAGAAACCAGCCTCCCCTCCATGGACTCTGTCTACACTTCTCGCTGCCTCGGTAAAGCAGCCAGCATAATCAAAGACCCCACCCACCCCGGCCATTCTCTCTTTTCCCCTCTCCCATCAGTCAGAAGATACAAAAGCCTGAAGGCACGTACCACCAGGCTCAAGGACAGCTATAGATAGGGTTAAGTTAAATAGTGTAGTGGAAGGTTCAGTTGAGACACTTCAGAAAATTAAAGAGAGAGGACATGGTTGATGGTGCAGGATAGTGGTAACTGGAGTTTGTGTTGGGAGGGAACAAAATGTGCAAGCAGTTAAGTATAATTGCTAAAGTTTCAAAGGAGGAAAAATGGTAAAAAGACAAAAAAAATACAGGCTCATTATCTGAATGCGCACAACATTCAAAATAAGACAGGTGAATTGATGGCAACATAGAAATAGTGGACATAATCTGATACCATTACAGAGATGTGGGTGCAAAGTTACTACGGCTAGGAACTGAATATTTCAGAATATTTTACAGTTTCAAATAGTCATAAAGGATAAGGAGGTAGGGTAGATCTGTTAATAAAGCATGTGACTAATGTGGTAGTGAGAACTAAACTTAGCTCAGAAGATGTGGAATCAGCTTGGGTGGAAGTTGCTAGGCTGGACGAAGAGCGGCAATGCGTTTTGAAATGGTACACATCGTGGATCCTGGGTCAGTGGTGGAGGGAGTGAACGTTTACAAGGGAATGTGACTGGGGGTGGCAACAGATAGGGCTGCTTTGTCCTGGATGGAGGCGAGCTTAGCTTGTTTTTGGAGCTGCATTCTTCAGTAGTCCAGTGCCTTGCACATGGTGAAAAGGCTTTGAGGTATGAAAAAATGAGTCACTCTCCTCTGACTTGTGGTATTTACGAGGATGGCTGAGGTTTGGGTGGGGAAAGCAGGCTGAAACTGTTGGGTCAGTGATAAGGGGTCATGAATTTAATATAATTGACCAGAGAAATAATAAGGAAATTAGATTTTTATTTTTTCCCACTGAGAGGGTTGCAAATTTCTGCAATGAAGGGATGGTGGAAGCAGATCCCAACGGAACTTTCAAAAGACAGCTAATGTGTACTGAAGAGGATAATTTGTTTTATTATGAGGAAAAGGCTAGGGTGCGAAACATAACTGGACAACTCTTTCAAAGAACCAACACAGGCAGCCCAGTCCATAATTCAAAGCCTCCCCTCCATCGACTCCGTCTACAGTCCCCACTACCTTGGGAAAGCAACCGACATAATCAAGGACCCCTCCCATCCTGGTCATCCTTCTCCCCCCTCCAGTGGGGCAGAAGATACAAAAGATTGAGAGCACGTACCACCAGACTCATGGACAGCTTCTATCCCACTGTTAACAGACTCTTGAACGGACCTCTTATACGAAAAAGATGAACTTTTGATCTGCTAATCTACTTCGTCGTGGCCCTTGCACCTTATTTCTCTACCTGCACTGCAGTTTCTCTGTGATTGTAACACTATACCCTGCATTGTTTTCCTTTTTACCACCTTGATGTACTAACCTATGGAATGATCTGTCTGGATGGCACGCAAACAAATGTTCAGTACATGTGACAATAATAAACCAATTCCTATACCAATGACAGAAGGAACATTTTCCTTTGATGCTATAAAATTCTATTGCTCAACTGCTATTTCAAGATCAACTCTTGCGCTTGGACTATAACATCCCTTCACATGTATATTTGATACATGTGGAAATATGGGTACATTAGGATTCAAGACCAGAACTTCACAGAGGGATTTGCATAATCCTATTCACTTCTATGTTGGAGAATGGACTGTTGGGTGATAGAGAGGGGGATAATAAAGAAAAAAAAACTAAAAAGAAAATTCACTTAAAAAGCAGGAGGAAAAAGAGCATGTATGTCTTGTCTATAACATCCAGACTTTGAAATAGATTCCATTTCCCAGGAGAACGCAAATGGTGAGCAGAGCTGGTACAATTTCAACTTCAAAAGAATCTACAATAAGGTTTTGAACACATCTAACACTCAGAAACCTTTGATTTCAAAACTCATTTATACATGCAGATCATTAATTTTACATAGCTGCAAGCACTGAGACTTGTCTAACGAGATTGTCTTAATATAATGTCATTACTGGGTCTACCACACAGGGTGAAACAGTCTACCAAGACTGATGGTTTTAAATGAGGACCACATGTAAAACACTAGGGATTAATCTTCAGACCCCCTTCTCTTCCTCCTGGGACATTCTCGCTGTCGGTGGATCTTCACACTCTTTTCTCTGTAGGATTCTGTCAAGGTCAATGGATCCTAACATATCGTTCTCCTCCCTGTGGCACTCTCCCCGAGCCCAGGAAACTTCAAACCTCCTTCTCCCTTTCTTTAGGTCTCCCTAGTGTCGACGAATCTTTGCACATCATTCTCCTCCTTGTGGAACTTCCCCCAAGCCCAGGAAACTTCAAACCTCCTTCTGCCACTCTTTCAGTAGCTCCTGTGTCAATGAATCTTTACACATTGTTCCCTTCCCAGTTAGACTCTCCCAGTCATAGAGTCATAGTCATACAGCATGGAAACTTGGCCCAACTCGTCCATGCCGACTGTGTTCCCCAGCGAGCTCATCCCATCTCCCCGGATTTGGCCCATAGCTCTCTAAACCCCTCCTATCCATGTAATTAGCTCAATGGCTTTTAAATGTTGCTAATGTTCCCGCCTCAACCACTGTTTCTGGCAGCTCATTCGAAATACGCACCACCTGCTGGTGAAGAAGCTGCCCCTGATGTCCCTTTTAAATCTCTTGTCTCTGATCTTAAATCTAGGCCCTCTTGTTTTTAGCAGTCCCCTCCCTGGGAAAAAGATGATTTGCTTTCACCCTGTCTATGTTCCTCATGATCTTATACACCTTGATCAGGTCACCCCTCAATCTCCTATGTTCCAGGGAATAAAATCCTAGTCTATGCAACCTCTCCCTGTAACTCAGGCCTTTGGGGTTCTCGCCCAGTGTTATTTTTTTCACAGAAAACACAAGAGACTGCAGATGCTGCAATCTCGAGCAACCAACAATTTGCTGGAGGAACTCAGCAGGTCGAGCAACATCTGTGGGGGGAAAGGAATTATCGACCTTTCAGGTCGAAACTCCGTGTCAGGACTGAGAGTTCCTATTTGTTTCACCTGCACTTTTTCTACTTTAGGACCTTCCTCCTGTTAATAAATCATCATGTCCTCTTTTCTTCCCTGTGGGGCTCTCCCCATGTGTCAAGCAATCTTTCCACAACAGAGAGACCATCCCTGTGTCAGTGAATCTCCACCCTGGCTCCTTCCTTTGGGATTCTCCCATAACTTCTGAGAGTCTTCCCATCCACTTCTCCCTGTGTCAATGAATGTCCAGATCCTCTTCCCCTGCCTGTGGGAATCCCCGCATGCAAGGCATCAACTCTGGCTAGCGACCAAGGCCAAAGCATCAATCATGATTCACCAGAAGGCTAGCAGTGGAAATGGTGGACACCAGAGACTGCAGACGCTGGAATCTGGTGCAAAAAACAAACTGCTGGAGGAACTCAGCGGGTCAGGCAGCATCTGTAGAGGGAAATGGACAGTTGGTGTTTTGGGTCGTGACCCTTCATCTGGACTGAAAGAGTAGAGTGGAGATAGCCAGCATAAAGAGGTGACGGAGTGGTTTGTGGGGGGGGTGGTGCAGAAAGCAAGAACTGGCTAGTGATAGGTGGATCCTGGTTAGGAGGGGTTGACTGGCAGATGGAGTCAGGTGGGGGAAAGAATAGAGGTAGCAACAGATAGGTGGAGGCTACGAAGGGCTGCAGGTGATGGGATCTGATAGGAGTGGAAGGTGGAGCATGGACCCAAATAAGGGAGGTGGGGGGGCAGGTGGGAACAGTGGGGGGAGGGCACCCAGTGGAGGGGAGTGTATGGGTGATGGGTGGAAATGGTATCATGGTTGGCACAGACTGGTCACAGTTCCAAGGCCAAGTTAACTAATAGGCCAAAAGAAGAATCAAATGCGATGATAAAAGAAAGAAAATGCTTCTGAGCTTGGTTTTCTCTACCTGTTCACTCTGTTTATACACAACTCAAGCTCAAGAGGCCAAGATCATTGGAGATGCTGTGGAGGATTCTTCTAAAAAGGTCATGAAGTCTTGTACACTCTTACACACAACTAAACATGTGAGTGCCAATACAACTGCATTCAACTATTTGCCACGCAGCAGACTACTTGGGAACTTCTTGTTCTCGACTTCTGTTATCCTTTAGCTGTGTCCAAGGCATGAACATTAAGGAATTACAACATGCAGTTCCAGCTAACAGTAGCTGCGGAGATGTAGGTGTTGACTTGGCCTAGCTCTCGTCTCTCAATCAGCAAGTTCTGTACTAATGGACCAATAATTCAGACTGACATCAGGAGCCCTGCACTGTCAGAGATACCAATACTTTGAAGAATTGCAAAAGCATCCTGTTGTGAAGGGTCAGCTGTCTTGGACATCATCCCTTCCTTGACCAATTGCATTGGTTCGTTCATCTCACTGATGCTGATGGGACATAGTCCTGCATCAGGTGGCATTTTCAATAACTGTTAGACATTAATTAGGCATGAAGCGTTAAGATGTCCCCGTGAGATCTCACAAGATGGCAAGTAAATGCAATTTTGTTGTTTTACAATGATCTGCTTCAATGATCGGGTGAAGATTTAGGAGAATTAATGAACAGGAAACTTTTGAACGATCTGGCATCACAAAACCGCAGTCCCCTTTTGTTTGTTTACTAGGAGCTCACTAAAATAAATCAATACAACATGCTTCCTAGTTTCCAGGGAGAGAAACTTCTTTTTATGTTTTAGATTAACTGGGCTGTAGGGTAATCAGAATATAAAGAGGGGAGAAAAAAGCTCTGGAGGACTTCTAAGCTCTCTTGTATTTTTAATTTTTTATTCATAAATTATTTTATATATTTAGAGAAACGTTGAAAGATGTGGGCTTTCAAACATTCAAAAAATCTACCACTCAATGTAAAGTGATGCAAGTGAGAGGCAGAATATGCTGCCGGCAAATAGTTCTGTTTGAAATAAACTGAAAACAGATTGCTAATGACTCAAGACTGGAGAGTGTGAATCTGCAATTAAATGTTTTCAGACGCTGACAGATTTCTATACATGTGCAGGCACAGCATAGGTGTACGACCCTTTTACAATCCCTTCGGGACCTTAACTGTTGGAGGGCTGCAGTTGCAGTTTTATTGCAGCAAGAATGCTGGTGGGCTGACAGAGAAATGTTCCATTAATGGTTAGACTTTGTTGAGAGCACCCTCACCTCTGGGGCAGAAGGTTGAGGATTGAGTCACTACACTGGGAATCCAGCATAATCCTGACAGAACCGTGAAGTGCAGAGTGGGAAGTTGCACTGTAAGAAGAGCTCATTTAGTTACAGCCACTGAACCATAATCCTACCACCATTCCAGGACAGACATTCCGTGTCCTAATGGTTGCGATTGGTATCCTGGAAGGTAGTGCCATCATTAAAGTCTTTGACTGCCACAACTTAGATTCAACAAGCAAAAAAGTTGATGCTATGAGACACAATAAGATGTTGGGTCAAAAGCATCCACACCCATTCGCTCATTCCACCACCGACACAGAGCAGCAGCAGTTTCTACCATCTACAGGACGCATTGCAGCAACTCACCAAGACTCCTCAGACAGCACCTTCCAAACCCACCACCTCTACCAGCTGGAAGAAAAAGGGCCACAAGAAGTATGGGGAACACCCCCCCTGGCAGTTGCCCTCCAAGCCGCACACCATCCTGCCTTGGAGATATATCGCCGTCCCTTCACCGTCGCTGGGTCAAAATCCTGGAACTCCCTCCCTAACACCATTGTGAAGATATTCACACCTCAAGGACTGCAGCGGTTCAAGAAGGCAGCTCACCACCACCTTCTCAAGGACAACTAGGGACGGGCAATTAAATGCTGACTCAGCCTGTGAAGCCCACATCCCTTGAATGAATGGTCAATGAGATAGGTTTTAAGGGGTATCTTCATGGAGAAGAAAGGTGATGTTTTAGGAGTGCATTTCAGAGCTGAGGGCCATGATAATCAAAGATACCCCCAGGAATGGTGAATTAAATTTGGGGATGACAAGAGGGCTGAGTTGAAGAAGCACAGAGATTTCAACAATACAGAGGGTCCAAACCCAAATCCCTCCCAGACAAATGGTGAAACTGAAATCAAAAGCTGGCACCAGCAGTGAAACATGATAAACTGTCCAAATCCCTGTTAAATTCATGACTTTCAGAGAAGGGAACTTTCTCTGCTCTGTACAATGATCCTTATCTATACTAAATGGTCCAATTACGAATACTTTCAAAAATATATTAGAATATAAGTAATACATGCAGATTAAAACAAATGGGTTTTATTCTGCTGAATTAAGTATGTTCCCCGTTTCATAATGAGACCCTTCCAGATGAAGGGTCTCGACCCGAAACGTCAACTGTCCATTTCCCTCCACAGACGCTGCCTGACCTGCTGAGTTCCTCCAGCACCTTTTGTGATCCTCCGGATTCCAGCATCTGCAGTCTCCTGTGTCTCTCAGTATGTTCCCCCTCTTCTCTCTGAAGATGTCAAGAGTGCAGCTTCACAAACACCGTCAGCTCATTTATAATTTCTGTGGGGCATCATGGACAATGACCAAATTGCAGATGCTACAAATTTGAAAGTAAATTTGAAATTTGATAGTCAGAGGCTTTTCCCGAGGGCTGAATTGGTGACCACAAGAGGACATAGGTTTAAGGTGCTGGGGAGTAGATATAGAGGAGATGTCAGGGGTAAGTTTTTTACTCAGAGAGTGGTGAGTGCGTGGAATGGGCTGCCGGAAATGGTGGTGGAGGCGGATACGATAGGGTCTTTCAAGACACTGTTGGATAGGTACATGGAGCTGAGTAAAATAGAGGGCTATGGCTAAGCCTAGTAATTTCTAGGGTAGGGACATGCTCAGCACAGCTTTGTGGGCCGAAGGGCCTGAATTGTGCTGTAATTGTTCTATGTTCTATGTTCTAGAACAGAAAATGCTGTTGACACTCAGCAGCTCAGGCAGTATCTGTGGAAAGAGAAGCAGAGTTAAAATTTCAGGTAAAGCGTTTTGAGCATCTTCTGTTCTGTTTCGAATTTCCAGCATCTGCAGCTGTTTGACTTTCAGTTACTGCTCTAATAAACCTCTTTAAGTTCTGTTTCTCTCTCCACAGGATTTGGGTTGCCTTTTCTCCCTTGTACACCCTCAGTGGTTTGTGGTTCTCTTCTACCTTTAAAAAGTGATCAACCAAAACTTGCTTCTACAGCCACATCTCTTTCTTTAACACCTTGGCAACCCTGGCTTCACCAATGACAGATGTTCCTTCTTCGCTAGCCATCCCCCTTCCACCCTCTCTGCAATGGAAAGCTAACATTCTCTCTCCGAGCAACACACAATCTGCTGGAGGAACTCAGTGGGTCGGGCAGCATCTGTGGGAGGAAAAGAATTTTTGACGTTTCAGGTCGAAACCCTGCCTCCGGACTCAAACGTCCCGAAAAGTCGACAATTCCTTTCCCCCCACAGATGCTGCTCGACCCGCTGAGTTCCTCCAGCAGATTGTGTGTTGCTCCAGATCTCAGCATCTGCAGTCTCTGGTCCCCTCTCCTAGTTCTGATGAAGGGCCTGTTAACTGTTCCCCTTCCACAGATACTGCCTGACCTGCTGAGTGTTTGCAGTAGTTTCAGCTTATGTGTGAGACGCAGGAGACTGCGGATGCTGGAACCTGCAGCAACAAACAAAATGCTGGAGGAACTCTGCAGTTTCCTTCCCCTCCTCCACCTACCATCTGCCCATCTCCTCCCACTGGGTCCCCTCCCCCTCTGTTCCCCTCTGCCCTCCCCACCTCCCTATTCGGTTCCAGGCTCCACCTTCCTCTCCTATCAGATTCCACCATCTGCAGCCCTCCACCCATCACCTCCCAGCCTCTGTCGTTATCTCCACCCTTCCCTCCTCCAAGTGCCCATCACCCCTCCTCACCTGGATCCACCTATCGCTTGCAACCCCTGCCCCTCACCTCTTTATTGTGGCTATCTCTCCCACATCTTTCTTTCCAGATGAAGGGTCTCAACCAGAAACGTCGACTGTCCATTTCCCTCCACAGATGCTGCCTGACCCGCTGAGTTCCTCCTGCATCTCGTTTGTTTTTGTTCTATCTTCAACTGAGCCGTTTGCATTTGCGTACACAGCGTAAGTTCACAGATCATCAACCATCAGCAAGGTCCCTGCTGACTTCCTTTCTGGTCCTGCCACCAAGGCCACCTTCAGCTCGTCAGTTAATTGGTAATTGGTTTATTATTGTCACATGTACCGAGATACAGGAAGAAACTTTGTTTTGCATGCCATCCAGACAGATCATTTCAAAACATAAGTACATCGTGGTGGTACAAGGGAAAAGCAATAACAGAATGCAGAATACAGTGTTACAGCTACAGAGGAAGTGCAGTGCAGGTAGACAATGTGCAAGGGCCATGACGAGGTAGATTGTGAGGTCAAGAGTCCATCTTATTGTACTGGGGGACAATTAGTGGACCGATGGGATATCGAAACACACAGTGAAATGCATCTCTGCATAGAGTGTTCTGGGGGCAGCCCACAAGTGTCGCCACGCTTCTGGCACCAACATAACATGCCCACAGCTTCCTAAACCATACGTCTTTGGAATGTGGGAGGAAACTGGAGCACCCGGAGGAAACCCACACAGACATGGGGACTGTACTGGAGTCCATCTTTATCGTATAGAAGGTCCGTTCAATAGTCTTATAGTAGCTGGATAGAAGCTGTCCTTGAGCCTGGTGGTGTGTGTTTTCAGGCTTTTGAACTTCTACCCGATGGAAGAGGGGAGAAGAGAGAATGTCTGGGGTGGGTGCAGGGTTTACTATTCATTGAGTCTCGGTATCAACCACTCACTTCTTTCCTCTTAATAAGACTTTATTTTCTCATATTAGGCTAGATTACAACAATGACCTAATTTTAAAGCAAGTTTATTTGATATAAAGTACTTGAGGATGGTTCTAAGAACGGCAGACAGTACAGAAGACACTTGGCCAATTGTTCATATGCCAGTTCCTTGAAAGAAATATCCTGTTAGACCCAATCACCTGCTCTTGCTCCGAGCCTAGTAAATCTTTTTTCTTCAAGTACTTATCCGATTCCCCTTTGAAAGTTACGGATGAATATGCTTCCACTGCCCTATAGGGCTGTGAATTGCACATTATAACAGCCCACTACATCAAAAAAAATTCTCCTTACTCCAAAGGTTCTTTTACCAATTATCTTAAATATGCCCTGGAGTTAACAACCACTTTCCTTTCTCTGTTATAACCTTTCATGATTTCAAACACCTCTTGTAAATCTCCTTTAACCTTCTGCGGCTGCCCTCGTCACCCCGCATTTCTCCTTCCTGGCGCCACACTGGTAAATCTCCTGTGCGCTCCAAGACCACATTCTTCTGAAAATATGGTGCCCAAAATTGGCCACAACACTCCAGCTGGGGTCTAATCAACATTTTATAAAGAGTTAGCACAACTGCCTTGCTTTTGTTCTCTGTGCCCCCATATGCTTTATTTTAAAAAGCAGCCTTATTGACTTGCCTGCCACTTTCAAAAGGGTTTGTTGAAAGTGTTTTCCCCAACAAGGGGTCTATCGTCTGTACTTACTTTAAACTTGTACTGTACAAGCACTAAGGCAACTTTTTCCTTGCCACCTGATACGTTTAAATCACAGAACATAGAACAGTACAGCACAGGAACAAGCCCTCCGGCCCACCATGTCTGCACCAACCATGATGCCAATCTAACTAATCCCATCTGCCTGCACATGGTCTGTATCCACCCCCATTCCCTGCCGTTTCATGTCTCTTAAACATTGCTATTGCATCTGCTTCTACCACCTCCCCTGGCAGCCCGTTCCAGGCATCCGACACTCTCCATAAAAAAAAACTTGCCCCGCACATCTCCTTTAAACTTTCCCCCTCTCGCCTTAAAGCTGTGCCCTCTAGTATTTGACATTTCCACCCTGGGTAAAAGACTCCGTTGACTCTATCTATGCTTCACGTAATTTTTCTATCATGCTCCCCCCCTCAGTCTCCAATGCCCCAGAGAAAACAATCCAAGTTTGTCCAACCTCTCCTGACAGATAATGCACTCCGATCCAGGCAACATCCTGGTAAACCTCCTCTGCAGCCTCTCCAAAGCCTCCACATCCTTCCTGTAGGGTGGTGATCAGAACTGCACACAATACTCCAAATGTGGACAAAGTGAAGTTTTATACAGCGACAACTGCTCTGGAGCAGCAGAGGATGAGGGGTGATCTGTTGGAAGTGTATAAAATTATGAGGGGCATAGATAGAGTGGACAAGCAATATCTTTTTCCCATTATTGAGTGATCCAATACCCGAGGGCATGCATTTAAACTGAGAGGGAGTGGGTTCAAGACAAACATGAGGGGTACGTTTTTACTCAGAGAGTGGCGGATGCCTGGAATGCGTTGCCTGATAGGGTGGTGGAGGCAAATTCATTGGGGGCTTCTAAGAGGGGCTTGGATGGGCACATGAATGAGAGGAAAATAGAGGGATATGGGCATTCTGTAGGTAGGAGGGATTAGCTATGTCGGCACAACATTGTGGGCCGAAGGGCCTATTCTGTGCTGTACTGTTCTATGTTCTATGTTTAACATGTTCCTGACTTTTATACTCAATGCCCTATAGAATATTTTAGTGCCCTGTGGCAGCATAAATCCAGTCTGCAGCAGTCAGTAGAGAGCAGCCATTGAGATGTCTTTACACATGTAGAAGACAAGGGTAAACGAAATTGAATGAGAGTGATTATGCCAGATACTAGTCACTGTTTTTGAACCAGTGGTCCAGTGAAGTTCAGATAACATAAGTAACCAGCTTGCAACTGCCAAATGAATCTCAACACAGGATTACTATCCTGAATTTCACCGCAAAGTGCCTGGGATTTGATGAAAACATGACAACAAATATGAAACCGAGTCTATAGTAAAGAGCTTTCCCCAAAGTTCTCCATTTCTGGGACAATAACTGCATCAGACATTACTGCCTGCTAAGCGCCATCATGGAGGGAGATATTTTGGCAAACTCCATCGTCCTTCTGAGCTCTTGACCTCAACATCTGACTGGCCAATGAAATATTCCTGCTTGTGTCATCACTACCCTACCCAGAGCCAAACACTGACTGCTCTTTATGTGCAATTTAAAAAAACAATTTATTGCTCTCTTCTAAGCATCAATCCTGTAATGTGCAGTGCTGTTAACCTGCAGTCATGGCCTGGTTTCAATGTTCAGTATTAACCATTCACAGTGCGCTGCCCAACAGCAGAGGGATTTAACTTCATCCCATTCAGAGAAAATAAGACCATAAGACATAGGAGCAGAATTAGGCCATTCAGCCCATCGAGTCTGTTCCACAATTCGATCATGGCTGATTTACTTTTTCCCCATTCTCCTGCCTTCTCCCCGTAACCTTTGACGCCCTTACTGATCAAGAACCTATCAACTTCCGTTTTAAATATACCCAATGACTTGGCCTCCACAGCCGTCTGTTGAAATGAATTCCACAGGTTCATGACCCACTGGCTAAAGAAATTCTTCCTCAACTCTGTTCTAAACGGACAGTGTTTTATTCTGAGGCTGTGCCCTCTGGTCCTGGACTCTCCCACTATTGGAAACATCCTCTCCATGTCCACTGTATCCACGGTAGTGTACCGGTTAGCATAACGCTATTACAGCACCAGCGACCCGGGTTCAATTCCAGCCACTGTCTGTAAGGAGTTTGTACGTTCTCCCCGTGTCTGCATGGGTTTCCTCCGGGTGCTCCGGTTTCCTCCCACATTCCAAAGACATATGGTGAGGTTAATTTGGGTTTAAAATGGGCTGCACAGATTCATTGGGCCGGAAGGGCCTGTTACCATGCTGTGAGTAAAATTTAAAAATTTTTAATTTAATTTTTTTCCTTCCACATTCCAAAGACGTAAGGGTTAGGAAGTTGTGGGCATGCTATGTTGGTGTCGGAAGCGTGGCGACACTTGCCGGATGCCCCCAGAACATTCTACACAAAAGATGTATTTCACTGTGTGTTTCGATGTACATGTGACTAATAAAGATATCTTGTCTTCCAATGCTCCAGTTAAGAAAAGATTTTGCTTAATGAAACAGGAATTGATGACAAGGCTGTCAAAGCTAAAATCAAGGAATGGGCAAGTGAAACGATACTGCAGGGCCTCTCCACAGGCAGGGATTCATTCCAAAGATCCACCACTGCTCGTCCAGCTTGTACAATATCAACTAACAAGCATGGTGGGGTCAGTTTGCATATGTATGCCAGTCAATGCTCTTTACTGCCTCGGTAGTATCAAACTTAGTGTCCAAGATCAAGTCTTGACTGAGACACAACTTTTCCGAGCCAATAACCGGTGAGTTTAGTCTTTTTTTTCACTAATGTCTTGCTTTTGCATCATTTTCTCTCTCTTTTCACTGTTTTAAGATAAGATCTCTTGATTAGTCACATTTACAACAAAACACACAGTGAAATGCATTTTTTGCGTAGTGTTCTGGGGGCAGTCCGCAAGTGTCGCCACGGTTCCGGCGCCAACATGGCATGCCCACAACTTCCTAACCCGTACGTCTTTGGAATGTGGGAGGAAACCAGAGCACCCGGAGGAAACCCACACAGACACGGGGAGAACGTACAAACTCCTTACAGACAGTGGCCAGAATTGAACCTGGGTCGCTGGTGCTGTAATAGCGTTACACTAACCGCTAAATTTATGTTCCGTGTATTGTCTGAACCTACGTAGCTGTGATGCTGCTGCAAGCAAGACTTTCATTGTACCTATACCTCACCGTACTTGTACACATGAAATAAATTCAACTTGACTTGACAAGATTGAAGTGATCATCTGCAGACCCGAGCTAAATCTCCCTACTCTTGTCATTAACTCATTTTCCTCTTTGGCATATATCAAGCTCAACTAGACAAAAAAAAAACAGACTGCTGGAGGAACTCTGCAGATCAAACAACATCTGTAGAGGCAAAGGGATGGTCAACGTTGTTTGAGACACTGCAAAACTGAACTGGTTTGCTGGCTAGTATCAGAATCATTTTCGACTTTGAGTGGAGTTTCTGAGACCTCAGCTTCTCCTTCACAAAAATATACTTCAACCTCCAAAAAGTTACCTCTCTCTACCCACACTTCAACCTATCTGAGAACAACATCTCTCATCCATGCCTTTGACACTTTCGAACAAAATGCTCTCTTGGGCAGTTGTTCCTCGAACAATTTTGCCCATCCAGAGTTCTTGTCTCTATCATATAAGATATCTTTATTAGTCACACGTACATCGAAACACACAGTGAAATGTATCTTTTGCGTAGCGTGTTCTGGGGGCAGCCTGCAAGTGTCGCCACACTTCCGGCGCCAACATAGCATCCCACAACTTCCTATCCCGTACGTCTTTGGAATGTGGGAGTAAACCAGAGCACCGGAGGAAACCCACGCAGACATGGGGAGAACGTACAAACTCCTTACAGACAGGGGCGGGAATTGAACCCGGGTCGCTGGCGCTGTAATAGCGTTACGCTAACCGCTGTGCTACTGTGCCTGCCCCTCACCACACCAAATCATCCTTACTCATTATGACTCGCTCACTGATCCACAGGTCAAAGATATCTTATTAGATTTATCACAGGCTCAGAGCAGATCCCAAAATCTTTCCAAGTCAAGACTTAAGTCGCTGACCTCAACCAAACACAGTTAGGAAATAATCTCATCCTTATTTATAACCCTTCAAGCCTTATGAAGGACACGCAATGATGACTCTCGTGTTTCCTCAAAGAACTGCAATAGTCTTTATGATCTCCACAACCTAGCCTCACACTTGGAGGAGAAAAGCATCATGAAAACTGTTGAGGAAGTATTTTAAAACCTGAAATGCTTGTAACCTGACAGCTATATCTCTGTAATAATAGCATATCATCTAGCTGCTGCACTTTTCCTTCTGACCTCTCACTAAACTCTGATGAGTGGTCCCCTTGTTTCCATTGGTGGCGCGCTGCACGCATCCAGAAGAATTTTTTTGGTTTTCATTTATCAAAAGCAATAAATAGAAGGGAAGGCAGAAACAACGGGAATTCAAGCTCATGTTCCCGCCAGCAAGGAGACTGTGCCGAGTGCCAATTGCCCCCTTGTTACGATGAGTAATTAGAACGGAAATGCTTTGATAATTTTGACTTTAATTGACTTCAACTGTTTTCATTTTTTGTCATCCATACATAATGATAGTTGCTGGACTTCAAAGCAATTCATTCTGTGTGAAATAACTTCACAACATCTTGAGGAAAAGCAGCAATGCATTTCTGTGGTGCCTCAAGCAGGAAACAATATGGCATGGCAGAGGGGAAAGAAGTGGGCATCGTGTCCTTGCAAGAGGTGCAGGGGAGGTGGCACAACGATTGTTCCACAAACATCATTTTCAGGAGGTGATGTGGGGAGGGGAAGAGGTAGCGTGATGTCGTCACTGGCGTGGACTCAGTGTGCACGGGAATGTGTAGAAGTGGAATTAATTCTTAACCAGAGCAACCCTGAGAGAAGAAACAGAATAATCCCTGCAGTAAAAAAATTGTTATGGGGATATCTCCCATGGCAGTGGAGATGAAAGATGACGTCACCACGCAGTGGCAGATGGATTAGGAAACAGATGGGAAGGGAGGATAAGATATCTTTACTAGTCACATGTACGTTGAAACACACAGCAAAATGCGTCTTTTTGCGTAGAGTGTTCTGGGGGGCAGCCCGCAAGTGTCGCCACGCTTCCGGTGCCAACAATAGTATGCCCACAACTTCCTAACCCATACGTCTTTGCAATGTGGGAGGAAACCGGAGCACCCGGGGGAAACCCACACAGACACAGGGAGAACGTACAAACTCCTACAGTGGCCGGAATTCCGTTCAGTGATTATTATATCTCTTGGAATATTATTGACTGAATGAATTCAGCAGAAATCGTCAATCAACATATTTCCTGATTCTCTTTTGAGGTTTTGTAGAAGGGTTGGACAAGTTACATTTTATTTTAAATAATTAAAATTTGTGCTGTAAATCTATTCACCTGAAAGACAACACAAGAAACTCCCCAAGCTATAAATATGTATCACCCAATGGCTTAGTAATAGAACATAGGACATTACGGCATAGTACAGGCTCTACGGCCCACGATTTTATCCTGCTCTATTATCCGTCTAACCCTTCCCTCCCACACAGCCCTCCATTTCTCTATCATTCATGTAGCTATTAAGAGTTTCTTAAATGTCCCTAATGTATCTGCCCCCACAACCTCTGCTGGCAGTGCGTTCCACACACCCACCACTCTCTGTGTAAAAAACTTACCTCTAACATCCCCCTTATACTGTCCTCCAATCACCTTAAAATTATGCCCCCTCATGTTAGCCATTTTCGCCCTGGGAAAAAGTCTCTGACTGTCCACTCAATCTATGCCTCTTATCATTTTGTGCACCTCTATCAAGTCACCTCTCATCCATCTTCTCTCCAAAGAGAATAGCCTTAGCCTGCTCAACTTATCCTCATAAGACAGGTAGCATCCTGGTAAATCTCCTCTGCACCCTCTCTAAAGCTTCCACATCCTTCCTACAATGAGGCGAACCAGAACTGAACACAATATTCCCAAGTGTGGTCTAACCAGAGTTCTATTGTCACATGTACCACGATACAGTGAAAAGCTTTTGCTTATGTGCCATCCAGACAGATAGTAAGAATCTTGTTCCCATGGTAGAGGTGTGTAAGACAGGAGGGCATGGGTTTAAGGTGAAAAGGAGGTTTCCAGGGGATCTGAGGGGGACACCAGATGCTGGAATCTGGAGCAACAAACAATCTACTGGAGGAACTCAGCAGGTTGGGCAGCATCTGTGGGAGGAACGAATTGTTGATGCTTCAGGTTGAAGCCCTGCATCAGGACTAGGGATCTGAGGGGGAATTTGTTTTACACAGAGATTGTTTGGAGTCTGGAATACACTGCCTGAAAAGGTGGTGGAGACAGATACTCTCACTACATTTATGCAGCATTACATGAGTACTTGAATCACCAAGACATAGAAGGCACGATCTAATACAGGTATATGGGATTAGTGCAGATAGGTGGAACGGGTGGCGTGGACATGGTGGACCAAAAGGTCTGTTCTGTTTCTGTCCTGTGACTTGATGATAGTGCAACCTTTCATCCTGCAGTCAGCTTCATTAACAACTTTAGAGCCAATTAACAAAAACTTTTGAGTGCTTGCAGTGGAACAGATGGCTGGTAGCAAGGTACAAGGTTCTAACTTAATTGAGTGGTTCTGATAGCATCTCAAAGCCCAAGAGTGAAGCCAGAACAGCTTATGAGCGGGAGCAGAACCCACCATGATCAGATTTCTGCTTTCAAGTCATTGCCAGACATTTGTTAGTCTTTATCTAGTTTATTAAAAACTTGTTTCAAGAAAGTTTTTGATTCTTTATACTGTTTCATTATGGGCAATGAGGAAGTATTGAAGCCAACAGAGAACTTCTTCCAAAGGTTATGTCAGCATGGCTCAGTGGTGGGGCTCTCATTACTGGTTAGACATTCCACCCCAGGACTTGAGTACAATTGTCTAAGCTAACAGTACAGTGTCGTACTGAGGGAGAGCTACACTGCTGAAGATGCCATTGCTCAGGAGACTTTAAACACATCTGCCTTATTAACTGAATAAGATCTCATCTTATTATCCAGTTAGAAGCCAACCTTCCTTTCTCAACCACACCATCTTTGGCATGGGTATTACTGGGACCTTCTTGGTGCAAGTAATCCAGTACACCCATTTGCCCATATAACACCAGTGACAACATTTCAAAGCTAATTCATGCAGATATTTATGATGATATGGTGATGATGCAGCTCTACAAAACTCTGGTTAGACCACACTTGGAGTACTGTGTCCAGTTCTGGTTGCCTCATTATAGAAAGGATGCGGAAGCGCTGAGAAGGGCACAGAAGAGATTTACCAGGATGCTGCCTGGTTTAGAGAGTATGGATTATGAGGAGAGACTAAGGGAGCTAGGGCTTTACTTGCTGGAGAGGAGGAGGATGAGGGGAGACATGATAGGGGTGTATAAAATATTATGAGGAATAGATAGAGCAGACAGCCAGCGCCTCTTTCCCAGGGCACCAATGTTCAATACAAGAGGGCATAGCTTTAAAGTAATGGGTGGCAAGTTCAAGGGAGATATCAGAGGGAGGTTTTTTACACAGAGAGTGGTTGGGGTATGGAATGTGCTGCCTGGGGTGGTGGTGGAGGCAGGTACATTGGTCAAATTCAAGAGATTGTTAGGTAAGCATATGGAGGAATTTAAAATAGAGGGATATGTGGGAGCAAGGTGTTAGATAGTCTTAGGCGAGGTTTAAAGGTCGGCACAACATTGTGGGCTGAAGGGCCTGTATTGTGCTGTACGGTTCTATGGTTCTGTATCTTTTCAACTGTTTTCAAGGATATCACACAGTAGATGAGACCAGGTCTTAATTCCCAATCTGTGCTGAGTAAACTGATCTCTTGAGAATAAAGAGATCTTGTAAGTGATATACAGTGAATGGCAAGACCCTCAGGAGCATTGATGTACAGAGGGATCTTGGGCTGCAAGTCCATAGCCCCTTGGAAGTGGCAACACAAATAAATAGGGTGGTAAAGAAGGCATACGGTATACTTGCCTTCATTGGTCGGTAAATTGGGTATAAGAGTTGGGAAGTCATGTTGCAATTGTTTTAAACTTCTGTCAGACCACCTATGAAGTATTGTGTGGGGTTCTGGTTGCTGCACTACAGGAAGGACATGGAGGCTTAGGAGGGGGTCCAGGAGAGGTTCTCCAGGATGTTGCCTGGATTACAGAGTATTACCAATAAGCAGAGGCTGGACAAACTTCCATTGTTTTCTCTGAAGTGTCGGAGGCTTTGTAGTATGTAAAATTATGATAGAAGTATGTAAAGATATGAGAGGCATAGATAAGGGAGATAGTTAGAATCTTTTTTTCAGGATGGAAATGTCAAATGGTAGGGGGTATAGCTTTAATGTGTGAGGGGGTAAGTCCAAAGGAGATTTACGAGAGCTTTACTCTGTTCTTTTACACAGAGAGTGGTGGGTGCCTGGAACATGCTGCCAGGGGAGGTGGTGGAAGAGAATGCATAGAACATAGAACACTACAGCACAGTACAGGCCTTTCGGCCACAATGTTGTGCCGACATTTTAACCTGCTCTAAGATCTATCTGATAGCAATAGCAAAATTTAAGAGCCATTTATACAGACACGTGAACAGTCAGGGGATGGAGGGATACAGATCACAAGCAGGCAGATGTGTAGTATAAATTGGCATGACTGGCACAGACATTGTGGGCCGAAGGGCCTGTTCCTGTGCTGTACTGTTCCATGTTCTATGTTCTAAAGGCTTTTGAAAGTTCAAGAATGCCTCATTATTTCTTCACTGAGAGGATGGGTGGGGAAGAAATTTTCTAGGTTTCCTGTTCCAAATTGCCAGAATGAACTTCAAGCCCACATGAGATCTCACTCAGTTACAATGCTTCCTCACAGTCAACTCAACACTGTCAAAGGTCAAAAATGAGAATGACTGGTGACATAGGAGCTGGAGAGCTGGAGCACCGAATAGAGGTGAAGTCAAATCCAAGTCAATAACTCGAGAAGGCCCCAGGGCAGAAGTTAGACATCCAGAGGCCTGGACTAATGATCCAAAATAGCCATGTTCGAATCTCATTGCAGCAGCTGCTGGATTTAAATTCAGTTCATTAAAAATAGAATCAGTAAAGGTGACAATGAAACTAACAGATTGTTGTTAAAGCCCATCTGGTTCACTGATGTCTTTGGGGAATGAAGTCTGTCTTCAGTTGATATGTGACTACAGACAACAGTCATAGAGTAATACAGCACGGAAACAGGCCCTTCAGCCTAACTCGTCCATGCCGACCATGGTGCCCACCAAGCTAGTCCCATTTGCCCGTGTTTGGTCCATATCCCTCTAAATCCTTCCTATCCATATACTTATCCATATGTCTTCTGAATGTTAGTTATCTTTTGATTTTTGTTAACTTTCAGCTCCTCTCTGAAACAGCCAAGCAAGCCATTCCATTTATCAAAATGTGACACACTGCGGGATAAACAAATGATCCCAATAAAGAAAAGTTTCCCTGGATTCAGACTTCAGCTTTGCAAAGTTCAGTTAACCCTAATGCAGATCAGTCAAATTTCACTTCACCCTGGAGTCTGCAGTAATTCAAGAAAGCAACTCATTGCCACCTTCTCAATAACTGTTGACTCCGCCAACAACACCCACATCCTGAGAATATAATTTCCAAGCGGGGAAAGCCCAGAGATATTCCGAGCTTAAGCCACCTGATTGAAGATGCCAACTTAGTCTCAATGAATGTGCTGTTATAAACGCCACTCACAGTTCCACAAACTTTACCCTGGATCCAAAGACATCAGTACCAGGTCATTTTTAGAACACAGAACACAGAACATAGAACAGTACAACACAGTACGGGCCCCTTGGCCCACGATGTTGTGCCAAACTATATGAACACTTCCTCCACGATCAATCTAACCCTTCCCTCCTACACAGCCCATATCCCTCTTACACCCATGTGTATATCTAAGAGCCTTTTAAAGGTCCTCATTGTATCAGCCTCAACCACCACCGGCAGTGTATTCCAGGCACCCACCACTCTCTGTGTAAAGAACCAACCTCTGACATCTCACCTAAACATTCCTCCTCTGACCTTAAACGGATGTCCTCTGGTAATGGCCATTGCTGCCCTTAAGGGAGAGACTGTGCGGAAGGATGGACAGTGGATAGGTCATAAATTCCCCTATTGCTTATTGCTCCCCTTCTCACATCTACCTAAAGAATGACTTTGCCAAGAGAATATGTAGGGGTATCTTTCTATCTGATCTAACAAGGTAAATCCCACTGAAGAAATAACTCATTAGTCACCTGCTACATTTTCTGCCATAAAGGCCAAGATAAAGCAATATCACAATAATGAAATGCTGACAATTCCTTCCCCGTTCCCCCCCCACCCCACCCCCAGATTCTTCCAGCAGATTCTTTGTTGCTCCAGATTCCAGCATCTGCAGTCTCTTGTGTTTCTCTGGTGCAAAATTTTGTCCCTTTGCAGTAATGAGGAATAATTCCTTGCTTCAGATAAACTATTCATCATTCGTGTGGTCTGAGGGATGAATCAGGTCACTTAAAGACCCCACCCCTTCCCTCACCCCAGACATTCTATCTTCTCCCCCCTCCCATCGGGCAAAAGATACAAAAGCCTGAAAGCACGTACCACCAGGCTCAAGGACGGCTTCTATCCCACTGTGATAAGACTATTGAACGGTCCCCTAGTACAATACGATGGACTCTTGACCTCACAATCTACCTCATTATGACCTTGCACCTTATTGTCTGCCTGCACTGCACTTTGTAACTGTAACACTTTATTCTGCATTCTATTATTGTTTTCCCTTGTACTACTTCAATGCGCTGTTGAAGTGAAATGATCTGTATGGATGGCATGCAAAAGTTTTTCACCGTACCTTGGTACACGTGATAATAGTAAACCAATTTACCTATTTATAATTTGTCTTCCCTAATTCAAATAGTACATGGGTACAAATAGTACCCATTAATATATGAGTTTCCCAATATCAAATACCAGACTACATCTACTCCATCACAGGCTACTTCAAAGCAGTCCATTGAAATCCATGAGCCTGGAGATCAATCAACACCAAAGGGGTGATTTCCTGATGGGAAAATGTCAGTATACTTTCAGTAGCAACAAACCACCCATGGCAGATAATGTACAGCTCCAGGCTTCTGATTACAGGTGCAGCACCTTCATTGATCCTAAACTTTACTGTGTAAACCTTGGTGAAAGAACACAGCTGGGAAAAAACAGTAACCCGGGTTGCAGCTCGCACATGATGCCAACATACTAGTGCAGCTCTGAACTCAGGTTCTCTCTCCCAAATTGGCTCCATATTCGGGATCTGGGTCCAGCCCCCAGCCCTTCATATATGGAACCTGGTGCAGCAGGTCTCATTACTTCTCTGGGCAGTACATCAGAATCAGAACCAGGTTTATTATCACTGTCTTATATGATGTGAAATCTGTTCTTTTGTGGCAGCTGTACAATGCAAAGACATAAAGTTACCATAAATTACAAAATAAATAAATAGTGCAAAAAAAGGAATAATGGACAAATTTTACATCATACAAGACCATACGTCCATATCCACAGATCCCTGAAAGTTGGCTCACAGCTGGATAGGGTAGTTAAGAAAGTTTATGGGATGTTAGCTTTCATAAGTCGAGGGATCAAGTTTAAGAGCCACGAAGTAATGATGCAGCTCTATAAAACTCTGGTTAGACCACACTTGGAGTACTGTGTCCAGTTCTGGTCGCCTCATTACAGGAAGGATGTGGAAGCGTTGGAGAGGGTGCAGAGGAAATTTACCAGGATGCAGCCTGGTTTAGAGAGTATGGATTATGAGGAGAGACTAAGGGAGCTAGGGCTTTACTCTTTGGAGAGAAGGAGGATGAGGGGAGACATGATAGAGGTGTACAAAATATTAAGAGGAATAGATAGAGTGGACAGCCAGCGCCTCTTTCCCAGGGCACCAATGCTCAATACAAGAGGGCATGGCTTTAAAGTAATGGGTGGGAAGTTCAAGGGAGATATCAGAGGAAGGTTTTTTACCCAGAGAGTGGTTGGGGCATGGAATGCGCTGCCTGGGGAGGTGGTAGAGGCAGATACATTGGTCAGATTCAAAAGATTACTAGATAAGCATATGGAGGAATTTAAAATAGGGGGATATGTGGGAGGAAGGGGTTAGATAGTCTTAGGCGAGGTTTAAAGGTCGGCACAACATTGTGGGCCGAAGGGCCTGTTTTGTGCTGTACTGTTCTATGTTCTATGTAAGACGGTGATAATAAACCCAATTCTGATTCAGGCTCCTGTACCTCCTCCCCGATGGTAGCAACGAGAAGAAGGCATGCCCCGGATGGTGATGCACATCAGAAAAGCAGAGAGAGAAAGGAATCAGATAAAGGGTCATCTAAAAAATGACGATCAAGAGGAAGCAATTCATTGGTTAGTGGCAGGGGCCGAAACAGTGGCGGAGGGGAAGGATCCTTTCCAGCTCAAACAGGAGGGGAGAAACGGAGGAAGAGGAGTGCAACATGAGGAGGAACAGGAACACTCCTTCATGATTCCCTCGAAGTTCATATCCCAGTGACTGGTCAGAACAGTGAAATCTGACCTGCATACAAGGTTGCAATGCAAAGGCTCAGATATGGAGTTGGAGGGAAATCACAATCAGAATCAGAAAAACAAAGGACTGCAGATGCTGGAATCTAGATGAACAAACAACAAGATGCTGGAGGAACTCAGCAGGTCTGTGGAGAGGAGGAAAACTTCTTCAAAGTGGGATTCCCTGAAGAGACTTCACAGTGGAGCGGTAATACTAGAAAAACAAGACTGCAGGACTGCAGACGCTGAGAAGAAAACTTCTTCAAAGTGGGCATCCCTGAAGAGATTTCACAGTCTCTCCACGGATGCTGCCTGACCTGCTGAGTTCCTCTAGCATCTTGTTTTTTCATCCAGAATCAGAATCAGGTTTATTATCACTGAGATATGTCGTAAAATTTGTTGTTTCGCGGCAGCAGTACAGTGCAAGACGTAAAAATTACCATAAGTTACAAAAATAAATTAGTGCAAAAGCGGAATAACATGGGATTCGTGGGTTTTAAAAGAAGCAAAGAGAAGAGGGGCATGAGGAAATGAAGGAAAGGAAAGACAGGCTACAGGCAAGCAGAGAGAGGAGGTAAGAGGTAGAAAGGAGAAATAGATTAAGGGAGAGAAGAGGCAGGGTGAAAGGAGGAGACAGGGAAAGTGCAAGCAAAAGAAAGATAAAATGAGAATGAGAGAGGAAGAAAGGGAGAGCCAAAGAGAGGAGGAGAGAATAGAATGGGAGTTGGGGAAACAAGGGAGGGAGGGAGGACTAGGATTGCACAATACAGAGATTGATCATTTGGCCAAACTAGTCTGTACTCGTGTTTATATTGGTCTCTCCACTTTCTCATCTCAGCCAATCAATCTCTCATAGAACATAGAACAGTACAGCACAGAACAGGCCCTTCGGCCCACAATGTTGTGCCGACATAGCTAATCCCTCCTACCTACAGAATGCCCATGCCCCTCTATTTTCCTCTCATTCATGTGCCCATCCAAGCCCCTCTTAAAAGCCCCCAATGAATTTGCCTCCACCACCCTATCAGGCAAAGCATTCCAGGCATCCACCACTCTCTCAGTTAAAAACGTACCCCTCACGTCTGTTCTGAACCTACCCCCCGCACCTTAAATGCATGCCCTCTGGTATTGGATCGCTCAATCTCTCCTTCCCTTTCCTTTTCTCTCATGCAATTCTCTAGTTTCCTTTTGCAAGTATATGATTTCTTCGTCCCAACCACTTCCTGTGACAGTGTAAAATAAAAACAGAAAATGCTGAAAATACTCAACAGGTCAGGCAGCATCTGTGGGCAGAGGACCAGAGTTAATGTTCCAGGTCCAAGACCTTTCTAACCAATCAGATGAAGCATGTGAGGTGGGGTGGAGGGGGTTAGTGGCGGGAGTCAAAGAGACAAACAGTGGCAGGCAGCGCAGGGGGCAACAAGGGACGGAGGGAATGAGCCAGAGGAAAGGAAATCTGAGGAATGAGCAAACGACAAAAGAGAGAGAGAGAGCCAAAGGAAAAAAATCTATGTGTGTGCACATTATTGCTCCTTGTCGGGAGGTGATGAGGCAGGTGGATTAAAAAAAATACAATGATCCAGCTTTTATTTTTCCCAGATATACACAATAGTGTGAAACTATTCCAGAAGTGCAGGCATGCCTTTCCCACATGTAGTTCTGACAGTTATCTATTTTGAGTAAATCGGACTAAGGAGCTTTGACACCATGAGAAAGAACCGTTGAAAGGTTCACAGGATTGCTACGAGGTTCTGGTTTATGGTTTCATACAGCTTTAAATCATTTCGCTCATATACAGAAACACACTGTATTCATTTTCTTCCATGGGGTATGTTCCTGCCCCCTACTCACTAGCTCCCTTTAACCCTTGAAGAACCAGCACCTCAGCACCATTTTGCCAGAAGAATCCCAAGCTAGGGACGGTAGGGTAGCGGGCAGGCACAGTAGTGTAGCAGTTAGCATAACGCTTTACAGCGCCAGCGACCCGGGTTCAATTCCAGCCGCTGTCTGTAAGGAGTTTGTACGTTCTCCCCGTGTCTGCGTGGGTTTCCTCCGGGTGCTCCGGTTTCCTCCCACATTCCAAAGACGTACGGGTTAGGGAGTTGTGGGCATGCTATGTTGGCGCCGGAAGCGTGGCGACACTTGCAGGCTGTCCCCAGAACACGCTACGCAAAGGTGCATTTCACTGTGTGTTTCAATGTAAATGTGACTAATAAAGAAATCTTATCTTATCTTCCTACTACTTGGAAAGATTAAAACAATTGGATCCAAGTGACATTTTCCTGTGATTGCCTTAGAAAGAACTTTACAGCCCAGAAACAAACGTTTGGACGGAAAGTCCACTCCACTATTTCTGCTCCATACAAACCTCTTCCTTCCTCACTTAATCTCACCCTATCGGCTTACCTTTCTAGTCATTTATTTCCACTTGTATATATTCAGCCTCATTTCAAATACATCAATAAAACACCTCAACAACATTGTTTTTGGAGACTCAATGCTTGATAAGGAGTTGCGTCATGCAGATAATTGGCAACTGGTAATTTGTAATTGTCACATGTACTGAGATACAGTGGAAAGCTTTTGTTTGCATGCCATCCAGACAGATCAAACATAAGTACATCGAGGTAGTACAAAAAGGAACAAGAGGATGCAGAATATAGTGTTACAGTTGCAGAGAAAGTGCAGTACAGGTAGACAAGAGCACAGGCTATGACAAGGTAGATTGGAAGATCAAGAGTTCACCTTTGGTGTATAACAGGTCCGTTCAAGAGTCTGGTAACAGCGGGATAGAAGCTGTCCTTAAGCCTGGTGGTACGTGTTCTCACGCTTTTGTATCTTCTGCCCAATGGGAGGGGGGAGAAGAGAGAATGTCTGGGTTTGGAGGGGTCCTTGATTATGCTGGCTGCTTTCCTGAGGCAGCAAGAAGTATAGATCCATGGAGGGGAGTGTGGTTTGCATGATGGACTGACTGTGCTGTGTCCACAGCTCTCTGCAATTGCTTGCTGTCATGGGCAGAGCAGTTGCCATATCAAGCCATGATGCATCCGGATAGGATGCTTTCTATAGTGCATCTGTAAAAATTGCTGAGGGTCATTGGGGACATGCCAAATTTCTTTAGCCATAGCCACCAGTAGAGGCGTTAGTGAACTTTCTTGGCCTTAGCACCCACGTGGCTGGACCAGGACAAATTGTTGGTGATATTGACACCTTGTAACCAACCATCTCCACCTCAGCACCATTGATTGGTTAATTGGTTTATTATTGTCACATATACCGAGGTACAATGAAAAGCTTTGTTTTGCACACCATCCATACAGATACAGATCATTTCATTACGACAGTGCATTGAGGTAGTACAAGGGAACACAATAACAGAATGCAGAATAAAGTGTTACGGTTACAGAGAAAGTGCAGGCAATAAGGTGCAAGGCTATAACGAGATATACTGTGAGGTGAAGAGTCCATCGTATCATACTAGGGGACTGTTCAATAGTCTTATAACACTTGGATAGAAGCTGTCCTTGAGCCTGGTGGTAACATGCTTTCAGGCTTTTGTATCTTCTGCCCAGTGGGAGAGGGGAGAAGAGAGAATGTCCGGGGTGGGTGGGGTCTTTGATTATGCTGGCTGCTTTACTGAGGCAACGGGAAGTGTAGACAGAGTCCATGGAAGGGAAGCTGGTTTCCGTGACGTGCTGAGCTGGGTCCACAACTCTGCAGTTTCTTGCGGTCCCGGGCAGAGCAGTTGCCGTACCAAGCCGTGATGCATGCGGATAGCATGCTTTCTATGGTGCATTGATAAAAACTGGTGACTCGCTCTTGCTTAAGAAAACTATAACCACTACAAGTGATATCAAATTAAAGTGATATTAGGGTGTATCACAATGGGCAAAGCAGCTCTTATCATTATAAATAAAATACCAACTTCTAAGTAGGAGGGAAGAAAAAGAGACAGAGGTTTAGGGACCAAATTTGTGAGGTTTAGGGACTGAATTTGTGAGGTTTAGGGACCGAATTTGTGAGTTTGAGGCCTCAGCAGTAAATGGCAGAGCCGTCATAGGCGGGACAATTAATTTAGGGTCATGACTTTCAAGAATTACAGAGGGTTGGGGGACTTTACAGATACAGAGAACAGTGTCTATGGAAGTAATTAAAAATGAAGACCAGAATGTTAAAATCAAGGTGAAACTTAGCCAGGAAACACCACGGTTGACAGGTGAGCAGGAGTTAAGTTTATGTGGCCTTGAAGTTATGACAAACTCCACGCAGGAAGTACCCTTTCCAACTACTCCATGCAGCCTAAGACCATCAAGCTGTTGCCAGTTTAGAGCAAATCCTGCTGAGACCCCGGGGCAAATTACCCAAACTCTTGTCACCTGCAGTCTTAACCCAGTTTGGGCAGGGACTACTGAATATATCTAACAACTGTTAAAAAGTCAAATATAAAAGTTTTAAAACATGCAACTTTGGTCCATTAAGTTAAAAGCTGTTATGTTTAGTCTCATCCTGTATGGATAGAAATTCAGGGCACTGAAAGTTACTGAATTCCAGCGTGAGAGAGCTAAAGCAAAATCACTGGAGGAAGAGGGGTTACTGACAGTGTGACGGAGCTGGATTATTATCAGTGGAGATGCAGTCAGCAACCCAGGGTACTGGAGGAGAGGTGTTAGTGAGTGACATTGTGAGAGAGCTTGGTAAACATTGTGGAAAATGCAATCTCCCTTGTACTACCTCAATGCACTGTTGTATTGAAATGATCTGTATGGATGGCATGAAAAACATGTGACAATAATAAATTCACCAATTTACCAAAAGTTCACCAGAAGCTTATCAATCCCACCGCCTCAGAGATTTGAGCTCAGCTTTAATAGTGAGGGTTGCAATCATTTAATTTTAATGTAGGCTTGTTTAGTGCAAGTAGCTCCAATGAAGAAGTCCCTCCCTTCCATTTTACAAGGGATCGCCATGGCTGAATTCCCACTAATAATCATTTTGGGAACTGTTAAGCATTTGTATTTTCTCTTTGTCAGCACCATGAGGCTGAATTGGGAATTGTTAAAAAAAAAGCTTAAAACAGTAGAAAGGAAAAATAAACTCATTATAAAAGTGCACGACCTTGTAAAGAGTATTTGACATTTCATTTGCTGAATATAATTTCCCCAGAGTAACCAAAAAAAACTAAACATTCATTTTATGAAGAGATGCCAAAGTGACCATTCCAATTACTGGCATCTGCTAACTATAAAGAATTGGCAACAGAGTCGCATCCCGTAAGAAATTGGGAAAGAGGAAAATTGTTTTGACATTCTCTCTGAATTGTCCTTCCCTCTTTTCCCCAACTCTTGCTTTGTTGAGGCTCCAGATGCAGAGATTTCACACTGGCAAAAAAAGGAAGGTTTAAGGTTTAATCTTGCAAAAGAGATAAATGGATAAACCACCAGGCCCGGATGAAATATATCCCAGACTGTAAAATGCAAGGGAGAAAAGTTCAGAAGCATTGAAGACAATGTTTTAATCCACTTTGAAATGGTACCAGAGAATTAATCTGTGACACAACTGCTGCCTCAATGACCTGAGAGGGAATAAGTTCCACAGAAATAGCGGGAGGGATGGGGAGAAGGAAATGGCACCCTCTTCTGGGAGCTTATATGGATCAAATAGCCTCCTGTATTGTAGTTATTAAGAAAGAGGCTAAGGGGGGGGGGGGGGGGGGGGGCGGCATTACTCATCAGGAAAAATGTGACAGCATTGCTCAGAGAGGACATACTGGAGGGCTTGTCTACTGAGGTAATATGGGTGCAACTGAGGAATAAGAAAGGGATGACCACGTTAATGGGACTATATTATAGACCTCCCAATAGTCAGCGGGATTTATAGGAACAAATTTGTAGAGGGATAGCAGACAGTTGCAAGAAATATAAGGTTGTGATAGTAGGTGATTTTAACTTTCCACATATTGATTGGGATTCCCATATTGTAAAGGCATTGGATGGGATAGAGTTTGCCAAATGTGTTCAAGAAAGTTTCCTTAATTAATATGTAGAGATCCCCACTAGAGAGAGTGCGATACTGGATCTCCTCTTAGGGAACGAGACAGAGCAGGTGAATGAAATATGTGTAGGGGAACACTTTGGAACAAGTGATCATAATTCCATTAGTTTCAAGATCTCCATAATTATCAGATTTATAAGTATTTGGATAGACAGGGACTGATTTGGGATAGTCAACATGACTTTGTGTGTGGTAGGTCATATCTAACTAATCTTATCACGCTCTTCGAGGATGTTACCAAGAAGGTCGATGAGGGAAAGGTGGTGGACATTGTCTACATGGACTTTAGCAAGGCCTTTGACAAAGTCCTGTATGGGAGGCTGCTCCAGAAGGTTAAGTCATTTGGCATTCAGGACGAAGTAGCCAATTGGATTTAATGTTGGCTTAGCAAGAGAAACCAGAGAGTGGTAGTAGATGGTTGTCCCTCTGACTGGAGGCCCGTGACTAGTGGTGTGCCGCAGGGATTGGTGTTGGGTCTGTTGTTGTTTGTCAACTGGATCAGCAAATCTGCGGATTATTGGAGGCGTAGTTTACAGCGAGAGGTGCAATCAAAGCTTGCAGCATGATCTTGACTAGCTAGGAAAATGGGCTGAAAAATGGCAGATGGAATTTAATGCAGACAAGAGTGAGGTGATGCACTTTGGGAGGACAAACCAGGGAATGGTAGGGCACCGAGGTGTGCCGTAGAACAAAGGGACCTGGGAATACAGATCTATAGTTCCTTGAAAGTGGCATCACAGGTAGATAGGGTCGTAAAGAGAGCTTTTGGCACTTTGGCCTTCATCAGTCAGGGCACTGAGTACAAGAGTTGGGATGTTATGTTTAAGTTGTACAAGATGTTGGTGAGGCTGAATTTGGAGTATTGTGTGCAGTTCTGGTCACCTACCTACAGGAAAGATATCAATAAGCTTGGAAGAGTGCAGAGAAAATTGACAACGATGTTGCTGGGATGAGGACCTGAGTTATAGGGAAAGGTTGAATAGGTTAGGACTTTATTAAAGATATGCTTGCACTCAGTAGGGTGCTGGGATGATTTACAAAGATGACTTCGGGAATGCGCTGGAGAGTGGGACTAAGTTGGGTAGTTCTTTATTGACCCGATGTATGGCCACGTTCTATGTGATAAATAGTCTATGACTGTATGGTGGCAATCATTCTCATATGGAATCCGAGGGTCACTCAACCATGCATCAAAAGCAAGACTGATCCAGCAATGACTCTGTACACGCATGCTTCCCAGTGCACTTCATAGGAAAGCATTCAAGAACAAGAAGAAGAACCGCATAAGGTTAAAGCTCAGAAAGAGATGCCTCGCTTCCTCAAAACCTGAGCCCACACTTCTCAAGAGCAATCTGAAACTAATTCCGCACTCAGATCTTTTGCCATAGCCCCATAACTTCCAAATACTAGTACTTCCCCTATCCCTGCTCCAACTATGCTGTACATAAGGAAATTCTTCATCTGTAACAATGTTAAATTGAAGACCTCTTGTAATTAATTCACCAACCAAAATGGATTACTCCTGTTACCTTTGTTGAAACGCTGCGTACAAACCTCAACTGAGTTCCCTGTCCCAGTTTAAATAGTCATATTTGTATCTTGAGCATCATTCGAGTGAAACTGCACTGCATACCCTCCCTGGTACCACTTTTCCCACAGCAGATGAGATCAACTTACCGAAGCATTTACAAATATTTTCAACATTACAATATTAACTACACTTTAAAAGAGAACTTCATTGGTGTAAACTGCTATCTGGTGTAAAGTCCTGCTTTCAGACCCAACTGGGGAGTTGTTACACTTTTCAGTTTAGCACACCTGGTGGTTGCATCTCCCATTGGTCAAATAGGAGAGAGGAGAAGCCTCAAAATATGCAGTCAGTTGGACAACACTGCAGATTTACTCACTGCTACTAATATGCCTGGACGTTTATAAAAGGCAGACCTGGTTCCCCTCTTGAAAAAGAGAAAAATCAGTATGGTTAAAAGGTTTTAAGAAAATATATTAGAGCAAACCATTTGAGGCTCACGAAACAATCCCCCAGTGGAACCCAATGACATCTCTCCACTTCACTTTATAGGAATCTTCTGACCACAAAATGAACTGGAATTATGAAATTAAGGGCTTCCAAGAACATTATGGACTGGGGTGCAAAACAAGATCCTTTTTCCCACTCCTCAAGACACTTGTAGTCAATTTACAAGTAAAGCTCCTGGGACTCAAGAGTGATCCTTGAAAAAAAAATCTATATATATTATGTATATATTTATACATATCGAAAGCCTCAAATCCTCGAGGCCATCTCCAACATCTGGAAAGTAACTATTCCCAAATTCCCATTCCACTGCCAAACACCGCATGCTCCAGCAATTACATCAAATTCCATCACACTTAAAACACTGAGCATTAAACCCTACTTTTGAGGTCATGTACTTTGTAATGGCTTTCTTGCCACATCTTTATAACTTATTTTTATAAAAGACCATTCCTACTTCTGTACCTTAGGGGTGAATTTTATTTTCTCTCCGAGTGTGCTTGTTTAAACTCACCCGACTCCTAGCTCCCAAAAAAATAAATTATCCGCAGCTAACAGCAACTCATTAAAATTCCCACCAGGCATTCTTTGACTGAAAGATGTTTGGAGCTAACAGCCGGTATTTCAATGATACCAAACCACACCATCGATGCTTGACACGAGAGGCTCGCAGCCCAGCAGTTATACTGGTCTTCATTGCATTGCAAAGATTATTCATTCAGAATACACCACTGCCTGCACAGTGCCAACTTCACTCCTTGACACTCTGCATCCTTTTTGCCTGCCTCTCACAACCCTAAAAGTGCAAAGGTGAACAACAGAGATCATTCTGGCAATTAAATAAATCACAAGTAAAAACATTAAATAAGCAAGCACAAAGCAGATTAAATCTCGTGCAGAGACGTGTGAACTGATGCAATCAGGTCAGAAGAAAGCAAAGGGTCAATATAAACTAGATTATAATAGGGATACAAGAACAGAGAGACCTGGGGGAATAAGTACATAAATCTTTGAAGATGGTGGGATAAGTTGAGAAGGTGGTTAAAAAAGCACTGGAGTTTTATTAATAGAGGCAGTGAGTATAAAACCAGGGATTAAGTTTAACCACTGGTTCAGCCTCAGGTGGAGTATTACTTTCAATTCTGGACACGACACTTTTGCAAACCGTCAAAACCCTGGAAAGTCAGAGAGTTCGACAGCATGGAAACAGGCCTTGCAGCCCACTGAATCAGCATCAGCCATCAAGCGTCGGTAGTGTAGCGGTTAGCGTAACACTATTACAGCACCAGCGACCCGGGTTCAATTCCCGCCGCGGTCTGTAAGGAGTTTGTACAGTCTCCCCGTGACTGCGTGGGTTTCCTCCGGGTGCTCCGGTTTCCTCCCACATTCCAAAGACGCACGGGTTAGGAAGTTGCGGGCATGCTATGTTGGCGCCGGAAGCGTGGCGACACTTGCGGGCTGCCCCCAGAACGCTCTAAGCAAAAGATGTATTTCACTGTGTGTTTCGATGCACATGTGACTAATAAAGATATCTTATCTTATTTTATCCACTTACACTAATCCCATTTTATTCTCCCCGCATTTTCACCAACTCCTCAGAGATTTTACCACTCGCCTACATGCTAGGTATAATTTACAGAGGCCAATTAACCTACCAACCTGCACATCTTTGAGATGTTGGAGGAAACTGGAGCATCCAGAGGAAGCCCATGCAGTCATAGGGAGAACGCGCAAACTCCACACAGACAGCACCAGAGGTCCTCATTGAACCTGGGTCTCTGGAGAAGTGAGGCAGCAGTTCGACAAGCTGAACCACTGTGCTACAAAAAAAAATTATACCAATGGTACCAGCAATGTAGAGAGTGGAGAATCTGGGGTCACTTTCCTTACAGCAAAGGTGCGTCAAGGGAAATTAAGTGATATTCAAAATAATGAGTGTTTTTGATGAAGTACAGTTTCCAACGGCAGGAGAAAGAACAAGCTGAGAGCCCAGATTTAAGATAAGCAAAAGAGAGCGAGGAAGAGGAGAACATTTTATAAGCAGCATTATGACCCTGAGTCCATTGAGTGAAAGGGAGGTGAAAGCAGATTCAAAAATAATTTAAAAGGGAATTAGATAAAAACTTAAAAAGAAAATTAATTACAGGATTCTCAGGAAAGAACAAACAATTGGATAGTTCTTTCAAAGAGGCACAACTTGCTTTCAAAAAGTCAAACAGTATTGTAGAACATGGTAACAGTAAAGAACAAATAGGCATTATACAAGAATAACAGGTGGAGGCAACTTGGCCCTTCCAGCTTGGCCCTACCATTAAATACTCTATCTCAAAAGCATTTTCCCACTTTCTCCCCATACCCTTCATCCCTTTTATGCCTAGAAAACTATCGATCTTAACTATATTCAGCAAGTTGGCCTCCACAGCCTTCAGTAGAAGAGAATCCTGCAGGCAAATTGGTAAATTGATTTATTATTGTCACATGTACTGAGGTACAGTGAAAAACTTTGTTTTGCATGCCATCCATACAGGTCAATTCATTACACAGTGCATTGAGGTAGTACAAGCAATAACAGAATGCAGAATAAAGTGCAATGACAAAGTGCAATGCAGGCAGACAATAAAGTACAAGGCCATAACGAAGCAGATTGTGAGGTCAAGAGTCCATTTTATTGTGGTAGGGGACCATCCAATAGTCGTATAACAGTGGGATAGAAGCTGTCCTTGTGCTTGTGTCCTGCTGTTATAAGACTTACAGGTCTACCATTCTCTGAGTGAAGTACTTTCTTCTTATCTGTCAGAATTTTGTATGTTTCACTGTGAGCCCCTCTCATTCTTCTAAACCCGAGTGAATAGTAGTCTAGTTCACCCAATATCTTTAGGAATCTGTCTGTTGAACATTTTTTGCATCCCTCTATAGTCGGTATTTCCTTTCTCAGGCAAGGAGATCAAAACTGAACAGAGTACTCCAGGTGTGGTCTCATCAAGCTCTTGCATAATTGTGGTATGCTTGTTCCTGCACTCAAAACTTATTGCGATGCATCTTTTTCATTTCTGGTCAGTTACTTGTTTCCTTTTCTGTGGAGTTAAGTATTTGTTTAACTGCTCCACCATTACTTATGTAGACACTTTGGCCAAGAAAGCGCACCAGGGCCTCAATTCCTCAGAAGGTTAAGGAAATTCGGCATGTCCCTGTTGACCCACACCAATTTTTCTAGATGCACCATAGAAAACATCCGTCTGGATGGGTCACAGCTTGGTACGGCAACTGCTCTGCCCATGACTGCAAGAAACTGCAGAGAGTTATAGATACAGCTCAGCACATCACGGAAACCACAGAATCTCTGTCATCACGGAACATCACGGAAACTCTGTCCACACTTCTTGCTGCCTCGGTAAAGCAGCCAGCATAATAAAGACCTTCTACCCCAGACATTCTCTCTTCTCCACTCTCCCATTGGGCAGAAGATACAAAAGCCTGAAAGCATGTACCACCAGAAGAGCTTCCATCCCGCTGTTATAAGACTAGTGAACGGTCTCCTAGTACAGTAAGGTGGACTCTTGATCTCACAATCGACCTCGTTATGGTCTTGCATCTCATTGTCTGCCTGCACTGCACTTTCTCTGTAACTGTAACACTTTATTCTGCATTCTGTTATTGTTTTCCTTTGTACTACCTCAATGCACTTTCACTTTTGCCCCGACTCTCTCGAATTTCTGGCATGTTGCTGGTGTCTTCCACAGTGAAGACTGACGCAAAATACCTATTCAGTTCGTCCACCATTTCCCCATTACTACCTGTCCAACATTATTTTCCAGAGGTCTGATGTCCACTCTTGCCTCTCTTTTACTCTTTATATATCTGAAGAAACTTTTGGTATCCTCTTTAATATTATTGCCTAGTTTACCTTCATATTTCATCTTTTCTCCCCTTATTGCTTTTTTGCTGCCTTCTGTTGGTTTTTAAGCTTCCCAAACCTCTAGCTTCCCACTAATTTTTGCAATATTGTATGCTCTCTCTTTTGCTTTTATGCTGCCTTTAAGTTCCCTTGTCAGCCACGGTGGCCATATCCTCTCTTTAGAATGCTTCTTCTTCTTTGGGATGAACTGATCCTGCGTTTTCCAAATTACTCCCAGAAACTCCTGCCACTGCTGCTCTACCGTCATCCCTGCTAGGGTCCCCTTACAATCAACCTTGGCCAGTTCCTCTCTCTTGCCTCTATAGTTACCTTTACTCAACTGTAATACCGACACATCCGATTTCAGCCTCTCCCTCTCACACTGCAGGGTGAATTCTGTCATATTATGATCACTGCCTCCTAAGGGTTCCTTTACCTTAAGCTCCCTAATCAAATCTGGGCCATTTCACAACACCAGTCCAGAATTGCCTTTTCCCGAGTGGGCTCGACCACAAGCTGTTCTAAAAAGCCATCTTGTAAGCATTCTACAAATTCCTTCTCTTGGGATCCAGTACCAACCTGATTTTCCCAGTCTACCTGCATATTGAAATCCCCCATGACCACCGTAACATTTCCCTTTTTACATGCCTTTTCTGTCTCCTGTTGTACCCCACATCCTGGCTACTATTCGGAGGCCTGTATATAACTCCCCCCAGGGTCTTTTTACCCTTGCAGTTTCTTAACTCTACCCACAAGGATTCGACATCTTCTGATCCTATGTCACTTCTGCTGAGAATTTGATTTCATTTTTTACCATCAGAGCCACCCCACCCCATCTGTCCACCTGCTTGTCTTTTTGATAGGATGTGTATCCTTGGATGTTCAGCTCCCAGCTGTGATCTTCTTTCAACCATGGCTCCGTGATGCCCACAATGTCGTACCTGCCAATTTCTAACTGTGCTATAAGCTCATTTACCTTATTTTGTATGCTGTGTGCATTCAAATATAACACCTTCAGTCCTGTATTCACCAACCTTCTTCTCAAATTAGTCTCCATGTTGCCTGAAATTAAATTCTTATCCCTTTCTAACGTTTCTGTCTTACTCTTTATTCTGGAGACTTCCGTAACCTCTCCTGCACTCCCTTTCCAGTTTACTTTTTCCATACTTTTCCAATCTCTTGAGCCCACCCCCCTACTATTTAGTTTAAAGCCCTACCTACAGCCCCAGATATGTGATTTTACTTCAGAAAAGATATACTGGCTTTGGAGGTGGTGCAGAGGAGGTTCACCAGGCTGATTCCAGAGATGATTAGTCTATGAGGAGAGATTGAGTCGCCTGGGACTATACTCACTGGAATTCAGAAAAAGAGAGGGGATCTTAAAGAAACATATAAGATTATGAAATGGATACATAAGATAGAGACAGGAAAGTTGTTTTCACTGGTAGGTGAGACTAGAACTAGGGGACAAAACCTCAAGATTTGGTGGAGTTTATTTAGGACAAAGCTGAGGAGCAACTGCTTTTCCCAGAGAATAGTGAATCTGTGGAATTCTCTGCCCAGGGAAGCAGTAGAGATTACCTCATTAAATATATATATAAAAGACACAGTAAGATATATTTTGCATAGTAAGGGAATTAAGGGTTATGGGGAAAGGGAGGTGGAGCTGAGTCCACAGCCAGGTGAGCCATGATCTTATTGAATGGCGGAGCAGGTTCGACCAGATGGCCTCTCCTGCTCCTATTTCTCATGTTCTTCTTACATTCTTATGTTTTGACCCAATACTTTCTTCACTTCATTTGTTAGTCATAGTTGGTCACTTTTCATTTTAAGTTTTGCACCAGACAGAAACGTAACGTTCCTTAAATGTTATCCATTGTCAATCCACCATCATGGATTTCAATTAAGCTCCCCACTCTCTCAAAGCTAACTCATTCCTCAAACCTTTTTATTTAACACTTGAAACCCTAGTTTTGAATTAAACAACTTCATTTTCTATCTTAACAAATTGCGATAATTTCTACAAAACAAGAAGTGAATGAAAGATGACAGAGGGGCAGGATTTTCTAGGTCACTGGCTGATTTCTCTCTTGTTTTCTCCAAAGTCTCTTTCCCTCTCTACTCCCTCTCTGAGGGGGAATTTCTTCAGCCAGAGGGTGGTGAATCTGTGGAATTCGTCACCACAGAGGGCTGTGGAGGTCAAGTCATTGGGTTTATTTAAGGCAGAGGTTGATAGGTTCTTGATTGGTCAGGGGTTAAGTGTTATGGGGAGAAGGTGCGAGAATGGGGTTAAAAAAATCAGCCATGATTGAATGGCTGAGCAGAATCAATGGGCCGAATGGCCTAATTCTGCTCCTATATCTTATGGTCTTATTTAATGTTCTGTCTGCCCACCCAAAGCATATAAAAAAAAGCAAATGTAGAAAAGAGAGCTCCTCTGCATTGTTCCAGAGTTCTCTGGGACTCTGAATGATTTTTGACCACCTCTCAGTGGCAGCAGACATCGGCACTGAAATTCACCATCACGTACAATGCACCAGCCTTTGGCCATTTGAGGAATCGAATGTTCAAAGGCCAGGACCTCACACCGAGCACTTAAGTTCATGATCTACCAGACAGCAGTGATCCCCATCCTCCTTTATGTTTTGGTGACGTGAATGGACTGCAGTTAGCATCCCAAAGCTAACTCCAACACTGCGGCCACAAAACCCTCCAAATCCATTGGCAAGATAAGTGAACCAACATCGGTGATCACCAGCATTGAGGCTGACAGGCTTCAACAGTTCCAATGGGTGAGCCACAATTAGTAAATTTGTTTTATTATTATCACACATACCAAAAAACTTGGCTTGCATAATGTCCGTACAGATCAATTCATTACCAGAGCATTGAGGTAGTACAGGGTAAAACAATAACAGAATACAGAATAAAGAGTTACAGTTACAGAGAAAGTGCAGTGCAGGCAGACAATAAAGTGCAAGGTCATAATGAGGTAGACTGCGAGGCCAAGAGTCCATCGTACTAGGGGACCGTTCCATAGTCTGATAACAATGGGATAGAAGCTGTCCTTGAGCCTGGTGGTACGTGCTTTCAGGCTTTTATATCTTCTGCCCGATGGGAGGCGGGAGAAGAGAGAATGTCCAGGGTGGGTGGGGTCTTTGATTATGTTGGCTGCTTTACCAAGGCAGCAAGGAGTGAAACAGAGTCCTTGGAGGGGAGGCTGGTTACTGATTAACACCAGACTACCGATACAGGCACTCTTTTCCAAACTCTATTAGGGCAACAGATTTCCAGGAAGGCAGAAAATACATTTCAAGTGTCTACTCAAAGCACCCGCTTCACTTAATACGGAGAACAGCATCCAGGAAGGTATTGAGTATCCCTGCGTACATCTGAAGTACAAAGAGCCTAGGCAGAAAATATGTAAGGCATGAAGAACCTTCCAAACAGCACACCTAGTCTTGATGCAGGGTCTCGACCCAAAACATCGACCATCCCTCTGCCTCCACAGACGCTGCCTTACCTACTGAGGTCCTCCAGCAGTTTGTTATTTTGCTGAATACAACATACCTACCTGCTTTGTCAGGCACCCCTTCCCCCACCTGTGGCAGAGTCTGTGGATTCATTTAGAGGGCTTAGCACCCACCTCAGTGCCTACAGAACTGGAGTGGAAGTAAGACATCCTCATCCGAGGGTCTGTCTGAGGAGGAGGATCTTCAGCCTCCATGCACCTTGGCACCCAATCCACATATTCCTTGTCTTTTCATAGTTATCGAGTCACAGAGCAATACAGAACTGATACAGGCCATTCGGCCCAACCAGTCCATGCCAAACATAGTGCCCACCCAGCTAGTCCCAATTTCCTGCGTTTGGCCCATATCCCTCCAAGCCCCACCCCTCCATGTACCTATCCAAGTGTTTCATTAATGAAACTGTTGTACCTGCCTCATCCACTTCCTCTGACAGCTCGTTCCATATACTCACCACCATCTGTGTGAAAAAGTTGCCCCTCAGGTCCCTTTTAGATCTTTCCCCTCTCACCCTAAACCTATGCCCCCTAGTTTTGGACTCCCCTACCCTGCGGAAAAGACTGGTACTGTCCACCTTATCTATGCCTCATAATTTTAAACACTTCTATAAGGTCGCCCCTCGTTCTCCTACGTTCCAAGGAATAAACACTCAGCCTGGCCAACCTCTCCCTATAACTCAGGGCCTCTAGTCCTGGCAACATCCTCGTAAATCTTCTCTGCACTCTTTCCAGTGTAACCACGTCTTCCTTATAACAGGGTGACCAAAACTGTAAACAGTACTCCAAGTGCAGCCTCACCAACGACTTATACAACTGCAACATAACATCCCAACTCCTATATTCAATGTCCTGGCTGGTGAAGGCCAGCATGCAAAAGATTAATCTGATAATACTCAGTTACAAAATACCAGTGCAACAAACAAACAGTCCCTTCGGAACCAACCACGATGCCATTCTAACTCATCCCATCTGCCTGCAAATGGTCCGTGTCCTGCTCATGTGTCTGTCATCCTTGATTGGAAGCTACACTGGTTCCAGGAAGCTGGTGGCCAACATCCAGAACTGAGCACAGTGCTGTATCACTTGAGTAAGACAAGTATGCAGCTTCAGCTAACTGCCAGCTCACATTAAACGTAAGCAATGCCTCATGCATTTTACTGGCTCTGAGTGCTTTGACAATAGGTTCTCAGGAATCATCTTCACAGAGGTGACAAAGTGGAAATGTTTAGGAAGGAAGTTTTGGACCTAAGCACCTCAACAACTTAAAGCATGGCTGTCACTGATGGCTCTTAATATCTGTAAGCTTTATTATTTCTCATTAAGGTGTTAATCTTCATCTTGAACGTTTCTGACGGACTTAACTTTGTGCAAGACCACTTAGCATCATCATGAGAGGTCTCCTCCTAAACCTGCTCTTTGTTCTCCTTTTATTTATCCAGAGTCTCCAACACAGAACACTGCACAACCTTTTGCCTTTGACTCACAAGATTATAAGTGGAGCTCCATTCCACACAGCTCTGGTGTGTCGCTGAAGGCTGCACTGATAGAAGTTAAAGTCTCTTCAGCTCCAGCAGTTCTAGGAAAGCATTTTAAATCAGATGGAGGAAAGGTTTTACTCGATGCCTATTATGGACCTAAGTGAAAACAATTTCCATTTACCTAGGACCATTGCACATCTCCAGCATTGGCCAAAGCACTCGTCTACATATCAAAAGAAGTACTTCATTGGCTGTAAAGCACTCTGGGATGTTCAGAAGCAGTGAAAGGTGTTGTCAAAGCATCTAACTTTTTTCTCATTCATGCACAACTTCCCTTCCAAATGTGTAGCCAAGCAAGTTGGATTCAACTCGGCAGCCCCGACAAGCATGGATTGACAACCTCTTCACCTCACTTCTGTGGGATTTCCCTGCTAAAAAGCTTTCATTAAGGCTTAACGGCACCGCTACGTTTTAAATTAAACTGTTTGCATGCAGGACACTTTGTACTGGATCTGAGGGCTGAGACTTAAATAAATTCAAATCTTTGAATTCAGTGAGTTCTTTTGATCATTCTGAAATTTTCTAATTTTACCCCTTAACTTTGCCTGCGAAGTTGTTTGCAACCTTACTTTGTCCCTTTCATGAGAACTGTTCCACATGTACTGGCCTGACTTGCTGTCGCCAAGGACAAAGCAAAATGCAAGAACAAACCAAGCAAATGAAACTCAAACATCATACAATTTTTTCCCCCTTAAGAGCCCGAGCAACTGGATAAAAAGCTTCAGTCGTAAGTGTTCCCTGTGTCAGATTCTGAAATCTCTGCCAGTCAGAAGCCGGAAGCCGTTTCTTATGTAGATACAGATGTTTTCTGGTAGATCTGATTCACAGAATCTTGGTCGGTCTCAGAACATGAAAGGTTGGACTTAATTTCAGCCTCTGCAGACAGTACCTTCCTTATGAAATATGCAGCTGGTTCAAAGGTTAGAAAGTTAGAAACCTAAACTATTTAAGATCAATAACATATCCCTGCAGTGCATTCAAACCTAAAGATAGCTGAGGTTGTAGAGGGAAAGTGACTTTGTTCCCAAATGAGTTGCAACTGGGTGGCGTGCCAAGTCATGGGCAATTAACAGTCGCCCATATTCACCGTAACACAGTGTTTGAAGTAACAAGTAGGCTATTCAAGGCAAGGATGGCTGATTTCTTCTCCAAAGGCCGTCAACAAACTCAGTAACTTGCTATCCTTTTTGTTCCAGATAACTTACCTAACCAACTGAATATAAAATTTGGCAGCTGGGAGATCCTCAGTCCAGGCAGAACTTTTATTTACTTAATGCTTTCACTTCCATAAATTGGAATTGATTTCTGATGAAAGTCATTACCCTGAAACATTAACTGTGTTTCTTTCTCCACTAAAGCTTTCTCCGGGCTCATTATTTCCAGCATTTTTTATGTCTATTTTTTGACCTGGCCATGCAAATGTCCCTCTTTTAAAGTTACAGCTTGTCTTCGGCTTTATCAAACTTCCATCACTTGTAATTATGGGGTTGGTGGCAAACTTGTTATTCAGCTTGACTCAGTACATCACAAACCTGAAGATCCTCACCACCTGGAAGGGCGTGGGCAGCTGACATACTGAGAGCATCAACTCCCAGTTCTGTTACAAATTCTATCTTGGGACAGAGATCAACTGATCCATCAATGTTACAAGGTCAAAACCCTGACACTCCTGATATAACAGTGCAGTAAGAAACATAGAAAACCTACAGCACATACAGGCCCTTCGGCCCACAAAGTTGTGCCTAACATGTCCCTACCTTAGAAATTACTAGGCTTACCCAGAGCGCTCTATTTTTCTCAGCTCCATGTACCTATCCAAAAGTCTCTTAAAAGACCCTATCGTATCCGCCTCCTCCACCATTACCGGCAGCCCATCCCACGCACTCACCACTCTCTGAGTAAAAACTTACCCCTGACACCTCCTCTGTACCTACTCTGCAGCACCTTAAACCTGTGTCCTCTTGTGGCAACCATTTCAACCCTTCATTCAGGACTGGTAGTGCAGGTACAAGACCCAACATCGCCTCCCCATGGGCTTCTGCAGACAGGCAATAAATACCGACCTTGCCGGCATCCAAAGGAAAAAGAACAGTAATCAAGATCAGGATGTCGATTAAGGCAAACCTGAGTTTGGAAGCCAAGACCCCAACCAACTAATTGGACTCAGCTTCGAGCATCAGGGCTCTCTGCAAGGAGGATTTTATGACTCGAAATACTTTATGAAATATGCAGTTCCCTTGAACGTAACCCACCCACCGGCAAACCTTTTTTAAATTTAAGTTTTTAATTTGTTTCCTTTGGTCAATCCCCTTAAGGCACCACGACTGAACACTGCTGTGGAACACTGTAGAATTGGGTTTTTGTTTGATAAAAAAAAAGAGCGCATGAAACAGATGGAACTCAGAACAACTTTAGAAAGTACGTGGACATATAAAAAATCAATGTCACGGAATCAGAATCAGATTTATTATCACTGACATATGATGTGAAATTTGTTGTTTTGTGGCAAAGGCATAAAAATCTATAAATTACATAAATAAATAGTGCAAACAATAAAGAAATAACGAGGTAGTGTTCATGGGTTCATGGACCGTTCAGAAATCTGATGGTGGAGGGGAAGAAGCTGTTCCTGAATCGTTCAGTGTGGGTCTTCAGGCTCTTGTACCTCCTGGGATGACACCTTCTTGAGGCACCGCCTCTTGAAGATGTCCTTGGTGGTGGGGAGGGTTGTGCCCGTGAGGGAGCTGGCTGAGTCTACAACCTTCTGCAGCCTCTTGCGATCCTGTGCATTGGAGCCTCCATACCAGGCTGAGATGCATTTGACTTCACAGAAGATTCATTGTGTTTTTGCTCAGTGAGTTAGAAGAATCCGATTTGCAACAATACAGTAGTAATTGGGGAAGATGTGTTGTGGAAAGTAATGTAACGTTTCCAAGAAGCTCTTCCGAAAGAGTATTTCTTGATATCCTCTGACAATTGCTTTAGCGAAGGCCAAATATAGTCTACACCTGAAACAGCACTGTATGATGAGGGACAAACAGACCACAGGAGAAAACTATTCAGTCCCCTGAGTTTACTCTACCACTCAGGTCAACTCTGTATCTCAACTCCCCAACTTGGCTTTCCATCCTTTAGTTCTCCTACTTAAAAAGCATCCTGCATTTCAAATTTGCATTGACAGTCCTCTCAACCCTTGCCCAGCATAAACAGCTTCTTGGGGTCGAGTGAACATTGAACTTGGAACAGTACAGCACAGGACAGGCCCTTCAGCCCACAAATGAATGAAACTAAGACTCATAATTAATCTAATCCCTCTTCCCTGCACATCAGAGTCATAGAGCACTACAGCACAGAAACAGGCCCTTTGGCCCATCTAGTCCATGCTGGCCTGGTTTTCTACTTAGTCCCATCTACCTGCACCCGGACCACAGCCCTCCATACCTCTCTCATCCATGTACCTATCCAAACTTCTCTTAAATCCCACAATTGAACCCGCATCCACCACTTCCGCTGGCAGCTCATTCCACACTCGCACCTCCCTCTGAGTGAAGTAGTTCCCCCTCTGATTCCCCTTAAATATCTTACCTTTCACCCTAAACCTATGACCTCTAGTCTACTCTCACCAAACCCAAGGGGGAAAAGCCTGCATGCATTCACCCTATCTATACCCCTCATAATTTTGTACACCTCCTTGAGGTCTCCACTCATTCTCATGCGCTCCAGGGAATAAAGTCCTAACCTATTCAACTCAGGTCCTCAGTCCTGGCAACATCTGTGTAAATATTCTCTACACTCTTTCAAGCTTATTGATATCCTTCCTGTAGTCGGTGAGTGGAACTGCACATAATACCCTAAATTTGGCCTCGCCAACATCTTATACAACTTCAACATAACATGCTAACTCCTGTACTCAATGCCCTGATTCATGAAGGCCAATGTGCCAGAAGTTCTCTTTACGACCCTATCTACCTGTGATGCCACTTTCAAGGAACAATGGATCTGTATTCCCAGGTCCCTTTGTTCTACCGCACACCTCAGAGCCCTACCATTCACTGTGTAAGTCTTACCCTGGTTTGTCCTTCCAAAGTACAACGCCTCACACGTGTCTGCATTAAATTCCATCTGCCATTTTTCAGCCCATTTTTCCAGCTGGTCAAGATCATGCCGCAAGCTTTGACAGCCTTCCTTGCTGTCCACCACACCCTCAATCTTGGTGTCATCTGCAAATTTGCTGATCCAGTTTACCACATTATCATTTAAATTATTAATATAGATGATAAACAACAACAGACCCAGCACCGATCCCTGGGGCTCACCACTGTACCTCCACTGATAATAATCCAGCTCCGTCACACTGTCCCTCAGTAACCCCTCTTCCTCCAGTGATGTTAATCTGCTCTCTCACACCGGAATTCAGGAACTTTCAGTGCCCTGAATTTCTATCCATACAGGATGAGACTAAACATAACAGCTTTAACCTTAATGGACCAAAGTTGCCTGCTTTAAAACTTCTATATTTGACTTTTTAACAGTTGTTAGATATACTCAGTAGTCCCTGCCCAAACTGGGTTAAGACTGCAGGTGACAAGAGTTTGGGTAATTTGCTCTGGGGTCTCAGCAGGATTTGCTCTAAACTGGCAACAACTAGATAGTCTTAGGCCGCACGGAGTAGTTGGAAAGGGTACTCCCTGCATGGAGTTCGTCATAAATTCAAGGCCATTTGAACTTAACTCCTGCTCACCTGTCAACCGTGGTGTTTCCTGGCTAAGTATCACCTTGACTTTAACATCCTGGTCTTCATTTTTAATTACTTCCATAGACACTGTCCTCTGTATCTGTAAATTCCCCCAACCCTCTGCACTTCATGAAAGTCATGACCCTAAATTAGTTGTCCTGCCTATGACGGCTCTGCCATTTACTGCTGAGGCCTCAAACTCACAAATTCGGTCCATTAACCTCACAAATTCGGTCCCTAAGCTCTCCTGATTTCTCTCTTAAGTGTTCTCTTGCATTCCTTATACTCCTCAAGTGCCTCATTTGATCCTAACTGCCTGTACCTGATATGTACCTCCTTCTTTTTCTTTATCAGGGCCTCAATATCCCTCGATAACCAAGGTTCCCTGAAGCTGTTAGCCTTGCCTCTTATCCCAACAGGAACATACAGATTCTGTACTCTCAGTATTTCACTCTTGAAGGCCTATTGACCATATGCCTCCTTTCTCTGCGTGTTCATGTGCCTAACTAAGAGCATCTTAAACGCTCCTATGCTGTCTACCCTCCACCACCACCCATGGCAGCGCATTCCAGGCCCCCACCACTCTCTGTGTAAAAAACGCACCCGCACTTCTCCTTTGTACTTTCCCCCTCTCACCTTAAATACATGCCCTCCAATATCAGACATTTTAATCCTGGGAAGAAGTTACTGGCTGCCTACTCTTATCTATGCCTCGCATAATCCTATAAACTTCTATCAGATCTCCCCTGAGCCTCCACCACTCTAGAGAAACCAGCCACAGCTTATCCAACCTCTCCTCATATCACATGTCGTCCAAACTAGGTGAACCTCCTCTGCACCCTCTCCAAAGACTCCACATTCTTCCTATAATGAGGTGACCAGAACTGAACGCAATACTCAACTGTGGCCTAACCAGATCTTTATAAAGCTGCAACACAACCTCCTGGCTTTTGAACTCAATGCCTTGACTAATGAAGGCAAGCATGCCATACACCTTCTTTACCAAGCTCCAGGTTTCTGCTTCCCTTTGTGCATGAAGGTACTGAATACCTAACTTTAATTTAAGGATTAATCCACTCTCCCTGGATTTGCCAATCAGAGAAAATTGCTTCCCTTGATCCACCCAATCAGATCCTTTAAATCACTGTAAATACATCAATTAAATTCTCTCTTAATCTTCAGTGCTTCAGACAGAACCAGGGCAGGATGACGTTGTTCAGTCCCATTCTCTTTCTTTTTACAATATTTTTATTGAATCCATGAAAAAATAGAGTACATGCATCAAGAAAGAAAATAAAAATACTACTGAATACATTGTATTAAATCGTACTTAGATTACAATACTCTAAATCAATAATCACATATAGTAGTTAGTTAATAAAGGAAGAAAAAATTGAAATATTTTATTATAAAAAAAATCTACTCCCACTACCAAAACCCGAAACTGTTAGATGGAAAAAACAACAAGGAAAAACTTTTAAAAACGTAACCATGTCAGCCAATATCTGCATTTTAGTCCCCAAATTAGAGATTTTGAAAATAATTCAAAGAAGGTCCCCACAGGATTTGAAAGTCTAGGTTAGGTTCAAAAACTGAACAGTGAATCTTCTCTAGATTCAAGTATGAGATAACATCCCACAACCATTGAACATGCGTAGGCGGAGTAGCTTCCTTCCATTTAAGCAATACTGCTCTCCTGGCTATAAAGCCAGAATATGTAAATCAGAAGCCTTCAAAGTTATACCTTTTTCTCCAACAATCCCAAATAGTGCAGTCAAAGGATTAAGTTTAAAATTTATTTTGAAAAGTACGGAAAAAGCAATATTTTTTAAGACTCTGACACGTCCAAAACATGTGAATTAAGGAAGCCACTCCGTTACTGCATTTATCACAGTAAGGAGATATGTCAGAATAAAAAGGGGATAATTTATCTTTAGACAAGTGAACTCGATGGACCACTTTAAATTGAAGGAGAGAATGACTAGCACATAATGACAAAGTATTAACCAACTTGAAAATGTTCAAGTTGTTCAGTCCCATTTTCAAGTTAAGCAGTGTCATTGTTCTGTGATGTTTTGATCTTATGTTCATTAAAGTCACGTAGGAAAACTGATGGGTATTCTGAAAAGAGCTGTATAGATTCAGCAGTTAGAAGATGCAAATCTGATACACTACAGCTAAAGTGCTGGTGGAGAGGGAGACTGTAATTACAGCATGACAAGTTTACCAAGACAATTCACTCATTAATCATATAGGAAACAATATAAAAAAAAGTAGACATGTCGATGGATTTCTAGTACAGGTATTAAGTAGTATACATCTGGGTCGTGATAAGGCTCACATCGTGTATTATTGGCAACAGACATGGGAAAATAACAGGCCAGTGATAGTTGATGTGTGATATGACTAACCATCTCAAATTACCAACCACTGGCATTGAACAGACAGTAATTCATTCCTGTATTACACAGCTCAAGCCAGAAGTTTTGAAGTGCAAAGCATATTTTATGACTGGCTGCTCATTGTTACTCCAGTGGCTGTAGAGTTCAAATATCTATCCTGGAGGATCTATCCTGGGCCCAACACATCACAAAGAAGGCACGCCAGCCGGTCTGCTTCGTTAGGGATTTCAATATGTCACCAAAGATATGGGCAGGCACGGTAGTGTAGCGATTAGCGTAACGCTATTACAGCACCAGCGACTCAGCTTCAATTCCAGCTGCTGTCTGTAAGGAGTTTGTACGTTCTCCCCATGTCTGTGTGGGTTTCCTCCGGGTGCTCCGGTTTCTTCCCACATTCCAAAGATGTACGGGTTAGGAAGTTCTGGGCATGCTATGTTGGCGCCAGAAGCGTGGCGACACTTGCGTCTGCCCCCAGAACACTCTACGCAAAAAGATGCATTTCACTGTGTGCTTCGATGTACTTGTGACTAATAAAGAAATCTTATCTTATGTATACAGTGGAGGGCATTCTGACTGGTTGCATCACCGCCTGGTATGGAGGCTACAATGCACAGGGCAGCAAGAGGCTGCAGAGGGTTGTGGACTCAGCCTTCTTCACGGGCACAACCCTCCCCGCCATCAAGGCCATCTTCAAGAGGTGGCGCCATCACTAAGGACCCTCATCATCCCGGACATGCCCGTTTCTCGTTACTACCATCGGAGAGGGGGTACAGGAGCCTGAAGACCCACGCTCAATGATTTAGGAACAGCTTCTTCCCCTCCGCCATCAGATTTCTAAACAGTCCATGAACCCATGAAAACTCCCTCGTTATTCCTTTCTTATTTATTTTCATAGTTTATAGTATTTTTATGTCTTTGCACTGTACTGCTGCCGCAAAACAACAAATTTCACATCATATGTCAGTGATAATAAATCTGAATCTGTGACACAGATTTTTTAAATGTCCAAGTACTTTCCAAAATTGTGCTGAGTTCCATCTGTTGCATGCACTCTTTTGTTTTAAACAAAAACCAAATATCATTTATCTGCCATTCTGGGTGGGAGCTATGGAAGTGGGGTGAGTGACTATAGTAAAACATGCTGGGGCACATCTTTAAAGAATAAGAAATATGATTTGTTTCGTACATTTTACAAACTCATGTTGCTTCAATGTGCTTAGCAGTCACAGAAGTACCTAAATACCATCACGGTTGCAATGTAGGAAAAGCAGCCAATCTGTACAGAGCAAGCTCGCATAAAGAGCAATGCTATGTGACTAGGTTATGTGCGTTAAGGGATGTCTGTATCAGTGGTGCTGAAGAGGACATGGTTGAGAGATTCAGATTTTGAGGAGTAAATATCACCAACAATTTGTCCTGGTCCAGCCACATGGACGCTTTGGCCAAGAAAGCTCACCAGCGCCTCTACTTCCTCAGAAGGCTAAGGAAATTGAGTTCAATTTCCGGGGTATTGAGTTCAAGTGCCACAAGGTGATGTTGCAGTTCTATAGAACTCTGGTCAGAACACACTTGGAGGATGTGGAAGCTTTAGAGAGGGTGCAGAGGAGATTCACCAGGATGTTGCCTGGATTGGAGAGCATGTCTTATGAGGATAGGTTGAGTGAGCTCGGGCTTTTCTCTTTGGAGAGAAGGAGGATGAGGGGTGACTTGATAAAGGTGTACAAGATGATAAGCATAGATCGAGTGGACAGTCAAAGACTTTTTCCCAGGGCGACAATGGCTAACATGAGGGGACATAATTTTAAGGTGATTGGAGGAAGATATAAGGGGGATGTCAGGGGTAAGTTTTGTACACAGAGAGTGGTGGGTGCATGGAACGCACTGTCTGCAGAGGTTGTGGGGGCGGATACATTAGGGACATTTAAGAGACTCTTAGATAGACATGGGGGGCTATGTGGGAGGGAAAGGTTAGATAGATCTTCGAGCAGGAGAAAACGTTGGCACAACATTGTGGGCCGAAGGGCCTGTACTGTGCTGTAATGTTCTATGTTCTATGAAATTCGGCATGTCCCCAATGACCCTCACCAATTTTTACAGGTGCACCATAGAAAGCATCCTATCTGGATGCACCACAGCTTGGTACGGCAACTGCTCTGCCCAAGACCCCAAGAAACTACAGAGAGCTGTGGACAACCCCAGCGCATCACGGAAACCAGCCTCCCCTCCATGGAATCTGTATACACTTCCCGCTGCCTCGGGAAAATAGCCCAGTCTATCATGAAAACCAGCCTCCCCTCTAATGGAGCTTCAGTTTAACATCCCATTCAAGAGACAGCACCTCTAACAGTGCTGCAAGCCTTCAGTACTGCACCAGCTAGCTAAGACTGTGCCCTCAACTCTCTAGTAATGAAGCTTGACCTTTTGACCTGAGCACAAGTGGGTCTTTATAAAAAATGACATCTAATTGAGGGTTTCACATACAAACAGCAACAGTCAGAGACAAGTATATAATATCCGTTTACATTTTGTTGATCATAGTCTGTCTAACAACTCACTTACGCTCATTGCTTGTCAGTTATGAGGGATATAATTACAATATGATTCTGGTGGCTAAAAGTTAGAAGGCTGCAATTTACTCTGATTCGCAGATAATAAACCACAAGTGAGGTCTGAGCGATTTGCAGCTAAACTTAGAGGGAAACATCTTAAAACAGTGCAGCGAAGAAGTATAAAAATCTATACTCATTTCTTGATGGCACTGACGCTTGGCAGGGTTTGGTTTGCCTGAGGATTTTGGTTCTCCAACAGCTTTTCCAAATGCTAATTACAGATAGTGAGGCAGTGGACCACGGCAGTGTAGCAGTTAGCGTAACGGTTTACAGCGCCAGTGACCCAGGTTCAATTCCGGCCGCTGTCTGTAAGGAGTTTGTACGTTCTCCCCGTGTCTGCGTGGGTTTCCTCCGGGTGTTCCAGTTTCCTCCCACATTCCAAAGACGTACGGGTTAGGAAGTTGTGGGCATGCTATGTTGGTGCCAGAAGTGTGGCGATACTTGTGGGCTGCCCCCAGAACACTCTACACAAAAGATGCATTTCACTGTGTGTTTCGATGTACATGTGACTAATAAAGGTATCTTATCTTTTCCACCTTACGAACACCCGACTTATGTACAGCCCCTATGTACAAATAAGCCTTTGGGAGACCAGTGGGATGGATTTGCGGGCTGCTGAGGGACTGAAGGTGACTGTTCTTGTCGCTAGCTGGAACGTTGCCACAGCGAACCCAAGAAGAATACCATCTAGTTAGCACGTTGATGTCCATTTTGTGAATCCTATGCAGAGGCACACTGTCAGGGGCAGCAGTGTCCTTTTTAAAACCATCAATAGCTTTTAAGATCTCGTCTGCAGTAAAATCTTTTAAAAATATATCATTATTAGCCTGAGAAAGGCTTGGGTTAATTTGCTAACATCAACAATATTGTTAAGAATGGCAAAATGAGATTTAAAATGCTTCTCTAGACTGTGCAGAGGGTGCAGAGGAGATTTACCAGGATGTTGCCTGGATTGGAGAGCATGTCTTATGTGGATAGGTTGAGTGAGCTAGGGCTTTTCTCTTTGGAGAGAAGGAGGATGAGAGGTAACTTGATGGAGGTGGACAAGATGATAAGAGGCATAGATCGAGTGAACAGTCAGAGACTTTCTCCCGGGGCAACAATGGCTAACACGAGGGGGCATAATTTTAAGGTGATAGGAGGAAGGTATAAGGGGGAAGTCAGGGGTAAGTTTTTTACACAGAGAGTGGTGGGTGCGTGGAACACACTGCCGGCAGAGGTTGTGGGGGCAGATACATTAGGGACATTTAAGAGACTCTTGGATAGACACATGAATGTTAGAAAAATAGGGGGCTATGTGGGAGGGAAGGGTTAGATAAATCTTAGAGCAGGATAAAATGTCAGCACAACATTGTGGTCCGAAGGGCCTGTACTGTGCTGCAGTGTTCTATGTTCTATGTATTCGTATGGATCTACCCACCTCTGCAGGTACCTTCTGCCAGGTGGGAACTCAGTTCTAACTTAGTAAATTGGTTTATTATTGTCACATGTACCGAGGTACAGTGAAAAACTTTGTTTGGCATACCATCCACACAGATCATCTCATTACATCAGTACATTGAGGTAGTACAAGGGAAAACAATAACAGAATGCAGAATAAAGTGTTACTGTTACAGAGAAAGTGCAGTGCAGGCAGACAATAAGGTGCAAGTCTGCATTTCCTGATTATGAACAGTTCTCAGGAATAGAACCCTGCTGTAACCTGGGGTACACATGTATTAGTCCATGAGCCTGAAAGTGAATGAATTAATGGGGCATTTCACCCCTCAGCCTTCCCCTCTCAACAAAATATCCTACATGCCCAAACATGTAGGGCAACCACGGTAGTGTAGTGGTTAGCGTAACGCTTTACAGCACCAGATACCCGGGTTCAATTCCAGCCGCTGTCTGGAAGGAGTTTGTACATTCTCCCTGTGTCTGCATGGGTTTCCTCCGGGTGCTCTGGTTTCCTCCCACATTCCAAAGACGTACAGGTTAGGAAGTTGTGGGCACGCTATGTTGGTGCTGGAAGCGTGGCAACACTTGCGGGCTGCCCCCAGAACACTCTCCACAAAAGATGTATTTCACTGTGTGTTTCGATGTACATGTGACTGATAAAGATATCTTATCTTATCATACATTACCGTGCTTCAGAGTATCTCCATGTGTTGAGGCTTACAGTCATCCCTGAAGTTGCGCCCGCCCATATATCACACACACAGACACACACACACACAGACACACACACACACACAAATGCTAAGGAGTCATGGGGCTCTATGTACAAGCACCATTAAAATGTCAAATAAAAACAGAAAATGCTGGAAATACTTAGCAAGTCAGGCAGCATCTGTGGGAAGAGAAACAGAGTTAACGTTTCAGAGCGAAGACCCTTCAACAGAACTGGGAAGGAGAGAAAAGAAGCTGGTTAACCCGCAGGGAGGGATGTCCCTGATAGGTGACCACGGGGCTCCCTGGTCAATGAGTGAATGGGAGCAGTGAGAGAGTGAGAAGATAGATAGAAGAATGTAGGAGATGCAAAATGCAGAGCAGGGAGAAATGCCCGGCAGGTCAGGGTGGGCATGTCCTCCACTCCCAGAGGGAGAGTTAAAAAATGAAAACAGGAAAACAAATGAACTGAACTATTATCACAGATGGGCAAATGATAAAGAGAAATCAACTTACTTGAAGCTGCAGAATTCAATATTGAGTCCAGAAGGCTGCAGTGTGCTCAGACAGAAGATGAGGTGTTCTTCCTCACGCTTGTGTTGGGCCTCACTGTGACAATGCAGGATGCCACAGACTGATAGCGGGACGGAGAATGGTAGCAGGCAACAGTAAGCTCAGAGTCACTCCTGCAGGCTGAATGCAGGTGCTCCTCAGAGCAACCACTCAGTCTGCATTTAGCTTCTCCAATGTAGAGGAGGCAACACTGTGAACATCGAATGCAGTTCACTGGGTTGGAAGCAGTGCAAGTGAATCACTGCTTTACCCAGAAGGACTGTTTGGGTCCCTGGATGGTGGGAAGGGGAGAGCTGAAAGGACAAGGGTTGCATCGTCTTCATTTGCAAAGGGAAAGTGCCATAAGAAGGAGGGTGGTTGGTGGGAACAGAAGAGTGGACCGGGGAGTTGCAAAGGGAACGATCCCTGCAGATTGCTGAGAGGCAAGGAGAAAGGAAGATGTGTCTGGTGGGGGAATCTCTTTGAAGGAAATTGTGGAGAAAGATTGGGTGACAATTTTGCAGCGCATCTGCATTCAGTCTGCAGAGGTGACCCTGAGCTTCCTGTTGCCTTACAGCTTATCTCCATGGTCACCCCAGGTTTAACCCATCAGGTCCATCTTCCCACAGATGCAGCCTGACCTGCTGTGAATTTCCAGCATTTTCCGTTTTCACTTTAGATTTCCATCATCTGCAGCTTCTTTTTTTGATTTTCATTAAAATGTCACAAGCAGGTTCAGAAAATAGTCAAAAAAGCCAATGGAATGCTGTACTTTATCTCCAGAAGATGGCGTCCAGAAGCAAATACACAATTGCATGCTCTGTCCTGGGCAGAGATTCCCAGGTGGACAGATTCAAGGATGTTCTCAAACCCTCCTTGAAGGAATGCAATATCCCTAATGACTCCTTGGAATCCCTGTCCCCGAATGGGGAGAATTCAGGATAACCCTGAGAACCAAGTCCATGCATCAGAAGCACATCACCTCAGAAAAAAATCAAGGCATCCGAAGGGATTGCCTAACAAGGAATTAGGCACAGTGACACAAAGTTCTGGGAGAGCACTGTGAGCAGTTCTGAGCACCACACTCTCAAAAGGATATACCATCTTCAGAGTAAGTGCAGAGTGGATATCTAAATAACAGCAGTACTCCAAGGATTAAATTACAAAAAGAGATTATAGAAACATTGCATAGAATTTAGAAGATTATCATATTTCCATTCTATGTAGGAGGCCATTTCGACTCACTGAGTCTATGCCAGTTCACAGAGCAATCCCATTTTCACATTAATCAAAGACCCCACCCACCCCGGACATTCTTTCTCCCCCCTCCCAACAGGCAAAACGTACAAAAGCCTGAAAGCATGTACCACCAGGCTCAAGGACAGCTTCTATCCTGCTGTTATAAAATTGTAAACAGTTCCCTAGTACGATAAAATGGACTCTTGACCTCACAATCTACCTCGTTATGACCTCGTGCCTTATTGTCTGCCTGCACTGCACTTTCTCTGTAACTGTAACACTTTGTTCTGCATTCCGTTATTGTTTTCCCTTGTACTACCTCACTGCACTGATATAATGAAATGATCCCCATGGATGGCATGCAAAACAAAGGTTCTCATTGTACCTTGGTATATGTGACAATAATAAACCAGTTTTACCAATTTACCAAATGGCAATTAATGCCAAGTCAAGTTTATTTTTAGAACTGAGATCAGCAGATTTTCGTTGATCAAAACTACAAATGGATGAAGGGAAAATTATTGAATTATTGACTTTATTGATTGTTACCACAGGCTTAAGGGCTAACTCTATCTCTATGCTCAGTTGACAGGTTTGTGGTTAAACCCGAGGGAGAGGATGGAGTAACTGAGGGACCGGGAAGGAATTGGGTAAGAAGGGAGAAACTGGGGGAAGAGAAAGGGAAGGAGAAGGGGGAGGAGAGAAAAAGGGGGAGCAAAATTGGGAAAAGATATCGAGGAAGGCTGAACGCAGGCAGGGAGGGAAAAACTAGGGGAATTAGAGAAGAAAATGAGGAAGGATGTGGAAGTGTTGGAAAGGGTGCAAAGGAGATTTACCAGGATGCTGCCTGGTTTAGAGAGTATGGGTTATGAAGAGCGACTAAGGGAGCTAGGGCTTTACTCTTTGGAGAGAAGGAGGATGAGGGGAGACATGATAGAGGTGTACAAAATATTAAGAGAAATAGAGTGGACAGCCAGTGCCTCTTTCCCAGGGCACCAATGCTCAATACAGGAGGGCATGGCTTTAAAGTAATGGGTGGGAAGTTCAAGGGAGACGTCAGAGGGAAGTTTTTCACCCAGAGAGTGGTTGGGGCATGGAATGTACTGCCTGGGGTGGTGGTGGAGGCAGGTACATTGGTCAAGTTCAAGAGATTGTTAGATAAGCATATGGAGGAATTTAAAATAGGGGGATATGTGGGAGGAAGGAGTTAAATAGTATTAGGTGTGGTTTAAAGGTCAGCACAACATGGTGGGCCAAAGGGCCTGTATTGTGCTGTATTGTTCTATGTTCTATGAAACAGTCTGGATTCTTGGACTTTCTTTCAAGGAATATAATTACAATCTTTTCAGGTGATCCATGCTTAGAACAAGAGAAGGCTGGCATATCATATAGAGGTAAAAATAATCCAAGCTTTCACTTGTAAACCCATCACACTTCACATTCCAAATTGAATAGGAAAGACTGAAGCCCTCTGCTTTGATCACAAGTCAAGTGCCCTATTCCAAGGCAGGCAAGAAAATCACAGGGCACCACCTCCAGCCCGTTGACTGCACTCACTTTCCCTGTCAGAACAGATATACAAGATCCTGCAGCAAAGGAGTTGAGGAGGCATCCTGAGCCAGTGAGTAGTTATCCATTAAAGCTCTTCAAAGGTAAACGGGGAACCCACAGCAAGACCCGCATGTGTTTTAAGGTGCTCTGTTCTTTATGTGACAGCTTTGAAGCCAAGTCAAGGCAGAACAAAAGTGCATTGTGTGCTTGCAGTGGGCTAAAGCAGCTCATTCATAAGTTGACTGCAGCTTGTCCCAGAGGAACATGAGATGCAACTGCTATGCTGAGCAGTCTTGCACGTGCATTTAACACTTCCCATCCACTTAAAAGAGAAATGAAAATCCCTCCGTGAGCTTTCCCCTCTTGTGCTCTGTAAGCACATCCAATCCCACATTGCTCTGAGAAATCTGCAGAGCTCCAGGTTCCGGCATGTGCTCCGCCAATAATAGCTGTGCTTTCAACTGCCAAATCCCTGAGTTCCAGAACTACCTTGGTGAATTCTGGTCGCCTCACTACAGGAAGGATGTGGAAGCCATAGAAATGGTGCAGAGGAGATTTACAAGGATGCTGCCTGGAATGCAGAGCATGCCTTATGAAAGCAGGTTGAGGGAACTCGGCCTTTTCTCCTTGGAGAGACGGAGGATGATGGGGTGACCTGATAGAGGTGTATAAGATGATGAGAGGCATTGATCAGGTAGATAGAGGCTTTTCCCCAGGGCTGAAATGGTTGCCACAAGAGGACATAGGTTTAAGGTGCTGGGGAGTAGGTATAGAGGAGATGTCAGGGGTAAGTTTTTTGCTCAGAGAGTGGTGAGTGCGTGGAATGGGCTGCCGGCAACAGTAGTGGAGGCGGATACGATAGGGTCTTTTAAGAGACTGTTGGATAGGTACATGGAGCTGAGAAAAATAGAGAGCTATGGGTAAGCCTAGTAATTTCTAAGGTAGGGACATGTTCGGCACAACTTTGTGGGCTGAAGGGCCTGAACTGTGCTGTAGGTTTTCTATGTTTCTGTGTTTCTAATTTCTGCCTCTCAACAGCTTCAAGATTCTCCTTAAAAACCTGCCATAATATTCCCTTATTTGTCTCAACCTCTGATTATGTTTCGTAATGCCTTTGGAGCACCTTAGGGCATTACAGGGTTAAATGAAGTCAAGCTGATGTTGCCAAACACAGTACGTACTGGACTCATGAAGGTGAGTTGGGAGTAAGATTCCAGATACATTCCAGTTCAGCTCCCACAGAATCATAATTCAATCCCTTCTGAACCAACTCCAACCAGAGAGCAAAACCAAGTTCTCACAGTCTTCCTCTCCACTCACTGCCTCAGTGTTGTCAAGACTAGCTCACCTTTATGACCCTGAGCTTTTAAAGGTATGATATTAAAGGTAAGAGTCATTCAGCACATCAAGGGTCTGATTAAAATGGAACATCGCTATGGAAGACCAGATACCATGACTTCACATGAAGTCCAGTTGATGGATGGTTATTACAAACAACTGCAAGGATCTGAAAGGAGATTCCAGAGTTATCCACACTCAGCTACATTTCCTTGGATTCACTGGGTTCAGACATCCACCTTTCCCTACATAACTGATGAACAATCAGAAGCAGTGTTGTCAACAAAAATGGCTTTCAGTCTCCCTCTTAGGCAGTCCCCCAGGATTAAGAATGATTTGCTGACACGCTGGTTCTGTGAGTTCTGATGAGGTCAATGTAGAATCCACAGACATTACCACAGGTGGGGCAGCTGGTGTCTGCTGGGTGCATTTCTTCTGCCATCCACACTGGGCTTCCACATGCTCCCAATGGATTGACTCTAAGTCATCAGCGCCAACCTGTACGTTCCTGCTGCACTTTGAGTGATTGTGGGCCAGGGATTCCCAGAACTTTGTGAGATTGCTACATTTTCTCAAGGAGGAAACATCTGTGAACCATTTCTTCTGTCCATTTGGTAATCCCTTCTCGAGCTCAGAAAAGAGCGCCTCTTCAGGCACCTGTTGTCAAGTCAAGTCGAGTTTATTGTCACGTGCACAAGTACAGTGATGTACAGGTGCAATGGAAAACATACTTGCAGCAGAATCACAGGCACATAGGTACAGATGACACTCAGAATATAAATTAAGAAAAATGGAGGGCTATGTGCTGTGTTGGAGTGAAGGGTTAGATTGATCGTGAAGTGGGTTTATATAAGTCAGCACAACATCTTGGTAACGAAGGGCCCTTACTGTGCTGTACTGTTCTATGTTCTAAGACAGTGGAGAGAGAGAGAGAAAAACAAATTGTGCAAAAACAAGACCTTAGTGCAAAAAAAAGACATAATAGGAGACAAGTCCATGGTAGTGCAAGGGGTGGTCCGTAGTGTTCCATTGCTGAGGTAGGGTTAGGGTCGTGCAGGTTGGTTCAAGAACCTGATGGTTGTAGGAAAGAACCTGGTGGTGCAGTCTGCACTGAGAACTCTGAGAGGAGTGCAGGGTATAGCACTGACCACCATATGTGGCTTTTCCAATCTCACTAAAGCTTTTGACTGCATCAGCCGGGAGGAACCAACGTTCTTCAATGTTGGCTGCCCATAGAAATCAGTCTCCATTTCACATTTGCTTCATGATGGTATGAAAGCTGTGATCCTAACCAAAGGGTCCATTCTTCAGTGCGCTGAATCACAGAGCACATGAGACAGAAGTTTAGCCCATCACATCTCAGCAGCACTTTCAAAGAACCAGCCAATAGGTCTCATTAGCCTGCCACCTCCTCACAACACAGCAAGTATTTTTCGCTTCAACTATTTAACAAATCTCTTTAGTAGAGTCAGACAGCACAGAAACAGGCCCTTCGGCCCATGTGTCTGTGCTAACCATCAAGCACCATTTACACTATTCTGTTTACTGCATTTTTACACTATTTACACTACGTGTCTGTGATGCTGCTGCAAGCAAGTTTTTCATTGTACCTGTACCTCACCGTACTTGTGTACATGACAGTAAACTCGACTTGACTTGACTGTTCTTCCCACATTCTCATCAACTCCTCCCAGATGAGCTCAGGATCATACCCAGGTATTGGTATTGGTGTTGGTTTATTATTGTCACTTGTACCGAGGTACAGTGAAAAACTTGTCTTGCAAACCGATCGTACAGGTCAATTCATTACACAGTGCAGTTAGTACAGAGTGCATTGAGGTGGTACAGGTAAAAACAGTAACAGTACAGAGTAAAGTGTCACAGCTACAGAGAAAGTGCAGTGCAATAAGATGCAAGGTCACAACAAGGTAGACCGTGAGGTCAGAGTCCATCTCATTGTATAAGGGAACCGTTCAAGCTGTCCTTCAGCCTGGTGGTACGTGCCCTCAGGCTCCTGTATCTTCTACCTGATGGAAGAGGAGAGAAGAGAGAGTGTCCCGGGTGGGTGGGGCTTTGATTGGGGTCTCTGGTATTGTGAGGCAGCAGCTCTATTAGCTGCACCACTGTGCCACAGTTTGTATCCAGTGGTCCTTCAGACGCCAAATCATAACTTGCTGCAGTAAGTAATTCCCATTGCCCGTCTTTCTTGACAAGAGGCTGCAGACAAGCTGTGACCCTGAGAGAATAGAAGAATGGTTGCAGTGGTGGTAGCAGTGGCAAAGTAATTGTGGGGGAGGAGGAGGGGGTGTGAAGAGATTTGGTGGGATTTCACACCCTCATAGAAATGTGCTTCTAAAATGTCAAGTTGCAGCGAGGAAAATTACTGGCAAGCAGACATGTGCTGACAGGCAAGCAGTGTGCTACAATAATCACAGCTTGATCTAGATTGATCAGTCGGCTGACGGAGAAATCAACCAAAACATTCAGATGTTGGGGAAAAGAGCAGAAGGATCACACAAGGCAACAGTGAGTTACTGAAAGGGAACGTGCTTGGAAGAGTAGGTTTGCCTTTGACACGTCTGAAGTGTATCAGAGTATTAAAGGAGCCTTTCTAAACTTCAATTTTCTGACCTCCACGAGCAGCAGTGGGGGACTGACAAGCCACACTGCAAGTATCTCTCTGCAACTGTGGGTGACCACAGGACTTGCTTAACAGCTATTACAATCATAGTTTGCAAACTTGAATGGACAGGCCAAGTTGAATGAAGTTCCATGTTGACAACAAACTTCACTGTGCTCTAACATTGATCCAATCCCTTTTTGAATGTTGCCCCAAATCTTTGAATCTCCTTCCACTGCCTTTTCAGGCAAACCTTTCCAGATCATAATTTACCAAAAAAACCTCATTACCTGCCCAGCTTTTTTGCCAAATGAATTGTGCAAATAATCCATTTGGGAAATTAACTTTCAAACACATTAATGCTGATCTGAAATAAGATTGGAAAATGGCAACAACTTGAATTTTTACCATGTTTTTGAGGTACACAGAACGTAGGACAGTACAGCACAGGAAAAGGCCCTTCAGCCCACCATGTCTGTGCTGACCATGTTGCCAATAAATAATCTAAATAATCCCACTTGCCTGCACATGGTCTGTATCCCTCCATGCAGTCCTAATGCAGGGTTTCAACCCAAAACATTGACAATTCCTTTCCCACCATAGATGCTGCTTGACCAGCTGAGTTCATGCAGCAGACTGTCTGTTGCTCATTCTGTTCACGTGTAGCAAATGCTCACATGAGTGTTATCAAATAAAATTCGGCACCAAGCCACTTATTGGGGCTGATGACTGTAGGGTGGTCAAGGAGGCAGCACCTTAAAGGGGGAGTGAGGCAGAGAAATTTTGGGAGGGAATTCAAGGCTCAAAGCCTTGGTAGATGAAAGCACGGCAGCCAATAAGGGAGCAATTATATTCGGCAATGATGAACAGGACAGTGGTGCGCCAAGGTTTCAACGTGTTGCAAGACCAGAAGAAAGAAGCACCAATGAAACCATGGGGAGACAAGGGAGAGAATTATAAAATTGAGGTGGTACTTGACTGGGGAGGGAGGGGGGGAAGGTTAATGTGGGTCAACAAACACCACTGAGGCTTACTGTGTGTTCGGACACAGAAAAGTACAGTACAGAAACAGGCCCTTCAGTCCATGATGCCTGTGCCAAACGCGATACCAATTTAAACTGCACGTGGTCTGTACCCCTCCATTCCCTGCAATCGCGTAGATGTCACGGCCAAGAAAGCTCGCCAGCACCTCTACTTCCTCAGGAGGCTAAAGAAATTCGATTTGTCCGCTTTGACTCTCACCAACTTCTATCGATGCACGATAGAAAGCATCCTATCTGGATGTATCATGGCTTGGTATGGCAACTGCTCTGCCCAGGACCGCAAGAAACTGCAGAGAGTTGTGGACACAGCCCAGCGCATCACAGACACCAGCCTCCCCTCGTCTTTACCTCTCGTTGTCTTGGTGAAGCAGCCAGCATAATCAAAGAACCCACCCACCAGGTCATTTTCTCTTCTCTCCTCTTCCATCAGGTAGAAGATACAGGAGCCTGAGGGCACGTACCACCAGACTTAAGGACAGCTTCTACCCCACTGTGATAAGACTATTGAACAGTTCCCTTATACAATGAGATGGACTCTGACCTCACGATCTACCTTGTGACCTTGCACCTTATTGCACTGCACTTTCTCTGTAGCTGTGACACTTTACTCTGTACTGTTATTGTTTTTACCTGTACTACATCAATGCACTATGTACTAACTCAATGTAATTGTACTATGTAATAAATTGACCTGTACGATCGGTTTGCAAGACAAGTTTTTCACTGTACCTTGGTACAAGTGACAATAATAAATCAATACCAATACCTGTCTAAGTGCCTCAAGCAGCAGTAGAGTCTCCCTGAAAAGACATGGGTGAATCAACCAAATCTTCCAAAACAGTGTTCAGAACCTTAAAGTGCCATGGTGGGATCTTAATTTATGACCTATGTATTGGAGAAAATCAAGAGCAGTACGGCCAAGCAGCAGAACAGTCTTTCACTTCATCTTTGAGAAAACTTGTTCAAGTGCTGAGCTTCTGTAGTGTGGGGCAACACACAGACTAAAAAAAACAGAATTAGTATTGATCAAACAACACTAACTTTGGGTTCAGGAAACCTGGAAAATGACTTGAGGAAGAGGGGAAGGTGCACAGTTACAAGATTGTGGGGAAGATTTCATTGTTCCTGTGCCAAGTGAAATAATAATTGTAAGATTTTAAAGTCTACAGTGTTATCAATAGCTATGAAAGACAGGTACACAGGAACCCAAGCAGTCGTTTGTTTGACTTATTCCTTTGAAACTAGTATTAGCAGTCAAAATGCCACACATTCAGTCTTATAAAGCTTCTAAATACAAGAGCTTTGATGTTAGACGATACCCACAACTCACAAATACCACACGCCAATAGGTAAAGGTTTATCATCTCAGTGGCTTGATATATACTGGACTTTTCAATGTTACCGAATCCTCAAAATTGTACAATGGGTAAAGAAAATAAAGCAACATCCACAAGTCCCAGCCAATAACTGGCAATAAATACACACAACAATATTCTGTACAGTGATTATTAATGACTTCAGTGGAATTGAAAGGCCCAGTATCATCGAACAAGTCAACTGTAGATAGAGAAAAATGGTGGAACACATCTATGTGATGGGTAAGCCTTGCTTGGCCAGTGATAACAAAGGATCAGTGAGGCAAAGAAAATAAGGACATGAAAACAGTAAGTGGAACATCGGGTCCTGATCATAAACTGAACAGAGTATATTCTCATGGGGACAAAGCACATGGCTGAGGCACTAAATGAGCACTTTACATTGATCTTTATCAAGAAAGATGCTGAGGCTGGTCTCTCAGCAGAAGAATGTTGTTCAGATACTGGATAGGCTAAATATCAATATAAAGAAGTCCTAGAAGATCTAGATGTGGATAAGTCACCTGGCTCAGATGGGATGCATCCTCGGTCATGTGAGGGATGCAAGGGTGGAAATAGCAGGGATATCAGCTGCAATCTTCCAAACGTCTACGGATATGGTAGAAGGGTACCCAAGGACCAGAAATTGGCAAATGTTAGACCCTTGTTCAAGATAAGAGTGCAAGGACTAACCCAGTAACTATAAGGCAGTTAGCTTAACCTCAATATTGGGTAATTGTTCAGAAATAACAATCAGAATTACTAGTCATTGGGACAAGTGTGGATTGATTCGTGAAGGTCAGCATGGATTTGTTAAATGCCAATCATTTCTAACCGACGATAGCTGTTTGATGAGGTAACAGAGAGAGTCATTGGTGTGATGCTTGTGGACTTGCAGAAGGTATTTGCTGAAGTGCAGCACAATAGGCTTGTCATCAAGTTTGAAACCCATGGAATAAGAAGGACAATTGCAGCATTGGCTAAAATTGGTAAATTGGTTTATTATTGTCACTTGTACCGAGGTAGAGTGAAGAACTTGTCTTGTACACTGTTCATACACATCAACTCATTACAACAGCGCATTGAGGTAGTACAAGATAAAACAAAAACAGAATGCAGAATAAAGTGTTACAGTTACAGAGAAAGTGCCGTGCAGGTAGTCAGTAAGGTGCAAGGTCATAATGAGGTAGATTGTGAGGTCAAGAATCCATCATATCATACCAGGGGACGACTCAATAGTCTTAATACTGGGATAGAAGCTGTCCCTGAGCCTGGTGGTACGTGCTTTCAGGCTTAGACATAGAAACATAGAAAACCTACAGCACAATTCAGGCCCTTTGGCCCACAAAGCTGTGCCGAAAGCTTCTGTATCTTCTGCCTGTTGGGAGAGGGGAGAAGAGAGAATGACCGGGGTGGGCGGGGTCTTTGATTATGTTGGCTGCTTTACCGAGACAGCAAGAAGTGTAGACAGAGTCCATGGAGGGGAGGCTGGTTTCCATGATGTGCTGAGCTGTGACACACCTGGATAGGATGCTTTCTATGGTGCACTGATAAAAATTGGTGAGGGTCAAAGAGGACATGCCAAATTTCTTTAGCCTCCTGAGGAAGTAGAGATGCTGGCTAAGTGCCAGGACACAAATAGAAGTAGTAAAAAGCTGCTTCTCAGACTGGAGGGAGTTCCCCAAGGGTGAATGCTAGGACCACTGTTCTTCTTAGTATATATTTTTTGGACTTGGATGTTCATGACACTACTTTCAAATTTGCAAACACAGCTTGAAGACATAGTGCAGTGTGAGGAAGATGGCAACAGACTTCAAGAGAATATACCAGCTGGTGGTATAGGTGGAGATGTGGTATATGAAATTTAGAGCAGAAAAATGAAACTGTTATATTTGGGTAGGAGCAATCAGGATAGGCAATATAAACTAGAGGGTACAAGGAGCGAGCAATCTCGGAGTTTGTGTGCATAAATAACTGAAACCTGTAAGGCAAGTTGAGAAAGCAGTTAAAAAAGCTTAAGGAATCCGCAGCTTTATAAATAGAGGCATAAAGAGCAAGGAAGTCATGTTAAACCTTTCTAAGAGCACAAAGAAATGGGAGCAGGACTTGGCCACCTGGCCCCTCATCTGCCACACCCCTCAGTATAATCATGGCTGATCTATACTGGCCTCAACTCCTGTGCCTGTTCCCCATAGCTCTCAACTTCTCAAGCTTTCAAAAAAATTATCTTCCTCCACCTTAAATACTTCTGATGATGTAGCCTCCACATCCTCTGGGGAAGAGAATTCCAAAGATTCACCACCCTCAGCAAAAATAAATTTCGAAGCGCCTCCATTTTAAATGACCATCCCCTTATCCTGAGCTTACGTCCCCTCGTTCGAGACTTTCCCACAAGCGAAAACACCCCAAGATCTACCCTGTTATGGTCCCTCAGGATCTTATAAGGTCACCCTTCTCCTAAACTCTCTGAAAATACTAGAATTGCCACCAACTGGAATACTGCATCCACTTCCAGGCACCACACATCAGTAGAGATGTGAAGGCTTTGGAGAGGGTGCAGAAGAGATTTACCAAAATGATTCCAGGGAGTTTAGTTACATTTAGATAAGAGAAACTGGACCTATACTAAATGGAACAGAGGAGGTTGTGAGGGGAACTGATAGAGGTATTTAAAATAATTAAGAGTACAGAGAGAGCTGATAGAGAGAAACTGCTCCTATTGATCAAGAACAAGGAGATAAAATGAAGGAGACTGACAAGAGAATCAAAAGTGACTTGTGGATGCATCCTTTGATGCAATGAGTGTACGTACTGCCAGGGTGTACATGGGGGCAAGTGGATTCAAAGTGTTCAAAAAGGAACTGGATAAATACTTGTAAGAAAAAAATTTGCAGGGTTATGGGGAGAGGGCATAGGTAGAGTGCTCCTGCACAGTGCTGACAAGTCCTCCATCCATGCTGTAACCTGTGACTGTTGCGATCCACAGTAGCAGCAGCACTCCAATTCTCCACTCAAGATTGTAACCATGGTAAGCTGATTCCTCATGGTAGGCTGACCCAGAAGGTTAAGATGAATGGGATCCATGGAGATTTGGTAGTTTGGATTCAGAATTGGCTTACCCATAGAAGACAAGAGGATAGTGGTGGAGGGGTGATATTCTGGCTGGAGGTCCGTGACCAGCGGTATTCCGCAGGGATCGGTGCTGGGACCTCTGCTGTTTGTGATATATCTGAATGACTTGGATGAAAATGTAGATGGGTAGGTTAGTAAGTTTGCAGACAACACAAAGGTTGGTGGAGTTATTGACAGTGTAGAGGGCTGTCAAAGGATACAGCAGAATATAGATCAGTTATAGGTATGGGCAGAGAAAAGGCAGATGGAGTTTAATCCAAGCAAGTGTGAGGTGCTGCACTCTGGGAGGGGAATGTAAGGGGAAAGTATATTGTTAATGGCAGGACCCCTAACGGCATTGATGTACAGAGGGACGTAAGGGTCCACATCCATACCTCCCTGAAAGTGGTCACGCAAGTAGATGCCAGAGGTGCATTGGGTAGGACGGTCAGAATGCAACACTGAACCACTGATTATTCCTAATAAGCTAAACAGTGATGGCACAAGCCTGTCCTTTGTCAGCAAGACTTCAGTCATGGTCTGCAAGGTGACCCATATATATTATAAACTCGGATTCCGTACTGGATCACATGAAGTTAGGGACGTCACTCAGATTCCAAAAGATTGATGGTATAACAGATGAAAACAATGACACATGTAGGATGCTCCTTCGAGGACGGTGCCAAGGCATATTATTGAGGGTGCCTTGGACAAGCATTGCTAAATATCTAGCCAGCAAGCACTGAATGCAGGACTGGCGAAGGGTCTAGACCCAAAACATCGACTGTTTATTTCCCTCCATAGATGCTACCTGACCTGCTGAGTTCCTCCAGCATTTTGTGTGTGTTGCTCCAGATTTCAGCATCTGCAGAATCTCTTGTGTCTACAGAATGCAGAGTAAAGTGTTCCACTTACAGAGAACGTACAGTGCAGGCATACAATTTGCAAGGCTATGACGAGGTAGATTGTGAGGTCAAGAGTCCATCTTATTGTATTAGGGGTCCATTCTGTATTGTTCATTCAATATTCTCATTAAGTACATAAATTCTTTAAAAATGCATTTTAAAAATGCTATTACATGAAGCAAGGGGTAAAGCAGAAAGAAAACAAATAAGCATGAATTGAAGAGGAACAGCAGTGAGAGTTTTACCAACTCTGTTTTTGAATAAACCCCCTCTGCACGATATCTGGTTTCACTCCTTTCCCATGGCTGCTGAGCAAAAAAATTTAGAAGGAAAAATTTTGGCTCCTGTTCTTTTTAATGTGAAACAAAAAAAAAATCTGAACATGCTTGTTGGCAGATGGAGTTCTCAACACTGCCAGTTCCCTAAACCCACCATCTTAATCAGCATCACATAAAACTTAACACATGCTTTGAAATATGCACCAGACTCAGGGAAAAAAAAAAGCCTTAGCCTCGAGGGTATATTGCAAAAACCCGCACAGCACTGCAACTTCAGCTCCTGCTGTAATTATCTTTCAACTCTGGCTGAACCATCGACAGACCCTGGCTGCCAAACGGAGGAAAGGTCACCGGGTCAGAGCAGCCAACTTGCAAAGTCCGACAGGCACATGTTCTATTTAAAATACATTCGGGAAGAAGCCTCTGCCTTAACTTGCAATGCTCTCATGCAAGAGCGAGACTGTGACGCATGTGCAAGTACAAAGCATTGTACTCAACAAACTGCAAAAAGGGCTCCTTGCTGGACTGGACTGGACTGAAACTTGGTCAACTGTTTTTATAATTCATTCTTGTGATATGGTTACCAGCATCAGAGCTGGCAATTAATCCCTATCCCTTCGATGGCATGAGAAGGTACAAAAGCCTGAAAGCACGTACCACCAGGCTCAAGGACAGCTTCTACCCCGCTGTTATGAGACTATTGAACAGTTCCCTACTGTTACTAGGGGATAGGTTGAGCGAGCTGGGGCTTTTCTCTTTGGAGAGAAGGAGGATGAGAGGTGACTTGATAGAGGTGTACAAGATGATAAGAGGCATAGATGGAGTGGACAGTCAGAGACTTTCCCCAGGGTGACAATGGCTAACACGAGGGGACATAATTTTAAGGTGATTGGAGGAAGATATAAGGAGGATGTCAGGGGTAAGTTTTTTTACACAGAAAGTGGTGGGTGTGTGGAACGCACTGCCGGCAGAGGTGATGGGGGCAGATACATTAGGGACATTTAAGAGGCTCTTAGATAGACACATGAATGATAGAAAATTAGGAGGCTATCTGGGAGGGAAGGGTTAGATAGATCTTACAGGATAAAATGTCGGCACAACATTGTGGGCCGAAGGGCCTGTACTGTGCTGTAGTGTTCTATGTTCTCTTGACCTCACAATCTACCTCATTATGACCTTGCACCTTATTGTCTGCCTGCACTGCACTTTCCCTGTAACTGGAACACTTTACTCTGCATTCTGTTATTGTTTTCCCCTGTTCTACCTCAATGCACAGTTGTAATGAAAAGATCTGTATGCACAGCATGCAAGACAAGTTTTTCACTGTACCTTGGTCCGTGACAATAACAAACCAATTTACTAATTTACCAAGGGCTGCCTTCTTGAACAGCTTGTGGTCAAAGTACTCAGTGCTGTTAATGAGTTCCAGGACCTTGACCCAGCAATGAAGATACATCTTCAAGTAAGGATACAGTGGGATTTTGAAGTGAACTTGGTGTTCCCAGACACTCACTACTCATGGAGGTTATCGGGAATCAGGAGATATTGTGAAAGAAGCCTTGCTGAGTTGCCACAATGCTTCCTGTAGACGGTACACACAGTAGGTATGATGAACATGCTGCCAACTTTATGTGCAATAAACAGTCCACTGGAGGAACTCAGTGGGTTGAGCAACATCTGTGGGGGGAAAAGGATTTGCAGATGCTGTGGGTCAAAACCCTGCATCAGTCCTGTCTTTTACCGTGTTGAAAGGCACACAGAACAGTACAGCACAGGAACAGGTCCTTCGGCCCACTATGTCTGTGCTGACTATGGTGCTAATCTAATCCCATCTGCCTGCACATGGCCTGTATCCCACTGTCAGCCCTGATGCAGGGTTTCAACCAGAAACATCAACAATTCCTCTCCCCCCACAGATGCTGTTCGACCCGCTGAATTCCTCCAGCAGATTCTTTACTGCCCGATGGCTCTGACATCCACCATCATGAAGTGCTTTGAGAGGCTGGTCATGGCACGCATTAACTCCAGCCTCCGGACAATTTCAACCCACTGCAATTCGCCTACTGCTGGAACAGGTCTACGGCGGACATCATCTCCCTGGCCTTACACTCATCTCTGGAGCACCTGGACAGTAGGGGCACCTACGTTAGACTATTGTTTATTGACTGTAGCTCCACCTTCAATACTATAATTCCAAGTAAATTCATCACCAAACTCCGGGACCTGGGACTCAACACCTCCCACTGCAACTGTATCCTTGACTTCCTGACCAACAGTCTGCAATCAGTAAGGATATACAGCAATATCTCTGGCACAATTATTCACAACACTGGTGCTGTACAAGGCTGCGTCCTCAGCCCTCTACTCTACTCCCTGTACACTCATGACTGTGTGGCCAGATAGTTTGCAGATAATAGTAGTGGGCCATATCCCACACAACGATGAGTCAGAGTACAGGAAGGAGATGGAGAGCTTAGTGCCATGGTGTCATGACAACAACCTTTCTCTCAATGTCAGCAAAAAAAGAGCTGGTCATTGACTTCAGGAAAGGGGACGGTGTACACGCACCTGTCTACATCAATGGTGCTGAGGTCAAGAGGGTTGAGAACTTCAAATTCCTAGGAGTGAAAATCACAACAAGCAGCCTGTCCTGGTCCAACCACGTAGATACCACAGCCAAGGAAGCTTCCTCAGGAGGCTAAAGAAATTTAGCATGTTCCTGTCGACACTCACCAACTTTTATCGATGCACCATAGAAAGCATCCTATATGGATGCATCATGGCTTGGTACGGCAACTGCTCTGTCCGTAACCACAAGAAACTGCAGAGAGTTGTAGACACAGCCCAGCACATCACATAAACCAGCCTGCCCTCCATGGACTCTGTCTACCCTTCTCGCTGCCTCGGTAAAGCAGCCGGCATAATCAAAGACCCCACCCACCCCAGACATTCTCTCTTCTCCCCTCTCCCATCGGGCAGAAGATACAAAAGCCTGAAAGCACGTACCACCAGGCTCAAGGACAGCTTCTATCCCACTGTTATAAGACTATTGAACGGTTTCCTAGTACAATAAATGAACTCTTGACCTCACAGTCTATCTTATGACTTGCACCTTATTGTCTACCTGCACTGCACTTTCTTTGTAACTGTTACTTTATTCTGCATTCTGTTATTGTTTTCCCTTGTCCTACCTCGATGCACTGTGTAATGAATTGATCTGTATGGACGGTGTGCAAGACATGTTTTTCACTGAACCTCGGTAAATATGACATTAATAAACTAATTCCCATTCCAGATTCCAGCATAACCAGGTCTTCTGTGTCGCCAGCCTTACGTGAATGTCCGTCAACTTTACCTGACTCAGCCTTGGCAGTGGTGCTCTTCGTGTGGTCAGAGAGCTCATGGTTCATGGGTCAAGTACATGGTTCCTGAAAGTGGCGTCTCAGGAAGACAGGGTGGTGAAGAAGGCTTTTGTCATACTGGCCTTCGTCAGTCAGGACGTTAAGCATAAAAATTGGGATCTTATGCTGCATTTGTACAAGATATTGGTGAGGCCACGTTTGGAATATTGTGTCCAGTTTTGGTCACCCTGCTATAGGAAAGATGCCATTGAGCTGGAAAGAGTGCAGAGGAGATTTACGAGACGTTGCGGGGACTCGAAGGACTGAGTAATGGAGAGAGGTTGAGCAGGTTGGGACTGTTTTCACTGGAGACAGCAGAATGAGGGGTGATCTTATGGAGGTGTATAAAATCATGAGGGACAAATCATGACCAATGTGTCATTTTCCTTGGGTTGGGGAATCAAGAACTAGAGGGCACAGGTTTAAGGTGAAGGGAGAGAGATTTAATAGGAACCTAAGGGGCAACTTTTTCATCCAGAGGGTGGTCAGTATATGGAACGAGCTGACAGAGGAAGTGGTTGAGGCAGGTACGTTAACAATATTTAAGGAACTTGGACAGGTACATGGATAGGAAAGGTTTAGAGGGATGGGGGCCAAATGCGGGCACATGAGACTAGCTTATATGGGAATCTTGATTAGCGTGGATCAGTTGGGCTGAAGAGCCTGTTTCAATTCTGTATGACTCTGGTTGACAATGCCTTGTATTACCAAAGAGCATGTCCCAAGTACCTCACCCAGTGAGTGTACCTCCAGTTGAGCCGAACACCCCAACAGACCTCGCGTCTCTGAGTTTTTAAGTTGTGTGACCACAAAGCTAAGCTGCCAGAGAGTTAGAAAGTTGTGGGTTTAATAATGATAAGCACATGGCTGACACTTCAGTATGGTCCCCAGGGAATGTGTTGCAAGCACTGCCTCTTGCATGGACATAAAAACAACCCTGAATCCATCTTACTCAAAGAAATCTAAAGAACGTTTCCTCAGTGCCCTCATCAAATCAGAATGGTGACATATGTTGAGTTCTGCATTCTTCTCGTCTCTACTGTCTGAACAGACCTCATGTGGGGCAACACTTCAGCTCCACATCCCTGGTTGAGAGAGGTCAATTTTCTCCAGCATTGCAATTGACCAGAACACGTCAGTCTCCTTTCATCATTGTGGACGTTTCAGATCAGAGACCGGTGTACAATCAGTCACTGCCCACAGTAAATATAACAGCCATACAGCACAGAAACAGGCCCTTCAGCCCAACTGGTCCATGCCAACCAACGTGCCCATCCAAGCTAGTCCCATTTGTCCATGTTTGGCCCATATCCCTCAAAATCTTTCCTATCTATGTACCCATCCGAGTGTCTTCTGAAAGTTGTTACTGTACCTACCTCAACCACTTCCTCTGGCAGCTCGTTCCATATACTGACCACGCTCTGTGTAAAAAAGTTGCCCCTCAAGTCCTGTTACATCTTTCCCTCTCACCTGAACCTTATGCCCAGTAGTTCATGATTCCCCAACCCTGGGAAAAAGACTGACTGCATTCAATTTATCTGTGCCCCTCATGGTCTTACCCCTGTAAGATCACCTCTCTTCTGTTTCAAGGAAAAAAGTCCCATCCTGTCCAACCTCTCCCTATAACTCAGTACCTTGAGTCCTGGCAACATCCTTATAAATCTTTCCTGCACTCTTTCCAGTTTAATAACATCTTTCCTACAGCGGTGTAACCAAAACTGGACACAATATTCCAAGTGTGCCCTCACCAGCGTCCTATACAACTGCAACATAACCTTCCAGTTTCATCAAAGAGGGCATTGAGTGTGGCCAGCATGCTAAAACCCTTCTCCACCATTAACAAGAGAACTATGGATGAAATGCCATCCACTAATTGTGGAAGAGAGTTAGGGTTAGAGATGAATCTGGGTAGGCTCAGAGAATTCTGGTCAACACTGTTGCATGTGAACCCAGAAGAGCTTTGATTCAGTCTGTCTGGAATTACTCGTCCTCTTAGTTGATCTTTCACAAAACCATTTGAACAAAAAAAATCATATTTTTACATTTTGATCATTTTTATCTGCCTCCAAGGTCACATTTGAAGTCTTTAAGACCAGTTGAGATTCTGATGAAAAAATATAAAAAGTTCCTGCATCATTCACAACCTCAAAAAGCCCCACAGCATTTTATAGCCTGCTAAATATTTTTGACTAGTCAGAGTTGCAATAAAGCTGGCAGCCAATTTGCTATCACCGAGATCCCACAGCAGAAAAGAGATGACAACCAGATAATCTGTTTAATGATGAGGCAGGGAACAGGTGTCTTGATTCCTTTCGAGTCATAATCATTTCATTTCAAGGTTGTGTACAGTTAAATAACAGCCCAGCACACCAGGGAAAACTCCCTCACTCCATTTCAAAATAAAACTGCTGGGTATTTCACATCCATCAGAAATTGCAGTAAAAACAAGACCTCATGTTAACATCCCATTGAGAGACCACAGCTTCAATTGTGCAATGGTTCACTGCGAAGATTTATTCCGAGCTAAGCTTCCAGTTACATTGAGAGACAATCGGCCAAATTCACTCCAAGGATAAATTAACCAACATCAGAGTCCTCTTCCAGAATAAATCCCCAGTACTGAGTTACAACCAATCAACCACATTAGGCAGGTCACTTCAGTAAATCACTTATCCTCCCATTTGATGTCTTACTAAAGTTTTAAAAGAAAACATTTTCCAATATAGCTTGTTCGTTTTAAATGGACTCCTGACATCATATTACCATCCATTAGTGGAGGTCCCCAGGACAGTTTCCCATTTTAATCAAAATAACAATATTTTGAAATAAAAGTTAATATTTCACCAGCAGTATAAACAATTCAAGTATTTTCACAATGTTGAAACTAACTTGGAAATTTTTGCTGAGAGCTTGCTATTCCAGCAATATAGTTGCTTCAGAACTATGCCATCACAAGACCACTTGAACAAGACAACAAGATAAAAGGTAGTGTAGCGGTTAGCATAACGCTATTACAGCGCCAGCGACCCAGGTTCAATTCCGGCCACTGTCTGTAAGGAGTTTGTACGTTCTCCCTGCGTCTGCATGGGTTTCCTCCGGGTGCTCCGATTTCCTCCCATGTTCCAAAGACGTACAGGTTAGGAAGTTGTGGACGTGCTATGTTGGCGTCGGAAGCGTGGCGACACTTGCAGGCTGCCCCCAGAACACTCTACGCAAAAGGTGCATTTCACTGTGTGTTTCGATGTACATGTCACTAATAAAGATATCTTATCTTAATTGCTGGCTTTTTTCCAATGTTGTAGCAACTCTGGATTCTCACACTTCCTCCAAACTGCACTCAGGTTAAAAATGTTGTTCTTGGGAGCTGTGCAAAACTGGCATGGTCATTTTGATTGTTTATCCTTTATTGCCATTTCAGAGGGATCAGGAGTCAACATATCACTGGCCTTGAGTCACACAGACAGAGGGTGAAGATGACAGGATCTTTTGCCTTGAGGATGTTGGCAGCTGGAACCCCACATTAATCAAATTATCTGATTTATTTCATTCAAGTTCACACTTGCCTGGGTGAAACATAAACTCACAATGCATTTGCTTGTCCAGTGCCATACACACAGGGGCTTCTCGATCTCCCATCTGGCTTGAGGTCCAGGCTTCCGACAGCCCAAGGGCGTCTCCCCACGCTTCCACCACACACCCCCACCCTCCTCTGATTCCATATCCCACTCCCAGTCCCAACTCCACCCTATCCCCTTCTCCCTCCTCTCACCTCCCTTACCTGAACGAGTTCCGGGCCCAACATGATGTCGAGCTCTTCTCCCGACACCTCCGCCCCCAGGCCTCTTTCTTTGTCAAGCGAGCCTCACACCCCCTACCCCACAGATGAACCCTTTACACATCTCCAACAATTCCATTCCTCTTGGAATCCCCCTCCCCTCCTGGCCTTTCATCCTCTCTTGAAATTTTCATTTAAGAGAGTCCTGATACAGGGTCTCAATTTGATATGTCGACCATCCCCTTCCCTCCACAGATGCTGCCTGACCCACTGAGTTCCTCCAGCAGTTTGTTTTTTGCTCCAGAGTCCAGCATCTGCAGTCTCTTGTGCCTCCATACTCACAATACTGGCCACAACTCTTTTCCAATGTTCCCACGAACATGCTTATATACTTACCCTAAATTCACCCTCAGAAACTGACAGTGATAGTCAGAGGCTTTTCCCCAGGGCTGAAATGGTTGCCACAAGAGGACACAGGTTTAAGGTGCTGGGGAGTAGGTATAGAGGAGATGTCAGGAGTCAGTTTTTAACTCAGAGAGTGGTGAGTGTATGGAATGGGCTGCTGGCAACGGTGGCGGAGGCAGATATGATAGGGTCGTTTAAGAGACTATTGGATCGGTACATGGAGCTGAGAGGGCTATGGGTAAGCCTAGTAATTTCTAAGATAGGGACATGTTCGGCACAGCTTTGTGGGCCAAAGGGCCTGTATTGTGCTGTAGGTTTTCTATGTTTTCCATTTTGACACACACAAGGATGTCGCCAGGACCAGAGGGCCTGAGTTATCGGGAGAGGTTGACCAGGCTGGGTCTTTATTCCTTGGAATGCAGAAGAATGAGGAGTAACCTTATAGAAATGTTTAAAATTATGAGAGGCATAGATAAGGTGGACAGTAACAGTCTGTTCCCCAGGGTAGGGGAGTCCAAAAGTTGGGTGCATAGGTTTAGGGTGAGAGGGGAAAGATTTTAAAGGGACCTGAGGGGAAAACTTTGTCACGCACGGGGTGGTGAGGTAAATGGAACAAGCTGTCAGAGGAAGTGGTCTAGGCAGGTACAAATGTATAATTTAAAAAGCACTTGGATAGGTACATGGAGGGGTGGGGCTCAGGAGGGACATGGGCCGAACACAGGAAATTGGGACGAGCTGGGTGGGCACCATGGTCGGCATGGACTGGATGGGCCGAAGGGCCTGCTTCCATGCTGTATTACTCTATGACAGAATACTGACAGATAAAAGAGCACAGCTTCAAGCTCAAAAACTTTACAACGTACTGCTACTTTACAACAAAAGTGGTAAAGGTGACCCTCAAACATTTTCTGCCATTCAATAAGATCACAGTTCATCGAACTGCTGACTTCAGCTCCACTTTCCTTATTATCTCTTAACCACACCTTCTTCGATCATCTCAAAGTCTGCCTCAACCTTGAAGATACTGAATGGCTGCTTCAATCGCTCTCTGACGTAGACAATTCCAACAATAGGGTGAATACACACAGTCAAAAACTAGAGGTTTAAGGTGAGAGGGGAAAGATTTAATAGGGACTTGAGAGGCAAATTTTTTACACAAAGGGGAGTATCTATGTCGGATGAGCTGCCAGAGGAAGTGGTTGAGGCTGGTACAATAACAGCTTTTAAAAGACAGTTGGACAGGTACATTGGAAAGGTTGAGAAGGTTATGGGCTAAACGCTGGCAAATGGGACTAGCTTGGATGGGGCATCTTGGTCGGCATGGACCAGTTGGGCCAAAGGGCCTGTTTCCGTGCTGTAGTACTCTATGACTCTATGATTCCACAGACAACTCCACAATCCTCACAGAAATTGTTCTTCCTCATTTTAAGTGATCAACTCCTCACCTGGAGTTGGTTGTTAAGAGGACCTGTGTTTCACAAATGTTGAGTGTGTTGTCCATCTTCTCATATGCTTCAGTGAACAGGCTGACAATAACTTGGGAGCTCAACCTCCAAATGTGCACGAACCCAAGTTGTTGTCTGTGTACTGCTGGTCAACTACTGTGGTCGAGTTGATCTTGTTTCTGGAATGGAGGAGACCCAGCTTGAATACTTTTCCTTTGCATTCAACTCTGGTCGCCCCATTATAGGAAGGAGGTGGAAGCTTTGGATAGGGTGCAAAAGAGGTTTACCATGATGCTGCCTGGATTAGAGGGCATGTGCTATAAGGAGAGGTTGGACAAACTTGGGTTGTTTTCTCTGGAGTGGCAGAGGCTGAGGGGAGACTTGATAGAAATTTATGAGATTATGAGAGGCATCCCGCATCTTTTTCCCAGGGTTGAAATGTTTAATATGAGACAGCTTGCAGTTAAGGTGAAAGGAGGAAGGTTCAAAGGAGATGTGCGGGGCAAGTTTTTTTACACAGAGAGCGATGGGTGCCTGGAATGAGCTGCCAGGGTGGTGGTGGAGACAAATATGATAGACACGTTTAAGAGGCTCTTAGATAGGCACATGAATATGCAGAGAATGAAGGAAGATAGACATTGTGTGGGCAGAAGGGATTAGTTTAGTTAGGCTTTTAATTACTATCTTAATTAGTTCCGCACAACATCGTGGGCCAAAGGGCCTGTTCCTGTGCTGTACTGTTCTATGTTCAATGTTCTATGTTCTAAGTTCAGTCCAGTCCATAAGTTCCACTTTAGCCAGAAGCTTCTTGGTTTTGAAATGCCGTGTTGCAGCAAGAGGTAGATTGAAAAAAGTGTCAGGCAATGATGCACAAGCCTTGCTTGACATTGAAATCAGCCCATTGTTAGGATCATGGTTTGCAGCTCACCACAGAGCAAACATAGATGAGATGAATTTCATAAAATGGCCTAATCTGAGGATATGTTCTACAGTCCCTCCTTCTCAATGGAGAAAAAAACCTTTAATGAAGTCAAAAAGGAGCAGGTAGCACTGGAGAGTTGAAGATCATCAGCAAATTCGAGGAGGATTTGGTAATTGGTAATTGGTTTATTATTGTCACATGTACCGAGGTACAGTGAAAAACTTTGTCCGTAGAGATCATTTAATCACATCAGTACATTGAGGTAGTATAAAGGAAAAACAATAACAGAATGCAGAATATAGTGTTACAGTTACAGAGATGAGGTAGATTGTGAGGTCAAGAGTCCATCTCATCGTAAATTGGTAAATTGGTTTATTATTGTCACATATACCGAGATACAGTGAAAAACTTTGTTTGACATGCCATCCATATATCATTTAATCACATCAGTACATCAAGGTAGTACAAAGGAAAACAATAACAGAGTACAGAATAAAGTGCTACAGTTACAGAGAAAGTGCAGTGCAGGCAGACAATAAGGTGCAAGGCCACGATGAGGTAGATTGTGAGGACAAGAGTCCGTCATAGCGTACAAGAGGCCCATTTTATCGTCTTATAACAGCGGGATAGAAGCTGTCATTGAGCCTGGTGGTACGTGCCTTCAGGCTTTTGTACCTTCTGACCAATGGGAGGGAGGAGAAGAGAGAATGTCCGGGTGGGTGAGGTCTTTGATTATGCTGGCTGCTTTATCGAGGCAGTGAGAAGTATAGACAGAGTCCATGGAAGGGAGGCTGTTTTTCGTGATGTGCTGAGCTGTGTCCACAACTCTCTGCAGTTTCTTGCGGTTTTGGGCAGAGCAGTTGCCATACCAAGCCGTGATGCATCCGAATAGGATGCTTTCTTTCTTGGCCATGGTGTCTAGGTTGTACAAGAAATCCATTCAAATGGTGTCCTGCTCCTGCTCCTATTTCCTTATGTTCTTGTGTGTGTGCTGTAGGGCACGAGTGGGAGTGTTCTGATGTTATTACTGACCGACCATCCAATAACGATAGGCGATATATCATCAGAGCCTCTGGTGATAAAATCCCTTTAAGCTTGTCCCAACCAGAACCTATGCATAGTTCGACGCACCCCACTGTTTGTAAGGCTGAACCAGCACCTGTTCCTTCTTTCTCATTAATAAATCAGACCACGCCTTCACCCTGAAACTTAGAACATAACAAACAGCAGAAGTAGGCTAAGTGGTCACCCCACTATAGGAAGGATGTCGAGGCTTTAGAGAGGGTGCAGAGGAGGTTTACCAGGATGCCGCCTGGATTAGAGGGCATGTACTATCAGGAGAGGCTGGACAAACTTGGGCTCTTTTCTCTGGAGCGGCGGAGGCTGACGGGTGATCTGTTGGAAGTGTATAAAATTATGAGGGGCATAGATAGGGTGGACAAGCAATATCTTTTTCCCATAATTGAGCGATCCAATACCAGAGGGCATGCATTTAAGGTGAGAGGGGGTAGGTTCAGAACAGACGTGAGGGATACATTTTTTACTCAAAGTGCGGCGGATGCCTGGAATACGTTGCCTGATAGGGTGGTGGAGGCAAAATTCATTGGGGGCTTTTAAGAGGGGCTTGGATGGGCACATGAATGAGAGAAAAATGGAGGGATGTGGGCATTCTGTAGGTAGGAGGGAATAGCTATGTCGGCACAACACTGTGGGCCAAAGGGCCTGTTCTGTGCTGTACTGTTCTATGTTCTAAGTGATTCCTGGAGGCTGCTCCCCATTCAATAAGATCATGGCTGATCTGATCTGATCTTTAACTTTATTTTCTTGGCTGATCCACATTACCCTCAAGTACCTTATAGTCCAAGAATGTCTCAACCTAAGCCTTGATTATGGTTAATGATTATGTCTCCACAGCACTCCGAGGTAGAGAGTACCAAAGATTCACAATTCAAAGAAATTCCTCTTCATCTCTGTCTTAAATCAGTGACCTCATTCCAAAACTCAATACTTTAGATCTCGATTCCCTCAAGGGGAAACATCTTTTCAGCATCTACCCTGTCAACCCCCTTCAGAACCTTACGCTTCAATCAGATCAACTCATTCTTCTGTTTTCAAATGAGCACAAGCCCAAACTTCTCAATCATTACTCATAAGGCAACCCTTTATCCCAGGAATCAACCATGAACGTCAGCCATAAACCTGTTCCCCTCCTTAAATAAGACCAAAGACCAAAAACTGCACAGTACCCCAGGTGAGATTCACACAGGTACAGCAAGACTTCTCTTTGTAGCAAAAGAAAATTGCTGGAGGAACTCGGCAGACAGAGAAGGGTTTCAACCCAAAACGTTTGCTGTTTATTTCCCTCCAAACATGCTGCCCGACCCCCTGAGTTCCTCCAGCGTCTGTCTTTTGCTACAAAAAGGAAGGAAGTCTTGCTGTACCTATGTACTCTATTCCCCTTGGAATAGAGGCTGACCTTCCGCTTGTCCTCCCAGTTACTTACCCTATCTACAAGCTAACTACCTGTGTTTCACCTACAAGGGCATCCAGATTCTTTTGTCCCACAGCATTCTTGATCTCTCTCTACCGAGGCAGGCATGGCAGTGTAGCGGTTAGTGTAATGCTTTACATGGCCAGCGACCCGGGTTCAATTCCGGCCACTGTCTGTAAGGAGTTTGTACGTTCTCCCCGTGTGTCTGCGTGGGTTTCCTCCGGGTGCTCCGGTTTCCTCCCACATTCCAAAGACGTACGGGTTAGGAAGTTGTGGGCATGCTGTGTTGGCGCCAGAAGCGTGGCGACACTTGTGGGCTGCCCCCAGAACACTCTATGCAAAAGATGTATTTCACTGTGTGTTTCGATGTACATGTGACTAATAAAGATATCTTATTTTATACAATATTCTGCTTCATCATTCCTCCTGCCTCATCACATTTCTCCAGATTATACTCCAGCTGCCAAATTTTGCCGTTAATATAGATTGTGAACAGTTGTGGACCCAGCACTGCTCCCTGTGGCAGCCCACAAATTGCCATCCTGAAAATGACCCTTATACCCTGAGTGTTGTCTGCTAGTTAGCCAATCCCCTATCACAAGATCACAAGACAAGGGAGCAGAAGTAGGCCATTCAGCCCATCGAGTCTACTCCACCACTTCACCATGAGCTAAACTATTCTCCCATCTAGCCCCAATTCCCAGCCTTTTCCCCATATCCCTTGATACCCTGACTAATTAGATACCAATCAATCTCCTCCACCCCCAATGATCGGGCCTCCACAGCTGTATGTGGCAAAGAATTCAATAAATCCACGACCCTCTGGCTAAAGAAATTTCTCCTCATCTCTATTTTAAATATGTACCCTCTAATTCTAAAACTGTGCCCTCTTGTCCTGGACTCACCCACCAAGGGAAACAGCTTAGCCACATCCACTCTGTCCAATCCTTTCAACATTCGAAATGTTTCTATGAGGTCCCCTCTCATTCTTCTAAACTCCAATGAATACAGTCCAAGAGCTGACAAACGCTCCTCGTATATATAAGCCCTTACATTCCGGGAATCATCTTTGTAAATCATCCTAGTATAACCCCCCCAATGCCATGAACTCTCATTTTGTGAATTACCTTTCGGAACTCCAAATGCACTACATCTACTAATACATCTTTGCCACCATACTTGTGACATAGAGTCATAGAGTCATGCAGCATGGAAAAGGCCCTTCAGCCCAACTCTTCCATGCCAACCACGGTGCCCACCAAGCTAATCCCATTTGTACGTGTTTGACCCATTACCCTCCAAGCCCCTCCTATCCATGTACTTATCCAAATTTCTTTTAAATGTTGTTATTGCACCTTCCCCAACCACTTCCTCTGGCAGCTCGTTCCATATTCGGACCACCCTCTGTGTGAAAAAGTTGCCCCTCAGGTCCCTTTTAAATCTTTCATCTCTCATCTTAAACCTATGCTCTCTAGTTTTTAGTTCCCCTTCCCTGGGGAAAAGACTGTGTGCATTCACCCTATCTATACCCCTCTTGATTTCATACACCTCTGTAAGGTCAGCCTTCAGTCTCCTACATTCCAAGGAATAAAGTCCTAGCTTGTCCAACCTCTCCCTATAATTCTGGCCCTCAAGACCCAGTGGCATCCTCGTAAATTGTAAATACATACTCAAATAAAAATAAACTTGTCAAATAACATTTCCCTGTCAGAAAACCCTGTTTTCTCTTTTTCATGGCATTAAGATTTTTCGTGCTATGACTGCTTTTCAAACGGAAATCCAGAATTTTCTCAATCACAGCTGTTCAGTTAACCGACATACAGTTTCCTGCTTTCCGCCTACTTTCCTCCTTGAAGAGACTCCTCAATTCCAACATCTTGCTTCTTAACAGAGGAACAGCATACCAAAGACCTGCACTTTTCAGAATCAAAGGGTAATGATCTTGTTCTCAGGGAAGATGAGAAGGATTTTTGTTTTTAATTCAGTGAACTGACACAATCTTTAATAGCTGCCTGAGGGCTGACAGAAGATGATACCATGGTAACTCTTTTAAAGAGAAAGTGGGCCAAGACTTGAAAAGGACTTGTGGAGGAACGGGATCAATTGAAGAATGAGATCAATGGATAGCTAATTTTAAAGACTATCGTGCACAATGAGCAGAGTGGCCTACTTATGTGCTGTATGATTCAATGAATGCATTACTGACTATTAGTCCAAGCAAGTGGTCAATTTCAGATCATATTTCACAGTGCCCATTACAATGCACTGAAATCATCATGATGAGCCCAGTAGATTACATTCCTTATTATGACAGAGGTAGTGCTGTGACATTTTATCTACCAAGACCAGACTGGGTCAATACACACTTTCCAAACTACAAGAACAGAAACATTAGGAGCTGAATATAAAAATGAAAGGCTGACTGTAAAGTAAGTTTCTAAGTGCAACCTGGTTAGTTCTTGACATGTACAATTCACCAAACGGACATGCAAAAAAAAAGCTTTCATACAACAGTGTTCTGTGGCTGACCTCAAGTTTCTAATAATTAAACTTGGATCATGAAAGGAGGCTAAGCAGAAATGGTTCTAAGTCACCGCTTTTAAAAAAAAAGTTAAAATGTGAACCCAATGCTTATAGAGGTGAGGGGTGTAAGTGATGGGGAATGGAAATTTTTGGCTACCCAGGGACATCTTCAAGCACCCTAAGGTTATTTCCTGAATTGGATTCAACATCTCACCTCTTCCACAACACACCCCAGCCCCAGCCTTTTAACAGTGCCCCTGATTGTATCAAGTGTGACTTGTTTCAAGTTCATTAAATTTTGAATCAGGACAGCTGAAGTGGGAAATCTAAAATGTTCCGAGGTCCACCCCACTGGGAGGTAGAGTAAAACTAGGCCAAACTTATTTCACATTAAACCCTGACATCAAGTAGATAGAGGAGACTTTAATCTCCATCTGTCTGGGTTACATTCAAACTCAAGCTGAAAAAACAATATTTAACCCATTGCACAATCTATTCTCCTGGTGCAAATCATTTCAAAAAGAGAGAGAAAGAAGCAAGAATAAAGCATAATGGCAAAGAAAACAAACCTTACCAAAGCATTCTGTGCAACTTCAGGATGTCCAAATGTATGGAACAACCAAATTTTGCAACGCTGGAAATGGGACAGACAATTTGCGCACAGCAAGCTCCCACTGACAGCAATGAGATAAAGATCAGACAATTTGTTTCAATCATGGTCCAGGAATAAGTACTGAGAAGGACATCGGGATGACCTCCACAGCTCTGCTTCAAAACAACATCATGGGATTTTTCACATCCACCCAGAAGAGCAGATGCGCTTCATCTAAAAGGCAGTTCTAGCAGCAGTGCAGCACCATCACCGCACTACACTGACATGTCAACTTTCATCTTTTAACCTCTGGAATAGGATAATTCCATGACCTTATGACAGAGGCACATGCAATTCCGAACTGTTTTTATTACGGACTTCCAACATCTGCTGCATTATTTTTGCCATTCAAGCATCATTTCAGAATTAATTGGTGACCGTCCCTCAATAAAAACTGCCTTGGTTTCACAAGCAGTGAGCTTGGCATCACCTGACGACACGGGGCCACACAGAACCAGAGCTGCCAGGAAATTCAGATGTTAAATCAGCAGCTGTTTTAAAAATAATACACAGAACATAAAAGTAGGATAAGACGGCCATTCGGAGCCTTGTGCCCGTTCTACCATTTCAAAAGATCATGCCTTCTTGTGAGCTACTTAAAGCTTGAGAAGTTCATGGGTATTTCCGTTCATTAAGGAATAATGATACTGTATTTGGGGCTGACCTTAGATGTTAAGGATTTGAGCCACTGGGGATCTTAGTAGTGGATTCTGCCCAATACATCACAGGCACATCCCTCCCCACCATCGGTAGTATCTACAGAAGGCGCTGCCTCCAGAAGGCAACATCTATCATTGGTATTGGTATTGGTATTGCTATTGGTATTGGTTTATTATTGTCACTTGTACCGGGGTACAGTGAAAAGCTTGTCTTACAAACCGATCTTACAGGTCAATTCATTACACAGTGCAGTTACATTGAGTTAGTACAGAGTGCATTGATGTAGTACAGGTAAAAACAATAACAGTACAAAGTATCACAGTTACAGAGAAAGTGCAGTGCAATAAGGTGCAAGGTCACAACAAGGTAGATCGTGAGGTCAGAGTCCATCTCATTGTATAAGGGAACCGTTCAATAGTCTTATCACAGTGGGGTAGAAGCTGTCCTTAAGTCTGGTGGTACGTGCCCTCAGACTCCTGTATCTTCTACCCGATGGAAGAGGAGAGAAGAGAGAATGTCCCGGGCAGTGGGGTCTTTGATTATGCCGGCTGCTTCACCAAGACAACAAGAGGTAAAGACAAAACTGCATTTATCATCAAATATCCCCACCATCCAGGCCATGCCATCTTCTCACAGATACCATCGGGCAGGAGATACAGAAGCCTGAACTCCCGCACCACAGGAACAGCTACTTCCCTTCAACCATTCGCTTCTTGAACCAACCGGCACAACCATAATCACTGCAGTTTAGCAACACTACGACCACGTTGAGCACATTGCACTAAAATTGACTTTTTTTTGTTCTAATTGTGTTCTTTCTTGTAAGAATTTGTGTTTAATTTATGTTTTTCATGTGAATGCTGCTTGTATGATGCTATGTGCCTGTGATGCTGCTGTAAGTTTTTCATTGCATCTGTGCATACGTATACTTGTGCATTTGACCAATGCTCAACTTTGACTTAAGATGTTGAGGGTTTTGGAGGCTTGTGAATGAGCTTTCCAAGGCAGAGGTTTTTTGCTTCACAGTCAATTTTACAGAAGTCATCAAAATTAGACAAAGGCCAGAGATGCAATGTGCAGGTGATGACCGACACTGATCACCTTTCCCAATCCCTGCTCAGTATCCAATTCCCATCCCACCCCCAGGTGAACTTCCTCACTGCTTCAGACCTGCTACATAATTAGGAATGCTGGAACAGGAGGCCATTCAGCTGAAGCTAGAACAAAGGCCACATTACCCATCTTGTCATCTAACCCTCAATACCATTCTCCAACAAATATTTGTCCACCTGAGTTCTGAAAGATGTTGAAAATTGTTTGAGGATTGGGAGAAGAGTTTTTGCATTTCAGTACGCTTTTTGCAATGGGTTTAATTAGTTTAAACCAGCATATCCTGTATTTCTTTGCTTCTCCCTCATCGGGTCCAATTGTTTTAAGGTAAGTGGCTCACCAGTAACCGAAGAACTCTGGGTCTTACACCAACAGAACATTACCCAGTTGAAAATGATCACTCAGCCTGGAAGCTCATTCTACCCCTCCCTTAGATCTTGAATGATCTGCCCACCAAACCCAGCCAATTGTTTTGGAGGAGGCCTCCTCTATGGTGGAGTTACCAAAGGGAGATTGGGTGATCGCTTTGTGGAGCACCATCACTCAGTCCACAGGGGTGATCCTGAGCTTCCTGTCACATGCCACTTTAATTCTCAAACCCCCACCACCCCCCTCCTATTTCAACCTGTCTGTCCATGGCCTCCTCTACTGACATAGTGAGGCCCAAAGTAAGCTGGAGGAAGAACACCTTATCTTCCGACTGAGCACTTTACAGTCTTCAGGAATAAACACTGCATTTTCCAACTTCAGGTAAGCTGCTCTCTCCTTTGCCATTAGCATGCTGATGTCCCCTTTCTCAACTCATTTCTATAAAATGTTTCCCTAATGGTCAGTATTCATGCTTCTTATCACCTGATCTATCCTAACCAATCTCCACATAGTCTTGTGATTCACACCTCTCTCCTCCCCAGATCCATTTTGAAAACTGCTCCATCTCCACTCTTCCCCAAGTTCTGAAGAAGGGTTTCGACCGGAAATGTTAACTGGTTTCTCTTTCCACAGACGCTGCATGACTGGCTGAATTCTTCCAGCATTTTCTGTTTCCATTTTTGACCTAGATTGCTGAAAATCCTAATTTAACAGAATCTTACAACCTGAATACGAACGATGAAAATTATTAACAGAATCTTACAACCTGAATACGAACGATGAAAATTGCCCTCAATAACTTTTCGAGGGTGAGAATGCCAGGTTTCCATCATCTTTCAGATTTCTGACTATGCTCCTTACTGGCTTACTTCTAGTTTTGATTAAATCCTTCTCAGGATCTCATCCCTAAACAGGACAATACCCATGCAACCACACCCACCTCACGGTCCAGTGAACAACTTCCTTGCAAGTGGTGAAACAAAACCCCTTTTGCATTTGAACACTTCACACCCCAACTACTGAAACTCAGGGGGTTAAAAAGCAGACTTTGTGAAACCTGGCATCAGTTAACTCCTTAGAGCACCAATATTATTCTGGAGAAGCCACACCGTACCCTTGCCAAGCAACTGATCACACCCAGTAATCTGTTGATAACGTGTGCTCGTGAGTATCCAGGCTTGTATGCTCACCTGCTTCATTGCCGTCTCTCCGATTTTGTCTGAGTGCTTGCGGATGCTCTCCAAGAAGTCCTTCAGGTCAGACATGGAGACTTCTTTAATCTCCTCTCGTAACCTGGGGATATTCTCCATCATGATCGTACAGAAGCGGTAGGGATTCACCCGAGGCAAAAACGTGTGCTCCATGTACTCCATTGTCTTCAGTGCAGGGTAATGTCTAATGGGAGGAGGGGCGGAGTGAAAGAGTGAACGAGGCAGAGAGTGAAGTATTGAATGAACAAGGAAATGAAATAAGAGGAGTGAATAAAAGGGAGGGCCAGAGGTTTGGCAAAGAAAGAGGCCAAAGTGAAAGAGGAGAGCGAGAATGAAGTGGAGTGGGAGAGGAAGGAGAAAGAAAGAGCAGAATTTGATTAGTAAACGAAAATCAAAACATGATTCCCCCGCCAGACACAAATTCCCCCCTCCACCCCCTTTGAGCATTACAAAGGGTTCATTCCCTTTGCAGATCCCAGGTCCACTCTTCCATCCTTGCCAACTACTCCCTATCATGTGGCAAGTTGCTTGCAAATGCAGGAGGTCCAATTCCTGTCCTTCCCTTCCGACCATCCAGGTGTCCAGACAGTCTTTCCAGGTAAGGCAGCAATTCACTTGCATTTCTTCCAATCTGGGCTATTACATTCAGTGTTCACGACGTGGCCTCCTCTGCACTGGAGAAACCAAACGCAGATTGGGTGATTGTTTTGCGGAGCACCTGAGCTCAATCCACAGGAGTGACCCTGAGCTTGCAGTTCCTGCCATTTTAATTCGCCATCTCCAAATTCTCTATGTGTGGCCTCCCACAATGTCACAACAAGGATCAATGCAAGCTTGAGGAACAACACCTTCTCTTTTGACATTGCAGCCTGCAGGACAACATCAAATTTTCCAATTTTAGATAACTGCTCTTTCATAGAGTCATACAGCAAGGAAACAGGCCCTTCGGCCCAACTGGTCCATGCCGACCAAGATTTCCAGCTAAGCTCGTCCTGTTTTCCCATGTTTGGCCCATGTCCCTCTAAAACTTTTCTATCCATGTACCTGTGCAAGTACATAGAACATTACGGCACAATACAGACCCTTCAGCCCACAATGTTGTGCTGACATTTCATCCTACTCTAAGATCTATCTAACCGTTCCCTCCCACATAGCCCTCCATTTTTCTATCATTCATGTGTCTATCTAAGAGTCTCTTAAATGTCCCTGATGTATCAGCCCCCACAACCTCTGCCGGCAGTGCATTCCAAGCACCCACCACCCTCTGTGTAAAAAACTTACCTCAGACATCCCCTCACTTCCTGTACTAACCTTGGATATATCCCATCTGGCCCCGGTGACTTATCTATCCTAATGTTTTTCAAAAGTTCCAGCACATCCTCTTTCTTCATGTCGACATGCTCTAGTGTATCAGCCTGTCGTAGGCCATCCTCACAAACGTCAAGGTCTCTCTTGCTGGTGAATACTGAAGCAAACTATTCATTAAGGACCTCCCCTACCTCTTCCAACTCCAGGCAAATGTGTCCTCTTTTATCCCTGATCAGTCCTACCCTCACTCTAGTCATCCTCTTATTCTTCAAATATGTGTAGAATGCCTTGGAGTTTTCATTAATCCTACTCGCCAAGGCGTTCTCATGCCCCCTTCTAGCAAGCCTAAGTCCATTCTTAAGCTCCCTCCTGGCTACCTTGTAACTCTCCAGAGCCCTGACTGATCCTTGCTTTCTAAACCTTAGGTAAGCTTCTTTCTTCCTCTTGACAAGATATTCTATGTCTCTTGTCAACCACAGTTCCTTCACTCTACCATCTTTACCCTGCCTCAATGGGACAAACCTATCCAGAACCCTATGCAAGTACTCCCTAAACAACCTCCACAGTTGTATTGTGCACTTCCCTAAGAACATCTGTTCCCAATTTACACTCCCAAGTTCCTGCCTAATAGCATCATAATTCTCCCTTCCCCAATTAAATACTTTCCCATATCATCTGCTCCTATCCTTCTCCAAGGCTATGGTAAAGGTCAAGGAGTTATGGTCACTATCTCCAAAATGCTCTCCCACCAAGAGATCTGAAACCTGCTCAGGCTCATCGCCTAGTACCAGGTCCAGTATGGCCTCTCCTCTATTCGGCCTGTCCACATACTGTGTCAGGAATCCTTCCTGGACACTCCTAACAAACTCTGCCCCATCAATCCCCTTTACACTAAGGAGGTGCCAATCAATATTAGAGAAGTTGAAATCATCAATCACCATGACAATAACCCTGTTATTTTTGCACCTCTCCAAAATCTGCCTCCCGATCTGCTCCTCAGTGTCTCTGCTTCTACTTGGGGGGGAGTCTGTAGAATACACCCAACAGAGTGATCGCTCCCTTCCTATTTCTGACTTCCACCCACACTGACTCAGTAGACAATCCCTCCAGGACATCCTCCCTTTCTACGGCTGTGATACTGTCCATGATCAGCCAAGCCTCTCCCCACCTCTTTTACCTCCACCCCTGTCCCTTTTGAAACATCTAAATCCCGGAATATCCAGCAGACATTAAAGCCCTTGTGACAGCCAAGTCTCTGTAGTGGCCACAACATACTTTTTAAATATTGTTAATGTACCTGCCCCAACCACTTCCTCTGGCAGCTTGTTCCATATACTCACCACTCTCTGGGTGAAAAAGTTGCCCCTCAGGTCCCTATTAAATCTCTCCTTCTGTTAGTATCAGGACTGGCCATTTTTGCTTGCCATCCCCCTCTTTTCCTTTCATTTGTATACTCTGGTCTGTTAAGCATGTCACAGTAAGCCAGACTGTACAATATTAAGATAAGATTTAAGATTTCTTTATTAGTCACATGTACATCAAAACACACAGTGAAATGCATCTTTTGCGTGGAGTGTTCTGAGGGCAGCCCGCAAAGTGTCGCCACACTTCCAGCGCCAACATAGCATGTCCACAACTTCCTAACCTGTACGTCTTTGGAATGTGGGAGGAAACCGGAGCACCCGGAGGAAACCCACACAGACACGGGTAGAAGGTACAAACTCCTTACACACAGCGGCGGGAATTGAACCCGGATCGCTGGCGCTGTACTAGCGTTACACTAACCGCTACACTAACATGCCTGCCCATCATTTACCAACACCTTACACAGACAAACAAGCTTAACTAGCCAGGTTATCTCACTTTATCACAGAAATCCCGTTTGTTTCACCCACTGCCTTCCCTCGCCTTCTCTGCTGCCTCGTTCTTCATCAGTACTGATGAAGAGTCTTTGATCTGAAACATTAACTGTTTCTCTTTCCACAGATGCTGCCTGATCATTTTTCCAGCATTTTCTGTTTTTATTTGGTTAGTTAACAATCATAGGATCATAGAACAGTACAGCACAATACAGGCCCTTTGGCCCAAAATGTTGTGCTGACCTTTAAACATCGCCTAAGACTATTTAACCCCTTCCTCCCACATATCCCTCTATTTTAAATTCCTCCATATGCTTATCTAGCAATCCCTTGAATTTGACCAATGTATCTGCCTCCACCACCGCTCCAGGCAGCGCATTCCACGCACCAAACACTCTCTGGGTAAAAAGCCTTCCTCTGGTATCTCCCTTGAACTTCCCACCCATTACTTTAAAGCCATGCCCTCTTGTATTGAGCATTGGTGCCCTGGTAAAGAGGCACTAGCTGTCCACTCAATTCCTCTCAATATTTTGTACACCTCTATCATGTCTCCTCTTATCCTCCTTCTCTCCAAAGAGTAAAGCCCTAGCTCCCTTAGTCTCTCCTCATAATGCATACTCTCTAAACCAGGCAGCATCCTGGTAAATCTCCTCTACACCCTTTCCAACGCTTCCACATCCTTCCTATAATGAGGCGACCAGAACTGAAAGATAGTTAATTTTGGCATGTCAAAATTCTCTTCTGAATTCCCAATGACTGATGCTGCAGCTTCAAGCAGGCAGCACGTGTTACCCATCTGGGGCATTGACAGCCCTTTGTCATGTAATTCCAAATTAAGTGGCTTGCTAGGTGAAGGCAGTTAACAACCAGCCATGTTGGTGTGGGTCTGGAATCATATACAGTCCCAGATTTAAGGGTGGGAGGCTTCCTTTCCTAAAGGGAGTTTAGCTGTACAAGCCGTCCTTGGATAACAAGCGAGTTCCATTTTCACTGACGTCCATTAATCGATTTTGTCCATGTCAGAAAATACACAAAAATCACTCGATATGGTAAGTGTACCTCCAAGTTAATGTAATGAATGGCATCAAAAACACATAAAGTAAGAAAGAACAGTTACTAAAAATGGAGAGATGGAGGAAACTAGTTCTGCCATTTGTAGGAATGAATGTACGTTTGTACATCAGACATTGGAATTTAGTACATTGGTAAATTGGTTCATTATTGTTACATGTACTGAGATACAGTGAAAAACTTGTCTTGCATACTGTTCACACAGATCAATGCATTACAACAGTGCGTTGAGGTAGGGAAAACAATAACAGAATGCAGAATAAAGTGTCACAGCAACAGGGAAGTGCAGTGCAGGTAGACAATAAGGTGCAAGGTCAAACAAGGTAGATTGTGAGGTCAAGAGTCCATTTTATCGTACTGGGGGACCTTTCAATAGTCTTATCACAGCAGGACAGAAGCTGTCCTTGAGCCTGGTGGTACATGCTTTCAGGCTTTTGTATCTTCTGCCCAATGGGAGAGGGGAGAAGAGAGAATGATCAGGGTGGGTGGGGTCTTTGATTTTGCTTTACTGAGGCAGCGAGAAATGTAGACAGAGTCCATGGAGGGGAGGCTGATTTCCCTGATGTGCTGAACTGTGCCCACAACTCTCTGCAGTTTCTTGCAGTCACGGGCAGAGCAGTTGCTGTACAAAGCCATGATGTATCCGGATGGGATGCTTTCTATGGTGCATCGATAAAAATTGGTGAGGGCCAGAGGGGACATGCCAAATTTCTATAGCCTCCTGAGGAAGCAGAGGCGCTGGTGAGCTTTCTTGGCCGTGGCGTCAATGTGAATATTATGGGAGCTCATTCATATGTAGGGGTGTCCATAAGTTCATCACCTGGTGACGGCCTGTAATTGAAAAGCAAAGGATACTGCAGATGCTAGAATCTGAAGTAAAAACAGACAACACAGAAGTCAGGCAGCATCTGTGAACAGAAACAGAACTGATGGCTCAGGTCCCTAATCACTACCTCTTTATAGCAACACCATGACCACGGTAGTGTAGCGGTTAGCGTAACAGTATTACAGCGCCAGCAACCTGAGTTCAATTCCAGCCACTGTCTGTAAGGAGTTTGTACGTTCTCCCCGTGTCTGCGTGGGTTTCCTCCGGATGTTCTGGTTTCCTCCCACATTCCAAAGACGTACGGGTTAGGAAGTTGTGGTCATGCTGTGTTGGCGCCGGAAGCGTGGCGACACTTGCGGGCTGCCCCCAAAACACACTACGCAAAAAGACGCATTTCACTGTGTGTTTCGATGTACATGTGACTAATAAAGATATCTTGTCTTATCTTATCATCTTGCACTACAATGGACTTTTTTTTTGTTCTAATTGTGCTCTTCCTTGTAAAAATTGTGTATAATTTCTGTTTAATTTATGTTTTTCTTGTGAATGCTGCTTATCTGATGCTCTGTGCCTGTGATGCTGCTGCAAGTAAGTTTTTCATTGCACTTGTGCACACATGTACTTGTGCACGTGACAATAAAGTCGACTTTAACTTTGACGTCGATGATCTTTCATCAAAGATTGTCTCGGGCCTTATTTCAGATTGTTCCATGTGAGTCTACTTGAGATGGGGACTTGCTTTCAGGAAATCAAGGATGGTCAGCTGAGGCTGAAGAACGTGCAGGAGACAGAAAATATTCACATTCAAAGAAATTAAACAGAGACTTGCACTACACAATTTCTCTTCAAAAAGGCAAGAACTGAAGAAATGATGCATCAATTTCAAACCATTACATCCTGTTTACCTAAAACTGACCTATTATTCTCTTGTCCAGCAACGCTACGTTTCTACAATTCTTTGTCGTCAAATCTCTCCACAGCCTCACCACTACCTACAGCTGTGACTTCCTCCAGTTCTACAGCTCTCTCAGTTCTCTGCACTGGAGGAACTCAGCGGGTCAGGCAGCATCTGTGGAGGGAAATAGACAGTCAACGTTTTGGGTCAAGACCCTTCCCATTTCCCTCCATAGATGCTGCCTGACCTGCTGAGTTTCTCCAGTGCCTGTTGTGTTGCTCCAGACTCCAGCATCTGCAGTCTGTGTCTCCATCAGTTCTCTGCAATCCATCCCTAACCCCCTCTGCCTCTCCTTTAAAATACGTTTTTTAAAAATCTTCCTTCCACCAGGCCTTTGGTTGCCTGTCCCAGCATGAGGTTTTGCATCAACTTGAGTCTGACTGATAACTGAGTCATAGGCACTTTACACATGCAAATTCTTTCAGTTGGAAAACAGCCTTTCTACACTAATAACACCTCAGTGTGGAGATTGAATCAAAGCTAATCTATTATGGTGGCATGGGTTAAGGGAGGATTCTGAGCCTGGGGATTGGGAGAATGGACGACTCTTTCAAAACAGTGCCATAGATCTTTCATGTGTACCCAAGGGGGTAGAGGGAAACTCTGCTTAATGGCACCTTAATGCATCTCCCAGAGCGCCATCTTAGATATGGGACCCATATGCTGATGCAGAACTCAAAATCCGAGCCTGATCTCGCCCCACGACTTATTTTTTGGTTCTGCTTTGTTATTCCTCACTTTCCTTCACAGAATGCCAAAGAAACATTTCAAAGGCCGTATCTTTTACTGCCTTTTCATGTGAAGGGAGACATGGTGCTGAGGAAAAGACAAAATAGATAGCTTGTGACCAAAAATACACCAGAGTCTGTTTCCAGTTTCTTGAAGTGAAACTTATTTTCCTGCAATATACAGTAAATTTAAAACTTGCACTAAACTTCGTACTTAAAGCAAAATGAAATTACAACAAGCAGGGCAAATATATTTTCTTTACATAACTGCATTTGCACTCAAATAGAGATAAGGAAAAGGAACAAAAAAAACAAATGTCTGCATCGGATTATATTCTCTGACTGGCAAATCAGTCGGAGATACTTAAAAGCATGTTCCTCTCCATGATATGATGAGTTTGAGCATCAATGCAAAGGATTACATTCATTACTGCTAATCCAAGCTTTTGCAAAGCTCCCTCTTCCCCACACGCCCACATTCAGCTCCAAAGCCCAAGCTTTTATATCCATCACAGTCTGCTTCCTCCTCTCATTTGAAACTGTCAGCGATGCAATTACTGCTACGAAACGTTATTATCCCTCCATCTGTTAGCAGACCACCAACTCCCCACAACCATTTTATCCTAAGCTCCTTATCTCAAATTATATCTATCAAGTAACGAAAGCCTTTCAGCGCATTTACAAGGTCCTGACTGTTGGTCCTTTAGGTCAATATTGGAAATTAATCCGAGTTAAAACCTCTCTTGCAGTCCCCCTCTCCAGTGTTAAGTACTTTATTGATTAAGGCTCTTATTAACATCGGAGCACTGACCTCAGAACTGGTATAAACAGCAACAGATTGGGAGTTGGGTAAACAGTGGACGACAGATGCTTGCCAAAACTGCACACCCCAAACGAGGTGGATGGGCCTCTGTGTCATTTTGTGCTCCTGCCGTAAAGTTCACTACCAGACAAAGCTCCCATTAGGAGTTGATAACATCTGCTTCATGAGCAGGCAAATCAGGTGCCCAGGAAATGCTAAAACACATACAAACAAGTACTAAACCAAGAAAAGCAGCAACAAAACTTGCTGTTTGGCTCAACAAGCCTATTCTGGTGATCTGCTCTACACTAATGTGCATCTTTGCCACTTCATCACATTCTGTCACTATATCCGTCTGTTCCTTCTTTCTGCTTCCCTTAAATGAATTTATGCAATACGCAAGCAAATTCCACATTCCAAAATCAGAGTCGGGTTTATTGTCATATGCACAAGTCCTTGTGTGCACAGGTGCAATGAAAAACTTCCTTACAGCAGCATCACAGGCACATAACATCAGGAAAGCAGCATTCACAAGAAAAAAAACATAATTAAACATAAATTATGCACAATTTTTACAAGAAAGAAAATAATTATTGGAATCATAATTGGTTTATTATTGTCAAATGTAACGAGGTACAGTGAAAAACTTGTCTTGCATACCATTCCTACAGATCAATTCATTGCACAGTGCATCGAGGTAGTACAAGGTAAAACAATAACAGAATGCAGAATAAAGTGTCACAGCTACAGAGAAAGTGCAATGCAGGCAGACAATAAGGTGCAAGGTCACAACGAGGTAGATTGTGAGGTCAAGAATCCATCCTTATCGTACTAGGGAACTGTTCAATAGTCTTAGAACAGCAGGATAGAAGCTGTCCTTGAGCCTGGTGGTACGTGCTTTCAGGCTTTTGTATCTTCTGCCTGATGGGAGGGGGGAGAAGAGAGAATGTCCGGGGTGGGAGGATCATTGATTATGGATTCAATTAGAACTAAAAAAAACTCAATTGTAGTGCAAAGTGGTCAAAGTGGTCATAGTGTTGCTAAACTGTAGTGATTAGGGTTGTGCCCATTGGTTCAAGAACCGAATGGTTGAAGGGAAGCAGCTGTTCTTGAACCTGGTGGTGTGGGACGTCTGTACCTCCTGCCCGATGGTAGCTGCGTAAAGATGGCAATGGCCCGGATGGTGAAGATCTTATGGATGTTCACATTCCAACCACTCTGAGTAAAGAACTACTTCTTCCCCTCAGAAGCTACAAATCCCATACTCAATCACACCTATTGTGACTAACTCTATGCGTGCCTGTACTTAGAGTGTTAAATAAGATAAATAATGACCTCCATAATTAAAAAATTAACAGCACAATTGTAAGTGTTGAGCTGATTCCAACCACTCCTCCTCAGCACCAATACCATCCCTACTTGACCATGAAACAGAATGGCCCAGATTTTGCTGTTGAGAAAGACTTACTTCAAGAGCTTGATATGTCCCAGAGCACTGCAAAGCCAATGGGAGTATTTTTGAGGAATAGTCCCAGTGCCACAGCAGAAACAGTCAATTTGCACACAGCAAGATCTAACACAGAGATGAAGAGTCTCGACTGTCCGTTTCCCTCCACTGGTGCTGCTCGACCCACTAAGTTCCTCCAACTTTATGTGTGTTGCTCCAGATTCCAGCATCTACGGTCTCTTATATCAGCATTGTAATAATGACAGATAGTTTGCTTTGGTAAATGTAGGAAGGAGGATCAGTTTCAGCTGAGACACTTCGAATAGTGGTGAGGTACCTCTGACATCAATCAGGACAAATGAGACCTTAGTGACTCCCCCAAAGGACAGACCTTCCAATAGTGCATACTCCACACTGGTGTACTGCAACTGAACTGCACTGTACTGGTGTACCAATAGTGATTCTACCCACATAGAATTACTAAGCCATGGCAGAATAAGAAAGTGTGCAAAATTATGCCAAATGGACTTTAATGGTGGCAAATAAAATTCTGAGAAGCATATATAGGGTGAATGCACACAGTCTTTTACCCATGATTGGGCAATCAACCATAGAAGAACCATAGAATCATACAGCACAAAACAGGCCCTTCGGCCCACCATGTTGTGCCGTCCATCAAACCACCCTCACACTATCTAACCCTTTCCTCCCACATATCCCTCTATCTCACATTCCTCCATATGCCTATCCAACAAACTCTTGAACCTGTCCAATGCATCTGTCTCCACCACCCCAGGCAGTGCATTCCATGCACCAACCACGCTCTGGGTGAAAAACTTCCCCCTGACATCTCCCCTGAACCTCCCACCCATAACCTTAAAGCCATGCCCTCTTGTCTTGAACATTGGTGCCCTGGGAAGGACTAGTCCTTCAAGAACTAGAGGGCATAGATTTAGGGTGAGAGGGGAGAGATTTAATACAAAGCTGAGGGACAACTTTTTCACCCAGAGGGTGGTGAGTATATGGAACGAGCTGCCAGAGGAACTGGTTGAGGCAGGTACAATAGTATCATTTAAGAAGGTACTTGGACAGGTACATGGATAGGAAAGGTTTAGGGGGATATGGGCCAAACGCAGGCAAATGGAGCAAGCTTAGATAGCAATCTTGGCCAGCATGGACCAGTTGAGCTGAAGGGTCTGTTTCTGTGCTGTTCAAATCTATGAATATTAAGTTGAACCTCATTGGGAGGGAACAGAATACTTCCTAAATCATGAAAAATGGCAGAGGAATTTCAGAAACAGAGGGAGGGATGGAGATAGGGACATCTCCGATGAAGCACTCAGCAGGTCAGGCAGCAGATGTGGAAGGAGAAACTCTTTGGGTCCAGAATCCTCATCAGGACCACAGAATTCCAGGTGTGGCCGAACCAGAGCTTCAAATAGTTGTAAATAACTTCTAACGAAGGATCCCCAAAGCCAAAATGTTAACTGTTTTTTCTTCCAAAGATGCTGCCTGATGGGCATCCAACCTTTTCTGTTTTTATTACTTTTGGTGTGGTGGTCAGGGAAAAGAAACAAAATAACATACTGGAAGTGTCAGATGCACAACAGTTCCTGGAAATCTGGGAGAAAAAAGGTGTTGGAAATACCCAACAGAGCAAGCACCAGCTATGAGAGGGGAAAACTGAGTTAACATCAGAGCCAGCCAGCTCCAACACAAACAGGAAAGGCAGGTTTTCTGAAATTGGTGAATTCAATATTGAGTCCAAGAGCTGTAATGTGCCAAGTCGGGAAATGGGTGCAGCCCCCCGAGCTTCTGGAAAAGTGTGGGAGGCCAAATACTATGTGGTCAGAGTGGGAGTGGATGGAGAATTATATTGACAGGCAATTGGAGGCTCCAGGTCACCCTTACGGACTGAATGGAGGTGTTGTGCAAAGCCATTACCCAATCGTCTTTCTGGTTTCTCCAATGTTAAGTCGACCATATCATGAGGGAGCATATTTAGTACACAAAATGCAAGTCAATCGCTGCTTCATATGGAAATACTGTTGGGTTCCTGGATGGTTTGAAAGGAAAGAGGTAAAAGGGGCAGGATATGCATCTCCAGTGGTTGCATGGGAAAGCGCCATGAGTAGGGGAGTGGTTGATAGAGATGGAAGAACAAACCAGGAGGTCAGAGAGGTAACAATCCAGTCAGAATGTTGGAAGGGAAGGGGAAGGAACAATGTGTCTGGTGGTGGAAGCCTACTTGAAGATGGTGAAAATTATAGTCATAGAGTCACAGAGTACCACAGCACAGAAACAGGCTCTTCGGCCCATCCAGTCAATGCCGACCTGATCTTCTGCCTAGTCCCATCTACCAGCACCCAGACCATCTCGCTCCAAACCCCTCCCATCCATGTACCTACCCAAACCTCTCTTAAATGTTACAAGTGAACCTGCGTCCACCACTTCCGCCGGCAGCTCGTTCCACACTTGCACCACCCTCTGAGTGAAGAAGTTCCCCTTCAGATTTCCCTTAAATATTTCACCTTCCACCCTAAACCTCTGGTTCGAGTCTCACCCAACCTTAGGGGAAAAAGCCTGTATGCATTCACCCTATCCACTGAATGGGAATGTAGGTGGGGTGGAAGGCAAGGGGGAACCCCCCCCCCCTCATATTCTGGATGGAAGAAGGGGGGTGAGAGCAGAAATGCGGGAAATAGACACAGTTGTGAGCACTATCAACTATAAACTGTTGAACAACGAACAATCTGCTGGAGGACTCAGCAGCTCGAGCAACATTATCGCTTGACCCACTGAGTTCCTCCAGCAGATTGCGGGTTGCTCCAGCTTCCAGCATCTGCAGTCCCTTATGTCTCTATGAACTGTTGAGTATTTCTGGCATTTTCTGTTTTTATTTCAGATTTCCAGCATCTGTGGTTTATAGCTTTGTGTACCAAAATAATATCTGGTCTACAAGAGTTAACTTACAATGAAACAGACATGACGTATTCCACTGAAATCAGAAGGTTATGAACTGATTTGATTTAAGTTTTGGAGATGTTAAGAAGGTTTGATCAGGTGGATGGAGAGAAGTTATTTACACTAGGTGGGGAGACTAGGACCAGGGGGGCATAATCTCCCAATGAGAGCCAGGCTGCTCAAGAGTGGTCAGGAAATACTTTTGTCAACAGAAAATGGCAGACATGTGCTGTTCTCTTCCCCAAATAGCAATTCATGTTCTGTCAGCTGTTAATTTTGATTTAAATTGAAAACGCTGGAAACACTAAGCAAGTCGAACAGCATCTGTGGAGATAGAAACAGAGTTAGCATTTCAGATCAATGACCTTTTCTCCAGTTCTGATGGAGGGTCATCAACACAAGCTATTAACTCTTCATCTCTCTCTTTAGATGCTACCTGACCAGTTCCACATTTCCAGCATTTTTTTTCAGCAGTCAATTTCGACTGAATGAGTTATGTCAACCAAAGGTTTTAAATGACATTAAATGTTGCAGCTCTATAGAACTCTAGTTAGACCACACTTAGAGTTATCTTTTGCGTAGTGTTCTGGAGGCAGCCTGCAAATGTCACCACGCTTCCAGCCCCAACATAGCATGCCCACAACTTCCTAACCCATACGTCTTTGGAATGTGGGAGGAAACCGGAGCACCCGTAGGAAACCCACGCAGACACAGGGAGAACGTACATACTCCTTACAGACAGTGGCCGTATTTGAACCCGGGTCGCTGGCGCTGTAAAGCATTACACTAACCACTAAGCTACCGTGCCAACTATATTTTATAGGAAGAATGTGGAAGCTTTAGAGAGGGTGCAGGGGAGATTTACCAGGATGCTGCCTGGATTAGAGAACATGTCTTGTGAGGAAAGGTTGAGCGAGCTAGATGAGAGGCGACTTGATAGAGGTGTATAAGATTATAGAGTATATAGAGTTATAGAGCATATAGAGATTATAGAGTGGACAGCCAACACCTTTTTCCCAGGGCAGCAATGGCCAATACCAGAGGACATCAGTTTAAGGTCAGAGGAGGAAAGTTTAGGGGAGATGTCAGAGTTAGGTTGTTTACAAAGAGAGTGGTGGGTGCCTGGAACCCACTGCCGGGGGTGGTGGTGGAGGCTGATACAATAGGGACGTTTAAAAGACTCTTAGATAGGCACATGGGTGTAAGAAAATTTGGAGGGTTATGGGCTGTGTAGGGGGGAAGGTTTTGATTGATTGTGGGGTAGGTTATATAGGTTGGCTCAACATCGTTAAGATAGATATCTTTATTAGTCACATGTACATCGAAACACACAGTGAAATGTATCTTTTGCGTAGAGTGTTCTGGGGGCAGCCCGCAAGTGTCACCACGTTTCCGGTGCCAACATAGCATGCCCACAATTTCCTGACCCGTACGTCTTTGGAATGTGGGAGGAAACCAGAGCACCCGGAGGAAACCCACACAGACACGGGGAGAACGTACAAACTTCTTACAGACAGCAGCCGGAATTGAAGCCGAGTCACTGGCGCTGTAATAGCGTCGCGCTAACCGCTACCCTACCATGCCTGCCCCTGACTGAACGGCTATACTGTTCTATGTTCTGACATAAGGCAAAGACAGATGCATGAGTTAATACTTAGATCAGCCATGACCTCATTGAATGGAAGACCAGACAATGAGGGACTAAATGGCCTTCTCCTGTTCCTCTATTCACGGTAAGTATCAACCCAGATTACATGGGAGAGCATCGCTTGATAAACTGATCATTTGAGAGGCTGGGCTATGGAGCATAAAGTTGGTGTTGACCTGACCATGACCCAGAGCTCGTCCGAGCTGGCTTATTATACACATGACCAAAACACAATGAAACCCATTACTGAGACTGAGGAAATACAGAAATGCTTCTCGTTAGCATTTCCGAGCGGCAGGACTACTTATTTCCAGGAGCTGCATAAATCATTGTTCTTTTCCTTTTCAAATAAAAACATAGGTTACTGCGGTAATGTAACAAATTTAGGATTGGACAGTCAAAGCTGCTTGGAGACCCAACTCATAACAGTGGCCTTGGCAATAATTCAGTTTCTTTATAAGTAACTCATGTAATGTTTTCCTTTTGGGGGAAAAATAGTTGCAGTGATATTCATTATGGCGTTCCTCAAACAGTATAATACAGTGCAAACCTTTGTGGCATTTTAATGGTTAGTTTATGCAATTACTTAGTTGGCTTGATCAGAGAATGTTCAAGGCTTCCCTCAATGTCTTGAATGAAGTATAACACAAAGTGAGACGAAGCCTCAGAGACTTATAGAACCATAGAACCATAGAACAGTACAGCACAATACAGGCCCTTCAGCCCACAGTTGTGCTGACCTTTAAACCTTGCCTAAGTCTATCTAACCCCTTCCTCCCACATATCCCCATATTTTAAATTCCTCCATATGCTTATCTAACAATCTCTTGAATTTGACCAATGTAAATGCCTCCACCACCACCCCAGGCAGCGCATTCCATGCCCCAACCACTCTCTGGGTAAAAAACCTGCCTCTGATATCTCCGTTGAACTTCCCACCCATTAATTTAAAGCCATGCCCTCTTGTACTGAGCATTGGTGCCCTGGGAAGAGGCGCTGGCTCTTCACTCCACCTATTCCTCTTAATATTTTGTACACCTCTATCATGCCTCCCCTCATCCTCCTTCTCTCCAAAGAGTAAAGCCCTAGCTCCTTAGTCTCTCCTCATAATGCATACTGTCTAAACCAGGCAGCATCCTGGTAAATCTCCTCTGCACCCTTTCCAATGCTTCCACATCCTTCCTATAATGAGGCGACCAGAATCCACACTGAGAAGATTCAAAGAAACTGTAGAATCACGGAAAACTTACTGCACAGAGGATGGCCATTCAGCCCATCCCACTGATGCAAAAAAGATAGCATGCAGGGTTCAGCAGGTAATTAGGAAGTCTAATGGAACGTTGGCCTATATTGCAAGTATTAAAGTCAGGAAAGTTCAATGGAACTTTAGAGGGCAAAGGTGAGATCACATGAGGAGCACTGAGTACTCATATTTAAGGATGCGTTTGCATTGGAGGTAGTGCAGAGAAGGTTCACCTGGTTGATTGGAAGGAGGAAGGGGTTGTCTAAAAAGGAAAGATTGAGCAGGTTATACTCTGTCTCAGATCAGCAGGTTAACACTGGAGTACGGAGGAATGATCTTATTGAAACATACAAAAATCTGTGGGGTTTATGGGGGTGGATGCTGAGAGGATGTTTCCCCTAGTGGGGGTATCTAGAACTAGGGGGCACAGTTTCAGAATAAGGCATCACTCATTTTAGATTTCTCCCCTCTACCATCAGGCAGAAGATACAAAAGCTTGAGAACACATACCACAGGGCTCAAAGATAGCTTCTATCCCGCTGTTATCAGACTCGTAAATGGACCTCTCATATGCTAAAGGTGAACTCTTGATCTTTCAAACTCGTCGTGGCCCTTGCACTTTATTTGTTTACCTGTACTGCACTTTCTCTGTAACTGCAACACTATATTCTGCATTCTGTTTTACTACCTCAATGTACTTATGTATGTACGGCATGATCTGTCTGGATGGTATGCAAACAAAGCTTTTTATTGCATCTCGGTACATGTGACAACAATAAACCAAAACCAATACCAATAGATGGAGATGAGGAGAAATTTCTTCTTGAAGTTATGAATCCTTGGAATTCTCCATCCCAGAGAACTGTAGAGGCACAGTCATTGAATGTACTCAAGGCTGAGATAGTTTCTTGGTCTATAGGGAAGTTGAACAGCCATGATCTTACTGACTCTTGCAAATTTCTATAGATGTACAGTGGAGAGCACTCTGACTGGTTGCATCATACCCTGGTATGAAGGCTCCAACGTGTAGGATCAAAAGAAGCTACACAGGGTTGTAGACTCAGCCAGCTTCATCAAGGGCACAACCCTCCCCGCCATCGGGGACATCTTCAAGAGGCGGTGCTTCAAGAAGGTGGTATCCATCATTATAAGGACCCTCACCATCCGGGACATGCACTCTTCTCATTACTACCATTGGAGAGGAGGTACAGGAGCTTGAAGACCCAAAATCAACATTTTAGAAACAGCTTCTTCCCCTCCACCATCAGATTTCTGAACGGTCCATGAACCCATGAACACTACCTCGTTATTCCTCTTTTGCAGTATTTATTTATTTGTAAATTATAGTAATTTTTATGTCTTGCACTGTACTGCTGCCGCAAAACAACAGATTTCATGACATATATCAGTGATAATAAACTTGATTCTGATTCTGATTCTGAATAGCAGAGCACTTGAATCCTTATGGCATAGAAGTCTACGGACCAAGTGCTGATAAATGGGAACACAAGAGAGACTGCAGATGCTGGAAATTTGGAACAACGCGCACAAAATGCTGGAGGAACTCAGAACTGTAACAATAAAGTGTTACAGTTACGGAGAAAGTGCAGTCAGGCAGTCAACGCCAACTGGCCTTCTCCAGCTCATGTTTCTTGTGTTATTAAAAAGAGCTTCCCAACTTAAATCCACCTTCCTGCTCTATGTCCATAGCCCTGCAGGTCACATCTCTTCATGTACACATCCAAGTAATCTTCAAATGTTATGAAGATTTCTAGCTCCACCAATCCTTTGGGCACTTGAGTTCTAGACTCCGACTACCCTTGAGGAGATGTAATATTTCCCCAAGTCCCCTCCTATCCCTCTATCAATTCTGCCCCTCTGGATACTGACCTCCCCTGTTAAGGGGGACAGGTCCTTCTGATTCACTTTATCACAACTCTAAATGTGCACACTGCAAGACCATGCATCCAGCAACAAGAGTTAACAGTTCAATGGGTTTGCCATTTTGGATCATGGCAAGGAGAAATTAGGACAAGGACGGTTATGAATGCTTGGAATTCTCTTCCTGAAAAGGCTGTGGATCCAAATGAGACATGTATTTCTGGACATCAAGGGATTCAGGGGATGTGGGGATCAGGCAAGAAAATAGATGAGGCACAAACTCAACATAATGAATGGCAGAGCAAGTTTGTGGGCTCATAAGAGGGTTTCTGCCCTCTTTCTTTCCAGTCCTGGTGAAGGGTCTCGACCCGAAACGTCGACTGCCTGACTGCACTTTCTCCGTAACTGTAACACTTTATTGTTACAGTTCTGAGTTCCTCCAGCATTTTGTGCGCGTTGCTCCAAATTTCCAGCATCTGCAGTCTCTCTTGTGTTCCCATTCATCAGCACTTGGTCCGTAGACTTTTATGCCAGAGGGATTCAAGTGCTCCTCCAGATACTAAATTGGTAAATTGGTTTATTATTGTCACATGTCCCGAGGTACAGTGAAAAATTTTGTTTTGCATACCATCCATACAGATCATTTCATTATACAATACATTGAGGTAGTACAAGGGAAAACAATAACAGAACGCAGAATAAAGCGTTCCAGTTACAGAGAAAGCGCAGTACAGGCAGACAATAAGGTGCAAGGTCATAATGAGGAAGATTGTGAGGTCAAGAATCTGTCCTTATCAACTAGGGGACCATTCAATAGTCCTAATACAGCGGGAGTAGAAGCTGTCCTTGAGCCTGGTGGTACGTGCTTTCAGGCTTTTGTATCTTCTGCCCAATGGAAGGGGGGAGAAGAGAGAATGTGCGGGGTGAATGGGGTCTTTGATAATGTTGGCTGCTTTACTGAGGCAGCGATACTACCTAAACATTGTGAGGGTCTCTGCCTCCACTACCCACTCAGAGTGTGAGTTCCAGATTCCAACGAGCCTCTGGGTGAAAAGGTTCTTCCTCAGATCCCCTATAGAGCTTACCACTTACCCTAAAGCTATGCCTCTCACTACCTCTGTTGTGAGAAAATGTTTCTTACATCTACTCCATCTGCACCCCTCATATTTTTGTTCACCTCTGTCAGGTCCCCCCTCAGCCTCCTCCACTCCAAGAAAATAAATGCAGCCAATACAGTCTCTGCTTTCAACTAAAACACTCCATCCCCTGTCAGGTCCCCCCTCAGCCTCCTCCACTCCAAGAAAATAAATGCAGCCAATACAGTCTCTGCTTTCAACTAAAACACTCCATCCCAGTTGACAGCTCCTCTGCATCCGCTCCAGTTGACCCATACTATAGCGAGGCCAGAACTGTACACAATACACCAGCTAATGGTTTATAAAATTGTACCATAACCTCCCTAGCTCTAGCAAATATGAAGGCAAGTATTCCATATGCCTCCTTCCCCATCAAGTCTACCTATGGTGCCACCTCTGGGATCCTTGGACTTGTAAACCTCAGTCTCTCTATTCCTCCGTGGGACCTACCATTCAGTGAATGCCCTGTGTGTTGATTGAAGGACAAATGTTGGGCAGGTCAAATGGAGAATTCCGAGCTATGAGATCTTCAACAGTAATTTGAAAAGGCAAGGCAAGCCTCACTGTTATATCTTTTTGAAGGATGGCAGCTTTGACAGTCCAGCAGTTTCTTCAAAGCTTCAGCCCAAATTATATGTTCAAATGATTCTGAAGAATTTGAATTTAGTTGAGAGAACATTCATGCAAGAAGCTGTTGTCAGCAAAACCAATCAAAAGGCTGATGGCTTGCCCACAAAATAGATTCAATGAAGCCCTTTAGGGAAGGAAACTTGTGATGACTGGCCTATCTGTTATTTCAATCCCGCATTAGTGTCATTCATTCCTGGATGTTCAGAAACCATTCAATTATATCAAACTTCAAGGGCTGTGCAACAAATGACTGCCTTGCCAAAGAAGTCCATGTCTCAAGAATGAATAAAAAATAAATTAAATCTGACTCTTTGAATCCAATTTATGTTGATATAACCTCTGTATATCCAACAGATCCTTTAATAACAGTCTGAACAGATCTAATTATGAAAACATCTATTTTAGATTTAAGTATATAGGGAATGTGGCAGCCAATTTCAACGTGGAAAGATCCCACAAAGAGCACCATTGACTAAATAAACTGTTTTAAAGATGTTTATTAAGGAAGCAAAGGAAAGAGAATTCACTTTGGAGAGCAAAGTGCCAGCACCAATACCATGTCTCTCATTTTCCATGGCTCTCAGAGGGACGTAATTCTCCTCACCAAAGAACACCATTCTATCACTGGACACCATCACGTATGAAAACAAACTCAAGGGAAGAACGAGTGATTGATCAGTAACTACAGCACAAGTCAGAGATTAGAAAATGTGAGGGGATTAGGAGTTAGCGAGCAGTTCTTTTCGATGAGGGAATAATGTGCCCTGGTGCATCAACATTCAGATAGGCAACAGTGACCAAATCTTTCGGTAACTGCAGATAGGACACAAGACACTGCAGGTGCTGAAATCTGGAGCAACAAGCAATCTGCTGGAGGAATTCAGCGGGTCGAGCAGCATCTGTGGGGGGAAAGGAATTGCTGACGTTTTGGGTTGAAACCCTGCATCAGGACTCGAAACATCAGCAATTCCTTTCATCCCACAGATGCTGCTCGACCCTCTGAGCTCCTCCAGCAGATTCTATGTTGCTTTCGGTAACTGCAGCCAGTTAATGTGCAATTCAGCATCGTGCAGTTCTGACAGAAGCTCTTAATTATTATTTTACTCAAAGCAAGCTCGCCCATTGCCCAGAATAGAACAGAAGATTTTATTTACTCAGGAAATAAAGAATGCAAGATCTAGAATGGCGCACTGCCCTCCCCTCCAACCCTTCCCCACGGGCCTACTCCAAAGTCTCTCCAGGGAAGGTCCCGCGGCTTACTTTCCCGTGAGATGTTGGCAAGCAGAGCGAGTGAGTATTGGAGCAGACTACACGTTGTGTCCTTCTGCTTGGAAACACTGTGCTCGCGATTGCATGGATTCAGATTCTAGCCACGGACATCTCCAGCAGTTCACATGCCTTTCCAAGCTGTGCAAGCAGTGATGTGGTTTAAGAAAAATGGTGCGGATTGTTAAAATACTTTTCAAACAGGATCTGTGCAAACTAAATCCCTTCCTTACCACATCATCACCTCCTCGCTGTTCACACCATGGACTCCCCCCTCCCCTACAACATCCACCCAACATTTAGACCCAACAAAAACAAGACAAATTAACTATTCACTGAAGTATTTACCAATAAAGTTGAGGGATAACTCAGACCAGATGGATACTCACAAGCATATCACTACAGGGGTTGGGAAAATAGCCTCAATGCACGTGAACCTTCCCCAAACCCTCAACCTCACACCCAACCCTATGCTCAATACAGAGCACAGGTGGGATTAGCTGAGGCCCTCACACCCAACCCTGGGCTCTATACAGATGGAATTAGCTGAGGAATTCTTAAAAAAGTCCGCTCAGGACTGAGCTGGATCACAGAGCCAGTCATGATTAAACGGCTCACTGTGGGTGCACATGAAGAAATAGATTGCTCTTCACTGGTATAAGGCAACACAGTGTAATGGAATATAAGCCAACGATCCATGCCAGCTTCGCTTCCCCATTCAAACCTCCTCCATCCTTCCTCAACCAACTTTTGCTTTTAGAGGCTTAATTTTCAGCCCCCTTCTCCCTCTGATAACTTCTGCCATTAGACCTGTTACATACCAGTAACAATAGAAACACACCGTCATGTACAAGTCTTAAAAACTATTTTATTAATAACTACTTGTAATAATAAGTTAAGTAAAAATGTCAGATATCAAACATAATCCCCAAAACTAAACTCAAAAGTGTGTGTGTGGCAAATTCCCAAACTCCAGGTCTAGGAATAGTTCTCAAATTTCAGTTCAGCAAGTCATCAGGTGAAACGTGAGCAAAGGCTTTTGCAAAACCACCGTTGACTGAAGACAAAACGTAGAGAGAACATAGATAGAAATTACAAAATCCACATGTTCCACGATGGAACCCATACGACACCCCAATCATTGATGATCTCCACTGCTTTGTTCCGAAGTATCTGCCACCCCAAAGGCATTTGATACGTGGCCGCCCACAGAAATACCTGTTTCCCAGTACAGGTTAACGACAAAGTAGACTCCACTTGTTTGCTCCAAAAGTCCATACGTGGATTGTAGTGACAGACACAGCTATTGTTCTTCATCCATAGATACAGAGACCAGCAGTCAGTGTCTCTCTCTCTCTCTCTCTCTCTCTCTCTTCTCTCCTCGACTCACTTTGATTCACTGAGCAAAACCGTCAGCACATTGTAATCTTGCTGTTGTGATGACACCACACACACACACCAGTACTCTACTGTCCAGGTGCCTTAAAGGGACATTCACCAAATAGCAACCTGACTCGTAACAGACCAAAGTACCAGCCATTCTTTAGCCAGCATGCTGGGCAGTGCAGAATTGTGCAGCATGGAAAATGGCCCTTTGACCACCATGTCAAGGCCAGCCATCAAGTACCAATCTTTACCATCTCCCAGCAGTTGGTTTGTAGCAGTCTGTACTGTGCCATTTTGAATTCACATCTAAAAAGAATGCAGAGAAGATTTACTGGGATGTTGCCAGAACTAGAAGGCCCAGTTATAGGCAGAGGTTGGCCAGGCGAGGTCTTTATTCCTTGGATCATAGGAGAATGAGGGGTGACCTTATAGAGTGTTTAAAATTATGAGAGGCATAGATGAGGTGGACGGTAAGGCTTTTCCCCAGGGTAGGGAAGTCCAAAACTAGAGGGCATAAGTTTAGGGTGAGAGGGGAAAGATTTAAAATGGACCTGAGGGGCAGGCACAGTAGTGTAGCAGTTAGCATAACGCTATTACAGTGCCAGCGACCTGGATTCAATTCTGGCCACTGTCTGTAAGGAGTTTGTATGTTCTCCCCGTGTCTGCGTGGGTTTCCTCCAGGTGCTCCGGTTTCCTCCCACATTCCAAAGACGTACAAGGTTAGGAAGTTGTGGGCATGCTATGTTGGCGCCAGAAGCGTGGTGACACTTGCCGGCTGCCCCCAGAACACTCTACGCAGAAGGTGCATTTCACTGTGTGTTTCGATGTACATGTGACTAATAAAGATATCTTAACTTTTTCACAGAGGGTAGTGAGTACGAGCTGCCAGAGGAAGTGATTGAAGCAGGTACAATAGTATCATTTAAGAAGAACTAGGACAGGTACATGGAGGGGCGGGGCTTAGAGGGATATGGGCCGAACACAGGATATTGGGACTAGCTGGGTGGGCACTGTGGTCGGCAGGGACTGGTTGGGCCGAAGGGCCTGTATCTGTGCTGTATTGCTCTATGACCCCATAACTCTCAGAAAAACCCTCCTACAGATCTCACTTCATTTCCCATCTGCATTCCCCATTCCCAAGAGACTGTTAGACTGGTATATGGAGCTGAGTAAAATAGAGGGCTATGGGTAAGCCTAATAATTTCTAGGGTAGGGACATGTTCGGCACAGCTTTGTGGGCCGAAGGGCCTGAATTGTGCTGTAATTGTTCTATGTTCTATGAATACATCAGTAATATGCCTCTCAATCAGTCTTTGTGGCAGCGAGTTCCACATTCTCACCAATCTGGCTGAAGAAGTTGTTTCTGAGTTTTCCTAAAGCATTTTCTGGTGGATATCGTAGCCAATTTGTGGCCATGTTACCTATACCACAAGTAAATGTCATCAGCATGGGGAAAGAAATGGGGGGGGGAGTTAAGGCAAAATGCAGATTTTGCTGGAGCAAGACCTCTGGGTCAAGATTACAACTGCACAGTTATTTCAAAACAATGCTGGCCCATGGAATTGCTGGAGGTATTATCTGACAATGGTGCAGTGAGAGTACCATGATATCTGGGAGACTGACGCACTAAAGGGAAGGGAGTATATCAGCAGTGCATCTTAACGCAGGTGATTCAAGGTGAAGGAAGAGTGGAAGATGAGGGAGGGGGGGGGGGAGAGAGAGAGAGAGAGAGAGAGAGAGAGAGAGAGAGAGAGAGAGAGAGGGGGGGGAGGGAGGGAGGGAGGGAGGGAGGGAGAATGAATGAAAAAGGGTGTTTTAAAAATTTGGTATTTCAAATATCTCATGAAACTATTTACAACCAAATAAGACTTCATAGTTCAAATCAGTGGCTTGCTGAATATGATAGGTGATTGGCAGTCTTCCTCGATTATCACACTGCTAAGAGAGTTCGTGGCTTATGAGTCATAGACCTAAACAGCACAAAAAGCAGACCCTTCGGCCCAACTCGTCTATGCTGACCAAGTTGCCCAACTGAGCTAGTCCCATCTGCCTGCATTTGGTCATTTCCCTCTAAGCCGTTCCTATACATGTACCTATCCAAATGTCTTTTAAATGCTGTAATTATACCTGCCTCTTCCATATACCCACCACCCTCTGTGTGAAAAAGTTGCCCTTTTAAATCTTTTCCCTCTCACCTTAAACCTATGCCCTCTAGTTTTGGACTCCTCTGTCCTGGGGAAACGACTGTGATCATCCACCTTATCAATACCCCTCATGATTTTATAAACCTCTATATGGTCACCCCTCAGCCTCCTACGCTCCAGGGAAAAAGTCCTACCCTATCTGCTCTCTCCTTATAACTCACCCCTCGAGTCCCGGTAACATCCTCGTAAATCTTTTTTGCGCTCTCTCCAGTTTAATGACATCCTTCCTATAGCAGAGTGACCAGAACTGTATGCAGTACTCCAAATATGGCCTTTCCAACATCTTGTACAGCTGTAACATGACGCCCCAACTCCTGTACCCAATATCCTGACCGATGAAGGCCAGCGTGCCAAACACCACCTTCACCACCCTGTCTACCTGTGTCGCCGCTTTCAATTTCTGTGACTGTGACTTAAATTAAATGAATGGGCAAATATTGTGAAAATGCAGCAACTTCATAAAAATGATATGGTAGTTCATCTAAGATCCACTTTTAGTGGAGAGCAGTGGCAAAGAGAGCAAGGCAGAGCAGTGCAAATTGGGCAGAAGTGTGGTGATTTAATGGGATCTCTCAGCAGCGCGAAATTTCTGGCCAATTTGCCAGATTCAAAGTGCATTTCTTTTGAGCTATCACTCATGCAGCATCTGACCTAAAACCTTTTACGAGTCACTCTGATCATCCCTTTCGCTCTCATGAGAAAAACGTAGCTCTCGTTTGAAAGTAATGTATTCTGCAGATGCTGCTCTGTAAGTCTCTCTCAGACACATCCACAGGAGGCAAGAAAAAGTAACTTTGAGCTTTTTCCCCTTCATGACGGTGCTGTACAACTCAAAATGCATTTTTTTTCTTTTTTGATTTAAACTGAGAGATCTTCTGCACTCCTAAGTTCCTGTGTTTGCATATATGTAACTCTCTTTGGCTTTTCCATTTTCCATACCTTCACTTGTCACAGACCCGAATTCTAGAATTACTACCCCTGCATCTTTCTACCTCTCTTCACAGAAATTTAAGTCACAATAACAGAAATTGGAGATGGTGACAGAGGTGGTGAAGACAGGGTGGTGAAGAAGGCGTTTGGCACACTTGCCCTCATCAGTCGGTGAGTACAGGAGTTGGATGTCATGTTAAGCTGTACAAGACGTTGGTAAGGCCACATTTGGAGTACTGCATACAGTTCAGGTCGCCCTGCTATGGGAAGGATGTCATTAAACTGGAGAGAGTGCAAAAATGATTTACGAGGATGTTACCGAGACTCGAGGGGTGAGTTATAAGAAGAGACCGGATAGGTTAGGACTTTTTCTCTGGAGCGTAGGAGCCTAAGGGGTGACTGTACAGAGGTTCATAAAACCATGAGGAGAAAGATTTAAGAGGACTTGAGGGGCAAATTTTTTTACACAAATCATAGTATCAATGTGGAATCAGCTGCCAGAGGAAGTGGTTGAGGCAGGTACAATAGCAACTTTTAAAAAGACAGTTGGACAGGTACATGGATTGGAAAGGTTTAGAAGGTTATGGACCAAACGCTGGCAAATGGGACTAGCTTGGATGGGGCATCTTGATCGGCATGGGTCAGTTGGGCCAAAGGGCCTGTTTCTGTGCTGCATAACTCTATGACTCCAAGACACAAGAGACTGCAGATGCTGGAATCTGGAGCAATAAACAATCTGCTGGAGGAACTCAGCAGGTCAGGCAGCATCAGCGGGAGGAAAAGAATTGTCGATGTTTCTGATGCGGGGTTTCGACCCAAAACGTCGACAATTCCTTTCCTCCCACGGCTGCTGCCCGACCCGCCGAGTTCTTCCAGCAGATTGTTTGTCGCAATATATTTAATCACACTGAAAGGGAAGACGCCCGACTGCTGGTCAAAATAAAAATCAACAGATGCTGGAAATCTGAAATAAGAACCAATAATTCTGGAAACACTCAACAGATCAAGCAGCAACGATGAAGGGAAAAAACAGATCCAGTGTACCTGGTAAATAACCTTCCATCAGAACTGAGAAAAATTTGAAATCAAACATTGTAAGTCACAGATAAGGGGCAAGAGAATAACGGTGAAAGGATGGAGACCATGAGGGATTGAATGTTGACCGAGAGAAGGTGAAGGCTTGCTAATCTCAGACTGGGAACGTTGTAAATGGGAGATAAATGAAAACACGACAGGAGAGGGGAAAAAGGGAAAAGGGAAATGGCAATTCTAGAACGTGGGACTTCAGGCTTCTGTACCTCCTGGCCGATGGTAGCTGTGAGAAGATGGCATGGCCCAGATGTTGGGGATCTTTGATGATGGATGTTGCCTTCTTGAGGCAGCACCTCCTGTATATACTACCGATGGTGGGGAGAGACGTGCCCGTGATGAGTCCACTACTCTCTGTAGCTTCTTATGTTCCCGTGCATTCAAATTGCCATACCAGACCACGATGCAACCAGTCAGGATACTTTCAACAGTACGTCTGTAGAAGTTTATTAAGAGTGTTCAGTGACAAGCCAAACCTCCTAAGAAAGTAAAGACTCTGGCGCGCCTTCCTTGTGATTGCATCCATGTGCTGAGCCCAGGACAGGTCATCCGATACGTTAACGCCCAGGAATTTAAAGCTGCTGACTCTCTCCACTGCCAATCCCCCAATGTAGACTGGCACACGTTCACCCTCCTTCCCCTTCCTGAAGTCAACAATCAGCTCTTTAGCCTTACTGACATTGAATGAGAGGTTGTTGTTGCAGCACCAATCAACCAGACATCCTACCTCACTCCTGTACGCTGACTCATCACCACCTGTGATTCGTCCATCAACAGTGATGTCGTCAGCGAATTCGTATATGGCACTGGAGCTGTGCTGTGTGTAGTCATGTGTGTATGGAGAGGAGAGCAGGGAGCTAAGCACCTTGAGGTGCACCTATACAGGTACATGTTGTGACTCACTACCCAAAAAGATGGTGAAAGCAGCTTCTTTAGTGGCTCTTAAGTGGGAACTGTATAAGGACTTGGGATGGAATTTAAGGAAATGGAATTTCCAAGGCAGGAAAGAAAGGATGTACAGAGCTAACAGGATGATTCCATTCAAGGAGAACAGCAAACAACATTCAGCTTGACAATGGATCTTCAACCTGAAATGTTAACTCTCTCTTCCTGCAGATGCTGCCTGACTTGCTGAGGATTTCCCGCAATTCACATTTCCAGCATCTGCAGTTATTTTGATACTGATTCATTCAAGGAGCTGGCATGGGTATGATGGGTCAAATGGCCTTCTATGTGTTGAAGATTGTCTGGCTCCACGATTGCAAGAACAGACCAGGCACTGATGCCCATCACAGCTGAGGTCAATACGTGGTGAAAATTACAATGGCAATGAAGCACTGGATTATAAACTCTCAGAAGCCTGATGGGCAAACAGAATATCCAGCACAGAAATAAAAAAGAAGACACATTTATTCAGTACATTTCACACTCTCGGGATGTCCCAGAGCACTTCACAGCCAGCGAATTACCTTTGAAGTGTTGGCTAAACACAGCAGCTAAACTGCAGAGAGTTCCAAAGAATGACAGGTCCCACAGCCAAGCCTTAGAACAAGTTGTTAATTATTCTGTTTTAAGAGGGCTGGTTAAGGGATAAATGCAGTGCAGGACTTTGAAAAGTTTAGTTCAATCTAAAGATATTCACTTGAATAGGCAGAGTTTTTTTTTCTAAATAGTCATCTATGCAACATGGATGCAGTTAGCAAATTTGTACAATTAGACATTAAAAAAGGAAATAGAGGGAAATTTTCATGCAGAAAATGATGAGAAAATGGAATTTATGATGACAAAGAGTCATCAAGAGATGCATTTAAGAGAAAGCGGGATAGATATGGAGATAAGGATAGGTTGATGGGGTAAGGTGAAGAGTCAAAGCACTGATGAACTGCTTCTAGGCTGCAAACTGTAAGCAACAGAACATTAACATAAACTTAATTGGTAATTGGTTGATTACCGTCACATATATCGAAATACAGTGAAAAACCCTGTTTTGCATGCTATCCATAGGAAGTTGTGGGCATGCTACGTTGGCGCCAGAAGCGTGGCGAAACTTGCAGGCTGCCCCCAGAACACTCTACGCAAAAAGATGCATTTCACTTTGTGTTTTGATGTACATATGACTAATAAAGATATCTTATCTTATCAAGGTAGTACAAAAGGAACAGCAATAACAGAATGCAAAATATCGTGTTACAGTTAGTGTTATGGTGGGCCTGTATTGTGCTGTATTGTTCGGTTACAGAGAAAGTGCAGTTCAGGCAGACAATAAGGTGCAAGGCCATAACGAGGTAGATTGTGAGGTCAAGGGCTCATCCTTATTGTACAAGAGGTCCGTTCAAGAGTCTTATAACAGCAGGATAGAAGCTGTCCTTGAGCCTGGTGGTGCACGTTCTCAAGTTTTTATGTCTTCTGCCCAATGGAAGGGGGAGAAGAGAGAATGACAGGGGTCGGAGTGGTCTTTGATCGTATTGGCTACTAAATGAAAAATTATTGATCGCTTGGACAGAGCACTGGATGATGATCGTGGAACCAACGAAGAACCAATGAATTTGCATCTCCAGCAGCAGAGAAGGGGGAAGAAGCTCCAGAACAGAGCCAATAATTTTTAGCTATGCAGTGAAAATGTCAAACAGAAAAAGTCCTTCCATTTTGTCCCATACAATCACATTTCAGATTTTCTCTACCTGAGGCAGGGTAAAGGTAGACTCAACAGAGGCATTTAAGTTCCATTTGTGTTTCTAAATGTCTGTACACTGACATCTTAATTCTCCACCATGTTCAGAACAATCGGACTTACTGAGGAATAAGTGCAGGAAGTAAATTGCAAGCCTAGTGGTTAAGCTAACAGTTGTTAGAAAATTGAACAGGGGCCTCCAGTAAAGCGTAAAACTGTTACACAAGGCAGTGTTAAATCTAGGCCAAGGGGTTAGAAATCTTATAACCAAAAGCTGATAATCGGGTTTTGATTGCTACACAGTAATACCATTTCAGAATGACATTGAATCATTGCTTTTAGTCCACACAGATTAATGTTGGTGCTTCAACATCTTAAATACACAGGTCCTCAAAATGAACTAAAACCTTCACTTCATCTCCATTCCGTTAGGAATCTAACACGCACGCGAATAGGCAGATGGGATCATGAGTTAACCCCTTATCCGAAGGGAAGCACGCTGGACAACACAGCACTCCCTGGAGCATCACCTGAAGCTACAGAGTTTGGGCTTGAACCCAGAACCTTTCAACTCAGCAAGTCAGGCACGCCAGCAATTTTTACCAGGCAAGTGAACAAGAGGAGCCCCACGGAAAGAAAGTAGCCAGAAGTTCAGAAGCGCCACAGGCCCCACTTGTGACAGATCAACCAAATCGCCACGTTGCAGCAGCACGCTCGCCGGTGAATAGCATTTCTTGTCGAAAAAACTGAGGAGGAAAAGATTTACGAGTGCAAACTCTGGCTAGCAGTCGATGCAGACTGCGGCTGATTTATCTCCCCACTCTCGTACAAAAGGAAGGTAGAAAGCAACCCAGCTATTTTAAACGGCAGAATTCTAAACGTGAATGAGGCAGAGACGATTTGATTCTATTTTAATTACACTTGCCAAGACCAGTAAGTCAACATTTTGAGGGCAATTTAATGCTTTCTTTATTTGTTCCCCCAATCTCAGTTCCAAGATGTGCTCAAAAGCAGTTTGACATGCAGAATAAAACAGGAAATGAAATACTCCTTCTGCTGTGGCCGTCAAGGAGTTAACATGGGACTCAGCTCTTCATGAAATAAAGTGAATTAATTTGTGCTAACAACCACTGACCTAAACATAAAAACCTTAATACAGGATTAAAAATCCTTGAATAATCACCCATAATCTCGACTGTCAGGGTTCATATTTAAATAATTATTCTTTAATTGAGGTCAGGCCTCCGCAAATCCCCCAAGGGACCCTCGGGCACAATGTGAACTTTGAAGGAGGAGGAAGGGGGGAGAAAGAGCACAGGTTTACAGAACAAATGCTTGGCACTGCTTTTAAATTATAATTCACACAGAGCCCAACTCATTACAACAATCCTTGGGAGATGTGCGCATTATAATGAAGGGTGTACGTGGAGCTGGATACCTGGAGGCATGCGTTCGGTTTGGACTGAAAGGAAGAGCTTGGTCATTGACTCTGCCTTCAGGGAAAGGGAGCCAGATGTTGGGGTGAGCCCTGGATTCTGGGTGCAACTCTGTGTACATGAGGCTTTACAGAATGCAGTATCAAACCCAAGTCCGCGGGAAGGGAGGGATAAACGTTAACACTGAGCTCTGGACAATAACCCAGGTGGGCAAAAACTATGAACCTCTGGGGGTACAAAGAACTGGGAGAAGAGAAGAACATCTTTAGCCATCAGTACAACAGCCAGTTTGTTCTGTCTCCCTTATGTGTCAGTAACACAACCCATAATTGGTAACATGTGACAACATAGTTGAGAGTTTATCATTTTTACCTGAGTCAGAAGGGTCATGAATTTAATCCACCCTAAGAATTTGAGAATAAAATCTAGATGCTCATGCCCAAACCATTGCCAAGTTCCCGACTGTAGCTCCCAGCAAAACACAGTGGGAGATTTGTACTGTCAAGATGCATCTTTAGGGCAGCGCATTAAATTGAGACCCCCCTCCATCCTCCAAGGCTAAACAAAACGATCTTATATCAATGTTTATTAAAAGAGCAAGAAAGGGCACCGCAGCTTCCTGGCAAGAAAAAAACACATAAAATATACTGATGTTTCCAGAAACTTGCTCTGTACAAATTCATTACTATGCTTCCAGCATTTCAACAGTAGCCAATGACCCTCACCAATTTTTATAGATGCATCACTGAAAGCATCTTAACTGGATGTATCACAGCTTGGTATGGCTACTGCTCTGCCCAAGTCCACAAAAAATTGCAGAGAGTTGTGGACACAGCTCAGTCCATCATGAAAACCAGCCTCTGTCTACACTTCTCGCTGCCTTGGTAAAGCAGCCAACATTATCGAGACCCTTCCCACCCCAGACATTCTCTCTTCTCCCCACTTCCATCAGGCAGAAGATACAAAAGCCTGAAAGCACGTACCAACCAGGGTGAAGGACAACTTCTATCCTGCTGTAATAAGACTCTTGAATGGACCTCTTGTATGTTAAAGATGAACTCTTGGCCTCACAATCTACCTCGTCATGGCCCTTACACCTTATTGTCTGCCTGTACCACACTTTCTCTGTCACTGTAATGCTTCATTCTACATTCTGTTACTCCTATTCCCTTGTACTACCTCAAAGTACTGACGTGATGAAATGATCAGTATGGATAACTTGCAAAACTATTTCACTGTATCTCAGCACATGTGACAATAATAAAGACTCTGTCTTTACCTCTCGTTGTCTTGGTGTAGCAGCCAGCATCATCAAAGACCCCACCCACCTGGGACATTCTCTCTTCTCTCCTCTTCCATCGGGTAGAAGATACAGGAGCCTGAGGGCACATACCACCAGACTTAAGGACAGCTTCTACCCCACTGTGATAAGACTATTGAATAGTTCCCTTATACAATGAGATGGACTATGACCTCATGATCTACCTTGTTGTGACCTTGCACCTTATTGCACTGCACTTTCTCTGTAGCTGTGACACTTTACTCTGTACTGTTATTGTTTTTACCTGTACTACGTCAATGCACTCTGTACTAACTCAACGTAACTGCACTGTGTAATGAATTGACCTGTATGATTGGTTCGTAAGACAAGCTTTTCACTGTATCTCGGTACAAGTGACAATAATAAACCAATACCAATAAACCAATAGACTTTGCAAGCTCTTCATTGGCTCTATACAACAACTTGGTGCATCCTAATCTTATGAAACCTGTTAGAGAAATAAAAGTTGATGCTTTTGTTCTAATCCCACCCTCACCCTCCCCTAGAACACTACCCCACTATCTCAGGGCAATATGACAATTTTAAAGGCAAATTTATCTTCTGAGCAAGTTATACATTCAACTGCACAGTGTGATCGGGCAGAACTTGGTTCACGTTAGGCATCTCTCCAATGAATATTGCACCTTATTACGCTTTTGTTGTAAAATGCCTTTTAAAAAAAGACTGGGTGCTGAAGCCCAAAAAAAAGTGTGATGGCTCTTTTAACCACACCAACTAACAGCAGTGCCAGAGAGCCTGTCTTCTCGTTCGAGCTGTTGCATACTGCACAATCTTACCTCAGCTTAAAAACAATTAAACTATAATGCACAATCCCTTTACAGAATCACTAACAAAACTCAATGCACCTTTCAGCAAAAGCACACTGAATTAGCAGCACTGAATACCCAGTAATTGACTATCACACTGGTCATCTGATCAACAATCCATTGCAGCTGTACCACATACTTCAAACATCGAGAACACGGACACTGAGGCACAGTATAAAGAGGAACACGGGCCTTAACAGACATTAAACACACAAGAAAAATGAATCACAGTATGCATGTAGGAAGAACACAGTTTCCAACACAGATCATGCACACACAAGCCCTACACTGCCATTATACACAGAGCAAAAAACAAGGGTTTTGACATATCATATGCACAAGAGGAATACTGAATTTGACACACAATACACACATTGCAGGGAAGTGGGCTCATCACAGGAGGAATGAATGGGTCTGCCCTGCATTAAGAAGAAACACACAAGCATCTGCTAGATTATAGCACCGTCCAAACAAGGGGCCACAAAGATGTCTGCATCAGCCGGGCACAGATAGGTTCTGATGACTACAGATCACAGTGTAATCCATTCTGTTATTTCCATTAACATGGCTTCAAGTCACCAGTGTCATCAGAAACATTGCCGCAAGAAGATTAATGTTGAAGCTCTCAACGACCCCACAAAGGTAGTTTTACTTTACAGACAATTTTTCAGTTCCTGGCCCACAGGCGAAGAAAAGTGTCCACAACTTATGAACTGCCCTGAAGTGTCTCTACCAAGAATCACCAGGACAGCTTTGATGGGAAGGACCTGGAGGAGCTAATTAACCACAAATGTATATACCTAGATTGGGAGCTCCAACACGCCTCAAGGTAAAAAAAAAAGCTCTACAAACACCTCAAAACAGAGATCCAGCAGTAGGCTGGATCTAATGAGCAGATGGTGGGCAGAAGCAGCACAGAAGGCTGAGAAAACCATGATATCCATACCAACTGCCCAAGGGGCTACCCCACTGAGATCCAACAACAGAAGTGAACAGCCCACTGGAAGGAACACTCTGAGGACCTCTTCAACCACGACCTGTTCTTGACATGAGTTGACTTCATCCCACAGCAGCCCACTTGGACGAGACTTGCTCAACCAACAAGAGGTCCAAAAGGTCATATCCTAACTAACAACAAGGCATTGTGAGCAGATGGTGCCACCAATGAAATTCTAAAACTCGGTAATAAAGAGTCACAAATCCACCACTGTATCATCCAGACCTGGGAGAAGGAGGGAGGATGTACCAGGGGACTCATCCCTGGTGTCATCATGCTGTTATCATGACCATCTTCAAGAAAGGCACAAATCCAACTGTGGTAACTACAGAGGGATTTCCCGGCTGTCTGCTGCAGGGAAAGTCATCACCATAACTTCCACATACATCAGGAATACAGAATCCTGCAAACCATGAAACAGAATGGGCAGAAAATGAATAATAATGAAAAAGGACAGTCATGGGCTCTTTTTGCTCTACAAGCACTCCCTCCTTCCCACCACCGTCACCAAAACCTTCTCTCTTCCTATCCCTTCACAGCAAGAAAAGTATTTAATTTGCAGCAAACTCATTTGATACCTTTCATACACTGTCCAGAGGGCAGAAAGAAGAAACAGGGGAGCTGACCGAATGCCACACTCAATAGCTAGATTGTGAGATGCCTTTGACAGTAGGAACGGAGGCAGCAAATTGTAAAGTTTTGGAATTAATTTGAGATTACCTAGAGCACAATGACAGAAAGTTTTATGTCCTTTTCTACTTTGCAAGATACCACCACAATCTTCACTGCTGCAAAGATCCAAGGTCGCATCACCACACTGAGAACCAAGAACAGAGGCAAAACTTACTCATCAAGTACAGAAAGGCAGTCAGCACCTACTGGAAGCAGCACCTCCCAGTGTAGGTGGCAGGAAGCACGCACCACCTCCCAAACTGCCCAGCCACTCATCCTGTCAAGCACCCCTTGCTCCACCTGTAGAATCCATGGTCCCACATGGGCCTCATGAGTTACCTAAGAACCCAAAGAACTGGATGGAAGCAAGTCATGTTCAACCACAAAGGGCTGCCTAGGAAAGGGTAATTTTGTGAGATACCACAACGAGCTGCCAGAGGAAGTGGTTGAGGCAGATACATTAACAACATTTAAAACGTACTTGGAAAGATACATGGATAGGAAAGGCTTAGAGGGATGCACCAGAGAAAGCATCCTATCTGGATGTATCACGGCTTGGTACTGCAACTGTTTTGCCCAGGACCGCAAGAAGCTGCAGAGAGTTGTGGACACAGCTCAGCGCATCACGGACAGCAGCCTCCCCTCCTTGGACTCTGTCTTTACCTCTCGTTGTCCTGGCGAAGCAGCCAGCATAATCAAAGACCCCACCCACCCAGGACATTCTCTCTTCTCTCCTCTTCCATCAGGTAGAAGATACAGGAGCCTGAGGGCACGTACCACCAGACTTAAGGACAGCTTCTACTGTGATAAGACTACTGAACGGTTCCCTTATACAATGAGATGGACTATGACCTCACGATCTACCTTGTTGTGACCTTGCACCTTATGCACTGCACTTTCTCTGTAGCTGTGACACTTTACTCTGTACTGTTATTGTTTTACCTGTACTACATCAATGCACTCTGTACTAACTCAATGTAACTGCACTGTGTAATGAATTGACCTGTACGATTGGTATGCAAGACAAGTTTTTCACTATACCTCTGTACATGCGACAATAATAAACCAATACCAATACCAAATTTGACTAGCTTGGATGGGCATCTTGGTTGGCATGGACCAGTTGGGCTGAAGGGCCTGTTTCCATGCTGTATGACTCTGTGACTCTATGATCACCACAAACTATGATGTAACATTATGTTATGCAGCAACATGGATTAACATCCAAGGGCCAACATTACCAAATTTCTCATGTCAAACTCTCTCTAGTCGCCCTTACTAACTCCTCCAATATGATGGAGTCAAGAAATAAATCTCAGGTATCCGAAGAATGATTCCAGAAGACAACTTATCATTGTTCATATGATTCCATCTGGAAATTACTATTTCAATAATTCCTGTTCAGTTTTGTGACATCAACTGTCGCAATACAATGCACACTCTGACCATTACATGGTAGTGGAGAGACTATTTGAAGTTCTGCCTCAACTTTACAGTTATAAGTGCAAAACCAAGTAGTAACTAATACCACGTGCAATTTAAGAGTTTTTTTAAAAATTATACACATCTCAAAGAGCAACTAAGAATTATGGATAAGACCAAAGCTTATTTAGTAATAACATGTGGAAGGATTTGTAAGCCTTTCGATACAAAGTGAAATCTGACTTAAATATGCTCCTCTTGACCTAAAGGTGTGCACATGGCGTTTAAACCATTGTTCCAATTAAATTGATCTCATCACTCCCAAAGGTTCCATCTGAATTGACCCTGGACTGCACTGTTCAATGAAGGACACGGGAGGAGGTAACAAAGTACAGCATCAGCCCCCATTCCAGAATCAGAGGAAGGCTTTCTTTGGTGACACAAACATATTTTCAGAAACAATGAACCTCTTAGAGGGCCGCATAAAACGGAAGTCTTTAACTTAAGACAAATGATGGTGTGTATCAAACCCAAATGATATTTTCCAGGTGCAAAAGAAAGCACAGGAGAACCATTACACGCTCAATTTCTTCCTTACTACTGGACTGGAACAAAGCTATGCAATATGTGAGGACCATGACCTTGCAGTTGCTTAGTGTCTGGGGTACCAGGTCAACACTCCAGAGGTTGAGAGTTCAAGTGCCACCAGGGCAAGTTGCAAGATTTAATTCAAAAGTAAATGGCAAATTTGTGGACTGGCTTCACACATTAACAGGGAATTTAATATCATTTGCTTGTCTGGCTGACATGGAATAATTTCCTTTTCAAGATAATTTCCTCTGTCCATACACAAATTCCCGTGTGCACATCAACCTCTCTTCATAATCTCCCCACAATCCCCAAGAATTGTCCATCAATTTCAGCCTTTTGCATCCCTCCCGTTTACCTGAGCTCACTGTCAAAGTTCTGGGAATTCCTTCTGTAAAAATGTTTGCACCTCCCATCTCTCCCCTTTTAAGACTCTGCATAAAACCGAGCTGTGGCCAAGCTTCTCGTCACCCGCCCCAACACGTTCTTCTTTAGCTTGTTGCCAGATTTTGTCTGAATACAATCCTGTGAAGCATTCACCGATGCTTTACTAAGTTAAAGGTGTTAATTAAATACAAGTTGCTGCTGTTTCTACCATCGGTCCTCACCCTGCCAAGAACAATGTGGGTTCAAGCCCCATGGTTTCATCATATAACACTGTCATACTGATACAGTACCACAGCTTCAGCAGTGTACTGATTTAGTATTGGTATTGGTATTGGTTTATTATTGTCACTTGTACCGAGGTACAGTGAAAAACTTGTCTTGCATTGGAGAGGGTGCAGAGGAGATTTACCAGGATGCTGTCTGGATTAGAGAGTATAGATTATGAGGAGAGACTAAAGGAGCTAGGGTTTTACTCATTGGAGAGAAGGAGGATGAGAGGAGACATGATAGAGGTATACAAGATATTGGGAGGAATAGATAGAGTGGACAGCAGCGCCTCTTTCCCAGGGCACCAATGCTCAATACAAGAGGGCATGGCTTTAAAGTAATGGGTGGGAAGTTCAAGGGAAACGTCAGAGGGAGGTTCTTCACCCAGAGAGTGGTTGGTGCATGGAATGCGCTGCCTGGGGTGGTGGTGGAGGCTGATACGTTGGACAAGTTCAAGAGATTGTTAGATAAGCATATGGAGGAATTTAAGTTAGAGGGATATGGGGTTAGATAGTCTTAGGTATGGTTTGAAGGGCGGCACAACATGGTGGGCCAAAGGGCCTGTATTGTGCTGTATTGTTCTATGGTTCTATACCGATCGTACAGGTCAATTCATTACACAGTATAAGATATCTTTATTAGTCACATGTACATCGAAACACACAGTGAAATGCATCTTTTGCATAGAGTGTTCTGGGGGCAGCCCGCAAGTGTCGCCACGTTTCCGGCGCCAACATAGCATGCCCACAACTTCCTAACACGTACGTCTTTGGAACGTGGGAGGAAACCGGAGCACCCAGAGGAAACCCACACAGACACGGGGAGAGCGTACAAACTCCTTATAGACAGTGGCCGGATTTGAACCCGGGTCGCTGGCGCTGTAAAGTGCAGTTACATTGGGTTAGTACAGAGTGCATTGAGGTAGTACAGGTAAAAACAATTACAGTACAGAGTAAAGTGTCACAGCTACAGAGAAAGTGCAGTGCAATAAGGTGCAAGGTCACAACAAGGTAGATCATGAGGTCATAGTCCATCTCATTGTATAAGGGAACCATTCAAATGTCTTATCACAGTGGGGTAGAAGCTGTCCTTGTCTGGTGGTACGTGCCCTCAGGCTGCTGCAAATTATAGGCAGACATGGAAGGACAGCCCTACCACTACAAGTGGTCACTTGCAAACTTGGTTCAGTCTCTGGTTCCCTCTTCTGTAAAGATTCACGATTACCCATGGAAATGTGTGGCTGCAGATCACACAATCTGGACATAATGGATGGTGGACTAAGGTGAAAGATGGCAGAAGCCTCAAACGTGAAGAGGCTCGTTGGGCTCAGTCAGGTTATCCTGTCTCCAAAATTAAGCATGTTCTTGTATGACAAGCATGTAGCCTGCCAGAGGCCAGATCTGTGCTCATTAAACTGTAACAGCTCTTCTGGTCTTAAAGCAGGAATCTCATTCTCCAAATTTGCAAAATCAGCTGTGAGCAAATCTTATGCTTTGCTATGGAAGAATGTCAGTAATCAGAACCTTCAGGTTTAATCAGAAGATCACAGGAAAAGCAAAAGGTAAATACCCCGAGGGAGGCTACAGATGCTGCACTCATTCAGATGGTTTTGCTTTTGCAAAAGGGGAGGGAATGCTGCAAGCTGCAAGTCATTCTGGAGAGAAGGAGAGAACACAAGAATGCAAGAAACTAGGAGCTGGAGTAGGCCACTCAGCCCCTCGAGTCTACCTCGCTATCCAATAAGATCATGGCTGATCTATGCTGGCCTCAACTCCTCTTCTGTGCCAGTTCCCCATAGCCCTCAGTTCCTCTATCTTTCAAATAATTATCTATCTCCACCTTAAATATATCTAACGACCTGGCCTCCACCACTCTCGGGGAAAAAGAATTCCAGAGGTTCACTGAAAGAAGAACTTTTACTACCACAGTTTTAAATGACCACCGCCTTAACTTGTAGTCCATGCCCCCTTTCCACTGAAACAACTCAACATTTGTGGGCCAAAGGGCCTGAATTGTGCTGTACATTTTCTATGTTCTATGTTCTACCCTGTCAAGCGTCCTTAGGATCTCACATGTTTGAATTCGTTCACCCCTCATTCTTCTCCAAGGAATATAGAACCCAAACTGTCTGGTCTCTCTTGATAGGACAATGCTCTCATCCCAAAATTTAGTCTGGTGAGTCTCCTTTTGGACTACCTCCAATGCTCATACATCCTTTTAAAGGTAAGGGGACCAAAACTGTGCACGGTTGTGGCAGGTGTGGCCTCACCAGCACCCTGCACAACTGTAACAAACCTCCCTATTCTTAAACATGAACCCTCACAACATGCAGCTAGCCTTAACTATTGTTAACTTTTGACCTGCTGCTAACTTTTTGTAATTCATACACTAAAACACCTAGATCCTTCTGAACTACACATTGATATGGGGGGGGGGGGCATGGTGGAGAAGAGATTGGTGGGGGGTGGCAGTGGAAAACACTGGGAGGGTGGAGAGAGGGTGCAGGGAGGGAGAGGGATGAAGGAGGGAGACAAGAGAAGGTAGAGAGGAAAAGAAAGAGAGGTGGTTGGTGTTTTACAACCAGGCATCCCAGAATAACTCCACGAGTAAGCTGTTCACACATTTTCTCAAAGGGCACCTTCTTGCTTCTGGAGCAGAACAGTGAGGGTTCAAACCACATGGTTTCAGCATACAATACTGTCAAACTGACACTGTATCTATCTGGATGTATCACGGCTTGCTACGGAAACTGCTTTGCCCAGGACCGCAAGAAGCTGCAGAGAGTTGTGGACACAGCCCAGCACATTCACGGGCACCAGCCTCCCTCCTTGGACTCTGTCTTTACCTCTCGTTGTCTTGGTGAAGCAGCCAACACAATCAAAGACCCCACCCACCCGGGACTCTCTTTTCTCTCCTCTTCCATCGGCAGAAGATACAGGTGCCTGAAGGCACGTACCACCAGGCTTAAGGACAGCTTCTACCCCACTGTGATAAGACTATTGAACGGGTTCCCTTATACGATAAGATGGACTATTATCTCACGAACTACCTTGTTGTGTCCTTGCACCTTATTGCACTGCACTTTCTCTGTAACTGTGACACTTTACTCTGTAATGTTACTGTTTTTACCTGTACAACATCAATGCACTTTGTACTAACTCAATGTAACTGCACTGTGTAATGAATTGACCTGTACGATCAGTTTGTAAGACAAGCTTTTCACTGTACCTCGGTACAAGTGACAATAATAAACCAATACCAATACTGTATTGACGGTGCTCTGCAATGATGCCAGTACTATAAATTGGAATTGGAATTGGTAAATTGGTTTATTATTGTCACTTGTACCGAGGTACAGTGAAAAACTTGTTTTGCATACCGATCGTACAGATCAGTGCATTGAGGTAGTACAAGCTAAAACAATACAGAATGCAGAGTAGAGTTTCACAGCTGCAGAGAAAGTGCAGTGCAGGTAGATAATAAGGCGCAAGGTCATAACAAGGTAGATTGTGAGGTCAAGAGTCCACTTTATTGTACTGGGGAACCATTCAATAGTCTTATAACAGCGGGATAGAAGCTGTCCTTGAGCCTGAAATTACAGGTGGAGTGGCTAGCACAGCGACAGGAAAGTTAAGATTGATCTGGCATTCAGCTCCTCAAAATTGCTGACACAAGGAGGACTGCAGATGCTGGAAACCTGGAGCAACACACAAAATTCTGGAGGAATTCAGCGGGGCAGGCAGCATCCATGTAGGGAAATGGACAGTCGGCATTTTGGGGCAAGACCCTTCTTCAGGACTATAGGTAAGGAAGGTATAGGACACATGTATGAAGATGGGATTAGTTTAAATTGGCATTATGGTCGGCACAGACATCTTCAGCTTAAGAGCCTTGCCCTTTGCTGTACTCTTCCGTTTTCTATGTTCTATATATTTCCAATTCAACTTGTTGGGGAACCTGCAGGTGGTGGTGTTCCCATGCACCTCCTTCCCTTGTCCTCCTTGGTGGTTGAGGTCATGAGCTTGCAGCAGTTATGAATAGAATAGTTCTCAGCTGTAAGGAATAGAATTGCACACTGCAATCCTCAGCAAACATTTCCACCTTGGATCTCATGCTGGACATAGGAAAGTCATTAATTAAATAACTAAGGATGGTCAGACTCAGTGAATGCTGACACCCTTAGCCTGGGTTCCCACGTTAGTTGGAGTCATGGTGAAGTCAAAGCTGCTTGATGACACAGTGGCTGGAATATTTTTGATATCTTAGAGATGCCCTAGATTTTGTACAGTCAGTACCAGCTACCCTGTACAAAGAATGATTGACCTTCAATCCTTAACTGCATCAACATGATCAAGTGCAATTGGATTCTCAACTCATTGCATGTGCAGTCATCTCTGTCAGAAATGGCCTTGGACTCAAGCCATCTCCAAATTCAACCATGCAGTTCTAGTTGGCTCTTCAGAGACAGAGCAGCAATTTCTGTTGCAGCATCAGACCGAAGACCTATCCACACTCTTAATATGAAAGCATATCCCATGTATTTGTAGTATTTGAACTGCCTGGTTACTCAGCCATTTGTTGATCGAAAGATCTTGCTGGGAGTAAATCTCCCTCAAACAACAACGTTATAACAACCAAATAATCTTTTTTTTCAATATTACTTAAAAGATAACATTTAGCAGTGCCCTGGGTTTTTATACATCCATCTCCGAGGGTAGACATGCCTGTTTAATATCCCAGCTGGAAAATGGAACCTCTGAAAATGTACCGCTCCCTCAGTGCTGCAGAGAAATGTCAGCCTAGATATACCTGAAGTGGAAATTGGAGGCATCACTTTTTGACTGAATGCCACTACTAGAGACAAAATTAGAGGGGAGGTGACCATCAGGGTCCAAAAGTTATATGAGGAGGAAATACTGAAGAAAAACAAGCATGTTTATTGCTCTTACATTGCAATTTTCACATCTCATTCAGAATGACCCAAAGAGATGCACAGCCAAATATGCATTTTAATATGCATTTACCAACTATATGAAAATCAGCAACTAATCTGCACACAGCAAGACTGAGCGAGCTAGGGCTTTTCCCTTTGGAGCGAAGGAGAATGAGAGGTGACCTGACAAAGGTCTGCAAGATGATAAGAGGCATGGATCGAGTGGACAGCCAGAGACATTTTCCCCAGGGTGGAAATGGCTAACAACGAGGGGGCATAATTTTAAGGCGATTGGAGGAAAGTACAGGGAGGATGTCAGAGGTAAGTTTTTTTACACAGAGAGTGGTGGGTGTGTGGAACACGCTGCCAGGGGTGCTGGTAGAGGCAAATATTTTAGGGACATTTAAGAGACTCTTAGATCGGCATATGGATGACAGAAAAATGGAGGAGTATGTGGGAGGGAATGGTTAAATTGATCTGAGAGTGGGTTAAACATCGTGGGCTGAAGGGCCTGTACTGTGCTGTGATGTTCTATGTAAGATTCCACAATATGATAATGACCAGATTATCTATTTTCAGAGAGGTTGATTTTGGGATAAAAATTGGTATTATTCAACCAGTACTATGGAGGGGAAGTGGGGGGGTCTCTCCATCAAGAGAAGAAATGGGGCCTTGTTTTAACCACCTGTCCAAAAGTCAGCAGTTCCACCAGTGCAGCACTCCCTTGAGTCCTGCACTGGTGTGTCAGCCTGGATTTCTAAGCTCAAAGTCTCTGGAGTGATTCAGAGGCAAGAACGGCACCTGCCGAGCCACAGATGACACAAAGGGTTGCCAGATTGGAAGAAGGTGGTAGGTGTGAGACAAATGAGGAGCTCCTGAGAAAGCAGGAATAGGGGACACTACACCGTGTCAGTTTGAACGCAGTGAGACTGCGGAGGAGGAACGATATTCAGGGAAGAGCGCTTGCAGCTTAGGTGGAACGGGAAGGGAAATGTGCATCTCCTTCACTGAAATAATTCTACTGAGGTGTCCACAGCACAAGGGACAATTCGCTTTTGTCTTTCTATTGGTGCTAATGGACAGACTGTGCTTTCCAGCAATGTCTGTTTCAGTTCCAGCATTTGTAGCTTCTTTACTCTTCAAGTGTTAGCCTTATGTTATACTGCCACCTAAAGACAACACACAATGAAAGCAAATGAAAATCAAAAAACTGCAGATGCTGGAAATCTAAAGTAAAAGCAGAAAACGCACGAAACACTCATCTGGTCAGGCAGAATGTGTGGAAAGAGAAACAGAGTTAATGTTTTAACTTGAAGACCCTTTCCCGATTCTGATCAGGACATCCCCCCTTTTCTCCTTGGAGTGACGGAGGATGAGAGGTGACCTGATAGAGGTGTATAAGATGACGAGAGAAATGGGTGCCACAAGAGGACACAGGTTTAAGGTGCTGGAGAGTAGGTACAGAGGAGAAGTCAGGGGTCAGTTTTTTACTCAGAGAGTGGTGAGTGCGTGGAATGGGCTGCCGGCAATGGTGATGGAGGCAGATATGATAGGGTCTTTTAAGAGATTTTTGGATAGGTACATGGAGCTGAGAAAAATAGAGGGCTATGGGTAAGCCTAGTAATTTCTAAGGTAGGGACATGTTAGGCACAACCTTGTGGGCCAAAGGGCCTGTACGTGCTGTAGGTTTTCTATGTTTCTATGATTGATGGTCTCCAACATCAGTGCTGTTTGTCTTTCCATAGATACTGCCTAACTGAAGGTTTTCAGTATATACCAATCTGTGGAGAGGGCAGCAAACAGAATAAATGTTTCAGGGCAACAGCAGTTCCCAAAGCAAAAATGTGAGACTTCACTGATAGCTGATAGCGGATTCCTCATCACATTTACAATCGTGCTGCAATTTACAAGGATTATGGACCAAAAGCACGAAAAGTGGAGTTACTGTACAACTCTGATAATCCAGTATGCTCCAGACTTTGGTGGTGCTGTACCAGCAGATTTTCCGGACTATTGGATGTTATTTCAATTAATACCAACATTTTTTAATTCACTTTTTGCAGAAGTGACACCGATATCCGTCGCAACAATGTGAAACAAATCAATCTCTGTGTTTATGTATTTACTTAAATGGTTATGTGGATCAGTGTAGAACTCTTCGATTTTGTTCCTTCTTATACTAGGTTTCCCAGTAAACCTGGTAAATTTGAAGGGAGCACAGGAAACTGGACCCCATTGAGTTGGAATAGGGAGCAGGAAAAATAGGGCCCATTGAGCTGGAATGGAGCCCAGGAAATGGTGCCCCATTGAGTTGGAATGGAGCACAGAAATGGTGCCCCATTGAGTTGGAATGGAGTGGTGGTCCCTGTCAGTATCCACAAAGTGCCATTTAACTGCAATACCAAAATCTTTGTGCAGATATTTCAGGAATAGTCCTTGACAAAGTGCTGCCTGCACTATTCTTTCAGATCAGGTAAATGGACTGTGGGAATGGGGCCACAGAGAGTCGGAATGGAGCACAGGAATCATTACCTGGTGAACCATTGGGATAGCAAGATGGTCAGACAGGGGAAATCAGTTTTACTGCAGGTTGGATCACATTTTATTTTACACACAAAGTGGCCTCCTCCCATGGATATATGATCCTCTCTTTCACGTGACTTGAAAAGCCTCACACTCAGATCCACCCTGACAATCCACTCAATGGGTTCCTGAGATGCCAAATAGAGAAGTGGGGTGTCTCCAGCAATAGCTCTTAATGGGCGAGTTGATGTAATGGATATCAGGTTTGGGGGCTCCCGGCAACAATCTCACCAAGCATTTTCCATTAGTGGAGCAGGTGACCACACTCTGTGGCCTGTGGGGGTTCTGTTAAGGACTGTACACCAGCTTTAGAAGAGAGCAAAGCCAGGGACCTCAGCTGTAAGGTCAATGAGACAATGTTCTCTGTGTTAGATGTATGCCACATTTCCTTCCATCTGGATTGTGGGTTTGTGCTTGTAGCACAGATGTTGGTTGCTCTTTCCCGGAACAGGCAGCATGAGTTTAGACCCTTTGAGTGCGAGATTGAAGACATTGAAATCAGAGAGATTGGCAAAAAGAGAATGTGGATCAGTGACAGTAGCCAGTTGGAGTAGACTTAAGGGTCCCTGGCATTTAACTGCACTACAAAAACTTTGATGTAGGTGTTTCAGGAGCAGATGCTCAGTGGAGTCACATAAGGTGTTGTATTTGGAAGAAGGAACAACAGTGAAGGTCAAAGGCAGTAATGACAAAGGGGGATAAGATAAGATATCCTTATTAGTCACATGTATATCGAAACACACAGTGAAATACACCTTCTGCATAGTGTGTTCTGGGGGCAGCCCGCAAGTGTCGCCGCGCTTCCGGCGCCAACATAGCACGCCCACAACTTCCTAACCCGTACGGCTTTGGAATGTGGGAGGAAACCGGAGCACCCGGAGGAAACCCACACAGACACGGGGAGAACGTACAAACTCCTTACAGGCAGCGACGGGAATTGAACCCGGGTCGCTGGCGCTGTAATAGCGTTACACTAACCGCTACACTGCCGTGCCTGCTGGGATAATGGGTAGGGAAAAGGGAAACAACAGCAGAACAATATGTGCATCTGATGAAACATTAACCATCTTCTCTCTCCACAGACGTAGCCTGTCCTACTGAGTATTACCAGTATTTTATGCATTTATTTCCAATTCCAGAATCTGCAGTATTTTGGCTCCGTACAGTCAATACATTCACCACCATCTGCACCAAGCTGCTGTTACAAAGGTGCAAAATGCAACAAATATTCCTCTGCATCCCCACCCTCCTCCTGCTCAAATTTGCTTCATTAATCTGGATAATTTTTTTTAATTGTGATAACCAAAGCAGAGTTGGGTGCCCCCGCCCTTCAGGACTTGATTAACAAGCTCCTTTGGAATGTCTTTGCATTGTTACAGTAAACAGCCTCCCAGTGAGAGAATGAACAAAGAATACAGAACAGTACAGCACAGGAACAAGATGTCCGTGGCGAACATGATGCCAAGTTTAAACTAATCCCAACTACCTGCACATGGTCAGTATCCTTCATTCCCTGTATATTCATGTGCCTATCTAAAAGCCTCTTAAACACTATCATATCCGCTTCCATCACCACCCCTGACAGCGCATTCATTCCAGGCACCCACCACTCTCTGTGATTTGCCTCGCACATCTCCTTCAAACTTTCCCCCTTTCACCTTAAAAGCTATGGCCCCTAGAATTTGACATTACTACCCTGAGAAAAAGATTCTGACTGTCTGCCCTTTCTATGCCTCTCATAATTTCTATCAGGTCTCCCCTCAGCTCCAGAGAAAACAATCCAAGTTTGTCCAACCACTCCATATAGCTAATACTTTCTAATCCAGGCAGCATCCTGGGTAACCTCATCTGCACCCTCTCTAAAGCCTCCACATCCTTCCTATAGCGCGGTGACCAGAACTGACTTCCTACTCAGCTGCGTAAGGCTCATACAGATGAGAAATTACATTGCCCCTCCTGGTCTGCATTGAGGACCTCAATCTCAGCCAGGAAGTGGCAGGAAGTGTGCAATCAAACACAACAGGAAGAGTAGAGTGGTAGGAGGTGACCATGGTGGTGGGAACAGATGTGTGCAGATTTCTGGGAGTCATGATCAACCTCACCGATGTCCCTTTCCTCAAAGAGCCTGCAGTGACACCTCATGCACAGCTGCTCGGAAGTAAATTAGGAAATTGGTAAATTGGTTTATTATCATCATGTATACTGAGGGACAGTGGAAAACTTTGTTTTACAGATCATTTCATTACATCAGTGCATTGAGGTAGTACAAGCGAAAACAATAACAGGATGTAGAATAAAGTGTTACAGTTACAGTGAAAGTGCAGTTCAGGTAGACAATAAGGTAAAAGGCCATAATGAGGTAGATGTGAGGTCAAGACTATTGAATGGTCCCCTTATCGTATTAGGCAACCATTCAATTGTCTTTTAACAGCGGGACAGAAACTGTCCTTGAGCCTCACTCAGGTGTCTGCAACCAACTGTGGACTCAAACAGCAACCATTTAGCAAATAACAAAGTTCCGCAGCCAGCAATGAGATGAGCAATTAGTCTCCTCGGTCAAAAGAAGAACATTGTTAAAAAGTGCAAACAGACTTTTAATTTTCAAATAACCTTGTAAACAAGACTTCTAAACCACATAACAATGTAGCTCCACTTCTGTATCATACTGCAGTATTCAGTATCAGCACTTAAAAGGTTTTAGGTTAAGGCTCGAAGCCACATATTTTCTCTGGCCAACGTATGTCAATATATAGGAGAATCTAATTTTCTTATTTTTCTGCTCAAAATAAGACAAGTTTTTATGTGTGTCCTTTCACTAATCCTCTGCCCTGCCCCCACACTCCACACCACAAATGCTTTTCAAAGTGGACCACAGCTTGTTGCAACAATGAATTTTCACCATCTGCTTCTCAGACCCACAGAACAAGTTGCCAAACTTATGAGCCTCCTATCAGGAAGTGGACAACATGCGTTTCAACTACACATAATGCTGTGACAGAGAGTTGGATCCCAGACAGAGGACTGGATCCCAGACTGAGTGCTAACAGCAGACTTGAGGATGTACAGCCCTGACAGGGTAAAAGATTTAATACGCCAGTTAACTGGAGAGCTAAGACTTTCCAGGATAGTTCCCCCATCAACAAAGAAGGCAAAAGGGAAAGTAATGGCGAGTCAGTAACCAGAGGAAACGTTTAAGATCATTGGCTAACATTTCACACAGTTACTCTGCCTGAAAGGGCCAGGGAGAGGCAGAAAGTTTCTGAAAAGGAGAAATTTACTGGGCTATTGGAAAAGTGCAATTAATTACTCTGCTACTTGATTTACGAGAATTTTGCCAGGATTCAAGGGCCTGAGTTATAGGGAGAGGTTGGGTAGGCCAGGACTTTAGTCGTTGAAGCATAGGAGGCTGAGGGATGACCTTATAGAGGCGTATAAAATCATGAGGGGCATAGATAGGGTGAATACATTCAGTCTTTTTCCCAGGGAAAGGGAATCAAGAACTAGAGGGCGTAGGTTTAAGGTGAGAGGGGAAAGATTTAACATAGAACGTAGAACAGTACAGGACAGGCCATTCGGCCCACGATGCTGTGCCAACCTGATGCCAATTTATACGCAATGTCCTCCTCCTGTGTATAATCCACATCCCTCCATTCCCTTCACATTCATGTGTCTATCTAAAAGTCTCTTACACTCCACCAAACTGCCAGCTTCCACCACCATCCCTGATAACCCATTCCAGGCACCCACCATTCTCTGCATTAAAAACCTGCCCCTTGCGTCGTCTTTAAACTTCCCCCCCTCTTATCTTAAAAGCATGACCTCTGGTGTTTGACATTTCTACCTGTGGAATAGATTCTGACTGTCTATCCTATCTATGCCACTCATAATTTTAAAAACCTCTATCAGGTCTCTCCCCAGCCTCCGATGCTCTGGAGAAAACAACACAAGTTTGTCCAACCTCTCCTTATAGCTCATAACCCTCTAATCCAGGCAGCATCCTGGTAAACCTCTTCTGCACCCTCTCCACAGTCTCCACATCCTTCCTATAATGGGGCGACCAGAACTGCACACAATGCTCCAAGTGCGGTCTGATGAAAGTTTTATACAGCTACAGCATGACTTCCTTACTCTTTTTCTCAACACCCCTACCAATGAAGGCAAGCACGCCGTACACCGCCTTTACCACCTTATCCACTTTACGAACTTTGGACTTGGACCCCACGATTCCTCTGTACTTCGATGCTATTAAGGGGCCTACCATTAACTGTATACTTTCTCTTTTCATTTGACCTCCCAAAGTGCAACACCTCACACTTGCCTGAATATGAGGAACATTTAAAAAGGACCTGAGAGACAACTTCTTCACACAGAGGGTGGTGGGTATATGGAACGAGCTGCCAGAGGAAGTGGTTCAGGCAGGTACATGAACAACATTTAAAAGACACTTGGACAGGTAGATAGATAGGAAAGGTTTGGAGAGAAATGGACCAAACATGGGCAAATGGGACTAGCTTACATGAGCATCTTAGTCAGCATGGACAAGTTGGGCCAAAGGGCCTGTTTCCGTGCTGTATTGTTCTATGACTTCATGGCTCTATTTCAAACAGCCAGCTTCAGCACACTGAGCTTCAGAGAAGGGAGAGATGTAAGTCGGAGGGCTGCTGACACTGTAACAAGAAAGAGTCATCCTCCATGACTCTGCCCAAGTATCTACGTACAAAACCTACAGAGCTAATACATGAAGAAGAATGAAGTTGGCAGATTTTGTTATCCAAGCTGTGTTAATGGGTTTGAGGTGCAGATCAACAGTTATCTAATCACGTTTGAGGGAATCAGGTGTTCTCGTGTAGACAATGTCAATCACAGAGAAAATGGTTTCTGATCCCAACTGCGCCCTCACTGAAGTACACATGTACACAGTTTCCAAAAGAAGTTGTTGGTGGGGGGGGAAGCAGTTATTGGAACCAGACACCCAGCACCCACGAGCACAGAAGCAACAGAACACACGGCAACTCTCAAAACAACTGAGGTGAGTATCTCAGCACACGTTAGGACCAAACATGGTCTGTGGAACTTAACATTGCACCTGCCAGTGGCTTTAAGCAGGACTTAAACTATTTCTTCAAGTATTGTGTTGCCTGAAGTTTCTGCTACCACCTGAGGGAAACTAAGACACCACAGCCCTGGTCTGACAGCAACCTTCCTTTCCTTTCTGTCAAAAGGCAGACACAAAAATGAGTTCATGACATCTCACAGAACCTTCAAAGCAGTCCACATAAACAAAACCCAGTGATTGCTGCCATGCTGGTGAAGTCACACAAATAGGGAACAGATGCAGAGAAACACATAGAAGTTATTAACATGGAAAAAGACAGCGAAGCCTAGCCAGACCTAACAGCACTTACCTATCACACAATGCATAACGTGTGGCATTAGCCTGTCCACTACATTGGCCGAAGGAGGACTGTTGGCCAGGGGATGAAGCTAGCACCTAATCTCTTTATGCTAAGAGAGTAGAATCCAAATCCAAATCTATTAGAATCACTGCAAGAAACAAAATGCTGGAGGGTCAGGCAGTGTCTGTGGAGGGAAATGGAGATCAGATGTGTGTTGAAAAACATGATGGTGCTGGAGGAAGTGACCAGGCCAGGCAGCATCCGTGGAGAAAAACAGGCGGTCAACGTTTCAGGTCAGGACCCTTCTTCTTGAAGGGTCTACCTGCTTTTCTCCACGGATGCTGCCTGGTCTGCTGAGCTCCTCCAGCATCATCATGTTTTTCATCTAGATTCCAGCATCTGCAGTCCTTTCTTTCTCCAGTCAATGTGTGTTGCTCCACATTCCAACATCTGCAGTCTCTCGTGTCTCCACTAGAATCATTACATTGCCTCAGAAATCTAGAGAAGAAAAAGAGGCCATTCACCTCTTGTTTATGTGGCAATCTGTCCAATTAATTTATTCCAGCACAATCTCTCCATTGTCCTACAACTCTGTCTTTGGCAAATTTTACTGAACGCCCTCTTCCTTGCGCAGTCCATGGGGGTTGATGATGATCTTCGTCCACTCCACTGGCATTTGCCTGTGCGTGAATTATTTTAACGTGGGGTTGTTGCTATACATCACTGTGTCAAGGCTCTGGGTAGCTGAAGTCCAAGATGACTGGGGTCCAGGCACTCCTCTGTGGACCCTCAAAAATACACACATGAATGGAAGACAACAAAGAGGCCCACAACCCTTGCTTTGCTCATTCCACGATCATAGTCCTCCTTCAGTTCCTTCACTCACACCCTCTTTTTCAGCTCCCTCCCCACTTCACCCTGTTTTTCCCTTTCTAAAAAAGTATCCTGACTGGTTGCATCATGGTCTGGGATGGCAATTCGAATGCGCAGGAATGTAAGAAGCTGCAGAGAGTAGTGGACTCTGCTCAATACATCATGGGCACATCCCTCCCAACCATCGGTGATATCTACAGGAGGTGCTGCCTCAAGAAAGCAACATCTATTTTCTAAAATCCCCGCCATCCAGGCTAGGCCATCTTCTCACTGCTACCATCAGGCAGGAGGTACAGAAGCCTGAAGTCCCACACCACCAGGTTCAGGAACAGCTACTTCCCTTCAACCATTCGGTTCTTGAACCAACCGATAAAACCCTAATCACCACAGTTTAGCAACACTATGACCACTTTTTTTCTTGTTCTAATTGTGTTCTTTCTTGTAAAAGTTGTGTATAATTTTGTTTAATTTATGTTTTTCTGGTGAATGCTGCTTATCTGATGCTCTGTGCCTGTGATGCTGCTGCAAGTAAGCTTTTCATTGCACCTGTGCACACATGTACGTGTGCATGTGACAATAAACTCGACTTTGACTTTAATTCTCTGATCTCCCTCCACCATCTGCACCTCACCCTGGTCTCCTCTTGCTCTCCAGCTGCCTCCCGCATCTCCCCCACTAACCCAACATCCCCCCATGCCATTGTCCCTCCTTGGGGCCAATCCCCAATCCCCACCCTGTCCCAAGCAGACAAGCCTCTGGAGGAACGTGGCCTATCCCAGATTCCCAAACCTTCCTCCGAAAACTCCTTGAAAATCCCCGGGTATCTGCTCGACACTGCCTGGTGCCCTTTGTCAAGTTACAACCGAACCTGCTTCCTCCTCCTCTTAGTTTCTGGCAGTCCTTCAGAGCTGAGGAAGACTTGTTTACACTCCAGGTCTGGGAGGGCTGATGAAGCTGATGTTGGATCTGCAGGATCTGCCTCTGGTTGAGCAGAAGCCACCAAGGGGTAGTTGGGAAGGTGTGCTCCTGTCAGCTTCAGAATGAAGGGACGTCCCTTTAGAAATGAGATAAGGAGGAATTTCTTCAGCCAGAGATTGGTGAATCTGTGGAATTCATTGCCACAGAGGACTGTGGAGGCCGTCATTGGGTGTACTTATGGCAGAGATTGATAGGTTCTAGATTAATAAAGGGGTTAAGGGTTATGGGGAGAAGGCGGGAAAAAGGGGATGAAAAAGATCAGCCATGATTGAATGGCAGAGCAGACTCAATGGGCCGAATGGCCTAATTCTGCTCCTACATCTTATGGTCTTATGGCCTTATAATTCTGTAAATTTCAAACGTCATGGAAAGGGTTAAAGTTGGTCCTCAAGTTAAGGTCCTAAATTGAGGGAAGGCTAATTTCAATGGCATAAGAGATGACCAGGTGTAAGTTTTTTTTTTACCAAAATAAACTTTATTCATCAGAAAGAACAAACTATATACAACAATAAAACAGTGCAAACCTTTACATTCGTGTACGGATCCATCATTAGTTACCTTTTTATATAAAAAACACAGCACCGATGCCACACGTGTGGCTCCCTGGGGGCTACCCCAATCCCGTAATTTACAATATTTAAGGGGCTTTCTCGCCTGACCCCGCCCCTCCCTCTCCAGTGGCAGAAGAACCTTAAACTGTAGTCCTTCCCCACCGAGCCCTTGCGTTGGCTGCACCCAGCTTCAGTGCGTCCCTCAGCACGTACTCCTGCAGCCTGGAATGTGCCAGTCAGCAGCATTCCCCTACGGACATCTCACAGTGCTGGGAGACCAACAAGGGGAACAGATGCTGGTGACATCTGACCAGTGGGAGTCTTTTCAAAGAGCGTTAGTGAGAGTTCAGGGAAGCATTTACTGGTAAAGGTGAAAGGCAAATATGTCAAGATTAGGGAACCTTGGATGACAAATGGTATTGAAGGATTGATCAGGATAAAAAAGGAAACATATGACAGGTATAGGCAACTGGAATCGAGTGAGTTGGTTCAGGAGTTTAAGGAAATGGAGTTCAATGCAGAAAAATGTGTGGTGATGCATTTTGGGAACACTAATGAGGTCAGAACATACACCAGGAGCAGAGGAACCTCGGAGTACAAGTCCACAGATCCTTGAAGGTGGCAATGCAGTTGGACAACGTGGTTAGGAAGGCATACAAGATACTGGTTTTCATTAGTCAAAGCATTGAATACAGAAGTAGGATGCTCCAACTTGATAAAGCCTTGCTCAAACCTCAACTGGAGTACTGCATGCAATTCTGGTCACCAAGGTATGGGAAGGCTGTGACAGCGCGGGAGAGGGTGTGGAGGACATTCTCCAGGATCTTGCCTGGGATGGAGCAGTTCAGTTATGAGGAGAGACTGGGTCTGTTCTCCCAGGAGCAGAGGGGATTAAGAGAGGACATGACTGATGTATATAAAATTGAGGGGTAGAGACAGGGTAGACTCAGGAAACTTTTCCCCATATCAGAGGGATATAAAACTGGAGGACACAGGTTTAGGGTAGAGGGGAAGTGATTTAAGACAGGATATGCAGGGAACCTCCTTCACCCAGAGAGTGGTAAGTACCTGGAATGTTTTGCCTGAATGAATGGTTGAAGTTGGGTCACTGACAGCATTTAACATGTGTCTAGATGAGCACTTGAATCACCGAGGCATAGAAGGCTACGGATTAATGATGTCTTTCCACTGGAGAAACTGTGGAGGAGACTCACCAGGAGGTTGTCTGGATTGGAGGACTTCAGCTATGGGAAGAGATTGGATACGCTGGGATTGTTTTCCCTGGAGCAAAGGAGGCTGAGGGGTGACCTGACAGAGCGAAATAAAATCATGAGAGGTGGGTGGTCAAAACCTTTTTCCTGTGGTAGGGGTATCAAAAACAAGAGGGCATAGGTTTAAGGTGAGAGGAAGGAGTTTCAAAGGGGATCTGAGGGGTAACTTCTAAGATATCTTTATTAGTCACATGTACATCGAAACACACAGTGAAATGCATCTTTTGCGCAGAGTGTTCTGGGGGCAGCCCGCAAGTGTCGCCATGCTTCCGGCACCAACATAGCATGTCCACAACTTCCTAACCCATACATCTTTGGAATGTGGGAGGAAACTAGAGCACCCGGAGGAAACGCACACAGACACAGGGAGAACGTACAAACTCCTCACAGACAGCGGCCAGAATTGGACCTGGGTCGCTGGCGCTGTAATAGCGTTACGCTAACCGCTATACATAGAGAGTGGTTCAAGGAAGCAGTGGAATCAGGTATGATAACTAATTGAGAGATAATTAGACAGGCACTTGAAAAAGCAAGGCATACAAGGATATGAACCTAACACAGACAAACAGGATTCGTGTAGATGGATAAAAGAGGTCAGCATGCATGTAGAGGACTGAATGGACCACTTCTGTGCTGTACCACTCTATGACTCTAAATGTACCGAAAAGATTTTCGACAGCTCAAGAGGCTGAGAGGAGTTACATGGATAATTCACAATGTAAGCCAGCCACAGTTAAATGTGGTTGCTAAGAATATCATTGGCATCAGATATAAAATATTGAAGAGAAGAGATGAGACAAAGACAGACTATTGCACCGATGTATCCAGGAACAGTGTGACAGGAAGTTATGAACTAAAATAGTGAAACAAAAATTTAGAGAAGATCTTAGCAAATAGATTATTTTCCAAAGTAGTGATGAAACTTGAATTAATCTACATGCTCTCTTCTCTCTACTACCATTGGGGAGGAGGTACAGGAGCCTGAAGACCCACACTCAGCGATTCAGGAACAGCTTCTTCCCCTCCGCCATCAGATTTCTGAACAGTCCATGAACCCATGAACACTGCCTCATTATTGCTTTTTTTGCACTATTTATTTATTTTGTAATTTATAGTAATTTTGTGTCTTTGCACTGCAAAACAACAAATTTCATGTCATATAAGTCAGTGATAATAAACCTGATTCTGATATGGTAAAGTATGATATCGATGTGGCAGAGGAGTCTTAGATGCACTACAACGTTAGGCTGCATACCTTCGGGCAATAATTCTATTCTTGTCTATTTTATCTTCATCCTAACTGCAACGCACTTCCACTTGAACTTTCAGCGCAAAACAAATTAGTCAAAGTGCAAGTGAATAACAATGCAACACAGAGAGAAGAACAGGATGCTGCTGTTTAGCTCCTTGATGGGGGTTTATACTCCTGGTTTATGCCTTGTGCCACAGGATTCATTGCTGTGGATTATTTCATTGCAGTAAAAACAGAGAACCATAGAGCATCTTGCTATCACCACGTTTCTGTAAGATGGCTTCATGCACCCGTCCATGGAAGCAGCACCCGCGTTTCACAGGAGGTTCAAATCCCATTTACAGACCACATGAACAAAGCTCAGACACTTCATTAGTGCTCTCCAAATCTGAATCTGATTCACACACATGAAGCCCACTTGAAGTGTGAGGAGGAAACATACAGATCGATTGCCATTTTCAAATACTGCTCTTGAAAGCTGTGGTCAGCAGATCGGATGAAGCAAAAGCAACAAGTAAGTGGATGCACATAAAGGAGCTGGAGGAACTCAGCAGGTCGGGCAGCATTTATGGAGGGAAATGGACAGTCGACGTTTCAGGTCGGGACCCTTCATCAGGACTGGCCAGCTTTCTGGCCACTGACCACTGATCCAGATCCGGGGCTGGCCACTGATCCAGATCTGGGACTGGCCACTGATCCAGATCCAGGACTGGCCACTGATCCAGATTTCTAGCATCTGCAGTCTCTTGTGTGTCCAAGTACATGGTTGCTGAGCTATGCAACCTTCTATGGAGAAAATTTGGTTGCTTATCCCACTTCTCATACTGTGAAGTATGGTTGTATTTTATTGGAATGTAGAAGCTCATTTGCATTATGATCAAAAGCTCCCCCATTGTTTTATTTTAACTCCTTTTGTTTGCTTATCAAGCAACTCTTGCAAGTGAGTCAAGTTCTCCCACAAGATTCCCTGAAAGTGGCGCCACAGGCAGACAAAGTGGTGAAGGCTTGTAGCATGCGTGCCTTCATTGGACGTAGCACTGAGTACAAGAGTTGGGATGTCTGGTTACAGCTGTATAGGACGTTAGTGAGACTGCACCTTGCAGCTTCTCGCTGCCTTGGTAAAGCAGCCAGCATAATCAAAGACCCCACCCACCCCAGACATTCTCTCTTCTCCCCTCTCCCATCGGGCAGAAGATACAAAAGCCTGAAAGCACGTACCACCAGGCTCAAGGACAGCTTCTATCCCGCTGTTATAAGACTATCGAACGATCCCCTAGTACAATAACATAGAACAGCACAGGAACCGGCACACAATGTTGTGCCGAACTAACTAAACTAGTAATTAAATGCCTAAATAAAATAATAATCCCTTCTGCCTACATAATGTGCATATCCCTCCATTCTCTGCACATTCATGAGCCTATCTAGGAGCCACTTAAATGCCACTATCATATTTGCCTCCACTACCACCTCTGGCAGTGCATTCCAGGCACCCACCAACTCTCCGTGGAAAAAACTTGCCCCGCACATCTCCTTTGGTTACCCCCCTCTTTCCTTAAATGCGTGCCCTCCAGTAATAGACATTCTGACCCTGGGGAAAAGATGGACTCTTGACCTCACAATCTACCTCGTTATGGCCTTGTACTTTACCTGCACTGCACTTTCTCTGTAACTGCAACACTTCATTCTGCATTCTGTTACTGTTTTCCCTTGTACTACCTCAATGCACTGATGGGATGAAATGATCTGCATGGATGGCAGGCAAAACAAAGTTTTTCACTGTACCTCAGTACACGTGACAATAAAAAAACAATTTACCAATATTGTGTACCGTACTGGTCGCCACACTATGGGAAGGATGTGATTAAGCTAGAGAGGACACAGAAAAGATTCACAAGGATGTTGCCAGGACTGGAGGGCTTGAGTTATGAAGAGAGACTAGATAGGCTGGGACTGTTTTTCCCTGGAGTGTAGGAGGCTGAGGGGTGACCTTATAGAGGTTTATAAAATCATGAGGAGCACAGATAAGGTGGATGGTCACACTCTTTTATCCCCAGGGTGGGGGAGTCTAAAACTAGAGGGCTTAGGTTTAAGGTGAGAGGAGAAAGATTACACACAGAGGGCGGTGGGTATATGGAACGAGCTGCCAGAGCATGCGGTAGAGGCAGGTACAATTACGACGTTTAAAAGACATTTGGACAGGTTCATGGATCGGAAAAGTTTAGAGGGATACAGGCAAACGCAGACAAACGGGACTAGCTCAGGAAGGCACCTTGGTCAGCATGGACAAGTTGGGCTGAAGGGCCTGCCTCCGTGACTCTCAGGTTCTCTTATGGCTTGCCAGCTGATGTACAGTTAGAATAAAGGAAACTTTCCAATTTATTGTTGCTCTGGATTTGACCACAGATCCTCACATCATCCTGCCTTCCTTTCAAAGGCGAAACAATAACTACATTTCCACTTCAGCTTTCATGTGAAACAAATTAATTAAACAAGTGAACAACAATACCAGTGCAGCACAGAAAGAGAAAAACAGGATGCTGCCATTTTGGCCTTTGGACTTCTTACACCATTCAACAGGCGCTTGGCAGATCTACAACCTTACTCCTTTCCTGTTAGGTGACAGAAATCTAACGACTTCAGATTTAAAATTAATTGGTCCAGCCTCAATTACCACATTTTCCATTACCTTCTGTATGTGAAGGTTTCTTAACTTCACTTCTGAAAGGCCTGGCTGGAACTTTTAAACTCGACCCAACAAGTTCTAGATTCCCTAATAGTTTTCTTTCCCTCTACACTGTCAGTTCCCCCAATATCTCAAAAACCTCAATCCACTAACCCCATCAACTTACTAAATTCCGGAAAATAACCCCCCCCCCCCCCCCCCCCCCCCCCCCCCCCCCCCGCAATTTCTGTCACCTCTCTCTTCGTAATTTAACCCATGAAGTCCCAGTTTCATCCTGGTAAATCGATGATGATTCCCTTCCAAGACCAAAATATCCTTTCTAAGTTGCGCCCAGATCTGATCACAGTTCAGTCTAGCACAGAGTATTATAACCTACTGTCTTTTAATTAAGCTCTTTCATGAAAAGACGAAACTCCGACAGAACTGGTTACTTTCTGTACTTGTAAGTTGTACTATATTGTACCTAATGCCCGACTGTTTTTGGATCTTAATTCCATTCAATGTTTTACCATTAAGAAAGTACTCCATTCTATCCCACATATTTGTGTACAAACATGGGAAGATACTTGTCCCACCAAGTCTATGTTGGCTCTAAAAGCACACTCACCAGCCCCTTTCCCTTAATTATCACCCCACAACCTAATCTCCAAATTATCCTGTCACCCACCCCAATTGATGGTGGCCAATTAATCTACTAGTAATCTTTGGGATGTGGGAGGAACAAGGAACCCATGTGGTCACAGGCAGAACATGCAAAGCATTGTTCTCTCATTCATTCATTCAAGTCACTGCACTACCCTTTCTCTTTCTGATTCTTTTTCCCTCAATTCCTAGATTCCTCTGGTATCTAATCACATCATGTTCTATTATTTTCCACAGGAATAACTCCAAATAATTCACCCTCAACTCCATTAACAGCTTCCTTGAAAATTCCACCATAGTCATCAGAGGACAAATGTTCAGTCTTGTTGCAATCTAACCTGGTCGCCCCATTACAGGAAGAGTGTGGAGGCTTTGGAAAGGGTGCAGAAGAGGATTAGAGGGTATGAGGTACAAGGAGAGGTTGGAAAAACTTGGGTTGTTTTCTCTGGAACGTTGGAGGCTGAGGGGAGTCCTGATAGAAGTTTATAAGATTATGAGAGGAGTAGATAGGGTGGACAGTCAGAATCTTTTTCCCAGGGTAGAAATGTTAAGTACCTGAGGAAAACATTTAAGGTGAGAGGGGGGTAAGTTTGAAGGAGATGTGTGTGGCAAGCTTTTTTATTTACACAGAGAGTGGTGGGTGCCTGGAATGTGCTGCCAGGAGTGATGGTGGTAGCAGATACAATAGTGGTGTTTAATGGCTGTTAGAAAGAGACATGAATGTGCAGGGAATGGAGGGATACGGATCATGTGCAGCCAGAAGAGATTTTGTTTAATTCGGCATCGTGTTCAGCACAGATATCGTGGGCTGAAGAGCCTGTTCCAATGCTGTACTGTTCTACGTAGCCACATTTTGTATTTGTTATGATGTAGGCTACACTGGCAAGATCACTATTCTATTTCCTTGAACTGCTGCAAACCTACTGATGACAGTACTCCCACAGAGGTAACTCTAGGATTTATACACTTGGTTATTTACTAGAATGTATTTCATACATGGTACACATGTAACTTCGGTGCGTCAATGGTGGAGGGAGTGAACGTTTAGTACAGTAGACCAGGAACCCACAAGCTGATCCCTGTCCTGAATGGTGCACATTCCTGAATGTTGTGGAGCTATATACATCAAAGTGGTAATGAGTATATTCTCTTCTTCCTCTTCATAATTCAGGGCATTGATTACAGCAGTTGGGATGTTATGTTGCAGTTGTACAAGATGTTGGTGAGGACATGCTCGGAGTATTGTGTTCAGTTTTGGTCACCCTGCTATAGGAAAGTTGCCATTTAGCAGGAAATTGTGCAGGAAAGATTTACGAGAATGCTGCCAAGACTCAATGGGCTGGGTTATAGGGAGAGCTTGGGCAGGCTAGAACGTTATTCCTTGGAGCGTTGGAGAATGAGTAGTGACCATATAGAGGTGTGTAAAATAATGACGGGTATAGATAGGGTGAATACAAACAGTCTTTATCCCGGGGTTGAGGAATCAAGAACTAGAGGACATAGGTTTGGGGTGAGGGGGAAGGATTGGGAAAAGCCTGGGCCAACTTTTTCACACAGATAGTGTTCAGTATATAGAACATAGAACAGTACAGCACAGTACGGGCCCTTCGGCCCACAACGTTGTGCCAACCCATATAAACATCTACTCCATGATCAATCTAACCCTTCCCTCCTGCACAGTACATAACCCTCCATTTTTCTTACATCCATGTGCCTATCTAAGAGTCTTTTAAATGTCCCTATTCTGTCAGCCTCTCCCACCACCCCCGACAGTGTGTTCCAGGCACCCACCACTCTGTGTAAAGAACCTACCTCTGACATCTCCCCTAAACTTTCCTCCTCTGACCTTAAACTGACATCCTCTGGTATTGGCCATTTCTGCCCTGGGGAAAAGATGCCAGCTGTCCACTCTATCTATGCCTCTCAAATTCTTATACACCTCTATCAAGTTGCCTCTCATCCTGAGTTGTTCAAAGAAAAAGCCCTAGCTCACTTAACCTTTCCTCATAAGATGTTCTCCAATCCAGGCAGCATCCTGGTAAATCTCCTCTGCACCCTCTCTAAAGCTTCCACATCCTTCCTGTAATGAGGTGACAGAGAACTGAACACAATACTCTGTGGTCTAACCAGAGTTTTATAGAGCTACAACGTTACCTTGCGGCTCTTGAACTTAATCCCCCGACTAATGAAAGCCAGCACACCATACACCTTCTTAACCACCCTATCGACCTGCACAGCAACCTTAAGGGATCTATGGACTTGGACTCCAAGATCCCTCTGTTCCTCCTCACTGCTAAGGATCCTTCCATTAACCTTGTACTCTGCCTTCAAGTTCATTCTTCCAAAGTGTATCACATCACACTTCTCTGGATTGAACTACACCTGCCACTTCTCTGGCAAAGGTTTAGAGGGATAAGGGTTAAACGCAGGCAAATGGAACTAGCTTAGATGGGCATCTTGGTTGGCATAGACCGGTTGCACCAAAGGGCCTTTTTCCGTGCTGTATGACTCTATAACCCCGTGGCATTTAAACAAATGCATGGAGAGATTAGAGGAGAGTTGACGAGAGGTACCTTTTCACCTAAAGATTACTCTAGTGCTTGCAAGGAAGAAGGGAATAATTTTGGTAGCAGAATGCTGGAACTTACTGCCTGAAAGAGTGACCAAGGCCGAAACTCTCATCACATTGAAAGAGTCTTCAAGTGCATCAACGCATATGGTTATAGACAGCTGAGAAGTAGAATAAATCACCAAAGTTTCTTTCTCAGCTGGCATGGACAACAACAAAAGGTAGAAAGGAGGACTTAGGTCCCAGGCAGCTGAGGCACAATAATCAGTGCAGTAACTAAAAAAGGAACCAATGCCCTCGAGCTCTTGATTCTCCAACCCTGGGAAAACAACTGAGTGCATTCACCCTATCTATGCCCCTCCTGTTGCAAGACCCAGACAGCATTCAGCCTTGGGCTTTCACACAACACATGCACCAGAGATAGAGTCCCCCTAGCCCTCACCTTTCATCCTACTAGTCTCCACAAAACTTCTGCCTCCACAAATGCCAAGCAATGGACATCTCCAACAAGACAGAGTCTAACCATTTCCCCATGGCATTATGATTGCCGAAGTCCCCACCACCTAGATATTTTTCTTGGGGTGGAATGATAGGCGGCTGGGTCACCATTATCCAGCAACAAATGCACTGTGACTACAAAAGTAGGTCAAAGGCTAGATGTTCCAGGGTGAATGTCCCATCTCCTGACTCCTTAGAGCATTTCTACTATCTACCAGGCACATCTGAAGTTTGATACAACACTTGATCTCTGAACTTCACTCCATCCAGAACTAAATAGTCTGGTTGATTTAGGTTCTATTTCCCCCAGGTCTGTACCATCATCAAAATACACTGCAGTAACTCGGTCTTTTTCAACAGTTCTATCCAAATGAGTGCAAGCAAACATCACCACCTCTATTTGACCAGTCATCACACGACACCCTGATTTGGACATATATCATTGCTCCCACATCAGGGTGGAAAACCCTCTGACTCCAGTAAAGAGTACCTTTCTCATGTGGACCGCAGTGATTGCAGAAGGCAGCACCCCACCTCCACCTTCTCAAGGACCACTAGAGATAGGCGAATAAATGGCATTAATGCCCACAGACAACAAGTAATTAAAAAATTCCCATCCATTCCTATTAATTACACTTCATGAGCCCGAGCTACAGCACGTTTTGTGTTTACAAATCACTATAATTTACCTCATTAAATTAATGAGTTTGAACCACTGCACCACCAGGCGGTCACACAATGAGGAAATTTCAATGGCTGAGCAGCATACAATTTTGTCCTTTAACTACTAAGTTCTTAGATCTTAGAACACCAACTATACAATATTAACCACTGGGGTATATACAGTACATGCAAAAAGATTAAAATCCCTCGGTCACTTCATCACCTTGCTTCTTACCTCTTTGCCTGCACACCTCACCAATTAACAGCTACTTTACTGGTAACTTACAGATACTATTACATATGCTTCACAGAAAGATTTCTACTTTAATTCTGTTGGATAATTCCTCCATCCCCACCTCAGTTCATTTAATGTTGCCCTTGCTGCTACAAAGGTTGTTAACTTGAAGCACACAAGATCTGACAGAACTGAAGCCAACCATTACACTGTCCCTGAGCCAGCTAGTAGGAAAAAAAAGACCAAAGCTAAGACTGCAATTTACCTTTTAGTCTTCATCTGTTCTCGTAATTTACCGTACATCTCCAGAACTGGGGGAGAGAAAAAGAAACACATCAGACACTGCTGTACCTGTTTTATGAGTACGTACCACCAGACTTAAGGACAGCTTCTACCCCACTGTGATAAGACTATTGAACAGTTCCCTTATACAATGAGATGGACTCTGACCTCACAATCTTCCTTGTTGTGACCTTGCACCTTATTGCACTGCACTTTCTCTGTAGCTGTGACACTTTACTCTGTACTGTTACTGTTTTTACCTGTACTACATCAATGCACTTTGTACTAACTCAATGTAACTGCACTGTGTAATGAATTGACCTGTACGATCGGTTTGTAAGAGAAGTTTTTCACTGTACCTCAGTACAAGTGACAATAATAAACCAACACCAATGTTGCCATGTGCAATTTTTATCAATGCACCACAGAAAGCATTCTGTCCTGATGCATCATGGCTTGGTATGGCAACTGCTCTGCCCAAGACTGCAAGAAACTGCAGAGTTAATGACACAGCTCAGCACATCACGGAAACCAGCCTCCCCTCCATGGACTCTTGTCTACACTTCTCGCTGCCTTGGTAAAGCAACCAGCATAATCAAAGACCCCACCCACCCCAGACATTCTATCTTCTCCTCCCCTCCCATCGGGCAGAAGATACAAAAGCCTGAAAGTACGTACCACCAGACTCAAGGACAGCTTCTATCCCACAGTTATAAGATGATTGAATGGTTCCCCAGTACGATAAGATGGACTCTTGACTTCACAACCTGCCTCATTATGACCTTGCACCTTATTGTCTGCCTGCACTGCACTTTCTCTGTAACTGATACACTTTATTCTGTATTCTGTTATTGTTTGACCCTGTACCCCGATGCACTGTGTAATGAAATGATCTGTATGGATGGCATGCAAAACAAAGTTTTTCACTGTACCTCGGTACATGTGACAATAATAAACCGATTAATTTGCCACTGTGTAACTCAATACTTTGTTCCCAAGACTGGTTTAAATACTGTATTTTTATTTCTCTTTAAATCCCTTTGGTCAACTGGTTACCTAAACACACAACCTCTAGTCACCATACTCAAGAATCTCCAAGCCGAGCTTGCAAGGCAGGTCTGTGTAATATGGACTGTGGACTCCAGTGGCCCATGCTTGTATTAGCTAAGAGCATATGAATAAAGTCTTAGAGATCCCTTCAAACCTGTTCAACTGAGCTGCTAAAGTTGCACTGTCTTTGGGGCATGGAACATTCATAAACTTTCCATTTACCCCCAGAGTCAACAGTAGGAAACTGTCAAGAATCTAAGCTCCCAGTTGATCTCTCTCTCTCTCTCTCTCGCTCACTGACCAATGGTGACGATGATGGCAGAGTTTAGCAATCTGATTGAATTGAAATGGTTTAATATTGTCACATGTACCGAGGTGATATTATTACATAAAGATCATTTCATTACAACAGTGCATTGAGGTAGTACAAGGGAAAACAATAACAGAATGCAGAATAGAGTGTTATAGTTACAGAGAAAGTGCAGTGCAGGCACACAGTAAGCGCAAGGCCATAACGAGGTAAGTTTTTCATTGTACCTCGATACATGTGACAATAATAAACCAATTTACCTATTTATTTACCAGGGACAAACCAGAAAATCATAGGCTGGTACTAGGGAAAATATTGGGGAAGACCTTTGCATGCAGGACTTATTTGTACCTTGAAAAGCGTGGACCTATCAGGATAGCCACCATGGCTTTGTGCAAGGGAAGTCCTGTCTCAAAAATGTGATTGAGTTTTTTGAGGTGGTGACAAAGTTGTTTGATGAGAGTAGGGCGATGAATGTTGTCTACATGGACTTTGGTAAAGCATTGGACAGCTCCCTCACGGTAGGATAGTCCAGAAGATTGTCACATGGAATTCATGGTGAGTTGGATACAAAATTGGCTTGGTCATAGAAAACAAAGGGTAGCAGCAGAGGGGTGTTTCTCTGACTGGGGGGGTCTGTGGCCAGTGGTGCGCCACAAGAATCAGTGCTGGGACCTCTGTTGTTTGTAATATATAGAGTCATAGAGTCATACAGCATGGAAACAGACCAGTCAGCCCAATCGGTCCATGCCAACAGGTGGACACCCTTCCATATTAATCCCATCTCCTAGCACTTGATCTACAGCCTTCAATGCCTCAGCGATTCAAGTGCTCATCTAGACACGTCTTAAATGCTGCCAATGAACCAGCTCCAATCATACTCTCGGGCAGTGTATTCCAGGTACTGTGGGTGAAGAAGTTTAGGTCTCATATCCCCTCTCAGCTCACCTCACTTACCCCAAACCTATGTCCTCTAGTGTTATCTACCTCTTCATATAGGGAAAGGTTTTCTGCAGTCTACCCTATCTAAACCCCTCATAATTTATATACTTCAAACATGTCCCCTCTTAACCTCCAGGGAGAATAGGCCTCGCTTGTCCAGTCTCTACTCATAACTAAACTGTTCCATCCAGACAACATCCTGGTGAGTATTAATGATTTGGATGAAAATGTAGCTGATCTGATTGGTAAGTTTGGAGATGACACGAAAATGGTGGAGCTGTGGGTAGCCAGAGAGGATGTCAACGGATACAGCAGGATATAGCTCAGTTGGAAATTTGGGTGGAGAAGTGGCAGATGGAGTTTAATATGGACAAGCTGATACATTTTGGGAGGTCAAATGCAAGAGGATAGTATACCTACAGAAGGGACTTGGGGTGCAAGTCCACAGCTCCCTGAAAGTGGCACCACGAGTGGATAGGGTGTTAAAGGCGGCCCTCATCACTCGGGGTATTGAGTATAAGACTTGGTAAGTCATATTGCAGCTGCATAAAACTTTAGTTAGGCTACATTTGGAACACTGTGTGCAGTTCTGGTTGCCGCGCTATAGGAAGGATGTGGAGGCTTTGGAGAGGGTACAAAAGAGGTTCACCAGGATGTTGCTTGGATTGGAGTGTATAAGCCAGCAGGAGCAGTTGGACAAACTTGAATTGAGGGACAATCTGGTAGAAGTTTATAAAATGATGAGAGGCATAGATAGAGTAGACAGTCAGAGTCCTTCTCCCAGGGTGGAAATGTCTATTACTGGAGGGCATTGGTTTATGGTGAGAGGGGAAAAGTTTAAAGGAGATGTGCAAGGCAAATTTTTTTTACACAGATAGGTAGATGCCCTGTACACACTGCCAAGGAGGTGGTAGAAGCAAATACAACAGCATGTTTAAGAGGCATTTAGACAGACAAATAAGGAGGCAGGGAGTTGAAGGATATGGACCAGGGGCAGACAGATGGGACTAATTTAGATTGGCATCCTGGTCGGTGCAGACGTGGTGGGCCGAAGGGCCTGTTCCTGTTCTACATAGCCATTTTTACATTAATCCTACCATAACCCATTTTATTTTCCCCCTATTCCCATCAACTCCCCCCAATACCACTCATCTCAACACCAGGGGCAACTTACTTAGCAACCCACAGGTTTCTGTGACATTGGAGAAACCAGAGCAGCGGAAGGAAACCCACACAAGTCAGAGGGAGAATGTGCAAAGACAGACAGCACTGGAGGTCAGAATTAAACCCGGGTCGCTGGAGCTGTGGGCAGCAGCTCTACCAGCTGTACCACTGCACTGTCACCCAAGATAGAACCAGGTGAATATTGGGATCCATTTAAATACTAAAAGAACTGCACATTGATCAAGAACTAGAGAGCATGGGCTTAAGGTGAAAGGGGAGAGATTTAATAGGAACCTGAGGGGCAACTTTTTCACCCAGAGGGTAATCAATATATGGAACAAGCTGCCAGAGGAAGTGGCTGAGATAGGTACATTAATAACACTTAAAAGGTACTTGGACAGGTACATGGATAGGAAAAGTTTAGAGGGATATGGGCCAAATGCAGGCAAATGGGACTAGCTTTGTTGGGAATCTTGGTTGGCATGGACCAATTGGGCCAAAGGGCCTGTTTCCGTGCTCTATGACTCTATAATAAGAATGTGTACCTCTTTGCACCTCTGTGCTTGTTGGGCATAGCTATTAACATTCTTTTCTCTGGGTAAAAGCTCCAAACCTAACGAGCACCCCATTTAACTGATGTAGCATGGTCAGATCTGCTGACTCTCATATTGAATCAGGGGATCGTGTCTTTGGATTGTGACAAAGAAATGGCACTATTCATAAAAATGCAGGGAATACAAGGCCAAAATGTTTCCTCCACCCAGTATCAATTACCGTAAGGGACATTCTAGTATAGAATGGCCACCTGAGAAGACAGAAAAAAAGCAACAATAAAAGAGTTCTAAAATAAGCCAACACAAGAGAATGCAGATGCTGGAATCTGGAACAACAAACAACCTGCTGGAGGAAGGATCAAGAACAGGTACTTCCCTTCAACCATTCGGTTCTTGAACCAACCGGCACAACCCTAATCACTACCTCAGTATAACAACACTATGACCACATTGACAACTTTGCACTCCAGTCAACTTTGTTTCTTTTTGTTCTAATTGTGTTCCTTCTTGTCAAAATGTGTATAATTTACATGCTGCTTATCTGATGCTATGTGCATATGACAATAAACTCGACTTTGAACTCAGCGGGTCGAGAAGCATCTGTGGAGGGGAAAGGAGTTGTTGATATTTCAGGTTGAGACCCTGCATCAGGACTCTTCAGGTCTCGACCTGTAAGATCAACAATTCCTTTCCCCCCACAGATGCTGCTCGACCCACTGAGTTCCTCCAGCAGATTGTTTTCAGCTCAAAAATATGCCACTCAGCAATGAAGTGCATTGAAGTGCCTCTCTCAAAGTGGAAGAGTCTTTACAATTCCACTATTGGAACTAAATTTTGGTTGCCACATTTTCTCACTCAAAGTCATTGCTGGTCAGTGATAGGTAGGTGGCCAGAGATGGAAGCGACTCATTTAGCTCACACTGCCAGATGCAATTCAACAGCGGCTCAGGAACAGAAGGCTCAAGCAGCTGTGGTAATTTTGTCCAGTGCAGCACGCATTCACAGCTCACCTGCCAGTCCCTTGCTGCCCCTCCTGCACCCTTCACCCATCTGCTAAACTCGTCAGCACGCACTAACAAATCGAGCTGAGCCTAGGTGGGTTGCTCGATTTTCTATCCCTGCCACGACCCATCCTCTCCCCCCAAAGCCTCTCCATGGTGAGTATTAATGATTTGGATGAAAATGTACGTGGTCTGACTGGTAAATTTGCAGATGACACAAAAATTGGAGGAGTTGCGGAGAGCTAAAAAGGTTGTCAAAGGATACAGGATACAGCTGTTGGAAATTTGGGCGGAAAAATGGCAGACAGAGTTTAATCTGGACAAGTGATACATTTTGGGAGGTCAAATGCAAGAGGAAAGTATATGTACAAAATGATCTTGGGGTGCAAGTCCATATCTGGTACCAAGTATAAGAATTGGCAAGTCATTTTGACTATTGTAAAGATTGTGCATGATTGTCCCTCCAAACCCAACTCTGAATGGTAGTCTATGTTGACTCAGCTTACCTAAGTCGATGTTGGGCTAGTTTATCTAAGGCATTTGGTCTCGGCAACTCTTAAAAGAAAAAACATCCCATACACTCACAACCCAGGAGAGCCCAGAGCTCTTTTCAGCCACTGAAGCACTACTGTGTTAACATGAGGGGCAAAGCAAGCTCTCACAAAGCAAGCTCCCTCAAACATCTCTAGAAATAATTACTGGAGATGATCCATTTCAGAAAATTTGTCACAGGGTTAGACGCTGGTCAGAGGAAAACTCCTCTCCTATCCCCCGAATAGTATCAAAAGAACTTCTCCATTCATGTAAATTTAACTGGAATTAGTTTATTATTGCCACATGTACCGAGGTACAGTGAAAAACATGTCTTCCATACAATTCATACAGATCAATTCATTACATAGTGCATCAAAGTAGTACAAAGGAAAACAATGACAGAATGCAGAATAAAGTATAACAGCTAGAGAGGAAGTGCAGTGCAGGCAGACAATAAAGTGCAACGTCATAACGAGGTAGATTGTGAGGTCAAGAGTCCATCTTGTCATACTAGGGCATTCAATAGTCTTATAACAGTGGGATAGAAGCTGTCCTTGAGCCTGGTGGTACGTGCTTTCAGGCTTTTGTATCTTCTGCCCAATTGGAGAGGGGAGAAGAGAGAATGTCTGGGGTGGGTGGGGATTATGCTGGTTGCTTCACCAAGGCAGCGAGAAGTGTAGACAGTCCATGGAGGGGAGGCTGGTTTCCATGGGAGGGGAGGCTGTGTCCACAACTCTCTGCAGCTTCTTGCGGTCATGGGCAGAGCAGTTGCCGTACCAAGCCGTGATGCATCCAAGTAGGATGCTTTCTATGGTGTATCAATAAAAATTGGTGAGGGTCGACAGGGACTTGCTGTTGGGTGAACTAATGAGTTGGAATCTCCCAAATGGAACTAATCCTACCCCATGGGACAGATTTCTTCAGTCTCCTGAGGAAGTATAGTTTTATATATTTATAGTTATGTATTATCTGAACAACTGCACCTCTGACAGTATAACACTCCCTCAGTACTCCAGGGCAGTTAGCCTAGATTTTTGTGCAGTCTTATGGAGAGACTGACTCAACACAGGGCTGGGTTAGGAGGATGTAGTTTAGGGTCCCTGTACAAGATTCAGCTGGGTTACAAAGTCCTCCATTGGAAAAACACTGGCTTGCAACCATAGCCTGTAATGAAGCATGGCACTTGTTGTTGAAAGGTTCATGGAGCCATACCTAACTTTCCCTTGAATGCTGAAAGGGGACGAGAATTAGATTAAAATTCTGTGCAATTCTGGTCACCTCACTATAAGGAAGGATGTCGAGGCTTTAGAGGGTGCAGAGGAGTTTTACTAGGATACTGCCTGGATTAGAGGGCATGTGCTATCAGGAGAGGCTGGACAAACTTGGGCTCTTTTCTCTGGAGCAGTGGAGGCTGAGAGGTGATCTGTTGGAGGTGTATAAAATTATAAAAGGCATAGATGGGGTGGACAATCTATATCTTTTTCCCATTATTGAGCGATCCAATACCAGAGGGCATGCATTTAAAGTGAGAGGGGGCAGGTTCAGAACAGACGTTAGGGGTACGTTTTTTTACTGAGAGAGGGGTGGATGCCTGGAATGCGTTGCCTGATAGAGTGGTGGAGGCAAATTCATTGGGGGCTTTTAAGAGGGGCTTGGATGGGCACATGAATGAAAGGAGAATAGAGGGATATGGGCATTCTGTAGGTAGGAGGGAATAGCTATGTCAGCACAACATTGTGGGCCGAAGGGCCTGTTCTGTGCTCTACTGTTCCACGTTCTATGTAAAATGTTTTTAATGATCCTTCACTCTTAACAGCCGAATCATTCTACCCTATTCTCTTGCCCTTCCTCATGGTAGCTGGGAGTGACAGAAACATGGAGACAGACGAGACTGCAGATGCTGGAACCTGGAACAAACAAATGAGGTGCTGGAGGAACTCAGAGGGTCAGGCAGCATCCATGGAGGGAAATGGACTGTCACAATTTCAGGTTTCACCATTTCAGATTTCAATGGACTAAGACCCTTCATCTGGACTGTCCACTTCCCTCCACAGATGCTGCCTAACCCGCTGAGTTCCTCCAGCAGCTTATTTTTTGCTGGTGACAGAAACACCATCTGTCCCAGGGGCCTGGCAGGCCATCCTTTGAAAGCAGGGGCATGATTAGTTCCATTTGGGAGATTTCAACTCATTAGTTCACCCAACAGTCTGGCAAGGGCAACTACTCACCATAAACACAGTAAATGAATGAATCAAGAATGCTTAACCATGCACCCATAGAACAAGTATACGAATGGACTCCATCAGTCTGCACTTGATCTCCTATCTCTATGTTAACTACTATATTAACTATCACTCCAGAGCTCAACAGAACAACCTGAATATTCAACACTGCTGATTCTAAAGATCACTCCTTCAAAATTTTCTGAAACAGAAGTTAATGTCAAAGAAGAAGGCCATTCTGCCCTCATGTCTGTGTTGGTTCTTTGAAGGAACAACCCAATTATTCCCCCTGCTTGCAGCCATGAAAAGGCTTCCATCTCAAGTACAAGATTATGACAGTTTTAGATAAGAAAAGCTGCTCTCGTTAGCTGATGAAACAAGTACAAGAAGACACAGAGCTAAGGTTTTGGGGGTGTGAGGAAAAGCTTTCTGTGGACCTACCAGGGAGGTAGAAACAGAGATTTCAAAAGCAAATTATATAAGCTCTTGAGGGAATTAAATTTGTAGGTTTACAACTCTCTTGATGCTATTCAAAAGAAGACAGGGGAATTTTCCCTTGACTAGCTTTTAACCCTCAACCAAAATCTCAAACTGCTATCTTGTTGCTGTTCTGCATACCCAGAAGGATTACTCTGCAGAGAGCCAGCAATGAATCAATGGGCCAAACATACTCTTCTTTGTGCCATAATAACTCTATTTATCCAATTCCCCCTTGAAAATTATTATTAAATCTGTGGAGACACAAGAGACTGCAGGTGCTGGAATGATCCTGAGGCAGGGTTTCAACCCGAAACACTGACAATCCCTTTCCTCCCGCAGATGCTGCTCGACCCGCTGAGTTCCTGCAGCAGATTGTTAAATCTGCTTCCGCTGCCATTTTAGGCAGCAGATTCCAAATCATCATAGATCACTGCCTGAAAGAATTCTCATCTCCCTTTGGTCTTTTTCCTGGCAAATCCCTTAAATCTGCCACCTCTGGTTATTGGCCCTGATGCCAGTGGAAGATTTCTCTGCCCCTTCTATCTAAACCCCTCAAATGAAACTTTATGACTCAGCATTCACTTTCAATTGGCAGGTTGAGAGTAGTGTATACAGTAACACTTCTATACTTCAGTCTTTGAGCACTTAATCAGAATGGATGGATCTTCATCAACCAGCACTATTAGATTTTTGAAATAGCATTTTTACAATCTGTATTTCTGCCAAAGTTGTTTTACAACACACAATATTTGGGATAGAACACATTTAGACTTTGAGCTCCTTCAACTTAAAAATCCTGGTTTGGTCAAAGCAGAGACCAGCATGTGATATCCATTGGGAAGACCACAGACCATAAGATGTAAGAGCAGAATTAGGCCATTTGGCCCATCAAGTCTGCTCCACTATTCAACCATGACCGGTTTCATTTTCTCAACCCCATTCTCCCACCTTCTTCCTGTAACCCTTAACCCCCCCCCTCACCAATCAAGAACCTATCAATCTCTGCTTTAAATACACCCAATGACTTGGCCTCCATGGCCGTCTGTGGCAACGAATTCCACAGATTCACCACCCTCTGGCTGAAGAAATTCCTCCTCATCTTAGTTTTGGGATGCCTTTTATTCTGAGGCTGTGCCCTCGAATCCCGGACTCTCCTACTGATGGAAACATCCTCTCCACGTCCACTCTATCCAGGCCTTTCAGTATTCGGTAGGTTTCAATGAGATCCCCCCCTCATCCTTTTGAACTCCATCGAGTGCAGGCCCAGAGCCATCAAACATTCCTCATATGTCAAGCCTTTCATTCTTGGGATCATTCTTGTGAACCTCCTCTGGACCCTCTCCAGGGCCAGTACATCCTTCCTTAGATATGGGGCCCAAAATTGTTCACAATATTCCAAATGCAGTCTGACCAATGCCTTATTGGTATTGGTATTTGTTTATTATTGTCACGTACTGAGGTACAGTGAAAAGCTTGTCTTACAAACCGATCGTACAGGTCAATTCATTACACAGTGCAGTTACGTTGAGTTAGTACAGAGTGCATTGATGTAGTACAGGTAAAAACAGTAACAGTGCAGAGTAAAGTGTCACAGCTACAGAGAAAGTGCAGTGCAATAAGGTGCAAGGTCACAACAAGGTAGATGGTGAGGTCAGAGTCCATCTCATTGTATAAGGGAACTGTTCAATAGTCTTATCACAGTGGGGTAGAAGCTGTCCTTAAGTCTGGTGGTACATGCCCTCAGGCTCCTGTATCTTCTACCCGATGGAAGAGGAGAGAAGAGAGAAAAGCCTCAGCGTTACATCCTTGCTTTTATATCCTAGTCCTCTCGAAATGAATGCTAACATTGCATTTGCCTTCCTTACTACTGACTCAGCCTGCAAGAACTTGCCTTTATATACAGCATCATAAGATGTCAATCATTAAAGCCACAAAGTGCTTCTGATGCAGTGAACTGCTTCAAAGCACATTTGCTTGTGTTACATGGGGTAGCACTGAAGTCAATTTACAGACTAACAGCTCGTAAACAGCCGTGACATTTTTTTGGTACTATGGTTTCAGGAAAACAGTTGGCCAAGAAACACTTTTCTTCAACACTTTATACAGCCATGCAAACCGCAGCAACATGCTGATGGGAACCAAGGCTTGAAGTTTGATGGGAAGATCAGCACCTCAAACAACATACCACTCCTCCTTGATACAGAAGAGATGATAGAAAATGCCTCAGAATAAAGGGATGTCCCTTCAGAACTGAGATGAAGAGGAATTTCTTCAGCCAGAGGTTGGTGAATCTGTGGAATTCATTGCCACAGAGGGCTGTGGAGGCCAAGTCATTGGGTGTATTTAAGGCAGAGATTGATAGATTCTTGACTGGTAAGGGGGTTAAGGGTTAAGGCAGGAGAATGGGGTTGAGAAAAACAATCTGCCATGATTCAAAGGCAGAGCAGACTCGATGGGCCGGATGGCCTAATTCTGCTCCTATAGTTTATGGTCTAAAAACCTCCTGGAAACAGTGAAGAACAACAGGTCTAGAGTAAATGAGGAGCTGAAAGAAAACAACGTCAGTAAATAATTAATAATGAAGAAATTAATGGGACCCAAAGCCATTAAATCACCAGGATTTGATCCTAAAGCTCTGGTGAAAATAATGGATACCATCTTCCAGAATTCCAAATAGACAATAGACAATAGGAGCAGAAGTAGACCATTCAGCCCTTCGAGTCTGCACCGCCATTTTGAGATCATGGCTGATCCTCAACAATCAATATCCTGTTCCTGCCTTGTCCCCATATCCCTTGATTCCCCTATCTACAAGAAACCTATCCAGCTCCTTCTTGAAAGTGCCCAGAGAATTGGCCTCCACTGCCCTCTGAGGCAGTGCATTCCACAAATTCACAACCCTCTGGGAGAAGAAGTTTTTCCTCACCTCTGTCCTAAATGGCTAGCCCTTATTCTTAAATCATGCCCCCTGGTCCTGGACTTCCCCAACATCTGGAACATATTTCCTGTCTCCATCTTGTCCAATCCCTTAATAATCCTGTATGTTTCAATCAGATCCCCTCTCAATCTTCTCAACTCCAGCGTACACAATCCCAGTCTCTCCAACCTCTCAGCATAAGACAGTCCCGACATCCCCGGAATTAACCTCGTAAGCCTACGCTGCACGCCCTCTATAGCCAGGATATCCTTCCTCAACCCTGGAGACCAAAACTGTACACAATACTCCAGGAGTGGTCTCACCAGGGCCCTGTACAAATGCAAAAGAATCTCTTTGCTTTTGTACTCAATTCCCCTTGTAATACAGGCCAACATTCCATTAGCCTTCATCACTGCCTGCTGCACTTGCTCATTCACTTTCAGTGACTGATGAACAAGGACTCCTAGATCCCTTTGTATTTCCCCCTTACCTAACTCCACACCATTCAGATAATAATCCGCCTTCCTGTTCCTGCTCCCAAAGTGGAGAACCTCACACTTATCCACATTAAACTTCATCTGCCAAGTATCTGCCCACTTACCCAACCTATCCAAATCACCTTGAATTCTCCTAACTTCCTCTACACATGTCGCACTGCCACCCAACTTTGTAACGATTATTCAAAAAAAAGAGCAAGGAAACGGGGAAACCACAGCCTGATATCACTCAGAGAGAAAATGCTGGACTCTTATTGACAAAGTGGTAACTGTACTTCAAAAATAATACAAGGACAGGCCAAATTCAATCTGGGGGTTGTGGGAGTAGTTCAACGATGAGAGATTAACCAGACTGGGTCTATACTTGTGAGAGTTTAGAAAAGTAAGAGGTAATCTCACTGCAACATACAAAATTCTCATGGGGTTTGACAAGATAGACACAGTGATGATGTTTCCACTGGTTGGGATGTTGAGAACCAGGGGGTTTCAAAATAACAGGTCTGCCATTCTGGACTGAGATGAAAAGGAACTTCATCACCCAGACTGTAATGAATATTTAGAATCCTCTACCCAAGAGTGCTGTGGCAGCTTAGTTGCAGATTATATTTAAGAGTGCAGAAGAGATTTACAAGAATGTTGCCGGGTCTTCAGGAGTTGAGTTACAGGGAAAGATTGAACAGGTTAGGACTTTATTCCTTGGAGCATAGAAGAATGAGGGGAGATTTGATAGAGGTTTACAAAATTATGAGGGGTATAGACAGACTAAATGCGAGTAGGCTCCTTCCACCTAGATTAGGAGAGATAAGTACATGGCATTAGGGTGAAGGGAGGAAAGGTTTAGGGGGAACATTGGGGGAACTTCTTCACTCAGAGTGGTGGGAGTGTGGAACGGGCTGCCATCTGACATGGTAAATGCGGGCTCACTCTTAAGTTTTAAGAATAAAGTGGATAGATACATGGACGGGAGAGGTCTGGAGGGTTATGGACTGGGTGCAGGTCAGTGGGACTAGCAGAATAAAGTTTCAGCACAGACTAGAAGGGCCGAATGGCCTGTTTTCTGTGCTGTAGTGTTCTATGGTTCTATGGAATCATTGGGGATTAATAGAGGAAAATGGCCAAAGATCAGCCACGATTTTACTGCAGACGAGGCAGGCACAAGGGGTCAAGTGGTTGGCTCCTGCTATTACTTTCGTTCTTACACAGAACAGTTCACATTAATGGAATACCTGTCAGTCAGAAAAACATGCCAAGCCTTCAGACCTGCCTGTCCTAAAGTGGCACTTCTGTATCTGCAAGTCAAGCTCAACCAGATAAGCCAAGCAGGCACTGTTAACCCATGAATTAGAGTGAAGTAGTGTCCAACAAGGTCACAGATGCAAAACAAATTCACCATGACAGAGAAAAAGATTGCAGTTCTAGAAACCTACAATATTTTTTTCTGGTTCTCAGATGTCTTTGTAACACCTAGATTTTAAAATTCTCATCCTTGCTTTCTAATCCCTCCATGACCTTGCACTCTCCGGCTCTCTCTCAAACCTCCAGCAGTCCTTCCATCCACGTTATTGGTGCTCCTCCAGCTCTGGCTCCCTCCATTGTCATCACTTCATTGTTGGTGACCAAGCCATGGCTGCCGCAAATTCTCTCCTGAAATCTGTCTTTAATAAATCTTAAGAGGTTGACAGGGGTATGGGCCAAACACGGGCAAATGGACTAACTGGGTGGGCACCATGGTCGGCATGGACGAGTTGGGGCAAAAGGCCTGGTTCCATGCTGGAAGACACTCTATGACTCTATAAACATAAAACCTTTGAACGTCTTTATCCATCTGTCTTCATATGCCTTGATAAAGCATGGTGTGAAATTTCATGGTAAATTTTTTACACTGTCCAAATGCAAGTTATTAGTTTTGTTGTTTGCTGAGCAGCAGATCATTGCTTCTCCTCTCCCGATCCTCCAACACTCTGCCACCTCCACATCCTCATTATGTTGAAATCAAGATATATCACTGTGTGCTTGGAACTCATCTGCAATCAAAAACCTTCAAACTCACTGTCTGCATGAAGTGTCAACTTCTTCACCCTTTAGATGTTGCAGGGCTTCCGCATTAGCTTTCCCTCAAGCCTCTCATTTCTATTTCAAGATCACAGCATTATACAGCTCAGAGCCAGGCCATTTGGCCCTATGTGCTTGTGCTGGTTCTCAGTAAGAGATTTCAATTAGTCCCACTCTCCTGCTCTTTCCTCATAATCTTGCAGATGCTTAAGCATTTAATTCAATTCCTTGACTTTGTTAGCAATACCTCCCAAATCATAACAACCAACAGAGTTACAATAAAATATTCTGTTTATCTTCCCTAAGATTTTTCAGTGATTATCCTAAATGCAACCATCAGCGACCTCCAGTTCCCAGCCAACACTCCCACATATTGCCAGGACTTAGGGACTGGGTTACCGGGAGGGGGTGGGCAGGCTAGGACTTTGGGATCTTGGGAGAATAAAGGGTTACCTTACAGTGGTGTATAAAATCATGAGGGCATAACTAGGGTGAATGCGCACAGTCTTTTTCGCAGGGTTGGGGAATCAAGAACTGGAGGGTATAGGTTTAAGGTGAGAGGGGAGAGATTTAATAGGAACCTGAGGGGGTGAGTTGATGGAACGAGCTGCCAGAGGAAGCGGTTGAGGCAGGTACATTAACAACATTTAAAAGGCACTTGGACAGGTACATGCACAGGAGAGGTTTAGAGGGATGTGGGCCAAACGCGGGCAAATGGGACTAGCTTAGATAGTATCTTGGTCGGCATGGATGGCCTGTTTCCATGCTGTATGACTCTATGTAAGGGGGACTGAAAGTTTGCAGTCATGGACATCATTCCATCTTCTTGGGTTGGATGGTCACATTTGGTTCACTTTACAAGTACACTGTCCAACACTGAACTGCTAACCTGAGGGGCAGCACTGACAATACCTGCAGAGACATCACCTCAGGTAGCTGTCACATACCTGGTAGACAGAGAGTCAGTTGGTCCACTGTGGCCGCAATGTTCCTCTGCTGCGAGCGACACTTCTTCAGTTCCTCCATTTCAACAATTAACTACAGATCATGGGGAAAAGAAACAAATTCATTAACTGTCTTTTCATTAACTAGTCGAAAAATCTCAGTGTTCATTAATGGATGACATGGGCCAGACAGTCAGCACCTGTGTGCAGTCAGTTTCCAGGGGACCAGCGGATGGGTGGTCACGTTACCAGGGGGAACAGCAGACAGGTGGTCATGTTTCTGGGGGATCTGGTGGACATGTTTCCAGGGAAACGGCGACAGGTGATCACATTTCTAGGATGAAAGTGGCTCAGTTGTCAGTTTTTACCCCAATCTCCATTAGACAACTTCATCTCCTTAGCTGTTGCTGACTGGATGCCCTATCCAAGTGTCACCACCTGCATGTAAGGAAGCCCTATCGAACAAAAGCAGGGCATCCAGCTACTTAATGGAGGAAATATCACAGCCAAATCTCCCTGGCCTTCTACACGTCTGGTCGGAGGTCATGCCCAAAAGGACAGTGGCGATTTTCCATCCGAACTTCATGGCCTTGATTTGAGCCGAGCTGAATTCATACAGAGCCTGGTTCCACTCTCTCCAGCCTATGGTATTTGGTCATTGGTTTTCTTTTTGTCACATGTGAAAAGCTTTTGGTTGTGTGCTATCTAGACAGATTGTTCCATACACAAATACATCAAGGTGGTACTAAAGGAAAAGTGATAACAGAATGCAGAACATCATGTTATAGTTACAGAGAAAGTGCAGTGCAGGTAGACAATAAGGTGCGAGGGCCATGATGAGGTAGACTGAGAGATCAAGAATTCATCATCGTACAAAAGGTCCGTTCTAGTGTCTTGTAACAGCGGGACAGAAGCTGTCCTTGAGCCTGGTGGTATACAGTTTCAAGCTTTCATATCTTCTGCCCAATGGAAGGGAGGAGAAAATAGGATGACAGAGGTGGCAGGAGTCCTTGATTATGTTGGCTGTTTTCCTGAAGCAGCAGGAAGTTTATGTGATGGACTGAGCTGTGTTCACAACTCTCTGCAGTTTCTTGAGCAGCTGCAATACCAAACCGTGACGCATCCGGATAGAGACAAGGTATGGAGAAGCACCTCAACAAACTGGCCAATTTGCCTTGTGAATTTTTAAGAGATTTATGAAAACAACCAAAAACAGCAGGGTTATCCATGAAGGAACATGCATGTATATGATTCCAAGAGGCTTCTTCAGCAAAATAGTCCTCTGGAAATGTAGCTATTATCGTAGAACAAGAACAGATGACCCAGAGTAAAACCTGAACTGAACTCACCTCCCTTCCCGATTCCTGCAGCTTGTCATTGGTATCAGTCACCTGGATCTGAGACAAACAAAATGTAAATGAATATACCAGAAGTAATTATTGCTAAATCAGCAAGTTGTATACAATGAACACACAAATTATTACAGATGTTATTTGGCTTTGCTACATTATCCCAAGGAGAGATTTTGAAGAAAGTATCTGGAGAATGAATCTAGATTTACCCAGTCTTGGTGAATGTTACTACTCAGTAGCTGGACAAACAGTGGAAAACGCATGAAACTAGCAGGCACGGCAGTGTAGCAGTTAGCATAATGCTATTACAGCACCAACGATCCAGGTTCGATTCCCGCCGCTGTCTGTAAGGAGTTTGTACGTTCTCCCCGTGTCTGCATGGGTTTCCTCCGGATGCTCCGGTTTCCCCCCACATTCCAAAGACGTACGGGTTAGGAAGTTGTGGACGTGCTATGTTGGCACCAGAAGCGTGGCGACACTTGCGGGCTGCCCCCAGAACACTCTACGCAAAAGATGTATTTCACTGTGTGTTTTGATGTACATGTGACTAATAAAGATATCTTAGTCTTTCTCTGTCTAGGAGGCCATGGTTTTAACCAACAGGGAATTTCTCAGTGGTTCACTGCTGTGCCCAATAATCAAAACACTGCACATGCTTAAGAACTTGTTATAATGCAATCTCGATGTACAACTTTACATCTACTTTACAAGCTAACCGATGAAGACACACATGCATACACACTCACTCACACACGCTCACTCGCGCACACATACACACTCACTCGCACACATACACACTCAGTCACACATACATACACAGTCATACACACCCATACACACTCACGCACATGTGCACACACACACATACACACTCACTCATACACACGTACACACTCACTCACACACACATACACACTCAGTCACACACACTCAGTCATACACACACATACACACTCACTCCCACACACACACATTCACAGAGATGAAACTGATTCCCTCACATCCATCTCCATTTTATCCTTTCAATCTCCATTGCTGCATCCAAAGTTACAATTTGCACGACAGAACCCCAGCATTAGATTGCCAATCCTTTTCCAGAAACTATTGCTTCTGCCTCAGTAATGCTATTATCAGAGGAACTTTCACAAAGGTCTGCTACATTCTGCTGGGAATATTACTACCTTGCTGTGATCTTGGAATGAAGGCACACATCGACACTGATTCACATTCGGTGATGGGTGTCGCAGACACTGACTTTGTATTGAGCAAAGGGTCGACAAACATCAACTCTTACTGGGCTAGGAGTGTCACAGACACCAACTCTCACCAGGAGAAGGGCACCAGGTACACTGAATCTTCCTGAGGGATAACTTCACAGACATTGATTCACACTGGAGTATAGGTGTCAAAGACACCAACTCTTTCTGGGGTACAGTTCCATGTACCAACTGTAGACAGGTCCACAGGTGTTGTCTCACTGGAGGAAGGGACTCACAGACATCAATTCTCATGACTCCACGTTTGCCTACATAGAAGCGAAATGCCACAAATCCACATAGTCACTTAAGACCATGAAATAGAGGACCAGAATTAGGCCATTCGGTCCATCGAGTCTGCTCCACCATCCAAACATGGCTGATACTTTTTTAAACCCCATTCCCCCGCTTTCTCTCTGTAATCCTTAACCCCTTTACCAATCAAGAACCTATTAATTTCTGCCTTAAATACACCCAATTACTTTATATTAACAACATTTATATTAACAGGTATATTAACAACATTTAAAAGGTACTTGGGCAGGTACATGGATAGGAAAGGTTTAGAGGGATATGGGCCAAATGCGGGCAAATGGGACTAGCTTAGATGGGAATCTTGGTCGGCATGGACCAGCTGGGCCGAAGGGCCTGTTTCTGTGCTGTATCACTCTATGACTTGACCTCCACAGCCCTCTGTGGCAACAAGTTCCATAGAATTCCAGATCGATTAATTTCTTTTTATAAATCCAATAAAATTGGAAAGCAAGAGAAAACAGTATCTTGGAGGACCTGCCAGCAGATCTAAACTCACAAGGTGTGTTATATTGAGCAACGAACAATCTGCTGGATGAATTCCGCCCCATCCAGGTACGGCCCTACTATTCTGAAAACTAGGTGCAATTTCCCTACACATCTACTCCTCAAGTTCCCACTGACTATTTGGTGGTGTGGGGGGGGGGGGGGGGGGGTCTATAATATAGCCCTACCAATGTGACCGTCCCCTTATTTCTAAGTTCTACCAAAATGGTCTCATTAGATGATCCCTCAAGTATATCATAAGTACTTTGTGATATAGTTAAACTAGTTTGTGAGGGGGAAGGGAACCGGAGGAGTAGGTCAGAGGAAGAAGGGAATAGGGAAAAGTCAGATCAAACAGGTAGCGAGGCTTTGGGGAAGGAGAAGCAGAATACAGGCTATAAAAGTAGTAAGGTAGATGGACTGAAGTGTGCTTACTTAAATGCAAGAAGTGTCAGGAATAAGGGGGAATAAAACTGAGGGCTTGGATAAGTATGGGGGACTATGATAGCGTGGCTATTACTGAGACGTGGGCTGACGTCAGGAGAGGAGTGGATATTGAATATTCCTGGTTTTCGGTGTTTTAAGAGGGATAGGGAAGGGGGAGAAGAGGTGGAGGGGGGGCGATACTGGTCAGGGACACTGTTACGGCTGTGGAAAAGATGGATGTTGTAGAAGGATCATCTCTAGAGTCTGTATGGGTGGAATTAAGGAACAAGAAAGGAGCAGTTACTCTACTAGGAGTATTCTATAGCCCCCGGTAGCAGTAGAGATATAGAGGAGCAGATTGGTAGGCAGTGTTTGGAGAGAAGCAGAAATAACAGGGTTGTTATAATGGGAGACTTCAACTTCCCAAATATAGACTGGAACCTGCTTAGTGCCAAAGGTTTAGATGGGACGGAATTTGTTAAGTGTGTCCAGGAGGGATTCCTGACGCAGTATGTTGACAGGCCGACTAGAGGGAATGCCATGTTAGATCTAGTTTTAGGAAATGAACCGGGACAGGTGAAGGATCTATTGGTGGGTGAGCATTTGGGGGACAGTGACCATTGCTCCATAACCTTTAAAATTGTCATGGACAGGGACAGGTGCAGAGAGGACAAGAGGTTTTTCAATTGGGGAAGGGCTAACTACGAGGCTATAAGAAGAGAACTTGGGAGTGTAAATTGGGATGTCCTTTTTGAAGGAAAATGTACCATGGAGATGTGGTCGATGTTCAGGGATCTTATGCAGGATGTTAGGGATAAATATGTCCCGGTGAGGCAGAGAAGGAATGGCAGGGTGAAGGAACCATGGGTGACGAGAAGGTGGAACAACTTGTTAGGGAGAAGAAGGTAACATACGTGAGGTATAAGCAGCAAGGTTCAGACAGGGCCCGTGAGGAATATAGGGTAGCGAGGAAGGAACTTAAGAAAGGGCTGAGGAGAGCTAGAAGGGAACATGAAAAGGCTTTGGCTAGTAGGGTTAAGGAAAATCCCAAGGCCTTTTTCAAGTACGTGAAGGGTAGGAGGATGGCTAGGGTGAAGGTAGGTCCGATTAAGGACAAAGGTGGGAGAATTTGCCTGGAGGCGGCAGAAGTGGGAGAAGTTCTCAATGAAGTGGGAAGATCTTGCCTCACAAGCCTGATAGAGTTCTTTGAGGAGGTGACCAGGAAGATTGATGAGAGCAGTGCGGTGGATGTGGTTTACATGGATTTTAGTAAGGCATTTGATAAGGTTCCTCATAGTAGGCTTCTTCAGAAGGTCAGAGGCCAAGGGATCCAAGGAAGCTTGGCTGTGTGGATTAGGAATTGGCTTGCATGTAGAAAGCAGAGGGTTGTGGTGGAAGGAGTGCCCTCGGATTGGAAGGCAGTGACTAGTGGTGTCCCGCAGGGATCGGTTCTGGGACCTCTACTTTTTGTGATATTTATAGATGACTTAGATGAGGGGGTGGAGGGCTGGGTTAGTAAGTTTGCAGACGACACTAAGATAGGCGGTGTTGTGGATAGTGTGGAGGGCTGTCGGAACTTACAGAGGATGCAGAGCTGGGCTGACGTGGCAGATGGAGTTCAATCCGGAGAAGTGTGAGGTGGTACACTTTGGAAGGACAAACTCCAGGGCAGAGTACTGGGTGAATGGCAAGGTACTTGGCAGTGTGGAGGAGGGGGGGGGGGGGGGGGGGGGGGGGGGGGGGGGGGGGGGGGGGGGGGGGGGGGGGGGGGGGGGGGGGGGGGGGGGGGGGGGGGGGGGGGGGGGGGGGGGGGGGGGGGGGGGGGGGGGGGGGGGGGGGGGGGGGGGGGGGGGGGGGGGGGGGGGGGGGGGGGGGGGGGGGGGGGGGGGGGGGGGGGGGGGGGGGGGGGGGGGTGGGGGGGGGGGGGGGTGGGGGGGGGGGGGGGGGGGGGGGGGGGGGGGGGGGGGGGGGGGGGGGGGGGGGGGGGGGGGGGGGGGGGGGGGGGGGGGGGGGGGGGGGGGGGGGGGGGGGGGGGGGGGGGGGGGGGGGGGGGGGGGGGGGGGGGGGGGGGGGGGGGGGGGGGGGGGGGGGGGGGGGGGGGGGGGGGGGGGGGGGGGGGGGGGGGGGGGGGGGGGGGGGGGGGGGGGGGGGGGGGGGGGGGGGGGGGGGGGGGGGGGGGGGGGGGGGGGGGGGGGGGGGGGGGGGGGGGGGGGGGATCTGGGGGTTCATATTCACAGTTCATTGAAAGTTGCTTAACAGGTGGAAAGAGCAGTTAAGAAGGCCAATGGGATGTTGGCTTTCATAAGTTGCGGGATTGAGTTTAAGAGCCGCGAGGTGATGATGCAGCTTTACAAAACTCTAGTTAGGCCGCACTTGGAGTACTGTGTTCAGTTCTGGTCGCCTCATTATAGGAAGGATGTGGAGGCGTTGGAGAGGGTGCAGAGGAGATTTACCAGGATGCTGTCTGGATTGGAGAGTATTGAATATGAGGAGAGGCTTAAGGTGCTAGGGCTTTATTCACTGGAAAGGAGGAGGATGAGAGGAGACATGATAGAGGTATATAAAATATTGAGAGGAATAGATAGAGTAGACAGTCAGCGCCTCCTTCCCAGGGCACCAATGCTCAAGACGAGAGGTCATGGCTTTAAGGTTATGGGTGGGAGGTTCAGGGGAGATGTCAGAGGGAGGTTTTTCACCCAGAGAGTGGTTGGTGAATGGAATGCACTGCCTGGGGTGGTGGTGGAGGCAGATACATTGAACAGGTTCAAGAGCTTGTTGGATAGGCATATGGAGGAATGTGGGATATGCGGGAGGAAGGGGTTAGGTAGTGTGAGGGTGGTCTGATGGACAGCACAACATGGTGGGCCGAAGGGCCTGTTTTGTGCTGTATGGTTCTATGGTACTGCTGTTATGTCCTCCCTTATCAAAAAGGCAACACCCCTTCCACTCTTACCTGTTCCTCTGTCACGATTAAAGCATCGGTATCCCAGAACATTGAGTTACCAGTCCTGCCTTTCTCAGCCATAGTTCTTGTTATGGCCACAATATCCCAGTCCCTAGAGGCAACCCACGCCCTAAGTTTGCCTGCCTTACCTGTTGAGCTATGTGCATTGAAATAGATGCAATGTAAAGCAGTGCTCCCATCTGCCCTTTTACTGTAAATGTGGCTATCCTGACTGCTGGGCTTACACTGCTTGGTTGCTGCACATTCCCGTCTTCTCACTGACTTCACTCTCTCGAGTCCCACCCCTCTGCCAATCTACTTTAGGAGGCTAAAGAAATTTGGCATGTCCCTGTCGACCCTCACCAATTTTTATCAATGCACCACAGAAAGCATCCTATCCAGATGCACCATGGCTTGGTACGGCAACTGCTCTGCCCGGGACTGCAAGAAACTGCAGGGAGTTGTGGACACAGCTCAGCACGTCACAGAAACCAGCCTCCCCTCCGTGGACTCTGTCTAGACTTCTTGCTGCCTCGGTAAAGCAACCAGCATAATCAAAGACCCCACCCACTCTGGACATTCTGTCTTCTCCCCCCTCCCATCGGGCAGAAGATACAAAAGCCTGAAAGCACATACCACCAGGCTCAAGGACAGTTTCTACCACACTGTTATGAGACTACTGAACAGTTCCCTTGTGCAATAAAATGGACTCTTGACCTCTCAATCTACCTCGTTATGGCTTTGCACCTGATCACAATCTACCTCGTTGTGACCTTGCACCTTATTGTCTGCCTGCACTGCACTTTCTCTGTAACTGTGACACTTTATTCTGCATTCTGTGATTGTTTTCCCATGTACTACCTCAATGAACTGTTGCAATGAATTGATCTGTATGAACGGTATGCAACACAAGTTTTTCACTGTACCTCAGTACATGTGACAATACTAAACTAATTCCAATGAATTCATCAATCATTCCCTTAACCATTTTATAGTTCTCTGCTTTAACATGTCAGCAAATTCCACATTGTTTGGGGGTTAGCCAGCAGAGCGATTATGCTACCAGGTTAGTACCTGAAATGGTCCAGTGGGCCAGTTGAGCTAAACAGCTTTGAGTGGTTCGTGGTGGTGGCTCACCTCCAACTTCTCAGGCACAGTCTTGGCTGGCTAAAAAGGCCCAAATCCCACAGGGAAATGAAAACAAAACAACTCTGTGCTTGGATACTGAATGATTTTACCTCACCCCCTCGCTCCCACCGAAACAAGGGCTAGAGTAGAGCAATACACAAAGCACTGGAGGAACTCAGCGGATCAGGCAGCATCTATGGAGGGAAATGGACAGTCGACGTTTCGGATCGAGACCAGCTGGACTGGGAGAGAGCCAGTATAAAATGGTGGAGGGAAGGGGTGGAGCAGGAGCTGGCAGGTGATGGGTAATAAGCTAGAATAGAGGGCTTCCAGCAGCCATGGTAACCAACTTTAGTTTGAGACAGTGCCACATCAAGATGAGGTATGGACGAGCGACGCACCTTCAGCTTCTGTGCCTCCCCCCTCACTTTCAGCAGCTCCGTGATCGAGTCCACAAATCCCTGGAAATGGAAGTTGCACATCTTTTCAATCTCCCGGTCATGGTTCCTGATCCGTGCATCCAGTTTCTCCATGAACCGCCAGTGCTCCTCTCCATCGTACACCGACCTGAAATGGGACAAGGCAGCTGCACTTTAAAGCTCTCATCGCTGGCAATTAAGAGCCGAACAGGACACCCACCTGATAAGATGCACGTGCTACTATACTACCAGACGCTTACACATTAAAAGAAGCCCCTCATCTTGCCCCACCTTTCCCAGACTAATCCCAGTGCCTTATCTTCCCCACATAGCATGTATCAATTCCAAACTGATCCCATTGATCTTCCCTCTTCTGTGTGGAATTTATTAGCTCCGTACAACTTGAACTTTTTGCACAGTTGTGTGCATCAGCAAGAAACAAAACAAGCCCTACATTTCTTTAGAACCTTTCAGAACTTCAAGCAAAGCACTTTACAGCCAATTACTGTTGCAGTGTTGTCACCACGTCATAGAGTCATAGACCAATACAGCACAGAAACCGGCCCTTCATCCCAACTCATCCATGCTGACCCAGATGCCCATCTAAGCTAGTCCCGTTTGCCTGCATTTGGCCCATATCCCTCCAAACCTTTCCTTATTATGTCCAAGTGTCTTTTAAATGTTGTTACTGTATCTGCCTAAACCACTTCCTCTGACAGGTCATTCCATATACGGACCACCCTCAGCATGAAGAAGTTGCCCCTCAAGTCCCTTTCAAATGTTTCCCCTCTTACCTTAAACCTATGCCTTCATGATTCCCTTTCAAGGTAATGGAATTCACCCTATCCATGTCCCTCGTGAGTTTATACACCTCTTTAAAGTCACCATTCATTCTCCAATATTCCAATGAAAACTGTCCTAGCCTACCCAAACCTCTCCCTATAACTCAAACCCTCAAGTCCTGGCAACATTCTCATAAATCTTCTTTGCTTCATGATGTCTTTCCTATAACAGGGTAACCAAAACTGTGCACAATACTTCAGGTGTGGCCTCACCTACGTCTTGTACAACTGCAACATAACGTCCCAAGTCTTATACTCAGTGCCCTGACTGATGAAGGCCAGCGTGCCAAACACCTTCTTCACCACCCTGCCCTCCTGTGATGCCACTTTCTGGAATTATGAACTTGTATTCCTGGGTCCCTCTCTTCTACAACACTCCCCAGGGCCCTACTGTTTACTGTGAAAGTCCTGCCCTGGTTTGGCTTCCTAAAATGCAACACCTCACACTTATCCAAATTGAAATCCATTTGCCATTCCTTGGCCCACACCTTGCTGATCAGGATCCCTTGTAATTTTTGATAACCTGCTTCACTGTCTACGATACCATCTATTTTACAAGATCACAAGACGAAGGAGCAGAAGTAGGCCATTCGGCCCATCGAGTCTGCTCCATGAGCTAAACTAAAAAACTATTCCTATCTAGCCCCAAATTCTGGCCTTATCCCCCCATATCCCTTGATACCTTGACTAATTAGATACCTATCTCCTCCTTAAACACCCCCAATGATCGGGCCTCCACAGCTGTACGTGGCAAAGAATTCCATAATTTCACTACCTTCTGGCTAAAGAAATTTCTCCTCATTTCTGTCTTAAACTGGTACCCTCTAATTCTAAGATTGTGCCCTCTAGTCCTGGACTCACCCATCAAGGGAAACAGCCTAGCCACATCTACTCTGTCCAGTCCTTTCAACATTTTAAATGTTTCTATGAGGTCCCCTCTCATTCTTCTGTACTCCAGTGAGTACAGTCCAAGAGCTGACAAACGCTCATCATAAGTAAGCCCTTTCATTCCGGGAAGCATCCTCGTAAATCTCCTCTGAACCCTCTCCAACATCAGTACATCCTTCCTAAGATATGGGGCCCAAAACTGCACACAGTATTCCAAATGAGGCCTCACTAGTGCCCCATAGAGCGTCATCAACACTTCCTTACTTCTATACACTATACCTCTCGAAATGAATGCCAACATAGCATTCACTTTCCTTACCGCCGATCCGACCTGGTGGTTAACCTTTAGGGTATCCTGCACGAGTACCCCCAAGTCCCTTTGGGCTTCTGTACTTTGAATTTTCTCCCCATCTAGATAATAATCTGCCCATTTATTTCTTTTTCCAAAGTGTACAATGGCACATTTCTCAACATTGAATCTCATCTGCCATTTCTTTGCCCATTCTCCTAAACTACGTAAGTCTCTCTGCAACCTTCCTGTTTCTTCAATACTCCCTATTCCTCCACCTATCTTGGTGTCACCTGCAAACTTAGCCACAAAACCATTTACTTCATCATACAAATCATTAATGTACAAAGTAAAAAGTATCATCTGCAAACTTAGTAACCATTCCTTGTACATTCTCATCCAAAACACGAACAATAAAGGTCCCAGCACAGATCCCTGTGGCACACCACTAGTCACAGGCCTCCAGTCTGTAGAACACCCTTCTACCATCATCTTCTGCTTCCTGCCATCAAACCCATTCTGTATCCACGTAGCTAACTCTTCCTGGATCCCATTTCATCTAACCTTCCAGACTAGCTCAACGTCATCAAAACTAAAGAGCTGATTGACTTCAGGAAGGGGAAGGAGGGTGAACATGCGCCATTCTACATTGGGGGATCGGTGGTGGAGAGAGTCAGCAGCTTTAAGTTCCTGGGCATTAACATATCGGGCAACCTATCCAGGGCCCAGCACATGGCTGCAATCATAAGGAAAGCTCGCCAGAGTCTTTACTTTCTTAGGAGGTTAAGGAGGTTCAGCTTGTCACCGAACACTCTGACAAACTTCTACAGATGTACTGTTGAAAGTATCCTGACCGGTTGCATCATGGTCTGGTACGGCAATTCGAATGTGCAGGGACGTAAGAAGCTGCAGAGAGTAGTGGACTCTGCCCAATACATCACAGGCACATCCCTCCCCACCATCGGGAGTATCTACAGGAGGTGCTGCTTCAAGAAGGCAACATCCATCACCAAAGATCCCCACCATCCGGGCCATGCCATCTTCTCACAGCTATCATCGGGCAGAAGGTACAGAGGCCTGAATTCCCACCCCACCAGGTTCAGGAACAGCTACTTCCCTTCAACCATTTGGTTCTTGAACCAACCGGCAAAACCCTAATCACTGCACTTTAGCAACACTATGGCCACTTTGATCACTTTGCACTAAAATTGACTTTTTTTTGTTCTAATTGTGTTCTTTCTTGTAAAAATTGTGTATAATTTATGTTTAATTTATGTTTATCTTGTGAATGCTGTTCCTATGATGCTATGTGCCTGTGATGCTGCTGCAAGTAAGTTTGTCATTGCACCTGTGCACACATGTACTTGTGCAGATGACAATAAACTCGACGATAGACAATAGGCTTCCATGCGGGGACCTTTTTGTCAAAGACCTTGCTAAAGTCCATATAGACAGCATCATAATGAGTGAAATACGAAAACAGCATCAGCAAGACCCTATGATGATAATGAGATTAACAATCAAATATCCCACTTCTTGGCCATGATGGTTGAGGTGTAATCATTGGCTGTGTTGAAGAAAAGGTCATGGGATCTTTTGAAATTATAATTGGTTTATTGTTGTCACATGTACCGAGATACAGTGAAAAACCTAGTTTTGCATGCCATCCATACAGACCATTTTAAAACAACAGTACATCAAGATGGCACCGGAGCATGGGGACTCGTTGCAAGTTGCTCTCTGCAGATCTACTCATTACCCTTACTATAATCATTCTACACTTTTAAACTTACCTGTACTACCTCAATGCACTCCGTACTAACTCAATGTAACTGACCTGTACGATCGATTTGCAAGACAAGTTTTTCACTGTACCTCGGTGCAAGTGACAATAATAAACCAATACCAATACCATCGAGGTAGTGCAAAGGAAAAGCCATAACAGAATGCAGAATATAGTGTTACATGATGCTGATGCTATGTGCCTGTGATGCTGCAAGTAAGTTTTTCATTGCACCTGTGCAGACATGTACTTGTGCAGATGACAGTAAACTCAACTTTAACCAAAGACTGGTGTGATCAGTCTGGTAACGCCACAGTGCTCTAACGGCGGTGCATCTTCAGCTCAGTGAGCACTGAGGGCAAACCAGACCAGTGGACTTGTCACATCTAAAACCAGACGACAAGGCCAGGATGCACTGGTAGTGCCAGATGATTTGGGTTCATTTTGATTTGCTTCGTGGAAGGAAGCCTGCTATGTTTACCCAGACTGGGCTATGTGTGGCTCCAGTCCCATACCTCCCCTTCTGAAGGGGTCAGACAATATGTTCGATGCAGGCAGGTAGGAATACTCAAACAATGCGAGGACTTCCATGTTCCTTCAGCTTGCTATTCAATTATCGTTCTCACTGTGCAAAACACTCTCCAGTGCAAATAAAACAGAAAATACCAGAAACAAGTTAGGCAGCATCTGTGGAATGAGAAACAGATTTAGTGTTTCAGGTTTAATCCCTGCATTGCCCTTTTTTGCAAGAGAATTGGAATATAAGAGCAAAGATGCCCTGCTTCAGTTATCTTGAGCCCTGGCTAGACGGCATCTGGAATATTGTGTTCAGGTTTGGTTTCCAGACAAGGGGTGGGGTGGGGAGGAGTTTAAAGGAGATGTGCAGGGTAAGTTTTTTACACAGAGAGTAGTAAGTTCCTGGAACACACTTGCCAGGGGTGGTGGTGGAATCAGATATGATAGTGGCGTTTAAGGGGCATTTAGACAAGCTCATGAACATGCAGGGAATGGCAAGATATGGATCGTGTGCAGGCAGATAGGTTTAGATTAATTTGGTATCTTGGTCGACACAGACATCACGGGCTGAAGTGCTGTACTGTTCCATGTACTATGTACTGAAGAAGTGAGGAGGTGTAGGATTAATAAACTATAACTGTATTGATATCTTAAGACGGATGAGAATTATGGCTGCTCTAAATACTGATTTAAAAAGTGTCCTTCAGGCCAGAACAGCCACACCACTGCTTACCTGGGCTGGGTGCTGTGTGGTAATTGCTGTGTCTGGAACTTAATTGGATTCCCATTATGCTTGACTATGGAGATGATGGTCAATCTTAATGGGAATTGGGAAGGCTGTCTCAAACAATGAAGGTGATACCTGCCTTTGTCTCACCCGATTGCAAAATGATTAGCTGAACCCGTGGTGTGAGGCTGCTCTTTGTCCATCTGCAGTAGCCCTTTGTCCGTTTCCTGCTCAACCAAGAACTCTGGCACCTGACTCATTAAAGTGTACATGACAATACCTGTATAAATCTCTGTCTACCCCTTTGTACTGAGAGAACTCGGGAAGCGACTCTTAGTGAGTGCTGAAGAGAATTCTCCTAGCGGTGCACTGCTAATAAAGGTATTTGTTCGAATCGACCTCGTGGCACTGTGTTATTTACAGCGGACGGATAGGGAAGTTGATTTCTGGACGACAGAAGGATATGCCTGTGAGAGAATTAGTGCAGCAAATGTTCACCAGCTTGCCTCCTAGGACCATGGGTTTGTCGTTTGAGGAGAGGTTAGGCTGACCATGTCTGTACTCTTTTGTCTTTAGAAGACTAAGAGATAATCTCATTGAAATGTACAAAATTTTTATGTGGCTTGACAAGGTAGGTGCGGGGTTGATGCTTCCCCCAGCTCAGGTATCTAGAACCAGAGTCACAAACTGCAGAAACGAAGGGGTCAGCTATTGGGTTTGGATATTAGAAATTCCTTTACGAAAAGGGTAGTGAATCTTTGGAATTCTGTACCCAGGAGGGCTGTGGAGGGCTCAGTTGCTGAATATATTTAAGACCAAGGTCACTAGGTTGTTGTAAATTAAGGGAATCAAAGGTTGTAGGGTTAGCATAACGCTTTTACAGCACCAGCGACCTGGGTTCGATTCCAGCCACTATCTGTAAGGAGTTTGAACATTTTCCCCGTGTCTGCATGGGTTTCCTCCGGGTGCTCTGATTTCCTCCCACATTCCAAAGACGTATGGGTTAGGAAGTTGAGGGCATGCCATGTGGTGCCGGAAGCGTGGGACACTTGCTGGCTGCCCCCAGAACACTCTACGCAAAAAGATGCATTTCACTGTGTGTTTCGATGTGCATGTGACTAATAAAGATACCTTATCTTATCTTAGTGCAGGAAAGTGGCACTGAGGTAAATAAATGATCAGCCACGATATTATTGAATGGCAGGGCACGCATGATGGACCAAATGGCCTATTCCTGCTACTTGCATTCTTATGATTCCACTGACATTTTTCACTGGAGATGGAGGTGTTTCTACAGCACAGTTCCCAAGCTTTAACCTAATAGATCCTTGCCTTGTGGAAAGGGTGAGGCTCAGGCAAAGTGTTTGTTTTGCAATGCAGATCGTGAGGGCAGTAATCAGCTGCACTGACCTTCAGGCAAAGTAGACAAGTTGTTGTAACTAATATCTTTCTAGCACTTGCAGGTTATTTGAGTTCTGGTTCTATTTTTAACATTTGGGAGTCATTTGGTATGGAAGTCCTGCCACACGCTGGTCAGACCTCCAGCATTACCAGAAATCGGCAAGTTTACAATACTTCAGTCATCATCTGAAAGATGGGCTTATTGTTTCTGATGTTGCCCTCCAGTCTCCTGTCAACTTGTTTGTCAAGACCACTGCCCTTGAGACATGCCCTCTTCGCATTACTGCCATCGAAGAGGAGGTACAGGAGCCTGAAGACCCACACTCAACGATTCAGGAACAGCTTCTTCCCCTCTGCTATCAGATTTTTATTTATTTTTGTAATTTACAGTAATTTTATGCCTTTGCACTGTACTGCTGCTGCAAAACAACAAATTTCATGTCATCTCAGTCAGTGATAATAGATCTGATTCAGATTAGATTCCAGTCTGTAATCACTCCCATGTGGGCTGCATGCAGGATATTGGGACTACCTAGGTGGACAACGTGGTCAGCATGGACTTATTGGGCCAAAGGGCCTGTATCTGTGCTGTGTTGCTTTATGACTCTATATGATTTGCATTTGACTCGCCAAAGCATAGTAGGCAATGGACTATGGAATAGGATTAGTATATTTGATGGTCGGCATGGATGAATTGGGCCAAATGGCCTGTTCCTGTGCTCTGTGACTCTATAACTGCTATTTTAACTGCTGCAATGCTCATGGTTAAGTATGTCCCAAAGGAATACAACAGTTGGCCATGCCAGTGATACCAACCTTTCCATGAAAATGAGTGAGCAAGCAAATTAGCAGTTCAGCCACTTCAATTTGACAGCCTGACTGATGCAACTTACTGATTTAATCTGTACACCGTATTACTTGACGATATTAAGATGGTCCCACCCTATAAGAGATATTTCCTTTGTTTTGTCCATCCTTCCGCCATCCTCTTTGGAGCTTGCAACCAACTTGTTTTCTCTCTTTCTAATGAAGGGTTGTCAACCTGAAACATTCGCTGCGTTTCTCTTTCCACAGACACTGAGTGTCTCCAGCATTTTAGAGTTTGATTTCAGAAAGCCAGCATCTGCAGTTTTTTTGATTCACCTGAAACTGAAGCCTCATTTGCTCTCTCAGGTAGACTTGAAAGATCCCACAAGAGCTATTTGACAGAAAGACAAGACGTCCTGAACAATAGAGACACAAGAGATTGCAGATGCTGGGATCTGGAGCAACAAACTATCTGCTAGAAGAACTCAGCGGGTCGAGCAGCATCTGTAGGGGGAAAGGAATTGTCCTGATGCTGGGTTTTGACTCAAATCGTCGACAGTTCCTTTCCTCCCACAGATGCTGCTCGACCTGCTGAGTTTCTCCAGCAGATTGTATGATGTCCTGCACAACATATACACTTGTGAAGTACTTCCATAGAGTGGTGAAAATTAATGGAAAACAGTAAAATTAAAACAAGGCAAACACTTGGTGAATGAGGGAATGAGGAGACTGGCTTTCACAAGAGATAAGGTGGATGGTAACAGTCTTTTGGTATTGGTATTGGTTTATTATTGTCACTTGTACCGAGGTACAGTGAAAAACTTGTCTTGCATACCGATCGTACAGATCAATTCATTACACAGTGCAGTTACATTGGGTTAGTACAGAGTGCATTGATGTAGTACAGGTAAAAACAATAACAGTACAGAGTAAAGTGACACAGCTACAGAGCAAGCGTAGTGCAATAAGGTGCAAGGTCACAACAAGGTAGCTCGTGAGGTCATAGACCATCTCATTGTATAAGGGAACCATTAAGTAGTCTTATCACAGTGGGGTAGAAGCTGTCCTTAAGTCTGGTGGTACATGCCTTCAGGCTCCTCTATCTTCTACCAGATGGAAGAGGAGAGAAGAGAGAATGACCCGGGTGGGTGGGGTCTTTTCTCCAGGGTAGAGGAGTCCAAAACTAAGGGGCACAGATTTAGGGTGAAACGGGAAAGATTTAAAAGGGACCTGAGGGGCAACTTTTTCATGCAGAGGGTGGTGGGTATATGGAACGAGCTGCCAGAGCAAGTGGTTGACGCAGGTACAACAGTATCATTTAAGAAGCACTTGGATAGGTACATGGAGGGGAGGGGCTTGGAGGGATATGGGCCGAACGCAGGAAATTGGGACTAGCTGGGTGGGCACTCTGGTCGGCATGGACTGGTTGGGCTGAAGGGCCTGTATCCGTGCTGTATTGCCCTATGACTCTAAGAGATGGGGACACAATCAAATTGTCTCTGCCCTGTGAGATATACTGACTCACAGGTACACTTTCCAACACTTGTGAATGGAGGACTGTACCAAATCGTCTGCGTCTCAAATACCCTAGAACACTCAAATTAACACAAACCTTCGCCTAACACTTCCCTTTCAACTCCTCGCTCTCCCAAAGCATGACAGGAAATCTCCCAAGCATCACTCGAAGTTGCAATTCCACGGCGTGACCAACAGATGAGTTGATACACGATACAGCCATTCCACGGTAACCCAAGAGCTCTCTGGATTCCAAGCAGACTCTCGATTAATCCCTTCCTGGAGCCATTTGTGTCAGCTGAATTTTACAACGCTGATCGGTGGCAGTTCAGGGAATGGGGGGAATCCTCGCCAAGCAGGGAAAAGTAACAAAGTGTGCTTAATAAAGGCAGCGGGTAAATCCGAGAATATTAACATCAAAATTAGGTTAAAGAGTGGGAACCACAGAAAATAAATGGAAACAGATATCAGGAGGGACGACGTCCTTACTCCAAAGAAGGAGAAATGTTTGTAATAATTTATTAGCAAAACTTCAGTGCCAAAGTGGGTGTTCATGTATCAAAGGGAGGTGCATTAATCACCGGAAAACCTTTCCTCATCCCTCCTGACTTATCACCCCAAGACCCCCATATTGTAGTAACAGCTCAACACTTGAGCTCAATACAGGCTTCCTGCTCTGCCACAGAGGGACAGCTAAGTAATTGCGAGAAGGGAATGAGAAACCCCCACCAATTTCCCTTTCCCCCCCACCCCCTCACCAATCCGGTAACTCAACACTGGAATACTTCCACAAATGCAAAAGTTTTGAAGTTCCTGTCAGCTGTTCCATTTACTTTCCTCCCACTGCCTTCCCACTTCAGAGAGAGCAAAATGCTGTTTTGATTCCTCAGCATCTGCAGGTGGAGTTGGCTCAGGGAGTCCTTTTCTGTAGATCTCAATGGAAGGGAACGGCGCCAGAGGACTCCCGCATCTGGACTGAAAGAACTTTTTTCAATTTGTTCTTTAAATGTTTTAGTTTTTTATATTTGGAAAAAACAAGCCTCGCTGCAATGTGTGAGAAACAAAGGACTGCAGATGCTGGACTCGAGATGAAAAACACGATGATGCCGGAGGAACTCAGCAGGCCAGGCGGCATCCGTGGAGAAAAGCAGGTGCTCAACGTTTCGGGTCAGGACATTTAGAACATAGAACATTACAGTGGAGCACAGGCCCTTCAGCCCACAATGTTGTGCTGACATTTTATCCTGCTCTAAGATCGTCCTAACCCTTCCCTCCCACAAAGCCCTCCATTTCTCTACCATTCATGTGTCTAAGAGTCTCTTAAATGTCCCTAATGTATCTGCCCCCACAACAGTGCGTTCCACGCACCCATTCGGTGCTCCAAGTGTGGCCTCCTCTACGTTGGCGAGACCAAAGGCAGACTAGGTGACCGTTTTGCAGAACACCTGCACTCTGTCCTTAACCGCGATCTGCATCTCCCCCCCCCCCCCCCCCCTCCAGTGCCAGTCACTTCAACTCCCCCTCCCACACTATCACTGATATGTCAGTCCTCGGCCTCCTCCACTGCCAGGAGAATTCCAAGCGTGAACTGGAGGAACAGCACCTCATTTTCCATCTTGAAACCTTGCAGCCTAACGACATGAACACTAAATTCGCCCACTTTAGGTAATCCCCGCCCCTCACCATGCTTCTTCTCTTCTTCCCTTTCCTAGCCGATCTTTCTTTTTTGTTTCTACTCTTTTTTTCCCTCTCTCTCCTTACCTTTGACCCATCCCCCGGTGGATCTGCTCTCCCCTCCTCTCCCGCACCTCCCTATCACTATCTCTTACCTGCATCTACTTATCACCACCTTGTGCCCACCCCACCTCCCCTCTTCTGTCCACCTATCACTGCTCTGCTTTTCCTATCTTCAGTCCTGAAGAAGGGTCCTGACCCATAACGTTGACCACCTGCTTTTCTCCACGGATGCTGCCTGGCCTGCTGAGGTCCTCCAGCATCATAGTGTTTTTCATCAATGCACTGTGTAATGAATTGACCTGTACGATTGGTATGCAAGACAAGTTTTTCACTGTACCTCGATACATGTGACAATAATAAACCAATTCCAATCTTTGAGGTTTGATTATCCCTGAACTGTAGAAAGTTGTTGTTTGACAGTTTTGACAGATGACTATGATATGGTACAGCTCGGCCTAAAGATTTTTCAGCAGTTTTGTGGCAAGAAATACCATGTATGCCACTGAAGGCCCTATGAAGGCTCTTTCATCGTCGGTGATCAGGCCAGCTTCTCCCATGGATATTTATTGTGCGAAATGGGCATCACATATCCTTTAGTGTCCACGCCAAGAAAGAACATTATTTAGATCAATCCCTCTTGGTGTGCAGCCTTGTGAGAGCTACGCCACTGGAAATGGTCATCAACTGCTTTTTAAAAATGTAATGAAGGTTTCTGCCTCAGCACCTTTTCAGGTCACAAGCTCCAGAACCCCATTACCTGCAATGTTATTTCCCCTCCTTATTAACTCATCCGAATCCTCAATTCCCTTTATTTCAAAGGAAACACCCTCCCAGAAAGTCTCTCCTTAGTTCTGAGACCAAGGCAATACCTTTGTAAATCTCCATGTAAATTTTCAGCTCTCAAACAAAGGCAAATATTTTGCCTAGGCAAACGTCAATGTCCATTTCCCTCTGTAGATGCTGTGCAACCCTCTGAGTTCCTCCATCGCCTTTGTGTGTTGCTCCAGGTTTCCAGCATCTGCAGTGTCCCGTGTCTCAAAATGTCTCGTATGTCTTCTTAACCTTATCTACTTCTTGGAACGATAGTCACGCAATCCAAACCATCATTTCTTCTGCACTTCGCAAATATTCCAGCATTGCATGTTCTCTTATGTATTTCTCCTATATTCCCTTGGCTTGTTTGCTTTCCCCAAACATATTACTCATATTTGCCTGTCATAATCAAAGATGCCACCCACCCAGGTCATTCTCTCTCGTCTTCCACCAGGTAGAAGATACAGGAGCCTGAGGGCACGTACCACCAGACTTAAGGACAGCAACTACCCTACTGTGATAAGACTATTGAACGGTTCCCTTATATGACGAGACGGACTCTGACCTCACGATCTACCTTGTGGTGACCTTGCACCTTATTGCACTGCACTTTCTCTGTAGCTGTGACACTTTGTACTGTTATTGTTTTTACCTGTACAACATCAATGCACTCTGTACTAACTCAATGTAACTGCACTGTGTAATGAATTGACCTGTACGATCGGTATGCAAGACAAGTTTTTCACTGTACCTCAGTACAAGTAACAATAATAAACCGATACCAATTAAATTCCATTTGACACTATTGTGCCCAACTATCCAACTTATCGCTATCTTACAGTCAAATGGAACCTTTCCTCCTCACTATTAACATAGTCAATTTTGGTATCATCGCCAAATTTCTTAATCTCTGACACACATATAACAAAAAAAAAGGTATCTAGTACCAAGCCTCCAAGAACAACACTGCATAGAGCCTTTCAATCACTGAAACCCTTTACCAATGCTGATGTTTGGTCCAATCCACCACCTGCCCTTGGATTCCTTTGGCATTTTTTAAATCCAGTTTGCTATGTGGAACTTTATAAAATGCTTTGATAAAATACGCAAAGGTGACATCAAATTGTCCATTTTTCGTGTGGCCTTCTTTAAAGAACTATATAGGTATATAGGCAGCTATAAAGGTCACTGGTCAGACCCCACTTGGAGTATTGTGCTCAGTTCTGGTCGCCTCACTACAGGAAAGATGTGGAAGCCATAGAGAGGGTGCAGAGGAGATTTACAAGGATGCTCGGCCTTTTCTCCTTGGAGAGACAGAGGATGAGGGGGGACCTGAATGAGGTGTATAAGATGATGAGAGGTATTGATAAGGTAGATAGTCAGAGGCTTTTCTCCAGGGCAGAATTGGTGGCCACATAGGTTTAAGGTGCTGGGGAGTAGATATAGAGGAGATGCCAGGGATAAGTTTTTTACTCAGAGAGTGGCGAGTGCGTGCAGTGGGCTGCCGGAAACGGTGGTGGAGGCGGATATGATAGGGTCTTTCAAGAGACCGTTAGATAGGTACATGGAGCTGAGTAAAATAGAGGGCTATGGGTAAGCCTAGTAATTTCTAGGGTAGGGATATGTTCGGCACAGCTTTGTGGGCTGAAGGGCCTGAATTGTGCTGTAATTGTTTTCTGTTCTATGTTCTAACACTTAAGGGAAAATTGTGTCAAACTATTAAGTTACTACAGTCCCTGTCTGACCTGTCTGAAATCTTTTTCCAATAATCTGGCCAATGCCAATGCAATTACTTTGTCTATCCCTTCTTAAATAATGGTACCAGATTAACAGCACTCTCTAGATGAATCTGATGACCTACCAATTAAAAAGAAAAATGTAGCACAAGGCAAAGGATATAAAGCTGGAAGAGATTAGAGAAATAGGAGTGTAATAGAAGAGATGTTCAAGAGTATTGGTATTGGTTTATTATTGTCACTTGTACCGAGGTACAGTGAAAAACTTGTCTTGCATACCGATCGTACAGGTCAATTTACTACACAGTGCAGTTACATTGAGTTAGTACAGTGCATTGATGTAGTACAGGTAAAAGCAATAACAGTACAGAGTAAAGTGTCACAGCTACAGAGAAAGTGCAGTGCAATAAGGTGCAAGGTCACAACAAGGTAGATCAGGGCCTCTGTTCTCAAGCATTTAGTAGAATTCACAGTGACCTCATTGAAATATAAAATTCTTACAGGGTTTAACAGGATAGTTGTTGAGTACTCTCCACACCTGCAGAGTTACGAAATGTCAGTCTCAGGATAAGTGGTTGACTATTTACAACTGAGGGGAAAAGTTCTTCACTTGGAGGGTGTGAATCTTCAGAGTTCTCTGCCTCAGAGAAGAATGGATGTTCAGCTATTGTGCAGATTTGAGGTCGAGACTGATCATTTTTGGGGCACCTACTGTACTGTGTATAATGGGATAGGGTGACAAAATGGAGCTCACACGTAGGATCAGTAATTTCTTTAATGAATCACAAACCAGACATAGAGAACTGTATGGCCTTTTTTTTAAAAAATAAGCTTTATCTACAATATATTCAGTAAATACAAGAAAGATATGTCTTTATTTTCATTCACTGCATCAAGCAATTCAGTACATTCCCTTATAACATGTCAACATCACTAATGCTTCACTCCAAACATTCCATCAGCTTAACATTTGAGACAACATTACACAGGGCCCAGCTGCTACTCTGTCCAGTGACACAGCACCCGAGACTGTGGTCTTTCACCACAGAGCACATAGTCCTGCCAAACAGAAGCATTCTGTCAACATTTCTCTGCACTGGAAGGCCTAGAAGTTTTGGGCAGACCAAAATATGTCTTTCACTGAATTGACAATCTTCCAACAGCAGTCAATGTTTCCCTCAGTACGGGTCGCTAGGAACAGCCCATAAAGCAAGGAGTCCTGTGTTACACACTGCTTCGATGAATCTTGACCAAGACCAGGCATCTCCTTCTTGACATTCTTGGCAAATGGAGGTGGACGACCATCTCATCCGCACTGCAGCCATCTCAAGGACAGTGTGCAGTGGGACTGAGACTCCAACTGTGCATGAAGGATCTGAAGGGGAGTAAACTCCTCACCACCAGCCAAGCAAGGTCTTGGTGCCTGTTAAAGAATTCTGGTGGTGAAGCATTCTGCCAAATTACTTTGACAACCTGCTCAGAGAACAGTCTCCTTTCCCTGCAGGGCCTCCAGGGCATTCTGTGCAGACCACCGCCTGATTGACTTGTAGCGACAGGCGTTTATATTCAGAAACTTTTCTACCACTGACAGGCGATGCGGCACAGTCCAACAGAATGGAACGCTCCATAGCAAGGAGGCCAGGCTCATTCTTTACAACACTGGGGACAGCTAGAACCCCAGCATGTAACAACACTTGCAGTTCATATTATTTCATTTTAAAATGAAATAAAACATCATAATTACCATTGTACAACTCCTTTCTGAAAAACCCAATCCAGGCTGAGAAAACCACAGGCTCCCATCACAGTATTATCACAGGTCCATATTATTTCTACTTGGAACTAGATGCACACTTTGGTGGTACCTTGTTAATACCATGGTCCTCTTTTGGGGTGGGGGGGGGGGGGGCGCGCGGTGGAGGGGGTATACCAGTATTCAGCATTCACACCAACACAGCAAGTTACAACAAGCAGGCCACTCGACCCGTCTCCACAAAGAGGAGGTACTGGATGCCTTAGCAGGCCCAGGCTGTTATGGGAGGCAAGAGATGAGATTGCTGGAACACAGGCTGAGATTTTTAAATCTTTGCTGACTGCAAGTGAGGATGGCAAATGTGATCCCTACAAGAAGGGCAGCAAGAAAAAGCCTGGTAATTACAGACCTGTGAGCCAAATATCAACAGTAGGGAAGTTATTACCAAAGAAGTTTGAGTGACAGGATTAATGATCACTTGGAAAGGCATGGACTAATCGGAGATAGCCAACATGGCTTTATAACATGCAGGTCCCACCTGACAAATCCAAATAGAACATAACTGCACAGTACAGGCCCTTCGGCCCACAATGTTGTGCCGACATTTTATCCTGCTCTAAGATCTATCTAACCCTTCCCTCCCACATAGCCCTCCATTTTTCGATCATTCATGTGTCTATGTAAGAGTTTCTTAAATGTCCCTAATGTATCTGCCCCCACAACCTCTGCCGGCAGTGCGTTCCATGCACCCACCACTCTGTGTAAAAAAACTTATCCCTGACATCCCCCTTACACCTTCCTCCAATCACCTTAAAATTATGTCCCCTCATGTTAGCCATTGTCGCCCTGGGAAAAAGTCTCTGACTGTCCACTCGATCTATGCCTCTTATCATCTTGTACACCTCTATCAAGTCACCTCTCATCCTCCTTCTCTCCAAAGAGAAAAGCCCGAGCTCAACCTATCCCCATAAGACATGCATCTGACTGAATTTTGTTTTTGAAGAGGTAACAAATGCTTAATTGAAGACAGTGCAGTAGATGCAGTGTACATAGACTTCAATAAGGCCTTTGACAAGGTCCCATGAAGGAGATTGGTCCAAAGGTTCAGGGAACAGGCACGGTAGTGTAGCGGTTAGCGTAACACTATTACAGACCCAGGTTCAATTCCCGCCGCTGTCTGTAAGGAGTTTGTACGTTCTTTCCGTGTGTCTGCGTGGGTTGCCTCCGGGTGCTCCAGTTTCCTCCCACATTCCAAAGACGTACGGGTTAGGAAGCTGTGGGCATGCTATGTTGGCGCTGGAAGTGCGGCAACACTTGCGGGCTGCCCCCAGAACACTCTACGCAAAAGGTGCATTTCACTGTGTGTTTCGATGTACATGTGACTAATAAAGATAACTTACCTCTTAACACGCGATCCACTGGAAGTTAGTAAGTTGGATCCAAAAGTGGCTTGACAATAGAACTCAGAAGATGATGGTAGAGGGTTGATTTTGTGATTGGATGCCTGTGATAGTGGTGTTCCATAGGGATCAGTGTTGGGACCCTTGCTCTTTATAACATGTATGAATGATTTAGGTGTGAACTTAGGAGGCATGTCAGAAAGTTCACAGATGACACAAGGATTGGTGGAGCTGTTGACAGTGTGGAGGGTAGCTTTAGGTTAAAGAGGGTGATATTGATGTGTTGGTGAAATGGGTTGTTTTCCGTGGAGCAGAGATTAAGAGAGGACATAACATACATGTACAAGGCATAGTCAGTAAGTTTGCAGATGACATTAAAATAGATGGATAGTGAACAATGAAGAAGGTTATCAAAAATTACAGAGGAATCTTTAATCAGCTGAGTAAGTGGGCTGAGGAATGGCAAATGGAGTTTAATTTGGATAAGTGTTGCATTTAGGAAAGTCAAATCCAGGTAGGACTTTCACAGTGAATGGCAGGGCCCTGGGGAGTGCTGCAGAACAGAGGAACCCTGGATTACAAGTACATGGTCCACTGAAAGTGGAGTCACAGGTAGAAAGGGTGGTGAAGGCGGCTTTTGGCAACGTCGGCCTTCATAAGTCAGGGCACTATATATAAAAGTTGGGAGGTCATGGTGTGGTTGTACAGGATGCTGTTGAGACTGCACTTGGGAGTATTGAGTTCAATTTTGGTCGCCCTGCTATAGGAAAGGTGTTATTAAACTGGAAAGAATGAAGAAAAGATTTACAAGGATGTTGCCGGAATTTGAGGGACTGAGTTACAGGGAGAGGCTGGACAGACTAGGACTTCATTCCTTAAGAGTGTAGGAGACTGAGAGGTGATCTTATAGAGGTGTATAAAATCATGAGGGGCATAGATTGGGTGAATGTACTCAGTCTTTTTCCAAAAGTTGAGGTACCAAGAACTAGAGGGCATAGGTTTAAGGTGAGAAGCGAAAGATTTAAGAGGAACTTGAGGAGCAACCTTTGTTTTTACACACATAGGGTGATATCTATGCAGAATGGTCTGCCAGAGGAAGTGGTTGAGGCAGGTACAATAACAACTTTTAAAAGACAGTTGGACAGTTACGTGGAATGGAAAGGTTGAGAAGGCTATGGGCCAAACACAGGCAAATGGGACTGGCTTGGTTGGGGCATCTTGGTCAGCATGGACCAGTTGGGCCAAAGGGCCTGCTTCCATGCTGTATGACTCTATAATTGAGGTACATAACATTGTGAGGGGTAGACTGCAAGAAACCTCTCCCCATATCGGAGGTAGATAAAACTAGAAGGCAAGGGGTAAAAGGGGTCTAAAGAGGGACCTTTTACACCCAGAGAGAGGAAAGTATCTGAAATATGCTGCCTGACAGAGTAGTGGAAACAGTGATGCTGACAACATTTAAGTGTCCACATGAGCACTTTACACACATAGAAAGCTATAGGCCCAAGTGCTGGAATATGGGATTAATACAGATGTGTCCCTACTGGTCTGCATGGATGTTGGGGACTGAGTGGCCTGTTTCTGTGCTGTATGCTTCTATGATTCTATGGTGGTGTTCCCATTCTTTTGCTGATAGTAACCACCTTGATTTGGCAGTTGTTGCTAAACAGGCCAGGGTGCATTGCTGTAGTCATATTGTAGATGGTAAACAATGCAATCATGGTGAAGGAAATGAATATTTCAGCTGGTGGATATAGTTCCTATCATGCAGGCTGCTTCGTTCTGAATAGAGTTGAACTTCCTCAACATCGAGTTACACTCATCAAGGCAAGTGGAAAATACTGCATCACGTTGGTGACTAGAGTCCACAGATGGCTATAGATGCTGGAAAGAGGTCATCAAGAAGTGAGTCACTTGTTGCCTGGGATCTGCTCTTGCATTTATGCAATTGGTCTAGTTCAGTTTCTGTTCGATGGTGGCTACAGGATGTTGAGGATGAGGGACTACAGCAACAGTACTGCTGTTAACCATCACTGGGTAGTGCTGAGACTCTCTCTTACAGGTGATCATCTGCTGGCACTTGTGTGGCATGAATGTTCCTTGCCAATTATCAGCCAAGCATAAAAAGTTTCTGCTTCATGCTTCAGAGTTGCCAGCAGAAACGAACACTGTGCAGTCATCAACAAACATCCTGACTTCCTTGGAATGGAAGGTAAACCAGTGAAGCAGCAGCTGTAAACGGTTGAACCTCGGACACTGCTTTCCTGCAACACCTTGCCAAAAATATTCTTCACATCAAGTGGTGCCCTAAATTATCTGCACGACCTGACAGTTTTACCCACTTTCTCATGCTGCCTGTTACTATAATTAGGGGTTGCCGGTAGATGGCAGCAGAGTGTTATTAAATCCATTTTACGCAGATTGAAAGAAATAATTTGACAGGAGTTCCTTGACAGGGTGGCAGCCAGTGTGGGCTCAGTGCTCAACCCTCATCTATAATGTAATCTGAAACTTTCCTGCCAGTGTCCTATCTTACTCCAAAACTCATTCCCCCATCAACCCAGTTAAAAAGTGTCTCAATTTTTAAATTATTATCTTTATTTTTAAACCTTCCCTCTACCTTTTATTTCCCAAGGGCACAACTTTTTTTTTGCTGTTTCCTCTCCCAACAAGGCTTAAATCACACTTACTTTCTCAGCATTCGTCCCCTGGCAATGCGCCACTGACCACAGCAGGCACCAGCTCTTACCAACGCTTCTCCTCAGCCCTGCTTCCCAGCCTTTGTAATGAAAGCCACACTTGCTTACACTTGGCAGAATATTCACCTTCCCCCATCCCCATAAAAACCCGATGACATCAAGGGGCTGGCCTTTTAAAGGAGCTGTACTGGGGATTCCCAGGGTCTGCTAAGAAATAACAAGGCTCTGGAGAGATAGGGCTAAGGCAGCCAGCGTGCCATTTTTATTTGTTTTAACATTTTTATGAATTTTGTAACTAAGCAACCTCAAAACTATTAAAGCTGCGTGGACCCCCTTGTAATCTTGAACGGCATTGAAAGGTTCCCTAGTACAATAAGATGGTTTCTTGACCTCATAATCCACCTCATCATAGAACCATAGAACAATACAGCACAGAAAACAGGCCATTCAGCCCTTCTAGTCTGTGCCAAAACTTTATTCCGCTAGTCCCATTTACCTGCGCCCAGTCCATAACCCTCCAGACCTCTCCCATCCATGTATCTATCCAATTTTTTTCTTAAAACTTAAGAGTGAGCCTGCATTTACCATGTCAGATGGCAGCCCGTTCCACACTCCCACCACTCTGAGTGAAGAAGTTCCCCCTAATGTTCCACCTAAACCTTTCCCCTTTCACCCTAAAGCCATGTCCTCTCGTACTTATCTCTCCTAATCTAGGTGGAAAGAGCCTACTCGCATTTACTGTCTATACCCCTCATAATTTTGTAAACCTCTATCAAATCTCCCCTCATTCTTCTGCGGTCCAAGGAATAAAGTCCTAAACTGTTCAATCTTTCCCTGTAACTCAACTCCTGAAGACCCGGCAACATTCTAATAAATCTCCTCTGCATTCTTTCAATCTTTCTGATATCCTTCCTATAGTTAGGTGACCAGAACTGCACACAATACTCCGAATTTGGCCTCACCAGTGACTTATACAACCTCACCATAACATCCCAACTCCTATACTCAATACTTTGATTTATGAATGCCAGGATGTCAAAAGCCGTTTTTACAACCCTGCCTACCTGTGACGGCACTTTCAGGGAATTATGTATCTGAACTCCCAGATCCCTTTGTTCCTCCGCACTCCTCAGTGCCCTACCATTTACTGTGTATGTCCTACCTTGATTTGTCCTTCCAACGTGCAACACCTCTCACTTGTCTGCATTAAATTCCATCTGCCATGTTCTGGCCCATTTTTCCAGTTGGTTCAGATCCCTCTGCAGGCTTTGAAAGCCTTCCTCGCTGTCCACTACGCCTCCAATCTTAGTGTCATCAGCAAACTTGCTGATCCAATTTACCACATTATCATCATTGATATAGACAACAAACAACAATGGCCCCAGCACAGATCCCTGAGGCACACCACTAGTCACAGGTCTCCAGTCTGAGAAACAATCATCCACTACCACTCTCTGTCTTCTCCCACACAGTCAATTTTGAATCCAGTTTACAACCTCTCCATGGATACCTAGTGTCTGAACCTTCTGAACTAACCTCCCATGTGGGACCTTGTCAAAGGCCTTACTGAAGTCCATGTAGACAACATCCACAGCCTTTCCTTCATCTACCTTCTTGGTAACCTCCTCAAAAAACTCTACAAGATTCATTAAACACTATCCACCACGCACAAAGCCATGCTGACTATCCTTAATCAGCCCTTGGCTGTCCAAATACTTGTATATCTAATCTCTCAGAACACCTTCCAATAATTTACCTACTACTGATGTCAGGCTCACCGGCCTCCAATTACCTGGTTTACTTCTAGAGCCTTTTTTAAACAACGGAACAACATGAGCTACCCTCCAGTCCTCTGGCACCGCACCCATGGCTAAGGACATTTTAAATACATCTGCCAGGGCCCCTGCAATTTCTACACTAGTCTCTCTCAATGTCCGAGGAAATATCTTATCAGGCCCGGGGGATTTATCTACCTTTATTCGCAGTAAGGCAGCCAGCACCTCCTCCTCTTTAATCTCTGTATGTTCCATGACACTATTGCCTGTTTCCCTTCCTTCCATATCCACTATGCCAGTTTCCTGAGTAAATACTGATGCAAAAAAACCGTTTAAGATCTCCCCCATCTCCTGAGGCTCCACACATAGACGACCACTCTGATCTTCTAAGGGACCAATTTTGTCCCTTACTATCCTTTTACTCTTAACATACTTGTAAAAACACTTTGGGTTTACCTTCACATTATCATGGCCTGGCACCTTATTGTCTGCCTGCACTGTACTTTCTCTGTAACTGTAACACTTCATTCTGCATTCTGTTATTGTTTTACCTTGTACTACTTTAATGCACTGTCATAATGTATTCATCAGTATGAACAGTATGCAAGACAAGTTTTTCACTGTACCTCAGTACATGTGACAATAATAAACAAATTTACCAATCTTTGGTACCTCCATCTCCCAAGGAGATTGCACACAACAGGTTGGGAGCTGCTGATCCACAGCAGCCTGCCTTTAATAAAGTTTTACGGCAGCACACAAGTCTAAGGAACTTGACACAGCCGCATAAGAAACAGACGGCAGAAGGCTAGGTCAAAAAGGTGGCTTTTACGATGCACAGTTTTAGGAAGAGGAGAGGTTAGGCAGGCTAAGACTTCCTTGGAGCCTAGGAGATTAAGGGGTGACTTTATAGAGGTGTATAAAGGCATGAGGGGCATAGAAAGGGTGAATGCACTCAGTCTTTTTCCCAGGGCTGGGGAATCAAGAACTAGAGGATTTAAGATGACAGGCAAGAGATTAAAAAGGGTCCTGAAGGGCAACTTCTTCACACAGAGGGTGGTGGGTATGTGGAACGAGCTGCCAGAGGAAGTGGTTGAGGCAGGTACATTAACAACATTTAAAAGACACTTGGACGGGTACACGGATAGGAAAGGTCTAGAAGGATATGAGCCAAACATGGGCAAATGGGATTTAGTTAGATGGACACCTTGGCTGAATGAACGAGTTGGGCCGAAGGGCCTGTTTCTGTGCTATATTACTCCATGACTCTATGACACAGTAAAGGAAGAGAGAGGCGCAGGGGTTGAAGAAGAGAATTGAAGAACAGGATCCAAGCAACAGAAGGCACAGTCACCAGTGAAGTGAAAGATAACAGGGAGATGCCAAGAGGCCAGAATTTACAAGAGGTTGTTTCTGGGCGTTTTTAGGGTTGGAGTAGATTGCCAAGATATGGAATAGCAAAGCCCTGAAAAGATCTGAAAAAAAGGAAGAAAATGTTGAGAATGAAGCACTACCAAACTAGGGGTTAAGGAGACCCTGAGTGTGTTTGTTTTTTCCACATTTAGGAATCGTGCTGAAGTACAAAATAATGTGATAATGACTCCTGACAAAAACCTCATATTTGACAAACCTACTCAGAGTCACAGAACATTTCTATAATTTTGGAATTCCCTTCATAAATCTCTCTGCCACTCTCTCCCTCTAACTTGCTCCACTTTGACCAAGCTCCGAGTAACCAGTCCCAATACCTTTAAATTGAGCTTTTTCCTCTTCTCATTAAATCCCTCGGGATCGAGGACAAGCTCCCACTCCAGTTCTCTGATGTTTAACTCGACTTCCTTAAGACCCCAGCAACTACACTCAAGGTTCTCAAGATGATCCCAAATGCTCCCCAATTTCGTAGGTCATGAACTGGGATTCATGAGTCAGTGGGAGTTTCGTACTATTTCAAGGAGTCTTTCATAACAGCTTTCATTCGTTTCCTCAAATTCTTTTCCCTGGCAAAAGTTGAGTGAATGCTTCGAGTATCTGGTATCAGGCATGTAAATGCCGTGGCCTGCCCATCGGAGCCTCAGTGCTGGGACATTGGCCAGGAAAGGACACTACATTGGTTTGCTTTCCTGCCAGTGGATTCAGATGATTTTGCCAAGACAGCAGTGGTGGATTGAGGTGCCTGCTGGAAGTCACCCATACCTCATTCAAGGTTCACAAACCAATCCTCTATCTCCCACAATTCTGCTCAGCCCATCCCCCACCCCAGGCAGAACAGGGATAGAGTTCCTCTGCTCCTCACCTACCACACACAGTGTCATGACAACAACTTTCCCTTAATCTCAGCGAAAGAGCTAGTCATTAACTTCAGGAAGGTGGGCAGTGTACATCCTCCTGGCTACATCAACAGTGCTGAGGTTGAGAGGGTTGAGAGCTTCAAGTTCCTGGGGGTGAATATCACCAACAGCCTGTCCTGGTCCAACCACATACAGTGGCATGCAAAAGTTTGGGCACCCCGGTCAAACTTTCTGTTACTATGAATAGCTAAGCGAGTAAAAGATGACCTGATTTCCAAAGGGCATAAAGTTAAAGATGACACATTTCTTTAATATTTTAAGCAAGATTACTTTTTTTATTTCCATCTTTTACAGTTTCAAAATAACAAAAAAGGAAAAGGGCCCGAAGCAAAAGTTTGGGCACCCCCCCCTTTGGCAAGTATCACAGCTTGTAAACGCTTTCTGTAGCCAGCTAAGAGTCTTTCAATTCTTGTTTCTCCAAACATACCTTTGCTCATTGTGGCCAGAAAGTTGTATTTTAACTTCATCAGTCCACAGGACTTGTTTCCAAAATGCATCAGGCTTGTTTAGACGTTCCTTTGCAAACTTCTGACGCTGAAATTTGTGGTGAGTACGCAGGAAAGTTTGGAGAAAAAAGGGTGCAGAATTTCATGAAAAGAACACCTCTCCAACTGTTAAGCACGGGGGTGGGTCGATCATGCTTTGGGCTTGTGTTGCAGCCAGTGGCACGGGGAACATTTCACTGGTAGAGGAAAGAATGAATTCAATTAAATACCAGCAAATTCTGGAAGCAAACATCACACCGTCTGTAAAAAAGCTTAAGATAAAAAGAGGGTGGCTTCTACACAGGATAACAATCCTAAACACACCTCAAAATTCACAATGGACTACCTCAAGAGGCACAGGCTGAAGGTTTTGCCATGGCCCTCACGGTCCCCTGACCTAAACATCATCGAAAATCTGTGGATAGACCTCAAAAGAGCAGTGCATGCAAGACGGCCCAAGAGTCTCACAGAACTAGAAGCCTTTTGCAAGGAAAAATGGGCGAAAATCCCCCAGACAAGAATTGAAAGACTCTTAGCTGGCTACAGAAAGTGCTTACAAGCTGTGATACTTGCCAAAGGGGGTGTTACTAAGTACTGACCATGCAGGGTACCCAAACTTTTGCTTCAGGTCCTTTTCCTTTTTTGTTATTTTGAAACTGTAAAAGATGGAAATAAAAAAGTAATCTTGCTTAAAATATTAAAGAAATGTGAGATCTTTAACTTTACGCCTTTTAGAAATCAGGTCATCTTTTACTCACTTAGTTATTCACAGTAACAGAAATTTTGACTAGAGGTGCCCAAACTTTTGCATGCCACTGTAGATGCCACAGCCAAGAAAGCTCACCAACACCTCTACTTCCTCAAGAGGCTAAAGAACTTCGGCATTTCCCCTTCGACCCTCACCAACTTTTATCGATGCACCATAGAAAGCATCCTATCCGGATCCATCACAGCTTGGTACGGCAACTGCTCTGCCCGGGACCACAAGCAACTGCAGAGTTGTGGACACAGCTCAGTACATCACAGAAACCAGCCTCCCCTCCATGGACTCTGTCTATACTTCTCGCTGCCTCAGTAAAGCAGCCAGCGCAATCAAAGACCCCACCTACCCCAGACAGTCTCTCTCCTCCCCCCTCCCATCGGGCAGAAGATACAAAAGCCTGAAAGCACGTACCACCAAGCTCAAGGACAGCTTCTATCCCGCTGATATAAGACTATTGAACAGTTCCCTAGGTCAATAAGGTGGACTCTTGACCTCACAATCTACCTCGTTGTGACCTTGCACTTTATTGTCTACCTGCACTGCACTTTCTCTGTAGCTGTGATACTTTATTCTGCATTCTGTTTTGTTTTTACCTTATACTACCTCAATGCACTGTGTAATGAATAGATCTGTATGAACAGTATGCAAGACAAATTTTTCACTGTACCTCAGTACGTGACAATTATAAACCAATTCTAATTCCTACCAGCCTACACATTCAACATATCATCCTTCGCAACTTCCACCATCTTCCCCTCCCCTCTCCACAGAGATCTCTCTCTGTGACTCCCTTGTCCACTCATCCTTTCCCACTGATGCCCCTCCCTCCCCAGGCACTCTCGCCTGTAACCATAAAAGGTGCAACACCTGCCCCTACACCTGCTCCCTCACCACCATCCAGGGCCCTAAACAGCCCTTCCAGGTGAGGCGATCTTTCAAATGCAAATCACACACAGTTATTTGTTGCGTCCGGCGCTCCTGTTGAGGCCCCCCTGCATCAGTGATGGTGTCTTTTTCTCAGGGTGGAATTGTCAAATACTAGAAGGCACAGATTTAAGGTGACAGGGGAGAGTTTAAAGGTGATATGTGAGGCAAGTTTTTTTTTGAACATACAGAGTCAAAGTTGAGTTTATTGTCATATGAATAAGTACATGTGTGCACAGGTGCAATGAAAAACTTACCTGCAGCAGCATGACAGGCACATGGCATTGTACAAGCAGCATTCATATGAAAACATAAGTTATACACAAATTTTACAAGAAAGAACACAATTAAAGCAAAAAAATCAAAGTTATTTTTAGTGCAAAGTGATCAAAGTGGTCTTGGTGTTGCTAAACTGTAGTGATTAGGGTTGTGCCGGTCGGTTCAAGAACTGAATGGTTGAAAGGAAAGCTGTTCTTGAACCTGGAGGCGTGGGACTTCAGGCTTCTGTACCTCCTGCCTGATAATAGCTACAAGAAAATGGCATGGCCCGGATGGCAGGGATCTTTGACGATGGATGTTGCCTTCTTGAAGCAGCACCTCCTGTAGGTACTACCGATGGTGGGGAGGGATGTGCCCATGATGTATTGGGCTGAGTCCACTACTTTCTGCAGCTTCTTATGTTCCTGAGCATTCGAATTACCGTACCAGACCGTGATGTACCGTTGAAAGTATCCTGACCGGTTGCATCTGTAGAAGTTTGTTAAGAGCGTTCCGTGACAAGCTGAACCTCCTTACTTCCGAAGAAAGTAGACACTGGTGCAGCAGGGGACGTGGTGGAAGCAGATACTACAGTAACATTTAAGAGGCACTCAGACAGGCACATGAACAGGCAGGCGTGGAGGGATATAAACCATGTGCAGGCAGATGGGATTAGTTTAAATTGGCGTCATAGTCAGCACAAACATTATGGGTCAAAGGGTATGTTCCTATGTTGTACAGTTCTGTGTTCTGTGGTTACCTGGTCAAAGAGTGAATGGGAGCAGTTGGGGAGCGAGAACAGACACGGACAGAAGAATGTAGTTGTCTTCCTGCTCTGCATTTTACATGCCAGGCAAGTCAAGCTGGTCTTCCTATCGTTGGTGTCATGGATATAAAATGGGAAAGACTGGATCAGATCAGAAAGGATAAGAGTCAAGGTGGGAAGAAATAAGTTCAGTGGAGCAAGAGCAGGCTGAAACAATGGGTCTGCCAGGTCAGTCCTGCTTTCAGCTCCACTCACCTGGATACTGCATGGTGCCAGGAAATACACACAAAACAAGACTTCAAAAATTAGGAGCTTTACTTTTATATGAAAACAATGTCATTATGAGGGGTATACACAGAGTAAATGCGAGTAGGCTCTTTCCACCTAGATTAGGAGAGATAAGCACGAGAGGACATAGTTTTAGGGTGAAAGGGGAAAGGTTTAGGGGGAACATTAGGGGGAACTTCTTCACTCAGAGTGGTGGGAGTGTAGAATGGGCTGCCATCTGATGTAGTAAATGCAGGCTCACTCTTAAGTTTTAAGAATAAATTGGATAGATACACGGACGGGAGAGGTCTGGAGGGTTATGGACTGGGTGCAGGTATATGGGACCAGCGGAATAAAGTTTCGGCACAGACTAGAAGGGCCAAATGGCCTGTTTTTTGCGCTGTAGTATTCTGTAGTTCTATGTCACAAGTAGTGGACTGAAGGAGGAATTTCTTTATCCAGAGGGTGGTGAATCTGTGGAATTCATTGCCACAGAGGGCTGTGGAGGCCAAGTCATTGGGTGTATTTAAAGCGGAGGTTGATAGGTTCTTGATTAGTAAGGGTATCAAAGATTACAGGCAGAAGGCAGGAGAATGGGGTTGAGGGGGAAAAATAAATCAGGCACGATCGAATGGCAGAGCAGGCTCGATGGGCCGAATGGCCTAATTCCGCTCCTATGTCTTATGGCACGGTAGTGTAGCAGTTAGTGTGACACTATTACAGCACCAGTGAGCCGCGTTCAATTCCGGCCGCTGTCTGTAAGGAGTTTGTACATTCTCCTCGTGTCTGCGTGGGTTTCCTCCGGGTGCTCTGGTTTCCTCCCACATTCCAAAGACGTGTGGGTTAGGAAGTTGTAGGCATGCTATGTTGGCTGCCCCTAGAACACTCTATGCAAAAGATGCATTTCACTGTGTGTTTCAATGTACATGTGACTAATAAAGATATCTTATCTCATTTTATGGTCTAAGTAGTCAGAACTAGATTACAACAGGTTGAAATGATGTCGACTGAGAAAGACCCATTTGACAGTCTCTCTCTGTCAAAACTCCACTCAACCTCCTATGCTCCAAAGAGAAAACCCTAGATGCTTCAGCCTAACCTCTAGTTGACATTACTACTGTAATGACAGAGGTACCATGACTCCAATCTTGTATCTAGTTCCCATTAGCTGATGGTGCAAGGATAACGGGAGACAGATTTAAGGTCTTGACTAAGAAATATGGGTTGTGGAGAGCAATAAAGAACCTTTGTTTTTTTTTTTACACACTCAGCAAGTACTGATGACCTAGAACTCATTGCCGAGAACAGAGGTGGAAGCAGATCAATGATCAACTTCGAAAGGAATTTGGATCAGCACTTGAGGGAGGTAAACTTGCAGGATTGCAAGGATGGCTTTGCAGAAGGCTAACTCAATGGGTCTCCTTCTGTGCCCCAGTAGGTCTAAGTATGCTGCAAAGAGAATGTTCCCCACCACTGAGGAACACAATCCAAACAATTCTCAAAACAGGAAGCGACTTTAATGTCTCTAGCAGGTTCGAGGTTGAAAATATTTTGCTAGTTAAACTGTTAATAATATTCCACAGTTCTTCATGTTGCCATTTCTCAAGATATATCTGTCAGAGAGCTGTCCCAAGTGCGTCAAGATCTTCTGAGTGAGGCTCCCACTCCTTTCCTCCCCCACCTCTTTTATTCATCTTCTGGGGAAGGGTTGGGTCAAGTAAAACTCTTCTATACAAAAGGTTGGCAACCATCTCCTTGTACAGAAGCCAAAACAACTTTTTTTTTGTTTGAATTAAACTAGGAAATGATAAGCACATTGATAAATAATCTTGCGGAGAAAACAAGCTCACAGGTTACAGTGCCAGCTCACACTTAACCCTCTTCTTACCCAACTCTCTTCCAATATTGCAGACTTTGTCTCATTCTTTCCAGGATTTTTTTTTAAATGTTTAATATTCTCTCCCCTATCCCGAATCTGGGGAGAGGTGAGGAATCCTGAACGATAAAGAAACGTCCTTCAATTCGGAGGTAGCGGTGCAGACAGTGTCCGACAACAACTATTCACATGAAAGTTTGTGAGCAAATAAAGCCTTCAAAAATCAGAGCTTTACTTTAATATGAACCTACTGTCATTGGTGGGTCCAAAACTAATGAATTTAATAATGTAAAGGTAGGCAGGATAGGAAAAAAAATAGGTAATCACAACTAGATTTCTGAATGGCCCTTGAACCCATGAACACTAACTACCTTGTTATTCCTCTTTTGCACAATTTATTTTTGTAACTTATAGTAATTTTATGTCTTTATGTCTTGCACTGTACTGCTGCCACAAAACAACAAATTTCACGACATATGTCAGTGATAATAACTGTGATTCTGATAGGTTGCAATGAAATATGCAGCTCAATGGAAAATTTCAAAACTGAGGTTGAAAACTAGTTACCCAAGGATATTAGGGGGCAGAAAACTTACAGCAAAGAGATATGTTATATATTCAGATCTAAATGGTACAGGATCAAGCTCAGCAAGTCATGCTGCAGCTTTATAAAACTCTAGTTACGCCACATTCAATTGTGGTCACCCCATTTTTGGAAGGCCATGGAGGCTATGGAGTGGGTGCAGGAGAGGTTTACCAGGATGCTGCCTGGATTACAGGACACATACGATAAGGAGAGGTTGGACAAACTAGAGTTGTTTTCTCTGGAGCGGAAGATCTTATAGAAGTTTATAAAATTTATGAGAGGCATAGAGTGTCAGTATCTCTTTCCCAGGGTTGAACTGTCTAATTTGAGAGGGCATGCATTTGTGAGAGGGGGTACGTTCAAAGGAGATGTGCGGGGCAAGTGTTTTTGTTTACACACAGAGTTGTGGGTGCTTGGAATGCGTTGCCGGGGAGACAGATATGATAGAGGCATTTAAGAAGCTCTTATGGAGGGATATGGACAGTGTGCAGGCAGAGGGATTAGTTGTCATTAGCTAACATAGTTTGGCACGACATCGTGGGCTGAAGAGACTAAGGGAGCTCGGGCTTTACTCTTTGGAGAGAAGGAGGATGAGAGGAGACATGATGGAGGTGTACAAAATATTAAGAGGAATAGATAAAGTGGACAGCCAGCGCCTCTTTCCCAGGGCACCAATGCTCAATACAAGAGGGCATGGCTTTAAGGTAATGGGTGGGAAGTTCAAGGGAGATATCAGAGGAAGGTTTTTTACCCAGAGAGTGGTTGGAGCATGGAATGCACTGCCTGGGGCGGTGGTGGAGGCAGGTACATTGGTCAAATTCAAGAGATTACTAGATAAACATATGGAGGAATTTAAAATAGAGGGATATGTGGGAGGAAGGGGTTAGATCGTCTTAGGCAAGGTTTAAAGGTCAGCACAACGTTGTGGGCTGAAGGGCCTGTATTGTACTGTACTGTTCTATGTTTTAAGCTTCGATATGGCTGCCTCCATCAGTGCTGACAGGCAGCAGGAAACCTCTCAAAACCCAGCAGCAGTGGCCTCCTTTCACATTTCAGTGTTAGAGCTGCCATTTGAGAAAGGAGGGGATAGGTTTATGTCCTTCCCCAATGGCTTTAACCACTGATGTCCAGGCCATCCAAGCCCTCATGCCTGTTCCAAACATTCAGTAAAATCCTGGCTGATCTTCAACCATAACACTTTCCCATTGATCCCCAGATCTTCTGAGAACCAGAACTTCAGAGAACAAAAGAAAATCCACAACCAAGGTGGCAGCCACTCTGTCCATTTTGTCTGTGCCAGTCAAAAAAAAGAGCTACCTAGACTACATAGCCCTGTAGGCCACAGCTCAGAGTATACATTCGTGACCTTTCAGTGCCTTTTAAGTGTCAGCAAAACAAGAGCTGGTCAATAACTCCAGGAAGAGGGCGGTGCACATGCTCCTGTTTACAACAACGGTGCTGAGGCCCAGACGGTTGAGAGCTTCGAGTTCCTAGGAGTGAACATCACCAATAGCCTGTCCCGGTCCAACCACATAGATGCCATGGCAAAGAAAGCTCATTCAGGAGGCTGAAGAAATTTGGCATGTCCCTGTCTACCCTCAACAACTTTTTTCAATGCACAATAGAAAGCATCCTATGCAGATGCATCACGGCTTGGTACAGCAACTGCCCTGCCCGTGACCGCAAGAAACTGCAGAGAGTTGTGGACACAGCTCAGCACATCGTGGAAACCAGCCTCCCCTCCATGGACTCTGTCTACACTTCTCGCTGCCTCGGTACAATAAGATGGACTCTTGACCTCACGTTCTACCTCGTTATGACCTGGCACCTTATTGTCTGCCTGAACTGCACTTTCTCTGTAACTATAACACTTTATTCAGCATTCTGTTATTGTTTTTCCTTGTACTACCTCGCGGTACTGATGTAATGAAATGATCTGTATGGATGGCATGCAAAACAAAAGTTTTTCACTGTACCTCAGTACATAGAGGCAGAGTCACATAGCATGGAAACAGGCCATTCAGCCCAACTCATCCATGCCAACTGAGATGCCTATCTACGCCAGTCCCATTTCCCTGCATTTGGCCCATATCCCTCTATTCCTTTCCTATCCATGAATCTGCCCAAATGGTTTTTGATGCTGTGATTTTACTTGCCTCTACCTGTTCTGGCAGCTTGTCCCATATACCCACCACCCTGTGTGGAAAAAATTGCCCCTCAGGTCCCCTTTAAATCTTTCCCCTTCACCTTATACCTGTATCCTCCAGCTTTAGACTCCTCTACCCTTGGAAAAAGGCTATCTACCCTATCTATGCTCAGAATCGTATAAATCTCTAAGGTCGCCCCTCAGCCTCCAGTTTGCCAAAATACCTTAGACCCCTTGAGTCTTAACTTTCTAAACCAGCCTACCACGCAGGACCTCATCAGAAGCCTTGCTGAAGTCCACGTATAACCCATCTAGCACCTTGCCTTCATCAATTTTCTTAGTAACCTCAAAAAGCCCAATCAGCTTTATTAGGCAGGATTTCCCATGCACAAAACCATGTCGAGTCCCTCTAGTCAGTCCCTGCCTTTCAAGTGATCAGGAATCCTCTCCCAAAGAATTTTTCCAATAGCTTCCCTACCACTGAACTCCACTGAACTTGGTCAGTTTCAGGGGCAGTGCAGCCCTCAGTGAGATCCAGGAAGCACACACCCCATTACCTGTGGAGCCAAAAACAAAGGCTGGACTCTGGATCCCAGTGTCTTCATACCTGGTGAACCAGATGCCTAACCATCAGGATTTCTGAATGGTCAGATAGCAGATTATCAAAATTTTACTTCATAAAACCACAGAAAGGCATTGGATTTGCACATTATAAAAATTACATTCTGTCAACACGAAGTCCCCAGATATAAAAATAGAAAATGCTGGAAACATTCAGCAAGTCAGGCAACATCTGTGGACAAAGAATTAACTTGTCAGGTTGACAATGCTTCATCAGAACTGACTGAGGATCTTCAAGCAGAAATGTTAATTTTCCACACATGCGGCCTGTGATAATAAACCAATTTACCAAGTGTTTACATAGTGCTTTCCAGCCACTCTCACCTTCTGGGTAAAAAACTTCACTCATCTCCCCTGTGTTAATCACCTTAAGTCAATTCCCTCTGGTTTTTGACCCCTCTGCCAAAAGAAACACTTCTTTTCTGTTTATCCAAGCCCTTCATTTTATATAATTCCCCTCCGCCTTCTTGGTTCCAAAGAAAATAATTCCAGGCTATCCAATCTTTCCTTTGCTAAGATTTTCCAGTCCTGACAAATCCTTGTAATCCTCCTCTGTACCTTCTCCGTTCACATCTTTACTGTTACATGGTGGTTGGTAATGTACACAATACTCAAGCTGTGGCCTAACTGATGCTGTACACAGATCATAAGACCATAAGACAAAAGAGCAGAAGTCAGCCATTCGGCCCATCGTCTGCCATTCTATCATGAGCTGATCCATTCTCCCATTTAGCCCCACTCCCCCGCCTTCTCACCATAATCTTTGAGGCCCTGGCTACTCAGATACCTATCAACCTCTGCCTTAAATACACCCAATGACTTTGCCTCCACAACCGCCTGTGGTATTGGTATTGGTTTATTATTGTCACTTGTACCGAGGTACAGTAAAAAGTTTGTCTTACAAACCAATCGTACAGGTCAATTCATTACACAGTGCATTTACATTGAGTTAGTACAGAGTGCATAACAAATTCCACAGATTCACCACTCTCTGGCTAAAGAAAGTTCTCTGCATCTCTGTTCTGAATGGGCGCCCTTCAATCCTGAAGTCGTGCCCTCTTGTACTAGACTCCCCTACCATGGGAAACAACTTCACCACATCTACTCTGTCCAGGCCTCTTAACGTTCAAAATGTTTCTGTGAGGTCCCCTCTCATTCTTCTGAACTCCAGGGAGTACAGCCCAAGAGCCGTCAAACGCTCCTCATATGTTAACCCTCTCAGAACTACAAGGAGACGGAGTTAATTTGATGACTTCATAGTCATCTCAACCGGAAAATGTTTTGGGAGTTCGCCCATTGTCCTGGTTAACTTCCTATCAATCTCAATGCCCATATTTGCCAATGACAGTGCTTCATATGGCAATTAAATTGAGCATGAAGCATTTTCAGATTAACCTCTAGCTGAGCAAGCGTAATCTTTTACCACTGGCCTGAACCCACAGGCAATCCACAAACTATTAAAACAATTAACAGTTGACAGCTGTTCCATCTTGTTGTATGTATCTTTGCATGGTTAATGAATTATATTCCTGGAATGGTGCAATATTGACAACATTAATGTGCAATGCAAAGTCTAAACTCAATGAAGTGAGACAGAGGGGGAGTTAGAGAGGGAAGAAGGGAAGGTGAGAAGAGAGAGGGAAGGGGGAGGGAATGGAGAGGAAAGAGCAGGAAGGCGGTGGGGGGGGGGGGGGGGGGGGAAGAGGAGAACAGGAGAGACCATAGGATAAAGGAGTAGAGTTAGGCCATTTGGCCCATCAGGTTTGCTCCACCATTCAATGATGGCCGATACTGTTTTACTTTTCTCAACCTTATTCTCCTGCCTTCTCCCTGTAACACTTAACCCCCCTTACCAATCAAGAACCTACCAATCTCTGCCTTAAATACACCCAATGACTTGGCCTCCACAGCTGTCTGTGGCAACGAATCCCACAGATTCACCAACCTCTGGCTGAAGAAATTCAGGGGGGAGATGAGCAGGGGGATGGGGAGGGGACAGCAGGCAAAGGGTGGGGGGGGGGGGGGGGGGAGAGAAGAGTTGTGGACACAGCTCAGCACATCACGGAAGCCAGCCTCCCCTCCATGAACTCTGTCTACACTTCCCGCTGCCTCAGTTATCAACATAATCAAAGACCCCACCCACTCCAGACATTCTCTCTTCTCCCCCCTCCCATCAGGCAGAAGATACCAAAGCCTGAAAGCACATACCACCAGGCTCAACGACAGCTTCTATGCCACTGTTATAAGACTATTGAACGGTCCCCTAGTACAATAAGGTGGACTCCTGACCTCACAATCTAACTCGTTATGGCCTTGCATCTTATTGTCTGCCTGCACTTTCCCTGTAACTATAACACTTCATTCTGAATCCTGTTATTGTATTTCCCTTGCAGCCACTGCTGTAATGAAATGATCTGCCTGGATGACATGCAAAACAAAGTTTTTCACTGTACTTCAGTACATGTAACAATTATAAACCATTTTAAGTGTATTGAAGCAGCTTCCCCTCTGCTCCAGACATGCAAGTTATCATACAGTAAGATAGCACAGAAACAGACCCTTTGACACAACTCGTCCATGCTGAGCAAGATGCCCCTAGATGCTATCCATGTACCCATCGTGGGGTAGAAAGTGCAGGCCAGACTTCAAGCATTCCAGACTGCAGCTGACCAGTACCCCACTAATTGAACAATGTCAACACACAAGACAGCACAAAGTTTCAGATTGTTAAACGCACATGACACATCCAACTCCCAATCTTTTCTTTGCCCTCCCATTGACTGCAATAAAAGCTAGCACAGGGTTAAAAAGAATATCTGTGCCTTGTTCTGAAAAGGAAAAAATATGTCGTTTCTCTCTTCCTGAGTGGAGTAGCGCAGAAGAGAATATTTGCACAGGATATCAGGCACACCAGGATATATGAAAATAGGAATTCGCCCATTTACTATTGACGAAGAAATTGTCTGTTTATGAGTTCCGCAGGGGAAGCAGTGCGCAGATTATGATTTCTGTGGTGGTGACAGCCCCTTCAACTCATTAGCAAAGTCTGCAGGCGCAAACAGAACTCCTCTAGCTATATCCATCTCTTTTGCCTTTCTCCTCAAGAACAGACACACAACAGGAAATATCAATTTGGGTCGAGGCAAGTTTTTTTTCCCCCCACCAGGAGTAGTGGGTGCTTGGAATGTGCTGCCAGGGGTGGTGGTGGAGGCAGATACGATAGAGGTGCTTAAGAGGCTCTTAGATAGGTACATGAAAGTGCTGAGAATGGAGGGATATGGACATTGTATAGGCAGAAGGGATTAGTTTATTTAGGCGTTTAATTAGCTCGACAGAACATCATGGGCTGAAGGACCTTGTCCAGTGCTGTACTCTTCTATGGGTCAGTGAGCAGTGAATCGCAAAATATCTTACAGCACAGGAGAGGGAGGGGAGCATTTGACCAATCATGCCCCATAAAGTCATCCAATTGATCTCATTGGTCTGTTCTTTCTCCATGGCCCTTTGTGCAACTTTCCTTCGAGTCTTCAAGCAATTTTCTTTGAAATTCAAGTGATTAAATCAATCTGGAATTAAGTTAATCTCAACAACAGTGACGGTGAAATTACTGGATTGTCATAAAACCCCATCTGATTCACTCATGTCCGTCAGAGATGGACATCTGCTGTCCTTACCCTATATGACCGGTATCACAAAATAATTACCCTGGCCATTTGGTCTGTCGAGTTCATACAAGAGAAATCCAGCTAATGCTGCTCCTCCGACAACCCTGTGAATACTTCCCGTTCAGATACTTAACCAGCTCCATTCTGAATGGAAGAACTTGATTCTTCCTCCACTCTCACCTCAGGCAAGACATTCCAAGACGCTAACCACTCAATGCATTAAAACAAAAATGTTTTCTTTATGACCATCACCTCCTTCTATGCCAGTAACTTCTTCTGAGACCTTGGCTGCGTTGGCAGTACCAACAGTTGTTGCTCATCCCCAACTGCTCGAGGAGTTGCCACTTTCAACCACTGGTGAAGGTGCTATTGAGGAGAGAGTTCCCGGATTCAGACCGAGCAGTGAAGGAGTGGTGCTATACTTCCGAGTCAGGATGGTGTGCGACTTAGATGGACAATCCCAGGAAATGTTGCCCTTGTCCTCCTTGTTAATATCGTAGATTTGGTAGAAGAGATTTCCAAAGACTCACGACACTCAGAAAAAAAATCCAGTCAACTGTCTCCTTGTTTTTAAACAGGGACAATTCTCCCATAAAAGGAAACACACTCTCCACATCCAACCTGTAAAGACCCTTCAGTCAAGCCCTCTGTTTCAATCAAGTCATCTCTCACTCATGTAAACTCCAGCAGTTACAAGCCTAGTCCAACTTTTCCTTGTAACAAAACCCACCCATAGGGTTATTGAGTCATAAAGCTATACCATATGGATAGGTCCCTTCAGCCCAACCAGTCCATGCCAACCACGGTGCCCACCCAGCTAGTCCCAATTTCCTGCATTCAGCCCATATCCCTCTAAGCCCCGCTCCCGCATGTACCTATCCAATTGCTTCTGAAATTATACTATTGTACTATTGTATTGCCTGGATTGGGGAGCATGCCCTATGAAAACAAGTTGAGTGAACTCGGCCTTTTCTCCTTGGAGCGATGGAGGATGAGAGGTGACCTGACAGAGGTGTATAAGATGATGAGAGGCATTGATCGCGTGGATAGTCAGAGGCTTTTTCCCGGGGTTGAAATGGTTGCCACAAGAAGACACAGGTTTAAGGTGCTGGGGAGTAGGTACAGAGGAGATGTCAGGGGTAAGTTTTTTTTACTCAGAGAGTGGTGAGTGCGTGGAATGGGCTGCCGGCAGTGATGGTGGAGGCGGATACGATAGGGTCTTTCAAGAGACTTTTGGATAGGGACATGGAGCTTAGAAAAATAGAGGGCTATGGGTAAGCCTTGTAATTTCTAAGGTAGGGACATGTTCAGCACAGCTTTGTGGGCCGAAGGGCCTGTATTATGCTGTAGGTTTTCTATGTTTCTACCTGCCTCAACCACCGCCTCTGGCAGCTCATTCCATATACTCACCGCCCTCTGCGTGAAAATGTTGCCCCTCAGGTCCCTTTTAAATCTTTCCTCTCTCACCCCAAACCTATGCCCCCGAGTTTTGGACTCCCCTACCCCGGGGAAAAGACTGTTACCGTCCACCTTATCTATGCCTCTCATAATTTTAAACATTTCTATAAGGTTGCCCCTCATTCTCCTACGTTCCAAGGAATAAAGACCTAGCCTGGCCAACCTCTCCCTATAACTCAGGCCCTCTAGTCCGGGCAACATCCTAGTAAATCTTCTCTGCACTCTTTCCAGTTCAACCACGTCTTTCCTATAACAGGGTGACCAAAACTGTACAGAGTACTCCAAGTGCGGCCTCACCAACGACTTCTACAACTGCAACATGATGTCCCAACTCCTATACTCAATGCCCTGACTGATGAAGGCCAGCGTGCTAAATACCTTTTTCACCACTTTGAACAAACCATGCACATGTTCTTTTTGGAGGATTACTTACTTCCACTCCAGCTTTATTGGTCACCAAAGTGAGTTCACAAAGCTAAGGTGGGAACAAGAGGTGGGGCATGTGATGGCTGAAGGGGAAGACAGGTGGATAGTTTGCAAGGCCATCTGCTCCTTACATAGGGCCTCTGTCTGCTCCTGATTCATGATCTTAAGGTTCTCAAACACCTTGAATACTCCTTTGACCATTCATGGACCAAATATTTCCCAGGAGTCAGCGGGGATGTTACAATTCTTAAAGGAAGGTTTGAACAAATCCTCAAATCTTTTCCTCTGTCCACCAGGTAATTTCTTTCCATGTTAGTTCGAAATAGAGAATCTGTTTCAGGACACTGGCGTCAGGCATGCCAGCAACATAGCCGACCCAGTGTAGCTCTGAGTGTAACCAGGGAGACAATGCTGGGGATATTGGGTTGGAAGAAGATATTCAGTTTGGTTCATTTACCATAAAGTCACAAGAGTCATGGAGCAATACAGCACAGAAAAAATCCCTTCAGCCCAAGTTGTCTATGCCAACCAAGATGCCTAACTGAGCTAGCCCCCAGGGAGATGGCATCTGCCATGGACCTGTTTCATCAGTAGGTGACTGGCAATGGGTCAAGGTTGTCTGGGAAGCTGGAGTTGATGCATGCCATGACCAGCCCCTCGAAGCACTTCATGACGGATGTCAGAGCCAACAGGTGGTACTCATTAAGGCCATCCAGAACTAAAGACAATGTGGGCTGAATGAAGCACTGCAGTTTGATCACTTTTGCTAATCTGGCCAAATTGTCCAACATCCAGGTTGGTTTTATTGAAGGTTGACTGCATTGGCTGAGCACCAATTTGATTATGACCACTTGATCTATTTTACTTAGATCTTTCTCTCTTCCAATTCCATTCATGGACTCCATGCTGCTCAATTCTCCTCTTAGTGTGTAGTATTATCTGCATTGTTTAACCTATACCAACATTGTTCTGACTTATGTATTCTGACTTTAATTTCCAAGCTGCCTTCTACAATTACACGACTCCTCATAGACTCCAAAATATTTGAAAATTTGCCACTTTGCACAGCTTCTAAAGGTCTCCAGCTGGGGAATGATACACAATTTATTTGAAACTGCAATGGAAAGCGAGAAGCCGTTCAACCAATCTGCATTGATTATTATGCATTACACAAACAGCAATATATTCCACGTTTGAGGTCAAGCTATTAGGCAATCCCGAAGAGCCCTCATCACCCAGCTGTGATGTACTTAAAACAAATCAATTTTACAGACACTGAATTTCATCTTCTTTTTACTTCCCAATCTTAGCATTTGCAGGTTTTGTAATTCACAAGAAACTGCAGAGAGTTGTGGGTACAGCTCAGCACATCACAAAAACCAGCCTCCTCTCCATGGACTCTGTCTATACTTCTCGCTGCCTCAGTAAAGCAGCCAGCTTAATCAAAGACCCCACCCATCCAGCACATTCTCTCTTCTCCCCCCTCCCATCTGGCAGAAGATACAAAAGCCTGAAAGCACGTACCACCAGGCTCAAAGACACTTCTATTCCGCTGTTTATAAGACTCTTGAACGGTCCCCTAGTACAATAAGATGGACTCTTGACCTCAGGATCTACCTCATTATGGCCTTGTACCTTATTGTCTGCCTGCACTGCACTTTCTCTAAATATAACACTTTATTCTGCATTCTGTTATTGCTTTTCCCTTGTACTACTTTAATTCACTGTTGTGATGTAATGATCTGTATGGATGGCATGCAAAACAAAATTTTCACTGTACCTTGGTACATGTGACAATAATAAACCAATTTACCATTTACAACTTTGTCACTGTGTTCCTGTATCCAAATAACACAAGGGTACAATGAGTAGGAATAGTACCCAGAACAGAGACCAATACAACACCAATTTACATACAACCAATTTACACACTAACCATCAGGGGCAACAACCTGCCGGAGGAACTCAGTGGATCAAGCAGCATCTGTGAAAGCAAGTACTGAGGAAGGATACGTGGTTGTAGAAGTGAGTCCAGGTGAGAACATGGTCAAAGAGCCGGAGAGTAGTGGAAACCAGAGGGGGAACAGTGAGAGAACGTCTCACAGAACTCCCAAAGAGAAGAGGGAAAACTTCTTCAAAGTCGGCAAACCCTGAAGAGACTTCGCAGTGGAGTGGTACAACGGAGGCACGAGAGTCTGCGGATGCTGGAATCTGGAGCAACACACATCTGCTGGAGGAACTCAGTGGGCTGAGCATGGAGGCGAGAGAGGGAAGGAGGCTACAGTGGGAACCATAGACCTTTCCATCGTGAAGCAGGAGACGCCCAATGGAATGTAGGGGTAGATAGTTTAGGAAGTAGGATGTTCTCTCAGGCACGGTAGCGTAGCGGTTAGCATAACACTATTACAGCACCAGCGACCCAGGTTCAATTCCCGCCACTGTCTGTAAGGAGTTTGTACGTTCTCCCTGTGTCTGCGTGGGTTTCCTCCGGGTGCTCCGGTTTCCTCCCACATTCCAAAGACATACGGGTTAGGAAGTTGTGGGCATGCTATGTTGGCACCAGAAGCATGGTGACACTTGCGGGCTGCCCCAGAACACTCAACGCAAAAGATGCATTTCACTGTGTGTTACGATGTACATGTGACTAATAAAGATATATCATCTCATGCTTGGCATAGTCTGTATAATCTCAGAGCCATCCTGACACTGGGTGGTAGAGTGGCACAGCAGTTACTGCTGCAGCCTCACAACACTAGCAACCCGGATTTGATCCAGAGTTCAGATTCTCTCCGTGTGGATTTTGCATGTTCTTCCTGTGACCAAGTGGGCTTCCCCTGGGAGCTCTGGTTTCCTGATAAAGTGTGTTGGCAGCTTCATCAGCTACTGTAAATTACAAATTCTGTAGGTAAATGGGAAAATAATCAAAGGGGAGCTGATGGGCACGTGGGAGAGAATAGGTTGCGGGGTACAGGGAAGTAAGGCAAGGGCAAATAACAACTTCCATGATTTGTGGAGGGAAAGGAATGGTCGACATTTGGAATCGAGACCCTGCATCATGACTAATAGTATGGGGGGGGTTGGGGGGGGATGTTGGGGTGGAGAGGGAGAGAGGGAGGGAGCCTCTCTTACATTTCCTTCATTTCCTGGAGGAGATCTCACACCCCCCTCCAAACAGAAGAGAGATAGAGTTCCCCTGCTCCTCAACTTTCATCACACTAGCCTCCACATCCAGCACATCATCCTTCATTTCCGCCAGCTGTAACAGGATCCCACCACCAGCCACATCTTCCCGCTCCCTTCTGCTTTTTACAGGGACCACTCTCCCAGGTTCGATCATTCCTCCCCACCCACCTTCTTCTGCAACCACAGGAGGTGCGACACCTAATCCTACACCTTCTCCCTAACCACCATCCGGGGACTAAACAGACCATCCAGGTGAGGCAATGATTCAAGTGCACCTCCTCCACCCTCCTCTGCTGCATTCAATACTCATTGGCAAGATGAAGCGTAGACTAGGTGACTGGATCACAGAGCGCCTGTGCTGTCTGCAGTGGCCATCCTCAGCTCCCAGTTGCATGCCATGTAATTCACCTATCGCCGAAACAGGTCTACAGCAGACGCCATCTCCCTGAACCTACACTCAGCTCTGGAGCATCTGGACAGTAAAGACACATACGTTAGACTATTGTTTTTTGACTACAGCTCTGACTTCAATGCAATAATCCCAAGTAAGCTTGTCACCAAACTCCGAGACCTAGGACTCAACACCTCCCTCTGTAACTGGATCCTTGACTTTCTAACCAACAGACCGCAATCAGTGAGGATAGGCAGCAATACCTCCAGCATGATTATTCTCAACATTGGTGCCCCACAAGGCTACGTCCTCAGCCCTCTACTCTACTCCCTATACATTCATGACTGCGTGGCTAGATTCTGCTCTAACTCCATCTACAAGTTTGCAGATGATAGCACCGTTGTAGGCCGTATCTCAAACAGTGATGAGTCGGAGTACAGGAAGGAGATAGAGAGCTTAGTGGAATGGTGTCATGACAACAACCTTTCCCTCAATGTCAACAAAAGAGCTGGTCATTGACTTCAGGAAAGGGGACGGTGTACACACACCTGTCTACATCAACGGTGCTGAGGTCAAGAGGGTTGAGAGCTTCAAGTTCCTGGGAGAGGACATCACGAACAGCCTGCCCTGGTTAAATCACGTAGATGCCACAGCCAAGAAAGCTCACCAGCGCCTCTACTTCCTCAGAAGGCTAAAGAAATTTGGTTTGTCCTCTTTGACTCTCACCAACTTTTATCAATGCACCATAGAAAGCATCCTATCTGGATGTATCACGGCTTGGTACGGCAACTGCTCTGTCCAGGACCGCAAGAAACTGCAGAGTTGTGGACACAGCCCAGCACATCACGGAAACCAGCCTCCCCTCCTTGGACTCTTGTCTTTACATGTCGCTGTCTTGGTGAAACAGCCGGCATTATCAAAGACCCCACCCACCTGGGTCATTCTCTCTTCTCTCCTCTTCCATCGGGTAGAAGATATAGGAGCCTGAGGGCATGTACCACCAGACTTAAGGACAGCTTCTACTGCACTGTGATGAGACTATTGAATGGTTCCCTTATACGATGAGATGGACTCTGACCTCACGATCTACCTTGTTCTGACCTTGCACCTTATTGCACTGCACTTTCTCTGTAGCTGTGACACTTCACTCTGTACTGTTATTGTTCTACCTGTACTACATCAATGCACTCTGTACCAACCCAATGTGACTGCACTGTGTAATGAATTGACCTGTACGATCGGTATGCAAGACAAGTTTTTCACTGTATCGCCGTACAAGTGATAATAATAAACTAATACCAATACACCCTTCCCCATTCCCACACAACCCGTCTGTCCTCAGCCTTCTCCACTGCCAGGGTGAGGCCAAAAGCAAACTTAAAGAACAATACCTCATCTTACCTACTGGTAATCTACAACCCAATGGTATGAGCAATGAATTTTCCAACTTCAGGTAACACTTACCCCATGTTCCCCCCTCTCTTTCCTTCCAATCCACTTAGGTCCTCCCACCCTATTTTTTTCCATACCCACCTCTAGCTCCCCATCACCCAGTTTTGTCTCTGTATCGTGGAGGGTTATGGCTGTCACGTAACAACACTGCCCCTCCCTGGTCGGATGACAGCACCGCCCCTACCTGGTCGGAAGACACACCACTGCCGATCAAGGTTTGGCCCCGCCCCACCCATCAGCGCACACCTGGCCATTGGCCTTTTTAAATTACCTGGGCTGGACCCACCAGCCCTCCAGCACTATAAAGAGTGCCACATGTGCTTGGCTTGGCCTCTTTTGTCTCCGAGGGATGACCCTGCTTCGCTCCAGGCCGAGCACTGTGAAACAGCGCTGGAGAAATCATTGGCGAGGTGTGCACTGTTAAAAGGGGTGGGAGCGTTTTAGTTAGTGTCCCTGGTAGCAGAGCTGTGCCTGCACTTAGTCAAGGGGTGGCGGGTATCATATTGTTTTTCCTTGTTTTATCCCCGTTGATTTTCCCACGCTCGCTATCAACTGTGCGCGCATGCGTGTTATTACCGTTACCCTTTCCCCGCATTCGTCTTCTAAGACTGTGTTCAGAGTCCTTGCCTCTGAGACCTCGAGCCTGTTTCACAACAGTCCCCTCCTCCACCTGGTTCCATCCACCCATCACCCCCACACTTTTCCCCACAGGGTCTCCAATCCCCTACCTCATCTGGCTACAGCTGCCCATCAGCCCTTTCTTACCTGCTGCCACTTATCACCTTCCAGTCTCTGTCTCCCAACTCCACCCCTCCATCGCCCCATCATCCCTCACTCCACCTAGGTCCATCTATCATCGACCAGCCCCTGCCTCACCCCCTCCCCTTTTTACTGTCTAACCTCCCTCTATGCTCTCAGTCCTGATGCAGGGTCTCGAGCCGAAACACTGACCATTCCTTTGCCACCGCAGATGCTGCCTGACCCACCGAGTTCATCCAGCAGTTGACACGAAATGCTGGAGGAACTCAGCAGGTCAGGCAGCATCCATGGAGGGAAATAAACAGTTTGACGTTTCGGGCTGAGACCCTTCATCAGGACTAGAAAGGAAGAGGGCAGAAGAATAAAAGGGGAGGGGGAGGAACACGAGCTGGCAGGTGATAGGTGAGTCCAGGTGAGAGGGGAAAGTAGGTGTGTGGGGGGGGAGGGAGGGGTGAAAGGGAGTAATGTGAGAAGCTGGGAGGTGGTAGGTGGAAGAGGCAAAGGGATGAAGGAGGAGGAATCCGATAAGAAAGGATAGTAGGGCCATGGAATAAAAGGAAGGAGGTGGGCAGGTCGTGAGGGCAGGGTTTCTGTTTGGAGGGAAATGAACAATCGACGTTTTGAGCAAAGACCTTTCCTTTATATTCATTGCTCCAGATTTCCAGCATCCACAGTCTCGTGTCCTCTGGCAATTTGTTTTTTCCTCCAGATTCCAGCACATGCTGTCTCTGGTATATCCGATAAGTGGGGAGTGGGACTGACGGGATTTCCCTGAAGCCAGAGTGGATACAATGGGCTGAACAGCCTCAATCAGAGTCATAATCATTCTCCACCAGTCAATGGGCATCATTAACCTTAGTGAATGCAACTCCCTCATCCAAATACAACTTAAAAAACTTAAGCTTTGAAACCCTATTTACCTTCTGAAATCCCTGCGGGCTACGTATTAATTGTCTTCAACCTAGATATTTCAAACCCATATATTTTGCAATTTGATGTATAATTGAGTATTCTAAAATTACACCAACTGCAGATGTTACACGAACTTGCTTATAATAATCCAGGTTAGTACTTTTTAAAATTGGTATTACACTGGTCTCTCTCCAGTTCTCCGTACACACTCTCCTTAAAACATCATTTTCGCCTAAGGCAGCACCAAAACATCAAGTCCTCAGCACAAAGCTATATATATTCACACCAAAATACAGTGAATAATTAGTCTCAATTTGTACCTGCTCTTGACTGCTTGCTGAGACAGTTCAAAGGGAGCTTGACTTTCATCTGACCTCGTTCAGAGACTATTTTAAGTAATTCAAAAACTGCAGGTGCTGGAAATCTGAAATAAAAACTTGCCTGTTGAAGCACTGTTGACCTGAAACATTAACTGTGTTTCCCTCTCTACAGATGCTGCCTGACCTGCTGAGTATTTCCAGCACTTTGTTTTTATTATATCACATTTCAAGCTGCCAAAATAATTTGGCAGCCAACTTGCGTGCATTTTAGGTGCCTTAGTTGCCATTCTGGTGTCTTGACAATGCCTTTTCGATTTACTGCTGCTGGTCTGGTACTGTTTGATTCTGGACGAAGTTAAAATCTGAAAATTTCCCTTCATCCAGCTTTACCCTTCTTGGCTCAATTGGCACAAGATTCACTTCAAAATTTAAAATCAAACAGTACAAATATTTTCACTTTGACTGATACTATACAACTAAAATGCTGCAAAGTACTTCATGTAATCCTCTTCCCCATGGAAACAGAACTTTATACACTGTGGCCAGAACAACTTTGACATATTTCATTTTTACAATAGATATGATGTTTCAGCTTTATTCCAACATGCAGGTTATACTGTAAATAGTAGCCTGCAACAAATCTGAGAGGTGTTTCAAGAGCAAAATGTAGTGAGAGGAAAGAGCCCCAAGTGCAGGCAGCACCAAGGTTGAAATATGTCTAAGGAAAGACAAGATAAATCAGGGAGTAACAGCTGTGGGAAACAGCAAAGGAGCTCAGAGTTTCCGGCTTTGGATCAGAATAGAACATCAAAAGTAGAAAATGCATTTACATAACACAAAGAAACAAAACATCACAGAACAAAACTGATCTGGTCTTGATAGCATTAACCTGAAATCTTATCTCTGCTTGTCCCTCTCTGCAGATGTTCCCCACCAGCTAAACATTCTCAGAATTTTCCATTTCATGCAGTTATAGGGTACCCTTCATGATCCGCAGCACTTTACAGCCAATATTTAGATTGCAATGGAGTAATTTCAGCAGCCAAATTGTGCACAGCAAGCTCCCACAAACAGTAAAGCACTATAGATCATCAAGTCAAAATACTACTCCAAACTTCCTTGCTTCAGTACTGATGGGTTTGGTATACTCTCTCAGTACCGAGCTAGAAATTCAACAGAGTGGGACTTGAACTCTTCTCCTCTGACTCCCATTGAGCGGCAGATGCCAGACAGAAAGATGATGGTCTGAACTTCAATGCAAACCAGGGGTTTTGTTCAATGTGCACCACATCTGGCAGGAATTCTAGCTATACTAGGACTATCAAAACAAGAAGATATAGGTTTAAGGTGAGAGGAAGGAGTTTTAAAAGGTACCCGAGGGCTAAGTTGAGTTTTAAAGGGTACCTGAGGGCTAAGTTTTGAGTTTTAAAGGGTACCTGAGGGCTAAGTCTTTGTATTGCACAGAGAATAGTTGATATTTGAAATGCACTGCCGGAGGGGGAAGTGGACTCAGATACAATCACTATGTTTAAGACATTTAGACAGATAACTAAATAGGCAACGCAGAAATGGATATGATCCTGATCAGGGCAATGGGGATTTGTATAGAGGGCATAAAGGATGGCAAAGACACAGAGGGTCAAAAGGCCCATTTCTGTGCTGTATGACTCAAAGAGTTTAAGATAAACAGAAGGCATCACCCTTATCGCACTACACTAATCAAAAAAAATCACAGCTGATCTGATTATTGACCTTAACTCCTCTTTCCTACCTGATCTCCACAAACTTTCCTACCTGATCTCCACAAACTTAGACTCCTCTATAGTTCCAAATCAATTTAATGCTTGCACAAATGGTTTAGCCAAACTCCAGCAGCTCTCCTGCTGTGGGCTCCTGAACCCTTCACTCTCCTCTATCATACAGATCAAACATTTTCATTTTATGGTTGCATTGCCATCTTGGTGCTGGGTGACACTGGGTTCAAACTGCTGCTGATGGCCAATGCAATAATCATCCTTACCTCAACCATGGCTGAATCAGTGACGGAACTAATCAGCAGAACAGTAAGATTAGGGCAGTATGCGTACATACTTTTCATGTGACAGAATGCTTTGACTCACCAACGAGGCATGTCCAGCGATCCTATTCTATCGTACTCCATATCACAAGCAATAACCTACACCACTTGAGGGTTAATAATCTGCTGCCTTTATGTGCCGTCGCACGGTAGAACTGTGGTCATGGATTAGTTTGCTTCAGTCTGCTGTTGTTTACAATCATCCAATAAATTCCCAAGTCCTGTTTTGACGGGTTCAGGAAGCACACTGCCCTGTTCCAAAGGAGAAATGGTACTTTTCTTCCAAATGCAAGCACACACGCCACACAACTGATCCCGCTCTCTCAGATGTGCTGTGCAACAGAAGCTGGGAAGGTCACAAAAGCATCTTGGCCCAACTCACTTAATACAGCTCCCACGTAAAAGCAAACTGCCCTCATCACAAATGTGTCCTCAATTGGCACGCACGGAGGAAGTCATCGATATTGAGGGCTGCAAACAGTTACACAATAGATGCTGCAGAGCACCAGCACTAAAAACAATAAACTGCAGTTTGATGTGCTTATACGCATGGGAAAATTGAATCATCTTCATTGATTCACTCTGACACAAGATAACAGGTCACAGCGAGAAAATTAAAATCAAACAAGATCACAGAGCAGTGACAATCGAGTTAGAACGATAGAATCACTGGATCACAAAAATCATACAGTGCAGGAGATTATTTGCTCGAGCATACTTGCTCTGACCCTTGGAAAGAGCTGTCCCATCTGTGCTACACGTATTTTCCACCCCCCCACCATAAATGAATTATTTTTCTCTTCAAGAACATACGAATTAGCTTCTGAGGGTACAATTGAAGCAGCTACCATCATCCTTTTAGCAAAAATATTTTCGATTTTTATACCTTGCATTGATAAAAGTTTCAAAACTCTCATGTTCTTGATTAAAACAAAAAGATTATGAGAGGCACAGACAGAGTCGACAGCTGGTATCTTTTTCCCAGGGTCGAAATGTCTAATACTCAAGGGCATACATTTAAGATGAGGAGTGTAAGTTCAAATGAGATGTGCAGGGCAAGTTTTTTTTCACACTGAGAGTGGTGGGTGCCCGGAATAAGCTGCCGGGGTGGTGGTGCCAAATACGATAGAGGCGTTTAAGAGGCTTTTAGAAAGGCACATGAATGTGCAGAGAATGGAGGGATATGGACATTGTGTTGGCAGAAGGGATTAGTTTAGTTAGGCATTTAATTACTAGTTTAATTAGGTCAACACAATATTGTGGGCCAATGCTGTACTGCTCTAGGTTCTAAGATAAGATATCTTTATTAGTCACATGTACATCAAAACACACAGTGAAATACATCTTCTGCGTAGAGTGTTCTGGGGGCAGCCCGCAAGTGTCGCCATGCTTCAGGCGCCAATATATCATGCCCACAACTTCCTAACCCGTACGTCTTTCGGAATATGGGAGGAAACCGGAGCACCCGGAGGAAACCCACGCAGACACACGGGGAGAACATACAAACTCCTTACAGACAGTGGCCAGAATTGAACCCAGGTCGCTGGCGCTGTAATAGTGTTGCGCTAACCGCTACACTACCGTGCCTGTAATAAGACTTGCATTTATATTGCATCTTTCAAAATATCCCAAAACATTCCCTTCCCACCCTGGACATTCTCTCTTCACTCCTCTCCTGTCAGGCAGAAGATACAAAAGCTTGAAAGCATGTACCACCAGACTGAAGAACAGCTTCTATCCTGCTGTCATCAGACTCTTGAACGGACCTCTCATATGCTCTCCCATACCTCCTAAGCTCATATGTTCTTCCTCTACCTTGACATGGCCCTTGCACTTTATTTGTCTACCTGCATTGCACTTTTTCTGTAGCTGTAACACTGTATTCTGCATTCTGTTTTCTTTTTACTACCTTGAAGTACTTATGTAGAGCATGATCTGTCTGGATTGCATGCAAATAAAAGTTTCTCACTGTATCTCAGTACATGTGACAACAATAATAATAAACCAATAAACATTGCAGTCATTGAAGTACCAAGTGTAGTCACTGCTGCAATGCAGGAAATAGTAGCCAATCTGCACACAGGAAGGCCCCATAAACACACAAAAATGATAATGATCAGGAAATCAGTTTTTAGGAATACTGTTTGAGGAATAAAGATTGGCCAGCATTTTTTATTGCTCTTCTTCAAAGTGATGCCATGGAATCTTCTACAGGCACCTAAAAGGACAAATAGGATTTCATTTAACGTCTCACCTCAAAGGGTATCTCAGTTTAATCTTCCTTTAACCTCTTCTCTCTGGCTGAAACTCCTATCTTCTCAAACCCTTCCACACATCTGGTCTCAAGTATCCATCTCATAAATCTCTGACGAGCACACATGTCACACGTACGGTGGTCAACAGTGACTGCCCACGCTCTGCCACAACTGGGACTGCTCTTCTTTTCTAGATAATGTGAAAACTCCACGGTACTCAGAGGCTTAAGAGGGGCTTCCTCTAAACGAATGCACGAAACAGTTCCCACACAATAAATCACAATCTGAAGCGCCCTCTACTCTATCCCGTCACACACTCCCAGGGAAGGGACAGTACATCTTAGATACAGAATAAAGATTCTGCCACAATATCCCATCAAAAGCTCCCGGAGAAGACAGGGAAGATGTAGCACAGGTTAGGGAGAGAGTAAAGCTCTTTATACAGCCCCAACAATCATTCCACAAGTTAAATACTTGATAATGGACCTAAGTGACTAAGAATTGTCTTAATTGCCCTCTCAGAGCAAAGTCAGTGAACATACTGAATACTTGGGAAAGATTAGCGTTAATTAACCATGAAGGCTTTTTACTAAAATATTCCTTTATCAGGATTACAAACCAAGCCACACGTATATATTGACACCACCCAAATGTATATCGTGCCTCTGACAGTCATAGAATTGTACAGCGCAGAAACAGGCCCTTCAGCCCACCATGTCCATACTGAGCTTTTTGCCCATCCACACGAATCATTATTGCCCGTATTAGGATGGTATCCTCCTGTGCTTTGCCTATTCGAGTGCCTGTATAATGGTCTCTTAAACATCTGACTCCAACATCTCCTCTGGCAGCAAGTTCCAGATATCAATCACTCTGTGTAAAAAAAACCTTTCATCTCAAATGCCCTTTAAAATTCCTTCCTCTCACCTTAAACCTATCCTACCATGAGGAAATGATTCTATCTACATCTCTTATAATTTTATATATATCAGGTCACCCCTTAATTTCCTTCGCTCCAGGGAAAACAAACCCAGCCTATCCAATCTCTCCTCATAACCAAGATTCTCCAATCAAGGCAACATCCTGGTGAATGTCCTCTGCACTCTCTCTGGCACCAAGACATCCTTCCAGTAGTCTGGCAACCAGAACTGCACGCAACACTCCAAGTGCGGTCTAACCAGTGCTTTGTAAAGTTGCAATATAATGTCCCATAAAGCAAAGCAGCAGGATTAGGCCATTCAGCCCATTTAGTCTGCTCTGCCATTTGATCATGGCTGATTTATTTTTCCCTCTCAACTCCATTCTCCTGCCTTCACGTCACCTTTGACACCCTCACTAGAACCCATCAACCTCCGCTTTAAATACACCCAATGACTTGGCCTCCACAGCTGTCTGTGGCAATGAATTCCACAGGTTCACCACCCTTTGGCTGAAGAAATTCCTCCTCACCTCTGTCCTAAAGGGATGTCCTTTTACTCTTAGGCTATGCTCTTGGATCCTAGACTCTCCTACTAACAGAAGAATCCTCTCCACTGTCCAGGCCTTTCAATATTCAATGCCCCATCCTTCTCCGTCACTGTATCTAACTATGATGCCACTTTCAGGGAGCTATGCACTTGAACCCCAAGGTCCCTCTGTTCATCAACATTCCTTGGTGCCCTGCCACTTACTGTACATGTCCTACCTCCATTTGTCTTCCCAAAATGTCTCACCTTGCACGTTGCGATTAAATTCCATCTGCCACAGCTTTCCATCTGATCTGTATCTTGTTGTAGCCTCACATAATCTCCCTCACTATCCACACCACCACCAGTTTTCATGTCATCCCCAAACTTACTAATCATATTGTCTACATTCACATCCAAGTGGTTAACATATATCACATACAATAGGGGTCCCAGCACCAATCCCTGTTTTACACCTCTGGTCATAGTCTTCCAATAAGAAAACCATCCTTCCAACACTCCCCTCTGGCTCCTGTCACCAAGTCAGTTTTGGATCCAATAAACCAGCTCATCTTGGATCCCATGTGTCTTAACTTTCTGGACCAGCCGACCATGAGGGATCTTGTCAAAGCCTGACAAAACTCCATATAGACATCTACTGCCCTGCCATCCAATCTCCTTAGTTACCTCCACAAAAAACTCAATCAAATTAGTGAACACCATTTCCCCTGCACAAAGCCATGCTGACTACCCCTGATCAGTCCTTTCCTTTCCAAATGGACATAAATGTATCACGGCTTGGTACGGCAACTGCTCTGCCCAGGACCGCAAGAAGCTGCAGAGAGTTGTGGACACAGCCCAGCGCATCATGGACACCAGCCTCCCCTCCTTGGACTCTGTCTTTACCTCTCGCTGCCTTGGTGAAGCAGCCAGCATAATCAAAGACCCCACCCACCCGGGTCATTCTCTCTTCTCTTCCATCAAGTAGAAGATACAGGAGCCTGAGGGCACGTACCACCAGGCTTAAGGACAGCTTCTACCCCACTGTGATAAAACTATTGAACGGTTCCCTTATAAGATGAGATGGACTCTGACCTCACGGTCTACCTTGTTGTGACCTTGCACCTTATTGCACTGCACTTTCTCTGTAGCTGTGACATTTTACTCTGCACTGTTACTATTTTTACCTGTACTACATCAATGCACTCTGTACTAACTCAATGTAACTGCACTGTGTAATGAACCGACCTGTACGACCAGTCTGCAAGACAGGATTTTCCACTGTACCTTGGTACAAGTGACAATAATAAACCAATACCAATAAATTTCTTTGGATTTCTCCAATAAGTTCCTTATCACCAACCTATAGTTAACTGGCTTATCCTGACAGCCCTACCAGGCTCCCTAACCTACCTATGTCTGCTGTGTTCCCAGGGACACACACCAGGCTGCAGGATTACATGCTGAGAGACACGCTGAAACTCAATGCCGCCAGTGCTGAGTCTCTGTGGGGAAAGACCACAGTCTGGGCTCCTTCCGCTACCGCACACGGAGGGGCTGAGTCTGGCAGAGAAGCCCCTCGAGCAATGAAAAGGGGCTCATCACCCCAGGGGGCCACACAAGTGGCATGCAGCAACGTTAGTTTGTTTTACTTTTTTTTAAAAAAGTTTCCACTACTGAATGTAACGACCATGAATGTAAAAGTTTTTTGCACTGTTTCTTCCTTTGTATATATTTTTGTTTATTAGGAATAATGTTTACTTTTGAAATAAAAAAATGCCCACTGGACCTGATCATTTTAACCTCTACATTTTTCTCTTCCCCTGACAAATTAGTTTAAACACTCTTGAGGCAGCATGAGCAAACCTTCCTGCAAGGACACTGACCCCCCCAGTTTAGATGATAGGACCAGCCATATTCCTCAGGTCCCATGTATCCCATAAGCAATTCCAAATGATCCAAGTACCTAGAGCCCTCCCTCCTGCACCAGCTCTTGCGCCATGCATTCATGTCCTACCCTCACTTGCACATGGAACAGGGTATCATGCTGCAATTACGACTCTCCAAGTCTACCTCTGTCTTCACCTCTCGCTGCTTTGGTGAAGCACCCCGCAAAGACCCCACCCACCCTGGTCATTCTCTCTTCTCTCCTCTTCCATCGGGTAGAAGATACAGGAGCCTGAGGGCACGTATCACCAGACTTAAGGACAGCTTCTACCCCACTGTGATAAGACTATTGAACGGTTCCCTTATACGGTGAGATGGACTCTGACCTCACAATCTACCTTGTTGTGACCTTGCACCTTATTGCACTGCACTTTCTCTGTAGCTGTGACACTTTACTCTGTACTGTTATTGTTTTTACCTGTACTACATCAATGAACTCTGTACTAACTCAATGTAACTGCACTGTGTAATGAATTGACCTGTACGATCGGTATGCAAGACAAGTTTTTCACTGTACCTCGGTACAAGTGACAATAATAAACCAATAGCAATACTTTTTAATCTTCTGCCTAACTCCCAAACCTCAGTCCGCAGTATCACATCCCTCTTTCCTTCTCTGTTGTCAGTACCAAAATGTACTATGACCTCTGGCTGTTCTCCCTTCCTCCCTCTGCAGAATGTTCTGTACCTGATGCGAGACATCCCTGACCCTGGCACCAGGGAGGCAACGTACCATTCTGGAGTCTCACTCTTGGCCAATTTAACAGAGCAATACAACATGTTATTTGGATTTTAGAAATGTCATTTTAGCACCATCTTGAGGTTGAAAGACAGATTTAGGGTGGGAGGTTTGCACTCTTTCACATCTGCCCCCAACAGTTAGAACCTTGTACAAAAGGAATCTGATGTCATTTTAAACATGAGAAATTTTGACTACAGTACTGGATGAACTGAAAATTCAAGCTGTCAGAAGGGTCCATGCAGAGGCTGTAGCATCCCTTCCTACAGCCATTCTCATACCTCTTGCCTCTTAAAGGATTCAAACTCCATGGAAGTTGGAAGGATGGATGAGTCACTACTCCCTCAAGTATCAAACTCCATGGAAAAGAGTACAAAGCCATGCTATACTGTGTAATCAGTTGCTAACTGTAGCACAGCTGCATTGGTAAATTCACAGAGCTAACTCTCGGCACTGTGCTTACAAGCCTTGGATTACATATAAACAGCTTACAAACTGTTTATTAACAGCATCCTCCTGTTGTCAAAGTCCAACTGGCGGATTGCTACAGTCACTCCCGGCTGTGAACTTGGTACTCACCACGAAAAGCCAATCAACAGAGAAATGCCTGAACAACGAGCTAACACAGCCACAACTGGTTAATGAGACCACGGACATGGGCCAGGAAGACCTCAGGTCTTCATCAATCACTCATCCTCAAAAAAATTGTTAAACCAATGATATTGAGCCTTTAACATCAGAAAGCACCTTAACCAGCTTTCTCGGAGCATAACAAGAAATAAACTAATGGTAAAGTGAGACTGACATAAAAGGAAAGTCAACAGAAGTTGAATTTTAACGATCACAAATGGGTAAAGAAGGTTAGGTGCATTCACACTGGCTAAACAACCAAAGCTGCAGGAATCAATATATCTAATAACCAGGAATTCGTGGAATTAAATTAAATTTTTTTAATTTAAATTTTATTTACAGCGTGGTAACAGGCCCCTCCAGCCCAACAAGTCCGCGCCGCCCATTTTAAACCCAAATTAACCTACCCCTACATCTTTGCAATGTGGGAGGAAACCGGAGCACCTGGAGGAAACCCACACAGACACGGGAGAAGGTACAAACTCCTTACAGACAGTGACGGGAATCGAACCCCAATCGCTGGCGCTGTAATAGCGTCGCGCTAACCGCTACGCTACCGTGCCACTACATTGTCCACAGGTGGCTTTTAGGGCTTAAGGAAGTTAAAGAAACGAGTATTGGTTTATTATTGTCACTTGTACCGAGGTACAGTGAAAAACTTGTCTTGCATACCGATCGTACAGATCAATTCATTACACAGTGCAGTTACATTGAGTTAGTACAGAGTGCATTGATGTAGTACAGGTAAAAACAATAACAGTACAAAGTGTAGTGCAATAAGGTGCAAGGTCACAATAAGGTAGATCGTGAGGTCAGAGTCCATCTCATTGTATAAGGGAACCATTCAATAGTCTTATCACAGTGGGGTAGAAGCTGTCCTTAAGCCTGGTGGTACATGCCCTCAGGTTCCTGTATCTTCTACCTGATGGAAGAGGAGAGAAGAGAGAATGTCCCGGGTGGGTGCGGTCTTTGATTATGCTGGCTGCTTCACCAAGACAAGTGTTGAGGGGACAAAGGAATCATTAATAACATAACATGATCTTACAAGTACCATTTAAATGTTAAATAATCACTGACCCATCTTCATGAAGTGTTGACTTTTTTTGATAAAGAACTAACTCTGTATTTTTGCACTTCTGTTTCAACCATCAATGACAATAAATTGAATGTGTTGGCAACTTGAATCAGGAAAGGAGAGATGAAATAACAAAGATAGCGAAGGATATACTGAAATTTAACAAAGTTGTACAGAAGATTGGCCAGGAAAGCATTGGAATGATCAAGTCTGGCAATGACAAAGACACGGGTAACATTTCTGCAGCAACTAGGCAGAAACAAGGTTGACAGCAGTTTACTTTAGAAGGTGCACTGAAACCATTTTTGTGATAGAGTCATAGAACAATACAGCACAGATACAGGCCCTCCAGCCCAACCAGTCCATGCCGACCATGGTGCCCACCCAGCTAGTCCCAATTTCCTGCATTCGGCCCATATCCCTCCAAGCCCCACCCCTCCATGTACCTGAATCTATCTTGGACAATCTTCCTAATGGAAGAACTTGGAAGTGCAAGAATGGCCATCAATCTGACAACACAGGGGCAGTGGTGAGTTAAGATGGGAACTGGAGGGAAAGAGCCGAATGCCATCATCAGATAACAGAGGAACTACACAATGAGCCTACAAAAAGTATGCAGGATTACATCGTGCTGGACTGCAGATCTGTGAAGTTGGAGAACAAGCAGAGAAACATCCATGGAGACGAGAGCCTTACTGATTAAACAGTCTGTTAACATCGTGGTCTCGATTCACACATGAAGGATGCTGACCAAGTGAGCAACACTCATGGAACTTTGCGACAAGGATCAAAGCATTTACAGAACAAAAGCATTAAATCAAAATGGGTACTTAATGGGTACTTAATTTAAAGTGGTCCATAGAGCTCACTTGTCTAAAGATAAACTATCCCATTTTTATTGATATATCTCCTTACTGTGATAAATGCAATAACAGAGTGGCTTCCTTAATTCACATGTTTTGGACTTGTCAGAGTCTTAAAAAATATTGGACAGAGGTCTTTCATACTTTTTCTGTACTTTTTGAAATAAATTTTAAACTTAATCCTTTGACTGCACTATTTGGGATTGTTGGAGAAAAAGAGATAACTTTGAAGGCTTCTGATTTACATTTTCTGGCTTTTATTTCTCTTATAGCCAGGAGAGCAGTATTGCTTAAATGGAAGGAAGCTACTCCGCCTACGCATGCTCAATGGTTACGGGATGTTATGTCATACTTGAATCTAGAGAAGATTCACTGTTAAGTTTTTGAATCTAACCTAGACTTTCAAACCCTGTGGGGACCCTTTTTGAATTATTTTCAAAATCTCTCATTTGGGGACTAAAATGCAGATATTGGCTGACACTGTTATGATTTTTTAAAGGTTTTTCCTTGCTGTTTCTTCTATCTAACAGCTTCGGGTTTTGGTAGTGGGGGGTAGATTTTTTTTTGTAATAAAATATTTTAATTTTTTCTTTCCTTATTAACTAACTACTATATGTGATTATTGATTTAGAGTATTGTAATCCTAAGTATGACTTAATACAATGTATTCAGTAGTATTTTTACTTTCTTTTTTGATGCATGTACTCTATTTTTTTCATGGATTTAATAAAAATATCGTAAAGAGAGAAAATGGGTACATTAGAAGTTTCGTCTTAATTGTCTACATCATCATTACATTCTGTACTTGGCTATTCGAAAGAAACTACAATGTTTCTAACAGTCATATCAATCCTTTGTTCACACAGTATGTATTATGTTCAAGAGGGAACATTGCCCATACTCCACAACCATCAGGCTGAAAGAGAACCAATTTGTCCTCACTATTAAGCAATAATGACCTCCAGGGAAGAAAATCTGATGTCCTTACATAACATGCAATGTGTGACTCCAACTCTTAAATGCCCTTTAAAGTGACCAAGCAAACCACTCAGTTGCATAAAAATCACAACAGAGTTCTGCCATTTACCCCATCGTGCCTTCTTCTACCATGGCATACCAATGATAAGATATCTTTATTAGTCACATGTACATCGAAACACACAGTGAAATGCATCTTTTGCGTAGAGTGTTCTGGGGGCAGCCCGCAAGTGTTGCCACGCTTCTGGCGCCAACATAGCATGCTCACAACTTCCTAACCTGTACGTCTTTGGAATGTGGGAGGAAACTGGAGCACCTGGAGGAAACCCACGCAGACACGGGGAGAATGTACAAACTCCTTACAGACAGTGGCCAGATTTGAACCCGGGTTGCTGGCACTGTAATAGCGTTACACTAACGTGCCTGCCCTCATTCTATACCTCAACTTTCAATGATTCTATCATCTGCTCAATTTAGATCAAGGCTGATCACAGTACCTTCTTAAGGCAACAAACATCTTACCAACACCGCCCAATCCTGAGAATGTACTTTCATGAAAACCTTGCAGGGATACATCACCAACAGCCTGTCCTGGTTAAATCACATAGATGCCACAGCCAAGAAAGCTCACCAGCGCCTCTACTTCCTCAGGAGGCTAAAGAAATTTGGTTTGTCCCCTTTGACTCTCACCAACTTTTATCAATGCACCATAGAAAGCATCCTATCTGGATGTATCACTGCTTGGTACAGCAACTGCTCTGCCCAGGACCAGTTGTGGACACAGCCCAGCACATCACGGACACCAGCCTCCCCTCCTTGGACTCTGTCTTTACCTCTGGTTGTCTTGGTGAAGCAGCCAGCATAATCAAAGACCCCACCCACCCGGGTCATTCTCTCTTCTCTCCTCTTCCATCAGGTAGAAGATACAAGGCATGTACCACCAGACTTAAGAACAGCTTCTACCCCACTGTGATAAGACTATTGAACGGTTCCCTTATACAATGAGATGGACTCTGACCTCATGATCTACCTTGTTGTGACCTTGCACCTTATTGCACTGCACTTTCACTGTAGCTGTGACACTTTACTCTGTACTGTTATTGTTTTTACCTGTACTACCTCAATGCACTCTGTACTAACTCAATGTAACTGCACTGTGTAATGAATTGACCTGTACGATTGGCTTGCAAGACAAGTTTTTCCACTCTACCTCGGTATGTGACAATAATAATCCAACACCAATACCATGCACCCAGCATGAATAAAATCCACTCCACCAGGGATGATCAGCTGTAAAATAGGACTAACTGGATTCATTCTTATGAAAACCTTGCAGAGGTATAAAGGGCTGACTGGCCTCCACGTGTGCTGTGACAATTCTATGATTCGAGAGGAGTGGTTGAGCCTTTTATATGTGTTGTACAAATAACATAAAACAAGTATTAGCTCTTTGAGCAGCAGTAATAAGGTTTTGGCAAAGGAAGGCTCAATTATCTGTCAAGACTTGCAAGGGTGCCATTGAAATTGAAACACAGAAATACAAGAGTACAGCACTGCTGTCTGGCAAGTGGTGTTATTTACTCATTAGAGGAATCCAGCTGGCACTTGGCCCATCCACCACCACTCTTCGATGTGTACCATCATGTTCCACTGCGCTTATAGAAGCAATAAGGAGAAATGCTTACAAGCTTGTCAATCCTGCTGAGATATAGAATACAGGATTTGGGGCTCGTAGGAAAGTCGCTCGTTTATTTTTCTTCAGTTGCAAGATCAATTGGAACATTTTCCTATTTTGGCAACGACCTTACCATCAGGGGAAAATGGCCTGCTTCTTGTAGGCACCACAAAATCTTAGTTAGAACATAGAACAGTACAGCACAGGACAGGCCTTTTAGCCCATGATGTTATGCCAAATTAATTAAACCAATGACTCCTAATTAATCTAATCCCTCTTCCCCACACATTGCCGATCTACATATTTGTGTGCCTATCTAAGAGTCTCTTAAACACTCCTATGTTATCTGCCTCCACCACCACCCGTGGCAGTGCATTCCAGGCACCCACCACTCTCTGTGTAAAAAAAAGCCTCTCACATCTCCTTTGTACTTTGCCCCTCTCACCTTAAATGCATGCCCTCGAATCCTGGGAACTTCAATCCTGGGAAAAAGATACTGGCTGCCTAATCTATGCCTCACATAATTTTACAAACTTCTATCAAATCTTCCCTCGGCCTCCACCGCTCCAGACTCCAAGTGTATTCAGAAGCATGTCGAAGCACACTACCTTCTCCAGAGACTCATTTTGCTTCCTTTTATAATTTAGGTTACAAACCCAAGCCGAAACACTACACGGTTAGGCAGCAGTGTGAAAGTATTCAATGCTGCAAGTTACTCAGAGACCAGGACAAGCAGCATGAGCTGGATCACAATGAAACTACAACAGTAATGATGCAGAACAATACCTCTGCAACACAAGGTCACTGCAGGTTTAAAAATCCACTTGAGAGATCTATTAATTTCAGAATCAGTCTTCCCTCAAACACCTCAAAATCTATTGTGCAATCAGCTGACCTCTAGAGCAACGATTTTAATCGAGAACAGAAATGCCTAGTTCACTTGAGAGAGACCGCAGATCCTGGAATCTGGAGTAACACACAATCTGCTGGAAGAACTCAGCAGGTCGAGCAGAATCTGTGGGGGGAAGGAATTGTCGACGTTTCAGGTACGCAAACTGCTGATGCAGGGTTTCGACCTGAAACGTCGACAACTCCTCTCCTCCCACAGATGCTGTTCAACCTGCTGAGTTCCTCCAGCAGATTGCATGTTACTCCCTAGTTCACTCTTTCTACCGGGCAATAACTGCTGGTGTACAGAGAACAGGAAAGCCTCCATTTGACCACGAGGCTAATTTTCAACTCTATTATTTAAATTTAACAAAATCAAAGTAACTCAGTTGCTGGACATGCAACATAAAACACACAATGTTGTAAGTACTCAGCACATCAGTCAGCATTTGTAGAGAGAGAAACCAAGCTAATGGTTCAGGTTGATGACATTTCATCAATTCTAAATAGATTAAGAGACAGGCAGGAGATTCAAGACGCCAGATTGTGACCCAGCTGATTAAAAATGGACCTCCAATTCCCTCTTCTACTATAATGAATAAGTCTTAAGAGACTGGACCCTAGGAGACCAATTGGCCCTTTGGGTCTGTTACGTACCAGCAACAATAGAACCACACTGACACATGTACAAATGTTAAAAACTATTTTATTAATAACTACTTGTAATAATAAGTAAAGTAAAACGTTAGATATCAAACATAATCCCCAAAACTAAACTCAAAGTGCGTGTGTGGCAAATTCCCAAACCCCAAGTCTGGGAATAGTTCTCAAAGTTCAGTTCAGCAAGTCATCGGGTAAAACATGAGCAAAGGCTTTTGCAAAACCACTGTTAACTGAAGACAAAACGTAGAGAGAATGTAGAGAGAAATTTACGAAATCCACATGTTCCACGATGGAATCCATACGACACCTCAATCTCCAATGATCTCCATTGTTTTGTTCTGAAGTATCTGCCACCCCGAAGGCATTTGATACATGGCCACCCCCAGAAATACCTGTTTCCCACTACAGGTTAACGACAAAGTGGACTCCACTTGATTGCTCCAAAAATCCAGACATGGGTTGTAGTGACAGACACAGCTATTGTTCTTCATCCATTGTTACGGAGACCAGCAGTCAGTGTCTCTCTCTCTCCTCGACTTGCTTTGACTCACTGAGCAAAACAGCCAGCACGTTGTTATAATCCTGCTGTCTTGATGACACCACACACACTACTACTCTACTGTCTAGGTGCCTTAAAGGGACATTCACCAAATAGCAACCTGACCCGTAACAGGTCTGCTGCACCTTTCGATAATGTCCCAGTTTTGTCTTCACCACTATTTTCCTGCTCCATTCCTGTCAATTGCCACCTTGAACAAATGATTCTACCTGCACAGAACTTTGGAGTAGAGAATTCTAAAGAGTTGCAAACTTCAGAGAAGAAATTCATCCTCACCTCAGTCTTAAAAGATTGTGACCCTTTGCTCTGAAACAACACCCCAGGGTTTTAGATACCCCTACATTGGAGAGAATCCTCTCAGCATCTACCCCATCAATCCCTCTCCTCCTTCTAACCTCCAATGTATAGGCATAACCTTCTACATACATTGGCTCCTTCATCCCACAGACTACCTCCAATGCACGCATATCCTTCATTAAGTATAGAAACCCAACAGTGTTTGCAGTACTCCAGTTGCAGTTTCACAAGAATGCTGCAAGGTGCATCAAAACTTCCTTATTATCGTACTCCATACCCCTTGCAATAAAAGCCAACGTACCAAAAGGCCTCCTCATCAGCTGCTGCACCTGGAACATCAATCCTTTGTGTTTCATTCACAGGCACCCTAGATCCCTTTGTATCACAACATCTTATAGTCTTGTTCCATTGAAATACTAATTTGTATTCCATTCTTCCAAAGTGGATTTGTCGGCTCTTGGACTGTACTCACTGGAGGATGAGGGGGCCCTCATAGAAACATTTCGAATGTTGAAAGGACTGGACAGAGTAGATATGGCTAAGCTGTTTCCCTTGGTGGGTGAGTCCAGGACTAGAGGGCACAGTCTTAGAATTAGAGAGTACCCATTTAGAACAGAAATGAGGAGAAATTTCTTTAGCCAGAGGGTCGTGGATTTATGGAATTCTTTGCCACATACAGCTGTGGAGGCCCGATCATTGGGGGTGTTTAAGGAGGAGATTGATAGTACCTAATCAGTCAGGGTATCAAGGGATAGGGGAAAAGGCCGGAAGTTGGGGCTAGATAGGAATAGTTTAGTTTAGCTCATGGAGCAGACTCGATGGGCCAAATGGCCTACTTCCGCTCCTTTGTCTTGTGAAGGATAACCTCACATTTTACTCCATCTGTCAACTTCTTGCCCACTCACTTAACCTTTTCATTTCCCTTTGCAGGCTCTCTCTGTCCTCCTTGTAGCTGGCTAGTCCATTTATTATCAGCAAATTTGGCTACAATACACGCAGTCACTTCATCCAAGTTGTTAATATAGATTGTAAATAGCTGAAGCCCCAACACCAATCCACGGAGCTAATGGTTACTGATTGCCAATCCAAAAATGACTCATTAATCCCAATTTAGTTTTCTGTTAACCAGCTAATCCCCTCTCTGCGCCAATATATTACCCACAGCCCCTTGAACAGCGATCACAGCCAGAAAAGTGTGATGCATTTTCCATTTAAACAACCTACCACAAACACTAAGTTGTAAATTGTGAAGAAAACACAAGGAAGTTGCAAAGGAACATAGACAACTAAATTGAGTGCATAAAGATCTGGCAAAAGAGTATGATGTGGGAAGGTGCAAAGTTGTTCATTTTGGCAGGAAAAATGAAAAAGAAGCATATTACCCAACATCAGAATTAAGTAACAGAAGTAGTGCATGCATGTTTACTGTGCCGTTCAATGTGATCATGGCTGATCTACCCCAGGCCTCCTTCTCCAAAGCCCTTAATCTTTCAAACATTTGTTGTTGTCCCTTCAGATGGACCTTGGAGTCCAAGTACATGGTTTCCTGAATGAGGAATCACAGGCAGACAGGGTGGTGAAGGCAGCTTTTGGCACACTGGCCTTCATCAGACAAGGCATTGAGTACAAAAGTTGGGAGGTCACGGTGCGCTTGTACAGGATGCTGGTGAGGCCGCACTTGGAGTTCTGTATTCAGTTTTGGTCACCCTGCTATAGGAAGGAAACGTGTTATTAAACTGGAAAGAGTGTAGAAAAGATTTATAAGAACTTTGCCAGGACTGAGTTATAGGGAGAGGTTGGACAGGCCGGCGCTTTATTCCCTGAAGTGTAGGAGACTGAGGTGATCGTACAGAGCTGTGTAAGATCATGAGGGGCATAGATAGAGTGAATGGACTCAGCCTTTTTCCCCAAGGGTTGGGGAATCAAGAACTAGAGGGCATAGGTTTAAAGTGGGAGAGGAAAGATTTAATAGGAACTTGAGGGGCAACTTTTTTTTACACAAAGGGTGGTATGTGTGTGGAATGAGCTGCCAGAGGAAGTGGTTGAGGCAGGTACATTAACAACTTTTAAAAGACAGTTGGACAGGTACATGGATTGGAAAGGTTTAGAAGGTTATGGGCCAAATGTTGGCAAATGGGACCAGCTTGGATGGGGCATCTTGGTCGGCGTGGACCAGTTGAGCCAAAGGGCCTGTTTCCATGCTGTGTAACTCTATTTATCTATTAAATGCTCCCAATGATCTCGTCTCCACAATCCTTTGGGACAGATCTGTGTCTGATACTGAAACACCTCCATGTTGGACTCCTGACCTCACAATCCACCTCGTCATGGCCCTTGCACCTTATTGTCTGCCTGCACTGCACTTTCTCTGTAACTGTAACACTTTATTCTACATTCTGTTATTCTTTTCTCTTGTACTACCTCAATGTACTGATGTGATGAAATGATCTGCATGGATGGCAGGCAAAACAAAGTTTTTCACTGTACCTCGGTACACGTGACAATAATAAACCAATTCAGCAATTTATGGAGGAGGCTGCGTTCCTAGAAAACCATCTGTATCACGATTTTCTGAAACACAAACTCTTGACAAAAATTGACAGAATTTCCTGTTTCTTTTGCATTTTGTGTTTACTTAGTTATTTTAGACCATAAGACATAGGAGCAGAATTAGGCCATTTGGCCCATCGAGTCAGCTCCACCATTCAATCATGGCTGAAATATTTTTCCCTCTCAACCCTATTCTCCTCATAACCTTTGATGTCCTTACTAATCAAGAACCTATCAACCTCCACTTTAAATATACCCAATGACTTGGCCTCCACAGCCGTCTGTGGCAATGAATTCCACAGATTCACCACCCTCTGGATAAAGAAATTCTTCCTGTTCTCTGTTCTAAAGGAACGTCCTATCTGAGGCTGTGCCCTCTGGTCCTTGACTCTCCCACTACTGGAAACATCCCCTCCACGTCCACTCTGTCCAGGGCTTTCAATATTCGGTAGTTTTCAATGAGATCCCCACTCATCCTTCTAAACTCCAGCGAGTACAGGCCCAGAGCCATCAAACACTCCTCATATGTTAACTCTTTCATTCCCGGGATCATTCTTGTAAACCTCCTCTGGACCCTCTCCAATGCCAGCACATCCTTCCTTAGATAAACTGCTCACAATACTCCAAATGTGGTCTGACCAATGCCTTCTAAAGCCTCAGCATTACATCCTTGCTCTTATATTCTAGTCCTTTCAAAATGAATGTTAACGTTGCATTTGCCTTCCTTACTACCAATTCAACCTGCAAGTTAACCTTTAGGGAATCCTACACTAGGACTCCCAAGTCCCTTTGCACCGCCAGTTTCTGAATTCACTTCCTCTACTTCCTCAGAAGGCTAAAGAAATTTAACATGCTCCCTTTGACACTCACCAATTTTAATCGATGCACCATAGAAAGCATCCTATCTGGATGTATCACAGCTTGATATGGCAACTGCTCTGCCCGGGACCTCAAGAAACTACAGAGAGTTGTGGACACAGCCCAGCGCATCACGGAAACCAGCCTCCGCTCCTTGGACTCTGTCTATACCTCTCGCTGCCTTGGTGAAGCAGCCAGCATAATCAAAGACCCCACCCACCCGGGTCATTCTCTCTTCTCTCCTCTCCCATCAGGCAGAAGATACAGGATCCTGAGGGCACATACCACCAAGCTGAAGGACAGCTTCTATCCCACTGTTATAAGACTAATGCAATGAGGTGGACTTATACTAAGACTTATACAATGAGATGGACAATTGACCTGACAATCCACCTTGTTATGACCTTGCACCTTATTGACTACCTGCAATGCACTTCCCTGTAGCTGTGACACTTTACTCTGTATTCTGTTATTGTTTTTACCCTGTACTACCTCAATGCACTGTATAATGAATTGATCTGTACAGTGTGCAAAACAAGTTTTTCACTGTACCTCAGTACGTGACAATAATATATCAATACCAAGTACCCTGAAATCTCATCCTTAATAATGGACTCTAACATCTTACCAACCACTGAAGTCAGGCTAACTGGCCTATAATTTCCTATCTTTTGCCTCCCTCCCTTCCTGAAGGTTGGAGTGACATTTGCAATTTTTCAATTCTCCAGAACCATTCCTGAATCTTGTGATTCATGAAAGATCACTACTAATGCCTCCACAGTCTCTTCAGCTACCTCTTTCAAAACCCTGGGGTGTAGTCCATCCGGTCCAGATGACTTATCCACCTTCAGACCTTTCAGCTTTCCAAGTGCCTCCTTCTCCTTAGTAATAGCGACTGCACTCACTTCTGCCCCCTGACTCTCAAATTTCTAACGTTGCTGGTGTCTTGCACAGTGAAGGCTAACGCAAAATACTTATTCAGTTCGTCTGCCATTTCTTTGTTCCTCATTACTACCTCTACAATGTTATATTACAGCAGTCTGATATCCACTCTTGCCTCTCTTTTATTCTTATTTATCTGAAAAAACTTTTGGTATCCTCTTTTATATTATTGGCTAGCTTACCTTCATATTTCATCTTTTCTCCCCTTATTGCTTTTTTTGCTGCCTTCTGTTGGTTTTTAAAAGCTTCCCAATCCTCTAGCTTCCCACTAATTTTTGCAATATTGTATGCCCTCTCTTTTGTTTTTATGCTGTAGGGAATATGCCTGCATTTTTAATTTAGCATATAAACTCTGTAAAACCAAATTTTTATTCTGTATCCCAAATGTTTTGGCCAATTTTGTGAAATCTGTCAGGCCAGATTTCCATTACTGAAATGCCGTAATGTGGGGGTACATTGTACTTGCTGCAACTGCCTGCTAATTTCTTGCAATTGGTGCACAAGAATATTTTGATCCCTCTGTACTTTGCTCAACTGCAACCTTTCTCCAGATAAAAGTCTGCCTTTGGATCTCTCACCAAAGTGCATGACCTCACATTTTCCCCACACTAAACCCCATTTGCAGAACTCACAGACATCCGAAATGCAGAAGGACTCGTCCACAAACAGCTAGAATGCAGGTGTATAAAGTTATTAGTGAGACGATGGATTGTTATCATCCCTGCTAGAGGAATTGAACACAATAATAGGGAGACACAAGAGACTGCAGATGCTGGAATCTGGAGCAAAATACAGAGGTTATGCTCCAGTTTAATAGGACATTGCTGTACTGTATACGGTATTGGTCTCCTTCATAAAGGTTGATAATACACTGGTAGTAGTTCCGATGTTTACTAGGTCAAAGGATTATCTAATGAGGAAAGGTTGCACAGGGTAGGGGATGAGTAAGGGATTACCTGATTAAAGCATACAACATTTCAGAGAGTGGACGTGGAGAAGGTGTTTCCTCTTGTGAAAGAATCTAGAACCAGGGGTCACTGTTGAAGAACAAATGGTTGTTCATCTAAGACAGAGATGAGGCAAATCTTTTTCTCTCAGTGGATCAGGAGCCCTTGGAACTCTTTTCCTCAAAGAACATTGAAAGCTGAACCTTTCAATGTTTCAGGCAAAGGCTGTTAAGAAACTTGGTAAGGGAAAAAGGTTACCATGGAGAGAAAGGAATACAAACTGAATTAGATCAACTAGAACTTGTTGCATGATAGAACAAGTCTGAAGGACCAAGTGGCCTCCTCTTACTCCTGATTGATATATTCCTGTGAAGAATGGCTAAACAAGTGAGATGAAAAGTCTGTAAACACATGTGGAAGCCAAACCCATTTCACAATCATAGTAACAACAGAAAATGTTGGAAACATTCATCAGGTCAGGCAGCTTCTGTGGAGTTAATTACAACAACTGCTATTCACATTGTGACTGGACCAGCCACATAATTCAGGAGCTGGGGCTCCTAAAGCAAGTCACTTACCTCCTGACAACCCCAAAGTCTTTCCACCATTTATAGGGACAGTGTCCAGAGTCACTTGCCAGGATGCATGCAGCTCCAACAACACTCTAAGGGCCCAACACCACATAGTCTACCTGACCGATGCCCCATTCACCACTCTCATTCACCCTCCCCATTACTGTGGTACCATTTGCTGCATGTGCCATTTCCAAAGTACACAGCCCCACAGATACACAACCTGCACCATCATGGATGACAAGGGCAGCAAGTACATGTACACAATCCCTTCCAAGTCACACACCATCCTGACTTCAAACTTCTACACTACTTCTTCATCTTCACTAGGTCTACAACCTGGAACACTCTTCTGAACGGCACAACTGCAGTGATTCAATAAGAGCTTTAAAAATCCACTGGCAGCAAAACCCATGTGCCACAAGAGTACACACAACCTTTCCCTGTGGAGACATTACAACAGCACCACAGACAAGATGGTGTAGCTGCTGGTTGTGGTTCCAGGCTGAAATTAAAATTTATATGTTTAAGTTTGATAACCTAAAAACATACTTGACCTTGACTGCTGATCTACATCATGGGATTGCAAAATATTGGTATATTATTGTCACTTGTACCGAGGTACAGTGAAAAACTTGTCTTGCATACCGATCGTACAGGTCAATTCATTACACAGTGCAGTTACATTGAGTTAGTACAGAGTTCATTGATGTAGTACAGGTAAAAACAATAACAGTACAGAGTAAAGTGTCACAGCTACAGAGGAAGCGCAGTGTAGGCAGACAACAAGGTAGATCGTGAGATCAAGAGTCCATCTCATCGTATAAGGGAACTGTTCTATAGTCTTATCACAGTGGGATAGAAGCTGTCCTTGAGCCTGGTGGTATGTGCCCTCAGGCTCCTGTATCTTCTGCCTGATGGGAGAGGGGAGAAGAGAGAATGACCCGGGTGGGTGGGCTCTTTGATTATGCTGGCTGCTTCACCAAGGCAGCGAGAGGTATAATTATAAAACTGAACAATTCTAACTACAGTTTTAACAACACAAGTAACAGGAACTGCTTATAAAACCACATCTACAGCAGGTTTCCATGTCAGCAATGGGAATCACTCCCTTAAGCAAATTTGCACCTAGGGATTAGGGAGAAAAGTGGTTTCAATCATTCTCCACGACTGTTGGAGGGCCATTCAGATATTCGAGCCACACAAAATAATCTCCAAAGAGCGTGTCCCTCCTCACCCCTCTCCTCCACTATCCAAACTACACCCACTCTCCTGATAACGCCGACGGCTTCATCCACACCCTGACGACAGGTTGGTAAACCAAGCCGTATGTCACTTCCAAACTAATCACCTCAGCCGATTCTCTGCGGGAATCACGAGATGGTGACCCGCAGAAGCAGAAACCCTCCTCAATCAGCACAACACTGTGGGCCGAATGGCCTGTCCAGTGCTATACTGTTCTATAATATTGCTCTTTCTGAACTCGGAGACACCAAAGCCAAAAATCGGTAGGTCAAATGGGGCCAACTCATGAGGGGATCTTGGCCAGCATGGACGAGTTGGGCCGAAGGGGCTGTTTCCATGCTGCAGGACTCTATGACTATGACTCTAAACCGAAAGATTAAAACGCAGCACTGAACAGGGCTGAACCTGCGCCATCTAGACGCATCCTTGAGAATAGAGGAATTCAAAGAATAATTTAAAGCTCTTTCACCAACCCCTCCTCACCATCTCCCAACTGTAGCTGAAAGTATTCATTGTAATCACATTTCTTACACTTTCAATATCAGATATAGATCTGGTCCAATAAACTGGCTGAGCTAACAAAAAAGTTACAAAAGCACTGTCGGCCTGGCTTCAGTAGCAGCACTCAGTCACCATCAACTCAACTTCCACCCCAGGCACAATGTCAAGACAATTAGGGTCATCACATCAGGGAAGGAGGGAATTTGACCCATCAAGTCCCTGCTGGCTCTCTGTAGTACATTCCAGTCAGACCATTCCCCTGCTCTATTCCCATATCTCTGCTCAGCATAACATAGGCTGGCATTTTGGTGCAGCACTGAGGGAGCTCAGCACTGTCAGTGGAACCTTCTTTCAAATGGAAAACACACCACCACCAGGCTCAAGGACAGCTTCTACCCCACTGTTATAAGACACTTGAACAGACCTCTTGTACAATAAATATGAACTCTTGATCTCTCAATCTACCTCTTCATGGCCTTGAACCTTATTTGTTTACCAGCGCTGCACTTTCTCTGTAACTGTAACATTATATTCTGCATTCTGTTGTTATTTTTCCCTTGTAATACCTCAGTGTTCTTACCGAATGATCTGTATGGATGGCATCCAAAAAAGCTTTTCAATATAAATGTGACAATTAAACCAATTAACAAAGCCAAGGTGCTCCCAAAGATACATTGGCACCTTTGTGATAAGAAAACCATAGAACAGTACAGCACAGAAAACAGACCATTTGGCCCTTCTAGTCTGTGCAGAAACTTTATTCTGCTAGTCCCATTGACCTGCACCCAGTCCATAACCCTCCAGACCTCTCCCGTCCATGTACCTATCCAATTTATTCTTAAAACTTAAGAGTGAGCTGGCATTTACCACGTCAGACGGCAGCTCGTTCCACACTCCCACCAAGGGAAGTTATCTCATAGCCAAGTCCAACATTTGGCCTTAAAAGCTGGCCCTTCATGTCAATTACGTTGTAGAACCTTGCTGTGCACAAACTGGATGTCATATTTATCAAGGTAACAACAGTGACAACACCAGAGGCACTTCGCTGTACACAAAGAGCTTTGGAACATCTTGAAGTCATGAGAGTCGATGTAAGAATGCAATTCACTCTTCCTTACTGCTTACAAACAGTGGGGACTTCCCCTGTAGAGCGATCACAGCTGGGATGAGCCTTTTTATTCCATCTAAATTGAAGGGAATAATCTCATCAAGATTTTAGAAAAAGGGTTCATACAAATATACTTGTTCAGCAAGGGATACAGACCATTAAATACACCACAGTTCAAATGGCCCATCCATGTCAGTATCAATGTTTCAATTTTCTCTCCATCCTACCACCTGAAATATGCAGAGTATGGAGCAGATACAATGACAGGTCAACCACGTTCTCATGATTGTATTTGTACGATTTTAACATATTCATGATATCCCACCACAATAATATTTTTTTTACACTGTCATTATTGTAGCACAGACAAACTGCAGATCTGACATAAAGCAACTAGGTAACAAGCAGATGATCTGCTGACATTGGTGCTGGCTAAACGATGTAGTACTTCAGGAAAAGCACCCTGCTCATTAATAGATTTCCATTTCCAATCGTCCTTAAGCTTAAATTCAACCTTAAAGAGAGGACCTTGGACCGCACAGCACACTTTTGTTGCTACGCTGGACTGTCAGCCACAATTATGTAGAGCTTAAGTTCTTGACTCAGAAAAAATGATTATTAAAGATCTGACAACACTAAAATGCTTCAGGATTAAGTCCCATTAACTTGATTCTAGCAACGTGCAGCTTCCAAAGGTTGGCAGGAGACTTATCAAACTATGAGTGGACTTTAAGCAGCTCTTTGCAGCAGGAATGAGATTGGAAAGGCTTAAAGAAGAAATTTGAGTTTATGACATATTCAGCACTGGTATTGGGAACTGGGATAATTACGAAGAGGGAATTGGAGGATAACAAAGATTTAAGGGTTGAGTGTTGGTGGAAGGAGAGGCAAGGCCACAGAGAGACCCAAGAAGTGATGCTTAATGTGTTTAAAACTGAAGCAGCGATGGACCTGAAGCCAGCGAAGGTCAGCGAGCACACAGAGAAGATGATGCATGTGAGATATGGGCAGCAGGAAAGCTTGTTCAGAGAAGGTGTAAGGTGGGAGATCGGTCAGCAGAGTGTTGAACGAAGCTTGCCACATGCTCTCCTCTAACTGCAGAAAACAAATGGAGGTTGGGTAACTGTTTTGGACAACACCTCTGCTCTGTCCACAAAGGTAACCCCAAGCTTCCAGTCGCCTGTTATTGTAATTCTCCATCCCAATCTCCCTCTGTCCTTAGACTGTCGATGCTCCAACAAAGCCCAATGCAAGCAGAATCTCATCTTTCAAGCTGACAGATTACTGCACACAGGACCTAACAATGAACTCAGCAATTTCAGATAACCAGTCTTCCTGTGTCATATCACAACCATCAAGTTCTGCGGCAAGGTTGCCACCCTGAAGTGCTCTGTACTTCTCTCTCCGCAGATGCTGCCTGACCCGAGTATTCCCCTAATAATGTTTTATTTCAAATTTTCAACATCTGTAATGTTTCTTGTCACTTAGTTCCCACAATCTTCCTTTTTCTTTCTCCCCCTCCCCCCAATTCTCATTCAGCTCTTCCAATCAGCAATTAACAAGCCTTCAACAGCCTTCCTCAGCAGGCAACCCCAACACCTGTGTCATTCATTCTCCCTTAGTCACTGCTTGTTCTCTCCGGCCCTTTTCTCTGCAAGTTAAACACGGTTAGTTTTTAACTTTCAGCTGTTTCCTTCTCCACTGGAGGGAGTTAATGGGAATTTGGGGAGAATAAAAGCATGGGATTAACGTTGGGTTAGTTCAGGTGGGTGGTTGGTGCGAACTCAGTGGGCTGAGTGACGTGTTTCTGTGCTGTATTGTAAAGTTAACTGAGAATGTAAGGGTTAATGTTGTTCAGCTGCTGTGGCCTAACCACGGCGTGATTATAGTTGAGATGCACGATGTCCAGGTGTGTGTATAAATCAAAGTAGTAAGTTAAGGAGTATCCTGTTTTTCCTAGCTGTTTGCGATAAGCAGTTATCCTTGGAGCCTGGAGCGGTCTGTGACTTCAGATTGTAGCATGATGAACTGCTGCTGAGTTACAGAGTGCTCAACGATAAGAAAGGAATGGATGACGAAGCAAAAGGTAAATCACTGTAATTAAGCAAAAATTAAATCGTTAGGATAGCTTGGTATGTGAAACTTAGCACGTAGACTTCTTTGCTTTAAGTATTAAAGAGGGACCCTGGCATGTGAATCTTTGAGTGGGGATCAATACAGAGCTCGGGTTACACTGTTTACTCTTTCTCTGTATCCCTCAGTCCCGCTAGCGAAAGAAAATAAAGTTCTTGTTGTACGTTCCTTGGTTCTGTTTGTCTTTGCTCTATTACAGCGCGGATCGACTTTCACAGTAGCTCTCAACGACTCTCTGGGGCGGCTCAGAGGCATGGTTAGTAAAGCTGCTACCTCAAATCTTTAGAGACCCGGGTTCGATCCTGACCTCGGGTGTTGTCGGTAAGCAGATTGCACATTCTCCCCGAGAACGCGCGTTTCTCCCGGGTGCTCCAGTTCCCTCCCACATCCCAAAGACACGCAGGCTGATGAGAGAATTGGCCGCTGTAAATTGTCCCTATTGTGTCGGTGAGCGGTAGAATCTGGGGAGGATTTGATGGGATGCGGGGAGAATAGAATCAGGGAGGAATTGAGTAAAAATGGGGAGCTCAATGGTTGTCACAGAACAGGATGGGCTGAAGGATCTATTTCTGTGAGGTATGTCTCTATGACCCTATGAACGTTTCTTGACCTGCTGAGTATTCTCAGCGTTATGTGTTTTTTCTAATCATGCATCTTGTTTGACATCACTGAGTATGTGCATGATAAAGGCAAGATTAAATAAGATCACAGCTGATCTTAAACCTCAGTGCTACTTTCCTGCACTGCACGACATAGAACAGTGCAGCCCTTTGGCCCATCATGTCTGTGCTGACCATGATGACAATCAAAACTAATCCTATCTGCCTGCACGTGGTCCCTATCCCTCCATCCACTGCCTGTTCATGTGCCTGTCTGAATTGCCTCTTAAACATTGCTACAGTATCTGCTGCCTCCACTTCCCCGGCAGCCTGTTCCAGGCACCTCCCACTCTCTGTGGTATATAAAAAACTGACCTTATAAATCTCTTCTAAACTTTTACCCTCTCAGCCTAAAGTTATGCCCTCTAGCATTTGACATTTCTGCTCTGGAAAAAAGATTCAATCGACCCTCTCATAATTTTCACAAGATCACAAGACAAGGGAGCAGAAGTAGGCCATTCAGCCCATCGAGTCTGCTCCGCTACCTCACCATTGGCTAAACTATTCTCCCATCTAGCCCCAATTCCCAGCCTTTTCCCCATATCCCTTGATACCCTGACTAATTAGATACCTATCAATCTCCTCCTTAAACACCCCCAATGATCGGGCCTCCACAGCTGTACGTGGCAACGAATTCCATAAATTTTATAGACTATCAGGTCACCTCTCAGCCTCTGACACTGCAGAGAAAACAATACTTTTCCCTCGATTCCCTTAACTTTTATAATTCTCTCAAGCTTTTCATTGAATATACTCAGCAACCCTCTTCGAAAAATTCTCTGCACTCTGTGAAGAAATTCCTTCTCAATTCTCCAATCTATGGCCAACTGCTTATTGGAACTGGACACTGAGCCAAGGGAAACATCAACACTGCATCTACCCCGTGACTGTCCATGTAAATTTTGTACATTTCAATGAAATCACCGAGTCTGGAAGTCTGCCTGTCTCTGAATCAGCCTGTGACAAGCATTACCTTCTGCAATTCTTTTTCCACAGTTACAAAGCAAGACAATAATATCAGAGACATATGGGTCTGGTTTGGGTGTGGCTTTGAACCCTCCAGGCAAGTTGCAAAGTAACAGCAGACATCAGTCAGGTCTGAAAGACGTTAAGACCTTCAGCACCTCGCAACACCCTACTTATACACCAGACAACTTGTATATTCACAAAACAAAGCAGCCGTTTGACTCATTGTACTGACAAAGGGCTACCCACTAAGAATGTAGCAAACAGGAGCAAGAGGCAGCCATTCAACCCCTGGAGACTGCTCCACCTTTCAGTGAGATCACAGCTGATCTGATCTGATCTGGGCCTCAGCTGCAGTTTCCTTGACTCTTGTTTAAGCCAAAATAACTGTCCATCTTGGCCTTGAATATACGCAATGACTGTGCCTCTGGAGTAAAGCGTTCCAAAGATTCACAACTCTGTGAAAAAATTCATCTCCCTTAAATGAGATATTCTTATTCTGAAACATCACATTCTGCTCTTCCACTGAACTCCATAAATATCTGGAGGCAACACGCAATCTGCTGGAGGAACTCAGCAGGTAGAGCAGCATCTGTGGGAGGAAGGGGATTGAGGACATCTTCAAGAGGCAGTGCCCCAGAAGGCAGCATCCATCACTAAGGACGCTCACCACCCGGGACATGCCCTCTTCTCATTACTACCATTGGGGAGGAGGTACAGGAGCCTGAAGACCCAAACTCAATGATTCAGAAACAGCTTCTTCCCCTCCACTATCGGATTTCTGAACGGTCCATGAACACGACCTCATTATATCTTTTTGCACTATTTATTTATTTTTGTAACTTATAGATTTTATGCCTTTGCACTGTACTGCTGCCGCAAAACAACACATTTCACATCATATGTGAGTGATAATGATTCCGATTCCAGCATCTGCAGTCTCTTGTGTCTCCTCTGTAAATACCTCCCCTTCAACAACATAACCCAATTCCCAACTGCTCCCACCATCCATTCCGGCAGTGCATTCCAGAATATAACAACTGCATGGAGAAGCTCAGGCTCTCTTGCCAATTCCCCAAGATCTGCGCCCACTAATGTGCATCTAATCATGTATAACCTCATCCATCAGTTCACTATAACAGTTAGCTTGCCCTCAGCTGACTTTTGTAATGCGTTATAACAACAAACATCTCAGGCTGTAACCATGTCCTTCAATGTGCAAGCACGTAGCAGCAACACCAACAAAACCAGGTGGACGTAACCAAGACGGAACTGAAAATAATCAACATGGACTTAAATGGGGAGTGAGGACGATGGGGGCGAGGGGGGGCAAAGGCATGGGTCAGGAGTGAAGGGGCACGGGTCATGGGTCAGGTGTGAAGATGCATGGGCAGGGGTGAGTATTAAGAGGTGACGGTTTAAGGAGTTGGGTGAGGGGTTAAGGGGCCACGGGGCAATGGGCGAGGGGTAAGAGGTCGTGGGGTGAAGGGCGAGGGGTCGCAGGGGCGAAAGGCGAGGGGGGGTTGTGGGGTGAAGGGCAGGGGTTGAAGGGCGAAGGGGTTGAAGGGCGAGGGGTTAAAGAGGTGAAGGGGTTGAAGGGGTGAAGGGCGAGGGGTTGAAGGGTCGAAGGGCGAGGGGTTGAAGAGAAGGGGTGAGGGGTTGAAGAGGTGAGGGGTTGAAGAGGTGAAGGGGCGAGGGGTTGAAGAGGTGAAGGGGTGAGGGGTTGAAGAGGTGAAGGGTTGAAGAGGTGAAGGGGTGAGGGGTTGAAGGGTCGAAGGGCGAGGGGCTGAAGAGGTGAAGAGGTGAAAAGGTGAAGGGGTTCGGGGTTGAAGGGGTGAAGGGTGAAGCCTGGGATCACCCTGCCCCTGGCCGCTCTCTGACCCCTGACTCCTGACCCCGGCAGGAGGGGAGACTGAGGTGAGGAGCGCGGGTTTGCCGCGGCCCCCGGGCCCGCCCTACCTGAGCGTGGGCCCGATGCAGGCCGGCTCCGTGCTCTCGATCTCCCGCAGGATCCGCTCGTGCTCCGCCGCCGTCTCCAGGCTCTCCACCTCCGCCATCTTGCCCAGGCTATTTGTACGTCGCTTGTCTGCGTGATGACGTCGGCGGGGGGGGGCGGGTCCTCCGACGCGCTGACGCCATAACGCCGGGGGGGGGGGAGGGAGAGAGCCTCTCGGGAAATGTAGTCCGCACGCCGCCAGAGCGACGGAGGCGCAGGCGTATTCGGTCCCCCCGGTCAGGCGCCCTCTGGTGGTGCGGGAGGGTAATTGAGGTACAGCAGGCACTGGCTTCCTGCTCACTCACCTCACATCCGAGCCCATCCACCTGGAGTGAGGTGCACCAGGTCGCTTCGGCGAACTTCGGACCCGCGACGTTTTCTTCTCATCGGGAACAGTGGGGCGGGACGGCGCAGGCGCGGCGCGGGCAGTTTAAAAAGAAGACCGCCATGTCCAGCGGGCAGCGTCGGAGCGGGCAGCGGAGTGAGGGGGAGCAGAGTGATTGGGCTTTGGCTCAGTGGGAGTGATGGGGAGCAGAGCGATTGGGCTTTGGCTCAACGGGAGTGAGGGGGAGCAGAGCGATTGGGCTTTGGCTCAACGGGAGTGAGGGGGAGCAGAGTGATTGGGCTTTGGCTCAGTGGGAGTGATGGGGAGCAGAGCGATTGGGCTTTGGCTCAGTGGGAGTGATGGGGAGCAGAGCGATTGGGCTTTGGCTCAGTGGGAGTGATGGGGAGCAGAGCGATTGGGCTTTGGCTCAACGGGAGTGAGGGGGAGCAGAGCGATTGGGCTTTGGCTCAACGGGAGTGAGGGGGAGCAGAGCGATTGGGCTTTGGCTCAACGGGAGTGAGGGGGAGCAGAGTGATTGGGCTTTGGCTCAACGGGAGTGAGGGGGAGCAGAGCGATTGGGCTTTGGCTCAGTGGGAGTGAGGGGGAGCAGAGCGATTGGGCTTTGGCTCAACGGGAGTGAGGGGGAGCAGAGCGATTGGGCTTTGGCTCAGTGGGAGTGAGAAGGAGCAGAGCGATTGGGCTTTGGCTCAGTGGGAGTGAGAACTCAACGGGAGTGAGAGGGAGCAGAGCGATTGGGCTTTGGCTCAACGGGAGTGAGGGGGAGCAGAGCGATTGGGCTTTGGCTCAACGGGAGTGAGGGGGAGCAGAGCGATTGGGCTTTGGCTCAGTGGGAGTGAGAAGGAGCAGAGTGATTGGGCTTTGGCTCAGTGGGAGTGAGAAGGAGCAGAGTGATTGGGCTTTGGCTCAGTGGGAGTGAGAAGGAGCAGAGCGATTGGGCTTTGGCTCAGTGGGAGTGAGAAGGAGCAGAGCGATTGGGCTTTGGCTCAACGGGAGTGAGGGGGAGCAGAGCGATTGGGCTTTGGCTCAACGGGAGTGAGGGGGAGCAGAGCGATTGGGCTTTGGCTCAGTGGGAGTGAGAAGGAGCAGAGTGATTGGGCTTTGGCTCAGTGGGAGTGAGAAGGAGCAGAGTGATTGGGCTTTGGCTCAGTGGGAGTGAGAAGGAGCAGAGCGATTGGGCTTTGGCTCAACGGGAGTGAGGGGGAGCAGAGCGATTGGGCTTTGGCTCAACGGGAGTGAGGGGGAGCAGAGCGATTGGGCTTTGGCTCAGTGGGAGTGAGGGGGAGCAGAGCGATTGGGCTTTGGCTCAGTGGGAGTGAGGGGGAGCAGAGCGATTGGGCTTTGGCTCAACGGGAGTGAGAGGGAGCAGAGCGATTGGGCTTTGGCTCAACGGGAGTGAGGGGGAGCAGAGCGATTGGGCTTTGGCTCAACGGGAGTGAGGGGGAGCAGAGTGATTGGGCTTTGGCTCAACGGGAGTGAGGGGGAGCAGAGTGATTGGGCTTTGGCTCAGTGGGAGTGAGAAGGAGCAGAGTGATTGGGCTTTGGCTCAGTGGGAGTGAGAAAGAGCAGAGTGATTGGGCTTTGGCTCAACGGGAGTGAGGGGGAGCAGAGCGATTGGGCTTTGGCTCAGTGGGAGTGAGGGGGAGCAGAGCGATTGGGCTTTGGCTCAGTGGGAGTGAGGGGGAGCAGAGCGATTGGGCTTTGGCTCAACGGGAGTGAGGGGGAGCAGAGCGATTGGGCTTTGGCTCAACGGGAGTGAGGGGGAGCAGAGTGATTGGGCTTTGGCTCAGTGGGAGTGAGAAGGAGCAGAGTGATTGGGCTTTGGCTCAGTGGGAGTGAGAAGGAGCAGAGTGATTGGGCTTTGGCTCAACGGGAGTGAGAAGGAGCAGAGCGATTGGGCTTTGGCTCAGTGGGAGTGAGAAGGAGCAGAGCGATTGGGCTTTGGCTCAACGGGAGTGAGGGGGAGCAGAGCGATTGGGCTTTGGCTCAACGGGAGTGAGGGGGAGCAGAGCGATTGGGCTTTGGCTCAACGGGAGTGAGGGGGAGCAGAGTGATTGGGCTTTGGCTCAGTGGGAGTGAGAAGGAGCAGAGTGATTGGGCTTTGGCTCAGTGGGAGTGAGAAAGAGCAGAGTGATTGGGCTTTGGCTCAACGGGAGTGAGGGGGAGCAGAGCGATTGGGCTTTGGCTCAGTGGGAGTGAGGGGGAGCAGAGCGATTGGGCTTTGGCTCAGTGGGAGTGAGGGGGAGCAGAGCGATTGGGCTTTGGCTCAACGGGAGTGAGGGGGAGCAGAGCGATTGGGCTTTGGCTCAACGGGAGTGAGGGGGAGCAGAGTGATTGGGCTTTGGCTCAGTGGGAGTGAGAAGGAGCAGAGTGATTGGGCTTTGGCTCAGTGGGAGTGAGAAGGAGCAGAGTGATTGGGCTTTGGCTCAACGGGAGTGAGAAGGAGCAGAGCGATTGGGCTTTGGCTCAGTGGGAGTGAGAAGGAGCAGAGTGATTGGGCTTTGGCTCAACGGGAGTGAGGGGGAGCAGAGCAATTGGGCTTTGGCTCAACGGGAGTGAGGGGGAGCAGAGTGATTGGGCTTTGGCTCAGTGGGAGTGAGAAGGAGCAGAGTGATTGGGCTTTGGCTCAGTGGGAGTGAGAAGGAGCAGAGTGATTGGGCTTTGGCTCAACGGGAGTGAGAAGGAGCAGAGCGATTGGGCTTTGGCTCAGTGGGAGTGAGAAGGAGCAGAGCGATTGGGCTTTGGCTCAACGAGAGTGAGGGGGAGCAGAGTGATTGGGCTTTGGCTCAACGGGAGTGAGGGGGAGCAGAGCGATTGGGCTTTGGCTCAACGGGAGTGAGGGGGAGCAGAGCGATTGGGCTTTGGCTCAACGGGAGTGAGGGGGAGCAGAGTGATTGGGCTTTGGCTCAACGGGAGTGAGGGGGAGCAGAGCGATTGGGCTTTGGCTCAACGGGAGTGAGAAGGAGCAGAGCGATTGGGCTTTGGCTCAGTGGGAGTGAGAAGGAGCAGAGCGATTGGGCTTTGGCTCAGTGGGAGTGAGAAGGAGCAGAGCGATTGGGCTTTGGCTCAGTGGGAGTGAGAAGGAGCAGAGCGATTGGGCTTTGGCTCAGTGGGAGTGAGGGGGAGCAGAGCGATTGGGCTTTGGCTCAACGGGAGTGAGAAGGAGCAGAGCGATTGGGCTTTGGCTCAGTGGGAGTGAGGGGGAGCAGAGCGATTGGGCTTTGGCTCAGTGGGAGTGAGAAGGAGCAGAGTGATTGGGCTTTGGCTCAACGAGAGTGATGGGGAGCAGAGCGATTGGGCTTTGGCTCAACGGGAGTGAGGGGGAGCAGAGCGATTGGGCTTTGGCTCAACGGGAGTGAGGGGGAGCAGAGTGATTGGGCTTTGGCTCAGTGGGAGTGAGAAGGAGCAGAGTGATTGGGCTTTGGCTCAGTGGGAGTGAGAAGGAGCAGAGTGATTGGGCTTTGGCTCAACGGGAGTGAGAAGGAGCAGAGTGATTGGGCTTTGGCTCAGTGGGAGTGAGGGGGAGCAGAGCGATTGGGCTTTGGCTCAGTGGGAGTGAGAAGGAGCAGAGCGATTGGGCTTTGGCTCAGTGGGAGTGAGAAGGAGCAGAGCGATTGGGCTTTGGCTCAGTGGGAGTGAGAAGGAGCAGAGTGATTGGGCTTTGGCTCAGTGGGAGTGAGAAGGAGCAGAGTGATTGGGCTTTGGCTCAGTGGGAGTGAGAAGGGGCAGAGTGATTGGGTTTTGGCTCAGTGGGAGTGAGAAGGAGCAGAGTGATTGGGCTTTGGCTCAACGAGAGTGATGGGGAGCAGAGTGATTGGGCTTTGGCTCAACGGGCTGAGGCAGTAAAGGGGCGAGGCGGGATCCACTTGTCAATCATTCTCTTTGGCATCAAGAGGCAGAGGCCATCCGCAACAACACTGGTGAGTAGCTGATGTAAGGGTAAGGTTTACTGTTATTATTATAGATTTTTAAGTAGACTACAGCTTGGTAGGGAAAAAAAACTAGTTCAGATGGAGAGCAAGGCGATGGGCTGCAGCTGCATGATGTGGGAGCTCGTGGACCCTGCTGTGGTGCACGGTGACCACATCTGCGGTAAGTGCTTGAGGCTGGAGGAACTTCGGCTCAGAACTGATGAACTGGAGTCACAGCTTCAAACACGGCGAGGCATCAGGGAGGGAGAGAGTTATGGAGATGCTGTGCATCGGGAGACAGTCACACCACCGTAGAGCAGGGACTTCTGGGGTCCAAGAGGCAGATAGATGGGTGACTGTCAGGGGAGAGAGAGAGAAAGGGAACAGGCAGACAGTGCAGAGGACCCCGGAGGCTGTTCCCCTCAAAAACAGGTATTCCGCTTTGGTTTCTGTTGAGGGGGATGACCTACAGGGGTCAAGCGGCAGTAGCCAGGTCGCTGGTACTGGGACTGGTCCTGCTGCTCAGAAGGGAAGGCAGGAGAAGAGAAGGGCAATAGTGATAGGGGACTTGATAGTCAAGGAAACAGACAGGAGGTTCTGTGGACGGGAGCGAGAATCCTGGATGGTATGCTGCCTCCCAGGTGTCAGGGTCTAAGATGTTTATGATCAGGTCCACAGCATTCTTGAGTGGGAGGGAAAGCAGCCAGAAGTCATGGTACATGTTGGTACCAACAACATAGGTAGGAAGGGGGATGAGGTCCTGAAAAAGGAGTTTAGGGAGCTAGGCAGAAGGCTGAAGAACAGGACCTCGAGGGTAGCGATCTCAGGATTGCTGCCAGTGTCACGTAATAGTGAAGGTAAGAATAGGAGGAGATGGCAGTTGAATGTGTGGCTGAGGAGTTGATGCAGGGGAAAAAGATTTAGATTTTTGGATCATTGGGATCTCTTCTGGGGAAGGTGGGACCTGTACAGATTGGATGGGCTACACCTGAACTCGAGGGGGACCAACATTCTTGCGGCTAGGTTTGCTAGGGTGGTTCAGGAGGGTTTAAACTAGTTTTCAAGGGGAATGGGAACTGGAGGGATAGGTCAGTGGAAGAAGTGCATGGAATAAAGTCAGACCTAACATATAGAGAGGCTTTGAGGAAGGAGAAGCAGAGTATAGGGTATAAAAGTAGAAAGGTGGACTTACTTAAATGCGAGAAGTATCAGGAATAAGGGTGATGAACTAAGAGCCTGGATAAATACATGGAACTATGGTATCGTGGCTCTTGCAGAGACTTGGCTGTCACCAGGGCAGGAATGGAAACTGAATATTCCCGGATTTCAGTGTTTTAGAAGGGATGGGGGGGTGGGGAGAAGAGGAGGAGGGGTGGCGTTACTGGTCAGGGATAATATTACAGCTGCAGAAAGGGTGGACAATGTAGAGGGATCCTCTGTAGAGTCAGTATGGGTGGAAGTTAGGAACAAGAAAGGAGCAGTTACTCTACTGGGAGTATTCTATAGGCCCCCCGGTAGCAGCAGGGATACTGAGCAGATTGGGAGGTAGATTTTGGAAAGGTGCAAGAATAACAGGGTTGTTATCATGGGAGGCTTCAACCTCCCAAATATTGATTGGCACCTGCTTAGTGCCAAAGGTTTAGATGGGGCAGAGTTTGTAAAGTGCGTTCAGGACAGATTCCTGTCACAGTATGTTGACAGGCCAACTAGAGGGAATGCCATATCAGATCTAGTATTAGGTAATGAACTGGGTCAGGTGACAGATCTCTCAGTGGGTGAGCATTTGGGGGACAGTGACCACCACTCCCTAACCTTTAGCATTATCATGGACAGGGATAGGAGCAAAGAGGACAGGAAGATATTTAACTGGGGAAGGGCAAATTATGAGACTATAAGGCTAGAACTTGCGAGTGTGAATTGGGATGACATTTCTGAAGGGAAATGTACTATGGAGATGTGGTCGTTGTTCAGGGATCTCTTGCAGGAGGTTTAGGGATAAATTTGTCCCGGTGAGGCAGAGAAGGAATGCCAGGGTGAAGGAACCATAGCCGACAAGAGAGGTGGAACAACTAGTTAGGAAGAAGAGAGCAGCATACATAAGGTGTAAGCAGCAAGGATCAGACAGGGCTCCTGGGGAATATAGAGTAGTAAGGAAGGAACTTAAGAAGGGGCTGAGGAGAGCAAGAAGGGGACATGAAAAAGCTTTGGCGAGTAGGGTTAAGGAAAATCCCAAGGCTTTTTTCACGCATGTGAAGAGCAGAAGGATGACGAGAGTGAAGGTAGGACCGATTAGGGACAAAGGTGGGAGGATGTGCCTGGAAGCTGTGGAAGTGGGTGAGGTCTTCAATGAATACTTCTCTTCAGTATTCACCAAGGAGAGAGGCCCTGATGACGCTGAGGACAGTGTTGGTAAGGTTAATGTTCTGGAGCATGTAGATATCAAGAGAGAGGATGTGTCGGAGCTGTGAGAAGTCCCCAGGGCCTGACGGAATATTCCCCAGGCTGCTCTGCAAGGCGAGGGAGGAGATTGCCGAACCATTGGCTAGGATCTTTGAGTCCTTGTTGTTCATGGGAATGGTACTGGAGGATTGGAGGGTGGCAAATGTTGTCCTGTTATTCAAAATAGGAAGTAGGGATAGTCCAGGGAATTATAGGCCAGTGAGCCTTACATCTGTGGTGGGCAAGCTGTTGGAAAGGATTCTTAGAGATAGGATCTATGGGCATTTCGAGCATCATGGTCTGATCATGGACAGCCAGCATGGCTTTGTGAAGGGCAGATCATGTCTCACAAGCCTGATAGGGTTCGTTGAGGAGGTGACCAGGAAGATTGATGAGGGTAGTGCAGTAGATGTGGTCTACATGGATTGTAGTAAGGCATCTGATAAGGTTCCACATGGTAGGCTTCTTCAGAAGGTCAGAGGGCATGGGATCCAGGGAAGCTTGGCCGTGTGGATTCAGAACTGGCTTGCCTGTAGAAAACAGAGGGTTGTGGTGGAGGGAGTGCATTCAGATTGGAGGGCTGTGACTAGCGGTGTCTCACAAGGATCGGTTCTGGGACCTCTACTTTTCGTGATATTTATTAATGACCTGGATAAGGGGGTAGAAGGGTGGGTTAGCAAGTTTGCAGATGACACAAAGGTCGGTGGTGTTCTGGATAGTGTGGAGGGGTGTCGAAGATTGCAGAGGGACATTGATAGGATGCAGAGCTGGGCTGAGAGGTGGCAGATGGTAGTGTGCAGGAGCAGAGGGATCTGTGGGTTCATATCCACAGATCCCTGAAAGTTGCCACACAGGTGGATGGGGTAGTTAAGAAAGCTTATGGGGTGTTACATACATAAGTCGTGGGATCGAGTTTAAGAGCCGCGAAGTAATGATGCAGCTTTACAAAACTCTGGTCAGACCACACTTGGAGTACTGTGTCCAGTTCTGGTCGCCTCATTATAGGAAGGAGGTAGAAGCTTTGGAAAGGGTGCAGAAGAGATTTACCAAGATGCTGCCTGGTTTAGAGAGTATGCATTATGAGGAGAAACTGAGGGAGCTAGGGGTGGAGAGAAGGAGGATGAGGGGAGACATGATAGAGGTGTACAAAATATTAAGAGAAATAGATCGAGTGGACAGCCAGCGCCTCTTTCCCAGGGCACCAATGCTCAATACAAGAGGGCATGGCTTTAAAGTAATGGGGGGACTTTCAAGGGAGATGTCAGAGGAAGGTTTTTTACCCAGAGAGTGGTTGGTGCATGGAATGCACTGCCTGGGGTGGTAGTGGAGGCAGGTACATTGGTCAAATTGCTAGATAAGCGTATGGAGGAATTTAAAATAGAGGGATATGTGGGAGGAAGGGGTTAGATAGGTTTTTGGCGAGGTTTAAAGATCGGCACAACATTGTGGGCTGTAGGGCCTGTATTGTGCTGTACTTTCTATGATCCTATGAAGAGATTACAGATGCTGGAATCAGGAGTAATGCACAAAGCACTGGGGGAACTCAATGGGTCAGACAGTATCTCACCAATTTTTATCGATGCACCATAGAAAGCATCCTATCCGGATACATCACGGCTTGGTACAGCCACTGCTCCACCTGTGACTGCAAGAAACTGCAGAGAGTTGTGGACACAGCCCAGCACATCACGGAAACCAGCCTCCCCTCCATGGACTCTGTCCTCACTGCCTCGGTAAAGCAGCCAACGTAATCAAAGACCCCACCCACCAAGGACATTCTCTCTTCTCCCCCCTCCCATCGGGCAGAAGATACAAAACCCTGAAAGCACGTACCACCAGGCTCAAGGACAGCTTCTATCCCACTGTTATAAGACTATTGAACAGTTCCCTAGTACGACAAAATGAACTCTTGACCTCACATTCTACATCGTTATGACCTTGTACCTTATTGTCTGCCTGCACTGCACTTTCTCTGTTACACTTTATTCTGCTTCTGTTATTGTTTTCCCTTGTACTACCTGAATGCACTGATGTGATGAAATGATCTGTATGGATGGCATTCAAAACAAAGTTTTTTGCTGTACCTCAGTACATGTGACAATAATAAACCAAAATAGGGGCGGTGTACATGCACCTATCTACATCAATGGTGCTGAGGTCAAGAGGGTTGAAAGCCTCATGTTCCTGGGAGTGAACATCACCAATAGCCTGTCCTGGTCAAATCACGTAGATGCCACAGCCAAGAAAGGAGGCTAAAGAAATTCGGTATGTCTCCTTTGCCACTCACCAACTTTTATCGATGCACCATAGAAAGCATCCTATCTGGATGTATCACGGCTTGGTACGGCAACTGCTCTGCCCAGGACTGCAAGAAGCTGCAGAGAGTTGTGGACACAGCCCAGCGCATCACGGAAACCAGCATCCCCTCCTTGGACTCTGTCTTTACCTCTCGCTGTCTTGGTGTAGCAGCCAGCATAATCAAAGACCCCACCCACCCAAGACATTCTCTCTTCTCTCCTCTTCCATCGGGTAGAAGATACAGGAGCCTGAGGGCACGTACCACCAGACTTAAGGACAGCTTCTACCCTACTGTGATAAGACTATTGAACGGTTCCCTTATACGATGAGATGGACTCTGACCTCACGATCTACCTTGTTGCGACCTGGCACCTTATTGCACTGCGCTTCCTCTGTAGCTGTGACACTTTACTCTGTACTGTTATTGTTTTTACCCTGTACTACCTCAATGGACTCTGTACTAATTCAATGTAACTGCACTGTGTAATGAATTGACCTGTACGATCGGTATGCAAGACAAGTTTTTCACTGTACCTCGGTACAAGTGACAATAATAAACCAATACCGATTTATCAATTTATCTATGGAGGGAAATGGACAGTCACGTTTTCGAGTCTAGACCCTTCATCTGGACTGACCACCTGAAGTGTGTTTTTATTACAGTTCAGAGCACGACCGACCTGATTTTTGAAGTACAGCAAATTGAACATAAACGTTGAGCAGGTCATGGACCTGTTTGCAGTTTTCATCAACTTGACCAAAGTTTCTGTTCGAATACCCCCTGCTTTCCAATACAAAAGTGTGGTTAGTAAGTTTGCAGATGACACTAAAATAGGTGGTGCCGTTGACAGTGGAAATGGTTATCAGGCTTTACAGAGGGATCTTAATCAGCTGGGTAAGTGGACCAAGGAATGGCAAATGGCGTTTAATTCGGATAAGTGTGAGGTGTTGCATTTTGGGAATCGATTAGAGTCGGACTTTCACAGTGAACAGTAGGGCCCTGGGAAGTGTTGTAGAATAGAGGGACCTTGGAATACAAGTACATGGTTCCCTGAAAGGTAGACAGGGTGCTGAAGAAGGCTTTTGACTTGTTGGGCTTCATCATTCAGGGCACTGAGTATAGAAGCTAGGATGTTATATTGCAGTTGTACAAGACGTTGGTGAGGCTGCATTTAGAATATTGTGTTCAGTTTTGGTCACCCTACTATAAGAAAGATGCCATTAAGTTGGAAAGGGTTTAGAGGATACTTGTGAGGATGTTGCCAGGACTCAAGGGACTGAGTTATGGACAGAAGTTGAGAAGGTTGGGACTCTTTTCACTGGAATGTAAGAAAATGAGCGGTGATATTACAGAGGTGTATAAAATCATCAGGGACATAGATACAGGAGCCTGAAATCACGTATCACCAGACTTAAGGACGGCTTCTACCCTACTGTGATAAGACTACTGAATGGTTCCCTTATACAATGAGATGGACTCTGACCTCATGATCTACCTTGTTGTGACCTTGCACCTTATTGCACTGCACTTTCTCTGTAGCTGTACTGTTATTGTTTTTACCTGTACTACTTCAATGCACTCTTGTACTAACTTAATGTAACTGCACTGCGTAATGAATTGACCTGTACGATCGGTTTGTAAGACAAGCTTTTCACTGTACCTCAGTACAAGTGACAATAATAAACCAATACCAATAGAGTGAACATGCACAGTCTTTTTCCCAGGGATGGGGAATCAAGAACAAGAGAACGTCAGTTTAAGGTGAGGGGAGCAAGATTTTATAGGAACCTGAGCGGCCACTTTTTCAAGCAGAAGGTGGTCAGTATATGGAACGAGCTGCCAGAGGAAGTGTTGAGGCAGGTACATTAACAACATTTAAAAGGCACTTGGACAGGTACATGGATAGGAAAGGTTTCGAGGGATATGGGCCAAACGGTTGCAAATGGGACTAGTTTCGATGGGAATCTTGATCGGCATGGACCAGTTGGGCCGAAGGGCCTGTTTCTGAGCTGTGTGACTCCAAGACTCTAAAACCAATTTTGGATACAACTTGGCTCCATCAGTTGCAAACTTTCTTGTTACTCCTCAGAATATTAAATCATTATTCAGATAAAACCTTCCTTTAACAAATCCATGCTGTGTGTCCCTGGCGGCACGGTAACGTAGTGGTTAGTGCGATGCTATTACAGCGCCAGCAATCGGGGTTCGATTCCCGTTGCTGTCTGCAAGGAGTTTGTACGTTCTCCCGTGTCTGCGTGGGTTTCCTCCGGGTGCTCAGGTTTCCTCCCACATTCCAAAGACTTATGGGTAGGTTAATTTGGGTTTAAAATGGGCGGCACGGACTCGTTGGGCCAGAAGGGCCTGTTACTACGCTATAAATAAAATTTCAAAATTTTAAATTTTAAAATTTTAAAAAAATTTTTAACCTGAGCTTTCCTAAACTGTGTCTCCTTCTACTAAACTACTGCCTCTCAGAACTGATGCCGATAATTTTTCCACCAACGAAGATAAACAAGTTGGTTTGTAATTAACATAGAACTGAGACCATGGAAGAGTACGGCTCCAGAACAGGCCCTTTGGCCCACGATGTCTGTGGAGGCACTCAGGTGTTCCACAGAACAGAATCAGAATCAGATTTACTATCACTGACATATGACACAGCAGCAGTACAGCAAAAAGATGTAAAAACCTATAAATGATAAAAATAAATAAAATGGTGCAAAACAAAAGGAATAATGAGGAAGTGTTCATGGGTTCATGAACTGTTCAGAAATCTGATGGCGGAGGGAATGAAGCTGTTCCTGAATCGTTGAGTGTGGGTCTTCAGGCTCCTGTACCTCCTCCCCAATGGTAGTAATGGGAAGAGGGCACAATCCAGATAGTGAGGGTCCTTAGTGATGGATGCCGCCTTCTTGAGGCACCGCCTCTTGAAGATGTCCTCGATGGTGGGGAGTGTTGTGTCCGTGATGGAGCTGGCTGAGTCTACAACCCTCTGCAGCCTCTTACAATCCTGTGCATTGGAGCTTCTGTACCAGGCTGTGATACAACCAGTCAGAATGCTCTCCACTGTACATCTGTAGAAATTTGTAAGACTCTTTGGTGATATACAGAATCTCGTCACACTCCTAATAAAGTAGAGCTGCTGGCGTGCCTTCTTCGTGCTTGCATCAATGTGTTGGGCCCAGGATCAATCCTCCAAGATGTTGATGCCCAGGAACTTGAAGCTGCTCACCCTTTCCACCGCTGACCCCTCAATGAGGTCTGGTGTGTGTTCTCCCGACTTCCCCTTCCTGAAGTCTGCAATCACTTCCTTGGTTTTGCTGACGTTGAGTACGAGGCTGTTGTTGTGACACCACTCAACCAGCTGCTCTATCTCATTCTTGTAAGCCTCCTCATCAACATTCATCCAATCTGCGTTTGGTTTTTCCAGTGTGGAAGAGACCACATTGTGAGCACCAAATGCAATACACTGGATTGGAAGAAGTGCAACCAAATCACTGCTTCACTTGGAAGGAAGTTAGGGACCCTGAGTGCTGGGAAATTTTTTTAAAATGTTTTTAAAAATTTTCTTTACAGCGTGGTAACAGGCCCTTCCAGTCCAACGAATCCGCGCCGCCCATTTTAAACCCAAATTAACCTACCTGTACGTCTTTGCCATGTGGGAGGAAACCAGAGCACCCGGAGGAAACCCACGCAGACACAGGAGAACGTACAAACTCCTTACAGACAGCGACGGCATTTCTCCTGTTGCATTTGATGGTACCAATGGCATCTCCTGTTGCATGGGAAGTGGGTGGTGGAGAAGGAAGAGCAGAGCAGGGAGTTACAAAGGGAGTGGTACCTTTGGAATGGTGAAAGGGGAGGGAAAGGGAAGAGTGCCTGGTGGTGGAATCTCATTGAAATTGCAAAGGATATCCAACAAGTGGGGAGGCTCGTGGGATGGAAGCTGCAACTTTGTTCCATCTGGGACAAGAGTGGGTGAGAGCAAAGCTGCAGGAGATAGATGAGGTGCAGTTGAGTGCTCCATCAACGACGGTGGAGGGGAAGCCATGATCCACCTGTGCGCAAAGTCTCAACATTGGAGGAGATATGATGGAGATTAGTAAAGCATTTGATAAGGTACGTCATGGTAGGCTTCTTCAGAAGGTCAGAGGCCAAGGGATCCAAGGAAGCTTGGCTGTGTGGATTAGGAATTGGCTTGCATATAGAAAGCAGAGGGTTGTGGTGGAAGGAGTGCCCTTGGATTGGAGGGCTGTGACTAGTAGTGTCCCACAGGGATCGGTTCTGGGACCTCTGCTTTTTGTGATATTTATTAATGACTTAGATGAGGGGGTGGAAGGGTGGGTTAGCAAGTTTGCAGATGACACAAAGATCGGTTGTGGTTGTGCTGTGGATAGTGTGGAGGGCTGTCGAAGCTTACAGAGGGATATTGATAGGATGCAGAGCTGGGCTGACAAGTGGCAGATGGAGTTCAATCCGGAGAAGTGTGAGGTGGTACACTTTGGAAGGACAAACTCCAGGGCAGAGTACTGAGTAAATGGCAAGGTACTTGGCAGTGTGGAGGAGCAGAGGGATCTGGGGGTTCATATTCACAGTTCACTGAAAGTTGCCTCACAGGTGGAAAGAGCAGTTAAGAAGGCCCTTGGGATGTTGGCTTTCATAAGTCGTGGGATTGAGTTTAAGAGCCGCGAGGTGATGATGCAGCTTTACAAAACTCTAGTTAGGCCACACTTAGAGCACTGTGTTCAGTTCTGGTCGCCTCATTATAGGAAGGATGTGGAGGCGTTGGAGAGGGTGCAGAGGAAATTTACCAGGATGCTGTCTGGATTGGAGAGTATTGAATATGAGGAGAGGCTTAAGGTGCTAGGGCTTTATTCACTGGAAAGGAGGAGGATGAGAGGAGACATGATAGAGGTATATAAAATATTGAGGGGAATAGATAGAGTAGACAGCCAGCACCCCCTTCCCAGGGCACCAATGCTCAAGACGAGAGGTCATGGCTTTAAGGTTATGAGTGGGAGGTTCAGGGGAGATGTCAGGGGGAGGTTTTTCACCCAGAGAGTGGTTGGTGAAAAGAATGCACTGCCTGGGGTGGTGGTGGAGGCAGATACATTGGACAGGTTCAAGAGCTTGTTGGATAGGTATATGGAGGAGTGTGGGATGGGGGGATATGCGGGAGGAAGGGGTTAGGTAGTGTGAGGGTGGTTTGATGGACGGCACAACATGGTGGGCCGAAGGGCCTGTTTTGTGCTGTATGGTTCTATGGTTCTGTGGTTCTATGGAATTGGTAGAATAGAAGGGAGACACAAGAGACCGCAGATCCTGGAACTGGAGCAACACAAAAGGGGCGGTGGAGGAACTCAGCAGGTCAGGCAGCATCTATGGAGGGAAATGAACAGTTGTCTAGACTTGGGGTCTCGACCCGAGACGTGAACTGTCCATTTCACTCCATACATGCTGCCTGACCTGCTGAGTTCTTACAGTGCCTTTTGTGTTGCTGGTAGAATAGAACGGAGTCTCTACAGGAGACAGGGTGGGAAGAAGCATACTCAGGACAGCTGTAGGAGTCTCTGGACTTGCAACGGATAGTTGTCACTGATCTATCCCTGAGTTGGAGAAAAAATCAGAAGAAAAACTGGGTCAGAAAAAATCCTCCTGACTGGGGGACTTTAGTTATGGGGAGAGATTGGATGGGCTGGGTTTGTTTTTCCTGGAACGAAGGAGGCTGAAAGAATTATATAAGGTTATGAGAGGAACACATTGATGCAATCACGAAGAAGGCACACCAGCAGCTCTACTTCGTTATGAGGTTGAGCAGATTTGATATGTCACAAAGACTCTTGCAAATTTCTATCGATGTACGGTGGAGAGCATCCTGACTGGTTGCATCACTGCCTGGTATGAAGGCTCCAATGCACAGGATCGCAAGAGGCTGCAGAGGGTTGTAGACTCAGCCAGCTCCATCACGGGCACAACCCTCCCCACCATCGAGGACGTCGTCAAGAGGTAGTGCCTCAAGAAGGCGGCATCCACCACTAAGGACTCTCACCATCCGGGACATGCCCTCTTCTCATTCCTACCATCAGGGAGGAGGTCTCAACAATTCGGGAACAGCTTCTTCCCCACCCTCCATCAGATTTCTGAACGGTCCATGAACCCATGAACACTACCTCGTTATACCTTTTGTTTTTCCACTATTTATTTATTTAGTAATTTTATACCGTACTGCTGCTGTAAAACAACACATTTCACATCATGTATGTCAGTGATAATAAATCTGATTCTGATTCTGAATACTCAGGGTAGATGGTCAAAATCTCTTCTCATGGTGTGGGGTATCAAAAACAAGAGGGCATAGGTTTAAGGTGAGAGGAAGGAGTTTTAAAGGGGATCTGAGGGGAAAGTTTTTACACAGGGAGTGGGTGATATCTGGAACTCGCTGCCAGAGGAGGAGGTGGAATCCGATACAATCGCTACGTTTAAGTGGCATTTAGACTGGTTCTTGAATGGGCAAGGCACAGAAGGATATGGTCCTAATGAGGGCAAATGGGATCAGTGCAGATGGGCAAAAAAGATCGGGGTGGACGTGGAGGGTTGATGAGCCCGTTTCTGTCCTGTATGATTCCATGACTCCATAAGATACTGAATGCCAGCTCTCTGACCGTTCCTCATTCTCTCTTCTCTCCTCTTCCATCGGGTAGAAGATACAGGAGCCTGAGGGCACGTACCACCAGGCTCAAGGACAGCTTCTACCCCACTGTGATAAGACTATTGAACAGTTCCCTTATAGGATGAAATGGACTCTGACCTCACGAGCTACCTTGTTGTGACCTTGCACCTTATATCACTGCACTTTCTCTGTAGCTGTGACACTTTACTCTGTACTGTTATTGTTTTTACCTGTACTACATCAATGCACTCTGTACTAACCCAATGTAGCTGCACTGTGTAATGAATTGACCTGTATGATCAGTTTGTAAGACAAGTTTTTCACTGTACCTCGGTACAGGTGACAATAATAAACCGATACCAATACCTCTGGACCCTGATCCCACCAATGAACATCTAGCCATTGCCTCCAGTTGCTGACATCATTTCCTCTGGCCGCACAGCTTGATGGGGTGGTAAAGAAGGCATATGGCATGAGAAACAAAGGCTGCAGATGCTGGAATCTAGATGAAAAACACGATGATGCTGGAGGGACTCAGCAGGCCAGGCAGCATCCGTGGAGAAAAGCAGGCAGTCACTGTTTCAGGTCAGGACCCGGAGAGGTTGGACAACCCTGGGTTGTTTTCTGTGGAGCAGCGGAGGCTGAGGGGAAACCTGATAGAACTTCATAAAATGATGAGAGGCATAGATAGAGTAGACAGCCTGTATCTTTTATCCAAAGTTCAAAACGTCTAATACTGGAGGTGAGAGAGGGAAAGTTCAAAGGAGATGTGCGGGGCAAGTTTTTTTTACTCCAAGAGTGGTGGGTGCCTGGAATGTGCTGCCAGGGGTGGTGGTGAAGGCAGATACAATAGAGATGTTTCTAAGACAGACATATGAATATGCAGAGAATGGAGGGACATGTCAGGCTGAAGGTCCTGTTCCTGTGCTGTACCGTTTTATGTTCTATGGTGATCTTCCTTCCTCCAACCTCCAAGTTCACAGTCCTCCAACCCCACAGAGTCCACTTCTGCCTCTTCCCCACATCCACAGGCAGGACTGTCCTATGGTCATTGTCCACACAATGTTCTTGTCCCACACAAACCCTTTCGTCGTACCTTGTCTCCATCCCATCTCAAAACCAACAAGCTGTAGATGCTGGAAGTCTGAAATAGAAACAGAAAGTCTTGGAGACAGCAGGTTAGGCAGTAACTGTGGAGAAAGAAACAGGAGGTGACAGTTCAGATTGATGACCTTCCATCAGAACTGGGGAAGGGAGAAAACAAGCCTGGTTTGGAGTTGCGGAGAAGGAGGAGGGGTGGAAAGGCGTCTGACAAGGTGGGGACCAGAGAAACAAACAGTCTGCTGGAGGAACTCAGCGGGTCGAGCAGCATCTGTGGGGGTGAAGGAAGTGTCGATGTTTCAGTTTGAAACCCTGCATCAGGACTCATTCGTCCAGCAGATCGTTTGTTGCTGCTGATTCCAGCATCTGCAGACTCTTGTGTCTCCAGGGACCAGAGAATCAAGGTGACCCAAATGCCGTTGTTGCCATCTCTGAGAGGGGGGTGAATTCCTGTTAATCACAGCTGATCTTTTTGGATAAGGTGTAAACAGCACAGTAGTATAGCAGTTAGTGTAACACTATTACAGCGCCAGCAATCCGGGTTCAATTCCTGCCGCTCTCTGTCAGGAGTTTGTACGTTCTCCCCGTGTCTGCGTGGGTTTCTTCCGGGTGCTCCGGTTTCCTCCCACATTCCAAAGGCGTACAGGTTAGGAAGTTGTGGGCATGCTATGTTGGCGCCGGAAGAGTGGCGACACTTGGGGGCTGCCCCCAGCACATTCTCGGTAATGCAAAAAGACGCATTTCACTGTGTGTTTCGATGTACAGGTGACTAATAAATAAATATCTTATATTTTCTATATCTAAACAGAGGGAGACAACTGAGAACAGAAACAAGACAGTGCTGGAACTGAAAAATGCAGAAGACAGTAGCTGCTGGAAACCTGAAATAAAAGAGAATGTCGGAAATGTCCAGCAGATCGAGTGGCACCTCTGCAGAGAAAAAAAATAAGTAAATGTTACAGATGATGACATTACAGGAAGGGGAAGTCGGGAGAACACACACCAGACCTCATGGTGGGGTCAACGGTGGAAAGGGTGAGCAGCTTCAAGTTCCTGGGCATCAACATCTCGGAGGATTTATCCTGGGCCCAACACTTTGATGCAATCTCCAACAAGGCATGCCAGTGGCTCTACTTCATTAGGAGATTGAGGAGATTCGGAATGTCACCAAAGGCTCTTACAGATTTCTACAGATGTACGGTGCAGAGCATTCTGACTGGTTGCATCATCGCCTGGTATGGAGGCTCCAACGTGCAGGATCGCAAGAGGCTGCAGAGGGTTGTAGACTCAGCCAGCTCCATCACAGGCACCACCCTCCCCACCATCGAGGACATCTTCCAGAGGCGGTGCCTAGGGGACATAGCCTCAAGATTCAGGGGAATAGATTGAGGACAGTGATGAGGAGATACTGCTTTTCCCAGAGAGCAGTGAATCTGTGGAATTCTCTGCCCAAGGAACCAGTGGAGGCTACCTCTTTAAATACAGTATATTTAAGACACAGTTAGATCGATTTTTGCATAGTAGAGAAATTAAGGGATATGGGGAAAAGGCAGGTAGGGGGAGCTGAGTCCATGGCCAGATCAGCCACGATCTTATTGAATGGCAGAGCAGGTTTGATGGGGCAGGTGGCCAACTCCTGCTCCTACTTCTTATGTTCTTATGGATCACTGAGGACACTTACCATCCAGGACATGCCCTCTTCTTGTTATTACCATCAAGGAGGAGGTACAGGAGCCTGAAGACCCACACTCAATGATTCAGAAACAACTCCTTCGCTTCCGTCATCAGATTTCTGAACGGTCCATGAACCCATGAACACTACCTCATTATTCCTTTCTTTTTGCACTATTTATTTATTTTTGTAAATTATGGTAAATTTGTAAATTATGCTGCAAAACAACAAATTTCACAACATATAAGTCAGTGATAATAAATCTGATCCTGATTCTGACTTCAGAACTGGCCTGTTGTGAAACAAGCGAACAGTTCTGTTCGCACCCAGACCCAAACTCTTCAGTAATCTTGCCTTGAGACATAATCACAGGGTTTAAAGAGTGTTTGTTTGTTAAAATTACCCAATAAAATTAGGGTGTCACAGTGGTGCAGCAAGCAGAACATTTGGTGGAAGGGTCTTCAACCCGAAACATTAAATGTTTCTCTTCCCGCAGATGTGGCCAAGACCTGCTGAGTTTTTCCAGCATTTTCCGTCTTTACTTTAAACATCCTGATGAATCACCTCTGCATCCTCTCCAGTGCAACCATGTCCTTTGTTTTGTGTAGTGACCACAATTACAAATTTGGACAGTTATGTGGATAGTTACATGGTCTTTTTGCTGCTACCATCGGGCAGGAGGTACACAAGCCTGAAGTCCCACAACAACAGCTTCTTCCCTTCAACCATTCAGTTCTTGAACCAACTGCAAAACCCTAATCACTGCAGTTTAGAAACACTGTGATCACTTTGCACTAAAATGGACTTTTTTTTTGTTCTAATTGTGTTCTTCCTTGTAAAAATTGTGTATAATTTATGTTTAATTTATGTTTTTCTTGTGAGCGCATGGCGGCACGGTAGTGTAGCGGTTAGCATAACGCTATTACAGTGCCAGCGACCCGAGTTCAATTCCGGCCACTGGCTTTAAGGAGTTTGTATGTTCTCCCCGTGTCTGCGTGGGTTTCCTCTGGGTGCTCCGGTTTCCTCCCACATTCCAAAGATGTACAGGTTAGGAAGTTGTGGACATGCTATGTTGGCGCCGGAAGTGTGGCGACACTTGCGGGCTGCCCCCAGAACACTCTACGCAAAAGATGCATTTCACTGTGTGTTTCAATGTACTTGTGACTAATAAAGAAATCTTATCTGATGCTCTGTGCCTGTGATGCTGCAAGTAAGTTTTTCATTGCACCTGTGCACACATGTACTTGTGCATGTGACTATAAACTTGTCTTGATTTGACTTGGCTTGAAAGGTTTAGAGGTATATAGACAAACGCAGGCAAATGGGACTGGCTAAGTTAGGCAACTTGGTCAGCACGGACAAGTTGGGCTGGAGGGCCTGTTTCCGTGCTGTATACCTCTAAGACTCTATGACTAATGTCTTTTTATAGTTACACTAGAAACTCCCTGTTCTTAGAGTACCAGCCTACAAAGGCAAGCATCCTGTCTGCTTTCTCCACCACTTTAACTATCTGCACTGCCACCTTCAGGGATCCTTGAACCTGACACACTCTCCTAGCAGCACTCCCACTCTCCCCCTTCCCTCATCTGCCTGTCACTCCCACTCATCTTGTTCCACCCCTTCCCCCCCCAATGTTTTTATACTCGTTGTCTCCCCTCTTTCTTTCCAGTCCTGATGAAGGGTCTCGACCTCAAACGTCGACTATTCATTTCCCTCCACAGATGCTGCCTGACTCGCTGAGTTCCTCCAGCGCGTTTGTGTGTTTACACACTCTTTTCCTCAATGCTCCCTAAGGTCCCAGCATTATAGCACTTCTAGAATATTCCAACATAATGCAATCATGAAGACGTTCTACAGGGACCCAATAGCATGGCAGTGTTGCAGTTCGTGTAACGCTATTACAGCGCCAGCGACCCGGGTTCAATTCCAGCCGCTGTCTGTAAGGAGTTTGTACGTTCTCCCCGTGTCTGCGTGGGTTTCCTCCGGGTGCTCCGGTTTCCTCCCACATTCCAAAGACGTACGTGTTCGGAAGTTGTGGACATGCTATGTTGGCGCCGGAAGCGTGGCGACACTTGCGGGCTGCCCCCCAGAACACTCTACGCAAAAGATGCGTTTCACTGTGTGTTTCGATGTACATGTGACTAATAAAGATACTTTCATGGAATCACAAGTAATAATCTTCACATGAAATAGCAAAACTTCAGAATCAGGTTTATTTCACTGACATATGTCGTGAAATTTGCTGTTTTGTGGCATCTTCTCTTGAAAGATAAGCAGCATACCTGTTGGTTCTACTAGGATTTAACCTCAGAACATCTGGCATGTAAAGCAGAAGTGATAACCACTATGCTATATAAGCAATAGTAAACCACTAGTCATGGTTTTACTTACCCACACAAGGGAACGCCCCTGAAATATAAATACTTACCTGTGATAAACACCAATACATTTTGAATTATCTTATGCAAATACTGGCACATTACTTGAAACAATAATTCAAGTGCTAAAATACTGCCTGAATTCTTACATAAAGATTCAGAAACTCTTATAAACCTCAAATAAGAGTTTGGTGAGTTTTGTGATGTCTTGCTTATCACTTATTCCTTTATATGTATTTGGCCCATTGAGTCCATGCCAGCTCTCTGTAGAACATTCAGTGCTGGAAATACTTGGAACCGATAACATCAACTCAGTGTGTCTCTCTCCACAGACACTGCCTAATCCACTGGGTAGCTTTGTAGGAAGAATAAAGGTGTAAATGGGGAGGAAATTCAGAAATCAGAGGTGCAAGGGGACTTAGGAGCCCTCGTTCAGGATTCCCTAAAGGTTAACGTGGGTTGAGTCAGTAGTAAGGAAGGCAAATGCAATGTTAGCATTCATTTCGAAAGGACTAGAACATAAAAACGAGGATGTACTGCTGAGGTTTTATAGTGCGTTGGATAGCACATTTGGAATATTGTGAGCAATTTTGGACCCCGCGTCTAAGGAAGGATGTGCTGACCCTGGAGAGGGTCCAGAGGAGGTTCACAAGAATGATCCCAGGAATGAAAGGCTTAACCTATGGGGAGCACTTGATGTCTCTGGACCTGTACTCAGTGGAGTTCAGAAGGATGAAGGGGGATCTCATTGAAACCTACTGGATACTGAAAGGCCTGGATAGAGTGGATGTGGAGAGGATGTTTCCGTTAGTAGAGTCTGGGATCCGAGGCAACAGCCTCAGAATAAAGAGACGTCACTTTAGAACTGAGATGAGGAGGAATTTCTTCAGCCAGGGGGTGGTGAATCTGTGGAATTCGTTGCCACAGACGGCTGTGGAGGCCAAGTCACTGGGTGTATTTAAGGCGGAGATTGATAGGTTCTTGATTGGTGAGGGGGTTGAGGGTTATGGGGAGAAGGTGGGAGAATGGGGATGACAAAAATCAGCCATGATTGAACGGCAGAGCAGACTCGATGGGCCGAATTCCACTCCTATATCTTATGGTCTTATGGTCTTTCTAGCATTCTCTTTAGTTTTACATTTCCAGAAATTGCTGTGTTCTGCATCTCACATATAGAACAGGGTGGTATTGACAACCTTGAAGGCATGCTTTGGGAGTGTCGTGTGTAGGTATCGGAAGGAACACACCACCTCACAAACTACCCACTGCTTGTCCCATCAGGCACCCCTACCCCACTTGTATGAGATAAGGTAAGATATCTTTATTAGTCACATGTACATCGAAACACGCAGTGAAATACATAGAGTGTTCTGGGGGCAGCCCGCAAGTGTCGCCACGCTTCCGGTACCAACATAGCATGCTCACAACTTCCTAACCCATAAGCCTTTGGAATTTGGGAGGAAACGGTAGCACCCGGAGGGAACCCACACAGTCATGGGGAGGACGTACAAACTCCTCACAGACAGCGGCCGAATTGAACCTGGGTCGCTGGCGCTGCGATAGAGCTACACTAACCACTACACTACCGTGCCAGTCAGCCGTTTCCACGTCTGTCTCAGTAACCACCTCAAAGCCCACAAAACTCCAGTGGAAACAAATTATCCCTAATCCTGAGGGAATGCCCAAGAAGAAAAGGAGATTTACACGCTTGTCAAAGACATAAGGATTCCTTGTTGTGTTTGTTCTCATCCATTATCTCTTTGCTCCCCTCATTTTCCTTTTCCTTTCCTCTCACAGCTTATTCTAAAGAGAAGGGGAAATTATACAGAACTAAATTGCTTAAAATACGAAGTAACAGCAAAAAATCCTGGGCAGCAGTTAGGGCAGGATCTCCGGAGCAGAACAATGGATCAGATTTCAGGATGATGGCCTGGAAAATACATTGTTTTGTTGCAAAGAAATTATAGGATTTTGAGAAATGAAAGGTTTGCAATTGGGTCAAAGGCAGAACATGGAACATAAGAACAGTACAACACAGGAGCAGGTCCTCTGGCCTACAATGTTGTGCCGAACTAATTAAACTAGAATTTAAGGTGAGAGGGGGTAAGTTCAAAGAAGATGTGCAGGGTGAGTTTTTTTACACAGAGTGATGGAACCCTGGAATGAGCTGCCAGGAGTGGTGGTGGAGGCAGATATAGAACATAGACATAGAACATAGAACAATTACAGCACAATTCAGGCCCTTCGGCCCACAAAGCTGTGCCGAACATGTCCCTACCCTAGAAATTACTAGGATTACCCATAGCCCTCTATTTTTCTCAGCTCCATGTACCTATCTAACAGGCTCTTGAAAGACCCTATCGTATCCGCCTCCACCACCGTTGCTGGCAGCCCATTCCACGCACTCACCACTCTCTGAGTAAAAAACTTACCCCTGACATCTCCTCTGTACCTACTCCCCAGCACTTTAAACCTGTGTCCTCTTGTGACCACCAATTCAGCCCTGGGGAAAAGCCTCTGACTACCTACCCTATCAATACCTCTCATCATCTTATACACCTCAATCAGGTCCCCCCTCATCCTCCGTCTCTCCAAGGAGAAAAGGCCAAGTTCCCTCAACCTGCTTTCAGATAGAGACATTCAAGAGGCTCTTAGATAGGCACATGAATGTGCAGAGAATGGAGGGATATGGAGAAGGGATTCATTTAGTCAGGCATTTAATTACTAGTTTAATTAGGTTGGCACCACATTGTGTGCCGAGGGGCCTGTACCTGTGCTGGACAGTGCTATGTTCTATGTTCTTTCACACAGAGAGCGGTGGGTACGTGGAATAAGCTGCTAAGTGATAGAGGCGGGTACAATTACAGCATTTAAAACACATTTAGACAGGTTCATAGACAGGAAAGGTTCAGAGGGATATGGGCCAAATGCAGGCAAATGAGACTAGCTCAGGAAAACGCCTTAGTTCGCATGAATGAGTTGGGCTAAAGGGTTTGTTTCTGTGCTGTATGACTTGAATTAATATTGCTTGTAAATAGTTGGGAAGCCAACAATGAGCTCTCTGGCAGTCCTGTTGATGCCAAATTTAAAAGGGCGCATTTATTCTGAGTCCTTCAAATTTTGTGTGTTTTGTAGGTTTTGAGGTGGTTAATGAGACAAACGTGGAAATGGCAGGGTCTTATACCAGTGGGATAGGAGTGCCTGGTGGGACAAGCAGTGGGTAGCTTGTGAGGTGGTTCTTTCCTTCTGATGCTTACACACGACGGTCCCAAAGCATAGCTTCAAGATTGTCAATACCATCCTGGATGCTCCCTTTCCGTCATAGCTGGGAATAGTGTCTCTGTTTCGAGAATAAAAAACAGCAAGTTGCTGGAAACACTCATTCACGGTGGTATGTGTGGAAAGAGAAACTTGATAACCGTTGACGTCCTGATGCAGGGTCTTGACCCAAAACGTCAAATGTTCCTGCCCGCTCCCCGCCCCCCGCCCCACAACAGATGTTGCTCAACCCAGAGGTCCTCCAGCAGATTGTTTGTTGCTCCAAATTTCCAGCATCTGGGGTCTCTTGAGAATCCTGTTGACAATTCTGGTTGGGATCCCTTCATCAAAACTGGGAAAGTGAGGAAAACAATTATAGGAAGCAAATAAGGTGGGTGGGGGGGGGAGGTGTGGTGAGTGGAACTGAAGGAATGGCTCTGACAGGGTGATACCTGAACCTAACTCATTTATCTCTCTTTCCCACTTTCCCAGTTCTGATGAAGGGTCCTGGTCTGAAACATTAACTGTTTCTCTTTCCACAGATGCTGCCTTGACCTGCCAGGTTTTTCCAGCATTTTTTATTTTTATTTCAAATTTGCCTCACCTGCACTTCTTTTGATTTTCATGTTCTGCTTCAGGAGTCTGGTGTTCAGCATTTGTAGAGTCATAGAGTCATATAGTGCAGAAACAGGCCCTTCAGCACAACTGGTCCGTGCTAACCAAGATGCCCATCTAAGCTAGTGGCATCTGCCTGCATTTGGCCCATATCCATCTAAACCATTCCTATCAAAGTACCTATCCAAATGTATTTTAAATATTGTTAATGTACCTGTCTCAACCACTTATTCTGGCAGCTCATTCCATATACGGACCACCCTCTGGGTGAAAATGTTGCCCCTCAGGTTCCTATTAAATCTCCCAGCTCTCACCTTAAACCTGTGCCCTCTAGTTCTTGATTCCCCAACCCATGGAAAAAATGTGCATTCACCCTATTTACGCCCCTCATGATTTTACACCTCTATAAGATCACCCCTCATTCTCCTACACTCCAGTGAATAAAGTCCTAGCCTGCTCAAACTCTCCCTATTACTCAGTCCCTTGAATCCTGGCAACATCCTTATAAATCTCCTCTGCACTCTTTCCAGCTTAATGGCATCTTTCCTACAGCAGGGCGACTAAAACTGAACACAATATTCCAATGTCTTGTACAACTACAACATAACATCCCAACTTCTATACTCAGTGCCCTGAATGATGAAGGCCAGGATGTCAAACGCCTTTTTTCACCACCCTGTCTATCTGTGACACCACTTTCAGGGAACTATGTACTTGCATCCAATTCTGGTTGCCCCATTATAGGAAGGGAGGCTTTGGAGAGGGTGCAGAAGAGGTTTCCCAGGATGCTGCCTGGATTAGAGAGCATCTGCTAATAGGGAGAAGTTGACAAGTTTGGGTTGTTTTCTCTGGAGCATCAGAGGCTGAGGGGAGACCTGATAGAAGTTTATAAGATTATGAGAGGCATAGATAATGTAGACAGCCTGTATCTTTTTCTCAGGGTCGAAATGTTTAATATTCAAGGACATGCATTTAAAGTGAGAGGGGGAACGTTCAACGGAGATGTGCGGGGCAAGTTTTTTTTACACAGAGGGTGATGGGTGCCTAGAATGAGCTGCCTGGGGTGGTAGTGAAGGCAAATACGATAGAAGCATATGAATGGTTCTTAGGTAGGCAGGTGGATGTGCAGAGAATTGAGGGATATGGACATTGTGTAGGCAGAAGGGATTAGCTTAGTCAGGCATTTAATTACTAGTTTAATTAGTTTGGCATAACATCGTGGGCCGAAGGGCCTGTTCCTGTGCTGTACTGTTCTGTGCATTGCTAGGTCTCTCTGTTCTATGACACTCCCCAGGGCCCTACCATTCACTGTGAAAATTCCCGATTTGTCTACTCAAAATGCAATATCTGCATTAAACTCCATTTGCCATTCCTTGGCCCACTTACACAGATGACTAAGATCCCCCTGTATTTCTGTAGTTATGTACATTATGGTCTGGCCAATGTAGCTGGCTGAGTCTAAGTATGGCCTCAGTGTTGGTGATGTCGGACTGGGAGAGCACATCGATGATGGATCACTTATCCTTCATCAATTGGAAGGATTTTGCGGATATAGTGTTAGTGCATTGAGGTTCTCACAGTAGGTAGTCCAGGTCTCAGAAAGCATACAGGAGGACATGATCCTTTATTGTCAGAGGGCAGTGTGGTACATCAGGGGCAGGGTGTCTTGCAGATGTTGAATGTAAGATCCATGCTTTTGTATGGCTCATAAACAAGTCATTGATGACCTCTGAGCATACGCAAACTATCTGCATTCTGCAGCTCGACTTATGAGAGAAAATATGACTTTGTTCTCAGTTGAAGGGAAGGTTGTGGAGAGGGATGAGTGGAACAAAGAGGAAAGCTCTGAAAGGGTGAGACATGAAACTAACTTGTTTTCCTCGCTTTCCCGCTTTCTAATTTTTGAGTCCCAGACATGAACCAATAACTGTTTCTCTTCCCCCACATGCTGCTAGAGTTTCTATTTCCACAGAAGGATAAACCTGGTTCTAAAGTGTTGTCATCACAGGTTGAACAGTTTCCCATTAGTTTTGAAGATTAGCTTCACTCTTAATCTCATTAATTGGAGTAAGGTGCAATATGTGGTGAGGAAGGCTGAGAAGAGTGTCAGGCCAATGATGCAGCCTTGTTTGATACCAGTCCTTGCTGGGATTGGGTCTGCTGTAGTCTCGTTGGTTAGTATCTTGGCTTTCATGCCATTGTGGAACAAGTGCAAGATGGAGATGAATTTCTGTGGGCAGCAGAATACGTGGAGGACGTTTCACAGTCCCACTTGATTGTCGGGGACAATACATTGGTTCTAAGAAGAGGATTGGGCCATTTAGCTAAAAGATCAATGTCACAGGCAGAAGGTATTCTGGAATACCAAATAAATACCTTGCTTAAAGGTCCAAGGTGCAAGGAAGCCTCCGTAATTTGAGTAGTAGGGGAGGCAGTCAAGAAAATGGGTAACTGGACATTAATGAGATGTAGGCACTAGAAAGTTTAGCTCTGTTTAAGTGAACAAGTTACTTTGCACAAATGGAAAGCATCTTAGGTTAAATAGTGATGAAGATAGTGATAGCCTGCAACAAGGCAGGGAGAAGTTGCCTGAATGGGTGGACAAGTGGTGAATGAAATGTAACACGGAGAGATGTGAAGTGATACACTTTGGTAGAAATGAAGGCTGGGTGCTGCAGCAGTTAGTGCTGCTGGTTTACAACTCCAGGGACCTGGGCTTGATCCTGACCCTGTGAGCTGTCTGGGTGCAGTTTGCATATTTGCCCGATATCCAAGTGGGTTTCCCTAGGTGCCCTTGTTTCCTTCTATGTCCCGAGGTCCCTTCATTAGATTGCTAAGAATTGCTGTACCCTCGTTACAGCTGGAGATGACCGCTACAAATCCTTTCTGCCGGATGTTAAAGGTGATTACCTCTGCCAATCTTTTTACCCCTTAGTCTATATGTTGTTGTGAAACAGGTTCGAGGTCTCAAAGGCAAGGACTCTGAACACAATCTTAGAGATAAATGATTTATTTACAAAAGACAAACGTGGGGGAAGGGTAACGGGAATAACACACATACACGTGCACAGTTGATAGCGAGCGTAGGAAAATCACAACAGGGGTAAAATACATACACACACACACACACACACACACACACACACACACACAACGAACTAGGTACAGACAATCAAGGCAAAATAGTAAGATACCTGCTACCCCTTGACTCAGTGCAGGCACAGCTCTATGCTACCAGGGACACTAACTAAAATGCTCCCACCCCTTTTAACAGTGCACACCTCGCCAACGATTTCTCCAGCACCGTTTCACAGTGCTCGGCCTGGAGCAAAGCAGGGTCATCCCTTGGAGACAAAAGAGAGAGAGCCGAGCACACGTGGCACTCTTTATAGAGCTGGAGAGCTGGGGGGCCCAGCCCAGGTAATTTAAAAAGGCCAATGGCCTGGTGCCAGCAAGGACTAATCGATCACAAAGGCCAATGGTCAGGTGTGCACTGATGGGTGGGGTGGGGCGGGGCCAAACCTTGATTGGCAGTGGTGTGTCTTCCGACCAGGTAGGGGCAGTGCTGTCACGTGAAGCCACGACCCTCCACAATACAGATGTGTAGCAGGGGAAATGGAGGGAGTTATGGGCATGTCAGAGAGAAAATATTACATTGAAAAGTTGGGGAAATGGGATGATTTTGAATGGAAGGTTTTGAATGGAAAAAAGGCACAAATGTGGATAACGAGGGAGGTAAAGGCTAAAATAAAAGCAAAAGGGGCGGCGTACAAAGAAGCAAAAATTAGTGGGAAAACAGAAGACTGGGAAGCTTTTAAAAACCTGCAGAGAGAAACTAAGAAGGTCATTAGGAAAGAAAAGATGAATTATGAAAGGAAGTTGGCGGATAACATTCGAAAGGATACTAAGAGTTTTTTTAAATACATAAGGAGTAAAAGAGAGACACAGGTTGACATAGGACCAATTGATAACGGTGCAGGAGGTATTGTAATGGACGATAGAGAGATGGCTGAGGAATTGGATGAATATTTTGCATCGGTCTTCACCGTGGAGGACATCAGCAATGTGCTGGTTAGTCAGGAGTCTCACGAAATGGAACTGAGTTCAGTTAAGATTACTAGGGAGAAGGTGCTAGGAAAACTAAATGGGCTAAAGACTGATAAGTCTCCCGGACCGGATGAGGTGCGTCCCCGGGTTCTGAAGGAGGTGGCTTTAGAGATAGCGGAGGCATTGGCAATAATTTTCCAGGAATCGATAGATTCCGGCACGGTTCCGGAGGACTGGAGGGTCGCAAATGTAGTTCTGTTGTATAAGAAAGGTGGGAGGCAGCATAAAGGAAATTACAGACTTATTAGTCTGACGTCTGTGGTGGGAAAATTATTGGAATCTATCCTCAAGGATGGGGTTACGGAATACCTAGAGGCGCAAGGCAAGATAGGTCCTAGCCAACATGGTTTTGTGAAGGGAAGATCCTGCCTGACCAACCTATTGGAGTTTTTTGAAGAAATCACAGGTAGGGTGGATAAGGGAGAGGTGGTAGATGTTGTGTATTTAGACTTTCAAAAGGCCTTCGATAAGGTGCCTCACAAGAGACTGATTAATAAGATGAGAGGTCATGGAATTACGGGTAGGATAACAGAATGGGTGGAGCATTGGCTGGTTGGCAGGAAGCAAAGAGTGGAAATAAAAGGATCTCGTTCTGGTTGGTTACCGGTTACTAGTGGTGTGCCGCAGGGGTCGATGTTGGGACCGCTCCTTTTTACCTTGTACATCAACGATTTGGATAATGGAATAAATGGTTTCGTGGCTAAGTTTGCGGATGACACCAAGATAGGTGGAGGAGTAGGGAGTATTGAGGAGATAGGAAGGTTGCAGAGGGACCTAGACAGTTTAGGAGAATGGGCAAGGAAATGGCAGATGAGATTCAATGTTGAGAAATGTGCAGTTGTACACTTTGGAAGCAGAAATAAGCGGGCAGATTATTAGGAGAGAAAATTCAAAGTACGGAAGTACAAAGGGACTTGGGGGTACTCCTGCAGGATACCTTAAAGGTTAACCACCAGGTCGGATCGGTGGTAAAGAAAGCGAATGCTATGTTGGCATTCATTTCGAGAGGTATAGTGTAAAAAAGTAAAGAAGTGTTGATGAGGCTCTACGGGGCACTAGTGAGGCCTCATTTGGAATATTGTGCACAGTTTTGGGCCCCACATCTTAGGAAGGATGTGCTGACATTGGAGAGGGTTCAGAGGAGATTAACGAGGATGATTCCAGGAATGAAAGAGCTTACGTATGATGAGCATTTGTCGGCTCTTGGACTGTACTCACTGGAGTACAGAAGAATGAGAGGGGACCTCGTAGCGACATTTAAAATGTTGATAGGAAAGGACAGAGTAGATGTGGCTAGGCTGTTTCCCTTGGTGGGTGAGTCCAGGACCAGAGGGCACAATCTTAGAATTAGAGGGTACAATTTCAAAACAGAGATGAGGAGAAATTTCTTTAGCCAGAGGGTGGTGAATTTGTGGAACTCCTTGCCACGTACAGCAGTGGAGGCCAGATCAGTGGGGGCGTTCAAGGAAGAGATAGATAGATATCTGAATAGTCAGGGTATCAAGGGATATGGGGATAAGGCTGGAAATTGGGATTAGAATAGGTTTTTTTTCTCCCCATTCCCCATTTCTTTTTCCCTTTTCCTTGGAGCAGACTCGATGGGCTGAATGGCCTGCTTCTTGTCTTGTGATCTTGTGATGATGGGAATACACTGAAAGCCAGTATAGACCTGATGGGATGAATGACCTCATTTTATATTATAGTAAACAAGAATAAGGAGAGACAATGTGTACCAAATGACACATTTCTAAGGCATGCGTAGGAATAGATGGCCTTGGTGTACAAGTGCAGAAGTCCTTGAAAATGATCGGACATGCAAAGGGAGTGCTTTGTAAAGTGTGCAGGAAGCTGGGGGCCACGACTATTGGCTTAGCATGTAAAGAGAGGTAAGTTTTATTGAAACAATATTAGACAGGTTTGGCCACAGATGAAACACTGCATTCAAATCTGGTCACCGCACTGTAGGAGGGATTGAACTTCCTCCAAAATGTGTGGAAAAGATTTTCTGGTATGCTTCCAGGGATGAAGGATTTCAGCTCCAAGCTTAGACTGGAGAATTGGGGTTGTTCTCCTTGGAGAAGAAATGGTTGAGGGGAAATTTGATAGAGATCTGTAAGATCACAACTGGTGTACTTACCACCAGTCACCACAAGCAACTGGTGTACTTACCAACCAGGAATTGGAGTGAGATTTGGAGAAGAACCTTTGAAAACAGGTGAGTCTCTGTGCCCGAGCTTGTGAGTTTCACCTTGCAGAGTCGGGAGTTGGAGCGAGATTTGGAGCAGGATCTTTGAAAAGAGGTGAGTCTCTGTGCATTTGCCTGTGAGGTTCACCTTGCAAGAGTCTAAGTGAAGCACATTTGCAGGTTGTTACGGGTTGATTGGCTGATTAACAGTAGCAAATCAAAGGAAGGTAGGTACAAGCAGAGCAGCTATTGTGTGAGTGGACCAGTGTTGTTGTTGCTGTGGTGGTGGTGGAGGACGAGGGGGAGGGGGGAGGGGGGAGGGGGAGGGGGAGGAGGAGGAGGAGGAGTAGGAGTTGTTTCATTCTTTCATTCTTTCTTCGGCGTTCCCTTTAGTGCCAGGCCAGAGTAATTAGAATGTTCCAGGGTCAGTGGGGTGTTCAGCTTGTGAGATGTGGGAGTTCTGAGAGACATCCAGTCACTCCTAAGCTGCAGGAGGCAGGTAGCTGGGTGACTGCCAGGAGAAGGAAGAATAGGCAGGTAGTGCAGAGTACCCCTGTGGCTATTCCCCTCAATAACAAGTATACCACTTTGGATACTGTTGGGGGTGGGGGGGGGGGGGGTGATGACCTACCAGGGGAAAGCCACAGTGACCAGGTCTCTGGCACTGATCTTGGTTGTGTGATGCAGAAGGGAGGGGGGGAGAAGAGGCGGGCGGTAGTGATAGGGGATTCCATAGTAAGGGGAGCAGACAGGAGATTCTGTGGACGTGAAAGAGACTCCCAGATGGTATGTTGCCTCCTGAGTTCAGGGATGTCTCAGATCAGGTCCACAGCATTTTGAAGGGGGAGGGTGAACAGCCAGAGGTTGTGGTATATATTGGTACCAATTACATAGGTAGGAAAAGAGATGAGGTCCTGAAGAGGGAATATAGGGAGTCAGGTAGGAAGCTGAAAAGCAGGACCTCAAGGGTAGTAATCTCTGGATTGCTGCCTATTCCGTGTGCCAGTGAGGGCAAGAATAGGTTGATTTGGCATATGAATGCATGGCTGAAGAATTGGGTGCAGGGGGCAGGGTTTCAGATTTGTTGATCATTGGGATCTCTTCTGGGGAAGGTATGACCTGAACAAAAGGGACAGGTTACACCTGAACTGGAGGGGGAACCAATATTCTTGCGGGCAGGTTTGCTAGAACTGTTGGGGAGGGTCTAAACAAGTTTGGCAGGGGGATGAGAACCAGAGTGATAGGTCAGAGGTTGGTTTATTTAGTGTACAAGTAGATGCAGAGTGTAGAAAGACTGTGAGGAAGGATGGGCATTGAAAGGGCAAAATTGCAGTCAATTGGATGGGCTGAAGTGTGTCTACTTTAGAAACCTAGAAAAACTACAGCACAATTCAGGCCCTTCGGCCCACAAAGCTGTGCTGAATATGTCCCTACCCTAGAAATTACTAGGATTACCCATAGCCCTCTATTTTATTCAGCTCCATGTACCTGTCTAATAGTCTCTTGAAAGACCCTATCGTATCCGCCTCCCCCACCGTTGCCGCCAGCCCATTCCACGCACTCACCACTCTCTGAGTAAAAAACTTACCCCTGACATCTCCTCTATATCTGCTCCCCAGCACCTTAAACCTATGTCCTCTTGTGGCCACCGTTTCAGACCTGGGGAAAAGCCTGTGACTATCTACCCTATCAATACCTCTAATCATCTTATATACCTCTATCAGGTCCCCCCTCATCCTCCGTCTCTCCAAGGAGAAAAGGCCGAGTTCCCACAGCCTGCTTTCATAAGGCATGTTCCGCATTCCAGGCAGCATCCTTGTAAATCTCCTCTGCACCCTCTCTATGGCTTCCACATCTTTCCTGTAGTGAGGCGACAGAACTGAGCACAATACTCAAAGTGGGGTCTGACCAGGGTCCTATATAGCTGCAACAATACCCCTCGGCTCCTAAATTCAATTCCCCAATTGATGAAGGACAATACACCATATGCCTTCTTAACCACAGAGCCAACCTGCGTAGCCGCTTTGAGCGTCCTATGGACTCGGACCCCAAGATCCCTCTGACCCTCCACTCTGCCAAAAGTCCTACCATTAATACTATATTCTGCCAACATATTTGACCTACCAAAATGAACCACTTCACACTTATCTGGGTTGAACTGCTTCCGCCACTTCTCAGCCCAACTTTGCATCCTATCTATATCCCTCTGTAACCTCTGACAGCCCTCCAAACTATCCACAACACCCCCAACCTTTGTGTCATCCATAAACTTACTAACCCATCCCTCCACTTCCTCATCCAGGTCATTTATAAAAATCACAAAGAGCAAGGGTCCCAGTACAGACCCCTGAGGTACACCACTGGTCACCGACCTCCATGCAGAATACGACCCTTCAACAACCACTCTTTGCCTTCTGTGGGCCAGCCAGTTCTGGATCCACATTGCAATGTCCCCTTGGATCCCATATCTCCTCACCTTCTCCATAAGCCTTGCATGGGGTACCTTATCAAACGCCTTGCTGAAATCCATATACTCTACATCTGCTGCTCTCCCTTCATCGATGTGCTTAGTCACATCCTCAAAAAATTCAGTCAGGCTTGTAAGGCAGGACCTGCCCTTGACAAGGCCATGCTGACTATTCCTAATCATATTATACCTCTCCAAATGTTCATAAATCCTGCCTCTCAGGATCTTCTCCATCAGCTTATCATTCAGCTTTAACGCAAGAAGTATCAGGAAGAAGGGTGATGAACTTAGAGCAGGGGTAAGTACATGGAACTATGATGTGGTGGCTATTACAGAGACATGGCTGTCACAAGGGCAGGAATGGCTGCTGGATATTCCGGGGTTTAGACATTTCAAAAGGGACAGGGACTGAGGTAAGAGGTGGGGGAGTGGCTTTGCTGATCAGGGACAGTGTCATAGCTGCAGAAAGGGAGGACATCCTGGAGGGATTGTCTACTGGGGGTAGAAGTCAGAAACAGGAAGGGAGTGATCACTCTATTGGGAGTATTCTACAGCCCCCCCCCCCCCCCATTGCAGCAGAGACGCAGGAGCAGATCGGGAGGCAGATTTTGGAGAGATGCAAAAATAACAGGGTGGACAGTCAGAGACTTTTTCCCAGGGTGAAAATGGCTAACATGATGGGGCATAATTTTAAGGTGATTGGAGGAAGGCATAAGGGGGATGTCAGAATTTTCTTTACAGAGTGGTGGATGCGTGGAATGCACTGCCAGCAGGGGTTGTGGGGGCAGAAATATTAGGGACATTTAAGAGACTCTTGGATAGTCACATGAATGATAGAGAGATGGGAGGGAAGGGTTAACATTTGGGGGGGAAGGGTCAGATAGATATTAGAGCAGGATAAAACGTTGGCACAACATTGTGGGCCAATGGGCCTGTACTGTGCTGTAGTGTTCTATGTCCTAACACTAAGATATAGAACATAGAACAGTACAGCATATAGGAGTAGAATAAAGCCATTCAGCCCATTGTCTGCTCTGCCATTCAAACATGGCTGATTTTTATTTCAACCCCATTCTCCCGCCTTCTCTCTGTAACCCTTAACTCCCTTACCAATCAATAATCTATCAAACTCTGCCTTAAATATACCCAATGACTTGGCCTCCACAGCCCTCTGGCAATGAATTCCACAGACTCACCACCCTCTGACTGAAGAAATTCCTCCTTATCTCAGTTTTAAAAGGACGACCCTTTATTCTGAGGCCGTGCCTTGGATCCTAGACTCTCCTACAAATGGAAACGTCCTCTCCACACCTACTCTATCCAGGCCTTTCAGTATGTGGGAGGTTTCAATTAGATGCCCACTCATCCTTCTGAACTCCATCGAGTACAGGTCCAGAGACATCAAACGTTGTTCATAGGTTTAGCCTTTCATTTCTGGAATAGTTCTTGTGAACCTCCTCTGGACCCTCTCCAGGGCCAGCACATCCTTCCCTTGGATATGGGGCCCAGAATTGCTCACAATATTCCAAATGTAGTCTGACCAATGCCCTATAAAGCTGTGCTTTTATGTTCTAGTCCTCTCAAAATCAATGCTAACATTGCATTTGCCTTCTTTACTATCGACTCAACCTGCAAGTTAATCTTGAGGGAATCCTGAACTAGGACTCCCAAGTCCCTTTGCGCTTCTAATTTCTGAATTCTCTCCCCACTTAGAAACTAGTCTACATCTTTATTCTTACTACAAAAGTGCATAACCCCACACTTAACCTGTGCTGTATTCCATCTGCCACATCTTTGCCCACCCTCCCAACCTATCCAAGTCCTTCTGCGGACTCCCTGCCTCCGTGACACTACCTGTCCCTCCACCTATCTTGGTATCATCCGCTAACTTGGCCACAATGCCATCAGTTCCTTCATCCAGATATTAATGTACAACGTGAAAAGTTGCGGTCCCAACACTGACTCCTGCAGAACTCCATTAGTCACCGGCAGCCACCCTGAAAGGGACCCCTTTATCCCCACTCTCTGACTTCTGCCAGTCAGCCAATCTTCTATCCATGCTGGTACCTTGCCTCTAACGCCATGGGCTCTTATCTTGTTTAGCAGTTTTGTGTCAAAGGCCTTCCGAAAATCCAAGTGAATAACATCCACTGACTCTCCTTTGTCTAACCTGCTTTGTAAAAAAGGGAAGCGTTCCCATTAGTAGATGATTCAAGGCACAGGCATAACATTTTGGGCAAAAGATACAAAGAAATATGAGGGAAGGATTTTTAGTCTGTTATTATGATTTGAAACAAAAGAACTGATGCTGAAACTAGAATAAAACCGAAAATGCTATAAATACTCAGTAGATCAGACAGCATCTGTTTACACCAGGTGATAGTAACAACAGCATGTCAACTGATGTCACATTGAATCATCTAGTCATAAGGAGCATGTAATGGATGACCTGTGTGGTCTATCAAAGCACAGAAGAATTAACGTTTCAGATTGGTAATGTAAACATTATTTCTGTTTCTCTCTCCCGAGACACTGCCTGGCCTGCTGAGTATTTACAGTTTTATTTTCACTGTGATCTGGGATTCATTACCTATAAAGGTAGTGGAAAGAGCCTATCAATGCATTCAAAGGGAAAGTGGAAGGGCACTTGAGAGAAAGTAATCTGCACAGCCAGTAGGACAAGGGGTGGGGAGAGAGGATTGTGCTGCAAGGAACCAGCAAAGACATGATGGTCGAGTCATTCATGATTTACATGAACGATAGAGAAATGAGGGGCTATGTGGGAGGGAAGGGTTAGATAGATCTTAGAGCAGGATAAAATGTTGGCACAACATTGTGGGCCGAAGGGCCTGTACTGTGCTGTAATGTTCTATGAATACCCCTCTTCTGCTGTAACAATTCCGTGAACCTATGATTAAACTTTTCCTTATATCAAAGCTAATAAGTAGTTGCTGCAAGAAATTAGGAAGTAAAATATTGGCTTTTATTGCAAGAGGATTTGACAATGAGGGTAAAGCTGTCTTACTCCAATGACATAGGGCCTTGGAGGATTGTGCATAGTTTTGTTCTCCCATATCTAAAAATGGATTTACTTCCTGTAGCAACACACACAAAATGCTGGAGGAACTCAGCAGGTCAGGCAGCATCTATGGAGGGAAATAAACGGTCAACATTTCCGGTCAAGACCCTTCATCAGGACCGCTGAAAGGTCGTTGATGGGGAGTACCAGTTCTGCCCAGTCCTGATGAAGGGTCATGACCCGAAGTGTCGACTGTTTATTTCCCTCCATGGATGCTGTCTGACCTGCTGAGTTCCTCCAGCATTTTCTGTGTTGCTCCAGATTCCAGCATCTGCAGAATCTCTTGTCTTAATTGCTGAAGATAGAGTTCAGTGAAGATTTACTGATCCTCTCCCTGCGATGGCAGGTCTGGCATTTGATAAGAGATTGAGTTGGCTAAGTCTCTATTCATGATCAATTAGAAGACTGAGGGGTGACCTCATTGAAATGTACAAAATCATTAGAGGGGAGAATGTTTCCCCTGGCTGAGGAATCTAGAACTAGAGGGTCACAGACTCAAAATTAGGGTTAGGTCATTAGGACTGAAATGATGATAAATTTCTACTCAGTGTGGAGAAGTCTCTGCCCCCAAGTGTTGTGAAATCTTGGTCTTTGATTGCATTCAAGTCAGAGAGCAAAACATTTCTGGATATTAGAGGAATCAAAGAACGTGGGGTAGGGCAGGAAAATTATTGAAGTGGAAATTCAATCATGATGGGATGTATGTTCACTAGGAAGGTCAAGGTCAAAGTCAAATTTATTGTTCTATTCACAGGTACATGTGTGCACAGGTGCAATGAAAATCTTTTAGTGGCACAGCATCATCTAAGCAGCATTCACAAGAAAAATATAAGAAACACAGGGGAAGAAATTTAAAGGAGTTCTGAGGGATAGATTTTTCACACAGAGGGTGGTGGTTATGTAGAAAGAGCTGCCGGCGAGGTGGTGGAGGCAGATACAATTACAAAGTTTAAAAAGGACAGATCAGAAAGGTGAAGAGGGATATGGACCTAATTCAGGCAAATGGATAAGTGTAGATTTGCATCACACTTGGCATGGCTGAGGTGATCCAAAAGGACCCGTTTCTGTGCTATGACATTGTATGGATAACAGCAGGTTCAGGAGGGCAGAAGGCCTACGCAGTATTGTAGCAGTTAGCATAACGCTATTACAGCGCCAGTGACCTGGGTTCAATTCCAGCTGCTGTCTGTAAGGAGTTTGTACCTTCTCCCCGTGTCTGCGTGGGTTTCCTCCGGTTTCCTCCCACATTCCAAAGACGTACGGGTTAGGAAGGTGTGGGCATGCTATGTTGGCGCCAGAAGTGTGGCGACACTTGCAGGCCGCCCCCAGAACACTCTACACAAAGATGCATTTAACTGTGTGTTTTGATGTACATGTGACTAATAAAGAAAGAAAAATTGGTATTGGTTTATTCTTCTCACTTGTACTGAGGTACAGTGAAAAACTTGTCTTGCATACTGATCGTACAGGTCAGTTCATTACACAATGCAGTTACATTGGGTTAGTACAGAGTGCATTGATGTAGTACAGGTAAAAACAATAACAGTACAGAGTAAAGTGTCACAGCTACAGAGAAAATGCAGGTAGTCAATAAGGTGCAAGGTCACAACGTGAGGTCAGAGTCCATCTCATCATATAAGGGAATTGTTCAATAGTCTTATCACAGTGGGGTAGAAGCTGTCCTTAAGTCTGGTGGTACGTGCCCTCAGGCTCCTGTATCTTCTACCTGATGGAAGAGGAGAGAAGAGAGAATGACCTGGGTGGGTGGGGTCTTTGATTATGCTGGCTGCTTCACCAAGACAACGAGAAGTAAAGACAAGAGTCCAAGGAGGGAAGGCTGGTTTCTGTGATGCACTGGGCTGTGTCCATACTCTCTGCAGTTTCTTTTAGTCCTGGGCAGAGCAGTTGCATCCAGATAGGATGCTTTCTCTGGTGCATTGATAGAAGTTGGTGGCAGTCAAAGGGGACAAATCGAATTCTTTAGCCTCCTGAGGAAGTAGAGGCGCTGGTGAGTTTTCTTGGCCGTGGCATCAACATGATTTGACCAGGACAGGCTATTGGTGATGTTCACTCCCATGAACCTGAAGCTCTCAACCCTCTCGACCTCAGCACCGTTGATGTAGACAGGTGCGTGTACACCGCCCCCTTTCCTGAAGTCAATGACCAGCTCTTTTGTTGACATTGAGGGAAAGGTTGTTGTCATCCTGCTTACTTCCCTGCTCTAAAAATAATATTTTTGCCAACTTTTCACATCAAATCTTGAAATGTAGTTTTATATTTTGTGCTGGTTTACACTCCAGGTATTTTTGACATGTACATTTATAGTAAATGGCAGGACCCTTATGTTACGAACCAGCATCAAAAGAAACACACTGAGTCATGATTCAGTGTTAAAAACTACTTTATTAATAGCTACTTATGATAACAAGAAAAATGTTAGAATGTTAGAAGTAAAAATGTTAAACCTTGAACATTAACCCCAAAAACTAAACTCGTTGTGTGTGTGTGGCAAAGTCCCAAACTCCAAGTCCAGGAATCTTAAAGTTCCGTTCAGCAAGCCATAAGGTAAAACATGAGCAAAGGCTTCTTCAACAACCACTGTTGTCTGAAGATAAGATGTAGATGTAGAGAACATAGAGAGAGTAAATACGAAATCCAAATGTTCCACGATGGAACCCAAACGACACCTCAGTGTTTACTCGGTAGTGACTTCCTCACCCCGAAAAGCATCTGAATCGTTGCCGTCCACACAAATACCTGTTTCCTTCTACAGGTCAGCAACAAAGTGAACTCCACCGGATTACTCCCAATTTCCATACGTGGATTGCAGTGACAGACACAGTTATTGTTTCTCATCCATTGATAGAGAAACTGGCAGGCTGGTGTCTCTCTCCCTTTTCTCTCTCTCTCCTCTGACTGACTTCGACTGACTTCTTCAACAACGTCATTACGTCCTTTATCTTCTGTTGACGTAAGCATGCCACACACACCCACAGACACACTACTAACTCTATCTTAAAGGACATTCACTGAGTCTGTAACACTTAGCAGCATTGATGTACTTAGGGATCTCTGGTTCCAAGTACATATCTCCCTGAAAGTGGCAACACGAGGATAGGGTGGTAAAGAGCGTGTATGTCATCCTTGCCCTCATCAGTCAGGGCATTGAGTATAAAAATTGCTAAGTCATATTGCAGCTGCATAAAACTTTGGTTAGGCCACAATTGCAGTATTGTGTGCAGTTCTGGTCACCATACTATAGGAGGGATGTGGATGCTTTGGAGAAGGAGCAGAAGACATTCACCAGGATGTTGTCCTGATTGGAGTGCATCAGCTCTGAGCAGAGGTTGGACAAGCTTCGATTATTTTCTCTGCAGTGAAAGGCGGTGAACTGATAGAAGTATATAACATTATGAGAGGCAGACAGGCACATAGGTGGAAATAACAGAGGCCATAGGTTTAAGGTGAGAAGGGAAAAGATGAAAGGAGATGTGTGAGGCAAGTTTTTTTCCCCCCAGAGAGTGGTAGGTGCCTGGAACCTGCTGCTAGGGGAAGGTGGTAGAAGCAGATACGACAGCAATGTTTAGGAAGCATTTACACATGAACAGACAGAGAATAGAGGGATATGGATCACATGCAGGGAGATGGGATCAGTTGAGATTGGCATCATGGTCGGCGCAGACATGCTGGGCCAAAGGGCCTATTCCCATGCTGAACTTTTTTATCTTTCCATTTTCAAATCAACAGGAACACTGATTTCACTTTAATATTCTCTCTTCAATACCACACCTAAAAGGCCTTATCTTTACTTTGAGACTGTGACCCCCCCAGTCCTCAACTTCTCAGCCAGGGAGAACATCAAAGTTAAAGTCGTTTACTGTCATATGCATATACATGCAGGCACAGGTGCCAGGAGAAACTCTGTGTTTCAATGTACATGTGACTAATAAACAAGTCTTATCTCTTGTGGCAACATATCAGGCACATAGCATCAGATAAGCAGCATTCACAAGAAAAACATAAACATACATTATGAAAAATTTTTATGAGAAAGGACACATTTAGAACAAAAAAAAAGTCCATTGTAGTGCAAAGTGGTCATAGTGTTGCTATACTGAAGTAGTGATTAGGGAACATCCTCTCTGTATGGACCGTATCCAGCCCTGTAAGAATTCTGTACACTTCAATGAGACCATTTCCTATTCCTCTAGCCTCGGGAGAGTGAACAACAACGTCATATGTCAGTGATAATAAATCAGATTCTGAAGGCTGAGTCTGCTGAACCTCTCCTCATCCAACAGCCCACCCTCCCAGAAACTGGGCTGGCTAATCTTCGCTGAACTCTCCCCATTGCAAATGCATGCTTTTTTTTCCATTTCTAAACAAAACTATATTCATAATAAAAATATATATGCAAAACAAGAACACAGTGCAAAGCTTCTGGCATTCTTAGTGTCATAGAATCATAGAACAGCACAGCATGATACAGGCCCTTCGGCCCACAATGTTGTGCCGACCCTTAAACCTCACCTAAAACTATCTAACCCCTTCCCCCCACATATCCCTCTATTTTAAATTCCTCCATATGCTTATCGAGCAACCTCTTGAATTTGACCGATGTACAGAACCACAGAACCATACAGCACAAAACAGGCCCTTCGGCCCACCATGTTGTGTCGTCCATCAAACCACCCTCACACTATCTAAACCTTTCCTCCCGCATATCCCTCTATCTCACATTCCTCCACATGCCTATCCAACAAACTCTTGAACCTGTCCAATGTATCTGCCTCCACCACCACCCCAGGCAGTGCATTCCATGCACCAACCACTCTCTGGGTGAAAAACCTCCCCCTGACATCTCCCCTGAACCTCCCACCCATAACCTTAAAGCCATGCCCTCTTGTCTTGAGCATTGGTGCCCTGGAAAGGAGGTGCTGACTGTCTACTCTATCTATTCCTCTCAATATTTTATATACCTCTATCATGTCTCCTCATCCTCCTCCTTTCCAGTGAATAAAGCCCTAGCACCTTAAGCCTCTCCTCATATTCCATACACTCTAATCCAGGCAGCATCCTAGTAAATCTCCTCTGCACCCTCTCCAACGCCTCCACATCCTTCCTATAATGCGGCGACCAGAACTGAACATAGTACTCTAAGTGTGGTCTAACTAGAGTTTTGTAAAGCTGCATCATCACTTCACAGCTCCTAAACTCAATCCCACGACTTATGAAAGCTAACATCCCATAGGCCTTCTTAACTACCCTATCCACCTGTGAGGCAACTTTCAGTGAACTGTGAATATGAACCCCCAGATCCCTCTGCTCCTCCACACTGCCAAGAACCTTGCCATTTACCTTGTACTCTGCCCTGGAGTTTGTCCTTCCAAAGTGTACCACCTCACACTTCTCCGGATTGAACTCCATCTGCCACTTGTCAGCCCAGCTCTGCATCCTTCCATGCCCCAACCACTCTCTGGATGAAAAACCTCCCTCTGATATCTCCCTTGAACTTCCCACCCATTACCTTAAAGCCATGCCCTCTTGTATTGAGCATTGGTGCCCTGGGAAAGAGGCGCTGGCTGTCCACTCTATCTATTCCTCAATATTTTGTACAGCTCTATCAAGTCTCCCCTCATCCTCCTTCTCGCCAAAGAGTAAAGCCCTAGCTCCCTTAGTCTCTCCTCATAATGTTGTTCAGTCTACACAGATACTGAGATCTGGAACCTTTGACGCACCGCAACAGGCGGAGACACTGGTAACCGCAGGACATAGACTCTACATGTGTTGTCATGATGAGCCGTCCAATCAGGAACACGGAAGGACGCCATAATGGACAACCAGCAGAGCCAATCAAAGCACAAGAAGAACGACCAAGCAACAAATCCCGTGCCGAGAGGGGTGGGACCGTCGCTGATGTTTGGCCCGCCTCTTTATTGATGATTGACGTCCAACTCCACCAATGAACCAAGTTTCAGCAGAAGGTCTTCAGCCCTTCGTTCTGCTCAAGCCGCTCCAAGGGATTGGGCTAAATGTTTATAAATGCATAAAAAAAACAAACGAACGCGAGTCTTTCCGCTTCAAGTCCAGTCCGAGTGTGAAAGACGATCGGAACGGAGCATCGCACACAGCATAAGAGTAGGCGGGTTGAGGGGCGCGGCTGTTTAACACCGACCGTCCTCCTCATTGGCTTGAACGCGGCTGCGCGATGACGTCACGCCAGAGCCTCCTGACTCTCTCCGCCTGAAAAACAACCGCGAGAGCGCGCGTGTCCTCCCCCACACCTCCCGCCTTTGGCTTCGGAGTGACGCGGCAGCCGACCAATCGCCTGCAGCCCTGTCTCCGCTCCGCCACTCCCATTGGGCCGCAGTGCAGTCAGTCGGGTCCGAAGGGCGGGACACCACGTAGCCGGTCCAATCGGCGGGAGACACGGGGGCGGGATAGGTTTAGTCCAGCGGTGCTCGAGCTGGAGTTCGTTTGTTTGCCCGCGCGCGTCCGCACGATCGAGAGGCATCGAGAGAAAGGGTTTTAAACGTGGTTGGCGTGAGGTAAATATCTCTGCAGCCGCTTGCGCTTTGTGGAGCATTGGCGGGCTCCGGGGCTTTGCTGCCTATCAGTTCACTGCACCTCTCCCCTCCCACCCGATCCCCGGAGTTAAATGCGGGGCCGCCCGGATCGGAGGGGCTCCTTCAGCTCGCTGGGCCCGAGGCCTGGAAGCGCTCCCCCAACGGGACGGTTTCCATTCGATCTGCACCCACCCTCCCCCCCCCGGACCCCGCTGCGCCACCCTCGCCAACGCTGCAGCCCATCGCACCAGGTCACCTCACGATCCTCCTCACCCCCCTCTCCCCAATCCCGGTCACAAGGTCCATTCCCCTCCCCCCAGACCCCCCCAATCCGTCCCTCCCCCCCAGACCCCCCCCCAATCCGTCCCTCCCCCCCAGACCCCCCCCCAATCCGTCCCTCCCCCCCAGACCCCCCCCAATCCGTCCCTCCCCCCCAGACCCCCCCCCAATCCGTCCCTCCCCCCCAGAACCCCCCCAATCCGTCCCTCCCCCCAGACCCCCCCAATCCGTCCCTCCCCCCCGACCCCCCCCAATCCGTCCCTTCCCCCCCCAGACTCCCCCCAATCCGTCCTTCCCCCCCCAGACTCCCCCCAATCCGTCCCTTCCCCCCCCAGACTCCCCCCAATCCGTCCCTTCCCCCCCCAGACTCCCCCAATCCGTCCCTTCCCCCCCCAGACTCCCCCCAATCCGTCCCTTCCCCCCCCAGACTCCCCCCCAATCCGTCCCTTCCCCCCCCAGACTCCCCCCAATGCGTCCTTCCCCCCCAGACTCCCCCCAAAATTTTTGCGTCCCTTCCCCCCACAGACTCCCCCCAATGCGTCCCTTCGACCCCCCAGACTCCCCCCAATGGCGTCCCTTCCCCCCCCCCAGACTCCCCCCAAATGCGTCCCTTCCCCCCCCAGACTATCCCCCGCAATGCGTCCCTTCCCCCCAGACAGTCCCCCCAATCCGTCCCCTTCCCACACCCCAGACTCCCCCAATCCGATCCCTTCCCCGCCCAGACTCCCCCAATCCAGTCCCTTCACCCCCCCAGACTGCACACCCAATCCGTCCCTTACCCCCCCCAGACTCCCCCCAATCCGTCCCTTCACCCCCCAGACTCACCCCCGAATGCCGTCCCTCTATTCCCCCCCCAGACTCCCCCCAATGCGTCCCTTCCCCCCCCAGACTCCCCCCAATGCGTCCCTTCCCCCCCCAGACTCCCCCCAATGCGTCCCTTCCCCCCCCAGACTCCCCCCAATGCGTCCACTTCCCCCCCCAGACGCCCCCCAATGCGTCCCTTCCCCCCCAGACTCCCCCCAATGCGTCCCTTCCCCCCACCAGACTCCCCCCAATGCGTCCCTTCCCCCACCAGACTCCCCCCAATGCGTCCCTTCCCCCCCCAGACTCCCCACCATGCGTCCCTATCCCCCCCCAGACTCCCCCCATGCGTCCCTTCCCCCCCCAGACTCCCCCCAATGCTTCCCTTCCCCCCCAGACTCCCCCCAATGCGTCCCTTCCCCCCCAGACTCCCCCCAATGCGTCCCTTCCCCCCCCAGACTCCCCCCAATGCGTCCCTTCCCCCCCCAGACTCCCCCCAATGCGTCCCTTCCCCCCCAGACTCCCCCCAATGCGTCCCTTCCCCCCCCAGACTCCCCCCAATGCGTACTCCTTCCCCCCCCAGACTCCCCCCAATGGCGTCCCTTCCCCCCCCCAGACTCCCGCCAATGCGTCCCTATCCCCCCCCAGACTCCCCCAATGGCGTCCCTTCACCCCCCAGACTCCCCCAATGCGGCCCTTCCCCCCCCAGACTCCCCCAATGCGTCCCTTCCCCCCCAGACTCCCCCCAATGCGTCCCTTCCCCCCAGACTCCCCCAATGCGTCCCTGTCCCCCCCAGACTCCCCCCAATGCGTCCCTTCCCCCCCAGACTCCCCCAATGCGTCCCTTCCCCCCCCAGACTCCCCCCAATGCGTCCCTTCCCCCCCAGACTCCCCCCAATGCGTCCCTTCCCCCCCCAGACTCCCCCCATGCGTCCCCTTCCCCCCCAGACTCCCCCAATGCGTCCCTTCCCCCCCAGACTCCCCCCAATGCGTCCCTTCCCCCCCCAGACTCCCCCCAATGCAGTCCCTTCCCCCCCCAGACTCCCCAATGCGTCCCTTCCCCCCCCAGACTCCCCCCAATGCGTCCCTTCCCCCCCATACTCCCCCACAATGCGTCCCTTCCCCCCAGACTCCCCCCAATGCGTCCCTCCCCTCCCCCAGGACTCCCCCCAATGCGTCCCTTCCCCCCCCAGACTCCCCCAATGCGTCCCTTCCCCCCCAGACTCCCCCAATGCGTCCCTCCCCCCCCAGACTCCCCCAATGCGTCCCTCCCCCCCCCCCCAGACTCCCCCCAATGCGTCCCTCCCCCCCCCCAGACTCCCCCCAATCCGTCCCTCCCCCCCCCAACTCCCCCCAATCCGTCCCTCCCCCCCCCCCGACTCCCCCCAATCCGTCCCTCCCCCCCCCCCCAGACTCCCCCCAATCCGTCCCTCCTCCCAGGGCCCCAGCCCTTCCCTCCTCTCCCTCCCCCCCCTAAATGCCCAGTCCCTGGCCGCCCCCCCCCCAAATGCCCAGTCCCTGGCCGCCCCCCCCCCAAATGCCCAGTCCCTGGCCGCCCCCCCCCAAATGCCCAGTCCCTGGCCGCCCCCCCCCCCAAATGCCCAGTCCCTGGCCGCCCCCCCCCCAAATGCCCAGTCCCTGGCCGCCCCCCCCCCCCAAATGCCCAGTCCCTGGCCGCCCCCCCCCCCAAATGCCCAGTCCCTGGCCGCCCCCCCCCCCCAAATGCCCAGTCCCTGGCCGCCCCCCCCCCCCAAATGCCCAGTCCCTGGCCGCCCCCCCCCAAATGCCCAGTCCCTGGCCGCCCCCCCCCAAATGCCCAGTCCCTGGCCGCCCCCCCCCCCCCAAATGCCCAGTCCCTGGCCGCCCCCCCCCCCCCCAAATGCCCAGTCCCTGGCCGCCCCCCCCCCCCCAAATGCCCAGTCCCTGGCCGCCCCCCCCCCCCCAAATGCCCATCCCTGGCCGCCCCCCCCCCCCCCCAAATGCCCAGTCCCTGGCCGCCCCCCCCCCAATGCCCAGTCCCTGGCCGCCCCCCCCCCCCAAATGCCCAGTCCCTGGCCGCCCCCCCCCCCAAATGCCCAGTCCCTGGCCGCCCCCCCCCCAAATGCCCAGTCCCTGGCCGCCGCCCCCCCCAAATGCCCAGTCCCTGGCCGCCGCCCCCCCCAAATGCCCAGTCCCTGGCCGCCGCCCCCCCCCCAAATGCCCAGTCCCTGGCCGCCGCCCCCCCCCAAATGCCCAGTCCCTGGCCGCCGCCCCCCCCCAAATGCCCAGTCCCTGGCCGCCGCCCCCCCCAAATGCCCAGTCCCTGGCCGCCGCCCCCCCCAAATGCCCATCCCTGGCCGCCGCCCCCCCCAAATGCCCAGTCCCTGGCCGCCGCCCCCCCCCAAATGCCCATCCCTGGCCGCCGCCCCCCCCAAATGCCCAGTCCCTGGCCGCCGCCCCCCCAAATGCCCAGTCCCTGGCCGCCGCCGCCCCCCCCAAATGCCCAGTCCCTGGCCCCCCCCAAATGCCCATCCCTGCCCCCCCCAAATGCCCAGTCCCTGGCCCCCCCCAAATGCCCAGTCCCTGGCCCCCCCAAATGCCCAGTCCCTGGCCCCCCCCAAATGCCCAGTCCCTGGCCCCCCCCAAATGCCCAGTCCCTGGCCCCCCCCAAATGCCCAGTCCCTGGCCCCCCCCAAATGCCCAGTCCCTGCCCCCCCCCAAATGCCCAGTCCCTGGCCGCCTCCCCCCCCCCCCCCCCCAAAATGCCCTATCCCCAGCTGCTTCATCACCCTCCCTTGTCCATTGCCCACCACCAGTTCCCCTCCAAACCACCGATGCCCATCCCACCCCAAATCCCCAGCCCCAATCCCCATACTTGATCTCCTTTTCCCAGGTCATCACAACTCCTCTTCCCTATACCCCAATTATCCTGGGCCTCAATCACACAATCTTGGATCCTGAGCCTCAATCTTCCACCCACCATGTAATAGCTTCAATCTAGTTCCCAGTTCTACCCCACCTCTCCCCAAATTCCTAGCCTTAAACATCTGATTTCCCCGCTCCACCATCATGTGTCATTATCACCAAAAACATCCCCACCATTCCTGGTCTTAATCACTCATCTCAAGCAGCACCACGCCCATGCCTATTGTTGGCCACGACCACCTTCTCATCCCTTCTCCATTCCTGGCTTTAATTACTCACTCTCCTAACGCCTCCAGTTCCTGACCAAAATCTTATTCTGTCCCCAATCCTTGGCCCCCTCCTCCACACCCCACCCCACCCCACCCCTTCGCCCTTCCCACCAACCCCCACCCCTTCGCCCTTCCCACCAACCCCCACCCCTTCGCCCTTCCCCACCAACCCCCACCCCCTCGCCCTCCCCCAACCCTCACCCCCGCCTCCTTCCCCTCACCCCCTCGCCTCCTTCCCCCCACCCCCTTGCCTCTCCCCCACTCACACCCACACCTCCTCCCCTCTTCCCCCCACCCCTCTCCCCCCAACCCCTCTCCCCCCCATAACATCCCCTGCCATAATTGTACCTCCCCCACGCACCCTCCAAAAAAAAACTTGCCACAATCTTCCTCCTCCAGCCTATTTCCTACTTGCTTCACTTCCACCATCTGCTCCAAAGTCAAAGATTGTGATTTGGAAGGAAATGCTTTTTGAAGGTTGTTTATTAACAATGTTTAAATGGCTGTAAATTTATTTAATCATTTCTTGATAGTGATATGTTGTTTCTCTTGATGTAATATCTGGAGAAGTCATTTTTGGTCGTGAGTAAGGCATTGTTTTGGGATCAAAATGAAAAGATTTGCATTTCTGTAACACTTCATAACATCTGGATGATGTAGAAGTTAAAGCTAAAGATGTTGATGTAGCTGTTGAAGTGACAACTGAATTGGGCACAGCAAGGCCCCACAAACAGCAGTGGGATAATAACGAATAAGCTGTTTTGAAACGTAGGAGAGGAAAGTAGACAGAGGCCCTGTGATGCTGAAAGTTTGCACTGCTAGTCAGCATGATTACTGATGATTCTGTGGCTCAATTTCAAATTCCCACCTGATCCCCATATTCTTCATTTCTTGGTGTCCAAAAATCTAATGATCTCAGCCTTCTATATAATCAAGTGGCAGAGAATTCAAAGTATATACTATCTTCTGCATGATGAATTTTCCGATTGTTGTAAATGGCAAACCCTTTATCCTGAGATGATACTCCCTCGTCTAGAATGTCCACATGGAGAAAGTGGCTGCTTAGCTTGTATGCCATCAATCCCTTTTATAATCTAGTATGTTGGAAGGCAACTTGTGTTTTGTAGTTGGTGGGCCTACTTCATTTCGACATGCTTTGAAACGGCTTCAGTTGTTTTCAAGACTATTTCCTGTCTTCACACAGGACGTCCTCCATCGTGTCACGTGCAGCTCAGCCACTTTGGTATTAACTGATGTTGTGGCAGATTATTGAGCATTCACATGAACTATCAGACTAGTAAAATTAGCTGTAATCTTGTTACTTGATGTATTACACATTTCCCTTCCTCCTCCACTGTAATGAGATGACCAACTTCACTTGAATAAGGAAAGTGCAAGAATAGTTATGAAGCAGCATTCAGGCATTCTGGGAAATGAGATGCCAATATGGGGCTGCTTGCTGATCAGTTGAAGCACCATGCTATCCACACAATCTGCACATTACTTGCAACTTTGCAAACCTGCCAGTCATCAGTGGTGATTAAGCAACAAATGGGAGGAGGAGGCTTTGTGTTCTACAAGACTGAATACAAAAGACACAAATGCCAAGTGGCTGACCCTTCCCTAACCTTGTAGTCACCACCATCAAAGGGACCTATTTTTAGCCAATTTAGTTCACTCCATTTAATATCAAGAACTGACTAGGTACACTGAAAGCAACAAAAAAGGCCCTTCACAAATTCTGCATGTAATGCCTAAGATCTGTTTTGGACTCTGGAGCACTTCCAGTCAAGCTGAAGATTATCCATTTAAGGCCTGACTCAAGTTTGATCGTTTCAATGCATCTACATCATAACAACAAACTCTGGTGTATTCTGTCCACTAGTAACAGAACAAATTTCTGTTGGTCTAAGTATCAGCATAGCCATTAAAAGTAGTCATTAACAGAAATATCAAGCAGCACTTCAATCACCTATTCATTGATACTCTGGATTTTACTGAGAGAACTTGGTACCATTATTCAAACCATGACATTGGATTAGATGAAAAAAATCAGTCTTTGTTGTTATTTCATCCATGCAATTCCAAGAGGTCCAAATGAGATGGGAGTCAATGACAGAGTGAAAACTCACCCGTCACTGAAGTCATATTTAGCACAAAGGAATATGCTTGAGGTTGAAAATAACCAGGAGGCTGCTGCTGGAGTGCCCCATGTCTGAGTATGTTCAGCTGTTTTCAATAGTGGCCCTGTCATCATATTAGAGGTGGTGCTCTTTGCTGATGATTCCAGTATTCAGCTTTGTTTGCAGTTCCTCTGTCAGTGCAGCAGCCAATGCCACACACAGAATGAAGCTGATGTTGCAAATAGCAGTTATGTGAGTGCAGAGGATCCCTTGAACCTGTGGTGTATTAAACAAGTTCATGGCTGATCTTGTACATCAACATTATTCTCTTGCCATATCTCCATATCCCTTGATTCCTTTATTGTCCAGAAATCTAGTAATTTTGATTTTGACTGCATCATGAATTGAGCCTCCACAACCTCCAGGATAGAGAATTTCAAAAACTCACCACTCATTGAGTAAGACGTTATTACAAAACATTTCAAGGGTTTGGACAAAGTCTTGTAAAAACCCTTAGCCTCTATACAACTGGTGTACCACTGATGCAACCTGCCAGAGAAGGATGAAAGCAGCTGGTACATGGAAACTCATCACTTCCTAGTTCTCAGAGTAGCAGGCATCGAAAGTACGCAGAAATCATTGTTGTTGGCTTCATTGTCATTGGGTTAAAATCGTGGCGCTTTCAACAGCGCCACATGGACTACACCGACACTAATGGCTTGACAAGTACTAGCTTTTCTTTCAATGCCTATATGCCAGTAATGAATATCTAAATAGTCTAAGGCCTTCTACAGATTGTGTGAAAAAATATGGTTATTGTGTATTATCAGAACCCTAAAGTGATGATTGTAAGCTACTTGAGTATGTAATAAATACTGTAATTTGCACCAATGTGATGGCTGGATGGTTAGATTGTAAAATCTCAACAGGTTCATTAATGCCCTTCAAGGAAGAGAACCTGTCACCATATGACCCCATTCCAAACTTTGCCATTGACTTTAAGTGATTTGCAATGCAATGAAATGATATTTAGAATAAAAGTAGGCACAAATTGGCATCACTGTCAGGGTTGTAACATGTTAAGACTATCACATCATCATCTCAGGCCAACAAGAGGGGTTGTGCAACAGGTGCAGCTTTAGTGGCATTGCCAATATTCTGAGCCATTTGTTGACATATTTGTGTATAGTTACATACATATACTGTTCAAGTAGTTCACGTGCCTGCTTCTTTATTAATATAATTGATGATAACTGATCAGGTGCCATGATGGTGTTAAAGAACATTCGCTTTACTAGTGGGCAGCCAATGAGGATATTTGGATTGTCTCTGTCCACATTTTGCTTGAAGTTTTGCAGTTAATCCATCATATTCTTTAACACTTCATAAATTGAATACAGTTCTGTGACATCTAAGCAAATTTAAATATTTTGGTGTTGTATTACTGTCCTATATTCCCAAAATATAGAGGTTATGGAAGTTAAGATTATTGGAGCTGTGAAAGTTAGCCACAAAACCCATTTCTTTAAAGCAATTCTTCTCAGCAGTGTGCTTTATTGAATCATGCAATCAAATGCACATTAGCTGGGGGTATATGCAACCAGGAGCTAGCTACTCTAATGCCTCAACAAATAGTACAAACACAGTTAAAATAATATCTTTGTGTTTGCATGAAGAGATGTGATCAATGACAATAATGTCACCTTGGACATCATGAAATTTCCTGAAACTTTGCAGAATTTTAAAGCACACAGTATTGGGTGTAACATATTGGCATGGATTAAGAATTGGTTATTGCAAATAAAGCAAAAATGAGAATGAAAGATTTTTCTTTGGTTAGCAGGCTGTGGCTGGTGATGCAATACAGGGATCTATGATTGGGCCCCAGCTATTCACACAGTATACCAAGGGAGGTTGCTGAGGCGGGGGGTGGGGGGGGTGCAAATGTCATGTTTCCAAGTTTGTTAGTGATACTCAACTCGGTGGTTTGTGAGTGGAGGAGGATGTAAAGAGGCATCAAGCAGTGAGTATATGGCAGATTGAATGTGATGTGGAAAAAATCTGCGGTCATCCGCTTTTGTATACATAACAGAAGGGTAGTGTATTTTTTTAGATGGTGAGAGATTGGGTGGTGTTCATGTTCAAAGGGATCTAGATGTGCTTGTGCAGAAGTCAAAGCCAACGTCCAGATGCAACAATCGGTTAAGAAGGTAATGGTATGTTAGTCGATATTACAAGATGATTTGGATGCAGGGGTAAAGAAGTCTTAATGTAGTTGTACAGGGCCTTGGTGAGATCTCACCTGGAGTATTGTATACAGATTTGTTCTCCTTGTCCAAGAAAGATGTCTTTGTTATGGAAGGATTGCAGTGAAGATTCACTGGACTGTGCAGGAAAATAGCATTGAGGTAGAAGATCAGCCATGATTTTCTTGAATGGCAGGTCAGGTTTAAATGGCCACTTGACCTACTCCTGCTTTTTCTTGTTATTACACAGTATTCAACATTTGACTTTGATGTGATGATAGGGTTTGGTTAAAGAGCTTAAAGGAGGAGAGTCATTGATGCAGAGAGGGATAAACCTCGGCTTTTGTGGACTGTTCTGACAATTTGGTGTTTGAAAATGCTTTGATTTAGATTCTGGAACATATGACAGGACTTTTCAGGTGAAGTTTCTTGTTTTCATTGAAGGTTATTTCCCCAGTTCTTTCTCTCACTTACCACCCTGATTTATGTTTCTTTATAATCTACATGTGCACACAGTGAACTCTTCTCCACCTGATCATATGCACATTTCCTTATCTATGTGTGTTTACTCTTTCTCCCACTTATACCCTTTCTACCCTATCCAATTTCTGGATTACTCCCAGTGCCACGTACTAGTCAGGGCAGCAATAGAAAGAAAGAACAGATGAATGTGTGGCTGAGGAACTGGTGCAGGGAGCAGGGTTTCAGATTCTTGGATCATTGGAACCTGTACAAGAGGGACGGGTTCCACCTTAACTGGAGGGGAATCAATATCCTGGCCGGAGGTTCGCTAATACCTTGGGAGGGCTTAAGCTAGCTTGGCAGGGGCATGGGAACCAGAGCACCAGGTCAAAAAGTGGAGGGATTGAGAAGAAGGTAGATGTCGTGATCAGCAAGGAAGAGCAGGCAGGAGCAAGGTAATAGACATGATGGGACGGATGGGTTGAAGTGTGTTTATTTTAAAGCTAGGAGTAAATGTGATGAACATGGATCAGTACATGGAACTATGATGTTGTGGCCATTACAGAGACTTGGTTGAGGGAGGGACAGGATTGGATGTTCCAGGATTTTGATGTTTTAGAAAAGATAGTGAGGGAGGTAAAGAGGGATGGGGAGTTGCACTGTTAATCAGGGACAATATTACAACTGCACTCAGGACATAATGGGGGACTCATCCACTGAGTCTATATGATTAGAACTCAAAAATGAGAAAGGTGCAATCACTCTGATGGGATTATACTACAGATCCCACAGTCGGCACCAGGACATTGAGGAACAGATTAGGGAAAGGTGTAAAAGAAACAGCAGGGTTGTTGTCGTGGGTGACTTCATCTTCCCTAATATAGACTGGGACATCCATAGTGCAAGAGGTTTAGGCGGGGCAGAATTTGTTAAGTGCATCCAGGAGGGTTTCTTAAATCAGTATGTAGCTAGTCCAATGAGAGAAGGGGCCATAGTGGACCTAGTGTTAGGAAATGAGCCTGGCCAAGTGACTGACCTTTCAGTGGGAGAACAGTTAAGGAACACTGAGCACAACTCAAGTTTTAAGATAGTTATAGATGAGGATAGATCTTGCAGGAGAGTATTAAATTGTAGCAGGGAAAATTACAAGAGTATTAGTCAGGAACTAGGGAAAGTTAATTGGGAACAGCTATTTCTGGGCAAGTCCACACCTGACATGTGGAGGGTGCTTAAAGATCAACTATACAAAGTACAGGATAGGTATGTTCCAGTAAGAAGAAATAACAAGGATGGCAAGGTAAGGGAACCTTGGATGTTGAGAGAGGTGGTGAACTTAGTCAAGAAGAAAAAGGAAGCGTATGTAAGGTTTAGGAAGCTAAAATCAAAAGGAGCCCTTGAGGATTATAAAGAAGCTAGAAAAGAACTCAAGAATTGAATTAGGAGAGCCAGGAGGGGCCATGAAAAGACGGTGGCAAGTAGGAGCAAAGAAAATCCTAAGGCATCCTGTACGTATATCAAGAGCAAGAGGATAACAAGAGAAAGGGTAGGACCACTCAAGGATAAAGGAGGGAATATGTGCTTGGAGGCAGAGGATGAGAGCGAGGTCCTAAATGAGTACTTTGATGCAGTGTTTATCAAGGAGAAGGATGTGGAAGATAGTGAGGTCAGTGTGGTGCATGCTAATATGCATATTGCTGTCTATTCTGGTCACTCCATTATAAGAAGGATGTGGAAACTTTGGAGAGGGTGCAAAATAGGTTTCCCAGGATGTTGTCTGGATTAGAGGACATGTGCTATAAGGAGAGGTTGGACAAACTAGGGTTGTTTACTCTGGAGTGCCGGAGGCTGAGGAGAGACCTGATAGAAGCTTATAAAATTATGAGAGGCATAGATAGAAAAAGAAACTAAGCTTGTGAAGATTGGAAAGATGTTACCATAGTGAATACGATAGCGGAATTAAGGTGACCTAACTGATGCCATCGGAAATGGGAAGATGCACAAGGAATCAAATTAAGAGGAACTAAGGATTTGGCAAAAATTGCAATACTGGAGGATATTGTAATGGTGAAGGGCTATTCAGTGTCGCTATTTTCTTGTTTATGCTTTCTTAAATCATAGGGTCATACAGCACAGAAATGGGCCCTTCAGCCCACCATGCCACCCGTCAGACCAACCTACATTAATCCCATTTACTCATGTTCAGTCCATAGCCTTCTATGCTTTGGCGAATTAAGTAGATGTCTACATGCGAGTCATCTGTCTTCAGGCAGCACATTCCAGCCTCCAACCACCCTCTGTGTGGAAGTAATTCTCCCTCAGATGCCCACTGAACTTCCTACCTCTTGCCTTAAACCTCTGCTGCCTTGTCTCTGACATCCCTCCCCCCCACCCCCCCCCCCCCCCCCCAGGCAAAAAGATTTTTAACATCTACCCTGTCTCTCCCCCTTGTAATTTTATATTCCTCTATCAGGTCTCCCCTCAGTCTCCTCCGCTCCAGGGAAAAGAAACCTGACCTATCCAGTCTTTACCTATAACTGTAATAATTCAATTCAGGCAACATCTTGGTGAATGTCCTCTGCACCCTCTCCAGCATAAACGCTTCTTTCTCTAGTGCGGTGACCAGAACTACACACAATACTGGGCCTAACTAATGTTTTATAAAATTGTAATGTGAAATCCCAGCTCTTGTATTCTATGCCAAATATGTACAGAAGATGCACAATCTAATTCAAAGTCATTTTTGGCAATGTGGAATTCAATTTATCTATTAGTTGAAATTGGACCATAGAGGCCAGTGTTGTTCAAGGATTGTCCCTGCATCCCATAAGTTGTCTCAAATGAAATCTAGAACAGACACGTATGCTTTTGTGTGTGTGATGCAGTAGAGTTCCTTCCAAGTTGCTCAAAAACTCAAAAACAGTTTGGAGGAATAATCTAATTAAAAAGTAGGAGCTATTTTGAATAATTTCAATTTGACAACTGATTTCAATTGATTTTGAAATAAGAGTAGATTGCAGTTTAGTTTTAGATTTATTCATTTTACTTTATTGAAATGTAATTTTGATCGGTTGGGGCAGATTCCATGTTGTGCTCCCTGTAGGTATTGGATACCTGGGCCCAGTGAAAGCAAAAATTGAACAGGTGTAAAGCTCAACCATAAAGGCACTCACTTCAATTATTTTCTATTAGAGATCAGCACTTCTCTATACCTAACCTGCTGTTCTCACTGAGCCCAGGCAATCTGGTTCACAAGTTAAATAGCTGGAAAACCAAATTAATTATTTGTATTGAATGTCTGTTTCAGTGTAAATTATTTTATATTTTGGCTTCTATTAATTGTAATGTCACCACTGTCACAGACTTTATCAAAAACTGTGTTGAGGACTCTGTATGAAAGAGGACAATCTGGGTGTTCTCAAACCGGATACTATGGATGAACCGGGAGATCCACTCCCTACTGAAGTCTAGGACTGCAGCATTCAAATCAGGTGACCCTGACCAATACAAGAAATCGAGATATGACCTCCATAAAGCTATCAGAGATGCCAAGAGGCAATAACAGTCTAAAATCGAGTTCCAGACCAGCTGTCAGTTGTGGCAGGGCTTACGTGCTATAATGGGCTACAAAACTAAGTCAGGCAGCATCGCCGACAACAGCGCATCCCTCCCTGATGAGTTTAACGCATTCTATGCATGTTTTGAACAGAAGGGGATTGGAATATCGCCATCCATCCTGACGGCCTCCAATGCAACTGAACCCACAGTCGCCATTGCGGACATAAGATCGATCTTCCAGAGAGTGAACCCGCAGAAAGCATCTGGCCCAGATGGTGTCCCTGGCTGTGTCCTCAGATCCTGTGTGGATCAGCTGGTGGGGGTATTTGCAGACATTCTTAATCTCTCCCTGCTTCAATCTGAGGTTCCCACCTGCTTTAAGAAGACCACAATCATCCCTGTACCAAAGAACTCTGGTTAGACCACACTTGGATTACTGTGTCCAGCTCTGGTTGCCTCATTATAGGAAGGATGTGGAGGTGTTGGAGAGGTTGCAGAGGAGATTTACCAGGATGCTGCCTGGATTGGAGAGTGTGGATTATGAGGAGAGACGAAGGGAGCTAGGGCTTTACTCATTGGAGAGAAGGAGGATGAAGTATACATGATACATGATAAAGGTATACAAAATATTAAGAGGAATTGATAGAGTGGACAGCCAGCACCAGTGCTCAATACAAGAGGGCATGGCTTTAAAGTAATGGCTGGGAAGTTCAAGGGAGATATCAGAGGGAGGTTTTTCACCCAGAGAGTGGTTGGTGTATGGAATGCGCTGCCTGGGGTGGTGGTGGTGGAGACTGATATGTTGGTCAAGTTTAAGAGATTGTTAGATAAGCATATGGAGGAATTTAAAATAGGGGGATATGTGGGAGGAAGAGTTTAGGTAGTCTTAGGCATGGTTTAAAGGTCGGCACAACATGGTGGGCCGAAGGGCCTGTATTATGCTGTATTGTTCTATGGTTCTTAGTGACATGGCAACTTTTCCCTCAATGTCAGCAAAACAAAAGAGCTGGTCATTGACTTCAGGGGGTCGGGGGGGGGGGGGGCTGCGGTGCGGTGCATATGCTCCTGTCAACATCAACTGTGCTGAGGTCGAGAGTTGAGAGCTTCAAGTTCCTAGGAGTGAACGTCACCAATAGCCTATCCTGGTCCAATCACGTAGACGCCATGGCCAAGAAAGCTCACCAGCACCTCTAGTCCCACAGGAGGATAAAGAAATTTGGCATGTTCCCATCTACCCTCACCAATTTTTATCGATGCACCATAGATCCGGATACATCACAGTTTGGTATGGCAACTACTCTACCTGTGACTGCAAGAAACTGCAGAGAGTTGTGGACACAGCTCAACACATCATGGAAACCAGCCTCTGGTATGGACTCTTGTGTATACTTCTCGCAGCTCAATAAAGCAACCAGCATAATCAAAGACCCCACCCACCTGGGACATTGTCTTCTCTGCTCTCCCATCGGGCAGAAGATGCAAAGGGCAGAAGATGCAAAAGCCTGAAAGCGTAGTACCACCAGGCTCAAGGACAGCTTCTATCCCATTGTTAAGACTATTGAATGGTTCCTTAGTATGATAAAATGGACTCTTGACCTCACAATCGACCTTGTTATGACCTTGCACTTTATTGTCTACCTGCAGTGAACTTTCTCTGTCGCTGTTACACTTTACTCTGCATTCTGTTACCGTTTTACCTTGTACTACCTCGATGCACTGTGCAATGAATTGATCTGTATGCAAGACAAGTTTTTCACTGTACCTCGGTACATGTGACAATAATAAACCAATGCCAATACTTTGAATCTTCAGCGTGATTTTAATCTCTCTTGTTCCTGTTTAAATTTTATATGTATACTTATATGTATACTTTTAGTAATTCCAACAGTGTAATTTTCTTTGAACTTGGTAATATGTGTTCATCAGTAGTATGTGTACATTTCATTTTCTGAGCTTTTATCTTTTTTACCTCAAGTTTGTAGAGATATATATGAGAGAATACTATGGTCAAGCTTTAACTTGATGGGTTCCTGTTAAATTATTATATTTAAAATAGCAGCAGCATTAGATTTCTTGATGAATTGATTTACCATGTGATTGGAGAATGTTATTTTGGAAGTTGTCTAGTTGGGCAATCTGTAGAACTAAGTTTCATGTACTGCATTTCTGTGAATACATTGAGAGAGAAAGAAATTCTCAATCACTATGCTTTAATGAATGATGGTTGCATCAATTGCCACAAATTGTTGCTGCTAAACTTATGCCAGACCTGTTGCTTTGCTTGAGTGCAAAATGCTTTTGCATCTGAAACCAAGTTTAGCTTAATAAATTAATTGTGTAGTTGAATTCATACACATTACATATTTCATTAAAAGGACCCACAAGTTTACTCTAAATTTATGGCGTAAATCAAAATTTAAATGTCTGGCTTCTAAGAGGAGCATTTATGTACAAAATGCCTGGCTAAGGATGTTAGAATCATTAATGACTTCTGGCTAATTTAACTCTTTCCTTTTACATACCAATGTTAACAATAAATGACTGTGCCCCCAAATTACAGAGTCATTTATGTGAATTTCCAGCAAATTTACTGCATAGTCTTCAGATTGCTATGAGATTTTCAGACAAAATGGGAATCTTTTGTTGTTCCATTGATTATTTTTGCAAAGGATATTCATTTTTCTCTGTAAATTTTTATGATATCAGAGATACATGGTTAATTATTATGACCATGTTTCTTTTAGATATATTCCAGATTTCAAAGGATATTTGAGCATAAATATCTTGGCTTGACACTGATGGTCTGGGGACATATTGAGATTTTAGGGTCCATGTTGTGCCTTTGGATAATATTTCAGGCCTTGGTGTATAATAAAAGACAGCAGATCATGGGCTGTCTGGGAAGAAACAGAGCTAATGTTTCAGATTGTTGACCTATCATCAGATCTGGGCAAGATGTTTATAATGCGCTTAACTGAAGTTGAGCAAATGCTGTCTGTCCGTTGTTTCTCCACCAAGAATGAAAATGATCCCTTATGCAAGTGTTTTGTTTTCCCTTGAAAGGACTGTAGATGCTGGAATTTAGATGAAAAACACTATGATGCTGGAGGACCTCAGCAGGCCAGGCGGCATCTGTGGAAAAAAGCAGGCGGTCAACATTATGGGTCAGGACCCTTCTTCAGGACTGAAGATAGGAAAAGGGGAAGCCCAATATATAGGAGGGAAAAGCAGAGCAGTGATAGAAACAGTGACAAAAGAGGGTAAGCGAGGAGGGCACAAGGTGGTGATAGATAGACACAGGTAAGAGATAGTGATAGGCAGGTGTGGGAGAGGAGGGGAGAGCAGATCCACCAGGGGATGGGTCAAAGGTAAGGAGAGAAAGGAAAAAAGGTAGAAAAGAAAGAGAGAGAGGCTAGGAAAAGGAAGAAGAAGAAGAAGCATGGTGGGGATTGTGGGGAAGAGGGGTGGGGATTACTTAAAATGGGAGAATTCAGTGTTCATACTGTTAGGCTGCAAGGTTCCAAGATGGAAAATGAGGTGCTGTTCCTTCAGTTTGTACTTGGAATTCTCCTCGCGGTGGAGGAGGTTGAGGACTGATATATCAGTGATGGAGTGGGAGGGGGAGTAAAAGTGACTGGCAACGGGGAGATGCAAATCGCAGTTACGGACAGAGCATAAGTGTTCTGCAAAACGGTCACCTAGTCTGTGTTTGGTCTTGCCAATGTAGAGGAGGCCACACTTGGAGCACCGAATGCAGTAGATGATATTAAGGGAGGTGCAGGTGAATCTCTGTCTCACCTGTTTGGGTCCCTGGGTGGAGGTGGTGTAGGGGCAGGTGTTGCACCTATGGCGGGACAGTGGAAAGTTCCTGGGGTGGGACCTCCATCACCACCATCCAAACCCCACATCACCTCCATCCAGGTCTTAGACCACCTCCATCCAGGGACTCCCTAGAAAATTTGTTTCCTGTGATGGGATGTATGGTTGGAAGCTCATCTTGGAGTCAAGTTTGACTTCTTTCTTCTTCTTCTTCTGCAGTCCCTCAGAACCGAAGATGGCTTCCATTTTGTGAGTTTTGAGGTGGCTTGTGTGGCTGATGTAGGAACTACCACAAATGGGACAAGGGCTGGCCAACAGGGTGAACAGTTTGTGAGGTAGTCTGCTCTTTCTGCCGCTTACACAGATTATTTGTGTGTCTCAATACAATCCTGAATACTACTCCTCTACTTTGAGCAGTCATGGACCAGAGATTCCCCAAAGTTGATAGGAATGTTGCATTTCTTCAAAGAGACTTTGAGCACATCCATGAATCTTTTTTCTCTGTCCACCTGTAATCTCTTCCCACGGTAACTCGTTAAAGTGTCTATTTCCAGAGTTTGTTGTCAGGCATGAGTATTTTGCATTGGTATTCATCGAGGAGAAGGACATGGATGATGGTAAGATAGGGAGGGGTATGTTAATATTTGAGGGCACATCAATATTGAGGAGGAGGAGGTGTTGGGTGTCTTGGGAAAAAAAAAGGTAGGTAAGTCCCCAGGGCCTGATGGGATCTATCCCAGGAAACTGAAGGAAGCAAAGGGCGAGATTGCTGGGGCCTTGACAGAGATCTTTATATCCTCTTTAGCCACAGGTGAGGTGCCAGAAGACTGGGGAATAGATGATGTTGTTCCTTTATTTAAGAGGGAAACCAGGTCAAACCAGGAAATTGTAGTCCAGTGAGCCTTGCATCAGTGGAGGGGAAATTATTGGAGAAGATTCTTGGGGCCAGGATTTACTTGCATTTGGAAAAGCTTGGAAATTTGGCCAGGGAAATGGCAGATGAAACTTAACCCAGACAAGGGCGAGGTGTTGCATTTTCGGAGGTCAAATGCACAAAGAAAGTTTACAGTAAATGTCAGGATCCTCAGGAGCACTGATGTATAAAGGGATCTTGGGAATGCAAGTCCATAGCTCTGAAAATGGCAACAGAAATAGAGTAGTAAAGAAGGCATACAGTATGCAGTTCTGGTCGCCACCCCATAGGAAGGATGTGGAGGTTTTTGAGAGGGTGCAGAAGAGATTCACCAGGATGTTGGCTGGGATAAGAGTGTTTTAGTTATAAGGAGAGGTATGCCGTACTTGATCAAATTAAGTTACTCTCAACTCATCTGTGGAATTAACCGCTTTTGTCCATGTCAAGAACAAGGCTGAAATGAGATCTGGAATTGTGCGGTCCTGATACTCCCTAAAAGGAGTATAAATGAGTAGGTGACTCACGCAAAATATAAGAAATGGGAGCAGAGTTACATCATACAGCCTTTTGTCCTTACTCTGGCATTCAATAAGAATGAGGCTTGCCCAACTGTTGACCTCAACTCTATTTTCCTGAAACCCAGAACCTTAATTTCCTTGTATTCCAAAAATTTAAATTGGCTTTTATACTTAATGATCTAGTCTCTGGTTCTCTGACTCCCACGGTTCTCTGGATGAGAATTTCAAAGATTCATATCCCTCCAAAAAGAGAGATTTCTCCTCATTTTAGTCTAAAATCAGTAAACCTTCATCCAGAGTCTTTACCCCAATAGTTTTGGATTTCCCACTAGTGAAAACGTTCTCATAACATCCACCCTGTCAAGCCTGTGCATAATCTTGTTTTTCAGTAAGATCATCTCCTCTTATAAACCCCAGGAGATGCAAGTCCTGTCAATTCTCATTAATAAGTATCACTTCGTAACATTGGTGACATCACAACTTTCTTCAGTTTGCTAATGTTTAAGAGTAGGACGAAACAATAATTAGCCTGATTGGTTTGGTTAACTGGGCAATATTTCAAGTTCAGCCAATATCAGTTTTACATAAGAGTCTAAAGGTAGATAGAGGGCATGGGTTTAAGGTGAGAGGAGAGAAATTTAAAGGAAATCTGAGGCAATTTTTTCACACAGAGGGTGGTGGTTATATGGAATGAGCTGCCAGAGGAAATGGTAGAGGCAGATACAATTACAACATTTAAAAGGCATTTGGGCAGGTACTTAGATAGGAAAGGAGCAAAGGGATACACTCCTAATAGAGGCAAATGGGATTAGTTTAGATAGGCATCATGGGCAGAAGGGTTCTGTTCTTTGCTGTATAACTGTGACTCAATGAGATGAATCATCGACTCAGGATGCCTGTATATACTTAAGCCTCACCATCTCACTGGTCTCTGCCACTGTTGAGGATGGGAATGTTCTAGGAACTACCTTTTCCCATTGTCTTTTTAATTGTTTACCATCAGTCACAATTCTGTGGAAGGGTTGCAGAGCTTTGATTTGATCCTTTGGTTCTGGAATCACTTAACTCTGTGTATAACAGTCTCCCTCTGCTGTGTGGTTTGCATGTCACCCTGTGTTGTGGTGTTAGCAGGTTGTTACTTCATTTTTAGGTACCCTTTGTCTTGCTTCTGGCATGTCCTCCCACATTATTCACGAACCTCTGGTTGGTTCTCTGTATGCTTTTGGGTGTATGCTGTTGATTCTCAATTTTATCTTTAAAATTTTGTGTTATTCCTTGTAACTCTTTGATCTGCATTTATAACTTTGCTTTTTAACTACTTTATGCTATGTAAACCACATTGCGATCACCCCCCCACCCCCGTTCCAGTGCAGAAAAGTCTGTAGTCTTCCCTCATAATGGAGACCAAAGATCACCAGTGTGATTTCTTTATTGCCTCCAGTGCTTTATTGCCTTTCTTCTATCTTGATGAGAACTGAACAGAACATCTAAGATTTGGTTTGACCGATGTGTGATTTGAAGCATAAGATATAGACCATACAGTCCTTTGCTTATTTTGATTAGAAATTGTATTTTGACAGTATATAGTTCAAAATTTCATTGGCATTGCTGCTTGTTACTCACTGCTCATGGTTTGGCTATGTAAAGTATTGATACTTCACATTTAAAATGCATACTGGCTTGTGGCTGCATGGCATTTTTCATCAGTTGTATCTGCACATTTAGCAATCAAACTAACAGGGCAGTCAGCATCTAATAGAAGGAGCACTTGAAAGATCTCCTCAGTTGAGATTTAGTGCAAATGTCTTTGACTCTGTGCCACAGCTCACTATTCACTACAGTCTCAGCATTAAAAGACCAACAGCTGGTAGACAATATTGTACAATGCCAAGGCATCTGAAAGAGCCATCTTTATGACCATCTTCAAGAAAGAAGGCAAGTCCAGTTGCTCAAATTACAGACTAATCTTATTGCCATGTGCCACAGAAAAAGACATCGCATGTTTCCTCCTTACCACTTCTATTCAGTGGCTGAAGAGCTCCTTCCAGTTGCAATGCAGAATCCACCTCATTCAGAATATAGTGGAAGTGATCTTCACATACATATCCAAGAAAAATGTAGAGAGCAGCTGCAACCATGTTATGTGGCCTTTTTTTTTGACCTTGCAAAAGCCATCAACCACGACGGATGATGGAGAGCCCTCACATTTGGCCATCATCAACTACCATTCTATGTCGGCTACATGATAACCGAAGGGTTGACCACAGACACAATCCCAATGCAGACTGGAGCAGATCAAGATTTTTGTCTTTGCATGAAGGCTTTTCTCAACATTTTCTCTCTTGCAAGACTGCATTTCAAGCTTTCTACTGGAGTTCATTTGTAGGATGAACAGGAAATTATTTGACCTTTCCACTTCAATCACCTCAATCTCAGCAGTGGATTTCCAATACACAGTCAATGCACTTTCAGAGGCCAAGCTCCATCCTGTTAACAACCCCATTGAAGCTCATGAGAGGATAGCCCTTGCACTCAACCTCTTTAAGGGAATTGTCCTCTATTAACCTGCTTCTGCTGCAATATGCCACCATCGATCAGGAGCAATGATGAGACCTTGTAAGCCACTTCTCAGTGAAGGCACAAACAAATTCATCACTGCCTCTAATATTTTAGCACCACCTTAAGCCCATTGAAGAAAACAGCATTTGAAGGCTAAGGCATCAAATCGAGCTCTAAGTCTATGTTCTATTGAGCAGCTGTGATCTGTGCCTTCCTGTATGCTTCAAAGACATGGGCAAGCTACAGTTGGCACCTCAAAGCATGCTGCTTGCATAAAATCACTATGTCAGCATTCTCCCCCAAGCTAACTTTCCCTGTATCAAAGCTCTGATCACAATTAACCAGCTCAGGTTAATGAGCCACATTGTTTGTGTGCCTAATACAATATTCCCAGAACAAGTTCTTTACTCTGTCCTCCCAAAATGACAAAAAAATTTCATGGTAGATGAAGTATACACTTGAAGAATGTTCTCAAAGTCTTTGAGAAAATGGAGCATCCTCAGCGATTGTGGGAATCCTAGCCTAGATCTGTTCAAGGAGGAATTCTACAAAAGCACCAAGAACCTGTGCAGTGGAAGCATGCAGAGTATCTGTGTAAACAACAGGACTGGGCATCTTCTCACCCACCCACTCGGCATCATTTATCTCACACATAGCAAAGCCTGTAGATCCTGCATTGGACTCTTCCCTTCAGAACCCATAGAACTGAAATGAAAGGAAATCAAACTCAACCCTGAGAGTTTGGACTAAGTAGCAGCAGTTAGTCCACAGTTTAGTACAGTGATAATGTGGTGAATATTTTTGTCCTGATACGATATAAAACCATATCTCATCAGATGACCATAAAGGTATCATGTAACTTTTTTGCAGATGTTCACCCAATGCCTTGGCCAATACTCATCATTATGGGATCCAAGGCAAGTATCCAATTTGCCAACAAAATTATCTTGGTAATAGGAGACAGAGGGTGATGGTGGAGGACTGCGATTGTGATTGGAAGCTGGTGACCAGTGGTGTACCACAGGGACTGGTCCTGGGATGCTTGCTGTTTGTTATATATATTAATGACTTGCATGCGAATGTAAGAGGTATGATTAGAAAGTTTGCAGATGACACAAAAATTGATGGTGTTGATGGTGAAGAGAATAATCTCGAACTATAGGATTAAACCTGTTAAGGTGAGCAGGGCAATGACAGGTGGAATTTAATCCTGATAAGTGTGAGACGGCACCTCAGGTAGATAGTGTGGCGAAGAAGGCATGTGGGATGCTTGCCTTTATTTGCTGTGGCATATAGTATAAGAGCAGGGAGTTCGTGGTACAACTTTATAAAACATTGCAACAACCCACAACACGCTGGAGGAACTCAGTGGGTCAGGCAGCATCTATGGAGGGAAATGGACAGTTGATGTTTCAAGTCTAGCTGAGCTCCTCCAGCATTTTGTGTGTTGCTCCACATTCCAGCATCTGCTGTTTCTTATGTCTCATATTTGTAAAACATTGGTTAGGCCACAGCTAAAATACTGTGTGTAGTTCTGGTGACCACATTACAGGAAGGACGTGGTTGACTTTAGAGAGTGCAGAGGAGATTCACCAAGGTGTTGCCTAGGTTGGAATCTTTCTGTTATGAGGAGAGACTGGATAGGCTGGGATTGTTTTCCTTGGAGTGGAGGAAGCTGAGGGGGGATTGGATAGATGTGTACAAAATTCTGAGAGGCATAGATAAGGTAGGTAATAAGAAACTTTTTCCCATGGCAAAGTGTCTACAACAAGAGGGCATGGGTTTATGGTAAAGAGTAAGAGGTTTAGAGAGGAGACAAGGATGATTTTTTTAACCCAGAGAGTAGTTAAAATCTGGAACGTAGCAAGAAGGTGATGGAGACAGTTACTCCCAAAATAACTAAGAAACATCTGGATGAGCACTTGAATCACCAAGGCATAATAGGTTATGGACATGCTGGTAAATGTGATTTGTATACATAGGTTCTTAATGCTCACTGTGGAACAAAGGGCAATTTCTATACTGTGTGACTCAGCAGTAGCTCCAAGTCATTCATCTTATTGCCATTTGTTATGCATAAATTGGCTCTGTTTATTTGCAAAACAGCAATGATTTTTTTAGTCGTTCATTCATTGAATCTGAAGCACTTAGGGTTATCTTAAGAGTATAAAATGATGAATAAATACATGTTAGTTATTTGATCATTTTCAGTACCAATGAAAATTGGTTTCTCTTCAAATCACTGGCTTAGAGTTGACAGGTCTTTCGAATTGAAGGTTGATTTGTCTAACCACTGCCTTTTGGCTTCCCTAACCTTTCTACTACTTTCATTCAGAAAGATTGTGTGTTGTCATGCATTATTAGTCTTATCCAACTTAATTGCATTTACTTTAATGCAGGGAGCCTCATGGGTAAGACAGATGAGCTGAGAGCATGGATCAGCACATAGGATTATGATATTGTTGCAATTATGGAAACACAGTTGCAGGAAGGGCAGACTGGCAGTTCAATGTTCCTGGGTATAGTAGTTTCACGCATGACGGGTGTGTAAAAGAAGAGGGGGTATTGCACTGCTGATCAGGGAGAGCACTATGGCAGTACTTGGGGAGGATTTCCTAAAGGGTTCAGCCAATGGGGCTATCTGGGTAGAATAAGAAAGAGGCAGTCATTTTGGAGGGGTTATACTGTAGGCCTCCCAAAAATCAATGGGAATTAGAAGAACAGATATGTAGGCAGATTGCAGAAGGATGTTAAAGCAATAAGGTTGTAATAGTAGGGATTTTAACTTTCCCAATATTGACCGGGATTGCCTTAGTACAAGGGACTTGCGTGGGAAGGAATTTGCTGACTCCAGTGTGAAAACACTAGCTCAATTACATGTTACTACATGAGAGCTGGTAATTTTCAATTTTCCTTTTGGGTTTCTTGGTGAGCAGCATAGTTGCAAAGGAATATAACTCGTAGATGAACTTAATGCTTTAATTAACATGGGGGTCTACCTTATTTGAAAAGGATATTTCCCTTTTTAGCCTTATGACAATGACTGAATTTCAAATATACCTGATTGACTCTTAAAGGTCTTGAATGATGCTGTATAAGCACAAAATGCATGCTTTATTCTACTTTTATTATATTTAGGCAGTTCCCTCTCTTCAAACTTAGTGGTATTTGTCACATAAAGGCAAAAATGTGCACTTTAGGGCAGTGTTTTGTTCATGTCTGGCATTTGGAAGACATAGATGAGACCAACATTCATGGTCTACTTCGAGAGGATCTGGGAAATTGGTCATATTCCCCTGAACAATTAGGTTTTATGTAATTGAGAGGTTTATGCTTGGATCCTATTGGGTTTCTGAATATTTTTATTGCCTTTATTTTAATTTCCACAATTAAACAAAAACATGGCATGCATTCTTTAGGTCATTACTGTATTATTCACTACTGTATTATTTGTACAATCAAACCAACTCATTATCCATGTAGTTATTAATATTGAGGTCTTCAGACACTTCTATGTTCAAAGGAAAGTTTTTGGCTTGATGATGAAGTGGGATGTGAGTGGCTGGGTAAGTTGTGTAACCCTGGGAACAATGGTTGTGGTGAGGTCATAGTAGTAACAGTGAAATATTTGATTGTTAAATAGAAAAACAAGTGCTTCATTTATTGAAGCTTTGCTGTTAAGAGATGCCTTTCAGCTGTAGACTAATGTCTCACTTGTTATACGGTAGATAATATTCAAAATTATATTCTTACAAGTGCTTAAATTCATTAAATTTTCTGTCCATCCTGCAAAAATAAACTTCTTAAATATCAGCTAATTTTTTAGAGGGGAAGCTATGATGTTTCCTTAAACGTATGTAGTTATTTGCAGGATTTAGGTGATATTGTGCTTTCTTCTTCAACCTGCTGTAGGCATTATACAAAACTTGTTGCTGTGATGATTGGGTAGAAAATTTAAAAAATTTAACTTAGTGATGGTGAAGTTATGGTGATTGTATGTGCATTACAGGGAGTGATTAATGGGGAATTTGGAAGTGATTGAATTTTCTGCATCAGATTAGTGATTAAAGGTTGAGCCATCTTAGTTGAGTTAAGCTTGGTTTGTTACTGCATTGTATCCTGTAGATGTAACAGTTGTGTTTGGTAGTAATTGGGTAGGTGTCATTTAAGGTTCAGTTGTTATTTCAAGTAAAGGAAATGAATATTTCCGTAGTACACCTGACATGAGATTTGTACATGGTGGAATGCATTTGAGAGGTTAGTCATGTTACAGAAATCCCACTGCTTCACTGCTCTGCAATATGGCAGATTAAGATTATGATCATTGGCAGTCTCAGTGTGAATGATGGTAGAACTTTGTTATAGTGGTGTCTTTGAAGGTTGGTGGTTGGGACTTTTCTTCTTGATGACCATTGTTGTCAGACACTTGTCTGAATATTATCTGCCTTATCGACTGGCATGGGCTGTTTGTTATTTGAAGATTTGTGAAGGATGTCACAGTGGTGCAGCAGTTAGCGCTGATGTCTCAGCTCCTGAGACCCTTGTTTGATCATGATCTTGGATGCCATCTGCCTGGAATTTGCATATTCTCTTTGTGACTGCATTGGTTTCCCTTGAATATTCCTGTTTCCTCCCACCTGCTAAAGATGTGCTGGTTGAAAGGTTAAGTAGCTACTGCAGGTTGCTCCTGATGTAGGTGGGTGGCAGGAGGACTGAGGGAAGTTGATGAGAATGCAATAGGAAAACATGAGATTAATGCACATGGGTGCTTGGTGGTCATCGCAGAAGCAGTGGGTTGAAGGCCTGTTTCTGTGCTGTATGATTCCATGACACAAATGTAAACTTTTAGTAATCAGTCCCACTTTTGACCATTATGTGCAAGAAAAATGTATTGATGAAGCACCCGAAGGTGATTGGATAGCTGTTGTTGCAAGCAATTCCTGTGGTATAGTAATAATGGACCTCTGACAGTGATGGCCACCTTTTGTATGTCAAGTATGATTTCAGCCAATGTACCCCAACTCCAGTCATCTGTTTTGATAAACTTCCTTGATACAGTATTTGTGTTGGAGACATTTGAATTAATACTGAATTCTTTCCCTGCTGTTTAACTCTTACGTCCCTTTCTGGATCATCTCTGATGAAGTTTAGAACCAGATGATTCTCCTGAACCATAGCTGTGGATTAGAGAGCTGATGATCAGTGACTCTTGGTTTTGAAAATCCATCACTTTTTTAATAATTTGGAGAAGATTGATTTTGCTGGTTCAGAATTATTCTGTTTGTTATAATTAAAACACTATATGCATGGTCAATTTTCTTCCTTTACCAGATAATTGTCAGTTTCTTTGCTGAGCGAGCAGCATGATTAGTTCTCAATGCAGTACACTGATAGAATATCGTGGTGACCTGTTCCTTGTGGAAATGTTTAAGTACCCAATAATATTTTTTCTCCAATATCTAGCATGAAATTAGGCCGAATTGCAGCTTTAGCTAGGTTATTCTCTCAATCTAATTTTTTTTTTTGCAGTTAGCATGCCATTCTACAGTTCCATTTGAGCTATTATTGATCCCATTGGGCCTCATTCATGCTCAAATGCAGAAGAGAGTAATGGGCACAGAAACCTTGTTCTCTTACTATTATTCCCAAAACATTAATTGGATTTGGGGAAGCACAGTGGCGCAGTTTGTAGAAATGCTGCCTCACAGCTTCAGCGACCTTGGTTCAATCCTGACCTCTGGTGCTGTCTATGTGGAGTTTGATTGTCTCACCATGTGGGTTTCCTTTGGTGCTTCGGTTTCCTCCCACATCATGAAAATGTACGGGTTGGTAGGTTAATTGGCCACTGTAAACTGCTTCATGTGCATAGTTGAGGGACAAGATAAAATTTCTTTATTACTCACATGTACATCAAAACACACAGTGAAATGCATCTTTTGCGTAGAGTGTTCTGGGGGCAGCCCGCAAGTGTCACCACGCTTCCAGCGCCAACATAACATGCCTGCAACTTCCAAACCTGTATGTCTTTGGAATGTGGGAGGAAACTGGAGCACCCGCAGGAAACCCACGCAGACACGGGGAGAATGTACAAACTCCTTACAGACAGTGGCCGGAATTGAACCCGGGTTGCTGGCGCTGTAATAGCGTTACGCTAACCGCTGTGCTACCGTGAGGGGCAGGCAGGTGAGTTAAAAGGAAACTGAGGAGAATAAAATGGGCTTCAGGGAGATTATTTTAAAAATGAGTGCTTTATGGCTGGTAACTGAATTTTGAAGCTTGTGAAATAGTAATCTCAATCGATAATTAGCTGAGCAACAGGAGAGAGTGTAAGACTAACCAACATGTACTCTGTGGTAAAAGCTATCTGACTTGTATCCCCATGAAAGTGTTGTAACTATTGGCTATTATTCATCTGGATGAATCAAAATCGGGTTTATTATCACTGACATATGACGTGAAATTTGTTTTGCAGGGGCAATACAGTGCAAAGACATAAAAATTACTAAATTACAAAATAAGTGGTGCAAAAAAGGAAAAATGAGGTAGTGTTTAAGTTCATGCCAAATAGCCACATTTGAAGAAAGAAAAACAGGCAGTACTCTGAGCAGCTTAAAAGAAAACTTAAAATTGCAGCAAAAGGTTCACAGATTGGTGGGGGGGGGGGGGGAGTGGAGTGTGGATTGTGGCAAATACATTTCAAGACATCTGGATTAGCATGAGCAGTCTTGGCTCCACATCTTAAGAAAGATAAAATAGTCTTGAGATACCTGGAGTCCAAGGATTTTCCAAACATTTTTAAGGGATGTGGCAGATACTGGTATGGCCAGCGTTTATTGACCATTGCAAATTACCCTTGAACGTGGTGGTGAGTTGCCATTGTGAACTGTTACATGAGGAGTTAGGCATTTTCAGTGCTGCTTGCAGAGAATTAGAGACCTTAACCCAGTAATGATGAGAGAGGTTATTGTTGAAAATAAAAGCTCATTGTGTGGGAGGTTATATTTTGATGTGGATAGAAAATTAGCTGGTTAACAGGAACACAGTGTAGGCATAATTGGGTCTTTTTCAGGTTGGCAGGTGTAATGAGTGGTGAATCTTTACTACTCCATTTACCTGTGCTACCTACCACGTTCAGGATCTTTGGACTTGTACACCAAGGTCCCTTTGTTCCTCAATGATACCATTCACGGTATATGCCCTACCTTTACTGACCCTCACACATGTATTACTTCACACTCAACGTGATTAAATTCCATCTGCTATTCCCCTGCCATTTTTGCCAGCTGATTGTTATTATCCTATGGCCTAAGACTACCCTTAATCACAACAATAACAAGTTTTTCAGGCCATCTGTAAACTTATTAATCAAATATTAGTACAGGCTGTTGCATTCTTGAAGGTCTAGTGGAGGTAGGACATATGCTATGAATGGTAGGGCTCTCAGGAGTACTGAGGAAGAGGTAACTTGGTGTACATGTACATAGATCCCTAAAAGTGGCAGCATTAATAGATAAGGCACTGAAGAAGACATATGAGATGCTGGCCTTCATTAACAGGGGCATAGAATATAAGAGCATAAAGGTCATGATGTAACTTCATAAAACATTGATGAAGGTACAGCTGGAGTATTGTGTGCAGTTCTGGTCACACACAAGGGAAAGTCTGTGAAGCACTCGAGAGTGCAGAGGAGATTCACCAGGATGTTGCCTGGGATGTAACGTTTTAGTGATGAGAAGAGACTGAACAGGTTTTCCTTAGAGCAGAGGAGGCTGAGTGGGGACTGATAAAGACATACAAAATTATTAGAGTCATGGATAAGGTAGATAGTAAGAAACTCTTCCCCATGGCAGAGGTGTCTGAGACTGGAGGACATAAGTTTAAGGTGAGGAGTAAGAGGTTTCAAGGAGATCTGAGGGGAAGTAATTCTCCCAGAGGGTGGTTGCAACCTGGAAGGCACTACCTGAAAAGGTGGTGAAGGCAGGTACACTCACAGATTTAACAATTACCTAGATTAGCACTTGAATCATCAAGGCATAGATGGCTACAGACCAAAATTTGGTAAATGGAATTGGGTACTTGATAGTTGACATGGATGTGGTCAGCGAAGGGCCCCTTTTTGTGCTGTATGACTCCATGACTGCAGTGTGCCTTGATGGAAGATGGGATGCTGCTCCTCAAGCTTACATTGGCTTTCATAGCCTTCAGCCTCCTACATTGCTTCAATGAGGTCAGAATGGAATGGAGAATTCAAGTGAAAGGTGACTGTAAACTTTGGATTGCCCTTGCTGTACAGAAGCAATATTGAACAGATACTGGGTCACAAGGAGATATTGTGTCAGATGGCTGAAAGCTTATTCAAAGAAGTGGACTTTAAGCACTGACAATAGAAAATAAAGTGTAGGGGCAAAGGGATGTAGGAGGTTTTTCCAGAGGCTGATACTTTAGTAACTGAAGCCACAATAAGTTGTAGTGAAGTAGTGACATTTGGGAATAATAGAGGACAGATATTCCAATCTACACCTATTTAATGTTCCTTGAGACTTTTGCTGTGCTGTATAAATGGAAGTTTGTTGGTTTGAGTTTGTTCTGGTATTGGTTTATTGTGGTCACATGTATCGAGATACAGTGAAAAGCTTTTGTTTGCCTGCTATCCAGACGGATTATGCCATACATAATTACAAAAAGAAAACAAAATGCAAAATACAGAGAAAGTGCAAGGGCCGTGAATGAAGTAGGTATTAATAAGCACGTCATCGTTAAGTTGGTGTCACGATTAACATCTTCTTCCTTTGCTTTGATAATTAGGGGGAGATTGATTGGGTAATAATTGGCTGTATTATCATTATGGATTATTGCCCAAAAATAATTCAAGTTGTCGGTACATTCTACTTTCATAACTATATTGAGTGGGAGATCTACCTTTGGAAACAACTAGCTATGTTTAACCTCCAGCACTACTTCTGAAACATGGCCTCTGTGTTCATTGAAGCCCCTCTGCCAGCAGATACTATTCTATTTATTATTTCAGCAAAGGAAAAAGGGAAAAAAAACTGATGTGCTGTTGAGCTGGTGGGTTCCTTCCTGGACTCATAAGATCAACAACAGCATGTTTATGCTTCTGATTCACAGGAATGACATCAAACAAAATTGGACACCAAGCCACATAGATGTAACCAAAACCTTGGTAAAAGAGAGAGGCTTTAAGGAGTGTCTTAGGGAGGGATTTTAGAAGTTGGGGGATTACCAGCTGTAGGCATATTCACTAGTGGTGGAGCAGTTAAATTTAAGGATGATCAAGAGGCCAGAAAAGGAGGAATGCTATAGTTTGAGGGATTATAAGATTAGATATTTATTTATTAGTCACATGTACATCGAAACACAGTGAAATACGTCTTTTTGCATTACTAAGAATGTGCTGGGTGCAGCCTGCAAGTGTCGCCACTCTTCTGGAGCCAACATTGCATGACCACAACTTCCTAACCTGTATGTCTTTGGAATGTGGGAAGAAACTGGAACACCCGGAAGAAACCCACACAGACACGGGGAGAACGTACAAACTCCTTACAGACAGCGGCAGGAATTGAACCCGGGTCGCTGGTGCTGTAATAGCTAACCATGACACTACCGATTTATTGAGTTTGAGATTAGAGATCAGCAGAGTCGAGGCATGAAGACATTTGGAAATGAGTGTTAGAATATTACAATTTGTTTTTTTTTAACTGGAAGTCCGTATAAGACCCAACAAGCTTATGAGTGATGGGGTAATTGAATTTGGTACAAATTAGGCCCAGACATGCAGAGAGTAGAATGAGTGAGGGTAGCCAGGGATAAACCGGAATTCCAGATAAGTTAAACATGGGTGAGAGATTCAGTTATTGATGAGCTGAGGTAGGGACAAATTCGCTATGTTTTGTCATGTTATAAGTAAACAGTCTAAGTGATTTGGCAGATATATTTTTGGAAGCTCATCGGTCAAATGTGGCACTTGGTTTGTGGTCAGTCTTGCAAGGGAGAGGAGCAGAGTTGGCTTGCAAATGGAGCTTGAGATGAGGTATGCAGGTAGATTGGGAAAATCAGGTTGGTACTGGATCCCAAGCGAAGGAATTTTTAGAATGCCTATGAGATGGCTTTTTAAAGCAGCTTGTAGTTGAGCCCACTAGAGAAGGCAATTCTGGATTTGGTGTTGTGCAATAGACCAGATTTGATTAGGGAGCTTAAGGTAAAGGATCCCTTAGGAGGCAGTGATCATAATTTGATAGAAATCACCCTGCAGTTTGAGAGGAGAAGGTAAAATCGGATGTGTCGGTATTACAGTTGAGTAAAGGTAACTACAGAGGCATGAGAGAGGAGCTGGCCAAGGTTGACTGGAAAGGGGACAATGGTAGAGCAGCAAAGGCAGGAGTTTCTGGGAGTAATTTGGAAGACGCAGGATCAGTTCTTCGCAAAGAAGAAGCATTCTAAAGAGAGGATGAGGCAACCGTGGCTGACAAGGGAAGTCAAAGACAGCATAAAAGCAAAAGAGAGGGCATACAATATTGCAAAAATTAGCAGGAAGCTAGAGGCTTGGGAAGCTTTTAAAACCAACAGAAGGCAGCAAAAAAGCAATAAGGGGAGAAAGATGAAATATGAAGGTAAGCTAGCCAATAATATAAAAGAGGGATACCAAAAGTTTTTTCAGATAAATAAGAATAAAAGAGAGCAAGAGTGGATATCAGACCGCTGTAAAATAACGTTGTAGAGGTAGTAATGGGGAACAAAGAAATGGCGGATGAACTGAATGAGTATTTTGCGTCAGTCTTCACTGTGGAAGACACCAGCAACATTCCAGAAATTCGAGAGAGTCAAGGGGCAGAAGTGAGTGTAGTCGCTATTACTAAGAGAAGCTGCTTGGGAAGCTGAAAGCTCTGAAGGTAGATAGGTCACCTGGACTGGATGGACTACACCCCAGGGTTCTGAAAGAGGTAGCTGAGGAGATTGTGGAGGCATTAGTAATGATCTTTCAAGAATCACTAGATTCAGGAATGTTTCCACAGGACTGGAAAATCGTAAATGTCACTCTTTAAGAAGGGAGGGAGGCAAAAGACAGGAAATTATAGGCCAGTTAGCCTGACTTCAGTGGTTGGTAAGATGTTAGGGTCCATTATTAAGGATGAGGTATCGGGGTACTTGGAAGCACATGATAAAATAGGCCGAAGTCAGCATGGTTTCCTTAAGGAGAAATCTTGCCTGATAAATCTGTTGGAGTTCTTTGAGGAAGTAACAGGCAGGATAGACAAAGTAGAGTCATTGGATGTTGTTTACTTGGATTTTCAGAAGGCCCTTGACAAGGTGCTGCACATGAGGCTGCTGAAGAAGATAGGAGCCCATGTTATTACAGGAAAGGTACCAGCATGAATAGAAGAATGGCTGACTGGAAGAAGGCAAAGATTTGGATAAAGGGAGCCTTTTCTGATTGGCTTCTGGTGTATTCCACAGGGATCAGGGTTGGGCTCGCTACTTTTCACATTATATGTTAATGATCTGGATGATGGAATTGATGGCTTTGTTGCCAAGTTTGTGGATGATACAAAGGTAGGTGGAGGGGCAGGTAGTGTTGAGGAAGCAAGGAGTCTGTAGTAGGACTTGGACAGGTTGGGAGAAAGGGGAAAGAAGTGGCAGATGGAATATAGCGTAAGGGAAGTGTATGGTCATGCACTTTGGTAGAAGGAATAAAGGCATAGAATATTTTCCGAATGGGGAGAGAAATTCAGAATCAAAGGGACTCGGGAGTCCTAGTTCAGGATTTCCTGAAGGTTGACTTGCAGGTTGAGTAAGGTAGGCAAATGCAATGTTAGCATTCATTTTGAGAGGACTAGAATATAAAAGCAAGGATGTAATGCTGAGGATTTATAAGGCATTGGTCAGACCACATTTGGAGTATTGTGAGCAGTTTTGGGCCCCATATCTAAAGAAGGATGTGGTGGCCCCGGAGAGGGTCCAGATAAGGTTTACGAGAATGATCGCAGGAATTAAAGGGTTATGAGACGCATTTGATGGCTCTGGGCCTGTACTCGCTGGAGTTAAGAAGGGAATCTGATTGAAACCTACTGAATATTGAAACGCCTGGATAGAGTGGACGTGGAGAGGATGTTTCCAGTAGTGGGAGCGCCAAGGATCAGAGTATACAGCCTTCGAATAGAAAGATGTCCCTTTAGAACAGATGAGGAGGAATTTCTTCAGCCAGAGGGTAGTGAATCTGTGGAATTCATTGCCACAGACTGTTGTGGAGGCCAAGTCATTGGGTATATCTAAAGCGGAGGTTGGTAGGTTATTGACTCATAAGGACATCAAAGGAATGGAAGAGACTGGGTAACAGGCGCTTGGCTCTCAGAGAAAGCTTGTAGACAGTGTGAGAGGGAGAATAGGCAGGTGATAGAGAAGGGACGCACTCAGACCTACGGTTTGAGATGTGTCTATTTTAATACAAGGAGTATTGTGAACAAAGCGATGAGCTTAGAGCGTGGATCAGTACTTGGAGCTATGATGTGGTGGCCACTACGGAGACTTGGATAGCTCAGGGACAGGAATGGTTACTTCAAGTGCTGGGTTTTAGATGTTTCAGGAAGGACAGGGAGGGAGGCAAAAGAGGTGGGGGCGTGGCACTGTTGATCAGAGATAGTGTCACGGCTGCAGAAAAGGTGAACATCATGGAGGGATTTTCTACAGAATCTCTGTGGGTGGAGGTTAGGACAGGAAGGGGTCAATAACTTTCCTGGGTGTCTTTTATAGGCCACCCAATAGTAACAGGGATATGGAGGAGCAGATAGGGAAACAGATGAGATAAGATCTTTATTAGTCACATGTACATCGAAACAGACAGTGAAATACATCTTTTGCGTAGAGATTTTGGGGGCCAGCCCGCAAGTGTCGCCACACTTCCGGCGCCAACATAGCATGCCCATAACTACCTAACCTGTACGTCTTTGGATTGTGGGAGGAAACCAGAGCACCCGGAGGAAACCCACACAGACACGGGGAGAACATACAAACTCCTTACAGACAGTGGCCAGATTTGAACCCGGGTCTCTGGCACTGTAAAGCATCATGGGGAAAGGTGTGATTATAACAGAGTTGTCGTGATGAGAGATTATAATTTTCGAAATATTGATTGGTATCTCCCGAGAGCAAGGGGTTTAGATGGGGTGGAATTTGTTAGGTGTGTTCAGGAACGGTTCTTGACACAATATGTAGATAAGCCGACAAGAGGAGAGACTGTACTTGATTTGGTATTGGAAAATGAACCTGGTCAGGTGTCACATCTCTCAGCGGGAGCGCATTTTGGAGATAGTGATCATAGTTCTATCTCCTTTACAATAGCATTGGAGGGAGATAGGAACAGACAAGTTAGAAAAGCATTTAATTGGAGTGAAAGGAATTATGAAGCTCTCAGGCAGGAAATTGGAAGTTTAAATTGGGAGCAGATGTTCTCAGGGAAAAGTACAGAAGAAATGTGGCAAATGTTCAGGGGATGCTTGTGTGGAGTTCTGCGTAGGTACGTTCCAATGAGACAGGGAAGTTATGATAGGGTACAGGAACCGTGGTGTAAAAAGGCTGTAATAAATCTAGTCAAAAAGAAAAGCTTACAAAAGGTTCAGAGAGCTAGGTAATGTTAGAGATCTGGAAGATTATAAGGCTAACAGGAAGGAGCTTAAGAAGGAAATTAGGAGAGCCAGAAGGGGCCATGAGAAGGCCTTGGCAGGCAGGAATAAGGAAAATCTCAAGGCATTCTACAGGTATGTGAAGAGCAAGAGGATGAGACGTTGAAAGTATAGCGCCTATCAAGTGTAACAGTGGGAAAGTGTGTATGGATCCGGAGGAAATAGCAGAGGTACTTAATGAATACTTTACTTCAGTATTCACAATGGAACAGGATCTTGGTGATTATAGTGATGACTTGCAGCAGACTGAAAAGCTTGAGTATGTAGATATTAAGAAGGATGATGTGCTGGAGCTTTTGGAAAGCATCAAGTTGGATAAGTCACTGGGACCGGATGAGATGTACCCCAGGCTACTGTGGGAGGCGAGGGAACAGATTGCAGAGCCTCTGGCTCTTTGCCTCTCTGCATCATCAATGGGGACGGGAGAGGTTCCGGAGGATTGGAGGGTTGCCGATGTTTTTCCTTTATTCAAGAAAGGGAGTAAAGATAGCCCAGAAAATTATAGACCAGTGAGTCTTACTTCAGTGGTTGGTAAGTTGATGGAGAATATCATGAGAGGCAGAACCTATGAACATTTGGAGAGGTATAATATGATTAGGAATAGTCAGCATGGCTTTGTCAAGTTCAGGTCCTGCCTTACGAGCTTGATTGAATTTTTTGAGGATGTGACTAAACACATTGATGAAGGAAGAGCAGTAGACATAGTGTATATGGATTTCATCAAGGCGTTTGATAAGGTACCCCATGCAAGGCTTATTGTGAAAGTAAAGAGGCATGGGATCCAAGGGGACATTGCTTTGTGGATTCAGAACTGGCTGGCCCACAGAAGGCAAAGAGTGGTTGTTGACGGGTCATATTCTGCATGGAGGTCAGTGACCAGTGGTGTCCCTCAGGGATCTGTCCTGGGACCCTTACTCTTCATGATTTTTGTAAATGACCAGGATGAGGGATGGGTTAGTAAGTGTGCTGATGACACAAAGGTTGGAGGTGTTGTGGATAGTGTGGAGGGCTGTTAGAGGTTGCAGCGGGACATAGGATGCAAAGTTGGGCTGAGAAGTGGCAGATGGAGTTCAACCCAGATAAGTGGTTCATTTTGGTAGTTCAAATAGGATGGCAGAATATAGTATTGATGGTAAAACTCTAGGCAATGTGGAGGGTCAGAGGGATCTTGGAGTCCAAGTCCATAGGACGCTCCAAGCAGCTGCGCAGGCTGACTCTGTAGTTAAGAAGGCATATGGTGTATTGTCCTTCATCAATCGTGGAATTGAATTTAGGAGCTGAGAGGTAATGTTGCAGCTATATAGGACCCTGGTCAGACCCCACTTGGAGTACTGTGCTCAGTTCTGGTCGCCTTACTACAGGAAGGATGCAGAAGCCATAGAGAGGGTACAGAGGAGATTTACAAGGACGTTGCCTGGATTGGGGAGCATGCCTTATGAAACTGGTTGAGTGAACTTGGCTTTTTCTCCTTGGAGCGATGGAGGATGAGAGGTGACCTAATAGAGGTGTATAAGATGATGAGAGGTATTGATTGTGTGGATAGTCAGAGGCTTTTTCCCAGGGCTGAAATGGTTGCCACAAGAGGACACAGGTTTAAGGTGCTGGAGAGTAAGTACAGAGGAGATGTTAGGGGTAAGTTTTTTACTCAGAGTGGTGAGTGCGTGGAATGGGCTGCCAGCAACGGTGGAGGAGGTGGATACAATAGGGTCGTTTAAGGGACTTTTGGATAGGTACATGGAGCTTAGTAAAATAAAGGGCTGTGAGTAAGCCTAGTAATTTCTAAGGTAGGGACATGTTCGGCACAATTTTGTGGGTAGAAGGGCCTGCATGTGCTGCAGGTTTTGTATGTTTCTGTTATGGGGAGAATGCAAGAGAATGGAGTTGAGGGAAAAATAAATCAGCTGTGATCAAATGGTGGACCAGACTTGTTGGGCCGAATGGCCTAATTCTGCTCCTATGTCTTTTAGACAGATTCAGCCTCATTAGTATTTAATGGGAGTAACTCCTTGCTGAATGTCTGACAAACATTATGACAATTTGGAGATGGAAGACCGATTAAGAGATGCATAATGAAGTAGAAACTAATTTAATTTTCTGATATTCCCCTCTCTTCCATGCTCTCAAGTCAAGCACAGTAGTGTAGCGGTTAGCGTAATGCAATTACATCACCAGCGACCCAGATTCAATTCCGGCCACTGTCTGTAAGGAGTTTGTACGTTCTCCCAGTGTCTGCGTGGGTTTGCTCCGGTTTCCTCCCACATTCCAAAGACGTATAGGTTTGGAAGTTGTGGGCATGCTTGCGGGCTGCTCCCAGAACACTATATGCAAAAGGTGCATTTCGCTGTGTGTTTTGATGTACATGTGACTTGTAAAGATACCTTTCAGTCAGCATGGTCGTGCTTCACGAGCCTGATTGAATTCTTTGAGGATGTGACAAAGCACATTGATGAAGGTAGAGCAGTGGATGTAGTGTACATGGATTTCAGTAAGGCGTTTGATAAGGTTCCTCATGGAAGGCTCATTTAGGAAGTCACAAGGCATGGGATCCAGGTAAACTTGGCTGTGTGGATTCAGAATTGGCTCGCCCATAGAAGACAGAGGCTGGTCGTAGATGGAGCGCATTCTGACTAAAGGTCAGTGGCCAGTGGTGTTCCACAGGGATCTGTTCTGGGACCCCTTCTCTTTGAGATTTTTATAAATGACTTGGATGGGGAAGGGTGAGTTAGTAAATTTGCAGATGACTCAAAGGTTGGTTTTGTGGATAGTGTAGTAGGTTACAACAGGGCATTGATAGGATGCAGAGCTGGGCTGAGAAGTGGCAGATGGAGTTCAACCTGGAAAAGTGTGACGTGATACACTTCAGTAGATTGAATTCGAAGGCAGAATACAAGGTTAATGGCAGGACTCTTAGCAGTGTGGAGGAACAGAGGGATTTTGAGGTCCGTGTCCACAGATCCCTCAAGGTTATCACGCAAGTCGATAGGGTTGTTAAGAAGGTGTATGGTGTGTTGGCCTTCATTAGTCGGGTTATTGAATTCAAGAGACGCCGGGTAACGTTGCAGCTCTATAGAACTCTGTTTAGACCACACATGGAGTATATTGTTCAGCTCTGGTCACATTATAGGAAGGATGCGGAAGCTTTAGAGAGGGTGCAGAGGAGATTTACCAGGATGCTGCCTGGATTGGAGAGCATGTCTTATGAGGCTAGGTTGAGCGAGCTGGGGCTTTTTGGAGAGGAGGAGGATGAAAGGTGTACAGGATGACTTGATAGAGGTGTACAGGATGATAAGAGGCATAGATCGAGTGGACAGTCAGAGACTTTTTCCCAGGGTGAAAATGGCTCACACGAGGGCATAATTTTAAGGTGATTGGACAAAGGTGTGGGGGGTGGGGGTGAATGTCAGAGGTAGGTTTTTGTTTTTACAGTGAGTGGTGTGTGCGTAGAATGCACTGCCGGCAGAGGTTGTGGGGCAGATACATTAGGGACATTTAAGACACTCTTAGATAGGCACATGAGTGATAGAGAAATGGAGGGCTATGTGGGAGGGAAGGGTTAGATAGACCTTAGAACAGGATAAAATGTCGGCACAACATCGTGGGCCGAAGGGCTTTTACTGTGCTGTAATGTTCTTTGTTCTATCTTATCTTTGCAACCTTTTTCTGGCTGACTGTTCCCAAGCTTTTAACCTTGTCAATATAATCTTCTGATATAATGAGATTGCATGTAGAACCTGAATATGCCAAGGAGTGGCATGTGGGTGGGTATGGCCGTGGACTAAGAATGGTTTCTTGGTATTCCCCAGGGTGCTTCGTGAGGCGAGGGAGGAGATTGCTGAACCATTGGCTAGGATCTTTGAGTCCTCATTGTCCACAGGGATGGTACTGGAGGATTGGAGGGTGGTGAATGTTGTCCCCTTATTCAAAAAAGGTAGTAGGGGTATTCCAGGGAATTACAGACCAGTGAACCTTACGTCTGTGGTGGGTAAGCTGTTAGAAAGGATTCTAAGAGATAGGATCTATGAGCATTTAGAGAATCATGGATTGATTAGGGACAGCCAGCATGGTTTTGTGAAGGGAAGATCTTGCCTCACAAGCCTGATAGGGTTCTTTGAGGAGGTGACCAGGAAGATTGATGAGGGTAATGCAGTGGATGTGGTCTACATGGATTTTAGTAAGGCGTTTGACAAGGTTCCGCATGGTAGGCTTCTTCAGAAGGTCAGAGGCCAAGGGATCCAGGGAGGCTTGGCTGTGTGGATTCAGAACTGGCTTGCATGTAGAAAGCAGAGGGTTGTGGTGGAGGGAGTGCCCTTGGATTGGAGGGCTGTGACTAGTAGTGTCCCACAGGGATCGGTTCTGGGACCTCTGCTTTTTGTGATATTTATTAATGACTTAGATGAGGGGGTGGAAGGGTAGGTTAGCAAGTTTGCAAATGACACAAAGATCGGTTGTGGTTGTGTTGTGGATAGTGTGGAGGGCTGTCGAAGCTTACAGGGGGATATCGATAGGATGCAGAGCTGGGCTGACAAGTGGCAGATGGAGTTCAATCCAGAGAAATGTGAGGTGGTACACTTTGGAAGGACAAACTCCAAGGCGGAGTACAAGGTAAATGGCAGGATTCTGGGCAGTGTGGAGGAGCAGAGGGATCTGGGGGTTCATATCCACAGATCACTGAAAGTTGCCTCACAGGTGGATAGGGTAGTTAAGAAAGCTTATGGGGTGTTAGCTTTCATAAGTAGCGGGATCGAGTTTAAGAGCTGCGAAGTAATGATGCAGCTTTACAAAACTCTGGTTAGACCACACTTGGAGTACTGTGTCCAGTTCTGGTCGTCTCATTATAGGAAGGATGTGGAGGCGTTGGAGAGGGTGCAGAGGAGATTTACCAGGATGCTGCCTGGATTAGAGAGTATGGGTTATGAGGAGAGACTAAAGGAGCTAGGGCTTTACTCATAGGAGAGAAGGAGGATGAGGGGAGACATGATAGAGGTATACAAAGTATTAAGAGGAATAGATAGAGTGGACAGCCAGTGCCTCTTTCCCAGGGCACCAATGCTCAATACAAGAGGGCATGGCTTTAAGGTAATGGGTGGGAAGTTCAAGGGAGTTATCAAAGGAAGATTTTTTACCCAGAGAGTGGTTGGTGCATGGAATGTGCTGCCTGGGGTGGTGGTGGAGGCTGATACGTTGCTCAATTTCAAGAGATTGTTAGATAAGCATATGGAGGAATTTAAGATAGAGGGATATGTGGGAGGAAGGGGTTAGATAGTCTTAGGTGTGGTTTGAAGGTTGGCACAACATGGTGGGCCGAAGGGCCTGTATTGTGCTGTATTGTTCTATGGTATCAGAAGTAATGGTGTAGATAAGGGGAGAGAAGCCATTGTTGGTTATTCTCTGCTTTAAATCTGTTAATGGAAACTGTTGCTGTCTCATAAACCTGAATGACAGAGAGATAATGAAGGAACACGGCTTCAGGCATGTTGAGAAGGATGAGGGCAAATTGGTTGCTGTCATCACAATCACATAGAGTGCTATTTGAGAGTTGTTTCAGTGCTATGGCAGGGCTGGAAACCTTTCTGCAGAGATTCTAACAAGGTGTTTTGGAAGTGTAAAGCAGTACGTTCATCACTATTTTCAAGATGTTTTGAACAGAAAAGGAACATTAGGAATAATGGCTTGGGCACTAGGTTACAAGTGCTCTGATTCATTCACATAAAACACAGTTTTAGCCACTGTTTTGATTTTTCTTTCATGGTAGAAGGACCTCTCTTTTGTTATAAAAAGACAAATAAAAGGTATGTAGTGGTGTAATCCACATTTTTTTTGTCTCCAATAACTTGTGTAGATATGATGCTGAAAGACAGTCTAATGTCTTTGGATGTGCAGTTTGGCTTTGTAATATCCCCCTGGTTGTTTTCTATTTTTGATCTTTGTCCTTTAAATCTTGGTTAGAGCACTGCTAATGCTTGCTTGTTTGCACGGTAGAATATGTATGGAGAAGGGGGTGGAGTAAATTGTGGGTGTCAAATGACCAGTGGTGGCGTCATATTAAGCAGCTAAAAAACTCAATCTCTGGAAAGGTTTCATGAGGATTTCGCAGTGCTGTTTTTAAAATGTAACTACATTATTATTATTTCATGTTTAAATTAAATTTAAAGGAAGCTTTCATCTTGATGGACAAGATCTGTGAAAAGGTCAGTTTGTCGGTCTGTCTAGTTTGTCACAAAGTTAATTTGTCTGTTCTTGCTCTGTGCTGAGTGATCCAGTTTTTTTAATAGACTGCTCTGGCCAGGTGGTGATTACTTCATGTTTTCGCTGTATAGTGTTTCTGGAGTTTGGGCCGTTGACATTATGCCAAAGTATAGTGCTTCATGAGGGTTCACCTGACGCAGAATTTTATGGAGGAGAACTAGGCAAATAATTTGACTCACTCCTTTGAAAATCTATTGTGAATACTGCAATAGGAATGGCTTTTTTTTAATTTGCTGGACAGGCTTCATATTAAAAGCTTTTAAATTGAGCAAGCAAATATTAAAAGAGCCTGAATCCTCAACTCAATACACAATTGAGACATTTGCCATGTTGCTGCAATATACATTGAGAAAGCTAATTAGATTTCCAGTCAAATTTTCTCATTGAGAATGGTTGTGCGTTAGTAGCCATCTTTTTTTCTAAGATCTTTCTTGCCACGTCGACTCTGGCCAAAAGCACACAGGTGATGTGTTCTTCAGTCCCTACTTATGATAACCAGCTGTGAGGTATTCAGGAATAGCAATTCTGACTTCTTTTTTTGAGGGCTTTCCAAAACTTTGTTTCTCGTAAGAAAGCAGCCTTTGCTCTGTGCCTTTGGATGCAGATTCCGGATCTTAATTCCTTGTGGAATAAGCCTGTACTCTGAACTGTACATTAAGGGTGAATTGCTTGCCTTTGACTAAGTACTCATTTACAAGAGAGGATTATTTTTTTAAAAGTTGCCCTTGAGTTGCTGGGTCTGCATTGATAGCCTGCAGTGTGGAGAAACTTAGAAGTGGTGTTCTTCCATGTCAGTGCTTTAAGACTTCCTACTTGAATAGGATGAGGTTCTTAATTTGTCAAAACTAAGGTTGAGTATTTGCTCTGCAGTGGTTAAACTTGTGCTATGCATTAACCTAAGCAGCGTGGAAGGTCATAGGTTCAAGCCCTGAGTTCAGCCAGAATCTCAGTGCTACATTTGAACTTTCCCGAAGGAAGAAGCAAACTAGCTGATATAATTGCTCTCTGATAATCTATGCTTGAAAGCCATGTGGGAGCTCAGTGAAAGAAGATCTGACATATCAGTTAGACTGTCAGTCAGATGAGTAAATGTTCAGAAGTTTCTGTTCATGGAATTTTAAAGTTCTGTTAGGAGGGAAATTTGAAGAGTTAAGTAGCAAGGCCCAGTACAAGAGTCCTGAATTGCACATCTCAGCACAAACCATATTTGACAGAAAAAGTCTCCAAGTACAACTCAAATCCCCTACTATCTTACTTAATCTTGCTTTTAGGCTTACTAGTTTTCTCCTGAAGCCATCGATGCAACGGCCTTAATCATATCACGGTGAAGACTCTATGTTAAATTGTTAGAAACCTTGAATTGTGTTGTTTCTTTGAGTATTTGAGAATCGAGAAGAACCTTGGTGTTTACTTTGTAATTTAATGTCGTCTTGTTTCCAAGATGCAAAGCATGGAAAATCAAATGAAACAAGGGTGGTTTGAACACTTTAAAATGTTGTTGTGTCTTTATTGTACTGGTTTTTAATTGTAGTATTTGCTGTCTCGGTGCTGCAGTGAAAGTTAATGGCACTGATCTATCTGACAGAGATAAGCATATCATTTATCTACTTGAATCTGTAGATAGGCATTCACAGAAAAGCATCTTGCTACTAAATAAGTCTAGTAACTGCAAACTGTGCCTTTGTTAGAGAGAGTGTGCATTCATTCTACTTGATTAGTAATTGTCTCTCCCTGCTATATCTTGCTGCATCCCTAATCTTTGTTGGGTATCTCCTGAGTATGTCATCATTGGGCTATATAATGCTAGGACCGTATAATGCTTATATAGGTGAGGGGAAAAAGTGAGTAAACTTTTAGAAAAATATGGACCAGGCCACTTGACCCTGGAGCCTGCTTTGCCATGTAACAAATCATGGCTGACCTTATTGTAACTTTAGCTTTAAATGGCTGCTTAGCCCTAGATCTTGCTTATCAAGACCTTACCTTAAAAATATTCAAAAACTATTCCACTACCTGTTGAGGAAGACCAAATACTCTTAAATCTCTGAGAGAAAAACATCTTTGTCATACATGGGTGACCCTTATTTTTAAATCATGACCCCTGGTTCTAGATTGTCACAAAACAGGAAACATCCTCTCCACATCCACCTGTCAAGACAGAATCTTGCAATACTGGTGACACATAGAAGGGCCTATTTATTACCAATTCCTGGTTGTCCTGAGGTGAACATTGATGAAGCTTCTTGAGTTACTGTAGTTGTGCTTTGCTGTTTCCATGGTTATCTTGGGTAATGAAGTTTCAGGGTTTAATTCAAAAACAGTGTTCTATATTTCCAAGCTCGGTTGACATTTGCTGCTGATGTTCCCAAAATCCTGATGATATCCTTTCATTGGAGGTTTTGGACTTGTAGCATTAATTTGACTTGTTACTGTGGTGCATTGCTTAGTTTGTGTGCACTGGATCATGATGTACCAGTGATAGTGGGTGGATGTTGAGTGCTCTGGCAGATAGACATAGATGAGAGGCATAGATAGATTGGACAGCCAGCACCACCTTCTCAGGGTGGCAATGGCCAATACCAGACATCTTTTTAAGGTGAGTGGAGGAAAACGTAGGGGAGATGCCAGAGGTAGGTTTTTTACACAGAGAGTGGTGGGTGCTTGGAACGTACTGCTGGGGGTGGTGGTAGAGGTTGATACAATAGGGAAATTTAAAAGACTCTTAAGCACATGGATGTAAGAAAAATGGAGGGTTATGGACTGTGTAAGAGGGAAGGGTTAGATTGATCATGGAGTAGGTTGGCACAATATTGTGGGCCAAAGGGCCTGTACTGTACTGTATTGTTCTATGTGGTGTCAAAAGTCTTGTCCAGGATGGTGTTCTGATTAGCTAGTTTTGAGTTATCCTTCACAAAATCATCAGAGGTACACAAATTATTTTCTTAAAGAAGAATCCCTCTTAACAGTTTAATCCTCATCTCCCTCTCACTTTGGGTATATATCTGCGCCATCTAAAACAAGTTCCTCAAAGAGTAACCTAGATTACACTTATTTGGTAGTACAGTTAAGTGTTAAATATCTCAGATATTGGAAATCTGAAATAAAAATAGACACATCTGTGGAGAAAGAAACAGTTCATCAGAACTGGGAAATGTTAGACGTAAAACATGTTTTAAGTTGCAGGGAAAGAAGCGATAGAGAGAACAAAAGAAAAGGTCTGTGATAGGGTGGAAACCAGGAGAGATTGAATAACATAGTGCTGCTGCTGCCAGCTGGAAGTGGGTGGTAAATGTATGTCTGGAGGAGTTGTAAATAGGAGAAGGTGAATAAAATACCAGAAGAGGAGAGAAATGGGTGGGGGAAGGGGTGTGAAGAATGTTGGAAATGACTATATAGTTGAATTCATTGTCGAGTCATGGTGGCTATAATGTGCCTAGTCAGAAGCTTACATTAAGTTTTGTTGGAACAGTGACAAAGGTCCGAGTGGGTCGAAATTAGAATAATAGGCTATACTTTTAATGTATGTCCAGTCCCTCTGCTGCATCCCACATTAGGATGTCCTGGAGGGCCTTTTGCTTCCTCCTCCTACAGAGGACTGTACTACCACCACACTTCCTTTGCTTGCCATACTCAGCAGGTCAGGTCGCATCTGTGGGAAGTGAAACAGCTAACATTGCAGATCGAAGACTCCTCATCTGAACTGTTTTATTTCCAACTTTTCACAGTTCTAATGAAAGGTCATCAACCTCTGTTTCTGTCTCCACATATACAGAGTGCGTTCAGCATTTTCTGTTTTTATTCCAGAGTGTCACTATGACTCTACACAGAGGGAATGAGCTGCCAGAGCAAGTGGTAGAGGCGGGTACAATTATAATGTTTAAATCACATTTGGACAGGTTCAAGGATAGGAAAGGTTGGAGGCAGTATGGGCCCAATGCAGGGCAGATGGGACTAGCTCAGATGGCACCTTGGTTAACATTGACGAGTTGGGAAGAAGGGCATGTTTCCATGCTGAAATGGCCTCTGTAACGAGTTTGTGTCTTTGATTTAAAATCAATCACCTCACTTTGAACTAGTTTTAATTTTTAAATATGTCCTTCGTGCCCTGGACCGAGGAAACAAATATTGTCCATCTATATGCTAGGGTGGGCTTTGGTAGGTACCAGCTACTTTGGGGTATAGGAGAAAGCTTAGAAGTTTCAAAAGGATGATTGGTCAATGATACTTGTTTTTTACTTAGTGCTCAGTACAGAACAGGCATAAATTTTTAAAAGCACCCCATGGTATCTTGATATGCTGCTCAGTATGATACCTTGATTTTTCTCATGGTCGTGTTTGTTTCTTCTCTGCTATTCGATGGCCCAGCCCTTACGTTTGTTTCTTTAACCTCTAGTGACTGCCTGGAACAACTTTTTCTTCTGATCATTTCAACAACTGAGGAAAATGGTGAGTTCATCAGAAGAGTTGTGAACCTTATCACATCTATCCCTGCACCTTATGTTGCTGGGAAGTATGGGGTCAGGTCACAGGTGTGCAGTATTAAAACACACCATCTAAAAAATTTGTCTGTGAAAGGTTGGCTTGCGTGCAGCTCAACTTTTAACAACAAAGTTTCAAGTGTGCTTTAGTGTCACTTTAGGTCTTGTGTCCCCATCCCATGATTATCTTTCTTGATTGGGCACTTAACCCAATTAGCCTGCAGTGTGTGAAATGTTTTTGTTTCTGATGTCTAGTTTTTAGTATAAGTCCAATATTTTCATGATATGCATTCAGGGTATTTCTGAGCCAGATGTTTCTGGTCTTTAATCAGTCTCTCTCCTGTGTTTTACATTTCAGACTGATTCCTTAGACATGAAGGCACCTAATATGACAAACATGACGTCAGGCTCAGGAGCACAGGACGTTATTGTATCCAATGGGCATACTGAAAATGAGCCAAATCCTTTTGCTGAGTACATGTGGATGGAACATGAGGAAGAATACAACAGACAGGTAAGAGTGCACTTTAAATAAATGGCCTCTCCTTTATGGTTTTAATGGCCTTTCCTTTATGGTATTAATCTCTTTTAAATAGTTATGGTTGGAAGTTATTTCACTAGTACTTTCCTCCAACTTTTCCTTGTCTGCCATAATTTTGTTTTTACTGAAGAGCAAGGGTCACAAATTTCATTGACCAAGATTCATTAGAATAGGAGAGGCAAAGAAAGCAAGAAGCTAAGAACTAGAAGATAGGACTGGGTTGGATGTATCCCAGGCTGCTACTGGAAGCAAGGGAAGAGATTTCTGGGGTTCTGTCTTGAGTGCTATTGGGCATGCGAGGTATCAGATGAAGTGGGGGACAGAAAGTGAGCCACCCCCCCCAACCTTCATGAAAGGTAGCAGGGGAAAGCCCGGTAACTATAGAACTGTGAGTCAAACATCAGTGATAGGGAAGATGATGGGAAAAAGTTTTGAGGGAGAGCATTAATGAATCACTTGGAAAGACTGGGACTAGTCATCGAGGTGCACAGCATGGAAATGGGCCATTGGCCCAACTATCCATACTGACCAGTGGGCACCCATCTGTATTAACCCTATTGCAAATATTCAGTGGCCTGACGAATGAAGGCTAGTATCCTATTTGCTTTCCTAACCACATCGTCTACTTGCGTTGCCATCTTCAAGGATCTATGGACTTGTACTCCGAAGTCCTCCTGTTCCTGAATACTCCCTAAGACCCTATGTCCTAGCCTCATTAGTGCTCCCAAAATGCATCACCTCACATTTATCAGCTTCAAATTCTCCGTAGAATTTTTCAGCCTATTTCACCAAACATCAATCTCTCTCTGTAGCCTAAGACTACCATCCACATTATTAACAACCACCAATCATCGTGTCATCCACGAACTTACTGATCTTGCCTCCCACATCCACATCCAAGTCATTCATGTATATGACAAACAGCACAGATCCTATGGGATACCACTAGTCACAGGCATCCTAATACAAAAACTCTGCCATCAGCCTTTTGAACCAGTCTCCCATGTGGGACTTTGTCAAAGGTCCTACTAAAGTCCATGTAAATCTACTGCTCTGCCCTCATTGATACACTTTGTTACATTTGGAATTGGTTTATTATTATCACTTGTACTGAGCTACACCGAAAAACTTGTCTTGCATACAGTTCACACAGATCATTTCATTACACAGTGCATTGAGATAGTATAAGGTAAAACAATACAGAATGCAGAATGAAGTGTCATAGCTACAGAGAAAGTGCAGTGCAGGTAGACAATAAGGTGCAAGGTCATAACGAGGTACATTGTGACGTCAAGAGTCCATCCTATCGTACCAGGTAACTGTTCAATAGTCTTATAATAGCGGGGTAGAATCTGTCCTTGAGTTTGGTGGTACGTGCTTTCAGGGTTTTGTATCTTCTGCCCGATGGGAGAAGAGAGAATGTCTGGTGTAGGTGGGGTCTTTGATTATGCTGGCTCCTTTACCAAGGCAGTGCGAAGTATAGACAGAGTCCATGGAGGGGAGGCTGGTTTCCACATCTTCAAAGAATTCAATCAGATTGGTCAGACAAGATCTGCCCTTGACAAAAGCCATATTGGCTGTCTCTGATTAGTCTCTGCCTTTCCAAGTGTTCACTATTTCTCTCCTTCAGAACTTTTTCCAGCATCTTCCCTACCACTGATGTTAGGCTCTCAGGTCAATAGCTACCAGGCTTTTCCCCACATACTTTCTTGAAAAGGGAGACCACATTCCTTTCCTCCACTTAGCCAGAGTGCCAGCAATCTGTTATCTTGCCTCTCATAGTAGCCTGGGATAAATCCCATTTGGTCCTGGGGATTTATCCACCTTTAAACCTACCAAGGCATTTAATACCTCCTTTATTACGCAGATTTGTACCAGACTTTCACCCACACCATCCTCCACCTCCCCCCCCCATTCTCAAACTGCAAAGTCTGTTTCCTTTGTGAATACCAATGAAAAGTATTAATTTAGGACCATCTATACCTTCTGGCTCCATGCACAGATTGCCCCTGCTGTTCCTAATGGGTCCTACTTTTTCCCTCATCATTTTTTGCCCTTAATATACTTACAGGATGCTTTTGGATATTTACCCTAATCTTGCCAGTGATTTCTCTTGATCTCTCTTGGCCTTCCTAATTTCCTTTTCAAGTGCCTCCCTATACTTTTAAAATCTTGACAGGCCTCCTCCATCATTATTTCCCTATACCTGCTATGTTCTTCCTTTTTTCTCTTTATCTAACCCTGAATATCTCTCGACATCCAGTTACTTGTTACCCCTGGCTTTTACCCTTATAGGAGCATGTTGGCCATGAAATCTTGTTATTTCTCCTTTTGAATGCTTCCCAATCTACCTTGTGTTAATAAAATTGGCCTTGCCCCAGTTTAAGACCTTTATGACTGGACTATCCCTATCCTTCTCCTTAACCACTTTAAAATATACGGAGTTATGGTCACTATCTTCAAAATGATCCCCCTCAAATACACTCCCTTCATTTGACCAGTTATATTACCCAAGATAAGATTCAGTAATAATCCTTCCCTTGTTGGTCTACCTACATACTGCATCAAAAGCTCTCCTTGAGACACCTCAGAAATTATGCCCCCTCTGGGTCTTTAATGCGAAGACAAACCCAGTTAATATTTGGGGAAATTGAAATCCCCCAACACACTAACCCTATTTTTATTGCATTCCTCTGATATCTGCTGACATATCCATCTCCTGTTAGGAGGTCTGTAATACATCCCCAATGTGACAACACCCTTTTCATTTTTGATCCCAGTCCATAAGGTCTGTTTGAGGAACCTTCTGGGATATCCTCCTCTAAAACCTCCTGACTGACAATGCAATGCCTGTTCCCCTTTTAATCCCCGTCCTCCCACCCCCATCATCCTGCATCATCTCTTCAGCCATACATTCGTCTGACCTCACCTTCTATTCCCATTCATGGCACCAGAAGCAATCCAGAGTTTACAGTCTTGGAGTTTGTGCTCTATAAATGGCTACCTAGCTCCCTTGACCTATGCTGCAGAATCTTATCCCTTCTCCAACTGATGTTATTGGTACCTACATGTACCACAACCTCTGGTTGTTCACCTTCCTCTTTCATAATGCCCTCCCAAGACAACAGAGATGCAATATATCAAACTGCAGTCTCCTTTGCAGCCACTGATATGTCTATCTGTCCCTGTCACGATAGAATCCTTACCACTATTGTTCTTCCAGTCCTCTTCTCCCTCTTCTATGGTGCCACGCACGGGGCTATTGCTGTGTTCTCCCCTGGGGGGCTATCTCCACCTGCAGGCCCCCCCACCACCACCACCACCACCTCCACCACCACACGATCCAATGCAAATCAGACACTCCAACATGGCTTTGTCAGGGAGACATCCTGTCTGACTGATTTGATTGAATTCCTTGAAGAGGTAATGAAGTGTAATGATGAGGGCAAGGCTTAGAAGTGATTTACATGGACTTTAGGAAGGCCTTTGACAAGGTCCCATGTGAAATACTGGTTCAAAAGGTTGGGGCCCATGGATCCAGGGCAAGTTGGCAAACTAGATCCAAAATTATCTTGGCAAATGGAGACAGAGGGTGATGCTGGAGTGTTACTTTTGCAGTTGAGTGCTTATGATAAGTGGTGTTCCACAAGGATCAGTGCTGTGATCCTTGCTGTTTGTAATGTACATAAATTGCTTAGATGAAGATGTGGGAGGCATGATTGGTAAGTCTGCAGATGACATGAAGATTGGTGAGCTGTTGATAGTGTGGAAGGTAGTCTTAGACTGCAGAGATGTTGATGTGTTGGGAAAGTGGACTGATAAATGGCAGATGGAGCTTAATCCAGACAAATGTGAGGCGATGCATTTTGGTAGTTCCAAGGAGGCTCGGACATAAACCATGAATGGTAGAATCTTTGGAAGTATTGGGGAATAGAAGGGCCTCGGAATACAAGTCTGTAGATCCTTGGTGGCAACGCAGGTAGATGAGGTGGATAGGAACGCATGTGGGACACTGGCTTTCATTAGTCGAGGCATCAAATACAGAAGTTGGGAGTTTATGCTCCAACTTTATAAAAACCTTGGTCAGACCTCAGCTGGAGTACTGCGTGCAGTTCTGGTCACCATGCTATAGAAGGGATGTGATAGCACTGAAGAGGGTGCAGAGGAGATTCACCAGGATGTTACCCGAGAGCAGTTCATGGAACATAGAACATTACAGCACAGTAAAAGCCCTTCGGCCCATGATGTTGTGCCAACATTTTATCCTGCTCTAAGATCTATCTAACCCTTCCCTCCCACATAGCCCTCCATTTTTTCTATCATTCATGTGCCTATCTAGGAGTATCTTAAATGTCCCTAATGTATCTGCTCCCACAACCTCTGCCATGCACCCACCACTCTCTGTGTAAAGTAAAAACTTACCTAAGAGACTGGAGATGTGAGACTGGAGATGCAAGGTCTTTTCTCCCTGGAGTGAGGAGGTTAAGAGGACACATGATTGAGTATATAAAATTGAGCAATTATAAATCGGGTAGACTGCAGGAAACTTACTGTATATTAGGGCTGGATAAAACTAGAGGACATAGATTTAGGCTAAGGATGAAGAGATTTGGAGGGAATATGAAGAGGACTTTCTTCACCCAGAGAATGGCAGAATGGCAAGTATTGGGAATGCTTTGCCTGAGCGAATGGTTGAAGCTGGGTCACTGACAGTAGTTAAGCAGTGTCTGGATGAGCACTTGAGTTGCTTAGGCACAGAAGGCTATGGGCCAAGTGCTGTGCATTGTGATTAATACAGAAGGGTGCCCACTGGCCAGCAGGATGAGTTGGGCCAAACAGCCTGTTTTCATGCTGTACTATTCTTTGACTCTATGTAATGGTCACATTATGCCAAGTTTGTGTTTAAAAATAGGCAGGCATGGTAGTGTAGTGGTTTGCGTAACGCTGTTACAGCGCCTGTGACCTGGGTTCAATTCCCACTGCTGTCTTTAAGGACGTTCTCCCTGTGACTGCATGGGTTTCCTCCGGGTGCTCTAGTTTCTTCCTACATTCCAAAGCCATATAGGTTAGGAGTTGTGGGCATGCTATGTTGGCGCTATAAGTGTGATGACACTTGCGGGCTGCCCCAGAACATTCTGTGCAAAGATGCATTTCACTGTGTGTTTCAATATAAAAATTTTAGCTGGTCAGACAGGAGCAGTTTTGAGAAATTGTAACAAGGCCTGATCTAATAATTGCATTTCTATACATAATTATGCTGTTGTGCTCTATGTCTCTAATACATATTTTAAAAAAAATTGAGTTAGCAATTACTCCCAAGTATCAGAAAGTACTGCAAAGATTGACTTGTATTCTTTCTGCGAAGATTGACTTGCAAAAATAACAGGGTTGTTGTCATGGGTGATTTCAACTTCCCTGATATTGATTGGCACCTCCTTAGTGTAAAGGGGAGAGATGGGATGGAGTTTGTTCGGTGTGTCCAGGAAGGACTCCTGACACAGTATGTGGACAGGCCGAATAGAGGAGAGGCCATACTGGACCTGGTACTAGGCGATGAGCCTGATCAGGTTTCAGATCTCTCGGTGGGAAACATTTTGGAGATGGTGACCATAACTCCTTGACCTTCACCGTAGCCTTGGAGAGGGATAGGAGCAGACGATATGGGAAAGTATTTAACTGGGGGAGGGGGAAATTTTGATCCTATTATGCAGGAACTTGGGAATGTAAATTGGGAACAGATGTTCTTGGGGAAGTGCACATCAGAAATGTGGAGGTTGTTTAAGGAATACTTGCATGGGGCTCTGGATAGCTTTGTCCCATTGAGGCAGGGTAAGGATGGTAGAGTGAAGGAACCGTGGTTGATACGAGATGTAGAATATCTTGTCAAGAGGAAGAAAAAAGCTTACCTGAGGTTTAGAAAGCATGGATCAGACAGGGCTCCAGAGAGTTACAAGGTAGCCAGGAGGGAGCTTAAGAATGGATGAGAGCTAGAAGGGGGCATGAGAAGTCCTTGGCGAGTCGGATCAAGGAAAACCCCAAGGCATTCTGTACGTATGTTCTATACATCCTCTTATGACTAGAGTGAGGGTAGGACCGATCAGGGATAAAAGAGGAAACGTGCCTGGAGTCAGAAGAGGTAGAGAAGGTCCTTAATGAATACTTTGCTTCAGTATTCACCAGAGAGAGAGACCTTGATGTTTGTGAAGATGGTGTATGACAGACTGATATGCTAAGGTATGTTGACGTGAGGAAAGAGGATGTGCTGGAACTATTGAAAAACATGAGGATAGATAAGTCACCGGGGCTGGACAGGATATATCCAAGGTTATTATGGGAAGCGAGGGAAGAGATTGCTGCACTTTTGGCAACAATCTTTGCGTCCTCACTGGCCACAGGAGTAGTGCCAGATGATTGGAGGGTGGCAAATGTTCCTTTGTTTAAGAAAGGGAGTAGGGATAACCCTGGGAATTACAGACCAGTGAGTCTTATTTCAGTGGTGGGCAAATTACTGGAGAAGATTCTTAGAGACAGGATTTATGGGCATTTAGAGAAGCATAGGCTGATTAGGGACAGTCAGCATGGCTTTGTGAGGGGCAGGTCGTGCCTCACAAGCCTGATTGAATTCTTTGAGGATGTGACAAAGCACATTGATGAAGGTAGAGCAGTGGATGTGATGTACATGGATTTTAGTAAGGTGCTTGATAAGGTTCCTCATGGAAGGCTTATTCAGAAAGTCAGGAGGCATAGGATCCAGGGAAACCTGGCTGTGTGGATTCAGAATTGGCTCGCCCATAGAAGACAAGAGGGTGGTGGTAGATGGAGCGTATTCTGCCTGAAGGTCGGTGACCAGTGGCGTTCCTCAGGGATCTGTTCTGGGATCCCTGCTTTTTGTGATTTTTATAAGTGACTTGGATGAGGGTGTGGAAAGGTGGGTTAGTAAGTTTGTTGATGATACAAAGGTTGGTGATGTTGTGGATAGTGTAGAAGGTTGCTGTAGATTACAACAGGATGTTGATAGAATGCAGACCTGGGCTGAGTAGTGGCAGACGGAGTTCAACCCGGATAAGTGTGAAATGATGCACTTCGAGAGATTGAATTTGAAGGCAGAATACAAGGTTAATGGCAGGACTCTTAGCAATGTGGAGGAACAGAGGGATCTTGGGGTCCACGTCCATAGATCCCTCAAGGTTGCCACACAGGTCGATAGGGTTGCTAAGAAGGCATATGGAGTGTTGGCCTTCATTAGTTGGGATATTAAGTTCAAGAGCTGTGAGGTGTTGTTGCAGCTCTATAGAACTCTGGTCAGACCACACTTGGAGGGAGTATTGTGTTCAGTTCTAGTCGCCTCATTAGAAGAAGGATGTGGAAGCTTTAGAGAGGGTGCAGAGGAGATTTACCAGGATGTTGTCTGGATTGGAGAGCATGTCTTATGAGGATAGGCTGAGTGAGCTAGGGCTTTTCTCTTTGGAGAGTGTTATGGACTCAGTGAAAGTCCCTTTAAGATAGAGAGTGTGTGTGTGGGGCGTGCTTACGTCAATAGAAGATAAAGGACGTAATGACGTTGTAGAAGAAGAGAGAGAAGGGAGAGAGACACCAGCCTGCTAGTTTTCTCTATCGATGGATGAGAAACAATAACTGTGTCTGCCACTGAAATCCATGTATGGAAGTTGGAAGTAATCCGGTGGAGTTCACTTTGTTGCTGACCTGTAGAAGGAAACAGGTATTTGTGTGTGGACGACCACGATTCGGATGCTTTTCGGGGTGAGGAAGTCACTACCGAGTAAACACTGAAGTGTCGTTTGGGTTCCATCGTGGAACATTTGGATTTCGTATTTACTCTCTCCATGTTTCTCTACATCTACGTCTTATCTTCAGACAACGGTGGTTGTTGAAGAAGCCCTTGCTCATGTTTCACCTTATGGCTTGCGGAACTGAACTTTAAGAACCATTCCGGAACTTGGATTTTGGGACTTTGTCACACACACACACACACACGAAGAGTTTAGTTTTGGGGTTAACGTTCAAGGTTTAACATTTTTGAATTCTAACATACTAACATTTTTACTTCTATTTTACATATTCTCATAAATAGTGATTAATAAAATAGTTTTTAACACTGAATCATGCTCAGTGTGTTTCTTTTGTTGCTAGTTCGTGACAAGAGAAGGAGGATGAGAGGTGACTTGATAGAGGTGTACAAGATGACCAGAGGCATAGCTTGAGTGGACAGTCAGAGACTTTTTCCCAGTGCGACAATGGCTAACACGAGGGGACGTAATTTTAAGATGATTGGAGGAAGGTATAAGGGGGATGTCAGGGATAAGTTTTTTTACAGAGTGGTGGGTGCATGGAATGCACTGCCTGGAGAGGTTGTGAGGGCTGATACATTAGGGACATTGAAGAGACTTAGACACATGAATGATAGAAAAATAGGGGGTTATGTGGGAGGGAAGGGTTAGATAGATCTAAGAGCAGGATAAAATGTCGGTACAACATTGTGCGCCAAAGGGCCTCTACTGTGCTGTAGTGTTCTATATGTTCTTTCATTGTGCACCCTCATCAATATCAGGAAAAAAAGTGGCTAATGGAAAAGATATGGGGGAAATGCAAAGCATAGGATGGATAAAATATTTGTGCTTACAAAGCATTTTTAACTACTGTTGTTTTTCTTTTAACTACATATGTAGCTTTACTTCCTTGCGTCCCTATTCACAAACAAGATAATTTCATACTTAACAATTTACAACTTAATATTGTATGACCATTATCTTTGAGGCAGAAGCTGGTGTTAATAGTAAAAGAAAAGAATGAGAATAGTAAGGACTGAGGAGGAAAGAAACAATTCATTCTGTATCCTAGCTGTGAAAGAATGGTGTGGTACAGCCTGCAATCTGTGTCTTTGAAGCATTCTGTTGTCAGCAGATGGAGAACACTTCATGGATAAGGATTTAGAATCTTGCAGCATAGAAGACAGCAATTTAGTCAATCTTGTCTGTGCCAGCTATTTGAAGTTATCAAAATTGATTCATACTTGTACCCTATTGACATAATGTTCCATTTTGTTTTCCCTTTACAAGTATTTATCCAATTCCCTTCTCTCAGATGCTAATGAACCTCCTTTTATTGTCTTTACAGTGATGCATTGCAGAGTATAGAGCAAGAAAAATCCTCATTTTCTTCTCTGCTTTTACCAGTTGACTTAAACCTGTATCCTCTAGTTACTAATCCTTCTGCTAGTGGAAACAGATTCTTCCTATTTACCATGTTATAGATACACCCAGCAATTCGGCATGTCCCCATGACCCTCACCAATTTTTACAGATGCACCATAGAAAGCATCCTATCTGAATCTATCACACCTTGGTATTGTGACTACTCAGCCCAAGACTGCAAGAAATTCAGAAAGTTGTGAACACAGCTCTGTCTATCACAAAAACTAGCCTCCCTTTCCTTTGACTCTGTCTACACTTCCTGCTGCCACAGGAAAGCAGCCAACATTATCAAAGACCCCTCCCAGCCCAGTCATTCTCCTCCCTTCTCCCCCCTTCCATCGGGCAGAAGATACAAAAGTTTAAGAACAAGTACTACTAGGCTTGAGCTTCTATCCAGCTGCAATCAGACTCTTAAATGTGGCTCTTATACAATAAAGATGAACTCTTGATCTCTCAATCTACCTTGTCATGGCCCTCGCACCTTATTTGTCTACTTGCACTGGAGCTGTAACAATTTCCTCTGCATTCTGTTATTGTTTCCTTTTGTGCTACTTCAGTGTACTTGTGTATGGAATGATCTGTCTGGCTGGCATGCAAACAAAAGCATTTCACTATACCTCAGTACATGTGACAATAATAAACCAAATACCAATTAACATTCCCTGCTCTAAAGAGAGCAATCTTGGCTTTTCTAATTCCTTCAGTTAATTCAATTCCCATTCATTAAACCGCTGCATGCTTCCCGATGTGTTGTGTCCAGAACTTGACACAGTATGACAGCTGAGTCTGCAGCATTGGAATATAAAAGTTTTGAATAACTTTCATGCTTTTGTGCTGCTAATTATAAACTTAAGGTTCTTGTCTGCTTTCTTGAACAGCCTTATTGACTTGTCTTCAGAGATTTTGTAATAAATTTTTCAGTGTTTCCTTTCCTCGCCTCCCTCCCCCATAAAACCACCAAGTTAGCTACTGAAATGGCTGTTGACTTAAGAGAGTTTAAAAAAAATTTGGTGTTAGACTATGTTAGAATCAGTGCCGACCTTAAAAAAAATAAACCTGTAGCAACATTTTCCACTTAAAGAATTAATAAAAATATTGGCAATATGTTCTCAGTTTTACAATTTTTTGTGTTCCACTGCATCAGAACCAACCAAGAATCAAGATGAAATGAATTCTGGGTTTCTGTGGATAAATGGTCAGATAATATTTTACTTGGACGGTTAACTTATTGCTTGTTGTGCTTGTCTCCATACCTGTTGTACTACAGTCCAGTAAATTCAGGGACATTTGTGCCTCAGTCAGATGATCTGTCATATTTACAACTCGTACTAAGTGTGCTTCAGTAATAAAGCTACACAAAAATTAAAGTATCTATTAAATATTTTGTACTAAAATGTGGTATAAACTTTTGTTACTTTTTTCCTACTGTCCTTGATTCTATATTCTCTTTTCTTTACTTGTCCATTTATTTAACTTTATTTCTCCGTAATCAACCTTCTTAAGTATTTGCTGGGCCTCCTCTAGGTATTGGTTTTCATTGGCTAGAAACTAATAGCTGAGGAAATCCACAGGCAGGAACCATAATAGAAACTGTTTTAATCATTCAACCATAGTGACAATAATAAACAACCAAACTAATTGAAAGTTGAACTGCGTAGTTAAAACAACATAACAAGGTCTTGATTAAGTTATTCAGTGCCCTGATCAGACTTTCCTTGTGAAGTGACTTCTCTCCACTCCTGGATTTTGGAAAACAAAGAATGCATTCAAGCACTTGAGGCTGTGGAGAGAAGTGCTACAAGGCTGAAGCTAACTGTAAAAGTCTGAGTTGTGGGGAAATTCTCGAGAGACTTGGGCCTTCAGCTCGAAAAGAAAACATCTGGGAGGTGACGAGAAAGAATGTAAAATGTAAATCCAGGATATTACTTTAAATTAGATTATGACAGGACAAGGGGATTTCTGGTTCAAAGGAACAAAAGTTAAGTTTCATGTTGTTGTAAAGTTCCTACAGTAATCTTGCAAGAAGTTGACCTACTATTGTCAAAAGTAAAATCTTGGAATCATTTGGTTAAAATTAGATGCCGAGTTGGAGGAAAGCAGGATATTTGTAATAGAGAGTGGCACAACTCAGTGAGCTCCTGCATCATAGCTCCGGTAATCCAGTTTCATCCCTGTGGTGCTGTCTGTGTGGAGCTTGCATGTTCTCCTTGTAACCGCGTGGGTTCCCCCAGGTGCTCTAGTTTTCTCCTACAAGACGGGCATGTGGGATAGTAGGTTAATTGGCCACTGTAAATCACCACAGTGAGTTTGAGTGGTAGAATCTGAGCAGAGTTGATGGAACATGGGGAGAATAAAATGGGACTTGCAGTGTAGAATTAGTATAAGTGGGTACTTGATGGTCAGCATGGGCTGAAGGACCTGTTTCCATGCTGTATGATTCTGTAACTCCATGATTCCAAATAACAATGGGAGCTGAATGGGTAATGTTATATTAGTTTACCTTGTATTAGCTTAGGCTAAATGGGCAACCAAATTCTGTAGCCAATTAATACCAAACCTTATTCGACACTTCAATTTTTAATTTTTTCTTTACTTTTGACGTCTTGTTGCAACATTTTCCACTTTCTCCTGAAGTAGTTATAAATCTGCTTTACCTGATGCACTGTTTCAATAATTGATGACCTTGTGATGTCATCAACTAGTGAGGATTAGTGGAAGTGAATCTTCTGGATTTAAGGTGCACGTTGGCAATCTATATTTTGGAAACATTTGCTGATTTTTTTTCGGTTGAATTTGTCTGGAACAAGGTGAAATTAACATTTTCTAGACTTGTAATTACATGAACTCCACAGCACCTGTATGCTGTTCATTAAGTCAGATGATCATCTATCTGAAGAGCAGTTATTTTGACTCATCTCAAGAAAAACTTTTCAGGGAACTCAAACTAAATCTCGAAGTTTGTCCCTTCCCCTCTCTCCTCTCAGCGAACAATGTCAAGAACGTACAGGATAAAATAATACAAAATAGAAAAGTTTTTTTTCTAAAATACCAAGAACTCAGGATTACAGAAAGTGTATGGTTGAAAGTAAATTAGGAACATAAAGGGAATATAGAGAAAATTATTGGCATGTAAAATCAAGGAAAACCATTCAGAGGTTTATAAATGTGTTAAGGGCAAGAGAATAACAAAGGACAGAGTCACCTTCCTGCACCTTCATTCCTTTTAGAGCTAAAAATAACATTGTTACCCATGGGGCTAAGAACAGAGAGCCAGGATTTGGAATTGATCTGAAAGGCACTTTTTTCCCCCCCACCTGACTAGGAGAATTTTGTTAGAAATTTTTGATTGTGTAATTCAACTGGATATTTTGCTTATTTGGTCTTTCATACAGTAACTCTGGTTATTTCTGGTTGAAGGGTGCAGAAGATTCATGTTGTTGGATCATTCTTTCAAATGGGAAGAATGTAACAGTGGAAATAACCGATACATTTGGAGTTGAGCGAAGGCATTAAATTATTTGGCAAGGTCATGCAGGAAACTACTATCATGGTTATAAACAACTCCCCTTTTGGACAGGATGGAAAGTTTTGACCTCTACTTTAACAGTGAAACCCTATATATTTACACAAATTTCCATAATAATTTAGTTTTCCATGCAGAAGTTACTTTCCTCTTATTACATATTACTATGATTTGCAAGATGCTTTTAACCTCTTGTTTCTTAGATAGGTGTCAGCTTGTTCTGATTTCTAGCATTTCTGTCAGCGATAAGTACTCGAGTCCCCCTCCAGAACTATGTTGTGTAAATAATGATGCTGATTTGAAGGAATGATTTTCAAAAGCAATATCTTCCAGGTGAATCATTGGACTACAGTCACCTTCCTTCTCACATCACACTCCCCACCATCACCCAAAGAACAAGATACTGAGAGCAACTAAAAGGAAGTTAGTAAATGAGAAATTATTTATAAACCACTTTTGGCTTCTGTCTTCCTCCAGATTAGCATATATCCTAGTTTATAAGGAGAACAATGCAAGAGGTCTGACAGGTAAAGTGAAAGAACTTGGGGCATGGGTAGGTAGATGGGGTTGGGATATTATAGCTATTATGGAAACATGGCTGAGGGAAGGGCAGGAGTGGCAGCTTAATGTTACAGGATACAGGTACTTTAGGCGCAATAGAGGTGGAGGGAAGAGAGGAAGGGGTGTTGCTTTTTTGATTAAGGGGAATATCATGGCAGCAGTTAGAAATGACATTACCAAAGGATCATTTGGTGAGGCTTTATGGGTGGAACTGAGAAATAAGAAGGGGATGATACCCTTGTTGGTTGGGATTGTACTAAAGGCCCCCCCCCCCCCCCCCCCCCCCCCCAAATAGTCCTCGGGAATTCGAGGAACAAATATGCAGGAAGTTTGGGGAGACTTATAAGAATAATAGGGTTGTCTTCATCAGAGATTTTAATTCTTCCTAACATTGACTGGGATTGCCATAGTGTCAAAGGTCTAGATGGGGTGGAATTTATTTAGTTTGTTCAGGAAAATTTCCTCAGGCAGTATATAGAGGACCCTACCAGGGAGGGGGTAAAGCTTGATCTGCTCTTGGGAAATGAGGAAGGTCTAATGTTGCAGTAGGGGAGCACTTTGGAATCAGTGACCATAGTTCCGTTAATTTTAAAATAGTTATGGAATGTAAAGAGATATTGTAACTCTGGTCAAGAAAAAGGAGGCGGCTTGGGTCAGATACAGGCAGCTGGGATCAGATGAATCACTGGAGGTATATAGAGGATACTGGAGTATACTCAAGAAGGAAATTAGGAGGGCCAAGAGGGGGTATGAGATAGCTTTGGCAGAGAAAATTATGGAGAATCCTAAGAGGTTTTTTAAGTATATTAATGGAAAAAGAGTGCCTATGGAGAGAATAGGGCCTCTCGAAGACCAAGACGGAAATATATGTGTGGAGCCACTGGAGAGTTCTCGATGATTATTTCTCCTCTCTTTTTACCATGGAGAAAGATATGAAGACTTGGGAACCTGGCAAAGTTAATGGAGATGTTTTGGGAGCAGTCCATATTACAATCGTAGTATATGGATTTCAGTAAGGCTTTTGATGAGGTTCCACGGTAGGCCGCTCTGGAAGGTTAGATCACATGGCATCCAAGAAGAGCTGGCAAACTGCATACAAAATTGGCTGGATGGTAGGAAGTAGAGAGCGATGGTGGAACAATGTTTCTCAGACTGGAGGTCTGTGAGTAGTGGTGTGCCATGGGTTGATGCTGGGCCCATTGTTATTTGTCATCTAAATGATTTGGATGAGAATATAGGAGAAATGGTAAGTTTGCAGATGACTAAAATAGGTGGTGTCGTAGACTGAAGAGGAGTATCAAGAATTGCAGCAGGATCTTGATTGGTTCAGTAGGTGGGCTGAGGAATGGCAAATGGAATTTAATTAAGCTAAGTGTCAAGTGTTACATTTTGGAAGAACAAATCAAGGTGGGATGTTAACATTGATTGGAAGGGCCCTGGCTATTGTTGTAGAACAGAGGGACCTTAGACTATAAATGCTTAGTTCCCTTAAAGTGGAGTCGCAGGTAGATGGGGCAGTGAAGAAAGCTTTTGGCATGCTGGCCTTCATCAGTCTGGGCACTGAATATAAAAGTTGAGAGGTTATCTTGCAGTTGTGCAAGACGTTAGTGAGGCCACACTTGGAATATTGTGTTCAGTTTTGGTCGCCTTGTTATAGGAAGGATGTAATTAAACTAGAAAGAGTGCAAAAAATATTTACAAGGATGTTGCCAGGAGTCAGGGGACTGAGTTATAGGGAGACGTTAGAGAGGCTGGGCCTTTATTCTTTGGAATGTAGGAGACTGAGGGGTGATCTCATGGAGGTATATAAAATCACAAGTTACATAGATACGGTGAGTGATCTTTTTTCCAGGGTTGGGTAATCGAAAACTAGAGGACATGGTTTTAAAGTTAGAGGTGAAAGCTTTAATAAGAACCTGAGGGGCAACTTTTTTTCTCACATGAGTGATTGGTAGATACATGAAACCAACTGCCAGAGGAAATGGTTTATAAGACTATTGAATTGTTTCCCAGCACGATAAGATGGGCTGTTGACCTCACAATCTACCTCGTTATCACCTTGCACCTTATTCCTGCACTGTACTTTCTCTGCAGCTGAGACACTTGACTCTGCATTCTATATTGTTTTACCTTGTACTGCCTCAATGCACTGTGTAATAATTGATCTGTATGAATGGTATGCAAGACAAGTTTTTCACTGTACCTCGGTACAAGTGACAATAATAAACCAATTCCAATTGAGGCAGGTATATTAGATACATTTAAGAAGTATGTGGGCAGGTATATGAATGACAAGAGTTTAGAGGGATGTGGGCCAAGTGCTGGGAAATGGGATTAGCTTGAATATATATCTTGGTCGGCATGGATGTGTATGAGCCGAAGGGCCTTTTTCCATGCTGTACGACTCTATGACTATAACTAGGAAAGTAGAAGTGACAATCCAGGAGAGTGGACTGAACACAAGGAGTGGCAAGAGGAAATTAGGCTGCAGAGACGTAGGCCAATAAGTTATGGCAAGTGGCAAGAAACATCTGTGGAGTACAAGACTGTAGGTGCATTGGTTATCATTGTGCAAAATTCCCTAGATTCTAGCACAGTCCCCACAGATTGGAAAAAAGGAGTTTTAAGGAAGGGAGGAGTGAAAATGGGGAGCAACAGACCTAGCATTTGTAGGATGGAAAATGCTATTAAGAAGATGGTAACCAGGGTACTTAGAAAATAAGAATGGGATTGAGCAGAGTCAACATAGATTTATAAAATGGAAATCATGTCTGACAAATGCATTGCAACTTTTTGAGATTATAACTAGCAGAACAGATAGGGGGAATTATTGGATGTAATTGGATGTTTAGAAGACTTTCAATAAGGTGCCACCTATGAAGTAATTGAACAAGATTATCAAAATCCATAATCAGAATTCATTAATAAATCAATCGTGTTCAAACCTTTTAATATGGAACAGGCAACTCTGGTCATATTTATATTTATCTTTTTTTGCCTTGTGTAGTGTAACTGCAAAATGAATATAACTTTTAAGTTGTCAGTATTTGTGATTTATTTAATTTACTTGATATTTTATATGTAATTATATAAAAATTCAAGGAGTACACCAATGATTGATTATCTGGTTAGAAGAAGAATTTTGTGTAATCCTGAAAATTTAAATTGATAAAAATCAAAATAAATATTCAAAAATGCATTTTAAATTTCAAAATTATTACCAAAAGTGTTTATTTTGTCAAATATTAAGCCTTAGTCATTGCATGATTCAAATAATCGTAATAAACTGCATCCACATGTGGTAAGGCTTAAATTAATATTTGCAGTAGAAACAAATTACAGGTAGGAAGCCATCTTTTGATATGATGAAACAAAAGGTAAGAATGTTGGATTACTGTGCATATTTAAAGTGGTTTAGGTCAAGGCAATGTGCATTTATTTTCATTCAGATAATGTGTTTATTGCTCACGGAATGATTAGCCTATTGGGCTGCAGCTGATATAACTAGGTTGCTGCAGGCTTGACATCATCTCAAAGATATGAATAAATGTAATGTATTGCCATTAAATTGCCCATTCATGAAACATACCAAGTGCGGTCTTCAGGTGGTGTGGTAATTGGACCAGACGCAATACAAACTCTGTTTTTAAATGATTTTTTAATCTAACATTGCACCTGTGGACGTTGATCTTTACCGTTCCAAGTTCCTGAGCTCCATTTGTTAAGGACTTTGTCAACGTTTGTCATTTGTGTGGCTGCAGTGTTTCTGTATGCAATAGTTACTTTGTGATGCAAAAAACAAACTGCTGGAGAAACTCAGCAGCCGAGGTCACGTCAATGGGGGTAGATGAATAGATACCATGTATGTTTTTGGTTAAGACCCTGCATCAGTACTGTGTAGAGGGGAGAAGGCCAATATGTTGATGAGGGGCAGGGGTGAGGCAGGAGCTGATAGACAATAGATGGAACCAGGTGAGGAGGGGGTTGATGGGCTGATGGAGCCAGGTGGAGTGAGTGAAAAGAAACTTGGTAATGGCAGGCTGAGGGCAGGGGTGATTGGAAAGAAGAGCGGAGTGAGAGAACCTGGGTGCATCAGGAGAGAGAAAGGAGTGCAGTGGGTGCGCGTTCCCTGAAAGTGGAGAGTACCTGAATGTTCATCCCATTGAGTTTACACTACCCAGGTGGAATATGAGGTACTGTTCTGTTTTGCGTTTGGCCTCGCCCTGGCAAGCCAAGGACAGACAGATTGGTGTGGAAATTGGTAGGGGAGTTGAATTGGAAGTTATTTTGTAGTGTTGGCATAAGAAACTCCAACAATTGATTTGCAATGAAAATGTTTTAATTAGGTAATAAGCAAAGCAGAAGGGGAACCAATGTCACAAAACGAAGTTAAACCTTACATTAATCATTGATGGAAATATGCTTATGATATTGGGTGTAAGATGAACAGCACTGTTCTTGAGAAGCAGGATGGGATGGAGGTTAAAACTTAAGTTTGAAAGGCTCCAACATAGTCGGTTGGGGTAAAACAAGGTATTTCATAGATTTTGTTATCAAATATTTATACAATAGATGTTGGGAGTTTGTGGGGAAAGATGAACATAAGATAGCAAATACATTATTTTTAAATCCTGCCGAATTGAAATTTAAAGAAAAAGTTGAAGATAAAATGGGGGCAAAAATCCTCTGGAAAGAAATTTAGGAAGGTTTAAAGGGCTATGAGCCAAATACTGGCAAATAGGACTCGCTTAGATGGGAATCTTGGCCATATGTCCACTGATTCTAAAAATGTAGATGCACAGACTGATAAAATAGTTTTAATGAAAAGCACACAGGATGCTTTTCTTTATTAGCTGAGGCATCAAATGTAAGAACATGGAGATCATGCTGGAATTGTATATTGCACTGGCGTGGCTGTAGAGGAGATTTTTGTAAGGAAAATTTTAGTTCTATGGTGTAATTAGCTGGTCTAGGGTTGTTTCTTTGGAACACAGCAGGCTGAGGAAAGATTTAACTGAGGTGTATAAAACTGAGGGGCCCAACTAAATAGGAAAGCTCTATTTCACTTAGCAAAGGTGTCCAAAGCCAGCGGACAGAAATTTAAAGTGATTGGTGAATAATTCAATGAGAGATGAGGATTTTTACCCAGTGAGTGACAGGCACCCTGAAATCTCCCCTTGAAAGACTGATTGAGATGTAAATGCTCATCAAATTTAAAAAGTGCTTGGATATGTATTGGAAGAGCCATGACCTGAAGGGTTACAGTGCAAGTGCTAGGACAAGTTCAAGACATTGTTAGATAAGCATATGGAGGAATTTAAGATAGAGGGATATGTGGGAGGAAGGGGTGAGATAGTCTTGGGTGTGGTTTGAAGGGCGGCACAACATGGTGGGCCAAAGGGCCTGTATTGTGCTGTATTGTTCTGTGGTTCTATGGTAAGATGAAATTCGGCTGGTTAGCTCTTTCTCGTCTAGTGTGGACATTATAAGTTGAATGGCCAACTCCTGTGCCTTATTTTCTATGATTGCAGAGAATTTAGTGCAAGGCACTAAGTTTTCAAACCTCTTCTAAACTGAGCCATGGTAAAGAAATAGTTTTGTGAATTATCTTTTAAAGTGGCAAAAGAGCAGAAAAAAAATCTTTTGTGTACTTCGGATATCTTCATTCACTGCTATAATAAAGGAAATATTTCTGCACAGCAAGGTCCCACTCTTCCTCAAAATAACATGGTATTTTACATAAGAGGGCAAATGGTCTTAGAAGAAGATTTTTAGGGAGGGAATTCCAGTTGTGGCTTTGGTTATGAAAGAGTACATAATAAAAACGAGAAATGTGAAAGAGACCCACGATCTCCAGAAGGCTCTAGGTTGGGGAAAATGAAAGAATGGGAGAGTTGAGTCTGTGATGAAAATCTAAAAATCAATGAGTTGCTCGTCCAAGAGTCAATGCAAGTTGGAAAATGCAGGGATGGTGAGTGAATTCACAAGGATGTTGCTGGGACTGGAGTTATGAGGAGACACTGGATACACTGGAGTAAAGGAAGTTGAGGAGTGACAGAGCGGTTTAGAAAATCATGAGGGGCATAGATAAGGTGGATGGTCAGTCTTTTTCACAGGATAGAAAGTCTAAAACTGGATGGCATAGATTTAAAGTGAGAGGGGAAAGATTTAAATTGGTAAATTGGTTTATTGTTGTCATGTACTGAGGTACAGTGAAAAACTTGTCTTGCATACCATTCATACAGATCAATTCATTACAACAGTGCAGGGTAGTACAGGGTAAAACAATAACAGAATGCAGAATAAATTGTTACAGTTACAGAGAAGGTGCACTGCAGGCAGACAATAAGGTGCAAGGCCATAACGAGGTAGATTGTGAGGTCAAGAGTCTTGTAACAGGATAGAAGCTGTCCTTGAGTTTGGTGATACTTGATTTCAGGCTTTTGTATCTTCTGCCCAATGTGTGGGGGGAGGGGGGGGGGTGGGGAAGATGGAATGTCTGGGGTGGGTGGGGTCTTTGATTATTCTGGCTGCTTTACCAAGGCAGCGGAAAGTCGAGACATAGAGGGGGGCTGGTTTCTGTGATGTGTTGAGCTGTGTCCACAACTCTCTACAGTTTCTTGCAGTCACGGGCAGAGCAGTTGCCATACCAAGCTGTGATGCATTCAGATAGGATGCCTTCTATGGTACATTGATAAAGATTGGTGAGGGTCAAAGGGGACGTGCCAAATTTCTTTAGTCTCCTGATGAAGTCGAGGCACTAGTGAGCTTTCTTGGCCATGGTGTCTACGTGGTTGGACCAGGACAGACTGTCGGTGATGTTCACTCCTAGGAACTCGAAGCTCTTGACCCCAGCACCATTGAGTTACACAGGAGCATGTGCCCTGTCCCCCTTCCTGAAGTCAATCACCAGCTCTTCTGTTTTGCTGACATTGAGGGAAAGGTTGTTGTCATGACACTGTCATTGGGCTCTCTATCTCCTTCCTGTCCTCCAACTCATCATTTTTTGAGGTACGGCCCACTACAATGGTATCATCTGCAAACTTATAGATGCAGAATCTGGCCACACAGTCATGAGTGTATAGGGAGTAGAGTAGGGGGCTGAGCATGCAGCCTTGTGGGGCACCAGTGTTGAGAGTAATCTTGGCGGAGGTGTTGCTGCCTATCCTGATTGCAGTCTGTTGGTCAGGAAGTCAAGGATCCAGTTGCAAAGGGAGTGTTGAGTCCCAGGTCTCGGAGTTTGGAGATGAGTTGGCTTGGAATTATAGTACTAAAGGCAGAGGTGTACTCAATAAACAATAGTCTAATGTAGGTGTCTTTACTGTCCAGGTGTTCCAGAGATGAGTGTAGAGCCAGAGAGATGGCATCCGCCATAGACCTGTTTTGGCGGTAGGCAAATTGCAGTGGGTCAAGTTGTCTGGGAGGCTGGAGTTAGTGCGTGCCATGACCAGCTTCTTAAAGGGGACTTGAGGGGTAAGTTTTTAACACACAGGGTGATGGGTATTAGGAATGAGTTGCTAGAAGAGGTAGAGGCAGGTACATGTTACAACATTTAGAAGACATTTGGACACACATATGGATAGAAAAGGTTTGGAGAGATATGGGCCAAATGCAGTGAGTCGGACAAGCTCAGGTAGGCACCTTGCTTGGCATGAACAAGTTGGGCTGAAGGACTCTGTGATTAGTGGGGCTTAATGCAAGTCAGTACACATTTTTGGATCTGGTAGTTGGGGGACCCAATATTTAGGTATTTAAATTTCTCCTCATCAATAATAGAGCACTGGGGACAATTGTGTGGTGGCAGTGAAAGAGAGCCAGTTTTTCATCAGTGTATATGTGGACACAAACACTGCTTTTTATTTTGGATGACATTGACGAGGAACTGTATTTGCATGAGAAATGGACCAGAATTGAAGTTTTGTTAACATTGGAGGTAATTAGGGAAACAAAAGAGATCACATTGCAAATGATTCTTCCACTATTACTGGATAGGTGAGAATGCAGTTCAGTGCAATCTTACCCATATGTGAATGATGACAGAAACAGGCCCTTTGATCCAACTTGTCTACGCTGACCAAGATGTTTATCCGAGTTGGTCCTATTTGCCTGCATTTGGCCCATATTCTTTGAAACCTTTTCTATCCATGTACCTGTTCAAATGTCTTTTAAACACTATAATTTACCCACCTCTACAGCTTCCTCTGGCAACTTGTTCCATATACCCACCACCCTCTGTGTGAAAATCTTGCCTCTTGTGTCCCTTTTAAGTCTTTCCCCCTCTCACTTTAAATCTGTTGTCCAGTTTTAGACTCCCCTACCTGAGGAAAAAGACTGTGACTATTCACCTTATCTATGCCCCTCATGGTTTTATATACCTCTATAAAGGCACTCTTCCACCTCCTAGGCTCCAGGGGAAAAATGTCCCAGCCTCTCCAGCTGCTCAGAAATGAAGCCCTCCAGTCCCAATAACATAAATCTTTCCTGCACGCTCTCCAGTTTAATGACATCCTCCCTATAGCTGGGGGAAAAAAGTCCCAGCCTCTCTTCGTAACTGAAGCCCTCCATTTCCAGTATCCTCATGAATCTCTTCCGCACACTTTCCAGCTTAATGACATCCTTCCTATTGTTGGGTGACCAGAAATGACATTGCCCTGTCATACTAACTCATCAATATTGTCCCTTAACCTAAGACCAGCCTATCAACAACACCACAAACATTCCTGTTGATAGCAACTTTACTAATCATATCGCCTACGTTTCACAACCAAATTGTTAATTTGTATAATAAAAAGGGTCCCAGCACCAATCCCAAGATGTTGACAAGGGTGTGTCTTAGCCAGACGTTCAAATGAAGGTGTCCTTTTGCTCTTAACCCAAATTTTTCTTTGTCTTATTCCCAAGATAATAATCTTAAATAGAACCAGATTTGGAGTGAGAAAAGCCATAAAGGTGATGGATGGCATGAATGCATCATAATTCCTTCCTTCCAGCCCTACTGCACCCCATGTTGATTACCTACATTTGGAGCACTAAGTGTCTTCTATGTTTATGAAAGGATCAAATATTGCTATTAATATCCACATGATCTTCAATTCACTTGATACATTAGTCCTTCAGTTAATCCAGAACACTTTGCGTACTGCGTTTACTCATTGGATGGAACTTCAAAGAATGCTTGGCTGTGTTCTGATAGTGTTTTGTAACTGTCTCTGTGAGTAAAGTAAGCTTTTTGCTTCTATCAGCTTTTATTTTGTTCTATATGTCTTCTGAATGTGCAAGTGGTAACCTCCCCTTGGGTGAATGGCTGGGCTATCAGAGGACAGTTAGAAATTTAATTTCCAAGGTTTTATTTCTGATTCTGTATCATAACTTTACCTTGAAAGTTGTCTAAATTTATACCAAATGTTCAGGAGAAGCCTAAAATTTATTGAAAAAAAACTACATTGATTGGGGTCTTAAGTCTTGTATTCGCCTAATTGGTTGCAAATTCCCTGGAAGGCATTTGTGAACCATTGTGTTTAAATAATGGTGATTGGATTTAGTAAAGTTAGTTAACACTTTGAGAGAAAGTTTGTGTTGGGTTATTGAATTTTGCTGTTTGATTTAATTCCAAACTTTGTAATGTTTGGAATTGAATCAAACAGCAATTTCAATAACCCAACACAAACTTTCTCTCGAAGAAGTTGCTGATTAGTTTGGGAAAATGGAATGCTTTTGTAGATAGAAAGTTGAAAATAAGAAATGTGCTTTCCCACATTGACTTATTTTTATTGTTGAAGTTTACAAGTGGAATCTTAAAGGGAAGAGATAGAAATACCTTGCATGTTAAGTGCATTTATGCTTCCTTTTGAAAACTAGGTCTTGTTTTAAACTCTTAACCTTGTAGGAAATAATGACGTAACTTTGTTCTGTGAAATGAATCGTGTGTAAGCAGATTTGCTTTAGTCATTCAACTTTTGTTGACTGATGACCATCAGTGAACAACAATGTAAGGCAGTGATATTTATTGCCTTCCAAGCAGTAAAATGTCTGTGTAGATGTATAATTTCATTGCAAGGTGAACATGGGTCAAGCATCTACCTCCGTGTCATAAATTTCCTGTGATAATGTTCAGGATTAGAACACTGACAAAAGGACTAGGTTGGTGGGCATCGTGGTTGGCATGGATGATTTGGGCTGAAGGGCCTGTTTCCCTGCTGTATTACTCAATGACTGTGAGTACCAATCAATGCTGTGCTTCTGCTAATCTGATTGTAATAAAGCTGTTGTTTGGCATTTTTAACATTGATACCAATACTTCACCAGAAAACTTCCACTTAAGTTAGTAAAGCTCATATTTTGTAACAATTTATTAACTGAAACTAATTTCCCATCTTCTTGTGACCTGCATTGGTTCTTAGTCTGGCAATGGTTCTTTTTCAGATTCTCATGCATGTGTTGAAATTCCATGCCCAATTACTCTTAAGACACTTTCAATCCTGGCTTTTTGTGAACCTCCAGTATTCTTCATTTTACCCTTGACAGTTGTGGCTTCAGCTCCTTCATACACAAGGTCTGAAATTGTTAACCTCTACTTCTATCTCCTATGGTGATTCTTAAAACCCAAATGCTTGACCAAGTTTATGATCATGTTTTAATCTCCTTGTATGCTTTGGTGTCATTTTTCCATAATGCTGCTGTGAAGCTTCTCGGGATACTTTACTATTATAAAGATGCTTTATAAATGCAAATTATTGTTGGTTCTCATGTTCCTAATTGATGTATCTCTAATTTCCACCAGTGGTAGGCCATAAAGAAATGAATATTTATGGAATTCCAAATATAGTGTCCCACACTGAGGAGGGCAGACCCTTTGCTAGGTTTGCATGTATTTTGAAAACTTCCCCAAAGTGCAATTGCACACTACTGAAATCAAACTATAATTGTATTTGTTAGCTGAGTAGCTTCTACTGAATTTGGTTAAAACAAGAAATCAGTACAAAGAAAGAACAAATGTCCATTCCAAGTTAGAAATCCACCTTTTTTCTACTTGGTTAAGCATGTGAAATAGCCAAATCTTAGACTTACTTCCAGTTCAGAATCAGGTTTATTATCACTGACATATGTCATGAAATTTGTTGTTTTGCAGCAGCAGTACCGTGCAAGACACCAAAAAATAAATAAAATAGTGCAAAAGAGGAATAATGAGGTAGTGTTCATGTATTCATGGACCATTCAGAAATCTGACGGTGGAGGGGAAGAAGCTGTTCCTGAATCATTGAGTGTGGGTCTTCTGGCTCCTGTACCACCTCCCTGATGGTACTAATGAGAAGAGGGCATATCCTGGATGGTGAGGGTCCTTAATGATGGATGCCGCCTTCTTGAGGCGCCGCCTCTTGAAGATGTCCTCGATGGAGGGGAGGGTTGTACCCATGATGGAGCTGGCTGAGTTTACAACCTCTTTCAATCCTGCACATTGGAGCCTCCACGCCAGGCGGTGATGCAACCAGTCAGAATGCTTTCCACCGTACATCAATAGAAATTTACCAGTCTTTGGTGACAAATTGATTCAATTCTACAATAAATAATACAAATTACACACCTGATGTGAGTTGCTATTCTGAACAAAAGATTTTGTCATTAATCATCAGTTTGCAAAAGAATACCTACCTCAGTGTATCGGTTTTGGGTTTTTATTATCACGTACGGAGATACAGTGAAAAGCTTTTGTTTCGTGCACTATCCATATAGCTCATGCCATACAAAATTGCATTGAAGTAATTGCATTGAAATGCAGGATATAGTGTTGCAGCTACAGAGAAAGTGTAGTGCAGGTAGACAAATGAAGTGCAAGGGCCACAACAAGGTAGATGGGGAGATCGAGTTTATCTTTTAGCGTATGAGAAATCTATTCTCTCATACACCAAATATGGGTCAGATAGAAGCTGTCCTTGAGTCCAGTAGTTCATGCCCTCAGGCTTTTGTATCTTCTGCCCAAAGGGAGAGGGGAGAAGAGAGAAATGGAGTCATATCGCACAGAAATGTGCCCTTTGGCCCACCATGTCCATGCCGACCTTTTTGACCGTCTACATTAATCCACTTTGCCTGAATTAGGGGCTATATCCTTCAACGTCTTAGCAATTTAAGTATCTGTACAAATGCCTATTATTCATAGTAACTGATTCCACCATCTCAAGATATCAACTAGTCCCTGTTTAACGAAAACTTGCCCCTCAGATCCCCTTTAAAACTCCTTCCTTTCACCTTAAACTTACACCCTCTTGTTTTTGATACCCCTACCAAGGAAAAAAATTGGCTATCTGCCCTATCTATGCCTCTCATACTCTTAGATACTTCTATGAGGTAAGTCACCCCAAGCAACATCCTGGTGAATCTCCTCTGCACCCTCTCCAGCACAGCCATATTCTTTCTGTAGTATAGTGACTGGAACTGTACAGTATACTCCAAGTGCAACTTAACCAGTGTTTTGTAAAGTTACAGCTCTTGTGTAACGTCCCAACTCTTATATTCTTTGCTTTAACCTTTGAAGACAAGAATGCCATATGCTCTGCCTGAACTGCATATACTAAGAGCTTTCACCATTTTTGAAATCAGCAAATCTCATTCAAAATGTTAGCAAATTGGCATTATGCCTTGAGTTGTTTTTGTTTGCTTTGACTGCAGGACTTCAGATTGTGGCTAGAGTGTTTAATCTCAAAATAACTACCAATGAACTGAAGGAAAGGCACATGACGTCACAGTAACCAGCCACCTGTGATCTGTCTGCAGTGGCCATCCTAAGCTCCCAGTTGCAAGCCATTTCAGCTTCCCTTTCCATTCCCACACCAACCTGTCAGTGTTTGACCTTCTCCACTGCCAGGTTGAGGCCTAATGCAAACTAGAGGAACAGCATCTCATATTCCACATGACTGGTCTACAACCCCATGGTATGAACATTGAATTTTACCCCCCCCCCAAAATCTGGTCCTGGTTCTATCTGCCTTTCTCCTCTCCCCTAATGGTTCCTATTACCACCTTCTTTACTTGTCAGACTCCAACACTGGTAGCCTTTGTGTTCCCGGTTATCACCCTCCTGGCACTCTCCACCTTCACTTTCCCCATCCCCCTCCTGGCTCCAGCTTTGTTTTTGTATCTGCCTCCTTCTGTCATGTCTCCCAACTCCACCCTGACCCCTCCCCTAACTGGCTTGATCTGCCTATCGTCACTTCATCACCCCCTCCTCCAATCACCTCTGGCCTCACTACTCCCCTTCTCCTCTTTATACTGGCCATCTCCACTCTCCACCCTCAGTCCTGATGTAGGCTTTCAACAATTCACCTATCACAGGTGGTCACCACCTGTGCCCACCCCACCTCCCCTCTTTTGTCCACCTATCACTGCTCTGCTCCCCCCCCCCATATATTGGTCTTCCCTTTTTCCCCATCTTCCGTCCTGAAGAAGGGTCCTGACCCGAAATGTTGACCACCTGCTTTTCTCCACAGATGCTGCCTGGCCTGCTGAGTTCCTCCAGCATCATAGTCTTTTTCAGGTGGTGCTTTGTACTGCAGTTAGCTGCAAAGGAGAAAATATTCATTTCTAGAAAAAAGACTTTCTCTATCACTTGTTATTGCCCTGCCTGAACTGTATATATTAAGAGCTCTTCACCATTTTTGAGATTAGTGGATCTCATTCAAAATGTTAGCAGGTTGACACTGTGCCTTGAATTGTTTTTGTCTGCAGGAGTTGAGGTTGTTGCTGGTGTTTGATCTCAAAATAGCTACCAATGAACTGAACAAAGGGCACATGACATCACAGTAACCAGGCTGCTCAAAGAACTGTTTAAAAACCTTTACAAACACAATACAGTCTGAAAGGCTGACAGTGGTGATCACATTTGAGCTTTTTGTGTTTACTGCTTCAGTCATTTGCCTACTTGTGGGATACAGTTTAGTTCCCTAAATAATGTTCCCATGAACCTAACAAGCCCCCGATATTGTTGGGGGGTGGGGGGGATCGCTCTGATCTTTAGCCTGTGGTATGGTAGAGAATCGGTGCTTAGCTGCAGTGTGTATGTCAGCATGTTCTGGTCTCCAGCACCTGAAAGCTGCTGCATGGAAGAATGGAATGTGCTGGAGGGCTGAAGTCAGCGCTGAATCCGGCAGTGGTTCACAGTCTTACTGAGCTGGCAGGCGTGTAGGATACGTTTAGTATAGGCCACTGGCTTTCATGAAAAAGTGAAGCAAGTGTATTTTTCCCATTTTTGATTTAATATTTATGTTTTTAATTAATTTATGTGAAGTAAGTGTGTTTAAATTTATTTTAAAAGTTTTTATTTAAACCATTTCTATACGCCTCTAATTATTGGAGGCAAAGAGACAGTGGGGAAGCCTTAAGATAGCATGAGCATCAGAAGCAATGAAAGCAGACTGGGAGCCTACTTGCTAGATGTGAACCTCTATATGGTTGCGGCACGCTGTCTCCAAGACGTGGGACCTGCACATCTTCAAAGAGTTAGTGTGGCCTTGAGTATCTGCAGAAGCTGCAATCTGGGTCAAGTTTATTTCACAAAAGTCAACAGTAAATAGCTACTTGAAGGTTATGGTATATTAGAGCACTGAGGAAGATGTAGTGAAGGTTCAGTTTATTTCACAAAAGTCAACAGTAAATAGCTACTTGAAGGTTATGGTATATTAGAGCACTGAGGAAGATGTAGTGAAGGTTCAGACCAAATAAGTTTGTAAAAAGTTGAGGAACATTTAACTCTAGCCCCTGCTGGTTATCAAGGAAGGTATAACACAAAAGTGGGAAGTTTATGATACTGAGAATTCAATGCTACAGAAGGCCCAGCAAAGTATATGAAATGCAATGACCTCCAAGACTATGGATAAGAATATAGTTTGTATTTGTTTCTTTTTTTTTTGCTTGAATTCAATGTGATGGTTTGAGTAGATACCTTGTTTGCTATGATTTTCTGATTCTAGGACCTGAGTTGTAGAGCATTTAAGTTGTAGCACAGGGGAAGGTCATTCAGGCCATTGTGCCCATGTTATGTCTTTAAAAAATTATCTCATTAGTCTCACTTCCCTGTCCTTTCCCTTTTGAAGTATTTACCAAATTCCCATTTATGAAGTTACTAATGAATCTGCTTCAACAACTCCGATCATAAGTTGCTGGAAAAATTATTAATGTTAACCTGTGTGTCTTTGGATTCTTCATTATCTGTGGTCCTCTTTTTACCAATCCTTCTGCTACTGGAAGCAGATATTCTCTTATCCTATCAAAACTTCATCAATTTGAATACTTAACAAAGCTCAGCAACCAGCTGCTCTTGTCTTGCCATAAAATTATCTGCCTAGAATTACACTATAGACATCTTGACCAGTTATCTTGCAATGACTATGGCACCAAGCAAAAAATGGTTTTATTTCCATCTTCCTTTTATTTCCCACCTCTGGGTTTTTCCCTAGTATACCATTGTGGAAGAAGGGTTTTTTTGGCAAATGCATATCAGCAATATGCCAATTCACAGGAGTGAGCTTAGTGCTGTCAGTACTCAGCTTTGACTTACTGCAGATGCACTTGCAAAAACCTACTGTTTTCATAGATACCGATAACTTTTCCTTCAACTAAAAGTAACTCTTTCCATCAGCATTATTATCCTTTCTCTTTTAACAGATATTATTTTAAAAACTGCCTTAGTGGTGAATCTGCAAACAGTAATTACCTGTAACTATTCAGAAAGATCCACAACTTGGAGAATCATTGTCAGAATTGTTTTCTTTTGGAACCCATCAATTTATTTACTCTCAGGGGATTATAATCCACTTTTGCCACATCAATCCATTATTCCATTCCATACACTTGTTTCTTCCCTTCCATCTTTTCATATTTTATTGCTTCAATGTGCTGTGCTTTCTGATTATCTTGTACCCAGAGAAATTGCAGATGGCCACACCTGCCCCACTCTGCTAGGTGTCACAGTACCACAGCATTCAGACTCAGCCAGCATGTGTATTTAATGTTAACATTTTTGTTTTGGTCCACAGGTAGAGGAGGAATTATGGGAGGAAGAATTCTTGGAGCGTTGTTTTCAGGAGATGCTGGATGAAGAGGACCAGGAATGGTTCATTCCAGAGCGAGATTTGCCAGGCATCAACCAGATGCAACAACAAATGAATGGACTTTCCATAAATGATAGCAGCAAGACAGAGGACCTTGTGGTAAATAGCAAAGAAAAATAATGCGCCTGTTTGAATAAACTCACTGTGCTATATTACCTTATATCAAACTTCCTCCCAACTGTCTCCGCTCTAAACAAAACAATCCCAGCTTCTTCACCCTCTCCATGAAACCAAATTTCCTCTTTCCCAGCACTATTCTAATAAAACTTTTCTGCACCCTCTTTACATTCAAACTGTAGTACACACTATATTTGTGACCAAGCTAGTGTTTTATGAGCACAAGAAAATAACAAGAGTAGTCTACTTGGTACCTTAAGTGTTCCCTGTGATCATAGCTGACCTGCTCCAGGCCTCTTAATTCCTTTCCTGTGCCAGATCCACAAAGTCCTCAGTTCCCAATCTTTTTTCAAAAAATTACCTACCTCCTCATTTAATGCCTCCAATGATCTAGCCTCCAGAGACTCCTGGGATAGAGAATTACAGACTTCAATCACCCTCTGTAAGAACAAGTTCCTATGGTGCTCAGTTTTAAATGACTGGCCTCCTTTCTTGTAACTATGTCCCCTCGTTCAAGACTTTCCCACTAGTTGATACATCTTGATATCTATCTTGTCATGCTCCCTCAAGATCTTCAATGAGATCACCGCTCATTCTTCTAAACTCAAAGAATACAGGTTCAAGTTCCTTAGATGATCATGAGAGGACAACCCTCTCCTCCCAGGAATTAGCCTGATGAATCTCTTTTGGATTGCCTCAAGTGCTAGTGTATCCTTCCTTAAAACTAGGAATCAAAACCACTTGGTACTCCAGGTATGGCCTCACCAACACATTTTGCAATTGTAACAAAACTATTTCTAAACTTCACCACCACCCCCACCCACCACTCCTGGCAATAATGGCCATTATGCCATTCGCTCCAAACTACTTATTTGACCCTGCCTGCTGTCTTTTTATAGTCATACAGCATGGAAACGGGCCCTTTGGCCCAACTCATCCATGCTGACTGTGTTGCCCAGCGAACTAGTCCCATCTGCCAGTGTTTAACCTATAGCCTTTAAACCTCTCCTATCCCTTATCTAGATGTCTTTTAAATATTACGAATGTGCCTGCCTCAACCACTATTTCTGGTAGCTCATCCCAAACACCCACCACCCTTTGCATGAAGAAGCTGCCCCTGATGTCCCTTTTAGGGCGCTGGGGAGTGTTATGGAACAGAGGGACCTCGAGCACTCCTGGGAAAAGGACCATGTTGCTTTCACCCTGTCTTTGCCCCTCATGATCTTAGAGGTATACAAGATCACCCCTCAATCACCTTTGTTCCAAGGAATAAAGTCCTAGTCTACGCAGCCTCTCCTTATAACCAGGCCCCCAAGTCCAGGCACTAATTCTTTTTTTTGCACTCTTTCTAGTTCGATAACATCTTTCCTATAACAGGGTGACCAAAACTGTACACAGTATTTCAAGTGCAGCCTCACCAATATCTTGTATAACTGCAGTGTAGCTTTCCAACTCCTATACTCAAATACGCTAACTGATGAAGATGATGAACATGCCAAATGCCTTCTTCACCACCCTATCTACCTGTGATACTGCTTTCAGTGAACTATACACTTGCACTCCTAGGTCCCTCTGTTCCATAACACTCCCCAGGGCCCCAGCATTCACTGTACAATTGCTACCTTGGTTTGATTTCCCAAAATGCAATACCTCACATTTATCTGGATTGAAAGCCATTTGCTAGTCCTCTGCCCATACGCTGAGCTGATAAAGATCCCCCTGTAATTTTCCATGAATTTCTACACTGTCTATACCACCACTTATTTTAGTATCATCCACAAATTTACTAACCATCCCTTGTACATTCACATCCAAATTGTTTATATAAATTACAAACACTGACCCCTGTGGCACACCACTATACACAGGCCGCCAGTCTGAGAAACAGCCCTCGACCGTCACCCTCTGCTTCCTACCACTGAGCCAATTATGAATCCAATCAGCTTTCTCCCCCTGGATCCCATGCATTCTAACCTTCCAGACTAGCCTGCCATGAGGGACCTTGTCAAAGGCCTTTCCAAAGTCCATATAGACAGCATCCACAACCCTACCCTCGTGTACCCTGTTGGCTACCTCCTCGAAGAACTTCGAGATTTGTCAGACACGACTTCCCAAGCACAAAGCCATGCTGCCTGTCCCTAATCAGACTCTGTCTCTCCAAACGTTGGTGGATCCTGTCCCTCAGAATCCCCTCTTGCAATTTTCCCACCACTGATGTCAGACTCACCAGCCTGTAGTTTCCTGGCTTGGTTTTACCACCCCTTTTAAACAATGATATCACCTTAGCCATTCTCCAGTCCTCCAGAACCTCACTTATGGCCTGAGATGAAGCAAAAAATCTCTCAAGGGCCTCCACAATTTCTTCTCTAGCCTCCCACGAGGTTCAAGAATGTACCAGGTCAGTCCCTGGGGATTTATCCACTTCAATGCACTTCAAGGCCTCCAGTACCACCTCCCTGCTAATCTGTATGTGGTCCAAGCCATCCACTCAATTTCCCATTTCCTTAGTTTCCATCGTTTCCTCCACAGTAAAAACTGAAGAGAAATATTCATTAAAAATATCTCCCATTTCCTTTGGTTCCACACACAGCTGGCCATGCTGATCTTTAAGGGGGCTTATTCTCTCCCTAGCCACCCTTTTAATATACCTATAGAATCTCTTAGGATTTTGCCTCACCTTGCTCGCCAGATCCCTCTCATATCCTCTTTTTGCCCTCCAAACTTCTCTCTTCAGTGCACTCCTACACTTCTTGCAGTCATCAAGAGATTCACTGGTTCCCAATTGCTTATGAGCAATGTATACCCCCTTTTTCTTAACCAGAGCCTCAATATCTCTCGTCAATCAGGGGTCCTGAAACCTGCCAGCCTTGCTCTTCACTCTAACGGGAACATGCAGGCCCTGAACTCTTGACATCATACTTTTAAAAACCCTCCCACTTATAATTGTGGATAAGAATACCTAAATCCCTCTATACTTCACTCATTTGCATTCTCTCTCCATTTGGATAACAGACTGCCTTTTGATTTCTCTGCCAAAGTGCATGATCTCACACTTCCCCACATTAAACTCCATTTGTCAAGTTTTTGCCCACTCATTCAAGCTATCTATATCCCTTGTAGAGTCCATTTATTGTCATTGCAGCAGGCCCTTCCAATTATTTTCATGTCATCAACAAACTTGGATAACTTGCACTCTGCACTCTCCTGAACCTCATTAATATAAATAGTAAATAATTAAGGGCCGAGAACTAATCCTTGAGGCACTCTCTCCAAGGGGACATGACTACAAGATAAGGGGCTGGTCATTTAAAACTGAGGTACATAGAAGTTTCTTCTCGCAGAAGCTGGTGGAAGCTGGATTATTACAAGTATTTAAAGTGGAGGTGGATAAATAGTTGACAGATCGAGGAATATGGCGAAATATAGTAAGAAGAATTGAGGCCAGCATAGACCAGCCATGATCATACTAAATGGTGGGGCAGGCTTGATGACCTACTCCTATTTCCTATGTTCTTGTGTATCCTTCTATGTCTTGCCTATTCGTGTTTGTCTCATTCTTCTTAAACATAGTGATTGTGTCTGATTCCACCACCATCTCTGGCAGATGTTCCAGATTATCAACCACTCCATGTTTAAAAAAAAACTTGCCCCTCAAATCCTTTTTAAAACTCCTACCTTTCATCTTAAACCTATGCCCCCATGTTTTAGATAACTCTACCATGAGAAGAATATTTTGACTGTCTATTTATGCCTCTCATAACCTTATATATTTATATCAGGTCACTTCAAGCCCTGCCTATCCAATCTCTCCCAATAACTAAAGTCCTCTAATCCAGGCAACATCCTGATGAATATTCTCTGCATTCTCTCCAGTGCAAATTATTCCTAGTGTGTAGGTTAGTGGTAGAGTGACAAGAATAAAATAGGTTAGGGGAAGAATAGTTAAAAGTGGGTGCCTGATGGTCAGTGTGGACTCAGTTGGCCAAAGGCCTGATTCCATGCTGCATCTCCCCATGTTTCCATGACTTGTGTTGATATAGAAATCCCTCGCATATGTTACAAGAATTGTTCATTTATGTTATTAGTACTGATTTGATTTCCCCAATATATAAATAGATTGAAGTCCCCCATGATTACTATATTATCCCTGTTACATGCACTGATAATTTCCTTCCTTATGCCTTGGCAGGCACGGTAGTGTAGCGGTTAAGGTAATGCCATTACAGTGCCAGCGAGCTGGGTTCAATTCCAGCCGCTGTCTGTAAGGAGTTTGTACGTTCTCCCCATGTCTGCGTGGGTTTCCTCCCACATTCCAAAGACGTACCGGTTAGGAAGTTGTGGGCATGCTATGTTGGTGCCGGAAACATGGCGCCACTTGTGGGCTGCGCCCAGAACACTTCTACGCAAAAAGATGCATTTCACTGTTTTGATGTACATGTGACTAATAAAGAGATTTTATTTTGTCTTATGCACCTCGTATATGATATTCCCCTATAAACCACTCTCATCAAACTTTTCTGCTCCTTCCTGCTTAGTTTACCTGAAACTGCCTCTAATTCTATATCAAAATCTGATGAGCCAAGATCCTTTCTTGCTATTTTACTGACATCATTTCTTATTAACAGCACTACCTTTTCCTTTGTGTCTGTCAACCGTAAGTGGGTGGCTGATGATCGGCACAGACTCAGTGGGCTGAGGGCCTGTTTCCATGCAATAGGACGCTATGACTTTTTTGTTTCATGTGGCCAGCATTTCATGTTTTCTGGCTTGATAAAGTATGATAAGGTGAAAGAAGCTTCATAGTGTAACCAAACACAAAGTAATGGAAGGCATGGTTTATTATTGTCACGTACAGATCAATTCATTACACAGTGCAGTTACATTGAGTTGGCCTTGGTTTAATCTCAGAAAACGAGAATACCCAGCCATTTTAACTGCTACTATGTAAAGGGTGACTTTTGTGAAGGTTAAACTATTGTAGAAAACATTGAAATTTGAATGATCTAATTAAGATGCTTAAAATGATTTAAATAATGTGATAGGGTAGATACCTAGAAGCTGTTTCCTCTGGTTGGAGAAACTAAAATAAGCAACATTAGAAAGAGAAGTGTCAACTCTACCATTCAGTAGTATTGGCTGAACCTGTACTTCAGTTCCATATTTCTCCCCCCAACCACTCTAATCCCCACAATCCCTTGATTCATTATCAGAAAATCTGTCGATTTCACCTTGTATGTACTCAGTGACTGAGCATCCACAAACCCCTGGAGTAGATAATTCCAAAGGTTTGCAACCAGGTCTATAAAGAAATTTCTCTTCATTCTGGATCTAATTTTTATTGTGGAACCATGTTCCGATGTTCTGCAACTGGAGGAAACAACTCCTCAGCAGCCAATCTTGTATGTCTCAATGAAATCCTCTATCATTATTCTAAACTCTAGTCAGGGGAGAACAATCCTACTCAATGACAATGACAATCACCTCATCTAGGAATCAATCTGGCAAGTATATCCCTCCTTTGGTACAGAGATCAAATCCGGTTTGGATTTTAATTTTGGCTGATCTGGTTTGGGTAAAAGGCACGGTAGTGCAGTGGTTAGCGTAATGCTATTACAGCGCCAGTGACCCGGGTTCAATTCAGCCCACTGTCTGTAAGGAGTTTGTACGTTCTCCCCATGTCTGTGTGGGTTTCCTTTGGATGCTCCAGTTTCCTCCCACATTCCAAAAGACGTACGGGTTAGGAGTTGTGGGCATGCTATGTTGGTGCCAGAAGCGTGGCGACACTTGCGGGCTGCCCCCAGAACACTCTTGGCAAACATGTATTTCACTGTGCGTTTAGTACATTGACTAATAGATAATCTTATCTTATAACTTTTGATATATCTATGCCATTGAGTTAAAAGGCACTTGGACAGGTACATGGAAAGGAAAGGTTTAGTGAGGTATGGGTCAAACACAGGCAGATAGGACTAGCTTGTGGGAATCTTGAATGGCATGGATCAGTTGGGCCAAAAGGCCTATTTCCGTGCTGTATGACTCTAGATCAAGAAACACTTCCTTCCCACTCAGGATGTTATTGTCGGCTGTTTCTGCAGTTTAAAACAAAATGACTTTGTGTCTGTCTAACTCAAATGAATCTAATTGTTTCCTCTTTCTTCCCTCTAGAGTAAAAGTACTCTGAATCCTGACGCCAAGGAATTTGTTCCTGGAGTGAAGTACTGAAATTTTGAGAGTCTTGTAGGCTGCCCTCTACTGGAGGAAGCAAAAAAATACAATTTCTGAACACTGTGAAGCGAGTCACTTTTTAGGATGGCCAATTGGTTATAGATGCTATTGGATTACCCACCCTCTCCCTTTCCCTATGCCGAAACTTGTTTAGATTGAATGCTCTTTTTTTTTAAGCTTCATTGCAAAAATAACTTGGTCCTTTCACAATTTCTGGTATGTGCAAGGGTTCGGCTGTTGTATAGTATTCCATTTGCCACGTATCACAATGGGTCTGCTATTTAAAACAACTGGTCTCATGGTTCGGCAGGTGAGGAAGGAGATGAATTGCCAGAAACTTGTTAAGTTTAGGGACCTTTTGCATGTCTTGAAAGATGGATTTAAGGTGACAGTGCCCCTTTTTTTTAAATAAACAAGTTATGAATTGGTGTAAGCAAAACAACAGAAGCACTTTGCCAAAAAAAAAGATTCTATAAGAATTGAAAAATTACAAACTGCTGGAACCCAACATGCACTGCTTTGGCTCTTTTACTGCCTGATTATAAATGTCCTTTTCTTCCAAATACATGAGCCTTATAAAGGTGGGGTGGGGGGTTGGGGGATGGATATAAAATAAGTATAACAGTATTACCACTACCATTGCAGGTAGTTAGTTTTATTGTCTACAAGATTATCCTAAAATAACACTACCAGTAAAGGGAATGCTCTGGAGGCTAAATGTGTTACAATGCATATTATGATATTTTGTTTAGAAACTATATGCATCTTCCTTGGTTTTTTTTTGAAGTGCAGCCCAAACAGGCTTAAAGAAGGGATTTTTTTTGTCTGGAATGGGATTGTATGGGGAAATGCTTCACTGCTGAGAAAAAAATTTGGGTTGCACTTTACAAAATTGTATAATGGGGTAGGGTCTGTTTGGGGTGGGAGTCAGGACAAAAGGATTGCTCACGGTAAAGAGTGCACTAATGCTCAGCCAAGAGCATTTTTGACCAGCAAGCACCTAACATGGTGATCCAGTTCATTTCAGTTTTCATCAAAAGGTCATTGCTTGTGCCTGCCTTGATGGTGAACATGGCACCACTGTTTGTCTGTCTTGTTCTCTCTTGTGTGTTTTGCTTTCTCATGCTTGTTCTCGCTCACTCACTATCTCTTTCTCTCTGTCCATCCCTGGGAAGATGATGGTGCTCCTTTCAAGAGTTAGATTTCTTTTTCTCTTTTGGTCTCAATGCAAGTGAGTGCAACAGAAAAATTTACTGGAAAATAGACTTTTATTTAAAAAACCAATAAGGTACTAGGCCACTCTTCAGCTTTTATCAGTATGATGTAAGGAAGTTTAAGGGTTGAACGTGGTTTTTAAAAAGATCATGAATATATTCTTTGTGTAGTGGAGATGTGCAAGTTCTAGACCTGGTGGTATAAAGGTGGTTTGCAGGTACTCTGATTGAAGTAGGGATGCCAATATTATTGTTACACATTGTGCTTTGGTGGGAGGGAATGGAATGTAGCTTACTTTATTAATTAAATTCATTCAAAATCGCTGGTGTTCCTTCACAGGCACAAAAACAGTTATGGTGAGAGGAACAATGGAGGTACAGTTTACAATTTGAAAACCTTCTGTGATGCCCATTTTCCTTTGTCAATGTTCCATATTAATCCAGTCCAACATCACTTGTGGGATGGTGGGCAGCCTTGGTGCTTTGGTTATGACCTTTTCTGTGCGAAATGAAATTGGGTTCAATGGTATTGTAGTTTACTACTCAATGGGCAGGGTTTTTTCTTTGTGGATCCAACTTCACTGTTGCTAACTCTTTCCCTTGGTTTCAAGTATTGGAGTTGCAGTATTTCTTCCCAAGTTTCATGTCAGTTTATATTGTTACTAATAATATAATTATAGTTTTCCCATTTTAAAACACTTTCTCTGTGATATAATGTACCAATTCCCTGCCACAACCAGTTATTACCATAGGCTTTATCAGTTCCTTTTTCTGCAGCTGAAATGTGCTGAGAGGAACTCTGATATCTAGGATGCAATCGCTATGAGAAATACTTTGGCAATTAGCATGATAATTGACTGCACACTAACGGTCTTTTATTCACTCTCCTCCACCACCCACTCTGGTTCCGAATTTGCAGCAATGGTAGAAATTTCAGCACAGCACTTTAATAAATGAGGATTTTTTTTAAAGATATTGTTATTACAGTATATCAAGTTGTAACATATTGAATCCATTTTTAACTCCTTGACTCCCATATTAAACAGTGCTTCAGTAGTATCTTTAATATCAATGTCTTCTGTACATCAAAGCCCTTGCTGAAATGCTTTAATTTTACAAACTGGGTGGATGGTAATTTGGATAACCAATCATTGGCCCTTAAAGATGGAAATAATATTTGTGTCCCTATTTTGACGTGATATGTTTTCCCCTTGCTGTCCTACCACACTAGGCCTGTTCTTTAACGTTCATATTATATTAGTGCTTGAAGAAACTCCCATTCCACTCCAGTGTTGGGCATTTCTTGCTCATTTATAATGTAGCTGCATCACACCTTCATGCAAGCAACACTCACCACTGCTCTGGACCTTTCCGCTGAGTGAAGTTGCCAGTTACTGTTGAATAGTGGTCACTTTTGTGTGCTCAAATGAGTTTCTGGTAAGCACAAACCTTGTTTAGTACCTTTTTTCTGGAAAACACACTTCAGTCCTTCAATCTGGATGATTGGCAGCCATGTCATTGGAGTAAAGGTTGAGTTTTAGTCACATTGGTGGCCCAGTGAATAAAGTAATTGCCCAGAGGCCCTGAATTTGTTTTTGGTGATTGCCAAATTAACACATCTCTGCAGTGGATGTGTTACTACCTCACCATGCATTCTTAGACAAAGGAAGAAATATTATGAATATGCCATCCAGTTCCTTATCTTGTCTGGTCTTGATGGAAGTGTTCATGTACGAAGCTTGGTTGGATTCAGTATTTCTGACCTGCAGTTTAGTAGACAGTTTTTATTTGGTTGGTTATCTTTTATGAAAATGGTCATATTTGAATTAAGTGTAGATAATGCGAACAGACAATATTCAAGAATTAATTGAAGATTAAAAATGGTAGGGTGTTCAGGAGAGGAATGTACTGGTACAGCAACCATCCCTCAGATGAAATATCCACCTTGTTATTATCTTGTCTTTTTAAAGCAAACCTTGGTTTAAATGTTGGTTTTTACTTCTCTTTGCTGGAGCTGTTCATTTTAGTCGTCAACTCTATATACATTGCTCATCAATTCTGTTTATTTTCAATTTTCCCATCTGTCAAAAAAGAGGAAAGTGGGTGTTGCTAATATCTGCCCAGTTATACATATTTCCAATCATAAATTTTCAGGGGTAATAATTCAGCTTAATGCATGAATTTCAGTGGATTAGGACAGTTACTGTTGCTTAACTCAGATGTCATCCATAGGGAAATGGAGAACAAGTAACCTGTTTAATACACCCTTGTGTTAAATAAGTTCTTGGGTTTAAGAAAAAAATGTGCAGCAACCATCCTTTCTCTTACCAATCCCCAGCCCCTGCCATCTTGAATCCTTAATTGGAAGGCTGCCCATTAAAAATGATCCTAAATTTAGTTCCTCCTGACGTAATGCTAACTGGGACTTGTCAGATTGAGTTGAATGGAGCAAATCTACAGAGGAACATGGGTATCACTTTTCAATAAAATAGGATTCAATTATCTTTTCTAGATCTGTTTGCCATTAAAAATGTTTTATAAAAATTTCTAGCAGTCACCCAAAAATATTGTTAATGCCTGCACAGACTAACTTTATTTTTGAATATATTAGATCTGTTGAAGCTTTATTAAGAAAATTGGCAGGCGTTTCTCCCTTTTAGCCACATTCTGTAAATCTGCCAACATCTGAGGAGCAATAAGATACTGCTCAAGAAAAGTCAGTTTTGTATCTCGTATCACCTGCACTGAGTTTCTAAATTGATTGCACCACTTGACGACCTGATCCTTTTGAGAATTGTGGAACTTTGCTGTATTGTATCCATGAGTTTTAATATTGTTCCTTTTGTGATTTTTGCCCATGCAAACAAACAGGCTCTCCAGTCAGAGAACATTCTGTCCTATCCTGCACTTGGCCTTGCATTTTCTTTGCAAATTTGGAGGAAAAAGGGGTTTTTTGTGTCTTTTTAAAATTTATGTTACAAGTTACCTGAGCTTTTAACCAGATTTGTTTCAACTTCATAAACAATTTTATAGATGATAGCATTCTTTTCTCCTATTCTGTGCATACTTTATGTATATTACCTTTGACTTTTATTTACTGCCTGTATGTACAACAGTGATAACCATTTGCCTGAAGGGTGAGTTGGTGCTTTAGAACAGGTCAGCATGTGGCAGAGAGCTAACATTGAGTCGCACAAGGGTTATGCATACCCAGTTTTATTTCCTAATTTAAAACTGTTAATACCAGCTGTTTTACGTCCTGCCAGTATTCCATGCATTCAAGATATGCATGCAATAATTCAGCATTTCTCATTAAGGTACACCTACATATAGGCATATGAAAAGAATACTAGAACACAAGACTGCTGGACTAGTGTAGATGGTTTAAAAGGACTGGGACTCTTGGTACCTTTGGATTCACATTTCAAAATTTATAACTGGAGTAATTGGCACTGGTGCTGGAATTCTGGACCCTTTTACCTGTTGTGTTAGCTTAATAACTAAATTAACCTTTAAAATTGCTATTTACTTGGGTCAATGGATACTTAAGACATTTAGAGGGGGCTTTTTTTTTTCATTCGTTTCAATGCTTGAGGACCACATTTAGAAAACCTCTGCGCGTGGAAATTAAATATGTTTCTGACATTACCACAGAAAGTATACATCAACAAATGCTTTCTAGCACTTTGGCAAGTCATGAGGTTGTGAAAGGCACTAAAGAAGTGCAAGTTTTTCTCTCGTGAAAATGATTACAAGTCAATCATGGCCAAAAATAGGGAGGGGGGAAGTGAAGTATCATCCTGTTAAAGCAGTGTGTTAAGCTTATGAAACCAAAATATTTAAGTTTTAAAAGAAAACCTCAGTTGAACATAGGAACATATTGTGTCTGATTTACTTGGCTGATTGGCTGTGTTTTTTTTGGAAAGATCTAGCACCAACACTATGCATATGGGGGCAGGGCAATATCCTGATTAGTTTGCTTACAAACCTCATTTTGCTTGTGCTGAAGCTCAAAATCCTCTAGTGTCCATTACAAATCAGTTTCGATGATAATAATTAAGATGGCATTTGGTGGATTGAACCTTAATTCTGTTGGTTTAGGTGCAATTCAGATCATACTCTCCTTATGGCTCCTGGGCACCTACCAATGCCACTCCCTAACCAATTTCTAAGTGGTGAACTGCGGGACCTTGTAACTCAACTCTCCACGTCCCATTTCACTGGGAATTATCTAGGATCTATTTTAGCAAGAAATAACCTTCAGCCCTGCCCCTCACTCCCCAAATAGCCTTTAAATTGCCGCTGTGTATTATTGGTAGTGGATACTTGGCCCATAAATTTCAGTTACACAGTATCATTGTTGCTGTTTTGCTGCCTGGTAAATAATGGGTTGGGTCACTCCTGCGGTCAAGTCTGTTTAAACCACAGTTGCCAGTACAGTTCTGTATTAATACCATTTCTGTATTAAAAAAAATTGAGTTCTCAGCATTTTGTCGAGACGAGGGTATTATCCGAATGTGTTTGCGGATGTATCGCCTTTGTTTATTGTTAATTATCTGACACAAGTGTGGAATAAACTTTGTAATTTACAATTTTGTTTAGTGTTTTTCTTGAACTGCTTATAGAAAGAGAATTTTACCGAGACAAAACTATCATAATCCTACATTTGAAGAAGCGTATTATGAAGCATACTGCACAAGAGCATCTTAGTCCAGTACCGAGACAAGCATTGCATTTATCAATGTTTATATCTCCATAGGCTTCCACCCATTCCTTTTCTCACCCCATCAGTGTATCCTTGTTTATTTCTCAGTCCCATGTTTATTTATCTTTCATTCTTGTGAAGTTCCACTTTTTAACCAATTACTGTGCCGGCAAGATCGTACTTGGCTCATTGTAAGCAATGACTGCAAGAGACCCTCTTTGGAGTAACCTTTGCTCTAGTACTGCATTGGTGATCCTCCCCTAGGTTGTGAGTGGATTTTTAACAGTGTAGTAATTCTCTTACTCAGATGCTGAAACCTATTTTGGGGAAGGACCTTGAGGTTTAGGATAGCCCCTGACCCTCGAGCTACCTGTTTGGTCAAGCTTAATGACTTGACACTGCAGCTGCAGTGGATGTGAGGGGCTCGTGCACTGTTTTAGCAGGTTCTTTCAAGGTTGAGAAAGTCTAAGGTGGTCTGGATCTACAAGTAAATTTTGTGATGTGGACCCCTCACTGAGACATGTACTGTATAGTAAATCTCTACATCCTCTCCCTATCCCTGCTGTACAAAAGTCAAAGTTGAGTTTATTGTCATATGCACAAGTCCATGTGTGCACAGGTGCAATGAAAAGCTTGCAGCAGCATCGCAGGCACATAGCGTCACATAGGCAGCATTCACAAAGAAAACATAAATTATACAGAATTTTTACAAGGAAAAGAATGCAATTAGAAAAAAAAGTCCATTTTAGTGTAAAGTGGTCAGAGTGTTTATGAACTGCAGTGATTAGGGTTTTGCCGGTTGGTTCAAGAACTGAATGGTTGAAGGGAAGTAGCTGTTCTTGAACCTGGTGGTGTGGGACTTCAGGCTTCTGTACCTCCTGCCCGATGATAGCTGCAAGAAGATGGCATAGTCTGGATGGTGGGGATCTTTGTTAATCTTCTCCAGGCAGCACCTTCTGTAGATACTACTGATGGAGGGGAGGGATGTGCCCATGATGTATTGGCTTGACAATTCCACTACTCTGCAGCTTCTTGCGTTGCTGCGCATTCGAATTGCTGTACCAGACCATGATGCAGTCAGTCAGGATACTTCCACCGTACATCTGTAGAAGTTAGTGTTTGGTGACATGCCGAACCTCCTAAGAAAGTAAAGACACTGGCACACTTATGATTGTCTGTGTGCTGAGCCCAGGACAGGTCATCGGATATGTTAGCCCCCAGGAATTTAAAGTTGCTGATTCTGTCCACTGCCAATCCCTCAATATAGACTGGTGCATGTTCATCCTCCTTCCCCTTCCCGAAGTCAACAATCAGCTCTTTAGTTTTACCATTCAACCAGGTGTCCTATCTCACTTTGGTAATCTGACTCATCGCCACCTGTGATTCGTCCAACAACAGCCGTGTCGTCAGCGAATTTGAAGTAATGGCATGCAAACCCTGCCACAGCTGTTGTGCATCTGTTGTGACTCTTTAACTTAACAGAATTGCCTCTTCACTCTCAGGATGGCCTTCCATAGGTCGTACCTCAACTTCCTGTAGGGTTCTGGATTGCTAGTCTTGAATGCCACAGATCTGGCCCTCAGCAGACTGAATCTCCTGGTTCATCCAGGGCCAGTGAGCCTGATGTCAGATGTGGATAAATTATTGAAAGGTTTTCTGAGGGACAGGATATTTAAGTATTTGGATGGACAGGGCCTGATTAGGGATAGTCAACATGGCTTTGTGTGTGGTAGGTCATGTCTAACCAATCTGATAGAGTTTTTCGAGGAGGTTACCAAGAAGGTTGATCATGGGAAGGTAGTGGACATTGTCTACATGGACTTTAGCAAGGCTTTTGACAAAGTCACACATGGGAGGCTGCTCCAGAAGGTTAAGTCACTTGGCATTCAGGATTTGACCAACCTATTGGAGTTTTTTGAAGAAATCACAGGTAGGGTGGATAAGGGAGAGGTGGTAGATGTTGTGTATTTAGACTTTCAAAAGGCCTTCGATAAGGTGCCTCACAAGAGACTGATTAATAAGATGAGAGGTCATGGAATTACGGGTAGGATAGCAGAATGGGTGGAGCATTGGCCTGTTGGCAGGAAGCAAAGAGTGGAAATAAAAGGATCTCGTTCTGGTTGGTTACCGGTTACTAGTGGTGTGCCGCAGGGGTCGGTGTTGGGACCGCTCCTTTTTACCTTGTACATCAACGATTTGGATAATGGAATAAATGGTTTCGTGGCTAAGTTTGCGGATGACACCAAGATAGGTGGAGGAGTAGGGAGTATTGAGGAGATAGGAAAGTTGCAGAGGGACCTAGACAGTTTAGGAGAATGGGCAAGGAAATGGCAGATGAGATTCAATGTTGAGAAATGTGCAGTTGTACACTTTGGAAGCAGAAATAAGCAGGCAGATTATTATCTAGGAGAGAAAATTCAAAGTACGGAAGTACAAAGGGACTTGGGGGTACTCGTGCAGGATACCTTAAAGGTTAACCAACAGGTCGGATCGGTGGTAAAGAAAGCGAATGCTATGTTGGCATTCATTTCGAGAGGTATAGTGTATAAAAGTAAGGAAGTGTTGATGAGGCTCTACGGGGCACTAGTGAGGCCTCATTTGGAATATTGTGCGCAGTTTTGGGCCCCACATCTTAGGAAGGATGTGCTGATGTTGGAGAGGGTTCAGAGGAGATTAACGAGGATGATTCCAGGAACGAAAGGGCTTACGTATGATGAGCATTTGTCGGCTCTTGGACTGTACTCACTGGAGTACAGAAGAATGAGAGGGGACCTCATAGCGACATTTAAAATATTGATAGGAAAGGACAGAGTAGATGTGGCTAGGCTGTTTCCCTTGGTGGGTGAGTCCAGGACCAGAGGGCACAATCTTAGAATTAGAGGGCACAGTTTCAAAACAGAGGTGAGGAGAAATTTCTTTAGCCAGAGGGTGGTGAATTTGTGGAACTCCTTGCCACGTGCAGCAGTGGAGGCCAGATCAGTGGGGGCGTTCAAGGAGGAGATAGATAGATATCTAAATAGTCAGGGTATCAAGGGATATGGGGATAAGGCTGGAAATTGGGATTAGAATAGGTTTTTTTCTCCCCATTCCCCATTTCTTTTTCCCTTTTCCTTGGAGCAGACTCGATGGGCCGAATGGCCTGCTTCTGCTCCCTTGTCTTGTGATCTTGTGAATTGGATTCAATGTTGGCTTAGCAGGAGAAGCCAGAGAATGGTAGTAGATGGTTGTCACTCTTATTGGAGGCCTGTGACTCGTGGTGTGCTGCAGGGATCAGTGCTGGGCCAGTTGTTGTTTATCATCTATACCAATGATTTTGATGATAATGTGGTAAACTGGATCAGCAAATTTGCAGATGACACCAAGATTGGGGGCGTAGTGGACAGCGAGGAAGGCTATCAAAGCTTGCAAAGTGATCTGGACCAGCTGGGAAAATGGGCTGAAAAATGGCAGATGGAATTTAATGCAGACAAGTGTGAGGTGTTGCACTTTGGGAGGACAAACCAGGGTAAGACTTACACAGTGAATGGTAGGGCACAGAGGTGTGCGGTAGAAGGAAGGGACCTGGGAATACCGATCCATAATTCCTTGAAGGTGGCATTGCAGGTAGATCGGGTCGTAAAGAGAGCTTGTGTCACATTGACCTTCATAAATTAGGGCATTGAGTACAGGAGTTGGGATGTTACGTTGAAGTTGTATAAGATATTGTTGAGGCTGAATTTAGAGTATTGTGTGCAGTTCTGGTCACCTAGCTGCAGGAAAGATATCAATAAGCTTGAAAGAGTACAGAGAAAATTTACAAGGATGATGCCAGGACTTGAGGACCTGAGTTACAGGGATAGATTGAATAGGTTAAGATTTTATTCCCTGGAGCACAGAAGAATGTGGGGAGATCTTGTAGAAGTATACAAAATTATGAGGGGTATAGATAGGGTGAATGCATGCAGGCTTTTCCCCCTTGGGTTTGGTGAGAGTAGAACTAGAGGTCATAGGTTTAGGGTGAAAGGTAAGATATTTAAGGGGAATCAGAGGGGGAACGACTTCACTCGGTGGTGTGAGTGTGGAATGAACTGCCAGCAGAAGTGGTGGATACGGGTTCAACTGTAACATTTAAGAGAAGTTTGGATAGAGAGGTATGGTGGGTCTGGGTGCAAGTAGATGGGACGATGCAGGAAACCAGGCTGGCATGGACTAGATGGGCCAAAGGGCCTGTTTCTGTGACGTGCTCTATGACTCGATGGCTTCTGGTTTGGGAAAACCCGATATGTTCTTGACAGCACACACTCATCCATGCAGGTCTCGGTGAAGTCAGTGACAGCCGTGGCATATTCATTCAGATCTGAAGATGAATCTCTCTTGACCATACCTTCGCAGTTCTCACCACTGGTGCTGTGGTCTTCAGTCTCTGCCTTCTTATCGGGAGTAGAAGTACAGCCAGGTGATCGAACTTGCCTAAGTGTGGGTGTGGGATGACACAGTAAGTGTTGTTTGTGTTGTAGCAGTGATTGTGTGTGGCTCCTCTGGTTCCACAGGTGACATGTTGATGGTAGTTTGTCAGAGACTTCTTCAAGCTGGCCTGGTTGAAGTCCTCCGCAATGATTGGGAAGGCATCAGGGTGCGCTGTCTTGTGACTGTTGATCACAGTGCTCAGCTCCTCCAGTGCCAGCTTGACACTTGCCTGGGGTGGAATGTACACCACTACCAGGATAACAGCAGAGAACTCCCTCACCAGATAAAACGGACGACACTTAACCGCCAGATGTTCCAGGTCATGGGAGCAGGACTGAGACAACCACCATGTCTATGCACCACAATGAGTTAATCATGAAGCAAAATGCCGCTACCTCTGCCTTTACCTGATACCGCCGTCCGGTCCATGCTCATGATGATGAGCTCAATGCTTACCAACGTCTTTTACAACTTCAACATAACATCCCAACTCCTGTACTCAATGCCCTACTCAAATGGAGGTTCCCAACTGCTTCAAAAGGGCATCAATCATACTGGTGCCCAAGAAGAGCAGGGTGAACTGCCTCAACGACTATTGCCCAGTAGTACTCACATCTAGTGTGAAGAAGTGTTTTGAGAAGTTGGTCATGGCTATATTGGTTTATTATTGTCACTTGTACCGAGGTACAGTGAAAAGCTTGACTTGCAAACCGATCGTACAGGTCAATTCATTACACAGTGCAGTTACATTGAGTTAGTACAGAGTGCAGTGAGGTAGTACAGGTAAAAACAATAACAGTGCAGAGTAAAGTGTCACAGCTACAGAGAGAAAGTGCAGTGCAATAAGGTGCAAGGTCACAACAAGGTAGATCGTGAGGTCATAGTTCATCTCATTGTATAAGGGTCAATAGTCTTATCACAGTGGGGTAGAAGCTGTCCTTAAGTCTGGTGGTACGTGCCCTTAGGCTCCTGCATCTTCTACCCGATGGAAGAGGAGAGAAGAGAGAATCTAACTCCTGCCTGAGCAAGGACCTGGACCCACTGCAATTTGCCTACTGCCACAACAGGTCTACAGCAGACGCGATCTCACTGGCTCTCCACTCTGCTTTGGAGCACCAAGACAACAGCAAAACATGCGTCAGGCTGCTATTTATCAATTACAACTGGGTGTTCAACACCATCATCCATTTAGTACTAATCAACAAGCTTCAAAACCTGGGCCTCTGTACCTCTCTCTGCAACTAGATCCTCGACTTCCTTATCAGGAGACCACAGTCAGTGCGGGTCGGTGGTAACATCTCTTCCTCACTGACAATCAACACAGGTGCACCTCAATGTTCTATGCTTGGCTCACTGCTCTACTCTCTCTACACTCATGTCTGTGTGGCTAGGCACAGCTCAAACATCATCTATAAATTCGCCGATGACACCACCGTTGTTGGCAGAATCTCAGATGGTGATGAGAAGGCATACAGGAGTGAGATAGGTCGGCTGGTTGAGTGGTGTCACAACAACAACCTCGCACTCAACGTCAGAAAGGCCAAGGAATTGATTGTAGACTTCAGGAAGGGGAAGTCAGGAGAACACACCAGACTAACCATCCATAGCCTGTCCCTGGGTATCAACTACAAGGCCCTGGCTGAAGCACAGCAAGCCGACGACGAACTGCCCAGCTACAAAACCGCAATCTCGGGCCTGCAGCTCCAGGATTTCTTAGTTGATCCAGGTCAGCAGACCCTCCTTTGCGACATCGCAACAGGTCAACCCCGCCCTATAGTTCCTGCAGCTTGGCGGAAACGCGTTTTCGATTTGATACATGGGTTGGCGCACCCGTCCATCAGATCAACTGTCTGGCTGGTCGCCAGCAAGTTCATCTGGCATGGCCTGCGCAAGCAGGTCAGGGAGTGGGCCAGGACTTGTCAGCACTGCCAGACATCGAAAATCCAATGACACACCAAGGTCCCGCCACAGCAGTTCGAGCCTACCCGTAGAGGGTTTGACCACATCCACGTCGACCTCGTGGGCCCTCTGCCGGTTTCAAGAGGGGCCCGGTACCTGCTTACCATCATTGACCGGTTCACGAGGTGGCCAGAGGCAACCCATCTATCTGACATCACGACTGATTCCTGTGCCCGGGCGCTGCTCACAACTTGGATCTCACGTTTTGGTGTTCCAGCCCACATCACTTCAGACAGAGGCACCCAATTTACCTCCGGCCTCTGGTCTGCATTAGCAAACATGCTGAGGACACAGCTGCACACCACCACGGCCTACCACCCTCAATCAAATGGGTTAGTGGAACGTTTCCACTGCCATCTGAAATCCGCCCTGATGGCCCGCCTGCAGGGTCCTAACTGGGTTGACGAACTGCCTTGGGTCCTGCTCGGCATACACACTGCCCCCAAAGAAGACCTCCATGCTTTGTCAACTGAACTCGTGTACGTAGCGCCCCTGGTTGTCCCAGGGGATTTCATACCCTCCCTTCGGGACCAAGGGGAACAACCCACGGCAGTCCTGCAAAGACTGCGCGAGAGGCTCGGCAACTTGGCCCCGATTCCCACTTCACAGCACAGTCAAGCCCCGTCCTGTAAGCCCAAAGAACTACGAGACTGTAGGTTTGTTTTTGTTCGCAGGGGCACACCTCGGGCACCGTTGCAATGACCATATGAGGGGCCGTTCCGAGTCATCAGGAATAATGGGTCCACCTTTATTTTGGACATTGGGGGCAAGGAGCAGGTCTTCACGACGGACCACCTCAAACCGGCCCATTTAGATCTGCAACAACCAGTCAAGGTTGCAGCACCGCGACGCAGAGGCCGACCTCCCAAGCAGCAGCTAACACAGCCCATGGACCTTGGGACCATATCGCCGGTTCTGGGGGGGGGGGGGGGGGGGGGGGTTGTGTAGCAACTCACCGTCCGAGCAAGCAAACCGGCTCAGCGGTCGGGTCGCACGTCGTTGAAGCGGCCAGGCCCAAGATGGCGGTGGGCTTTCGTCTTCCCCAAGCGACAGGGAGAACCCGCGCACGGGAAAGGTTTGATGACGTGGCATATACATCATTGCCGTTTTGAGTGGGCGGGAACAGGCTCTCCTAAAAGGCCCGCGCAAGGCGGGAAAATAAACCAGCTCTGTTCTGAAACTCTACAACTAGTGTCTTGTGTTCATTCCGCGGTAGCAACCGCTACAATAGAAACAATGCACTATTTGGCCCTTTCATTATGTTTCACCATTTAACCAGCTCATCACTGACTGTACACTAATTCCACTTACCTGCTTTGGTTCATATCCCTTAACATTCTTGTCCAAAATAAATCTTTAAGTAACTTTTTTGCTGGATTAACTCAAATGTTTTGAGGATGACCTCACTCAGTCCTCCTTTACTTTGCTTATAGTGGACAGTAGATTTAAGAACTTCTGTGAATGTATATGATGCTGGTAAGGTTATAACACGTCTCAACATCTGAGCAATGTGGTAGAATGATTATAATTTGTTTTGGATGGTGAGAAGGAGCATCTGTGACGACATGGAGGAATGTGGAGATATTGTGGTGATACTGGTGATGAGAAGCAACACATCTCACGATGTCTTCTCTCATCTTGTACACCTGGCGATCTATTCTGTGGAAATCATGTTGTTTAACCTGGCCAACCTATTACAACTGCGCCTGCAATTAAAGAGACCATCATGTTAAGTGCATTTCATCTTCTGTGGGTTTCAATTTATTACATTTGACGGAACAAAATAACTCTCAATAAAAGCAGAAAATGCTAGGAACACTCAATTACAATGGAAAAGAAGGAGGTATTACATAGTAAGGGGCTTAAACCATAGAACACTACAGCACAGAAAATAGGTCATTCTGCCCTTCTAGTCTGTGCCAAAACTTTATTCCGCTGGTCCCATTGACCTGCACCCAGTCCATAACCCTCCAGACCTCTCCCGTCCATGTATTTATCCAATTTATTCTTAAAACTTAAGAGTGAGCCCGCATTTACCATGTCAGATGGCAGCTCGTTCCACACTCCCACCACTCTCTGAGTGAAGAAGTTCCCCCTAATGTTCCCCCTAAACCTTTCCCCTTTCATCCTAAAGCCACGTCCTCTCATACTTATCTCTCCTAATCTAGGTGGAAAGAGCCTACTTGCATTTGCTCTGCCTATACCCCTCATAATTTTGAAACCTCTATCAAATCTCCCCTGATTCTTCTGTGCTCCAAGGAATAAAGTCCTAACCTGTTCAATCTTTCCCTGTAACTCAACTCCTGAAGACCTGACAACATTCTTATAAATCTCCTCTGCCCTCTTTCAATCTTACTGATATCCTTCCTTTAGCTAGGTGACCAGAACTGCACACAATACTCCAAATTTGGCCTCACCAATGTCTTATACAACCTCACCATAACATCCCAACTCCTATACTCAATACTTTTATGAATGCCAGGATGCCAAAAGCCTTCTTTGCAACCCTATCTACCTGTGAAAGGTAGATAAATCCCCAGGGCCTGGTGAGGTGTATCCCAGGCTCATATGGGAGGGAAGGGAGGAGATTGTTTTAGTCCTGAAAGAACTTTTCAGATTCCCTCTGGTCATAGAAATGATGCCAGATGACAAATGACAAAATGATGTGAGGTGACAAATATGGGACTTTTATTCAACAAGGGTACTAGGCATAAGCCAGATAATTACAAGCTGGTGAATCTAACACCAGTGGTTGGGAAATTATTAGAAACGTCTGAGTGACAGAATTAATCCACATATGGACAGGGAGGGGATCGTCAGGGACAGTTAGCGTGACTTTCTCAGGAGGTTCTACCTGACTAATTTGGTAGAACTTTTCAGAGAGATAACTAAGTGTGTTGATCAGGGCACTGTGGTTGATGTAATCCACGTAGATTTCAGTAAACCCTTTGACTTGGCCCCACATGGTAGACTGGTCCAAAACATTAGAGTCCATGGGGTCGGGGCTTACGATATAAGGGCCGGGAGGTTACGGCACAACCTCACTTGGACTACTCTGTATAGTTCTGGTCACCACCAGATAGGAAGGATGTGAGTTTACTAGGGAGGGTGCAGAGGACATTCACCAGGATGTCCCCTGCAACGGAGTGTTTCAGATATGAGGAGAGACTGGACAGGCTGGATTTGTTTTCCTTGGATTCAATGAGCCTCAGTGGGCACTTGATCGAGGGATACTAAATAATGAGGGCCACCGGTACATTAATACTTGGACAGGTACATGAATAGGAAAGATTCAGAGGGATATGGGCCAAACGGGGACAGATGGGCATCTTAGTATGGATCAGTTTACTGAAGGGCCTGCTTCCGTGTTGTATGACTCTATGACTCCAAGTTATTACATTTCGAGGGCTAAAACACAGCAGATGGTTGGATAGGCTATACCCACAGATCTCTGTCATTAATCACAAATATTTTATAAAACGAGTACTTATATATAATGCTCAGCATCAGACTGCAAAAGTAGAACCAGATCTCATGACCACAGATTCCAACTGATGAGTCAGGGCAGGAGCAAATTACCTCACTGTTGTGGACACTTTGATCTCCCCATCATCATCATTAAAACAGATTGTTCATCTCGTGGGATACCACTATGCATATTTGGTTGTCACATTTACCAATGTACCAGAAGTGGTTAACATTTTTTAAATAGCCATATTGTGCTTTCTGCTGGACTTCGAGACCATGGGCATCAGAAAGAAATACTTTTATAACATGTCTTTAGAGAGTCTGGAATGTTGTCAAAAAGAGCTGGTATAAAATGCATCAAGATCATGTGGTTAGAATAAGAAGCAAAATGAAGGCATCTATTATTGTAACATGGAGCTACCATGTGTGGACCAAGGGTGAAGCTAAAAGAGAAATTGCCAGAAACACTTAGCATGTCAGGCAGCATCTGTGAAGAGAGAAGCAAAGTCAACATTTCAGGTCAACAATCCTTTGTCTGATGCTGACTTCCTCCCTTTTTTTTGTTTCAGCTTTCCAGCGTCTGCAGCTCTTTTGTTTCAAGTGTTGACCAGGTGTGTCCAGCATTGGGAACACATTCTGCCTCTGTTAACATCTCCAGCCCTGTAAACCTTTGAAACCTCTGCACTCTACGCATTCTGGCCCCTTCTCTGATATTTCTGGGTATTAACGTATCTAATGACCTGTCCTGGGCCCAGCACATTGATGCAATCACAAAATCCAGCCTCCCCTCCATGGACTCTGTCTACACTTCTCCCTGCCTTGGTAAAGCAGCCAACATAATCCCACCCCAGACATTCTCCCTTCTCCCCCCTCCCATCGGGCAGAAGATACAAAAATCTGAAAGCACGTACCACCAGGATCAAGGACAGCTTCTATCCCACTGTTAAAAGACTATTGAATGGTTCCCTAGTATGATAAGATCGACTCTTGACCTCACAATCTACCTCGTTATGGCCTTGCACCTTATTGTCTGCCTGCACTGCACTTTCTCTGTAACTGTAACACTTTATTCTGCATTCTGGTACTGTTTTACCTTGTACTACCTCAATGCACTGTGTAATGAATTGATCTGTATGAATGGTATGCAAGACAAGCTTTTCACAATACCTTGGTACATGTGACAATAATAAACCAATTGCACTTCTGGTTACAACCTCCGCACCACCTTCCTGCCCTATCCCTATATTGCTTCATTCCCTTGATGCCCAGAAGTTCTATTCATCCCTGTTTTGAATGAACCCAGTAACCGAACTTTCACAACCCTCCAGGGCAAAAAATTTCAAAAGTTCACCATCATCTGAGTGAAGAAATTGCTCCAGATCTCAGAGTTAAACAGCCTAGCTCCTATTGTCAAACTACACACCAGATCCTAGAGCCCTCAGTCGGGGAAAACATTCTCCCTGCTTCCAGCCTGTCAACCATTTCAATAATTTGCACCTTGGTAAGATCTCATTCTTCTAAACTCTACAGTCTTGGTCTACTGCTCATATGGCAAACCTACCATCTCTGGAACCAGTCCGGCTCATTGCACTCCTTCTATACCAAGAACATTCTTTGCAACATAGAACATAGAACATTACAGCACAGTGCAGGCCCTTCAGCCCACAATGTTGTACCGACATTTTATCCTGCTCTAAGATCTATCTAACCCTTCCCTCCCACATAGCCCCCCATTTCTCTATCATTCATGTGGCTATCTAAGAATCTCTTAAATGTCCCTAATGTATCTACCCCCACGACCTCTGCTGGCAGTGCGTTCCACGCACCCACCACTCTCTGTGTAAATACCTACCCCTGACATCCCCCTTATACCTTCCTCCAATCACCTTAAAATTATGCCCCCTCATGTTAGGCATTGTCGCCCTGGGAAAAAGTCTCTGACTGTCCACTCGATCTGTGCCTCTTATCTTGTGCACCTCTATCAAGTCACCTCTCATCCTCCTTCTCTCCAAAGAGAAAAGCCCGAGCTCACTCAACCTATCCTCATAAGACATGCTCTCCAATCCAGGCAGCATCCTGGTAAATCTCCTCTGCATCCTCTCTAAACTTCTTTCTTAGGTGACAAAATCTAAACCGTGCAAAATATTCAGACACTATCTAATCAAGGGCCCATAGAATTGCAGAAGACTTCATAACTCCTGTAACCAAACACTCTCATTGTCAAGTCAAGTTTATTGTCATGTGCACAAGTGCGGTGAGGTACAGGTACAATGAAAAACTTGCTCACAGCAGCATCACAGGCACAGAAGTGCAGACAACACACAGGATATAAATTATACATAAATTATGAATAAACTGTACAAGTGCTGCTGCAAAAAAAGCTCATTTTCATGGCATTTGTACCCTGGGTATGTATGTCCACGACAATAAACTTGAACTTTGGCAGTGAATAGATGGAGAAAAAAAGACTGTGCAAAAACAAGACCTCTGTGCAATAAAAAGACAGAATCAGAGACGAGTCCATGGCAGTGCAAGAGGTGGTCCATAGTGTTCCGTTGCTGAGGTAGGGTTAGGGTTGTGAGCTCAGTTCAAGAACCTAATAGTTTGAGGAAAGTAGCTGTCCCTGAACCTAGTGGAGTAAAGGCTACCATAACACTTGCCCTCCTAAATTGGTTGCTCTACCCATATGTTGGCCTTCAGTGATGTGTGAAATGCATATCTAGGTCCTGTTAAACATCAACACCACCTAATCTCTCAGCACTTAACTCTGCTTTTCGGTTATGTGTACCAAAGTGGATGACCTCATATTTTTCCACATTATATTCCATCTGCCATGATCTCACCCACTTACCCTGCTTGTCTATATCCCCTTGAAGCCTTTCTTCGTACTTACAATCTCACTTAGTTCAGTTTCATTGGCAAATTGAACTATGACATTTCATTCCCTCAGCCGAATCATTGATATAGATTGTGAATAGCAGGGGTCCAGGCACTGATCCCTGAGGTACCTCAATAGTCACAGCCTGCCGACGAGAAGAATCCATTTATTCTCACTCTTTCTTTCTGTGCAATGACCAGTTCTCAATCCACGTCGGTGACTAGTGATGTGCCGCAGGGGTCGGTGTTGGGACCCTTGTTATTTGTTATTTATATAAATGATCTGGATGTGAATGCACAAGGCTTGATCAGTAAATTTGGGGATGACACAGAATTAGGAGGTGTTGTTGATGGTGAAGAAGGTTATCGTAGATTACAGGGGGATCTTGATCAGTTGGGGAAGTGGGCCAAGGAGTGGCAAATGGATTTCAATGTGGATAAGTGTGAGGTGATGTATTTTGGAAAGTCAAACCAGTGTAGGACTTATACTATGAATGGTAGGGCAGTAGGGAGTGTAATGGAACAGAGGGACCTAGAAGTACAAGTGCATAGTTTATTGAAAGTGACGTCACAGGTAAACAGTGTGCTGAGAAGGGTGTTTAGCATGCGGGCCTTCATCAGTCAGGGCACTGAGTAAAGGAGATGGGACATTATGTTTCAGTTGTATTGCATTGGTGAGGCCGGACTTTGAGTACTGTTTATAGTTTTGGTCACCCTGTTGTAGGAAAGACGTGGTTAAACTGGAAAGAGTGCAGAGAAGATTTACGAGGATGTTGCCAGGACTAGAGGGCCTGAGTTATAGGGAGAGGTTGGCCAGGCTGGGTCTTTATTCCTTGGAATATAGAATGTTTAAGATTATGAGAGGCATAGATAAGGTGGACAGTAACAGTCTTTTCCTCAGGGTAGGGGAATCCAAAACTAGGTTTAGGGTGAAAGGGTGAAAAATTTAAAAAGGGACCTGAGGTGCAACTTTTTCACAGAGAGAGTGATGAGTATATGGACCGAGCTGCCAGAGGAAGTGGGTGAGGCAGGTACATTAGTGTCACTTAAGAAGCACTTGGATAGGTACATGGAGGGGCGGGGCTTGGAGGGATATGGGCCAAACGCAGGAAATTGGGATTAGCTGGGTAGGCACCATGGTCGGCATGGACTGGTTGGGCCAAAGGGCCTGTATCCATGCTGTGTTGCCCTATAACCCTATGACTCTATGTCAGTACATTATCCCCAATTCCTTGTCTCTCACCTTGTTGGCCAATCTCCTGAGTTGGACATTATCAAAAGCCTTCCAGAAACCCCACACAATACATCCATTGGTTCCCCTTATCTGTTCCACCAGTCACATCCCCAAAGAATTCCAATGGAATCATTTTCCCCTCATAAATCCATACTGATTCTGCTCAATTCTATGATTCTTTTCAAGGCATTCTGTTGTTACATCTTTCATTATAGATGCCAACATGTTCCCTACTACTGATGTTGGACGGCGAGATCAACAGTTTTTTGTTTTCTCTCTCTCTCCTTCCTTAAATACTGAATTGTTGCCCTCAGTTCACAGGAACAGTTCCAGAATCGGTAGCACATTAACTGTCCACGTGACCAAGTGTCACACAGAACATTACCTTCAGTTCAGAATACCTTTAGCTCTGCATTCAGCTTGTATCACCTGCACTGCAACATCCATATCCAGTTTCCCTTTTATTATTTCTTGGCAGATTTGTACAGGTAAGTATAACAAAGTACGATGCCTTCCATTGACGTTCTTCAGGTTCGTGTGGCTTTGGCAAGGATAATGGACAGTATGTGTATGTGTGAGGTAGTAAGAGAGGCGCTTGTCTTATTGGCAATCATGAAGGGTTCTTTCTCAATGTGCTGTGGTGCATGTGAATATTAATGAGGGCAAGAGGACAGCATTGGACAGCAGGATTTTGGGTATAGTGTTCATCAGAGTAGAACTGGGAAGAGTTAAATCCAAGAATTAAATGGCAAATAATTGTTTGCGTAGTAATAAGGCTTGACAAACGATGAGTGATGTGGACTAGGCCAAGATTAAGGGATTGGACTGCACCAGCGTAGTGTCAAGGGGGAAAGGTACCACAGCCACTGAACATCTAATTTATTGATGGTCCTTTGGTTTCTTCTATTGTTCTGTACAATTTTATTTATCTGTGGTCTACTTGATGCTAAACATTTAGCTTGTTCTTTCCAGCCTATTGCAGCTGTAACTGCAAACAAAAAAAAAGAAAAGAATGTTAAAGGAAATTAATCTTCAAAGATTCACCAGTCACCTGGTTCACATTATTCACGGTCACAAGAAACAGAAGACACTTGGGCAGGTACAGGATGGGCCAAACACAGACAAATAGGACTAAGTCAGGTAGGCAACTTGGTCAGCATGGACAAGTTGGGCCAAAGGGCCTGTTTCCGTGCTGTACAACTCCGTGACTCGAAAATGGAGCACTATGTGGTTCATAGTGGGACAATAGTAGAGAAACAAAGGACGTCAGATGCTGGAATCTAGATGAAAAAACACTATGATGCTGGAGGACCTCAGCAGGCCAGGCAGCATCCGTGGAGAAAAGCAGGCGGTCAATGTTTCAGGTCAGGACCCTTCTTCAGGACTGAAGATAGGGAAAAGGGAAGCCTGATATATAGGAGGGAAAAGCAGAGGAGTGATAGGTGGACAGAAGAGGGGAGGCGGGGTGGGCACAGGGTGGTGATAGGTAGATGCAGGTAAGAGATAGCGATGGGCAGGTGCAGGGGAGGAGGGGAGAGCAGATCCACTGGGGGATGGGTCAAAGGTTGGAGGCAGGTACCACATGGGGAGGGGAGGGGAGGGGAGGGGAAGAGAGAAATAAAATGGTGAGGAAACGAAAGAGAGATAGGCTGGGAAAGGGAAGAAGAGGCATGATGGTGGGGGGAGGTGTTTGATTTACTTAAAGTGGGAGAATTCAGTGTTCATCCCATTAGGCTGTAAGGTCCCAAGATGGAAAATGAGGTGCTGTTCCTCCAGTTTGCGTTTGGACTTCTGGCAGTGGAGGAGGCCGAGGACTGACATATCAGTGATGGAGTGGGAGGGGGAGTTCTGCTCCCTTGTCTTGTGATCTTGTGAAGTGACTGGCAGCGGGGAGATATAGATCGTGGTTACCGACAGAGCGCAGGTGTTCTGCAAAACGGTCACCTAGTCTGCGTTTGGTCTCGCCAATGCAGTAGATATTAGGGGAGGTGCAGGCAAATCTCTGTCTCACATGAAATCTCCTCACAAGGAGATTCCTTATCCAACATCTTCTACAAACCCACTGACGCCCACAGCTACCTCGATTACAGCTCCTCCCACCCTGTCCCTTGCAAGAACACGATCCCTTTCTCTCAATTTCTCCATCTCCACCGCATCTGGTCCCATGATGAGGCTTTCCCCTCCAGGACATCTGAGATGTCCAACTTCTTTACTAACCGTGGCTTCCCTCCTACTGTGGCTGAGAGAGCTCGCACCTGCACCTCTGCCATTTCCCACACCTCCACTCTCACCCCTACCCCTCCCAGACCGAACAGGGATAGGGTCCCCCTTGTCCTCATATTTCATGCCACCAGCCCACGTATCCAACACATTATTCTCCCCCACTTCCGCCATCTCCAATTGGACCCCACCACCAAGGATATCTTCCCCTCCCCACGCCTTTCTGCCTTTCGGAGGGACCACTCTCTCTGCAACTCCCTGGTTCACTCCTGCCCCCCCACCCATCCCGCTCCCACCCCGGGAACTTTCCACTGCCCCTGCTATAGGTGCAACACCTGCCCCTACACCACCTCCATCACCTCCATCCAGGGACCCAAACAGTCCTTTCAGGTGAGACAGAAATTCACCTGCACCTTCCTTAATATCATCGACTGCATTCGGTGCTCCAAGTGTGGCCTCCTCTACATTGGTGAGACCAAACGCAGACTAGGTGACAGTTTTGTAGAACACCTGCGCTCTGTCCGTAACTGCGATCTGCATCTCCCCGTTGCCAGTCACTTTTACTCCCCCTCCCACACTACCACTGATATGTCAGTCCTCGGCCTCCTCCATTGCCAGGAGAATTCCAAGCGCAAACTGGAGGAACAGCACCTCATTTTCCGTCTTGGAACCTTGCAGCCTGACGGCATGAACACTGAATTCTCCCACTTTAAGTAAACCCCCCCCCCCCCCAATGCCTCTTCTTTTCTTCCCTTCCCCATTTTATTTCTCTCCTCCCCTCCCCCCATGAGCCGCCTGCCTCCATACCTTTGACCCGTCCCCCGGTGGATCTGCTCTCCCCTCTTCCCCCACACCTGCCTATCACTATCTCTTACCTGCGTCTACCTATCACCAACTTCTGCCCACCCCGCCTCCCCTCTTTTGTCCACCTATCACTGCTCTGCTTTTCCCTCCTATATATTGGGCTTCCCCTTTTCCTATCTTCAGTCCTGAAGATGGGTCCTGACCCGAAACGTTGGCCGCCTGCTTTTCTCCACAGATGCTGCCTGGCCTGCTGAGTTCCTCCAGCATCTTGTTGTTTTTTCAGTGGGATAATAGTGTCGTCCATCTCAACAGTTAGCCACTGCTCCCACTGCTCCATTTGTATCGCTGTGTGTGTGTGTGTGTGTGTGTGTGTGTGTGTGTGTGTGTGTGTGTGTGAGTGTGTGTGTGTGTGAGTGTGTGTCTCTCTGTGTGTCTGTCTGTGTCTGTATCTGTGCTTGTGTCTGTGTCTGTGTGTCTGCGCACGTGTGTGTGCATTTATATCTAAATTGTAAAGTTGCAATGCATCTTTTCATAAAGAATACAGTAGGTGCTTGATGGCTGTTGTGGACTCGGCGGGTTGAAGGACCTGTTTCTATGCTGTACCTCTCTATGAATCCATGACTCTAAAGTTATTGTTGTTAACAGGGGGAAGGGAGTACTTAGTTGCCTTTGTATTGTGGATCTGCAGCAGCCAATTTCCACGCAAACAATCTCCACTCTAGTTAGGCCGCATCTGGAGTACTGCATTCAATTCTGGTCGCCCCATTACAGGAAGGGTGTGGAGGCTTTGGAGAGGGTGCAAAAGAGGTTCACCAGGATGCTGCCTGGATTAGAGGGCATGTGCTATAAGCAGAGGTTGGACAAACTTGGGTAGTTTTCTCTGGAGTGGCAGAGGCTGAGAGGAGACCTGATAGAGGTTTATAAGATTATGAGAGGCATAGATAGAGTAGACAGCTGGTTACTTTCTCCAAGGGTCAAAATGTCTAATAGTAGAGGGCATGCATTTAAGGTGAGAGGGAGTAAGTTCAAAGGAGATGCCAAGGTCATTGAGATTTTAAGAAGAACTTGTATTTATGTAACGTTTCATTGGAGCATAATTTCACTGGAGCACAGGAGAATGAGAGGTGTATAAAATCATGAGGGGCATAGACAGGGTGAACGTGCACAGTCTTTCTCCCAGGGTTGGGAATCAAGAACTAGAGGGCACAGGTTTAGGGTGAGAGGGGAGAGATTTAATAGGAACCTGAAGGTGGTCCATATATGGAATGAGCTGCCAAAGGAAGTGGTTGAGGCAGGTACATTAACAACATATAAAAGGTACTTGGACAGGTACACGGATAGGAAAGGTTTAGCGGGATATGGGCCAAATGTGGGTGAAAAAGTTGCCCCTCAGTTTCCTATTAAATCTCTCCCCTCTCACCCTAAACCTATGCCCTCTAGTCCTTGATTCCAAAACCCTCGGAAAAAGTGCGCATTCACTATATCTATGCCCCTCATCATTTTGTACACCTCTTTAAGATCACCCCTCATTCTCCTACGCTTGCATGAATATAGTCCCAACCTGCTCAACCTCTCCCTCGAGTCCTGGCAACATCCTCGTAAATCTCCTCAGCGCTCTTTCCAGTTTAGTGGCATCTTTCTTATAGCCGGGCGAACACAATATTCCAAAGGCGGCCTCACCAACATCTTGTACAATTGCAACATAACATCCCAACTCCTGTACTCAGTGCCCTGACTGATGAAGGTCAGCATGCCAAACGCCTTCACCACCCTGTCTACCTTTCAGGGAACCATGTACTTGTCCTCCTAGGTCCCTTTGTTCTACACCAAAGTGAGATCTCCTGTCTTTGTGATGTTGATTGAGAGATAAAATATTGGCGCAGGATACTGGGAAACCTCCTCTGAATATTGTCTAAGACATCAGTTCGGCTTTAGTTTAACAAACCAAATGAAAGACACCATCTCTGACACTGAAGCACCCTCTCACCACTGAGAAAGTCGGCTAGACTTCTGTGCTCTTCTCTGGAGTAGGACTTGAACCACCAACCTTCTGACTCAGAGGGGGAGATTGACACCAAATGAACCACAGCTTACAAGGATGGCAGATACAAGGGACTGCAGGTGCTGGAATCTGGAGCAACAAGCAATCTGCTGGAGGAACTCAACAGGACTCCTGATGCAGGGTCTCGACCCGAAACAAGAGGGCATGGCTTTAAGATAATGGGTGGGAAGTTGAAGGGAGATATCAGAGGAAGGTTTTTTACCCAGAGAGTGGTTGGAGCATGGAATGCGCTGCCTGGGGCGGTGGTGGAGGCAGGTACCTTGGTCAAATTCAAGGGATTGCTGGGTAAGCATACGGAGGAATTTAAAATAGAGGGATATGTGGGAGGAAGGGGTTAGATAGTCTTAGGCGAGGTTTAAAGGTCGGCACAACAGTTCTATGAAATGTCCACAATTCCTTTAACCCCTCCCACAGATGCTGTTTCCACCCGCTGAGTTCCTCCAGCGGATTGTTTCTTAACAAGACGGCAGGAGAAATAAGGATCAGATGCAATGGGTATACTTCTGCATGACTCGAAGTCTGTGTTGCAAATCTTTAAGATAGTTCAGTTAGTTGTAGTAGGGATTAAGGTTTCACAAGCACATTGCGGCACAGTGGTTCAGCTAGTATTTTCCGCTGTCTCACTGCTTCAGCAACCTGGGTTCAATCCTGACCTCGGGTGCTGTCTGCGTGGAGTTTGCACGCTCTCCCTGTGACCATGTGGACTTCCTCCAGGTGCTCCGGTTTCCTCCCACATCCCAAAGACGAGGTGGTGGGTAAATTGGCTGCTGTGAGTTGCCTCTGGTGTGTAGGTGGGAGGTAGAATCTGGGAGCCATTGATGGGAAGGTGGGGAGAATTGATTAGTGGGGAATGGGATTGATCTACGAGCCATCATAGACTCAATGGGTAGAATGGCCTCCTCTGTTGATATGGAAATTTTACATCAACAAGGAACTACACTTAAACAGCGGGGAAAAGTCTGAGCACCTACCTGTACTCCTGTCGACGTGGCATACGCATGTACGGGTCACATGGATTAGCGACCACACCAGGATAGTGACAGTATTGGCTGTTGACCTTATGAGAAGGGAAACCAGACAATTGGCTTACTTGTGCTGAGAAAAGAAGAACACCAAATAACAAGACTTAAAAGTCATAAGAAATGTTTGGCCCCTCAAGGATTTTCCACCATTTAATTATACAGTATCGTTAGCTCCCAAACTGAGGTGTGTAAACTCTTGGGTGATCAGATACCAAAGATTACAGGAGGTCTGTGAGGCTTTAATAATACTGATGCAATGTAGTTAGGAACTTCAGTAAAGTTAAACCAAATACACTTGGCACGCTGGCTATCCCGGCCAAGCAGATGTGACCAGGATTTTAATTCCTAGGATGGTCCACTGCACTAAAAGCACTAAGGGATATCATCAGGCACTCATGAGGTGGGGAGAATCTATAGAACAGCACAGGAACAGGCCCTTCGGCCCACAATGTCTGTGCTGGCCGTCATGCCAATGTAAACTGCACATCTGCCTGCACATGGTCTGTATCCCTCCATTCCCTACGTATTTATGTGCCTGTCTAAATCCCTCTTAAACCACTATTGTCTCTGCCTCCACCACCACCCCGGCAGCCCGTTCCAGGCACCCTCCGGTCTCTGTGTAAACTTGCCCCGCACATCTCCTTCAAACTTTCCCCTGAGCTTCTACCCCACTATGATAAGACTATTGAACGGTTCCCTTATACAATGAGATGGACTCTGACCTCACGATCTACCTTGTTGTGACCTTGCACCTTATTGCACTGCACTTTCTCTGTAGCTGTGACACTTTACTCTGTACTGTTATTGTTTTTACCTGTACTACATCAATGCACTCTGTACTAACCCAATGTAATTGCACTGCGTAATGAATTGACCTCGGTACAAAGTGACAATAATAAACCGATACCAATAATCTTGTGTTGTTTTCTCTGGAGCGACAGATGTGATAGAAGTTTACAAGATTATGAGAGGCATAGATAGAGCAGACAGCCGGTATCTTCTTCCCAGGGTTGAAATGTCTAATACCAGAGGGCATGCATTTAGGGTAAGGGGGGTAAATTCATAGGCAGGTTTTTTACACAGAGAGTGATGGGTGCCTGAAATGCGCTGCCAGGGGTGGTGGTGGAGGCAGATACGATAGAGGGGTTTAAGAGGCTCTTAGATAGGCACATGGATGTGCAGGGAATGGAGGGGGATGGACATTGTGTAGGCAGAAGGGATTAGATTAGTTGGGCACTTGATTAGTTCAGCACAACATTTTGGGCTGAAGGGCCTGTTCCTGCGCTTACTGTTCTATGTTCTATGTTGTGAATGTACCCACCACAACCATAGAATACACTTACCCTCTTTCTAGCCGATCAACTCTTTTAACTTTCTCAAACACATTAATTTCTAATGCTTGTGACAAATGTGAATTGGATTATTACTTGAAAAAAAGGTTCCACTGTGAAGATAGGCAGGGGATTGTGTTCTGCTCGTGATGGTATAGATTTGAAGGACAGAAAGATTCTATAATTCACTAATACAATCTGGTCAAACACCTGCCCAGTAATATACATCCACTTTAATATTGTGCCGTGTGTCACATGGGGCAACCTTGAATCCAATTCCCTCACCTCTGCAGTTGTACAGGACACTGGTGAGGCCGCACTTGGAGTATTGTGTTCAGTTTTGGTCGCCCTGCTTTAGGAAAGATGTTATTAAACTAGAAAGAGTGAAGAAAAGATTTACAAGGATGTTGCCAGGACTTGAGGGACTGAGTTATAGGGAGAGGTTGGACAGGCTGGGACTTTATTTATTGGAGCGTAGGAGACTGAGGGGTGATCTTACAGAGAGGCATAGATAGGGTGAAAGCACACAGTCTTTTTTCCAGGGTTGGGGAATCAAGAACTAGAGGGCATAGGTTTAAGGTGAGAGGGGAGAGATTTAATAGAAACTTGAGGGGCAACATTTTTACACAAAGGGTGGTATCCATGTGGAACGAGCTGCCAGATGAAGTGGTTGAGGCAGGTACAATAACAACTTTTAAAAGACAGTTGGACAAGTACAACATGGATTGGAACGGTTTAGAAGGTTATGGGCCAAACGCTGGCAAATGGGACTAGCTTGGATGGGGCATCTTGGTCGGCATGGACCAGTTGGGCTGAAGGGCCTGTTTCTGTGCTGCATGACTCTATAACTCTGTCCATGTCACAACCATTGTTGGTACTCTGTTATCCTCCCAGATTGGCACTCCCACAAAGTATTTCACCTTATTGCTAGGCAGGACAAGGCAGGTTACAGCCCAAGTTTGGAGGGTCAAAGTCCATGCCTGTGATGGCTTTTACACTATGAAAACTTGCTCCAACAGACAGCCAGAGATAAGGCTCACCTTTCTGACCTATTTCCAAGAACCTTGGACCACCAGGTAACAGCTCCCAACACCTTCAGAGGTGGGATATGCAGAAGGGTTGGCCGGGATATCTGAGTCAATATTGCATGTAGATCCCATAAACCTAATGGCATCAATGAACCTCACAGCAGGAAATGAGATCATTTAGCCCATCATGGCTGTGCTAACTCAGTGAAAGAGCTTGTTACTCTATCCCCAGTAAGTAATTCTCCCCCACTTTCATTTCCCATTCCTGGAGGTGTGTATTTCTGAATCAGCACTATCCAGTGTCTTCTGACTTAATTGCTGACAAGCGGTTGGCTTTTAGAGTCAAAGAGTCATATAGCATGGAAACAGGCCCTTTGGCCCAACTGGTCCATGCCAACCAAGATACCCATCTAAGCTAGTCCCAATTACCTGCATTTGGCCCATAAACAACTAAACCTTTCCTGTCCATGTACCTGTCCAACTGTCTTTTAAATGCTATTATTGTACCTGCCTCAACCACTTCCTCTGGCAGCTCATTCCATATACGCACCACCCTCTGTGTAAAAAAGTTGCTCCTCAAGTTCCTATTAAATCTTTCCCTCCTCACCCTAACCTATGCCCTCTGGTTCTTGATTTCCCAACCTTGGGAAAAAGACTGTGTGCATTCACCCTATCTATGCCCCTCTATCAGATCACCTCTCAGTCTCCTATGCTCCAAGTAATTAAGTCCCAATCTGTCCAATTAGGGACTCAGTCCTTTGAGTGCTGGCAACAATCTAAATCTTTTCTGCACACTTTCGAGCTTAATGGCATCTTTCCTGTAGCAGGGCGACCAAAACTGAACACAATACTCCAAGTGCAGCCTCATCAGCGTCCTGTACAACCGCACCATGACCTCCCAGCTTCTGTACTCAGTGCCTGACTGATGAAGGCCAGCGTGCCAAACGCCTTCTTCACCACCCTGTCTACCTATGACTCCACTTTCAGGGAACCATGTGTCTGAATTCCAAGGTCCCTCTGTTCTACAACACTGCCCAGGGCCCTGTCGTTCACTGTGAAAGTCCTACCCTAGTTTGACCTTCCAAAATGCTCGCACTTTTCTGAATTAAACTCCATTTGCCATTCCTCAGCCCACTTACCCAGCTGATCAAGATCCCCCTGTAGTTTTTGATAACCTGCACCAGGACACTTCTTTTCCCCCCAAAGATGCTGCTCGATTCACTGAGTTCCTCAGCAGATAGCTTGTTCCTCCAGATTCCATTATCTGCAGTCTCTTGTGTCTCCAGAAATGATCTTTATCTAATGTCACTTCTGGGAAATTGAATTTTCAGTCAAAAGGCATTAAAATGTACAGGCCATATGCTGGAATTTCAAAACCTGAGTCTCTCATGATAACTAACAGGCCTCTAAAGATTTAAGTGTCAACTCTGGTTGCACATGGAACCTGTAGGCTTCAGTTCATCTCACTGAACAAGTTGTCCAGTTAGTCTTTCACCTTTTACGTCTCACTTGATGGTTGTACAGTTTGAACTTATTTTTGGAATGATCTGCCTGGATGGCATGCAAAACAAAACTTTTCACTGTATCTTGGTATAGGTGACAATAATAAACCAATTACCAATTACTTGCAAGAAGACAACAGAATACTAACCTGCTGGGAAGATAGTGCACTGTTCCAGTTTCTTGCTAATGCCTCCCTCAGGAATCCGGGGCATTGAAGATGTTTTCCTCACGTAGTCAACACAGTTTGGGACATTCGGAGCTTAGTGAGGAAGAGGGGAGAATGGGCATTAAAGACATTCATGGTTCCTGTTTACATGGGACCATTAAATTATTGAAACACTTTAAGAAATTTCACAGGACATTTAGAAAACTTATCTGGAGGATTGCATTCATTTCTGATTGCCCCATTATAGGAAAGATGGAGGTGCAAAAGAGGTTCCAATAGAGAGAATGAATATATGCAGAAGTTAGCACTTTCCATTGTATCGTGTGGTGGTGATGTTACTGGAGTTACACTGAGGCACGTGTCAAGTCAAATTGAGTTTATTGTCACGTGCATAAGTACGATGAGGTACAGGTACAATAAAAAACTTGCTTGCAGCAGCATCACAGGCATGTAGGTACAGACAATACACAGAATATAAAGTATACGTAAATTATACAAGACTGTGGAAAGAGAGAGGAACAGAAAGACTGTGCAAAAATAAAAACTTAGTGCAAAAAAAAAGACACAATCAGAGACAAGTCCATGGTAAAAAGACACAGAGACAGGTCCATGGTAGTGCAAGGGGTGGTCCGTAGTGTCCCATTGCTGAGGTAGGGTTAGGGTGGCTCAGGTCGGTTCAAGAACTTGATGGTTGTAGGAAAGTAGCTGTTCCTGAACCTGGTGGTGTAGGACTCCTGACTGATAGTAGCAGCGAGAAGAGGCCATGACCCAGATGGTGGGGATCCTCAATGATAGATGAGGATGCACCTCCTGCAGATGCTGTCAATGGTGGGGAGGGCTTTACCTGTGATGGAGCAGCTCACGGGGTAGAGAGTACTGGCTACCTTATTGAGGGTGGCTACTGCCTAAAGGTCTGTGGACCTGTGATTACCCCTACTTACCCATCAGGATGCGTGCTGATCCTAAAGGTTTATATTTACCTGTGAATGTGCAAGGATTTGGTGCAATCTCATCTGGTGGAAATTTCTCATTCTGTGAAAGCAAAGAATAATAGATTGACCTGTGGCCCAACGAGAGTCAGAACGTTAGAGTAAAAGTCATTCTGCCAATTTTATTCTTTAAGTGTTTTCTTAGAAATCCAATCTGCAATGACAGACAGATCACACATATCCCTGTGTAACAAAAACTACACAATGGAAATTAATAGCAAGCATTCCTGAGCAACTTAGATTTAATATTTCACTTTGGTACACCACAGTCAAAGTTGGCAATACCATCCCCTTTACATTGGGAGTTTGGGTGACCACTTGTGCAATGTCTCCATTAGGTCTACAAAGGTGACCATGTTCATGTGCTACTCTCCTCTGACCTTCCCCTGTCCTCAACCTCTTGCATTGTTCCACTTTACATGGAGCCATCAAATTATTGGAACATAGAACATTACAGCACAGTACAGGCCCTTCGGCCCACAATGTTGTCCCAACATTTTATCCTGCTCTAAGATCTATCTAACCCTTCCCTCCCACATAGCCCTCCATTGCTTTATCACTCTTGTGGCTATCCAAGAGTCTCTTAAATGCCCCGAATGTATCTGCCCCCACAACCTCTGCCAGCAGTGCGTTCCACGCACCCACCACTCTGTGTAAAAAACTTACTTCTGACATCCCCCTTATACCTTCCTCCAATCACCTTAAAATTGTGCCCCCTCGTGTTAGCCATTATCACCCCGGGAAAAAGTCTCTGACTGTCCACTC